>NC_138302.1:83628771-85102521 GCF_965601325.2 Salmo salar | reverse complement strand
ACAGTAGGCTACTTGCAAAGGGACATTCTAAAACATGTAGGCCTATGGAAGAATAAAACTGGTATGTTACTGGGGCTAACTTATTAAAGATGTTTTTGTGAAAGTTTCAGGGTCATTCCATGTCAATTCAGCAAGCCATGTCACCCACCATCTCAAATTATTCTGAAATTGTTTCTGTAGTTAGAAACCGATAAGATTAGCATTCCTGAAACATTATTTTGTTGAAATATCATTTGATCTCTGAGAAATTAAGCAAATTGATTTCACCCAAATTGGCCATTTTAATTAATAGGATTCTTATAATCTTCAATAAATATAGTACCTAATGTATAAAGTATCAGCTCTCTGTCTGACAAGTAGTATGGAGCTGCTGCTTGTGTAACAGTGTAGGTTCCGTCCCTCTCTTCGCCCCAACCTGGGCTCGAACCAGGGACCGTTGCACACATCAACAACTGACACCCCACGAAGCATCGTTACCCATCGCACCACGGCCCTTGCAACGCAAGGGGCAACCCTACTTCAAGTCTCAGAGCGAGTGACGTCACCGATTGAAACGCTATTAGCGCGCACCACCGCTAACTAACTAGCCATTTCACATCGGTTACACTCACCCCCCTTTGACCTCCTCCTTTTCCGCAGCAACCAACAATCCGGGTCAACAGCATCAATATAACAGTGTAGGTTCCGTCCCTCTCTTCGCCCCAACCTGGGCTCGAACCAGGGACCCTTGCACGCATCAACAACTGACACCCACCAAAGCATCGTTACCCATCGCGCCACAAGAGCCACGGCCCTTGCAACGCAAGGGGCAACCCTACTTCAAGTCTCAGAGCGAGTGACGTCACCGATTGAAACGCTATTAGCGCGCACCACCGCTAACTAACTAGCCATTTCACATCGGTTACACTTGGGGTATTGCTTCTTCAACCTTTGTAATGTATTCCCTGTAAATCTGGTGATGGTTTTCTTCCCCTGTTCAAAGAAATTAGCCATTGAAGTCGCTTACATTCTTTACCATAAATTAGTGTGAAAGTACCAAGTTCTGCCCACTAGATGCCACTGTTCCTGCAACTGCCACCACATCCTTTTATCCATTTTGCTGGTATCTTGTATTTAATAAATAGGACTCAATGTTTTCTTTGCAACTTTTGGTAGAAACCTGATTATTTATTTTCATCATGAGAAAAAGCTGTGTGGTCAAGCCAGTCCTCCATGAAAGCAATTCAGTTTGTTCTTCTCTTAGCAACCTAATGCTTCAACCCAACTCTCCTTGAATAGTCCAATATTTCAACAAAAGAATGCTTCAGGAATGCTAATCTTATATGTTTCTAACTACAGAAATGTTTTCAGAACAACCTGAAATGGGGGTGTTAAAATTCTCTTTCTTCTGCTTTCTGAGGTGGAATGACCTTAAAAGCTTCTTCAGGATCGGTGGGTCCCCTGCAGGACGTTGAGCTAACATAGGCTAATGTGATTAACATGAGGTTCCCAGGACATAGACATATCTGATATTGGCAGAAAGCTTAAATTCTTGTTAATCTAACTCCACTGTCCAATTTACAGTAGCTATTACAGTGAAATAATACCATGCTATTGTTTGAGGAGAGTGCACAGTTTTGTACATGAAAAGTTATTAATAAACCAATTAGGCACATTTGGGCAGTCTTGATACAAACTTTTTAACAGAAATACAATGGTTCATTGGATCAGTCAAAACAATTGCCCATACACTGCTCCCATCTAGTGGCCAAAATCTAAATTGCAGCTGGGCTGGAATAATACATGATGGCCTTTCTCTTGCATTTCAAAGATGACGGTACAAAAAAATACAAAATAATGTTGTTTTTTTCTTTGTATTATCTTTTACCAGATCTATTGTGTTGTATTCTCCTACATTCTTTTCACATTTCCACAAACTTCAAAGTGTTTTCTTTAGAGGTCGACCAATTATGATTTTTCAATGCCGATACCGATTATTGGAGGACCAAAAAAAGCTGATACCGATTAATCGGACGATTTTTATATATTGACAATTGCAACAATACTGAATGAACAATGAACACTTTTATTTTTACTTAACATAATACATGAATAAAATCTATTTAGTCTCAAATAAATAATGAAACATGTTCAATTTGGTTTAAATAATGCAAAAACACAGTGTTGCAGAAGAAAGTAAAAGTGCAATATGTGCCATGCAAAAAAGCTAATGTTTATGTTCCGTGCTCAGAACATGAGAACATATGAAAGCTGGTGGTTCCGTATAACATGAGTCTTCAATATTCCCAGTTAAGACGTTTTAGGTTGAAGTTCTTATAGGAATTATAGGACTATTTCTCTCTATACCATTTGTATTTCATATACCTTTGACTATTGGATGTTCTTATAGGCACTATAGTATTGCCAGCCTAATCTCGGGAGTTGATATGCTTGAAGTCATAAACAGCGCTGTGCTTCAAGCATTGCGAAGAGCTGCTGGCAAGTGCAGGAAAGTGCTGTTTGAATGAATGCTTACGAGCCTGCTGCTGCCTACCACCGCTCAGTCAGACTGCTCTATCAAATATCAAATCATAGACTTAATTATAATATAACACACAGAACTACGAGCCTTTGGTAATGAATTTGGTCAAATCGGGAAACTATCATTTTGACAACAAAACGTTTATTCTTTCAGTGAAATACGGAACTGTTCCGTATTTTATCTAATGGGTGGCATCCATAAATCTAAATATTGCTGTTACGTTGCGCAACCTTCAATGTTATGTCATAATTATGTAAAATTCTGGCAAATTAATTACGGTCTTTGTTAGGAAGAAATGGTCTTCACACAGTTCGCAACGAGCCAGGCGGCCCAAACTGCTGCATATACCAGGTCGCAATTGTAAATGAGAACTTGTTCTCAACTTGCCTACCTGGTTAAATAAAGGTTAAAAAAAGTAGCATTAAATGAGGGCCTTGATGTTGTTCTTTTGACACTGAGCTGGAATCTGATATTCAAAATCTCTACAGTGGTTGCTCCACTAAAAGTTTTGCGATTATGCTGCAGTACTTGGAGGTAATTTGTGGTTTAGTACGGTACCCTGCATCACCCCTTCATTGCTCCAGACCAGTGCAAGGGGGAGTTAGAGCACTGATTATGCTTTTGGGTCCTACTGTGACTAACGGATAATGAATGGGTGACATAAACCTAAATAGAAACTGATAATTGTACACGACTTCAGTATTACTTACTAAAACTGTTGTTACACTAAGGTTTTTATTTTGTTAGGATTATTTTCCTCTTACTGTAGTACTGTAGGCCACTCCTGACCGGTCACATTGTACAGCACCTGAGTGGCGCAGTGGTCTAAGACACTGTGTTGCTACAGATGCAGGTTCAATACCTGTGCTGGCCTCAACTGGGAGACTCATGAGATGACTGTAGGTTTTTGGTTTCTCTCCCTCTAAAAACAGAAATAAATAATTCTAAATAACAAACTGGCTATATTTACAAATTAGTAACAATGTCTCACCCCATGTTCAAGAATGGCCTTTTTCTCGCTCATTTTACGTTATCATCTCCAAAATGTTTTTCTTTTTTTTAACAAAGTGATTATTATTAATTTAGAATTATATAAAAGCCCCTTGGATATTCTCACAGATATAATATTAACCCTGTTATTAGCAGGACAATATATATTGGTCATATTGGTCATGGCTCCCGAGTGGAGCACAATGGGATTGCCTTGCCGTTCTCAGCTGTATCCACTGAAAGCGCGCAAGGTTCAAGGCGCGAGGGAAGGGGGCACGGGATGGGCCGCAGAAGACAGACCTAGCCCAGACCTAGGAAAGGGGGGTGGACCCCCACCCCACCACATTGGGCTGCACAGAGCAACAATTTAAGGGGTATTGCACTAATAATGGCGCTGACTAGGGAAACGTTCTAGCAGGACAATAGACTTGCCTAGATGGAGGATAGGGGTAGAATTCTATCGTCAAATGTATTTCTAAGTTAGGTTCTAAGTTAAGTATTATTATTATTATTATGTCTCACATCCAACCATGATTGGGAGTCCCATAGGGCGGCGCACAATTGGCCCAGCATTTCTCTCCCTCTAAAAACAGAAATACATTTTTTGGCCTTTGCAAATATTATTTTGGCCTTTATTCAGATTACAATCGCTGACTTTCATTTTTTTTGAAAATGAAATAACCTCCAAAATATCGTTATATATTATCAAGTTGATGGCACCGTCATATAGCCGGCACCTACATAAAGCTGAGTGACTCACTCATTCATGGCTTCGGATCAAAATAAATAAGTACCAACATTCTTTCTGATGGTCTTTAATAAATACATGTTTTGGTTATCCTGACCTGGACACCATGTACAGTATTATAATAGCCCATTTATGAGCTATTATCAGGACAATATACCTTTACCAACACCTCTCTGTATTTTGATACTTTGTGGATGTGGCCTCCCCAGTGATGCAGCTGTCTAAGTCACCGCAATGCAAAATGCATTGTTACAGATACCCATGTCGGCCAGCACCGGGAGACCCATAATGCAGCTTTTGGTTTAATTTAGAATCCTCCAATCCTCTACATGCAATTATTGGCGGAGAGTCACGTCATATTTTTCGATATACTGTAGGCCTACCGTAGGTAGCATGAGTCTCACTAGTGTTCAGTAATGCGCTGTTAAAAGTGGTGTAGGTCTTATTTAAAGAGCATATTGAAGTTGGAAGCAATGGGATTTGAAGCAATAGCCTTTAGCACCATTTCATGCTGCTCTGAGACAAGCATGGGGATTGGTCTTGATAAATCAATTAGATTTTTTGTTGTTGACTGAATCTCTGTTTGGGTATTGGTTAGACTAAAATGATGGTGTAGAAATGTTATGCTCTTAGTGTAACCTTTATTTAACTAGTTAACCAGTTAACAACAAAGTCTTATTTACAAGGACAGCCTACTCCTTCCTCCCCATCAGGGAATTGAACCCCGGTCTCCCGTGTGCCCGCACGACATGGGGATTCTTTAGCTAAATAGCCCAGCACTGTAGCCTACTCCCGACTGTCACGTTGTACAGCGGCATATTTTCCGTTCCATCCTAATGGAAACCCAGAGGCTTTTTTTTGGGGGGGGGGGGGAATAGAAACACAATAATATTTATCAAATTAATTAAGCCATATTTCTTAATCAGTCCCATATACTATGTTCTTACAAAAAAGGTTTTAAATTCTCTATTACAGCCACTATTGAAGGCTATCAAATGCTTCTCAAAGATGCCCTCTGGTGGTCAAACTAGCACTAACTAGCATTAATGGTACTAGTGGTTGGCCCTTAAATAACGTGCCATAGAATTCTGCTGTACCCCGCAAGCTGTGCTGCTGGACGCTGCAACTTTTTAAAGGACGAACCACTGTACATATCTGCTTTACCTGTGACTGTTTATATATTATAATTATGTATTACTCAACGATAAAGGCATCTATAGAACATACAACGTGATGTATCTAGATCCGGTTTTCCTGGTCAGTGTTTTATTGTTGTTTTAGTTATTGTTTTATTAACTCCATTCCTCAGTAGCCAAAAGCTATAGGGTCTATACTCTGGCAAACCTGACCTCAATTGCTTTCTGTTTGACTTTGTGTCCTGGCTTATTGAATTTCCTTTCCCGCTCCCATCTGGTTCAGTGTAAATATGTCTTGGATTAGATTATCATCGGTATCTTGTGCAGGCAACAACAATCATTCATCTCCCCCAGAAATAAATAAATATATATATATACACACATACATTTGAAGTCGGAAGTTTACATACACTTAGGTTGGAGTCATTAACTTGTTTTTCAATCACTCCACAAATTTCTTGTTAACAAACTAGTTTTGGCAAGTCGGTTAGGACATCTACTTTGTGCATGACACAAGTAATTTTTCCAACAATTGTTTACAGACAGATTATTTCACTTATCATTCACTGTATCACAATTCCAGTGGGTCAGAAGTTTGCATACACTAAGTTGACTGTGCCTTTAAACAGCTTGGAAAGTTCCAGAAAATGATGTCATGGCTTTAGAAGCTTCTAAAAGGCTAATTGACATCATTTGAGTCAATTGGAGGTGTACGTGTGGATGTATTTCAAGGCCTACCTTCAAACTCATTGCCTCTTTACTTGACATCATGGGAAAATCAAAAGAAATCAGCCAAGACCTCAGAAAAATAATTGTAGACCTCCACAAGTCTGGTTCATCCTTGGGAGCAATTTCCAAACACCTGAAGGTACCACGTTCATCTGTACAAACAATAGTACGCAAGTATAAACACTATGGGACCACGCAGCCGTCATACTGCTCAGGAAGGAGACGGGTTCTGTCACCTAGAGATGAACATACTTTAGTGCGAAAAGTGCAAATCAATCCCAGAACAACAGCAAAGGACCTTGTGAAGATGCTGGAGGAAACAGGTAGAAAAGTATCTATATCCACAGTAAAACGAGTCCTATATCAACATAACCTGAAAGGCCGCTCACCAAGGAAGAAGCCACTGCTCCAAAACCGCAATAAAAAAGCCAGACTACGGTTTGCAACTGCACATGGGGACAATGATCGTACTTTTTGGAGAAATGTCCTCTGGTCTGATGAAACAAAAATAGAACTGTTTGGCCATAATGACCATCATTATGTTTGAAGGAAAAATGGGGAGGCTTGCAAGCCGAAGAACACCATCCAAACTGTGAAGCACGGGGGTGGCAGCATCATGTTGTGGGGCTGCTTTGCTGCAGGAGGGACTGGTGCACATCACAAAAAAGATGGCATCATGAGGAAGGAAAATTACGTGGATACATTGAAGCTACATCTCAAGACGTCAGTAGGGAAGTTTAAGCTTGGTCGCAAATGGGTCTTCCAAATGAAGAATGACCCCAAACATACTTCCAAAGTTGTGGCAAAATGACTGACGGACAACAAGTTAAGGTATTGGAGTGGCCATCACAAAGCACTGACCTCAATCCTATAGAAAATTTGTGGGCAGAACTGAAAAAGCGTGTGCGAGCAACGAGGCCTACAAACCTGCCTCAGTTACACCAGCTCTGTCAGGAGGAATGGGCCAAAATTGACCCAACTTATTGTGGGAAGCTTGTGGAAGGCTACCTGAAACGTTTGACCCAAGTTAAACAATTTAAAGGCAATGCTACCAAATACTAATTGAGCGTATGTAAACTTCTGGCACGGTTGTCGTAAGGATTGGACCAAAATGCAGCGGGAATATGTATACTCATCTTCTTTTTATTTGAAGAAGGAGAAACAACTAAATACGTATACAAAAAAGAACGAAACTGTTCTGTCAGGTGCAACAAACACTAAACAAGGAACAACTACCCACAAAATCCCATAGAAAAAACACCCTTCTTAAATAGGACCTTCAATTAGAAGCAACTAGGAGCAGCTGCTTCCAATTGAAGGTCAACCCAACAAACACCACATAGAAATAGACATACTAGAACATAGCCCAACAAACCCCGAAACACTCTAAACAAACACACCCCTGCCACGTCCTGACCAAACTACAATAACAAATACCCCTTATACTGGTCAGGACGTGACAACTTCTGACCCACTGGGAATGTGATGAAAGAAATAAAAGCTGAAATAAATCATTCTCTCTACTATTATTCTGACATTTCACATTCTTAAAATAAAGTGGTGATCCTAACTGACCTAAGACAGGGAATCTTTACTTTAATTAAATGTCAGGAATTGTGAAAAACTGAGTTTAAATGTATTTGGCTAAGGTGTATGTAAACTTCCGACTTCAACTGTGTGTGTGTATATATATAGTTTTTTTTACAAAGCCTAATGTGTTTTGGTGGAGAGATAATGCACTGAAAGGCTTGACCTGGTGATAAGGTTTGTTATTTTAGTCATCAGGTGGAGAAGAGAGGGCTGAGGTAATCAGGAAATATTGTCCTGTCCGTTAGAGTGGACGAGCACTGAGCAGGTTGAACCTGTGGGGTGTTATCCCAGCTTGGGTCTCCTAGAAACCGCTGGGCATCAGGCCGATCTGAACACAAAAGCTTTGCTCTGCTCTGTAAGGAATTGTATTGTGTGAATGCACACTGTGATATTTAATGCTTAAAATGCAGTTTGTTTCTACGTCAAGGTCTTTGTACTCGCAAAACTCTAATTTCAGCAGCACCTGTTTTTTAAAGCCCACTTCTCGGGCAAGCTTCAGTTCATTGTATAGTATTCAGGATGCCCAGTGATGCCCTTCACGGCCTTGTGTTGCAGTATATTAGGGGTGCGTTTTCAGATTGTTTAGCCCTGAGGTGTCAGGCAGCTTCGTCAGTTAATGTTTCAGCTGCGCTTTGTCCTGACTGAAAGCACAATGAAACAGACCCTGCCAACAAAGTCTGTAAAATCAGTGTGGATGGGAGCCTGTCCAACTATATAGCCCAGCCTACTCTCTCCTGGGTTGTTTTTAGACTAATACATATTTTTCCTCTCTGATGGTTTTAATTTCTACCTTTTTGGATAAGGAAGGTTGGCAAATCCTCTCATAAAACATGTGCAGCTCTAGACACACATTGCAAAGGGCCCTGCAGCTCTGAGATTAGATGTGGAGGAGTTAGGGAGAACCCCCTCCTCCAATGTACTGCCTGTTCTAAAAGGGATGAGCTTCAGGAGTGCAGTCCTCACGGGCCCACGGTAGACTGCCGGGCGTCAGATACTAACCATTGTGATGTCATTTATCTGTAGTCAAAGCTGGCCCCCCTGCTGAGCTATCACTTTATAGTTTCCTGTTGTGCCTCTAGCCTTGGATTGACTTTGCATGTTCATTGGGATCATGTGCATATAGGGGAATAAAAATATGTAGCCTAGGGGTTATCATTTTACCTTTGATGTTATGCAGTGTTAATGTAGTAGCCTAGATGACATGCAGTGTAATATCACCATGTAATACTTTTCAGCTGATGACTGTCACATCCCAGTTAAACGTCATTAGTATAAACCATTATCCTTATAGGCTACAGCACCCCTGACACTGTCGATTTACTCACTCAAATGTAGACCCAACCTGCTTTTACTGGGAATTTCACAGCAATGGGGATCTCCTGGTCTCTTTCTTTGCATTTCCTTAACAGGGACTTACTATCAGCCACTGAAATAGCTGACCTACTGTATGAGTGTTTAGCCGACACCCTTGCTGTCTGGCAGGGTGGAGGAGTTGCCCCCAGCCCACGTCACAGGACGTGTAATGAATTCCAGATTGCTGACAGCGCAATGTGGCTACATAGTAGATCACCCTAACAACACCAGCCCCAGCGCCCTATAAAATGTATGCCATCCAACTCCACAGCAGTGAACTAACTGCCATGGCAGCAGAGACTAGTGAACCTCCGATAGGCAGCTAGCTAGGGAACAATGATTGAAGTGGCTTTCTCTCTGTAGTGTTTCACCTTTCTACTGAGTGAGCAGGTTCATATTACTAGATCATTATGGCCTCTGCATTCTAAGGATTGTTTAGTTCTTTTCATTTCACTTTGGAGATCATTGAGAAACTGCAAGTGACATATTTGAAAAAGTTCAGCTCATGCTTTGTAGTTTCTTTTATTGATTTTCTTCAGTAGTTATTACATCAAATAGTTTCAATGAAAAAATACCAAAACATAAGTATACTATGTTGTCTCAGTAGTTTAGAACATGATACAGATATGAAGGATCTACTGGTCTGAGTCCTGTCTGAGAGGCCAAGTCCTATTTTTGAAAAGCTCTCTGTGAGTTGTACAGTACCTTTCAACACTGCATGGGCTCCCAAAACTGGTGAATGGCTTTTTGTTCCGGGCTCCAGTGCTCTGGCCTGCCAAGTCATAGCCCTCTTTGTCGATCAGTAATTGTAGAGCAAATGCTCCCCCATCATGTGTTGGAGTGACTCATAGTTCACTATCTCAGACCTTAACAGTGACATACAGCACAGTTAGTACAGAGAGGTAATTTCCTATTGCTGTGTATTACATCACCTCCAGACTTGAGGTACCTGTGGCATTTATGATTAAATTAGGTCTTAATTGTGTGTTTATGAAATTGTATGGTAAATGACGTATGGTAGGACTATCTCTCACTCTTTACACTGGCATGCAAAGATTGATGTCAACGCCTGTACTGTACACACCAACCTCAAAGAATGCACATGTGATAACATTGAAAAACATTTGCTCGTGAGTCATAATTACCATCCCATTCTGGAACTGCGCCTTGACATGATACAACTATATTTCAATTTCCTCTCTTAATTTAAAGGGCATTTATCTGTTTCTATTGAGACACTTTGGCAAGACCTAAGTAGATATTAAGCCTAGTCTGTTGGAATGCATCAATAGCCTGCCAGATAAACATATGAAAAATGTTCAGACATGACCACTTTTTATTTTGATTTGGTTAATTTGTACAACATTTTCATGTTGATATTTCACATGATCTCTGTCCCCTGTGTTCTGCTCTGTAGAACTCATTTGGGGTTATTATTGGATATAGGGGTTTATTGAACTCAGAGATGGTCATCATGGAGATCTAGAGTAGTAATTACACAGTGTAATGCCAGTATAATAGTGTAATGCCAGTATAATAGTGTAATGCCAGTATAATAGTGTAATGCCAGTATAATAGTGTAATGCCAGTATAATAGTGTAATGCCAGTATAATAGTGTAATGCCAGTATAATAGTGTAATGCCAGTATAATAGTGTAATGCCAGTATAATAGTGTAATGCCAGTATAATAGTGTAATGCCAGTATAATAGTGTAATGCCAGTATAATAGTGTAATGACAGTATAATAGTGTAATGACAGTATAATAGTGTAATGCTAGTATAATAGTGTAATGCCAGTATAATAGTGTAATGCCAGTCTAATAGTGTAATGCCAGTATAATAGTGTAATGCCAGTATAATAGTGTAATGACAGTATAATAGTGTAATGCCAGTATAATAGTGTAATGCCAGTATAATAGTGTAATGCCAGTATAATAGTGTAATGCCAGTATAATAGTGTAATGCCAGTATAATAGTGTAATGCCAGTCTAATAGTGTAATGACAGTATAATAGTGTAATGCCAGTATAATAGTGTAATGCCAGTATAATAGTGTAATGCCAGTATAATAGTGTAATGTCAGTCTACTAGTGTAATGTCAGTTTACTAGTGTAATGACAGTCTACTAGTATAATGTCAGTCTACTAGTGTAATGACAGTAATAAGAACTTTTGATCAATCAGCAGTGTTGTTATTATGGAGCCTTAAAATGCCCCCTGAGCCTTTTTAAGATACAACTGTTACTGTTCTTGTGAATTAATTCAGTTGATCATTATGTTTCAATCCTTCCTTATTTACAGTGTTGAAAGCTCCAGGTCGGACCTGAACAAGCTCCCGGTTTTACCCACTAGAGTCCTGAGGGAGCACCCCTCCCTGGTATACTGGTAAGCAGTGCCACATTAACAACACTTTAACCACAAATGCACAAGGGGTATTAATCCAAGTGGATTACACACAGTCCCATAGATATCAGACCGCAGTCCTGTCAATACCAATCCTCCCCTCACCCTGTCCCTATCCCCATCAAATGGCTTTTTAATTGTAGCTAACACCTAGATGCACAAAGCAATTATATTCCCATGCAGATGAGCTGGTGTGGGCAGCGAGGTGGAGGTACACCCAGAGTCCTGCCAGGCTGTTTATCTCAGATGGGCTCTGTGTTAATTATGTCTGGCTGCATCATGAACAGCAGGGTGGTGCTGACTTCATCATGGGAGCTGGGCTAGACAGGAGGGAGAGAGAACGAGACGGCCAGGCCAGCCGCTGGTTAACAGCTCTTGTGTCTGTCTGAGTGCATGCTGCTGCATCTTGTTCTTCTGCCTCAGCATTCATCTGAGGCTGCAGCCCTGCCCACTGATGAACAGCAGCTGTATGGATTAATGGGCAGATTGGAATTACAGGGCCGTGTGTGTGTGAGCAGATGGGTCGTGTGTGTGAGCTGAGAGGAGATGAGAACCATGGTCAGGCCAGTAGGCCAGACAGAATTCTCTCCATGAACAGGAACAATGTGTGTCAGGGAAGGACTGTCTCACCACTTGTCTCTGTTTGGGGATATGTTACAATCACTGATGGCTTATTCATTACGGCTTTTATTTTTCTCTATTACAGTGAAGACCGAGTGATCGAGCACTATGAGAACCTGAAGGGCCTCAGCAGAGGGCAAGCAATTGTGCAGTAAGTCATGTAATAAATGGGCCTTTTTATGTTAATCTGGGCCAAGTGCATGGAGGAAGTGAGCTGCTGTGTACCTCTAGTTCAGTACGTTCATCAGTCCTCTGTAGCGTCTACTCCTGTGTTTCTGTTTAAAAGGGGTTGCTGTCCCACTGCCAGAATGTGTCATTAATTAGGGGACAGCGAACTCTTACTAGCCAGCAGTGTGTGACAGAGGTCCACTCTGTTTTCCCTGGGAGGGCTTAGCCTAGCGAGGTCATTTACACACTGTATGATTTGTGCCCTTGACTTGATCAATTGATTCTCCAAGGCCCTGTAAAGAAATCGATGGCTTCGCCACGGTAAATGACTGTGTCTGGTGAATGAATGACTGGGGCTTAAAGCCCATTCAAACTTCTGTAGAGCAGCCACTCACAGACGTTGATGAAGTGTAACTGCCTGAATTGCTGCTAACGTGTCCCTCTCTGTTTTGAAGGTATTTGGCCTTAGTGGAATCCCTCCCTACATATGGAGTTCATTATTATCCAGTAAAGGTAAGAAAAAAATCAACCCTGTATCTTACAGTTGGAAGCATCAAACATCTGTACATATTTTTTCATGTTTGCTTTCCCATATAACTAACATTTTTAAAATATAAAAAAGTAGTGTGTTCAGATAGAAATACAGCCGTTTTCCCTCTGGAGGCTGGACAGGGACCGTAGCTGGCTGTTTTCTCAGGCTCCGTGCTTAGTAAACTAATGATTGAGGGATCCTTCTCTCAGCAACTCTCTCACTCCCAGAGCCTCAGCCCCACCAGACCCGCTGTCCTACCTCACTCATTAAAGCAGGGTGTCTGAGCACATCAAACGCTGCTGTTAAAATGACTCGGTCTGTGGCTTTTTAGGGCTGCTTCAATGCATTTGATCTCTCCTTGTGTTGCTAGTGCTGCTAGCCTAATGGGGTAATTGTCACAGTAATGGCCCGTTCTTCTTTTTAAAATGTACCGCTTAAGCTGCTCCTAATGACTGGTGTGCCTTGCCTTGCCTTCCCAACAGGACAAGCAGGGCCTGCCGTGGTGGCTGGGAGTCAGCTATAAAGGCATTGGACAGTACGATTTACAGGACAAGTTGAAACCTCGGAAGGTAGGTTGGCCTTCTGTGACTTGTTTCTCCTTATGGTCTAACTGAACAACCAGCCCCACTCTTGTTAATAATCCACCAAACTGTAAATAATGGCAACAAAAAGCTTGTGTTCTTGGCCAGGGTAAAGGGAGGGAAAGTTGTTATCAACGTGGGTGTGATAGTATCTGGATTATGGTGATAAGATTGTGGCATTCCTCATTTAGGGTGTGATTGAAATAACCACGACTGTGATTCCAAATATGAAACCTAAAGTTACAGTTTTGGCCTTAAATGGTGGTCGAGCTAAAAAAAAGTTACATTTTATTCTTGTGTGTTTTCCACCGCCAGCTTCATTATTATGTCTCTTACCTGTTCCCATGTTGGATCCCTGTTGACACAGCTGGGTATGCTGTTCCAATGAATGCCAAGGCATTAATGGGCGTGTCCCAGGTATTAAACCCAGCGTATCCCAGCTCCTTCCTCAGTAGCCCTTCCAGTGGAAGGTGTAATTATGGTGCAGGATGGGGAGCAGGCAGGCAGGGCTCTGGGGCTGGATGAGCCGGCACCAAGCCAACCTGGGCGGTCTCTGTGAGGGGCTCAGCTCTGAGAGAGAGCTATGCTCTACCCAGGCCAAAACTCCTCCGTAGCAGACCCCTAAAGAAACGGTGGACTTTTGTAATATGCTTTTTTTGAAAGTGCACAACTCTTGTTGCTGTTCTAGAGGGGCCTGTCATCTGGTAGAATATTGATAGTGATTCCTATCCAGGCTGGCGACCTTTGTATTCATCGCAGCCCCCCACCCCCCCCCCACCCCCCGCTCTTCTCCAAGCATGCTGTGCTCATTATGCAAAGCTGCCTGTCATTGTGTGTGTGTGTTTCTCTCAGAGAGCAAACAATTGATCAAGCAATAAAACACAATCACCTTGGCAGGGGGGCTGTGAGAAGCTTGGAAGGGTGTGAGGGGCTTGGAAGGGGGGTTGAGTGGGTCTTGAAGGGTGGGGGGGTTGAGGGGGTCTTGAAGGGTGGGGGGCTGAAGGGGTCTTGAAGGGGGGGCTGCAGAAAAGGAATCCCACTGCAGCAGTCCAATCGTCCTGTGAGGAATCTTGGGAACTCGGGATGAAAAGGCTTTTCAAAGTGATGATTTCCCAGAGTTCAGTGACATGTGCTGAAAGAAGCTACTGTAGCTTAACCTCTTATCATCCTTCTCATGGATGTCAGCTTTATCACAACTTAATGGATGGGATGAATCACAACTTCCTATCCCTGTCTGTTGGGTAAAAGAGAACTGGGGCTTTTTCCAAAATCTCAATAGTAACCAACACGTTGTTCAATAGTAACCAACACGTTGTTCTGATAGTCTGCGTGTTCAGACATAGTCATAGATGGACCATGACTATGGAAGAAGGGAAGGGTAAGTATGTATTTTAATGGGTATAGGACCCAAAAACCATACAGGAGAATAGAATGTATGCTAGAGCACCACATTTTATACAAAGGCCGTACTTTAAATGAAAAGTTATTTCTAAGATGGTCTGAGGAGCAAATGGCTGTGATATAGAGAGCGCTCTCTCTCTCGCTCTGGCTCTCTGTGTGCGTCTCTGTCTGTTTGTTTTAGTCTCTCTCTCTCTCTCAATTTCAATTCAAAGGGCTTTGTCACTCTATCTTTCTCTCTCTCTGTGTCTCTGTCTGTTTCAGTCCATCTCTCTTCTTCCTCTTATCAGCAAGTAATTTGACACTTACTTGTATTATAATCACTTGCAGGTCCAGTTATATGGTCAACCAATAAAACCAATGTAAGCACAGCTCAGTAAGGATAAAATCATTTCTGTAATGGTAATAATCATATATGATTAGACCCTTAATTTTTTTAAAATCTTGGAACAATAAAAGGCTGCTCAATTATTTATAAGGGTGCTAAAATCCAAGGCTAGCTGTGTCAGTGGACCATTCCCTATAAGCCGTCTTCACACTTCTTTCACCTCAGTATATAATAGGTTAAAACCAGAGCCTTAATTAATGTGTGTGTTTGTAGTCGACTGTAGCAATCTCTCTCGTCATGCCTCTGCTGGAAATGTTCAGTGAACCAGCATGCCATGTGACTGTATGAGAAGGGTGTGGTGGTTCTCTTCCGGCGTGTAAGTCCCGACCTTTGACACACATTATTTATCTTCCTCAGAGGATTCCTCCATCACGTCACAGGGCCTGGGGGAGTCTGGGGAGCTTGTTGTGGGTTCAGGGTTGGGTCTACATCAGAATGTTCTGGGAATATCTCAAACCACAGGTATTTTGGCATGGGCTCTAATGAGAAGTGAAACTGCTAACATCTGAAATAAATGAGACTTAGATGGGGAACTACTGTTCTGTTCTCCAGATGACTGGACTGTCTCTCTACCATTCACCTCATGTTTAGTTTTGGTGGTGGTTTCTCTGCAATGCAGTTTGGCAGCACTGGCTTGGACTGTTTCCTCTGTCCAAATAGAAAGTGGGGTCTTGTGATCAGAGTTAAAGGTGTGTCACACATCCTTGATATATTTTGGCACTTACTACCTTCGGCCATACATGAGCACTCATTAAAATGGTTGTGTGTGTGTGTGTGTGGTGTGTTGAAACTGTCTAATGACCTAGTTATGTAAATGTGTGTTATCTGTTTATTTTCTGAATGTGCTGTAGTAAGTATCCAGGGGGTTTGTGAATTAGAGAGGGGTGTCCAACACAATGGGGTGGGTCTGTGGGAAGTGTGGAGCCTGCTGGTTCCCATTGTTCAGTAATTACCATGCTCCCAATCCACAGATAGACGGGATCTAATTGATTAGGCTAGGCCTACAGTATTGGCTGGAGCAGCAATGGAGAAAAGGGTCTGGATCACTTTACTTAAAGCATGAAGTAACATCTTATGAAACATTGACACCTAATACACTGTTATTGGCTACAGCATTTGCTTTGTGAGTTGCAGAAATTCAGTTTTACATTTTCCTTTGGTTTTAATAACTGACTTTAGAGGTGTAGTGAGAGATTCTTCCTTGTCAGCTTGGGCCCAGTTCTGAGAGATGACCGTGAGCTGTCCTGTATTCACATGGAGGTGAAGAGGGGCCCGCTATTAATGATTAGACCAAAGTAGTAGATTCCTGAAATATTTGTCTTGGGGAGCGGTGGGAGGCTGGAGTTGATAGCACTCTGAACAACAGGGGTTGGCATGGTATTTAGAACCCAGATAACACATCACAAAGGGTAATGAAGGTACTAAGGTTTATGACTGTGGAGGGCTAATCTAAGATCTGTGGATGAAGGGAAACACACTGAAAGAAAGGGGGTCATAATGGTCTTTTCCCAGAAGTGGAGAGGAGGTTGAATACCTCTCTGTGCACAACTTGTTCATCTGGTTTGACTGAGGAGGAAGATTGTGATAGAGGGAGAGAAGGAGGGAGTTACACAGAGCGAATTCATGAGGAAAGGAGAGCAGAGCAGTGGAAGGTGGGCGAGGTCAGAGTGAGGTGTCTGTGATGTCAGAGGGGATGGGGAGAGAGGCGGAGCCTGCTCAGCTGACACTCTTGCAACACCTATCTGGCTGCCTGAGAACAGATGAGTGTATTGTTCAAGGACGCTGTAGCCCTGTGGGAAACATGGCCAGAGGATTCAATACCACCCTGATAATTCACCCGGGATTTAAAAAGCACTAAAACCTGCTCTGGTAAGCCCCCTTTTACCTGACTAGGTAGTTCAGGATATATTCAGTTGAGTTGCTGTTGTCATTCTGTTTTTGGGTTACCTGTAAGTAATTGTATGTTAATGTGCTGTACAATCCACCGTTGTAAAGCAGTGACTGTGGTGTATACTATACTGGAAACATGTAGAACCTGTTTAGAAGAATAAGATCCCTATTGTGTTATTAACATTTTTACCAAGACTTCAATGTACTAAAATCAGTTCTCAGACCATAGGGGATGAGGGGTAAAAAAAGAGCAGTACACAGTATCATGGGCTGGGTTGCTTGTGAGATCGTTTAGATTTCTCGCTGAGGACTGTAGTCAAGGGTCATGTGTTCTATTATTTAGAGCTATGGCTATCTGCCTGGTTTGCCAGTACCTGGTAGAGAATGTTTATTAAATCTCTCTGCCATAAATCTACACACCAGACCCTGGTGCTTGTGGTGGATTCTCACACAGCCAGACCAGGGGAGAGTCCATCGCTCTCAGCGAAAAGAGCTCCAAATCTCTCTAAAGAAAGCCCGGTTTTGCTGTATGCAGATGTTTTACCCCACTCCTCCTCCTGTTTTCAGTGCTCTCCCTCCAGGGCAGAATGAAATGAGAGGCTTCTTGCTAGGCAAGTCTTGCTCTCCACACTGGCTTCATTACTGAGTAGTAAGTAAATTCCACCTGACTGAGTGGCTGTCCTCTGTTCTCAGCTGCTACTGTTATTGTTAACGTTGCAAGAGAAAGGCTGGTGAATCTGGGTCTAAACTAGAGTCTTTCCATGCTAGTGGCATTGTGTTTGAGTTTAGATGGTCCACACATTGGATGCCTCAAGCCGTTTGGAATAAATAGGGATGTATCAAAGCACATCTCCCTAGGTCTGCCACTCACTCAAACAGGGCATGGTCCAGTGGACTATTTACTAAGTGGTGTGTCCTGTTTTCTCTCTGTGTCTGCAGTTGTTTCAGTGGAAGCAGCTGGAGAATTTGTATTTCCGTGAGAAGAAATTTGCTGTAGAGGTGAACGACCCTGACAGGTGAGATGGAACAGACACTGGATGCATATAGAGATCCTGGGTTGTGTTCTGTAGGGTCAGGTTCTTTAGCACCTCAAAATGTTTGGTGCCTACTGAACTCAACCCAGGAATCCGTTGTCTTCTATTCTGATCCTAGCCTTTCTGAATCATAACAGGCGTAATTTCAGAGCCTAGTGTCAATGAGCTGTCTCCAATACAATATCTTGCTAGTGTCGAATGAAGGCCTTCCTTCCTGCTGTAAAGGACTGCTGCAGTCAGTGTTCTCAGGACATTGCAGCACTTCCAGCCTCAGTGCTGTATCACATGTTTAATATGGTGCTGCTAGCCACCTTGGCTGGAATTAAAAATCTCTGTTCCAACACTGCATCTCTCCCCCATCAATGTAATGAATTACAGAACCAGTCATGAGATTAGTTTATGCAAGGAATTGTTTTCTAATCTCTGATTGTGTATGATTCTGATATCAGTACCCATCATATTATTAAAAGTGTATCTATAGTTAGATATCCAGGTATTCACTTATTGTGTTGTCAGTCTGGATTAAAGAGATTAAATTACTCCTACCTAGCAGTAACATGAGGGATTAAAACTGTCTGTCTCTCTTTTTATCCACAGAAGGATAGTTTCCAGGCGTACATTCGGGCAGACTGGATTGGTCATTCACACGTGGTATGCCAGCCACTCTCTGATTAAGACCATCTGGGTGATGGCCATCAGTCAGCATCAGTTCTATTTGGACAGGAAGCAGAGCAAAGTGAGTGTGTGAGCAGCACAGCACTACTGCTCTTCTCCTACCCTCATCCCCGTACCTGCATCTGTGCCTCTGTGCTGTTCCTAGCCTTATCAGGGCCTTGTCACCCCCACCACGCTCCTTCTCACTCCACTCTACATCTGAGTGCTCCTGTCCTTGTCTTAACCTTTGCTCCTCTGTTTGCTAACATGTTTCTTATGGCTGACCCAATTTAGTAGACTGGTTGATTGTTTGGTCGATAGGCTGTTGGTCGACCAAGATTTCTTTAGTCGAGCAGTAGCAAAAAATGTTTTTGTTAAATCATGGTGTACAAGACACCTGTCTGATTCGTGCCTGTCTGAGTGGACTGATCCATTGTTGGGATGGCACAGTCCATCAGTGTAAGACATGCTACTGAAATTGTATATGGTTATATTATGTAAGAATAATGGTGCAACACAAAAAATAATCGTATTTTATAACAAATGCGCTTTCTCCCACGTTGGATAGTGGTCGCTGTCCGTGGTTCTGAAAAACATCAGTTCGCTTCCTAGACGATGTTGCTGTGTGCATAATTGCAACGTTAACCAGCATATTGGTGTTGAGAACAATGTGGCAGAGGCAGCAGAGGAGTTAGGAGAACAGAAAACAGCCCTTGCCTTAATTGTCTAAGAAAAGTGAGGAGAGTGGAAACCCCATCTTAATTAGGTCTATATATAATAGCCTAACTGTTAACCTCTTACATCTAGACGTTCCGCTAGCGGAACACCTGCTCCAATAGCCAATGATGGGCGTGGCGCGAATTACAAATTCCTCAAAAATACAAAAACTTCAATTTTTCAAACATATTACTATTTTACACCATTTTAAAGACAAGAGTCTCCTTTATCTAACCACACTGTCCGATTTCAAAAAGGCTTTACAACGAAAGCAAAACATTAGATTATGTCAGCAAATAATCAGACACCCATTTTTCAAGCTAGCATATAATGTCACATAAATCCAAACCACAGCTAAATGCAGCACTAACCTTTGATGATCTTCATCAGATGACACCCCTAGGACATTATGTTATACAATACATGCATGTTTTGTTCAATCAAGTTCATATTTATATCAAAAACCAGCTTTTTACATTAGCATGTGACGTTCAGAACTAGCATACCCCCCACAAACTTCCGGTGAATTTACTAAATTACTCACGATAAACGTTCACAAAAAAACATAACAATTATTTTAAGAATTATAGATACAGAACTCCTCTATGCACTCGCTATGTCCGATTTTAAAATAGCTTTTCGGCGAAAGCACATTTTGCAATATTCTCAGTAGATAGCCCGGCATCACAGGGCTAGCTATTTAGACACCCAGCAAGTTTAGCACTCACCAAAGTCAGATTTACTATAAGAAAAATGTTATTACCTTTGCTGTTCTTCATCAGAATGCACTCCCAGGACTTCTACTTCAATAACAAATGTTGGTTTGGTCCCAAATAATCCATTGTTATATCCAAATAGCGGCGTTTTGTTCTTGCGTTCAAGACACTATCCGAATGGTAAAGAAGGGTGACGAGCACGACGCATTTCGTGACAAAACATTTCTAAATATTCCATTACCGTACTTCGAGGCATGTCAACCGCTGTTTAAAATCTATTTTTATGCCATTTTTCTCGTAGAAAAGCGATAATATTCCGACCGGGAATCTGCGTTTAGGTAAAAAGACGAAAGAAAATAAAGCATGGGGTCGACTCGTGCACGTGCCTAAGCCCATTGTCCTCTGATCGGCCACTTACCAAAGGCGATAATGTGTTTCAGCCAGAGGCTGCCTCGATATCATTCAGCTTTTTCCCGGGTTCTGAGAGCCTATGGGAGCCGTAGGAAGTGTCACGTTACAGCAAAGATCCTCAGTCTTCAATAAAAAGAGCCAGGATGAACAAGAACTTGTCAGACAGGTCACTTCCTGTATGGAATCTTCTCAGGTTTTTGCCTGCCATATGAGTTCTGTTATACTCACAGACACCATTCAAACAGTTTTAGAAACTTTAGGGTGTTTTCTATCCAAAGCCAATAATTATATGCATATTCTAGTTTCTGGGCAGGAATAATAATCAGATTAAATCGGGTACGTTTTTTATCCGGCCGTGAAAATACTGCCCCCTAGCCATAACAGGTTAAATGTGCCTGGCTTTATAAATCATCCATATATATGTACAGAAATAAGACAGATCCTGCTTCTGTTGGATGTTTAATAGCCTACTGATTCTGTGAGGACCAAGCCTCACGCAACCACAACATGTTGGACAAACAATTTCACAAATTCCGCTTTTTTAAATCTTTGCTATGCTGTAATAAATGCTTTACAATGTTTTTTTTTTGTTAGACCATCCTCTGGTATTATTTATAACTTATTTAGTGTTGTTTACACTCTTCCAAATTGTCCCAAAAACAAGTCAAATTTATTCCACACGTCTGACTTTCCCTTTGCCTCCTGAGCAACGTGTGAACATTCCCCGGTATCGAGTTTATTTGTCACTTCTTCTGCGTCCATTTTGTGTTAGGAGTTTGTTATAACCAATTTATTGATGTGATTATTTTGTATTTAACCTTCATTTAACTAGGAAAGTCAGTTAAGAACAAATTCTTATTTACAATGATGGCCTACTACAATGACGGCCTACATATTCTGATATGCAATAAGTCAGACCCTATTGGTCACGTGCATGTGATGCATACATGTGTCATGTAAATAGAGCAAGGGTTGAGGGAATGGGGAATGTTTTTCCTAAACAAATGAGGGATTTCGAGAAATAACTTTTCAGTCAGAAATATCTGTAATTCTGTTGCAGCGTCAGCAACATGGACAGTGCAATACACACTGTTGATGTTCTGTGGTGGTCTCTGCAGCATGGAGGAGAGGGAGACAACAGGTGCTAGTCAGTCACTCACTGTTTTTTTTTTTTAAATTTTAACACAGTGCAGCAAGTCTGAGCCAGGCCCAGCACAATCAAATCAATTGCGTTCGGACTCCCTCTAGTCATTTTGTGTCTTCATTTTTTTATCAAACCGTTCACTTAAAGCATCAGATAAGCTCTGTGCATATAATTGATTTGATTAAAACACATAGAATTTGTCTATATGCAGAAGACACATTTCAGTTGAATACATTCAGTTGGACAACTGACTAGGTATCCCCCTTTCCTGCATATTGAAAATACACATTTTAGAGTTTCGACCAATCGATTGGTCGAAAGAACAGACGACTCTTGATCGACCAGGCCAAATGTCTCTGCCCCATTTTAATTGATGTATATTATAGTATTCTTAGAATAGCTGTGGGGATTCTTGATTTAATGTATACTTTCCTTGCTGCTCTATTTGATGAATCAACACAGAAGTACATTTTTTTACGTGTTTGTTTAGATGGTGCATATTTTGGTGGGTTATTTTGCATTACTGTCGTTACACAAGCTGAGTGTGAGCTATGATAGTTGCTCCGAGGGGTGAATGAGTGTGTGGCTGCAGTCAGATGGGTTTCAGCCTTTCAGAAGCAGATGATGCTCATCCAGGAATAGTGCTGAGAGAGAGAGAGGGCTCCGTTCCCAGCCTGGGCTGAGGCATGCAAATGGGGCTGTTATCTCGCTGCGCAGTCATTTAAGAATAAATACTGATGTGTGACTGTTACCGTCTCCCTCTTTTTCCTTCTTCCCCTCCCCCTCTCTCTCCAGTCCAAAGTTACCACGGCCAGAAGTTTGGGTGACATCGCCATGGACCTGACAGAGATTGGAGCACCCAGGATCAGTAAGCTGTCCAGCATGGAGAGTAAAGACCAGCTCATCATGGCCAGCAACGGATCCCTCATCTCAGCAGGTAGACAATGAGCTAACAACGGACAATGCTTGACGGACATATCGGTCCTATTGACTTCATTAAGACAAATGCTGATTAGATGAGATTGAAGTGGTCATAATGGTTTTAATAGAATGTCTGCCTGATGCAGGGTCAGGAGACTCTGATGTGAGCGAGGAGTTAAAGAAGGAGAAGATTGCTGACCTGAAGAATAAAGAGAAGGACTTGCAGGACGCTCTGACTCAGAAACTAGAGGAGCTCAAGAAGATCTGCCTGCGAGAAGCTGTAAGCATCTTCGTCAGTACTTGAATTCAATAATTTCAATTAGATTATATCACTGCTAATTGTTCTCTTTTTGTTTTTCCAGGAGCTGACAGGCAGGCTGCCTAAAGAGTACCCTCTGGCCTCGGGTGAAAAGCCCCCCGCGGTGCGTCGGCGCATGGGGACAGCCTTCAAACTGGACGACCTCTTCCCCTATGATGCGGTTAGTATAGGAGTCACAGGATGGGAGCACTGGCTGTCATAAATATTATGTGTTCTTTTGGTTAATAAATCTTAGACTTGATTGACATTGTAATGTAATGTGGTCCCGTGTAGCTCAGTTGGTAGAGCATGGTGTTTGCAATGCCAGGGTTGTGGGTTTGATTCCCACGGGGGACCAGTACGGAGAAAAAATGTATGAAATGTATGCATTCACTACTGTAAGTCGCTCTGGATAAGAGTGTCTGCTAAATGACGTAAATGTAATGCAACACTTTAATCGTGTGTGTGTGTGTGTAATACATTCTCTATATACGACCAGGATAAGGAATTTCTAGTGATGAATATGTTTATTTTATCCTGTGAAAATCCCCTTTGCACTGATCTGCATGCCTGTGTGCAAGTTACTAATCTCATCTGTTTCTACTGTGTCCTCTTGTCCTGCAGGATCCCCATCTCAGAAACCTGGAGAGCAGGTTTGCCCTGCAGCAGAAGATCGTGGAGGCGGCCAAGAAACTGGCCAACGAGGCTGAGCTCTGTAAGACGGTGAAGAAGAAGAGGAGGAGGAACTGCCTGGACGCCATGAGGAAGCTACAGGAGATTGAGGAGGAGATCAACAAATACAGGATCAAGACAGGCAAAAAGCCCGCTCAGAGAGCATCAATAATCATAGCAGGTAGCCTACACCACGCCATACCAACAGCCAGACATTGCATACAGTCACAATGATAGCACAGTTTAGATTGACTGTAGCATACTGAGGAATCACAATTCCTGTCAGCAGCACCTTGTCTGTACTAGTCTGAAAGAAAGAAGACTTCAGGACATGGGTTTTTATCAGATGTGGCTTCTAATGAAAAGCCCAACACAAGCATGTGTTAACCTCCGTTTCTCCCCTTTTCTCAGATGATGTGAACCTTGCAGAACTCAGCTCACTGTCCGACAGTCTTAATCTGGATGATGGTGAGTGCTGCGGAGGTTATATCATACATACATTAGCTAAACTTCTCTGTTCACATCTGTAGCATCCCCATAGCTTTTAGCAGGCTGTGACAATGACAGCTCCTTCTGTTCACATGTGTGTTTCAGATGAGGATCTGGGAAGCCAAAGGCAACAGTCCCATTCTGTGCAGTACTCTCCCCGGCCCCACCACTCAGAAACCCTGAGCCTCCACTACCAGCCTGACCGACTGGCCTCAGCCCACGAGCAGTCCCAGGACCTCAGCCCCAACAGCAGGTAAGTGCTCTTGCACGGGCCTGGCCACTGGCTACAGCTCTCCTGGCTCTGGGTTGTTTTGTTTGTTTCAGACTGTTATTCCTGGGGCCCAGGGAGCAGCAGCGAGTATAGACCTGTAGAGGAGAACCAGGGAGAGCTGCCTGCATTCCTACCAGCCTCTTCTCCTGCTGCCCCCACAACCTCCTCTTATCAGCCCGAACACGCTCCATGTAAAAGAAATAGACAGCAGTAAGCATGTCTCTGCCTGCTAAGAAAGAAACCACAATCCCAAGGAGGGGAAAATAGTCTGGGACCGGAAAGCTGCCCTGGAATCTCTGTATTTGAACATATTCGCTCACTGCGTGAACATTTACCAAATGACTTGGATGATATGCTGCTGGGAGAGAGGACAACAGGAGTTCTACTGCTACTGTTTGGTAATGTTATTTGTTTACCGTTCCATGAAGAGAAAGATCAATGAGCTATGAAATGACAGTCATCCAGGTGAAAATGATGACTGAAATCGCAGCACACGAGGATACAGATTTTATATTCATGTTTTGAGTGGCGAGGAGAGGGAGAGGCCGTGTAATCACGGTACAAGCTCCACCCTGAGGAAGTCAAGTCTGTGAAAAGCATGGTTCTTATCTGTGTTTCAGATTAAATTATGGCGAAGTCCAGGAACCTTTCCACTACAATCACCGAGATGCCTTATCGAGCCACAAGCCTGCCTCTGCACACAGCATGCCTCCCACCCCCCTCCTCACCCGCAATGCCTACAACAGCATCCAGTTCAGGTAGGTCAGGCCCATATCCACAAAGCATCTCAGAAAGGTCCTAGGAATCCTATTCAAACCTGTTTTAAGACAAAGAATCTCCCAGCTCAGAGCAGCTTTTAGGACGATGTTAAAAGACTGCTCAGACAAACTCTGAGCCAGTTGTAAAATCAACTTGTAAAAATTATTCCACTGTTAATCACGACAGTTCGAGGTACCGCAAAGTAAAGATAGTGATGACGCTCATTGACATGCTGCAAATGATGGGGAATAGCCAATCGCGATGAGGCATAGTCCGCTGTGAACTATATAGCACCATTCAGACAACCACAGTGAATGTGACTGTACATCAAATGTTGCAATGGTCAAAATGCTTGTAATATTAGCCTGACATGATCACTTTGCCTACTCTTTATTATTGCCTAATGTGTTGGCATGCATAAGGCTTTTTTAACAAATTCCTATTGTTGTTAACAGCTGAATGTTTACCATAAAACTGTTTTATCAACACACTTGTCATTCCTGTCTAACAACTCTAAATCTTTTTGGCACAGTAGGCATCAAGTCACTTGCCGATAATGTCGCATACAGCGTTTAAAAAGTCTAACTTTCATCGAACACAATCAAGTTAACATAACCCTAGGATCAAGATGAATTCAACTGCCAAACGTTAAGGCATGCCCAATTCAGACATCTGTTTTAACAACCTGATGTTGCGCTCCAAAGGGATAACTTGAAATGACATGATGTAGGTAATTCAATAAGCGAAAGAAAAACATGATTTATTTAGGTATATCATGTGAAATAGGCCTCATAAGAAATCATTATCAAAAGTGCAAGCGGTACTGTTGCATGTAGGTCTAGATTATTTATGGGTTGATCATGTAGAAATATCAAAACAGGAACCACTGACTTGCTGCATTTTTCTATTATCAAGACACCTGCTGGTAACTCTTAACTGGTTAGGACAGCTCATGAAGTGTCCTAAATATGTCGACAAGGCTTCATGCATAGCTTTTATTTTTACCCATAAGAGTAGGAGTAAAATGTTTGTTCTCAGCACCAATTTTCTACTCTGAGATGTTTTGTGAATACAGGCCCTGGCCTCCATGCCCTCCGTACACCCCTCACATACAAAGCTGCCTCTGATGTTCCTCAACACCGGCCAGGAGCCCCAATTAGACTAGCATCCTGTCTAGACCTTTGTTCTCTGTATAACTTCTGGATGGGATTTCTAACCCTATGTCAGGTAGTGATCAATCTAACTCTGTATATAAGAAGGACAGAGGATCATGTTGTTCATCATGATGTTGTTCGTTTCCAGGTCAGATGACGACCCCCAGCATTTCCGTCAGCGGAGTGGCAGTCTGGAGTCCCAGTCTCAAGAGACCACACCCCCGGCGCCAGCGTTCGTCCCGTTCCGCCGCAGCAACAGCACAGAGGTCCTGGACGATGGCTCATCCTACACCAGCCAATCCAGCGCGGAGTATACAGCGCCTTGGAACCATACCCACCGCCCCAGGGATCGCCGGCGTGGCAGGAAGGGCAACATCTACGCCAACACGGGCAGCATGCCCAACTTGGCACAGGCTGATGCCTGCAACAACACATACCAGCCCCCCCGGGCACCACGACCCACCACCACGGCCTACTACGTGACGGGCTACCCCAGCTACCCAGAGCCCTACTCTAACGGAGTCTACATGTACAACAACGAGTTAGAGGGTCACTACAACGTTAACACTTCGTACCACGCCGCGCCGGCCTACCACGGACATGATGCGTACAGCAGTCGCTATGGTGACGACGAGATGGACAGTATGGCTCAGAACCCCTACGCCACCCTGAGGCCGCCCAGGAACCGTCAAGCTCTGCCCAGGACGGAACATTTGACCAAGAACATCCAGAAGGCGCTGGTGGCAGAGCACCTGAAAGGCTGGTACCACCGCAATGCAAGCCACAAGCAACCACAGGCCTACGACTACAACCAGAGGGGTTCCCAGCAGAGCCTGGGTTACCAGACCATGCCAGCTCCCTACAGCAGGAACACATCCTACTCCTCAGGTACAGACAGCCTGCAAACTCCCTCATCTCACATGCAAACAGAATGATATTCCAGTCTGTTAGTCAAAGGCAATTATTTGCGTTCACTTAAATGGGCAATGCAAAACGACACGCATCAGCCAACTCTGCATTCAAGCATGTCAATGAATGCTAACATTCAGTCACTCATTTGCGTTCTATATCTCAGAGGTAAATTGTCCTATTGTAACTTTTCTTTGTTGTGGTTTCTGTTCCAGTCTCGTCACAGCAGTCCTCCACAGCAGGAGGCTGGCACGGTCACCTGGGAGGGGGTATGTCAGAGTTCCACATGCCCCTACCGGTGCAGCAGCCTTACCCCTTCTACGGCACCGCTCAATATAGCCACCACGCCCACAACAGGTGAGAGAAGTAACTCTTAGTCCCAATTCAGCTCCTTATCTGATTGGCTGTCCCTGATCCTACTTAACAATGGCGCTAAACACCACTACTGTGTCATTGTGGAGAATGGATGCTCGCTGGAAAAAATGAAGCTTCTCTTTGGTTTTATCGGCCACACACCATTGTGACCTGTGTGTCTGACATTCCCTTGCTGACCATGATATGTCCCAGAAGTATTGGAAACAGTTTGATAGTTGGTGCTCACTCACTTGCAGGCCAATTAGCATGGCTGCTTGAAATGGATTATAGCGTCTGTCTGTGCAGCCAGTGGTTAGCTCTTCATCTTACTGGCCTTAGGAATGGTTCTTCTTCTTCTCCTGCTTTAACTGTCCACTGGGCTGCTCTCTTCATAGATATGGCTCCTCTTGCTCCTCCTACCAGCACTCTAGGGGCTCTTGGTACAGCCCTGATGGCCAGAGGTGCTGTGCCTTTGTCCCTGCTAGCTCTTTATCCTCCACCACCTCTCCTCCTTTCCTTCCTCCTCCCCTGGCTGTGGGTTCCGGCTGGGCCCGGGGCCAGGGCAGGTGGGCCAGGGCTCCAGTCCCCTGCTGCAGCCCCACAGCTACAGAAGCCAGAGGCTTAGTAAAGTCTCCTTTGCTAAGTGTAGCCCACGATAGTAGTAAGTAACTAGCTACCAGTCTGTCCTCAGCGTGACTTCATTGCTTGCTTGTTTTTTTTAAAGTGAGCTAAAACAATGTCCTGGTCTGTGCTTTGGGCTTCTCTTTTTCAATTAGTATCAAAGCTGTTTGTTTGGGCTGTCTCTCTCTCCCTCTTTATGATAAGGTAACTGCATGGCTTTTATGATTGTTGTTCATTTCTGCCATCTCTTTCAGCTGCCATACCAAATTGTCATCCAGCAGTCACGTTTCTCTTAAGGGGTGTGCATAGACATACACCACTTAAACTGTCAGTTACCCCCGCTGTCTCCTCTCCCTCCCCATTATCACTATCACTGACCTTTGACCCTCTCGTGCACAGATGTCCCCCAGCAGGGTATGGGTGGAGGAGCTGTGATAGACTGGTGCCGGGGCCAGCAGTGGCTACAGGGTCATTAGAGAGGTTTGATGCTGGTGCCTGTCATGGTACTGAGTTCTGACCAGCGAAATTAAACACCCGCGCTAAAGAAAGGGTGAGAGAAGAAACAAACTACCGCCACAGATTCTATGGTGTTGGTGGTGACTCATTTTGTACATGGCAGTAAAAAAACAACAACACAAGACTGCTTTGGTTGTCCTAGTACTCTTTACTCTATGGTGGTGTACACTGGTGGTGGTGGGGGTGGTGGGGCAGCAGCTCTGGAAGTGGTGGTATCTGTGGAAGAAGGAAAGTGACCCTGCATTTTGGTTATTTGAATGCTGCGTGTGTTTGATGCTTGTTGTTCATCTGTCCATCTGCTTTGTTTTAAGGTGTGTGAATAGTTTAATCCTGGTGGAACACACTAACTAACACCTGTCATTTTGAAACTGGGATAGAACTCTCTTAAAGGTGGAGTGTTCCATTTCATTTCTCCAGTGCTGTATTCCAATGAAGTAACAACCCAGGGTTAAATTACTCAAATAACTTTTCACCAGTGGAGATGTCTCTTTTCTTGGATTGTATTACCAGTTTTTTGTTGCTAGCCTAACCTGTATACATCCTGTATGTGTTGCAGACCCAATGTAGATGTGAAGCAAACAGAAACCTACATCAACAGCCAAACGAACTGCAGCTTGGATCCAGATGACCAGAGACTTTACTGGCACGAGGGCTCCTCCAAACCTGGAACTATAGTGTAGCAGTCAGGGCCATCAACTTTCTCAACTTCCACTTTGTGACACTAACATGTGCCTTGGACTGCACTTACCTGTTTCTCTGGATGGTAAAAGGATCCAAAGATTCAAATATCAACCACTGTGGAATTCACACAGGGGAGGACCTTAAGTCTAAGTACAGCTGATTTGAGTTCTCATACACGGAATTGCCAAAGTAGATCCACCTGCATACGCTCTCTGAAAGCAGAATGACAAGACGGTCACCTGATCTGAATGTTCTGGAATGCTAGGGGGGGGGGGTGTCTGTGCACTGAGTTGCACTTGGTGCTGTGGCTGGTTGGGTTAGTCTGAGAGGCTGGGATGAGGATGGAGGATAATGAACAAGACTTGTCCTGCAAGATCGATAATTGGGCAAGCTGTATGCTCACCATTACAATGACAGATCTCTCCAATATTGACACTTTTAAATGTTGAAATGAAGGATTGAAATTGGATTTTGAGTGTGAAGATGACTAGCAATGGCGACCTGCTGAAACATTCTCCAGTCACTACTAATTTCTAGAGCCCATTCTATGATAGTGTTTGTAGATACTGTACAGCTATTCTTAGGTTGTCAGTCTTTTTGCACCAGCCATTTAACACAGTATTTGGACCTCTCTCTTGTTCTCAGTACTTTGATCATCTTTACTGCCAAATGCTTCAGACCATTAAAGTCTAGACTCAACCATGTCAGCTTTTATACTTTCAAAGACCATGTTAACACTTTATCAATGCCGGTTATGTAAAACGTCCACACTATTACAGGGCTTCATTTTATTGCTCAGTGCAGTGAGACAAAATGTCAGTTTTAAGTGCTTATTGCATCCCATGCTGGAATCCATGGACTGGTGCTTTCGATTCCTCTCAAGAAGGAATTTGTATGTACATGTTGATAATGTAAATAGATTGTACAGAACTGTTTTTGGAGCATTTTCTATATATTTTAAGAAGCATGTTATGAATAGTAAACCATCACATTTGTCAAGCTGGTTCTTAGTCGTTTGTATAATTTGAAATGTGTTTGAATTAAAACAAACATTTTGAGCTATGTCCCCAGTTTATTCATGTTTTAGTCTATAAAATGGTAGTGATGACATCTGTTGAGGATCTGAGAAGAACCGAAAAACAAATCTCCTGTAACTGATTCAGTAAAACACAGGATTTAAATCTAGATCCATTTAATCAATCACTTAAATTTGTCTTCTTTCAGCCAGTGTAATTAGTTAATTGGGTTTTACCGTAAAGAAAATACAATGCTTTTTTTTACTTAAGATAATGAACTTAAAGAGCTCAGGACGATAATGACTCTTTTACGTTGCTATAATCCCCCCCCCCCCTAAATAAATCAGTTTCAGTAAAGTGTTGGATGAATGGCTTTGGATTGGGATGTTTTTCCATGTGACTGTGACAAACATTTTCAACCTCTTTTCCACCAGACTATGTAATTACTACTTCTGTTCTAACCATCACCACAGTAACATATCTATTTCCCTGCACTTGCTAGGGACAAGTTAGAGGGATGAAATATGCCTGACTGTTCCGCCGAAGTCGGTCCCTCTTCTTGTTCGGGCGGCATTCGGCGGTCGACGTCACCGGCCTTCTAGCCATCGCCGATCCACTTTTCATTTTCCATTTGTTTTGTCTTTGTTTTACACACCTGGTTTCAATTCCCCAATTACATGTTCATTATTTAACCTTCTGTTTTCCCCATGATTTTTGTGAGTGATTGTTTTATTGTAAGTTCGGTCCGATGTTTGTGGGCTCGGTATTACTTAATGTATTTGGAAGTTTTGAGTAAAGTTCATTGTGTTACTCATCTCTGCTGTCCTGCGCCTGACTCCTCTGCACCAGCTACACCCAGAACCTTACACTGACACAGAAGATGTTACCCCCTCGACCTCGTGTGGTGGAGGAGATCTTCGTGGGCTATACTCAGCCTTGTCTCAGTCTGGTAGGTTGGTGGTCTGTTGCGCCGAATACAACAGGTGTAGACCTTACAGTGAAATGGTTACATACGAGCCCCTAAACATCACTGCAGTTTAAAAAAATACAGATAAGAATAAGAGATTAAAGTAACAAGTAATTAAAGAGCAGCAGTAAAAAATAACAATATATACTTTGGGTTGCCAGTACAGAGTCAATGTGCGGGGGCACTGGTTAGTTGAGGTAGTATGTACATGTAGATTGTGTTAATTAAAGTGACTATGCATAGATAACAACAGAGTGGCAGTGGTGTGGAGGGGGGGGGGGGGTTAAAAGCAAATAGTCTGGGTAGCCATTTCACTAGATGTTCAGGAGTCTTATGGCTTGGGGGTAAAAGCTGTTTAGAAGCCTCTAGGACCTAGACGGCGCTCTGGTACCACTTGCCATATGGTAGCAGAGAGAACAGTCTATGACTAGGGTGACTGGAATCTTTGACAATGTTTAGGGCCTTCCTCTGACACTGCCTGGTATAGAGGTACTGGATGGCAGGAAGCTTGGCCCCAGGGATGTACTGCGCCGTTCGCACTACCCTCTAGTGCCTTGCGGTCGAAGGCCAAGCAGTTGCCATACCAGGCAGTGATGCAGCCAGTCAGGATGCTCTCGATGGTGCAGCTGTAGAACCTTTTGAGGATATGAGGACCCATGCCAAATATTTTCAGTCTCCTAAGGGGGAATTGGTTTTGTCGTGCCCTCTTCACGACTGTCTTGGTGTGCTTGGACCATGTTAGTTTGTTGGTGATGTGGACACCAAGGAACTTGAAGCTCTCAACCTGCTCCACTGCAGCCCCGTTGAGGAGAATGGGGGCGTGCTCATTCCCATTTTCCTGTAGTCCACAATCATCTCCTTTGTCTTGATCACGTTGAGGGAGAGGTTGTTGTCCTGGCACCACACGGCCAGGTCTCTGACCTCCTCCCTATAGGCTGTCTCGTTGTCGGTGATCAGGCCTACCACTGTTGTGTCGTCGGCAAATGTAATGATGGTGTTGGAGTCGTGCCTGGCCGTGCAGTCATGAGTGAACAGGGAGTACAGGAGGGGGCTGAGGACGCACCCCTGAGGGGCCCCTGTGTTGAGGATCAGTGTGGCGGATGTGTTGTTACCTACCCTCACCACCTGGGGGTGGCCTGTCAGGAAGTCCAGGATCCTATATGCCGCTATCATATAGGATCTGATATCCAGGATCTGATATGCCCCCCCCCCCCCCCGTCTCAGCCTCCAGTATCTATGCTGCAATAGTCTATGTGCTGGGGGGCTAGGGTCAGTCTGTCATATCTGGTGTTATTCACCTGTCTTAATTGGTGTCCTGTGTGAATTTAAGTATACCCCCTCTAATTCTCTCTCCCTCCCCTCTGCGACGACCTGAACCCTAGGACCATGCCTCAGGACATCCTGGCCTGAAGACTCCTTGCTGTCCCCAGTCCATCTGGTCGTGCTGCTGCTCTACTCTTCTGTCTGCGGCTATGGAACCCTGACCTGTTCACCGGACGTGTTACCTCTCTACCACATCTGTTATTTCAACCTCTGAATGCCTGGCTATGAAAAGCCAAGAGACATTTACTCCTGATGTTCTGACAAGTTGCACCCTCTACAACCACTGTGATTATTATTTGACCCTGCTAGCCATCTATGAACGTTTGAACATCTTGGAGTACAATCAGCCTTAATGGCCATGTACTGTTATAATCTCCACCCGGCACAGTCAGAAGGGGACTTGCCACCCCTCAGAGCCTGGTTCCTCGCTAGGTTTCTTCCTAGGTTCCTGCCTTTCTAGGGTTTTTTCCCTAGCCACTGTGCTTCTACATCTGCATTGCTTGCTGTTTGGGGTTGAGGCTGGGATTCTGTATAGAACTTTGTGACATCTGCTGATGTAAAAAGGGCTTTATAAATACATTTGATTGACCTATATCAGAGTAGCAGAGTATAAAGTGTCATAGCTGTAAACAACTGTTGCTAGCCTCAGGTTTTGACTCCATTTTCTCACAGCTATGTAGTCAAACTGGTTTTGTCTCTGCATAAGCTGTAAACCAGACAAAACCAGTTTGTTTAAAGACAGATGCCCACTCTGTCCTTCCCACGTATGACAAACTAAAATCAACCACACTGAACCTGGGCCCGTTTAGGAGGGTGCAACATTGAACAACATTCAGATAGAAATGTACAGATGATAGTCATGCTCATTGGGAAATGAGGCAGGTTGACGTTTATTGGGATGAATCTGTACACAGCTAGAAACATAAGAGTTTCGCTGCACCTGTGATAATGTGCAAAACTCTACACGACCAGTAAACTTTAATTTGATTTGATCTTGTCCTGGAGGCTGAACTGAGCAATTTCCACTAGATGGGCCAGCTGTAAAGTCAAAATTGGCTATATATTGTAAAAATGAATGAAAACAATTTAATTTAAGATAAGGGTTAGGCATAAGGTTAGCAGGGTGGTTAGGTTTTAAATCATATTTTATGACTGTGGCAGCTCGTGACTACCCTGCAGAGCTGCCTCCAGTTCATGAGTCATTCCAATAATGCCAAACTGCGGAAATGTGTCGGCTCTATTTATCACATTTCTTTCTACATTCTGAAGGTTTCACCTCACTGGATAGTCAATACTCCATGTAGTGAGAGTGGGATTCCTGAACATGGAGCCTCCACTCTTCCGCGTGGACCAGTATGTGACCCCAAGGCAGCAGCTACTCTTACTGGAGTCCAGCAAAAATGAAGGCAGTAATATACTGTTACAAGCATTGGTTTTTCCATATATGTTTTGAGGTTGGACTTTAGCACGTATAGCTCGTTAGCGTTAGCACGTATAGCTTGTTAGCACGTATAGCTCGTTAGCACATATAGCTCATTAGCACGTAGGGCACACCGATTGATGTTACCTTGTTAGTCAGTATGTGTTACACCTGTGCTATTTGCCATCTCGTTAGTGGAAAGGTGTTTCACCTGTGCTGGCCCAGGTGCTATTTAAGTTGTCTTGATAGATGCGTAGGGTTAATACCTTTAGTTGGCTCGCCCTATTTTGATTTCTAGACAAACAATATTTTATCTGATTTTGTTTTGCTCCACCTTTTTAATTTGCTTCTTGTCTTTAAGTTGTGGGTTTTTATTTTGTTTGCCTCTTCTTGGGCAAATTCAGTGGGCACTCATGGTGAGTGTCTTTCAGGTTCCAGTTGTTGTTGCTAGTCAACTGTCAGTGGAGACCCCCATGAGTGTCTTTCAGAACCCCTCCTAGAACTCCACCTGTTTTGTTTTGGTTGTTGTCAATGACTCTTTGTTAGTTCCCCCTTCTGTTTGAGTGACATTATTTGGTTTCTTGCTGGGGAACGTAACATATACATTATTTAAAAATAATAATGTAAACATACATTTTACAACAGATCTCACAATACATTAATTGTGTGCCTTCTGGCCACTACTGTACTACAACACACAATCTAGGTGTACAGTACGTGTGTGTGTGACTCTTGACAGTCCTCGCTGTTCCATTAGGTGTATTTTATCATTTTTATTTTACTGCTTGAGTGAGTTACTTGATGTGGAATAGAGTTCCATGTGTCCAGATGCCACTCCTGAGTTGTCTTGGCTGTGTGCTTAGGGTTGTTGTTCTGTTGGAAGGAGAACCTTCACCCCAGTCTGAAAACCTGCTCGAGAGCGCTCAGGACTTCATGTACTTTGCTCCGTTCATCTTTGCCTCGATCTTTACTAGTCTCCTAATCCCTACTGCTGAAAAACATCTCCACAGCATGATGCTGCCACCACCATGCATCACCATAGGGATTGTTCCAGGTTTCCTCCAGACATGACGCTTGGCATTCAGGCCAAAGAGTTCAATCTTGGTTTCATCAGACCAGAGAATATTATTTCTTATGGTCTGAGAGTCTTTAGGTGCCTTTTGGCAAATTCAAGCGGGCTGTCATGTGCCTTTTACTGAGGAGTGGCTTCCGTCTGGTCACTCTACCATAAAGGCCTGATTGGTGGAGTGCTGCAAAGATGGTTGTCCTTCTGGAATGTTCTCCCATCTCTAAAGAGGAACTCTAGAGCTCTGTCAGAGTGACCATCGGGTTCTTGGTCACCTCCTTGACCAAGACCCGGGTGGCCAGCCCTAGGAAGAGTCTTGGTGGTTCCAAACTTCTTCCAATTAAGAATTATGGAGGCCACTGTGTTCTTGGGGACCTTCAATGCGGCAGAAATGTTTGGGTACCCTTCCACAGATCTGTGCCTTGACACAATCCTGTTTGCCTGTTCGGAGCATTACAGACAATTCCTTTGACCTCATGGCTTGGTTTTTGCTCTGACATGCACTGTCAACTGTGGGACCTTATCGTCCGCTATCATCCTCAGCAATTTTCCATCCAAGTTGTCAGACCCAGGTGGCTTGTCATTATTGATAGACAACAATAATGTTTTTACCTCTTCCACACTCACTTTACAGTATTCAAAATCACAATGTCTTTGTCATGGGCGTCGTAAGGATTGGACCAAAATGCAGCGGGAATGTGTATACTCATCTTCTTTTTTATTGGCAGAAAGAAGGAAAACCAAAATAAAATACAAAAATAACGACGACAAACAGTCCTGTAAGGCATACAGCTATACACAAAACAACTACCCACAAAATCCCATAGAAAAACACCCTCTTAAATAGGACCTTCAATTAGAAGCAACTAGGAGCAGCTGCTTCCAATTGAAGGTCAACCCAACAAACACCACATAGAAATAGACATACTAGAACTAACATAGAAATAGACTAACGAGAACATAACCCAACAAACCCCGAAACACTCTAAACAAACACCCCTCTTAAAACAGAACATAGCCCAACAAACCCCAAAGCACTCTAAACAAACACACCCCTGCCACGTCCTGACCAAACTACAATAACAAATAACCCCTTATACTGGTCAGGACGTGACAGTCTTTCTGTCTTTCATCATTTGGTTGGTTATACTTGGATGTGTTGGTTCCGTGTTTGTTGTTGGCATGTCATGCCTGAGTTTGCTAATCTTGCCAATGAAAAAATCAATAAAGTAGTTGGCAATATCAGTTGGTTTTGTGATGAATGACCCATCTGATTCAATAAATGATGGAGCTGAGTTTGCCTTTTTGCCCAAAGTTTTATTTAAGCTGCTCCAAAGCTTTTTACTATCCTACTAAACTCAGCAAAAAAAAGAAACGTCCCTTTTTCAGGACCCTGTCTTTCAAAGATAATTCGTAAAAATCCAAATAACTTCACAGATCTTCATTGTAAAGGGTTTAAACACTGTTTCCCATGTTTGCTCAATGAACCATAAACAATGAATGAACATGCACCCGTGGACCGGTTGTTAAGACACTAACAGCTTACAGATGCTAGGCAATTAAGGTCACAGTTATGAAAACTTAGGACACGAAAGAGGCCTTTCTACTGACTCTGAAAACACCAAAAGAAAGATGCCCAGGGTCCCTGCTCATCTGTGTGAACGTACGTTAGGCATGCTGCAAGGAAGCATGAGGACTGCAGATGTGGCCAGGGCAATAAATTGCAATGTCCATACTGTGAGACGCCTAAGACAGCGCTACAGGGAGACATGATGGACAGCTGATCATCCTCGCAGTGGCAGACCACGTATAACAACACCTGCACAGGATCGGTACATCCGAACATCACACCTGCGAGACAGGTACAGGATGGCAACAACAGCTGCCTGAGTTACACCAGGAACGCACAATCCCTCCATCAGTGCTCAGACTGTCTACAATAGGCTGAGAGAGGCTGGACTGAGGGCTTGTAGGCCTGTTTTAAGGCAAGTCCTCACCAGACATCACCGGCAACAACGTCGCCTATGGACACAAACCCACTGTCGCTGGACCAGACAGGACTGGCAAAAAGTGCTCTTCACTGACGAGTCGCGGTTTTGTCTCACCAGGGGTGATGGTCGGATTTGGGTTTATCGACGAAGGAATGAGCGTTACACTGAGGCCTGTACTCTGGAGCGGGATCGATTTGGAGGTGGAGGGTCCGTCATGGTCTGGGGCGGTGTGTCACAGCATCATCAGACTGAGCTTGTTGTCATTGCAGGCAATCTCAATACTGTGCGTTACAGGGAAGACATCCTCCTCCCTCATGTGGTACCGTTCCTGCAGGCTCATCCTGACATGACCCTCCAGCATGACAATGCCACCAGCCATACTGCTCGTTCTGTGCGTGATTTCCATGGCCAGCGAAGAGCCCGGATCTCAATCCCATTGAGCACGACTGGGACCTGTTGGATCGGAGGGTGAGGGATTGGGCCATTCCCCCCAGAAATGTCCGGGAACTTGCAGGTGCCTTGATGGAAGAGTGGGGTAACATCTCACAGCAAGATCTGGCAAATCTGGTGCAGTCCATGAGGAGGAGATGCACTGCAGTACTTAATGCATCTGGTGGCCACACCAGATACTGACTGTTACTTTTGATTTTGACCCCCCCTTTGTTCAGGGACACATTATTCAATTTCTGTTAGTCACGTGTCTGTGGAACTTGTTCAGTTTATGTCTCAGTTGTTGAATCTTATGTTCATACAAATATTTACACATGTTAAGTTTGATGAAAATAAACACAGTTGACAGTGAGAGGACGTTTCTTTTTTGCTGGGTTTATATACTGTATGATTTGTCTTTGTTTCATAGTATAGTTTCTTCTTCTTTTTGTTTTGTTTAGTCACATTATTTCTCAATTTGCAGTAGGTTTGCCAATCGCTTATGCAGCCAGACTTATTTTCCATTCCTTTTGCCTCATCCCTCTCAACCACAACATTTTTCAATTCCTGAGCAATCCACAGGGATTTAAGTTTTTACAGTCATATTCTTAATGGGTGAATGTTTATTTATAACTGGAGTAAGCAATTTCATAAATGTGTCAAGTGCAGCGTCTGGTTGCTCCTCAATACACACCACAGACCAGCAAATATTATTTACATCATCAACATAGGAATCACTACAAAACCTCTTGTAGAACCTCTTATACACAATATTAGGTCCAGCCTTTTGAACTTTTGGTTTTCCTAGATATGGCTACCAAATTTTGATCACTACATCCGATGTATTTCGATACTGCTTCAAAAAGCTCTGACGAAGGCCTTGAGGCCGATACGTAAGCTTATTAAATATCAGTGATACTATCAAGAGCAGTGTGCGGTTTCCTTTTTCCTTCCTTTTTCCTTCCTTTTTCCTTCATCTTGTTCAACTGTTGCCATGCACCTGCAAAAAGATTGCTCAGATATGCGAGTGCCTTTTGAATTTTGTGATACTGCTTTAAAGCAAAAGATGTGATCAATACATGTGGAGGATTTAATTCCTGTGCTGTTTGTAATACCCTGGTTCAACAGCTTGGGTTGTATGTACAGTTGAAGTCGAAAGTTTACATACACCTTAGCCAAATACATTTAAACTCAGTTTTTCACAATTCCTGACATTAAATCCTCGTAAAAATTCCCTGTCTTAGGTCAGTTAGGATCACCACTTTATTTTAAGAATGTGTAATGTCAGACTAATAGTAGAGAGAATGATTTATTTCAGCTTTTATTTCTTTCATCACATTCACAAGTTGGGTGAATTTTGACCCATTTCTCCCTGACAGAGCTGGTGTAACTGAGTCAGGTTAGTAGGCCTTCTTGCTCACTCAAGCTTTTTCAGTTCTGCCCACAAATTTTCCATAGGATTGAGGTCAGGGCTTTGTGATGGTCATTCCAATACCTTGACTTTGTTGTCCTTAGGCCATTTTGCCACAACTTTGAAAGTATGCTTGGGGTCATTGTCCATTTGGAACACCCATTTGCAACCAAGCTTTAACTTCCTGACTGATGTCTTGAGATGTTGCTTCAATATATCCACATAATTTTCCTCCCTCATGTTGCCATCTATTTTGTGAAGTGCACCAGTCCCTCCTGCAGCAAAGCTCCCCCACAACATGATGCTGCCACCCCCGTGCTTCACGGTTGGGAGGGTTTTCTTCGGCTTGCAAACCTCACCCTTTTTCCTCCAAACATAATGAAGGTCATTATGGCCAAACAGTTCTATTTTTGTTTCATCAGACCAGAGGACATTTCTCCAAAAAGTACGATCTTTGTCCCCATGTGCAGTTGCAAACCGTAGTCTGGCTTTTTTTATGGCTGGTTTGGAGCAGTGGCTTCTTCCTTGCTGAGCGGCCATTCAGGTTATGTCGATATAGGACTCGTTTTACTGAGGATATAGATACTTTTCTACCTGTTTCCTCCAGTATCTTCACAAGGTCCTTTGCTGTTGTTCTGGGATTGATTTGCACTTTTCGCACCAAAGTACGTTCATCTCTAGGAGACAGAACGCGTCTCCTTCCTGAGCGGTATGACGGCTGCGTGGTCCCATGGTGTTTATACTTGCGTACTATTGTTTGTACAGATTTACGTGGTACCTTCAGGCGTTTGGAAATTGCTCCCAAGGATAAACCAGACTTGTGGAGGTCTACAATTTTCTTTCTGAGGTCTTGGCTGATTTCTTTTGATTTTCCCATGATGTCAAGCAAAGAGGCACTGAGTTTGAAGGTAGGCCTTGAAATACAGCCACAGGTACACCTCCAATTATGTCAATTAGCCTTTTAGAAGCTTCTAAAGTGATGACATTGTTTTCTGGAATTTCCCAAGCTGTTTAAAGGCACAGCCAAAGTGTATGTAAACTTCTGACCCACTTGAATTGTGATACAGTGAATTTTAAGTGAAATACTCTGTATGTAAATAATTGTTGGAAAAACTACGTGTCATGTCCTAACCGACTTGCCAAAACTGTAGTTTGTTAACAAGACATTTGTGGAGTGGTTGAAAAACGAGTTTTAATGACTCCAACCTAAGTGTATGTAAACTTCCAACTTCAACTCTATCTCCTCACAGTATTATGCTTCTAAACTCCAGTGAACTTTGAGTAGGTCTCGGAGGTTTCCAAGTCCTTGAGTTTACCCTGGGCAGAGAGGGAGGAGGAGAAAGAGAAAGGGAGGGAGAGACATTCTTCTGCAGCTGTCTTCCCCAGTCTCTCTCCGCTTCCTCCCTAGACACCAGCTGCACTAGAATATCACTACTGCTGTTCCAGCTGACACACAACTACACAAACAATGGGCTCCCTATGTTCTGTATGTCTATACACCACAAACACAGTCCCCTGATGTCAAATGTAGGTATGTGTCCCACGTGTGGCTAGACCGCGCCTGCTGCTAATCCTGCTCAGGTTAAAGCAACTGTAAGTCAGGATAAGTCATCACACCTCAGGGCAGCAGATCCTATCTCTGCTCAGGGAACAATCCCGCTGGGCACAGACCTCAGTTCAACATGTAGTTTTGATTTGCATTTGGTTGAGTTGTCAACTAATGTGAATTCAATGTGAAATCATCAAAAAAATTCACCATGTCATTGGATTTAGGTAAAACATTTGTTGAAAAAAATAAATAATTCCCTCACGTTGATGAATTTCTTTCAAATCCAATCTGTTTTTCATGTTGACTCATCATCACATTACATTTTTTTGTTGAAATGACATGGATACTACATTGATTCAACCAGTTTTTGCCCAGTGGGATACTCCTTATAGTTGAGGAGTGGATAGCTGGATCAGTGTCCTGCACACCTAAACTTGGAGTTCATTATTCATGAGATCATGTATAACCTTCCCATGAGTAATATAGGGTAGAGATATCTCCTCTGCAGGTTAAAGTGGTCTCATCAGGATATAACAGACTGACAGGATTGTTATGGTCATCATCTCTGTGTTGTACAGTCAACGGCACGCTTTACCATGAGAGACCCCATAGCAGAAAGCTGGTGAATGACAGATTGTTTGTTTGAGTGATGATGAGGCTAACCAGCTTAACCATCCCAAAGCCTCTCAGGCAAGCCAAGCATGCCGGGGGGCATGATGGGTCAACGGATGCACAGCCAGCTCACAGGGTTGAAGTGTGCCTGGATTAGCTGACACTTAATGAATGTTGCGTTATGCTGAATTACTACCTTTCATGCCAATGACTGAGTTGTTGCAACAAAGAGAACAAGAGACAGATGTAATCTCCAAACCAGTAACAGCACATGAGGAAAACACAGTGTGTCAAAATGCTAAATACAAACTACATGCCAGCCAACTGTGGTCAAATGTATTCATACAGGAAAGTAAAAGATGCCTGTTGGTGTGGTCATGGTCTGACTGTGATGACCAATTAGAAAACACTGTTGAATCCCAGTTCAAATGATTCAGCCTGGTCTCAGAGTAGACATAACATAGAAAACGTAAATCCGGGACATTCAAATGAGTATGATATGTTACGTTTAGTATGATTACATAGGACAGAAGGTTACTTAAGGCAAAAACAAAAGTAGGGTGGTTGGTTGTGGTGGATGGATTGGTGGGCATATAACGCGAACGTCAAGCAACCCAAAGGTTGCGTGCTTGAATGTCATCATGGGCAACTTTAGCATTTTAGCTATTTAACAACTTTGCAACTACTTACTACTTTTTACCTACTTTGCAACTACTTAGCATGTTAGCTAACCCATACCCTAACACTAACCCTGTAACCTAACTCCTAACCTAACCTTAACCCCTAATCCCTAGTCTAGCTAACATTAGCCACTGAGCTAGCGTTAGCCATCTAGTTAATATTAGCCACAAGAAATTCATAACAGATTGTAAGAATTGCAATTCGTAATATATCATACAAAATGGATGATGGAAATCCTCAAATTAATACAAACCATAGGAAACGTAACATATCATACTAATTGTAGTGTCCCAGATTTACATTTACTATGTTACGTCTACCCCTAAGTCCAGGTTGAAATATTCCAAACACACTACCACAAAGATACATGTGTTTTTGAGAGTCTCTGCAGCACAAAGGATGTTTCCTCACCAGGCTCCTTGCCAGTAATGTGTCTGTTCTTAAAGCCTCACACTTCACGTCTGTTCAGATCAGGAGGCAATAGACCAAAGACACATGCCTGTTGGGTGAGCTGCTGCACACAACAGACACTTATGTTTGTGTGGATAAGTACAACAGCTGCAGGGGTGAGAGAGAGAGAGAACAAGGGCCTCCACTGTGTTTTCTGCTCTGAGACTAGACTTTACTTGAGTTTACTGCCGCTGGGCCGTGTGCGTTCGTGTGCTCCCAGGTTGATCAATGTAGTCTGCACGAAGGAAGAGTACTGCAGGAGGGGACATGAATCAGTTCTCTGAGAGCTCAAATAAGGCTTTGCAGCTGAACTTAAACTTAAAGCACTGCACCTGAGGTCATTAGCTCCTGCCCTCTACTTTGTCTTTATCTCTCACTCTCCCCCATATGCACACACACCCCCAAAGACTATTGTTATGCAAATCATAAACCTTTCTTAAAAACTTTATGTGCAAGACGTCTAAGTGAAGAGTGCAATAGAGAGAGCCCACTTTGGGATTTGTAATACATTTCCAATGTGAGCCTGGTTGAAGTAGCTGACACCGCAATCCAGAGAAGGTTTAGGGGTTGGGAAGTGAGTGACTGCAGATTAATCCACTCTGTCACTGACTGTGCAGTACTCTGCTCTTCACTATAATCTACTGCAGCCTATTGATTAGCATTGGGACAAGTGAAGAGTAGGGAGAAGTTAGATCATCCATAACCTTGGAGGTACTATGGAGATGAAATAGTGTGAGGTGCTGAGTAAATGCTGATGGACATAGGTTAGTACCTCTTATTCCTTTTGAAGTTCTAAATCATATACTTGTTTAAAGACCATTTGATGTGATTATGAAATACAACACCTTAAAGTTCTATATCTCTCTCATATGCACCAAGACACAAAGCATTGGCTTGGTTCTTCTAGTTCTTATTTTATTACAGTGAAATGTGGGGCTACTTTCCATCCAATCGTGTAGTTAAATACACCTTTGAATTTAGTGAGGAAAAACACCCTGTACAAAACAAAACACTTGAAACTCTCTTGCCTTCAGAATAGTTTGGCAGTGATATATTTATTTTACACAATAATTCAGTGATTTCACAACCTCTCATTAATAGGCAAGCCTGTCAGTTTCTCTTAATTGAAAATAATTAAGCATAGATTAAATAATTCAGATCCTTAGAAATTAAAGTAGTAAAGTTCTACTCTCCACAAACCAGCATTTTCACATTGCAATGTTTGTATACACTTCAGAGAGAGAATCCACAGTATTTAAAAAACATAATTCACTACTGCTTCATTTGCGAGACAACTGAATTCATTCATGGTACAATAAAACATAGTTCGGTTTGTTTATTTTTTCAAACCAAGTGACCTCAATCGGTCAGGTCACAGATGTGCTTTTAACACCACAATGTTTTCACTCGTTATATTTACAAAAGTCACAACGCATGAATAGGTTGTGTAAATATTGCAAATGGGATTTGGAAACATTTGCCCACCTACACACACAAATACATTCAACAAGGAATACTAATTTGCAACTTGTTTGCAACATTGCATAGCAAGGATGTGAGCCAGTATCGAGATGCTGTCATCACTACTTGAAAGAAGTGTTCTGACAAGTTCTGGGTGAAGTAACAAATATTCTGAAGTAAAACTAAAGCTTGTGTTTTCAGCACATGTTCTCTAGACTAAACCAACAAACACACATACACCTGCATGCGAGATAAGCTATACGGTTTGTAGTTGAAGTGTTCAAACATGTATTACAATAACTTCTATCCAACATTGACTGAATGCATTGAGACTGCACATTAAAGGTGGTGTGCAAAGGAACGCGTTCCCATTCATCAGAGGCCAGGGATATTGATAGGGGACCTATGACAACATAGGGACTGTGGCGTGTGTGTTGTTTGTTTTCTGTGTAGAGTTCATCCTTCCTTGGGTTTCCCCTCTAGGAACTCCTGGATCTTCTGCAGGCTCTCTTCCTTCTGGCCCAGCGCCTCCAGTAGAATACCCATTGGTGACTTCTTCAGCCCCGCCCCCTCTATCTTATTCTCCAGTTTATTCTTCATGTTGCGAAGGCGAAGTGAGGCGTGTGCAAAGATCACTGAAGTCAAAATATATAGAAGCAGATTAATACCCTTACTTTGCACTAATGTAAAAACACCAATGTAAGTAATACCTCCAGGATATTTTCTAATTGGAATAACTTAAATTCAAGTCTGCCTATTTATTTACCAATGGCATAATTGTGGTGTAACTTGAAGACACATTTAATACTAAACCGTTAAACTTACAGAGAATAGGAAATGTGATCCCAAACATGAAGACCATGACGCCATCGAAGAGAGACATGAGGAAGTAGCTGGCTACCATCACTGCCATGACAAATAATGTGGGGTTCTGCCTCTTAAAGTCTTTGATCATGGCCTTATTCTCTCCAGCCCACACTGAGCCCAGGAAGACCAGCGACACCACCGCCATGCCCATGAACATCCCCACAGGGTTGAGGAACCTGCAGGGAAACACACACACACACCACAACATAACTAGACAGCTGGGTGGGTGGAACAGTTGATATTTCATGTAGTCATGGATACCATCTAGTGGTGATAGGTTGTCAACACATCAACATGACTTTTTAGACCAAATGCAAATATTTATACAAAAGATGTTTCATTAACAACTACAATGAGAGCAATTTCAAAGATTATGATTACATGTTACAGAAGTGAATCTACAAAAGAATAACCCACTTAAGGATGAGTGGGACATTTACACAGCAAGTAGTTTTGACATAGCCCTACGGTGCAATGTTAGGAATGTTATAATTTCCAATGGTTTGTCTCAAACTTCATTCAATAGTGTTGTTTTAGATAATATGACTCCTGGACGTTATGTCTTCAGACTCCAATAGTGAACTTTGCCCAACCTCCAGTGAATAACGACAGCTGTTTCTCATATCCCTGTTATCTAGAACAGCAGCTGATAAGTGAGCAGGGATTAGGGGCCTAGTAGTTGTCCACCATAGCAGCGGTGTGTCATCAGAACCATGTAGGCCTAGCCAAAAGATGACCATTTAAAAAAAAAACGGAATCCACATTTTTAAAGTAAAATCCCTTCCTCCATAGTGATTTTGGCGATCAATTGTTAGTTATGCAGTCATGACAGGATACCACCATTTGTGAAATTACACATTGTAAATCTGAGCAATTCTAGAAACAAATGAACGAATTAGACACTAGCAAGGGTTTATATTAATTTTCTAAAAACATTGTGAAATTAAATAAATGAAATGTTAATGTGATATCATACATAGAAAAGCATTGCATTTGCACTAGCTAGCTCCATGGCTGTTTGGATTTAAAAAATGCAGCCCCGGCTTTCATCTGTCGGGAATAACTACAACAAGGACTGCATGCTGCATCCAGAGCCATTGCAGCCATTGCATCACCCAGGTGGGTGCTACATGTTCGGCAATAGAGGACTAGTACATTCGGAGGAGAGACGTTTGGAGGAATTGACCGTCAAAGCAGGTGTGGTGCACTGATGAAGAGCTCCGGGCCTGTTTGTCAGACTGTCTTTGTTTCTCTCTGGCTGTACCATCAATACCCCTTCGCTGAAGCTACACTGCATTTCCAATCCAAGCTGCCTCAACTCCCGACCTTTCCAACATCCGAAGCCAACTAGAGACATTCAATCTTCAACTTCATCTCAATTTCAAAGTGTTGTTTCTTCACTTTTTGTGCCCTTTGACATTATTTTCTGTAATGAAAAGTGCTATAGAAGTTAAATAAATTACTGTTATTATTTTCATGAAGAGCTTCAGCAGGATGCAAGACATGAGTCTCTCAACCTGTGAAGCATGCCCACATCCTCTACGCTCAAAATAAGTCTGGAGGTTTCGGTTGACCAATCATGCGCTCTGTCTCCCTTGGCATTAGTCATAAATAGGCCTAGCAAGGTGCCAACCTTCAGATATGGCAACGGAAAGAGAAAGCTTATTCAGGTGAACTGTAAGACAGTATAAAGCGTCAACATCATGCATAGCAGCCACATAGTGCCATAACAGCTGCTATGGACAGCTCCTATGTTTAGACTTTAAAGTGAGTCCCTGCATCCATAATTAGCTAATGAGACCCAACTTCAATTTCAGGCATTAGTTAAAGGTGGAATCTGGAATCTGAGAATCTGTTTAATGGCCATTGATACCCAATGAAAATGATTATTTAAGAAATTATAAATGGCTCAGCTCAATAGCACAAATGTTTTACCCTATCACAACCAAAATTATACTCCATTGTTCATACACACACACAAACAAGAAAAACCTAACAATGTATACCAAAACAAGGAACGGGCTGTCATTAAGCGGAAAAACGATCCAATATTGTAGTTTTAATTGATGTTAACTGTTATAACTAGTGACGGTGAACTACAGTGAATCAGATTTCCCAGCACTTAAAGCTGCAATATTTAACTTTTTGGGCGACCGACCAGATTCACATAAAAATGTAAGTTATAGAGCAAGTCTAAGAAGTAGTATATCTTTTAAATGTTCACTATTTATATGCTTCCCGTTCTTACGTTCAGTTTGTCTTTTTACTTTCGATTTTGTACACTAGCTCCAAACAGCTGAAAATACTATTTCCTGGTATTGAAAATATATTGTACTGCAGTTTTGAAGGTCCAATGATTCTCGACACCATACATTGTTTAATCACATAAACTGAAATTAGGCAAACTATTAGAATTTTAGCAAACAGGAAATGGCTGAGTGATTTCTGCTTATTGCACACCCAGCCCATTTTAACCTGAGTGTAGTATGACACACCAGATATTTTATGTTCTTGATACAAATTGTGGACAGTGTCTCATGCTACTTACCCCACAATAAGGAAAACAATGATAGCCATTGCAAAATAGTTTGTCTGATAGTAAAGCAAGTTGTTGACAACCCTGTTGTTCCATCTAGGTAAATCTCTCGCGTCTGGTTTAGCAAATCGGTCGGAACCTGGGAAGAAATCGTCCCAGGGTTTCAGCGGTGTGAGTTCTACCCTAGCCATGTGGCTACCGTGTGAAGAGTGTAAAATATAATGACTCGGCTTGTTGTAGGCTACAGCAAACAGAAGATCAGATTCAACAGTCACTAAATAAAAAATGTTCCGTTTCTCGCGATAGCTTTCGAAGTACCACCCTGTAGAACCCATAGATCAATGAATGGTCTGATCATAGACGGAACAGAGGCTACAGAGTCATTTATCCAGCATGCTGAAAATGCGTTTTATAATCTCTCTGGTAACAGTTAATTGATTTTAGAGTAATCTATTGAATCAATTTAAAAGCGTTATCAACCATTACATATATTTACAGTATTTTCATCTCTGTCTTGCTCGGTCAAAATCAGCTGACAAGTGGAATTGTGGCATTAGTACATAGTGTAGGGAAATGTTCTCCGCTACTAGACATTGCGCAACTGTAGTAACAAAGTGACTGAGGCCACAAGTGTCAAATAAATTGCAACAAAGTAACAGTAATTCATAAAATTATTCGAATGAAATCGCGCGTTGTTTCTTCTGTACCCCGCCCTTTTTATGACGATTCACACTCTTATTGGTCACAATCAACGACTTCCTGTGGTGAAAGTAAGTACACTTCCTGCTGTCGAAGTATGGAACGGCAATAATGTTTCTACCCACATCCTCAAAGAAGGGAAATTATTCATATTTTATTGCAGGTCTGTCCATATGAGATTAATAGTTAGCTGCATGATGATACAATTATACTTTACCAGATGTACTTTTTAAATATATGTCGCTTACAAGAGCCAATATGCTTGCTTCAGTTTTCTAAATTAACTAGCAATAGCTAGTGAAACATGGAACGTGAGAAACATGGAATCCAATTTCTGTGCTAACTAGCTACTAGCTGTAATGAAAATATTACCATAGTTGTTTGGTCTCTAAACTAACTGAATGTGTGTGGCAATCCCCACAAGTTAATTCACTGCAATTGCACATCAATAGTTAACGTTAGCTAGCTATAGCTAACATTGACTTGCTCTGCTCAACGACAGTAGATGTGGGGGAGAATCCTGAATCCTGTGGTGATTAGCGGAGTTCGTCTCACTTGGAGTGCCAGAAGTCTCTTCACCATGCAGCTGAAGACTACAGAGTTCAAGTCCTTATTCAGCGATGGACTGAATGGCATAGCAGGTGAGAGCAGGTACATTTTTGCTACCAACCAATTTGGCTATATCAAAGTCTAGGTCAGTGGCACTTAACTTCACAAGCAGAAAGTGGAAGATGAGAACTGCTCAGAATAAGTTTATCCTCAGGAGTTTAAAATATCCCATTTCTCTACTTAGTGATTTGTAATATTATTAACCTTTATTTAAACACGGAGTCACATTGAGAGAACGCTTTCACAAGGGAGCCCTGTATGTTTACAAAAAACAATACATCAATAAAACACAACAGCCCTACAAAACACACTATAACAAAACACATAATAAACAACATTAAACATATTTAAGAAAAGCAATCGCATTCTGTAACAGTCTCCAATCAATAAATGAAAATGCCTGAAAGGAACCAGAATATTGAATAGCAAGGAATTGTTTGTGTATTGTTCCACACACAAGGCAACAAAAACTAAAAGCAGATTTTCCCAATTCTGTGAAGACCAAAAAGGATCTCCAGAGTTATCCATCCCTGAGAATGGGTTTGGTAATTTGTACATCTAAAATTAATCAATAAAGTAATGTACAGAGGAAGCTTCTGCAAGACTGCTTTGTATATAAATAAATGCAGCTCTCTTACACGTTTGTAAAGAATACAAGGAGTCCTAAAACTGAACCCAGTCCAATGGTTTCAAAACAGAGGCTGCCACGTGCGTATAAATAATGTCACCCTAGTCTATTACAGGGAGAAGTGTTGTTTGAACAGTCTTCCTTATAAATCCAGCCTCAGTTCTGAAAATATTTCTAAATAAAAAAACAATCATAGATCTCAGCTTCTTTCTCAAGTTTTCAATGTGTGTTACAAAAGACAACTTGTCATCAATCCAGATACCATGATGCTGGAACTTGAGAACCAGGTTTGGATCAGAATGTATTAATCAGTGTGTCTGCTTATATTATGATTAATGAATTAAGCGATGCATGGGTATTCGATGCATGTCAACACTAGACATCTTATCAATTTATGCATGTATTTCTCCATAGAGATCTTTGAGAAGCACAAGTTTGAGCTGAGGATAGCAGGGGGTGCTGTGAGGGACCTCTTGTCTGGGAAGCGGCCAGAGGATGTGGACTTTGCGACCACAGCAACACCAGAGGAGATGAAGAGCATGTTCCAGAAGGCAGGGATCAGGATGATCAACAATAAAGGGGAGAAGCATGGGACCATCACTGCTCGAGTAAGAGTACCCAAGATTGATGTGCAGTTTGACCAGCTATACACAAATATTCCAGATCCAGAATGTGAGACTGATGTGATGTTGAAATGTTCTCTTACACTACATTTCTTTCTACAATCTGATTTTGTTACGATGGGGTGAAGTGTTAAAAGTCAATGTAGCGTGAATTCTGCTGTACAGTAGGCCTGTGTGTTTGTGGCTTTAAAACACATGACATTTGTCTTTTCATCTCTAGCTTCACAATGAGAACTTTGAAGTGACCACACTGCGCGTAGATGTTGAGACGGATGGACGTCATGCAGAGGTGGAGTTCACAACAGACTGGCAAAAAGACGCAGAGCGCAGAGACCTCACTATCAACTCCATGTTTTTAGGTGTGTTTATAGCATATTGTCACCCCTTCTGAAATGAATGCCAAACTTGACATTAGAAGGGGGGAAAAAACATGTCTTATTTGATTTCTGACCAAACAGGGTTGGATGGGACCCTATATGATTACTTCCAAGGATATGAGGACCTCAAGAACCGAAAGGTTCGGTTTGTTGGCAGTGCTGAGCAAAGGATTCAGGAGGACTACTTGAGAATATTACGATACTTCAGGTAATCTAGACTTGTCTGGGGTGTAAATGGGGCAGGTGTTTGTTGGAGTTGGCTATGAACAAATTAAACTTTAGTATGTGAGGGTTTCTGCATGTTATTTCTGTCCTTGTGTATATCCCCCGGTCTGCCCCCAGGTTTTATGGCCGGGTGTCAGTAAAGGCAGCGGAACATGACCCTGCCACCTTGGAGGCCATCAGGGAAAACGCCCGTGGCCTGGCAGCCATATCAGGGGAGCGCATCTGGGTTGAGCTGAAGAAGATGGTGGTGGGAAACCATGCTGCCCACCTACTAAAGGTCATGTATGAGCTGGGCCTGGCTCAGTACATAGGTGAGGGAGAAAGCCCTGTTTGCTAGGAACAATGTTATGGGGAGTCATGCAACCAATTATAGTAACCATGCAACCAATTATAGTAACCATGCAACCAACTACATAAAGCATACCTCAAAGCACTATATTTAGGGCGCCCCGGTGACAGACCACTAGAAATGTTCTCAGCTAGAGCATAGGTATTTATAGATGTTATTGTAATTGTAGTTGTGTAAGTGCTATACTTTTATTCCAAGGTTTACCTGCAGAGGGCGACGTGGAGGAGTTGAAGCAGATCTGGCAGCATGTGAAGGACCATTCTCCCAAGCCCGTGACTGTTCTGTCGGCCCTGTTCCGCTGCTCCCAGGATGTGGAGAAGATGGATCTGAGGCTGAAGGTCTCCAGGGAGGAGAAGAACCTGGGTCTGTTCCTGGTCAAACACAGACGGGACCTCCATAAGTCCCAGGATGATCCAGACAGCCTGAAGCCCTACACTGATTTTATCATAGATGTAAGCAGTCAAAATGAGTTGATGTAATACCACTTACTGTATTTAATTTAAGATTGTCAAGATGGTGTCCTTTTTGGAACTGAGTGTATGAAGCCCAATCTGATAGAACCACATGGTCTGGTAGATAATTTCTATGAATGTTGTTTGCAGAGTCGGGAGGTGGATGCTCAGAGTAAAGTATGTGAACTGCTCAAGTACCAAGGAGAGGACAAGTTACTGGCAGAGATGAGCAGATGGTCCATTCCTCGCTTCCCCGTGAGTGGGCACGACTTGAGGAAGATGGGCATCACCTCAGGCAAGGAGATCGGCACTACCCTACAGAACCTACGAGATGTGTGGAAAAGGAGCCGTTACCAGATGGACAAAGACGAGCTGCTTTGTCATGTTAACAAGACATAATTCCAGTGTGTAGCAGGTGTTACCCCCTCATACACCTCTGTTGTTTTCCAGACTGAGTGTTGAATATGAAAATGAGAAAGAAACCCCACAAGGACTGAATCATATTTACTGTGTTTAACTAATTTAGCCCAGTGCAGCACTTAGAGTTTGGGTATTATGCTCTCAGCTGCACAGTTGTCCTATGAAGAAAGTTTGTAATCAACCTAAGCCACTGCAGTATCTCAACATCTGTGGCATTATTGATATCAGAACTATTATTTTGTACATTTCCTGCCCCGAAATGCCTTTGAGATTGGCCAATCTGCTGTTGGGATTTTAGTTGGGATTCAGTCAATACGATTAAGTGGAAAACAGGATATTTTGCCAATTCTCAATGGTGATTGGAGAGATTTGAGCAATGAAAGGCTAATGAGCAATGTGGAATTGTTTTAAATGCCCTATAATCATATCTCAGAAAGCCGGTCTTCTTTGACCAATGTAGTGAACCGAATAAATCTGTATTTCATGGACTGAGAAAAAACATGACTCCAGGAATTTAGAATTTTGTTTTGACAACTCATCAAATGGCTTGAGGGTGAAATCAGCTTGTGAAAAGTGTGGTTTCTTTGTGTGTTTTCTCTTATTAAATATTTCATCTATTTAAATAATGTTTCATAGATAAAGCAGATGGTGTGTGAAAAGTTAAACTATAGCCTAACTTTGAAAGGATGATACTTAAGTGACACAAATAAAAAAGCCCAAGCTTGACTTGAACAAAATACAAATTAACAAAATACAAATGGTATTCTACATAAATTATATATATATATATGCTGCTTACTGTGTGATGCCTATGAGTCCTATCATGTTGTACTATTGCATGCCACTTTCTGCCTTTTGCAGTGAATCCTGAGTACCGGTATGACCTTTCCAGATGTATCATTTATTTATAAAATGTATAGAAGCCGTTATTGTAAAGATGCAGAAGCATAGCCCCTCCCTCCTGCTGCGCATCTAAGATATAAATAATTTTCTGCAGCCGATGCTCCTCTATTCACATCGTTGCACGCACTTGGTGCCATCCATTTCCCAAGTTTTCGCGGGTCAAGACGCTTTCTAGGTCTATCCTTTAAACAATTGCTGTAGAACAGTTATCGTCTTTAGTCTGTTAATAATTGTGTAAATTTTCATAGGACATTTGTATTTCAGTTGCATACATTTTCCAAAGCAGATTTTGGTTATTGTGATATGCTGTGCAGTTGATAGGTTATATTTGAACTATTCGTGAACATTAGCTTAAGGACCGAATTATTTGAGTTTTTATCTTAAAATTGTGTCATTTTGTAGCGAAATTATGACTTTCTTTACTTCAAATAATAGTAATATAAGTTTGGAAACGGAATTGGCAGATGTGCCACGCGATGAGCGCTTGGCTCGAGTTGAAATAGCCCTTTTGAGCATCATATTTTTCAGTGCCGCAATGTTAAACTTTGTACTGCTATTGGTGCTGTGGAAGCGGAGGAAGCAGCTGTCGAGGATGCGCGTCTTTGTTTTTCACCTTTGCCTGGCAGACCTGGTGGTCACCTTTTTCCAAGTTTGTCCGCAGCTGATGTGGGATGTAACGGACAGATTCATTGGTCCTGACATAATGTGCCGCCTGGTGAAATACATGCAGGTCGTTGGCATGTTTGCCTCCACTTACATGATTGTAGTGATGACCATTGATCGCTACCAAGCCATCTGTAACCCCATGGTGACTTTCCAAAGGCGCAGAGCGAGCTGGAACGTGCCTGTGTGCGTTGCATGGTGCGTGTCCCTCTTCGGCAGTCTCCCTCAAGTGTTCATCTTCTCCCGAGTTCAAATTGCGCCTGGTGTCTATGACTGCTGGGCTGACTTCATCAAACCTTGGGGACTAAAAGCTTACGTGACCTGGACCACTCTGGTGATATTTGTGTTGCCAATCTTAACTGTTATCGTTTGCCAGGTGCGTATTTGCCGAGCTGTTCAAATCAACTTTCACATGAAAACATATCAAGCATCGGAAATTGTCACCAAACCTCTGCACTCCAGGACCAGCAGTGTTGCTGGAGTGTCCAAAGCCAGGATTAAGACCGTGAAGATGACTGTGGTTATTGTTCTTGTCTACATTATCTGTTGGACTCCTTTCTTCACTGTCCAGCTGTGGTCTGTCTGGGATGTCCAAGCACCCACTGAGAGTAAGTGCTCTTCAATATTCTGAAAAACTTAGAATTAAACTAGAATTCAATCATATTGTCAAATGTTTTATTGCCTGAATTAAAACTTTACAATGTAGGTTTAATTTATTTGTCTTCTATTAGGGTAGGCCTATGCTAAAATGTATAGAATTACATGGAATCAGGATGCTGCTGCTTGATAATAATATTCTGTGTTTTAATATTGATTTCAGCTGCAACTTTCTCTATCCTGATGCTTCTGGCAAGTCTGAACAGCTGTGCAAACCCCTGCATCTACCTGCTCTTCAGTGGGAAGCTCCCCAAGAGACTCATGGCGGTGTGTGTTAGCCAGTCGGACATTAAGGACTCCATACAAGAAGAAGCCACTGTGGTCAGCTCCTTGTACATCAGTTTTAAGAGCCTTTCCGAATCCAGATGAAACAAGCGGCACAGCGCTCTCTCTGGCTGATAGAGCTTGATGTATACAGTTGAAGTCGGAAATTTGCATACACTTAGGTTGGAGTCATTAAAACTAATTTTTCAACCACTCCACAAATTTCTTGTTAACAACCTATAGTTTTGGCAAGTTGATTAGGACATCTACTTTATGCATGACACAAGTAATTTTTCTCAACAATTGTTTAAAGACAGATTGTTTCACTTATAATTCGCTGTATCACAATTCCAGTGGGACAGAAGTTTACATACATTAAGTTGACTGTGCCTTTAAACAGCTTGGAAAATTCCATTAAATTATGTCATGGCTTTAGAAGCTTCTGATAGGCTAATTGACATCATTGAGTCAATTGGAGGTGTACCTGTGAATGTATTTCAAGGCCTACCTTCAAACTCAAAGCCTCTTTACTTGACATCATGGGAAAATCTAAAGAAATCAGTCAGACCCCAGAAAAAGAATTGTAGACCTCCACAAGTCTGGTTCATCATTGGGAGCAATTTCCTAATGCATGAAGGTACCACGTAAATCTGTACAAACAATAGTACGCAGGTATAAACACAATGGGAGCCCGCAGCCGTCATACCGCTCAGGAAGGAGACGCGTTCTGTCTCCTAGAGATTAACGTACTTTGGTGCGAAAGGTGTGAATCAATCCCAGAACAGCAAAGGACCTTGTGAAGATGCTGGAGGAAACAGGTACAAAAGTATCTATACCCACAGTAAAACGAGTCCTATATCGACATAACCTGAAAGGCCGCTCTGCAAGGAAGAAGCCACTGCTCCAAAACCGCCAATAAAAAGCCAGATTACGGTTTGCAACTGCACATGGGGACAAAGAGCGTACTTTTTGGAGAAATGTCCTCTGGTCTGATGAAACAAAAATAAAACTGTTTGGCCATAATGACCATCGTTATGTTTGGAGGAAAAAGGGGGATGCTTGCAAGCCGAAGAACACCATCCCAACCGTGAAGCACGGCGGTGGCAGCATCATGTTGTGGGGGTGCTTTGCTGTAGCAGGGACTGGTCTACTTCACAAAATAGATGGCATCATGAGGGAGGAAAATTATGTGGATATATTGAAGCAACATCTCAAGACATCAGTCAGGAACTTAAAGCTTGGTCACAAATGGGTCTTCCAAATGGACAATGACCCCAAGCATACTTCCAAAGTTGTGGCAAAATGGCTTAAGGACAACAAAGTCAAGGTATTGGATTGGCCATCACAAAGCCCTGACCTCAATCCTATACAAAAATTGTTGGCAGAACTGAAAAAGCGTGTGTGCGCAAGGAGGCCTAGGAAACTGACTCAGTTACACTAGCTCTGTCAGTAAGAATGGGCCAAAATTCACCCAACCTATTGTGGGAAGCTTGTGGAAGGCTACATGAAACATTTGACCCAAGTTAAACAATTTAAAGGCAATGCTACCAAATACTAATTGAGTGTATGTACACTTCTGACCCACTGGGAATGCGATGAAAGAAAGAAAAGCTGAAATAAATAATTCCCTCTACTATTATTCTGACATTTCACATTCTTAAAATAAAGTGGTGATCCTAACTGACTTAAGACAGGGAGTTTTTACTAGGATTAAATGTCAGGAATTGTAATAAACTGAGTTCAAATGTATTTGGCTAAGGTGTATGTACACTTCCGACTTAAACTGTAGATATAAAGGGCATATTCCATAGGTCATTCTAAGATCATCTATATCTTAAGGAAAAAACAACAATTATTTTTGTACATGTTATACACAACAAAATGTTATAGCACATCTGTTTTTTCTTTTTTTACTCTGAAAATGAATATAGACTGGGAGCTGGGTACAAATATGTAAATAGGCCTACTGACAATGTTAACAAACCTTGTTGCACGTGTGCATTTGAACATAGAGATAAGGCTAATGATGATTCAGAGGTGTTCTAAATCTCATGGCATGAATTTTAACATCCAAGCGTTGAGCTGGTTACATGATATATACACAGTAAAATCAACATACACTACTGTTCAAAAGTTTGGGGTCACTTAGAAATGTCCTTGTTTTTGAAAGAAAAGCACTGTTTTTGTCCATTAAAATAACATTAAATTGTTCAGAAATACAGTGTAGACATTGTTTATGTTGTAAATGACTATTGTAGCTGGAAACGGCAGATTTTTTATGGAATATCTTCATAGGCGTACAGAGACACATTATCAGCAACCGTCACTCCTGTGTTCCAATGGCACTTTGTTAGCTAATCCAAGTTTATCATTTTAAAAGGCCAATTGATCATTAGAAAACCAATTTAGCACAGCTGAAAACTGTTGTTCTGATTAAAGAAGCAATTAAACTGGCCTTCTTTCGACTAGTTGAGTTTCTGGAGCATCAGCATTTGTGGGTTCGATTACAGGCTCAAAATGCTCAGAAACAAAGTACTTTCTTCTGAAACTTGTCAGTCTATTCTTGTTCTGAGAAGTAGAAGGCTTTTCCATGCGAGAATCTGCCAAGAAACTGAAGATCTTGTACAACGCTGTGTACTACTCCCTTCACAGAACAGCGCAAACTGGCCCTAACCAGAATAGAAAGAGGAGTGGGAAGCCCCGGTGCACAACTGAGCAAGAGGACAAGTACATTAGAGTGTCTAGTTTGAGAAACAGACACCTCAACTTCTCAAATGGCAGCTTAATTAAATAGTACCCGCAAAACACCAGTCTCAATGTCAACAGTGAAGAGGTGACTCCGGAATGCTGGCCTTCTAGGCAGAGTTGCAAAGAAAAAGCCATATATCAGACTGGCCAATAAAAATAAAAGATTACGATGGGCAAATGAACACAGACACTGGACAGAGGAACTCTGCCTAGAAGGCCAGTTTGCGCTAACCCTAACCCTAAGAGCCAGTTTGCGCTAACCCTAACCCCAGCACTGAGATGCAGTGCATTTGACCGCTGTGCCACTCGGGATCCCCTTTGATGACACTAAAACATTTAGAGTGGAGGCCATTGTGAAGTGGATTTACAAAAGATTTAAATGGACTTCAGTCTTCTCTTAACCAATGCCTTAGCTCTTCTCAAACTAAGTTAAGCGATGTACCATGGGCTTAAATAGTGAATTTGGACTTCATTTCTTATGGATCCCTTCGCACGCCAATCCCTTTAGCGGGATCGATTTGACAACACCCAGTGAAATTGCAGCGCGCCAAATTCAAAAACAGAAATACTCATAATAAGAATTCATAAAACTTACTAGTGTTATACATCGGTTTAAAGATGAACTTCTTGTTAAATCCAGCCGCAGTGTCAGATTTCAAAAAAGCTTTACGGCAAAAGCAGACCATGCGATTATCTGAGGACAGCGCCCAGCATACCAACACATGAAAATCAGATTTCAACCAGGCAGGTGCTACACAAAAGTCAGAAATAACGATATAATTCATGCCTTACCTTTGAAGATCTCTTCTGTTGGCACTCCAAAATGTCCCATAAACATCACAAATGGTCCTTTTGTTCCATAAATTGCTTTTATATATCCCCAAAATATATATTCAGAAAAACACCGGTTCCAACTCGCCCAACATGCCTACAAAGTATCTAATAAACTTTAACATTTCCAAACAACTTTCCTAATCCAACTTTAGGTATTTTAAAACGTAAATAATTGATAAAAGTTAAGACAGAATATACTGTGTTCAATAGCGGATAAAATGAAAGTGGAGCGAGTTCCAGATCGCGCACACCAAACAAAAAGTACACTTGGCTTGACACTCAGAAAGGAAAGGGCTGTCTTCATTTCTCAAAGGAAAAACATCAACCAATTTCCAAAGACTGTTGACATCTAGTGGAAGCCATAGGAACTGCAAGCATATTTCTATTAAAAAGGGATTGCCATAGAAACCTAATGGAAAACAGATTGAGCTCAACTTTTTTCTTCCCCTGGATGGATTGTGCTCAGGGTTTCGCTTGTCAAATCAGATCTGTTATACTCGCAGAAATTATTCAAATAGTTTTAGAAACTTCAGAGTGTTTCCTATCCAAATCTACTAATAATATGCATATCCTAGCTTCTGGGCCTGAGTAGCCGGCAGTTTACTTTGGGCATGCTTTTCATCCGGATGTGAAAATACTGCCCCCTAGCCCAAAGAGCTTTTAAGTTTGAATGAAAATACATTTGTCAAAGGTTATCCAAAATGAACAAGATTGAGGAAAATCTATATTGATGGAACTTTTGGGTGCTTGAGGCAAATTGGTTCAGCATGAAGAAAGACACATACAGTTGAAGTCGGACGTTTACATACACCTTAGCCAAATACATTCAAACTCAGTTTTTCACAATTCCTGACATTTAATCCTAGTAAAAATTCCCTGTCTTAGGTCAGTTAGGATCACCACTTTATTTTAAGAGTGTGAAATGTCAGAATAATAGTAGAGAGAATGATTTATGTCAACTTTTATTTATTTCATCACACATTCCCAGTGGGTCAGAAGTTTACATACACTCAATTAGTATTTGGTAGCATTGCCTTTTAAATTGCTTAACTTGGGTCAAACATTTCGGGTAGCCTTCCACAAGTTTCCCACAATAAGTTGGGTGAATTTTGGCCCATTCCAACTGCCAGAGCTGGTGTAACTGAGTCAGGTTTGTAGGCCTCCTTGCTCGCACACGCTTTTTCAGTTCTGCCAACAAATCTTCTATAGGATTGAGGTCAGGGCTTTGTGATGGCCACTCCAATACCTTGACTTTGTTGTCCTCAAGCCATTTTGCCACAACTTTGGAAGTATGCTTGCGGTCATTGTCCATTTGGAAGACCCATTTGCTGTCACTGCTGTCGTAGGAAGGAGGAGCGGACCAAAGTGAAAGAAGGTTGATTTAGTTTATCGTTGTGTACTGTAGAGAGTGTGAACTATTTGCCTTCTAATTGTGTACTGATAAAGGCACAAGGTACTCTGCTTATGGACTAAACAGTGTGTGTCGTTCCACATTTTATTTTCACTGTTTATTTTCAATGCAATACATACACTATAAACTGAACGAACAAAAACGACAAACCGTGACGCAGAGTAGAAACATACACTAACTCAAAACCAATCTCCCACAAACCCAGGTGGGAAAAAACCCTACTTAAGTATGGTCTCCAATTAGAGACAACGAGGACCAGCTGCCTCTAATTGGAGATCATCCCAAACAAAACCCAACATAGAAATACAAAACTAGAACCTGACAACATAGAAAAACTAAAATAGAAACCCCCCCTGTCATGCCCTGACCTACTCTACCTTAGAAAATAACAGCTTTCTAAGGTCAGGGCGTGACATTTGCAACGAAGCTTTAACTTCCTGACTGATGTTTTGAATTGTTGCTTCAATATATCCACATAATTTTCCGCCCTCATGATGCCATCTATTTTGTGAAGTGCACCAGTCCCTCCTGCAGCAAAGAAACCCGACAACATGATGCTGCCACCCCCTGTGCTTCACAGTTGGGATGGCGTTCTTCGGCTTGCAAGCCTCCCCCTTTTTCCTCCAAACATAACGATGGTCATTATGGCCAAACAGTTCTATTTTTGTTTCATCAGACCAGAGGACATTTCTCCAAAAACTACAATATTTGTCCCCATGTGCAGTTGCAAACCGTAGTCTGAATGAGAAACACCAGTTTTTGTTCTATTTTACCATTGCTTTATGAGAAGTTGATTGGTTATTCGAATGTGTTAATTTTTTATTGAACATGTCTTTGAATCACGATGTGAGTCATGTGTCTGAAGGGAAAATTACCAGTTCCCTGGGGTCCTGGTCTTTGGGTAAATATAAACTGTTCTTTGTTCAGTCTGCATATAGAAAGAAAAAATATATGCTAAACAGGGATGACAGAGGGGGGACTGATCTAGTTTGACTAATTGATTTGAGAATGTTTTAGTATGTTTATAACTGTAGAATTGCATTAGGAGTAGTGACTAGTGTGTTATGGGTTAGATGGAATGATATATGTGCAAATGTATCTGTAGCAGGAGACAAGGTGTTTGAGACAGAATGTTTACATAGGACTGTTAAGTGGGATGGAACGTGACGGCAGTGGAGATCTGTGGGGGCTCATAAATTAAGGTTGTGGTGGTAGAGGGGTATCATTTCCAGAGACGATGTATATTGTTACAGGAGATAGCTCATAGGAGAGGGAGGACAGCTAACTGTGCACAATATAGGGACTATTATGAAGTTAAATTGAACATTACACATACCCAGATCAAGGTGAGAGTAGAAGAGATAGTGGTGGCATTTCAGACACTATGGTAAACTTTCAAGAAACCTGTGACTCAGAGTTTTGTTAGGTTGGATATTCTTCCAACTCATTAATTCTTTCCCATTTTCTAACAGCCGGAAACACTTTACATGCAGTAGTTATTCTCATGACAGTTTCTGCAGAGACTGTAATTAAAGGAAGCTATAGTCATGGGCCATGTTATTAGTAGCAGGGGTTACGTTAGTAGCATTGTTGGGATATCAGTTTATGAGGACTCATGCCACATGGCTTGGTAACTGGGAGACCGATGGGAGTACAGGGGGGGTTGTTATTCAAATGTCACAAACTAGTAATCTTGCCATAAGAGGAGAGTCTATGTTGTCAGGAAATGACCCATGTGCTGCAGTGTGTTTATCCTCAGGTGAAAGCAGCACATGAGGAGCAGGAGATAACCAAGGGCACGGGCTGAATTCTGGAGATTGAGTGTACATCAAGATACACCAGGCTGGGGTGTTGGGACAGCATTGGTCTGGTCCACACACAGTACTACTTACAGCACCTGCAGCGGTAATGATCATGTCTCTCCTCGGTGGGTGCATAGTTCTCATGTGAAGTGAGAGCATAGCTCATAATGGGTGAGCTTGAAGACACCATGACAGAGGAAGTGGAGCTAAAGAGAGAAAGAGAGACTAGATTCCACTGTAAGACATGCAAATGGGTTGGGGCTGGGAGCTATTATAAACATCATAGTTTGGTTGGGTTAGCTGCTTTATTGGTTGATGCATCATATGAAAGAGGATAGATGTTGGGGTAATTGTACTCTTAACAACATTTTGAAGGCATTGATGTGAAAGCATATACAGTGCTTAGTTACCTCAAGAGGATGTAGTGTTGATTAGGGATACGCACTTGCCTATCAGGTGACGTGCCTATCAGGTGGAAATGGAGGAGATGGGGAACAAAGTGAAAATTAGATTGCTTGGAAGGTCGGATTCAACATATTATATACAAGGTTTGTCTATGTTGAAAATTGGTTACCCTGATGACATAATGCTGTGTGTTCATCCTCAAAACACCACCTATCTACAGCTATCCAGTTGATGACTTTTTCAAAATCCAATGTATTTTCCACATAGATCCCACGTCACCAATATCTTGACAAATGACATTGAAACAATGTTGATTCAACCTGTTTGTGCCCAGTGGGTTGTTACTATGTTCCAAATTATTATAATGTTTTCCTTTATTTAACTAGGCAAGTCAGTTAAGAACAAATTCTTATTTTCAATGACGGCCTAGGAACAGTGGGTTAACTGCCTTGTTCAGGAGCAGAATGACAGATTTTTACCTTGTCAGCTCGGGGATTCGTTAATAAGTTAGCTAGTCTCCTATGTCATGTCTTTGGCTATGCCGGATTAAGTGATATGACATGCTATTCTATAAAATCCTTTCTCTGTAATTAATATTACCTGATTGAGCTAATCATGTAAATGTAATTAACTAGAAAGTCGGGGCACCACGAAAGAGTGTTTATAGAGCTGTTATCTTCCGAATAAGCTCTTAAAGACCTAGTCATATTTTTACATCAATAGCAGTCAATATTAATCGTCACCTTATCCTCTTTTAGCGCTGATCCCGTAACCGGGATCAACATCCAGTGAAAAATCAGAGCGCCATATTCATAACCAAATCTAATAATTTCTGTTTCTCAAACATAGGACTATTTTACACCGTTTTATAAATACACTTCTCCTGAATCGAACCACGTTGTCCGATTTCAAAAAGGCTTTACAGCGAAAGCAAAACATTACATTATGTTAGGAGAGTACATCGTCAAAATAGCCACACCGCCATTTTCCGACCAACCACATGCATCACAAATAACCAAAACACAGCTAAATGAAGCACTAACCTTTGACAATCTTCATCAGATGACACTCCTAGGACATCATGTTACACAATACATGCATTCTTTTGTTCGATAAAGTTCATATTTATATATAAAAACAGCATTTTACATCGGCGCATGATGTTCAGAAAATATTTTCCCTCAAATGGATCTGGTGGATCAGCGCTACAATTTACTAAATTACTATTCGAAAACATTTGAAAAATGTAATATTGTCATTCAAAGAATTATAGATTAATATCTCGTGAATGCAACCGCATTGCCAGATTTAAAAATAACTTTACTGGGAAATCACACTTTGCAATAAACGAGGTGCTATGCTAAGAAAAATAGGCTAGGCGATACATGTTAGCGCCATCTTGGAACCATCTAAAATCAAATATACTATTGTAAATATTCACTTACCTTTGATTATCTTCATCAGAAGGCACTTTCAGGAATCCCAGGTCCACAACAAATGTAGTTTTGTTCGAAAAAGTTAATTTAAGTTAATAATTTATGTTCCAATAGTTCCTTCTTGTTAGCGCGTTCCGAAAGGCTACTCAAAATGTACTGAAGCCCGCAGGACTTGTCGTCACGAATGTGGAAAAAATATATATTTAAGTTCGCTCAAACATGTCAAACGTTGTATAACATAAATCTTTAGGGTCTTTTTCAACCAGAGCTTCAATAATATTCAAGGGGGACGATTGCATTGTCTTACTAAACGTTTCGGAAGATGAGGCTACCCATGGACGCCCGCGTCATAGTAGTAATGGCCCTCCCTCTATGACCAACTTTCCAAGCCTCTCTTTCGGTCAGTTTCAACCATAGAAGACTCAAACCACTTTGTAAAGACTGTTGACATCTAGTGGATGCCTTAGGAAGTGCTCAATGAATCCTAACTCACGGTGTGTTTCATAGGCAAAGTGTTGAAGGTGATTCCACAAATCAGATTTCCACTTCCTGTTAGGATCTGTCTCGGGGTTTTGACTGCCATATGAGTTCTGTTATACTCACAGACACCATTCAAACAGTTTTAGAAACTTTAGAGTGTTTTCTATCCAAATCTACTAATTATATGCATATCCTAGCTTCTGAGTTTGAGTAGGAGGCCGTTTAAAATGGGCACGTATTATTTTCAAAATTCGCTGTAGTGCCCCCTAGCCTTAAGGAGCTATAAGAGGTCTGTCAGTCTCAGAAAGTTGTAAATTCTTGGTTAACTTCATGAACCCTGGCTAACAAGTTCAATCAGCAATACATAATTGGGTTTCTTTATTTATGTAAAGGAAAGGTTAAAGTAACTGTAGTGTTTGAGAGATAAGCAGAATGTTATTATGCACACCTGGTTAAAATGGTATGCAGGTGTTCAGTGCGTGGTATTGGAAATATGTATCTGATTGGATGTGCATAGCTGTATTGACAGGCCCTCATTTGTTGTTGGCCATGGTATTGAAGTGTGCTACCTTTGAGCAGGTGCAGATGGACTCAGCTTGGAACCGGTAAGTTGTATCCGCTGTCATGTTGGAAATAAACCTTTGTGATAATGCTTTATACTGTCGAGTTTCTCTTTGCAATAACTAAACAGGGGATGCAACAGTAACAGAGTCATAGCTCACAAGGCACAATACAGATAAGTCACGGAGTGCATTGTTAATACATACGCTATCTCTGAGTACCGCGCACTGAACGGTTGGCAACTGTGTGACACTAAGAAGAGAAGAATCAAAACCGGTGCTGGAATCCTGTTGCCTCCTCTGCCTTATGGCTTCCACTCATTGTTAATTAGTGGTACACTGGCATCCTCAGGAGACAAACTAAAGATACAAGCCCCCAAACTCAGGTGCAGACATGGGATTATGTGGGAGAGAGTTGTCAAGTTACCCTGCATTCTGTGTTTTTAAATAAGACGGTGATTCTTCAAGAGAGCAGGTAGATAGCTAGTGCCTCTCTGATCATTGTTATTGAAGCAATCACTAGCGTCAAAGTAAGGGGAGCGGAGGTAGCACAGATTGACAGGAAGGTTATTTGTTACTTAATAGTAGCCTAGACTATGGAAGCTCTGGAGCCTATTGAGAATAACAAGTACCGGAGATGATTTGCTTTGTTATGTGTCTCCGAGGCCTTACATAAGGTTGGTCTATTAAAGTGTACAGCTGTATTTTGAGGCAATTGACTCTATTTTTACCTGTGACATGATTATACCACAAAAGTATCACATTGATGTTGTTGATACGTCAGATCTGATAGTGAGTGACTATACTGAGAGAGCAGGAGGAGAGAAGAATATGACCAGCTATCCCAGAAATAACAAGTCAATATCAGTGCATCCCAATGTGGGAGCAGGCAGTGACTAGACCAGAATGGGACAATGGTAATGAAGGAAAGTTGTGTAAATATGTAGCTTACAAAACATAGTATTATCATACATAGCAAACACTCCCTACGAAAAAAGCTAAATGAGGACTGTTCATTGAACCACAAGTGTCATGACTTACCTATGTTGATTGACCTGTATATATAAGGACTGGAGAATTTAAATGATATGGTAGTGTGCAGGGTAAGTGTACCTACTAAGCCCATCAAAATCTACTTTTAGACATTTCTAACATATACTGCCAAACTTTTTGGAGATCAAATGAGAGATTAATCTCTCATGTGAAATTCTATGACTAGACTTATGCCATGTTTTTTATGTAAGAGAAAATTCTTTGATAAAATATGTGAAAATCCACATTGGGATTAATGGATACTGAATGTACCCTTTAAGCCTATGAGTGTTACAAATAAGCCCACCTCTTAAATGATCAATTTGTAATTAATTTCCAGATGTTGAAAACTTAAACTGACATTTGTTATGTATGCTTAAATTATAATCATCTCCCCTAAAGTTATTAAAATCTATTTATCATCACTATTCATCATGGAAGTAGCACTCATAACAGGGGGTGTCCAGTTGTATCTGCAGAGATCAATCTAGGCCCAGACTTTTGTTCTTGCCAATCAGTACACACCTGATTCAACTAACTAATCATATACTTCAATCAAGACTTGATTAGTTGAATCAGGTGTGCTACTGCTTGAATAGAACAAAACCTGCACCCACACCTCTGTGGATAAGACACCATGCACATAGACCATACCACAAACCATTTATACTAAATTATCTCAAAGCTGGTTTGCATTTTGCTGTACTATTTTTGTTTATTTGTTCAACTTGTCTCCCTAAAGCCTGTTTGAAGCCTGTTTGAAGACAGTTTTATATCTCCCTCAGTTGTATTTCAAAGATGTTTGTGGTGAACCCAAAAATGTAAACACATGGATAAAAGAGGGACAACAAAATGACAATGCCCCAGCCCTAACTGTATGAGTAGTTATCTAATAGTCATCTTCTTGTCCCTCATTTGTTAACATTTTTTATATTATTCGTCTCTCTCTGCATTAGAGTGTAACACTGTGCGCTGGGAAGCAAGTTCAGGGAGTGAATGATTTGATAAACTACAAACCAGGAACCACAACGCACAGGCATGCAATTGAAACAGAAACAATAACAACTGGGGAAGGAACTAAAGGGAGTGACATATATAGGGAAGGTAATCGGGCAGGTGATTGAGTCCAAGTGAGTCTGATGAGGTGCTGGCGCGTGTACCGATGGTGACAGGTGTGCTTAATAATGAGCAGCCTGCTGACATAGAGCACCAGAGAGGGAGTATACGTGACAGAGAGAGTACAGATGCATTTAAATGTTCTTAATTGTTTTTCAATCTTTGTAAAGGCACCATGTATAGATGCATAAAACATTTATGCTCAGATTAATTGAATATTAGGGATATCAAGACAAAATCCCCATGTGTTTTAATGCAAACCGGGCTCAATAGGAGCATACTGGGCTTAGTTGGAAAAACAATGATTTATGATAAAAAAGACAGCATATCAAAGTTTACTCATACAATATTTGGAAACCAATGGTCTGGTGTGTAAATATACACTATAGTCCTCCATAGTGGACGGTCATAATACCCATTAAACCTTGCGGTCAATCATCTTTCCATCATTCATTGTGAATTTTACAAACACTTCAAATTAAGTATGTGTGTGGTGTAGGCTTACGTTTAGGCTTACATTTTGATAACCATGTAGTTCTCTCTTGGACAAAGTGAGTTTTATCAATATATTTACCTAAATTTACTCTAAATTGAAACGCTAATTAGCAACAGAGAAGACCTCAGTAAGACTAAAGATTTCTGCAGGAAGCTCTTGCATGTCATCTCTAACCAACACTGTTAGCTATCATTCACCAGAGCAATCAGAGAACTTCTGTGCCCAATCCATGATGAATCCATGTGGTGTATTGAAATGAATTGTGTGGAACTTCTTACATCCCCTTTCTCTGTCTTAGTTAGCTTCTGGCTACACTTTAGCTGGCTAGCTGGCAGAGCAGTAGATCAAAAATATTTTGTTTTACTTAGCCTAGATAATTGTTTGTACAGTATGTCGAATTTTGGTGTCTAGGCAACTTACCAGTTTGGTAAGGGCCAGCATGAGGGATAAAGTATATCCTGTGTCGCTGACTGTAGCTATTAAGTTTGAGCATATTAGCAATACAATGTGTTCTATACAGCTGTCAACATTCTGCAAGGAAAGAGCCACTTACAATTCTATTATATAATCTTTAACCAGATTACCCCGATACCAGACTTGAGATAAGTGATAACTCAGTTCTAGAATGTTTTCATTGATGAGAATTAATCAAAAAATATATTGACATTCAGAATTTTTTACTTTGTTTAGACATCCAGCCTGTATTGACCATAGACAAATCTTCAAAGTCACAGTATTTATTTATTTGGAGTGGTACATGAAGCCAGACAGTCTTCATGTATAGGATCCTTCACACTGTATGATTGCTATGTCAAGTGCTAAAAAAGTTATCAACTAAACCTTAATGGAAAAACTGTCCTCGTGGAAATTCGAGCTTATTAAATATTCTACAGCTGTCATGCTTATTTCCCTCATTAAAATGCAAATCATTTTATAACATTTTTGACGTGCGTTTTTCTGTTTTTTTTGTTGCTATTCTGTCTCTCACTGTTCAAATAAACCTACCATTAAAATTATAGACTGATCATTTCTTTGTCAGTGGGCAAACGTACAAAATCAGCAGGGGATCAAATACTTTTTTCTCTCACTGTATTCACCCCCTTTGCTATGAAGCCCCTAAAAAGGATCTGGTGCAACCAATTACCTTCAGAAGTCACATAATTAGTTAAATAGAGTCCACCTGTGTGCAATCTAAGTGTCGCATGATCTGTCATATGATCTCAGTATATATACACCTGTTGCGAAAGGCCCCAGAGTCTGCAACACGACTAAGCAAGGGGCACCACAAAGAAAGCGGCACCATGAAGACCAAGGACATCTCCAAACAGGTCAGGGACAAAGTTGTGGAGAAGTACAGATCAGGGTTGAGTTATAAAAAAATATCAGAAACTTTGAACATTCTATGGAGCACCATTAAATCCATTATTTAAAAATTGAAAGAATATGTCACCAATTATCAAACCTGCCAAGAGAGTGCCGCCCACCAAAACTCACAGACCAGGCAAGGAGGGCATTAATCAGAGAGGCAACAGAGAGACCAAAGATGACCCTGAAGGAGCTGCAAAGCTCCACAGCGGAGATTGGAGTATCTGTCCATAGGACCACTTTAAACCGTACAGTCCACAGAGCTGGGCTTTAGGGAAGAGTGGCCAGAAAAAAGCCATTGCTTAAAGAAAAAAATAAGCTAACACGTTTGGTGTTCGCTAAAAGGCATGTGGGACTTTCCAAACATATGGAAGAATGTACTCTGGTCATAGAGAAAAATGTTGCTTTTTGGCCTTCAAGGAAAACGCTATATCTGGCGCAAAGCCCCAACACCTCTCATCACCCCGAGAACACCATGTTTTTCATCAGCAGGGACAGGGAAACTGGTCAGAATTGAGGGAATGATGAATGGTGCTAAATAAAGGGACATTCTTGAGGGAAAACAGTTTCAGTCTTCCAGAGATTTGAGACTGGGATGGAGGTTCATCTTTCAGCAGGACAATGACCCTAATTATACTACTAAAGCAACACTTGCGGGATTTAAGGGGAAACATTTAAATGTCTTGGAATGACCTAGTCAAAGCCCAGACCTCAATCCAATTGAAAATCTGTGGTATGACTTCAAGATTGCTGCACATCAGTGGAACCCATCCAACTTGAAGGAGCTGGAGCAGTTTTGTCTTGAAGAATGGGCAAAAATCCCAGTGGCTAGATCTGCCAAGCTTGTAGAGACATACCCCAAGAGACTTGCAGCTGTAATTGCTGCAAAAAGGTGTCTCTACAAAGTATTGACTTTGGGTGGGTGAATAGTTATGCACGCTCAAGTTTTCAGTTTTTTTGTGCTATTTCTTGTTTTTTCACAAAAAATATTTTGCATCTTCAAAGTGGTAGTCATGTTGTGTAAATCAAATGATACAAACCGCCCAAAAAAATAAATTTTAATTCCAGGTTGTAAGGCAACAAAATAGGAAAAATGCCAAGGGGGGTGAATACTTTCGCAAGCCACTGTAGCTGCTAAAAAGTCTCTGGATGGGGTATTGTCTGTAAAGTGGTCTGGAGATAACGAAAAGGAGAGCATCAAGGCATTCAAAATGGCTACAGGGATGGCTGTGCAAAAGCAGGGCTTTGGGTAACGAGGTCTGGGATCCTGGGTGCCTCACTGGATGGTCTGGTGGGCACCACAGTAGTGGTGGAGGTCAAGTGTCCCTGTGGTGCAAGGGACCTTTCCATTGAAAAGGCAGTGAATTTGAAAGATTTCTTTACCCAGGAAGAGGGACCTCCTCCGTGAAGACCATCCTTACCGGATCAGTGTTCTCGTCACGCCTCCTGTCAGTACCTGTTTTCAGGGAAGCCAATGGTCCAAAAATATTTAGTTTATACACACAAAAGGCTCCCAGAATAGGTTGTATTAGATAGAACTAAAGTAATGTAGTTAACTTTACCATGGGCACAGTGTGAACTTATATCTGTTCAAATAATTTCTTACCTGTGTCTTACTTGCTGAAGGCCCCAGTCATCCCTGCCTGTATCTGACATTGTTGAAAAACATGTGAACAATGAATAAAAATCATACACAAACAACAGGTTATACTACATTCAAGTTTTGGTCAAAGCAGCCAACTAAAGTAATGTAGTTCATCTCTGCACAGTATGTTAGTTTGTCAGCTAACTAGCCAGAGAGTTTAAGTGTCTATAACTGTTTACATTGAACTCCAAATAAGAAGTAGGTAGAGTTTGATAGGACACACCCTACAAAAATCATGAGAGCGAGGGAGAGAGAAAGAGAGATATTCCAGCAGATCTCCTTGATGAGGGTGGCGTGGATCATGCACTGCTTCTCCTGGGATGAGCCTGATGTTCCGCATGTCACACCTTATGTCCCAAACATGGGGAAAGGGGACATAAAGTCAAAATGTTGATGCATCTACAGTGAGGGAAAAAAATATTTGATCCCCTGCTGATTTTGTATGTTTGCCCACTGACAAAGAAATTATCAGACTATACTTTTAATGGTAGGTTTATTTGAACAGTGAGAGACAGAATAACAACAAAAAAATCCAGAAAACGCATTTCAAAAATGTTATAAATTGATTTGCAATTTAATGAGGGAAATAAGTATTTGACCCCCTCTCAATCAGAAAGATTTCTGGCTCCCAGGTGTCTTTTATACAGGTAACGTGCTGAGATTAGGAGCACACTCTTAACCCCTCTGCTGTTTGTCCTCCTTCCTAACTTTCCTGTGTTTAGAATTAAAATAATGTCTTACAGCCCATTGTCTCCTGTCTCCTGTTTCCTGCCTGCCGTCCTGTACCTTTGCCCCTGTTGTAATAAACATTGTCACTTGGACACAGTCTGCATCTGGGTCACACCTTGAAACATGATAGATACCGCATTGAAAAATACCCATCACTGACCAAATGTCTCTTTGTTTTCAGGAGTCCATCGCTCAGGCCATCTGGTACATGGACATACTGTGCCAGTGTGAGCCGAGCACAAGCGTGCAGTTGTGGAGACTACCACATCGAGCCTGTGGACAGACAGGTCAGTAACTCATCAAATATGATAACATTGTGTAAAACATTGAAATTCTACAGTGAGGGAAAAAAGTATTTGATCCCCTGCTGATTTTGTACATTTGCCCACTGACAAAGAAATGATCAGTCTAGAATTTTAATGGTTGGTTTATTTGAACAGTGAGAGACAGAATAACAACAAAAATCCAGAAAAATGCATGTAAAAAATGTTATAAATTGATGTGCATTTTAATGAGGGAAAAAAGTATTTGACCCCTCTGCAAAACATGACTTAGTACTTGGTGGCAAAACCCTTGTTGGCAATCACAGAGGTCAGACGTTTCTTGTAGTATAATGTGTTTCAGCCTGGGGCTGCCTCGATATCATTCAGCTTTTTCCCGGCCTCTGAGAGCCTATGGGAGCCGTAGGAAGTGTCACGTTACAGCAAAGATCATCAGTCTTCAATAAAAAGAGCCAAGATGAACAACATCTTGTCAGACAGGCCACTTCCTGTTCAGAATCTTCTCAGGTTTTTGCCTGCCATATGAGTTCTGTTATACTCACAGACACCATTCAAACAGTTTTAGAAACTTTAGGGTGTTTTCTATCCAAAGCCAATAATTATATGCATATTCTAGTTACTGGGCAGGAGTAGTAACCAGATTAAATCGGGTACGTTTTTTATCCAGCCGTGTCAATACTGCCCCCTAGCCATAACAGGTTAATGATCTTGGAATGGGGGGGAAAGGTCTCGGCTTCTGGGGGTGGACTACAGCTGCGTGGCAGCGCATCTGGCTTGACTTCCTTGGATACCGGTCGGTGCAGTGGAAGCGAAGTGGCCCAGGCCTTACTGAACCCCTCTCAGAGGTCCTGGTACTCCGGGGGCTGGAGGAGAGGTCCAGGGCAATTTCCAAGCCCCCAGGAAGATGTCCCTGGCAGGCAGAGCTGACTACAGGCAATGAGTGTGGCAGGATGGACTCCAGCCCACGATAGAGGGATTGTGTCGCTGGAGCCAAGAGAATCCCAATACCACAGCAACCTGAGGAGACTCAACTAGCAGGAATTGGATCGTCTCGCTGTGGTTCCCTGACACTCGTAGGTTGTTGGGGGTTGTATGGTGGGTGACCCGGCCTATAGAGCGCCCTTCCAGCACTCTAACATCCATGGGAATGGAGAGGGGTTGAGTGGGGATGCCCAGCTCGGACGCCAGGGTAACGTCGGTAAGACTCACATCGGCCCCTGAGTGTCACAGGCGTCGTATTGAACAGACCAAGGCGCAGCGTGAATAGTGCTCATTCTTGATGCTTTTAATGAGAAACACTTTACAAAATAACAAACGACCAACAGTTCCGTCAGGTACAATAACTAAACGGAAAATAACCACCCACAAAACCCAAAGGAAAACAGGCTGCCTAAGTATGGCTTCCAATCAGAGACAACGAAAGACACCTGCCTCTGATTGGAAACCATACTCGGCCACACATGGAAAATGAAACATAGAAACAGAAAACTAAAACAAATTCCCCTAGAAACAAACCAACCCCAAAACACACAAAACAACCCCCCTGCCACGCCCTGACCATACTATTATGGCAAAATGACCCTTTTCACTGGTCAGGACGTGACACTGAGTCGATGACTACCTAGAGAGACTAGGACTGGTCGCCCCACAGCAGGATGGCATGGAGAGGGGGGTGATTAAGGGGAGAAGAAAAATAATCTTTAAGACCCACTAGAGTACTCACTCCAACAAATGAGCTAGGTCTTTTGAAGGGACAGGTAGACACATAATGACCGGCAGTACCGCAATACAGACAACTCTGGATGTCAAGTCTGCATACGCGTTCGGCTGGAGACAGCCTAGCCCTGCTGAGCTTCATCGGCTCGGGAAGAGGTGAATTGGCAGTCTTCGGAGGCTCTTGGAGGAACGCAGGTAAGCTTGGATCCTCTCGGGGACGTAGACGCCGGGGACTTCCGGAGTTCATCTGATGCAAGGTGGGATCCTTGAGTGAGCGATTGGGACCACAATCAGACCTCTTCTTCCTCCTACGTTCCCGTAGCCGACCATCGATTTGGATGGTTAAAGCGATGAGTGAGTTGAGATCTGTCGGTAGTTCCCGGGCTGCAAGCTCATCCTTTACTTCGTCAGATAATCCGGGCAGGAACATGTTGAACAGCGCTTACGGGTTCCAGGCACCCTTTGCTTCTAGTGTGCGGAAATCCACCGCATAGTCTGCCACACTGAGGGAGTCCTGCCGAAGCTGGAGTAGTTTCTCTCCCAGACACCGGAGCCTCAAAAACTTTTTTCACCTCCGCCACGAATCCCCCCAGACTGAACCATTCAGCCGACTGTTGTTCCCAAACAGCAGTAGCCCAGGTGAGAGCCCTCCCGGACATTAGCATGATGGAGGGAGGCTGCAGCTCCATGACGAGGGAACACTGAGCAAGAAACGCCCGACAGGTGCCGAACTCTCCATCAAAGCGCTCCTGGGGAGGTAAACGGGTTTCCCGGGAAACCGGCGTGACAGCGCTGTTACCAGCCGGGTTACTGAGGGGCTGAGAGGTTAATGTCGTGGTAGGCTGCCTAGTAGACAACCCACGGAATTGCTCCCGCAATGTGTCCAATGCTAGGTTGTGAAATTCGGCCACGACCTGGAACCCTTCCATCAGATCGCGAAGCAAGTCCTCGTGCCTACCAATGGCTGCTCCTCAGGAGGAGATGGAGTTGCAGATCTGGTCCAAGTCTGCTAAGTCACTCATGGCCAGTTTGTACTATCACGTTTCAAGGTAAGACCCAGATGCAGATTGTGTCGAAGTAGCAATGTTTATTACAACAGGGGCAAAGGTACAGGAAAGCAGGCAGGCTCAGGGTCAGATCAGGCAAAGGGGTCATAGCCGAGAAAAATTTGAAAACAGGAACTAAGACAGGAGCAAGGGGAAAACCGCTGGTCGGTTCTACGAACAAAACAAACAACAGGCAACAGACAAACAGAGAACACAGGTATAAATACACAGGGGATAACGGGGAAGATGGGTTACATCTGGAGGGGTTTGGAGACAAGCACAAAGACAGGTGAAGCAGATCAGGGCGTGACAGTATCAACATCTTTATCTGGACAGAAAATACATAAAATAACACTGCCCACCTTGGGCAATGTGACTCAATCCTCATTGTTTGTTCTTGTTTCCCAATCAACAGCTGCTTCTCTGATGAGTGGGTCTTGGAGGTTTACAAGTGCACAGCAAGTCTGCCCCATCACATTACTATAACAACGGTGATAAGGTGCGATGAATCTCAGGATTTAAAAAATATTTTAGTAAAGCATTTGCCCTCTTAAAAGGGATCCTGTTTCTTGCTAGGTCTATTGGTTCAGTAATGGAGAAATGTTCACAGTGACTCCTGCAGGCATCAAGATCTGGATCAAGAAGCTTGCCAAAATTGTGTCTCCAGACGTGAAGATCTTCTCAAACCCCGAGTTCTGGACAATGGCTTTTTCCGACATAAATCTGACACAAGTACTTTATCAGTGTCACGACTTCCGCCGAAGTCGGCCCCTCTCCTTGTTCGGGCGGCGTTCGGCGGTGGACGTCACCGGTTTACTAGTCACCACCGATCCATGTTTCCTTGTTCGTTTTGTTTTATCTTTATTATACACACCTATTTTCAATTCCCTTATTATGTTCCTTATTTAACCCTCTGGCTTCCCTTTCTATTTTGTCTGTGATTGTTTCGTGTCAGTGGTTGTTGGAGGTGTTTCTCCTTAACCCTGTTGTTTTGCTGTTGTAGATTTTTGATTGTGTTTTTTGAGTAAACAAGACTGTTTGCACATATACCTGTGTCCTGCGCCTGACTCCGCTACATCTCCAAACAAAATTGTCACAATCAGACAGCTGTGATGCTGAGTACCTTTTGCTGGTATACAGCTGATTGTCCTGTAGAACCTTCAACTGTGCTGATGTTTCCTGAAGATGCACCTCAGTGAGAACATTCTGCAATGTGTAGACAGCAGCCTCCCACATTCTTCAGCAGCCGAGGGGCCTGGAACTTCATCTGCCATGATTGATCTGTCTGGATATTCCAGTTCTGCCATGGTGGATGAGTCTGGACCTTCATGTTCTGCGATGGTGGATCTGTCTGGATCGTCCTCTTCTGCCATGGTGGATAAGCTACCTTCTCTGGTAAACACAGGGCCATTTCAATTTCCCAACGGAAAATGGCAGCTGCAGACTGTCACGTCCTGACCCTAGTAAGATGGCATTTTCTATAGTAGTGTAGGGCAGGGCGTGACAGGGGGTGTTTTTGGTTAATCTATGTTTTCTATTTTTATGTTTAGGTTCTAGTTTGTCTGTTTCTATGTTGGGATTGTTTGGGGTTGATCTCTAATTGGAGGCAGCTGATCCTCATTGCCTCTGATTAGAGATCATATTTAAGTAGGGGTTTTTCTCATTGTGGTTTGTGGGTTATTATCTTTTGAGTAGTGTGTTGTCCTCTCTGCGTCATGGTTTGTTGTTTTTGTGTTATCAAGTATTTAAGTGTATTGCATTCAGTTTCACGTTTAATAAATATATGGAACTATGAACACGCTGCATTTTGGTCCGCTCCTTCGAACAGCCGTGACACAGACCCGAGTGTTGTCATTGAGTTTCCGGTCCACCGGTCTGAAAGATAAAAAAAAAAAACTACATTTTACGAGCTAGATAGGTTGATTACTAAAATGGTAACATCTATATTTAAATAACATAACCCACAGACTTTACTATAGTAATGGTAAAATAGACTTGGCTTTGGTCCATCTGCACATCTAAAATCCTACTAGGTGGATGGGACATTTCCGATGGAAGAATTATCTGAAATGATCAACTATAGTTGAAGTCGGAACTTTACATACACAAAGGTTGGAGTCATTAAAACTTGTTTTCAACCACTCCACAAATGTCTTGTTAACAAACTATAGTTTTGGCAAGTTGGTTAGGACATCTACGTTGTGCATGACACAAGCAATTTTTCCAAAAATTGTTTACAGACAGATTATTTAATTTATAATTCACTGTATCACAATTCCAGGGGTCAGATAGACTACTTGACATAATTTGAGTCAACTGGAGGTTTACCTGTTGATGTACTTCAAGGCCTACCTTCAACCTTAGTACCTCTTTGCTTGACATCATGGGAAAATCAAAAGAAATCAGCCAAGACCTAAGAAAGAAAATTGTAGTCCTCCACAAGTCTGGTTCATCCATGGGAGCAATTTCCAAATGCCTGAAGGTACCACGTTCATCTGTAGAAACAATAGTACGCAAGTATAAACACCATGGGACCACGCAGCCGTCATACCGCTCAGGAAAGAGACGCGTTCTGTCCCCAGAGATGAACGTACTTTGGTGCGAAAAGTGCAAATCAATCCCAGAACAACAGCAAAGGACCTTGTGAAGATGCTGGAGGAAACAGGTACAAAAGTATCTATATCCACAGTAAAACAAGTCCTATATCGACATAAGCTGAAAGGCCGCTCAGCAAGGGAGAAGCCACTGTTCCAAAACCGCCATAAAAATGCCAGACTACGGTTTGCAATTGCACATGGGGCCAAAGATCGTACTTTTTGGAGTAATGTTCTCTGGTCTGATAAAACAAAAATAGAACTGTTTGGCCGTAATGACCATCGTTATGTTTGGAGGAAAAAGGGGGATGCTTGCAAGCTGAAGAACACCATCCCAACCGTGAAGCATGGGGGTGGCAGCATCATGTTGTGGGGGTGTTTTGCTGCAGGAGGGACTGGTGCACTTCACAAAATAGATGGCATCATGAGGGAGGAAAATTATGTGGGCATATTGAAGCAACATCTCAAGACATCAGTCAGGAAGTTAAAGCTTGGTCGCAAATGGGTCTTCCAAATGGACCATGACCCCAAGCATACTTCCAAAGTTGTGGCAAAATGGCTTAAGGACAACAATGTCAAGGTATTGGAGTGGCCATCACAAAGCCCTGACCTCAATCCTATAGAACATTTGTTGGCAGAACTGAAAAGCATGTGCGAACAAGGAGGCCTACAAACCTGACTCAGTTACACCAGCTCTGTCAAGAGGAGTGGGCCAAAATTCACCCAACTTATTGTGGGAAGCTTGTAGAAGGCTACCTGAAACTTTTGACCCAAGTTAAACAATTTAAAGGCAATGCTACCAAATACTAATTGAGTGAATGTAAATTTCTGACCCACTGGGAATGTGATGAAAGAAATAAAAGCTGAAATAAATCATTCTCTCTACTATTATTCTAACATTTCTAATTTTTTAAATAAATTGGTGATCCTAACTGACCTAAGAAAGGGGATTTTTACTAGGATTAAATGTCAGGAATTGTGAAAAACTGAGTTTAAATGTATTTGGCTAAGGTATATGTAAACTTCCGACTTGTAGATGATCAGCACAGTCTAGGGTACTATTTGCCCAGTTTAGGTGAAGTATTGTGATGAGCTATATGACTGTACTTATGATTATAATTCTCAAGCGATAAGTTAAAACCCTCAGCCTTGATGTCACTGAGGTGGACCAACAGTGGTAAGGGGACTGACATGCAGGGTTGGAACATAAGGATTTCGGGCACTGGCCAGCAGATTACGATTTCTACTAGCCCAGGTAACATTCAGGTCCTAAATCTGTGGCGTGCAATGTTTGTAAAGGCAACATTACACTGCTGTGCCAGGCTAGTTTGGCACATTGTCTACTAGCCCAGTCTGAAAAGTACTAGCCTCGGGCTAGCTTAATTTCCATCCCTGCTGATGTGTCTGACTTCACAGGTCATTTGATTAGTCGTGTACAACAGATACACTCATGGAACAAAATCGTTTCTGTATTTTGTAAAGTGCATTCAGAAAGTATTCAGACCCCTTGACTTTTTCCACATGTTGTTACATTACAGCCTTATTCTAAAATGGATTAAAAAAAAGTAGAATCCATTTACACACAATACCCCATAATGACAAAGGAGAAACAGGTTTTTGAAATGTTGGCACATTTATATATATATATATAAAAAAAAAGGAAATATCACATTTACATAACCTCTCCAGCGTCTCATCCCGTCAGCGGGATCAAAATCCAGCGAAAAATCATATCGCCAATTAGCATTAAAAAAAAGTCATAATTAAAAAAAAAAATAATATATATATATATTTTTAATAGATACACCTCTCCTGAATCGACCCACGTCGTCCGATTTCAAAAAGGTTTTACAGGAAAAGCAAATCATTAGATTATGTTAGATGAGTCCATCGTAAAAAGCAGCAACATAGCCATTTTCCGACCAACCACTTGCATCACATATAACCAAAAAACAGCTAAATGCAGCACTAACCTTTTACAAACTTCATCAGATGACACACCTAAGACATCATGTTACACAATGCATGCATTCTTTTGTTCAATAAAGGTCATATTTATATATAAAAACAGCATTTTACATCGGCGTCTGACGTTGACTAACGAATTTCCCCTCAAATGCGTCCCGGGAAACAATGCTACAATTCCCTAAATTACTATCCTATAACGATTTTTTTAATTTATATTGTCAATCTAACATTTATAGATGAATATCTCTTGAGAACACCTGTCATACCAGATTTTAAATTAACTTTACTGGGTAATCACACTTTGCGATAAAAGGAGATGCGATACTCAGAAAATGAGCTAATATACAGAGCTCGGCGCCATCTTGGAACAATCGCATGTCACATCTCATCTTGTATAATATTGTCAATAATCGCCTACCTTTAGTTGTCTTCATCAGAAAGAATCCCAGGTCCACAACAGATGTATTTTCGGTCGAAAAAGTCCATACTTCACGTTCCATTAGCCTGCTGTTGGTAGCGCGTCCTTGGGCTCTCTCCAAATTCTCCGATGTGCGCAGGGCTGAAGTTTCGGATAAAATGATTCTCCCGCCTGTAGGTTCGTTCAAACATGTCAAACGTTGTAAAACATTCATCTTCAGGGCCTGTAACACCAAGAGAGCCAATAAGATTCGAGGGGGATGATTTAATTGTCTTTCAAACCGTTTCCAAAGGTGGGGGTAGACATGGCCGCCGGCGTCATAATGGTGATGGCCCATCCCCTGTGACCAATTTCCAATGAGTCTCATTCACTGAGTTTCGACTGTATAAGGCTCAAACCACTGTGAAAAGACTGGCGACATCTAATGGAAGCAATAGGAAGTGCTCACTGAACCATGGTTAACGGTGTGATTTATAGGGAAAGATGAGAAGTCGAGTCCACAATTCTGAATTCCACTTCCTGTTTCAATCGGTCTCGGGGTTTTGACTGCCATTTGAGTTCTGTTATACTCACAGACACCATTCAAACAGTTTTAGAAACTTTAGGGTGGTTTCTATCCATATATAATAAGTATATGCATGCCCTAGCTTCTGAGTTTGATTAGTAGGCCGTTGAAAATGGGAACGATTTTTTTTCAAAATGCGCTGTGGCGCCCCCTATCCTAGGGTATCCTCAAGAGGGGAGAAACAGGTTTTTGAAATGTTGGCACATTTATATATATATAAAAAAAACGAAATATCACATTTACATAAGTATGCAGACCCTTTACTCAGTACTTTGTTGAAGCACCTTTGGGAGCAATTACAGCCTTGAGTCTTCTTGGGTACGTCGCTACAAGCTTGGCACACCTGTATATATGGAGTTTCTCCCATTCTTCTCTTCAGATTCTCTCAAGCTCTGTCACAGTTGATGGGGAGCATCGCTGACACAGCTATTTTCAGATCTCTCCAGAGATGTTCGATCGGGTTCAAGTCCGGGCTCTGGCTGGGCCACTGAAGGACATTCAGACACTTGCCCGAAGACACTCCTGTCCTGTTGGAAAGACAACCTTTGCCCCAGTTTGAGGTCCTGAATGCTCTGGAGTACGGCTTCATCAAGCATCTCTCTGTACTTTGCTCTGTTCATCTTTCCCTCAATCCTGACCAGTCGTCCAGTCCTTGCTTCTAAAAACATCCCCACGGCATGATACTTCCACCACCATGCTTCACTGTAGGAATGGTGCCAGGTTTCCTCCAGACATGACGTTTGGCATTCAGGCCAAAGTGTTCAATCTTGGTTTCATCAGACCAGAGAATCTTGTTTGTCATGGTCTGAGAGTACTTTGGGTGCCTTTTGGTAAACTCCAAGCGGGCTGTAATGTGTCTTTTACTGAAGAGTGACTTCCGTCTGGCCACTCTACCATAAAGGCCTGATTGGTGGAGTGATACAAAGATGGTTGTCCTTCTGGAATGTTCTCCCATCTTCCCAGAGGAACTCTGGAGCTCTGTCAGAGTGACCATCGGGTCCTTGGTCACCTCCCTGACCAAAGGCCCTTCTCCCCCGAAAGCTCACCTCCCTGACCAAGGCCCTTCTCCCCCGAAAGCTCAGTTTGGCAGGGCGGCCAGCTCCAGGAAGAGTGTTGGTGGTTCCAAACTTCTTCCATTTCATCTGAGAGTCGCCACCACACCAAAATGTAAATTTAAAATTAAGAAAAGAATGTGTTGCATATGATAGCATACTACATAGTTATTAATGACTATTTCTTGCCAATTGAAAATATGAATTTTTCATGCTAACAATCAATACAGTAGCAACATAACTTAGTGAGTCACAACATAACTTAGTGAGCCACAACAATATCAAATATATCAAGCAGTCACATCTAATTTTGTCTTATTTCCTGTTAAATGAACCTTGCATTGTTATACACTGCTCAAAAAAATAAAGGGAACACTTAAACAACACAATGTAACTCCAAGTCAATCACACTTCTGTGAAATCAAACTGTCCACTTAGGAAGCAACACTGATTGACAATAAATTTCACATGCTGTTGTGCAAATGGGATAGACAACAGGTGGAAATTATAGGCAATTAGCAAGACACCCCCAATAAAGGAGTGGTTCTGCAGGTGGGGACCACAGACCACTTCTCAGTTCCTATGCTTCCTGGCTGATGTTTTGGTCACTTTTGAATGCTGGCGGTGCTTTCACTCTAGTGGTAGCATGAGACGGAGTCTACAACCCACACAAGTGGCTCAGGTAGTGCAGCTCATCCAGGATGGCACATCAATGCGAGCTGTGGCAAGAAGGTTTGCTGTGTCTGTCAGCGTAGTGTCCAGAGCATGGAGGCGCTACCAGGAGACAGGCCAGTACATCAGGAGACGTGGAGGAGGCCGTAGGAGGGCAATAACCCAGCAGCAGGACCACTACCTCCGCATTTGTGCAAGGAGGAGCAGGAGGAGCACTGCCAGAGCCCTGCAAGCAGCAGGTCTAGCATTGTCTTGCATTAGGAGGAACCCGGGGCCAACCGCACCAGCATATGGTCTCACAAGGGGTCAGAGGATCTCATCTCGGTACCTAATGGCAGTCAGGCTACCTCTGGCGAGCACATGGAGGGCTGTGTGGCGCCCCAAAGAAATGCCACCCCTCACCATGACTGACCCACCGCCAAACCGGCCATGCTGGAGGATGTTGCAGGCAGCAGAACGTTCTCCACGGCATCTCCAGACTCTGTCACATCTGTCACGTGCTCAGTGTGAACCTGCTTTCATCTGTGAAGAGCACAGGGCTGTAAGCACAACCCCCACCTGTGGACGTCGGGCCCTCATACCACCCTCATGGAGTCTGTTTCTGACCGTTTGAGCAGACACATGCACATTTGTGGCCTGCTGGAAATTTTCTTGTGACTTACAACCTCATGCTAATCGCATTAGCCTACGTTAGCTCAACCATCCCGTGGACAGAACACCGATCCCGAAGAAGTTAACCAAAGATGCATGTGGGCTTAATCATGGATACGTGGGCTTAATAGGTACGCCTACCCTACATTAATATGAAGAGTAGACTCTGCCATAAGGAAAACCAGCAAGAAAATGTAATAACCAATGCATGAAAAGCATGAGGAGCTTGGAAACATGGAGTCCACAAATGAAAGGAGAGGGAGAGCCGTGGGATGGCATTTGAATTGGACTGAAGATTATGCATGCCAAATGAGAATTCATGTTCATGTTCATGTATCATATTTTTATTATTCATATGTCGACTGCTTAATCCCTCTTTAATGAGCGATTATTATCACAAAGCACAAGTCCACGTCAGTCATGTTCCTTGTCATTTATATATTTTCATTAAGTAAATGTGTTCAGCAAAAAAATTATTAAAATTAAGAATTCAAATGAATGCAAAGGTTAATCAAATTTGTATTTTCTATTATCATATGCAGATCATATATACATATATACATATATACTGAACAAAAATGTAAATACAACATGCAAAAATGTCAACGTTTTAAAAATGTCAACCCTTATAGTTCATATAAGGAAATCAGTCAATTGAAATAAATTCATCAGACCCTAATGTATGAGTTTCACATGACTGGGAATACAGACATGCATCTGTTGGTCACAAATACCGTGCCAGTCAAAAGTTTGGACACACCTACTCATTACAGGGTTTTTCTTTAATTTTACTATGTTCTACATTGTAGAATAATAGTGAAGACATGAAAACTATGAAGTAACACAGGAGGTAGAATGGTTTGGGGGTGCTTTGCTGGTGACACTGTCTGTGATTTATTTAGAATTCAAGACACACTTAACCATTATGGCTACCACAGCATTCTGCAGCGATTCACCATCCAATCTGGTTTGCGCTTAGTGGGACTATCATTTGTTTTACAACAGGACAATGACCCAAAACACACCTCCAAGCTGTGTAAGGGCTATTTGACCATGAAGGAGAGTGATAGATGACCTGGCCTCCACAATCACCCAACCTCAACCCAATTGAGATGGTTTGGGATGAGTTGGACCGCAGAGTGAAGGGAAAGCAACCAACAAGTAAGTGCTCAGCATATGTGGAAACTCCTTCAGGACTGTTGGAAAAGCATTCCTCATGAAGCTGGTTGAGAGAATGCCAAGAGAGTGCAAAGACGTCATCAACGCAAAGGGTAGCTACTTTGAAGAATCTCAAATATCAAATATATTTAGATTTGTTTAAAATAAATGTATGTTACTATATGACTCCATATGTGTTATTTCATAGTTTTTATGTCTTCACTATTATTCTACAATGTAGAAAATAGTAGAAATAAAGAAAAACCCTTGAATGAGTAGGAGTGTCCAAACTTTTGACTGGTACTGTACTTACTACTGTACATATTATTTTCCTTCCAAATTACATACACACCACCAATTTCTATTCTGGATTGTGACACATGCTCACTCTAATATATCTACTCTGGAGTGTCCACTCTGGAATACATTTTTGTTGTTGTCTATTTGTATTGTATTTGCGAGACACTCTACTGCACTACTGGAGCTAGTAACACAAGCATTTCGCTGCAATAAACTTTGATTTGATTTGTAAACTCCAGGCATCAGTGATCCACCTATAGCTACATCTCCGTAGCTTCAGAGGTAAAGGTTGGGCATTATTGATGATTGGGATGAAAAGAGGGGATCCACACTTTGAGGCATTCTGTCTCTGACATCAAGGCTACTTTTCAAAGAAAATTGCGTTGCTGTCTTAATAATCCATTGCTTTCAACTCTCCAGTAAGGCTTTGATCTTGTATGGTATAGATAGGATGTTTTTTTGTGTTAAAGACATGAACCTATCAATCAAGTAGACATACTGCAGCGTAATACATGATGAGTTTGTCCTGACTCTTTCAAGACTCAACGACTGAAACATATATGGACTCTGTTCAGACTGCCCTTCAAATACGGATGTACCAAACATTTGACACAAAGGTTGTTTTTCAACATATGTTTTTGATGAGTGAGTCTGCACGGAAATATTTCCACAATCGATGTTGTTAATGAAAATCCTCATTCTAGTCTAGAGACACTTGTCAAAAAGAAAATCAAGAAAATATTCAACAAGAAAAAAAGATGAAAAAGAAAATCAAGGACATTCAAAGAGAAAAAAGATCTGACAGATGCTTTCCGAAGGAAACAATATGAGATGTGTACTTTTTTCTTACTTCTGCTGCTTCAATACAAAGGGGTCTGCTCAAAACACTAAAGCCAACTTTGTTCAAACCGGACAATGTGGTTGGATTAAGGAGAAGTGTATCTTTAAAATGGAGAAGCGGATTAACAGTTAACTTCTATGGTCTAGGTGTGACGCTAGCGTTCAAAAACAACAAAATGTCATAATTCAACTTTCTCAAACATACAACTATTTTACACCTTTTTAAAGATACACTTCTCCTTGATGTAACCACATTGTCCGATTTCAAAAAGGCTTTCCACTGAAAGCAAAACATTAGATTATGTTAGGAGAGTACATAGACAAAAATAATCACACAAGCCATTTTCCAAGCAAGAACATGTGTCAATAAAACCCAAAACACAGCTAAATGAAGCACTAACCTTTGACGATCTTCATCAGATGACACTCCTAGGACATTATGTTACACAATACAAGTATGCTTTGTTCGATATCCAAAAACAGCATTTTACATTGGCACGTGATGTTCAGAAAATGTATTCCCACCAAAACGTCCAGTGAATGTGCACATCAATTTACAAAAATACTCATCATAAACGTTGACAAAATATATAACAATTATTTAAAGAATTATAGACAGACTACTCCTGGATGCAACCGTAGTGTCAGATTTTAGAATAGGTTTACGGAGAAAGCACATTTTTCAATATTCTGAGTACATAGCTCAGGCATCACGGTGAGCTATTCAGACACCCGCCAAGTTCGGGGCAACCTAAACTCAGAATTAGTATTAGAAATATTCTCTTACCTTTGCTGATCTTCGTCAGAATGCACTCCCAGGACTGCTACTTCCACAAGAAATGTTGTTTTTGTTCGAAATAATCCATATTTATGTCCAAATACCTCCATTTTGTTTGTGCATACAGATCACTTATCCAAAGGCATAACGCGCGAGCGCTGAACAAGAGACGAAAAGTCAAAATGTTCCATTACCGTACTTAGAAGCATGTCAAACGCTGTTTAAAATCAATCTTTATGGTATTTTTTACGTAAAATTGCGATAATATTCCAACCGGACAATAGCGTATTCATTCAACAAGAAAAAGAAGAAACGGCGTGCTCGCGTGACGCGCATATCCAATCCCTTTGTTGCCAGGCAGACCACCCAGTAACTGAGCTCCTATATTCTACCCAGTGACAGGAGAAGGCTCAAACCACTTTCTGAAGGCTTTAGACAGCCAATGGAAGCCTTAGGAAGTCCAACGTCACCCCACAGACACTGTAGCTTTGATAGAGAATCAAAAGAAGAACTACAATTCTCAGACTTTCCACTTCCTGCTTAGATCTTTCTCAGGTTTTTGCCTGCCATATGAGTTCTGTTATACTCACAGACACCATTCAAACAGTTTTAGAAACTTCAGAGTGTTTTCTATCCAAATCTACTAATAATATGCATATTCTAGTTTCTGGGCCAGAGTAGTAACCTGTTTAAATTGGGTACGTTTTTCATCCGGCCGTGAAAATACTGCCCCCAGCACAGACAGGTTAACGAGAGTCTTATCTATAAAATGGTGTATAACACTTGTATGTGTGAGAAATTTGAATTATGAGATTTTGGTGGTTTTGAATTTAACGCCCTGCTATTTCACTGGCTGTTGAGTAGTGTGTCCCGCAGGTGGGACGGTCACGTCCCACATACCCAAGAGAGGTTAATCATGTAAACACATTACATTTTTATTGTGACATGGCATCATCAAACCTATAAACTTCTGTTCTCTGTCCATGGAATTAGTCCACTGCGCCACAAGGATGGAGCTAGCATTCCATGTTATTTTATGCATACAAAGCTGTTCATTTTAGTCTATTCAAACAGGCTACATTTAAAAGGAACAAGCACTCTTTAAGATCAGGTGTGGCCGAAAAAACATGAACACACTGAACAAGATAGAGGATAGAAAGAGCGTTGTTGATGCTAAGAATGAAACGTATATGTTATTATTATTATTATAATCTTGTATTATACATTTTTGTTCTCCCCTTTTTCTCTTCAATTTCGATCTTGTTTCATTGCTGTAACTCCCCAACGTGCTCGGGATGCAAAGGTCGAGTCAAGCGTCCTCCGAAACATGACCCGCCAAACCACGCTTCTTAACTCCCGCCGGCCAGCCGCACCAATGTGTCAGAAGAAATACTGTTCAACTGACGACCGTGTCAGCCTGCAGGCAACTGGGCCACTACAAGGAGTCGCTAGAGCACGATGAGCCAAGTAAAGTCCCCCCGGCAAAACCCTCCCCTTACCCAGACGATGCTGGGTCAATTGTGCGCCGCCCTATGGGACTCCCGATCACGGACGGTTGTGATACAGCCCGGGATCGAACCCGGGTCTGTAGTGACGCTGTGATGCAATGTGGTTTTTATGTGGTTTTCTTGTGGTTTTTATGGAACATTTTCGCTTTTAGAACATGCCTTTAAGTAGAACCATGAGGAAATCTGTAGGAAATGTTATGCTGAAGTACTCTGAACTATCTGAGAACATTCTCAACGTCAAACCAGTTGGAGAACATTCCTAAAGCATTCCTAAAATTTAACTTAAATGTAACCATGTGTGAACTTTTAGGAACCATTCTGTTAAAGTAATAAAATACCAAGAAAATATATTTCTTGGGTCGAGTGCCTTAAATCTGCTGAGAATGTTCCAAAGCCAAGCAACTATCATGCACCATTCCCAGAGATATATATATTGTTTAACCTCTTTTCATGATTTCTAATTGGTAGATACAGTCTTGTCCCATCACTGCAACTCCTGTACGGACTTGGGAGAGGCGAAGGTCGAGAGCCATGCGTCCTCCAAAACACGACCCTGCCAAACTTCTTAACACACTGCTCGCTTAACCCGGAACCCAGCCGCACCAAAGTGTTGGGGGAAACACTGTACAACTGCCGACCGTGTCAGCGTGCATGCGCCCGGCCCGCCACAGGAGTCGCTAGAGCACGATGGGACAAGGACATCTAAGCCAGCCAAACCCTCCCCTAATCCAGACGACGATGGGTCAATTGTGCGTTGCTTCATGGGTCTCCTGGTCGCGGCCACCTGCCACACAACCCGGGAATTAACCCGGATCTGTAGTGACGCCTCAAGCACTACAGTGCTATAGCTCTAGATGATAGACTGCCAAATCCTGATGGACTACACTGACACCCCTTAGGCCTGTCAGAAGGTGGCTTCAGTATGAATGGGAGAGAGGACAGGCCACTAAGGCCAGACCATAACAGACTATTCTGAGACAGATCAAAATGTCTGTTCTCACAGAGGACATGCTGGAGACTTTAATGTCAGGATAAACAAAACATTTTCCTCATCAATATACACACAATAACCCATAATAACAAAGCGAAAACAGGTTTTTAGAATTTTCTTGTAAATTAATAAACAAATAAAAAACAGAAATATCTTATTTATATAAGTACTCAGACCCTTTGCTATGAGACTCGAAATTGAGGTCAGGTGCATCCTGTTTCCATTGATCATCCTTGAGATGTTTCTACAACTTGATTGGACTCCACCTGTGGTAAATTCAAATTATTGGACATAATTTGGAAAGGCACACACCTGTCTATATAAGGTCCCACAGTTGACAGTGCATGTCAGAGCAAAAGAACAAGCCATGAGGTCGAAGGAATTGTCTGAAAGTTCCAAAACAGGATTGTGTCGAGGCACAGATCTGGGGAAGGGTAACAAAAAATGTCTGCAGCATTGAAGGTCCCCAAGAACACAGTGGCTTCAATCATTCTTAAATGGAAAAAGTTTGGAACCACAAGAATCTTCCTGGAGCTGGCCGCCCGGGCCAAACTGAGCAATCGGGGGAGAAGGGCCTTGCTCAGGTAGTTGACCAAGAACCCGGCGGTCACTCTGACAGAGCTCCAGAGTTTCTCTGTGGAGATGGGAGAACCTTCCAGAAGGACAACCATCTCTGCAGCACTCCACCAATCAGGCCTTAATCGTAGATTGGCAGACGGAAGCCCCTCTTCAGTAAAAGGCACATTACAGCATGCTTGGAGTTTTCCAAAAGGCACCTAAAGACTCTCAGACCATGAAAATCAAAATTCTCTGGTCTGATGAAACCAAGATTAAACTCTTTGGCCTGAATGCCAAGTGTCACATTTAGAGGAAACCTGGCACCATTCCTACGGTGAAGCATGGTGGTGGCAGCATCATGCTGTGGGGATATTCTTCAGCGGCAGGGACTAGGAGACTAGTCCGGATCAAGGGAAAGATGAACGGAGCAAAGTACAGAGAGATCCTTGATAAAAACCTGCTCCAGAGAGCTCAGGACCTCAGGACGATCCTAAGCACACAGCCAAGACAACACAGCAGTGGCTTCGGGACAAGTGTCTGAATGTCCTTGAGTGGTCCAGCCAAAGCCCGGACTTGAACCCGATCGAACATCTCTGGAGAGACCTGAAAATAGCTGTGCAGCGACGCTCCCCATCCAACCTGACAGAGCTTGAGAGGATCTGCAGAGAAGAGTGGGAGAAACTCCACAAATACAGGTGTGCCAAGCTTGTAGCGTCATACCCAAAAAGACTCGAGCCTGTAATCACTGCCAAAGTTGATTGAACAAAGTGCTGAGTGAAGGGTCTGAAAACTTATGTAAATATTTCATTTTATTGCATTATTCTTTTTGCAAAATTAAAAAAATATATATATATTTTTGCTTTGTCATTATGGGGTATTGTGTGTAGATTGATGAGAAAAATAAATAATTAATACATTTTAGAATAAGGCTGTAACGTAACAAAATGTGTAAAATGTCAAGAGGTCTGAATACTTTCCGAATGCACTGTATATCTATGATCAGCCTCACGTCTTTTACTAGAACAACCCCAGAAGTGAGCCTTCCAGAACTTCAACTGTCCAGTATCTACAATAGAGCAGAATCCTCTATGACCTTTTTGATAATTGCAGGGGAGTTCTAAAGTTGACTTCATGTTTGAAAGTGAGGTAAGTGAAGATGGAGGAAGTAGTCTGTGTTTATACCATTACCGGTACATTAGGCTTACCTCTGCTAAACGTTAATAGAAGGGAAGCAGGATATGGTCACATTGCGTCTGGTAAAGGTCAATTATGTCTTTGAGAGCTGTTCGAACATATCAGTTTTGCCTAGGTGAAAACTGTTTACAGAACAACACTAAACAACACTCCATGATGCGAACTGATAAATTCAGGGGATTACAACAGAAACAGAAAGTGCCAGGAGTCATCATCAGAAGCACCATCAGGCTGCCTTGTCGCTCCAGCAGCCCTAATCAGTGCTTTCCTTTCCATCTTGGTTTACCCATATGAGTCACAGACACCTGCCATGGGCTGCGCTAAAGGCGTTCCACAAACACTTACAGTGCCTTCAGAAAGTATTCACACCCCTTGACTTTTTCCCCAAAACAATTGTATAACAAGGTGGTATTAAAATGGATTGAATTGTCATTTTTTGTCAACTATTTACACAAAATACTCTGTAATGTCGACGTGGAAGTAAAATTTTAACATTTGTAAAAAATAGATATGAAAATTAAAACACTAATATACTGTATCTTGATTAATTAAGTATTCAACCCCCTGAGCCAAAACATTTTATAATCACCTTTGGCAGAGATTACAGCTGTGAGTCTTTCTGGGTAAGTCTCTAAGAGCTTTGCACACTGGGATTGTATATTATTCTTTTTTTAAATTCTTCAAGCTTCGTCAAGTTAGTTGTTTATCATTGCTAAACAGACATGATCAAGTCTTGCCATAGATTTTCAAGTCAATTTAAGTCAAAACAGCTTTGGTAAGCAACTGTGTATTTGGTCTTGTATTTTAGGTCATTGTTCTGCTGAAAGGTACATTTGTCTCCCAGTGTCTGTTGGAAAGCAGACTGAACCAGATTTTCCTCTAGGATTTTCCCTGTGTTTAGCTCTATTTTGTTTCTTTTTATCCTAAAAAATGTCCTAGTCCTTGCCGATGACAAGCATACCCATAACATGATGCAGCCACCACCATGCTTGAAAATATAAAGAGATGTACTCAGTGATTTTCCCCAAACATAACAATTTGGATTCAGGACATAAAGTCAATTTCAGGACATAAAGTCAATTTCTTTGCCACGTTTGTTTTCGCAGTTTTACTTTAGTGCTTTATTGCAAACAGGATGCATGTTTTGGAATATTTGTATTATGTACAAGCTTCCTTCTTTTCACTGTCTTTTAGGTTAATTAATATTGTGGAGTAATTGCAATGTTGTTAATCCATCCTCAGTTTTCTCCTATCATAGCCATTAAACTCTGTTACTGTTTTAAAGTCACCATTGGCCTCATGGTGAAATCCCTGAGCGGTTTCCTTGCTCTCCGGCAACTGAGTTAGGAGTGTTGGACAGAGTAACCTAACCTTTACACAAATGCATAGTACTATATACAGTTGAAGTCGGAAGTTTACATACACTTATGTTGGAGTCATTTTCAACCGCTCCATAAATGTCTTGTTTAACAAACTATAGTTTTGGCAAGTCGGTTAGGACATCTACTTTGTGCATGACACAAGCAATTTTTCCAACAATTGTTTACAGACAGATTATTTCACTGTATCACAATTCCAGTGGGTCAGAAGTTTACATAGACTAAGTTGACTATGCCTTTAAACAGCTTGGAAATGTCCAGAAAATTATGTCATGGCTTTAGAAGGTTCTGTTAGGCTAATTGACATCATTTGAGTCAATTGGAGGTGTACCTGTGGATGTATTTCAAGGCCTACCTTCAAACTCAGTCCCTCTGCTTGACATCATGGGAAAATCAAAAGAAATCAGCCAGACCTCAGAAAAATTCATTGTAGACCTCCACAAGTCTGGTTCATCCGTGGGAGCAATTTCCAAACGCCTGAAGGTACAACGTTCATCTGTACAAACAATAGTATGCAAGTATAAACACCATGGGACTACGCAGCCATCATACCGCTCAGGAAGGAGACGCGTTCTGTCTCCTAGAGATGAACATACTTTGGTGTGAAAAGTGTAAATCAATCCTAGAACAACAGCAAAGGACCTTGTGAAGATGCTGGAGGAAACAGGTACAAAAGTATCAATATCCACAGTAAAACGAGTCCTATATCGACATAACCTGAATGGCCGCTCAGCAAGGAGAAGCCACTGCTCCAAAACCACCATAAAAAAGCCAGACTATGGTTTGCAACTGCACATGGGGCCAAACATCATACTTTTTGGAGAAATGTCCTCTGGTCTGATGAAACAAAAATAGAACTGTTTGGCCATAATGACCACCGTTATGTTTGGAGGAAAAAGGGGGGACGCTTGCAAGCCGAAGAACACCATCCCAACCGTGAAGCACAGGGGTGGCAGCATCATGTTGTGGGGGTGCTTTGCTGCAGGAGGGACTGGTGCGCTTCACAAAATAGATGGCATCATGAGGGAGGAAAATTATGTGGATATATTGAAGCAACATCTCAAGACATCAGTCAGGAAGATAAAGCTTGGTCGCAAATGGGTCTTCCAAATGAACAATGACCCCAAGCATACTTCCAAAGTTGTGGCAAATGGCTTAAGGACAACAAAGTCAAGGTATTGGAGTGGCCATCACAAAGCCCTGACCTCAACCCTATAGAAAATGTGTGGGCAGAACTGAAAAAGTGTGTGCGAGCTCGGGGGCCTACAAACCTGACTGAGTTACACCAGCTCTGTCAGTAGGAATGGGCCAAAATTCACCCAACTTATGGAAGAATATCCGAAATGTTTGACCAAAGTTAAACAGTTTAAAGGCAATGCTACCAAATACTAATTGAGTGTATGTAAACTTCTGACCCACTGACTGGGAATGTGATGAAAGAAATAAAAGCTGAAAGAAATCCTTCTCTCTACTGTTATTCTGACATTTCACATTCTTAAAATAAAGGGGTGATCCTAACTGACCTAAGACAGGGAATTTTTACGAGGATGAAATGTCAGGAATTGTGATAAACTGAGTTTAAATGTATTTGGCTAAGGTGTATGTAAACCTCCGACTTCAACTGTATAGGTGACACTAACAATGCTCAGTCGTGGTTGGTTCAACCCCCCCCTCATGCAGACCAAGGAGCATCATAAACCACTCTGGGTTCATCCTGTTGTTATCTGCAGGTGGCTTGTCATCTTAACCCCAGCCTGGCTTAGTATCCCAGATGCAAGGATTATTTAGAGACAATAAGAAATTGTTCCAAACTCATCCTGGCTATCTCTATCTCGGTTTCACCCACCACATCTTGTCTATGTAATGCAGTCTTTAACTCATTTGTCAGCTCAAGCCATCTCTAATGACCATATGTCCAGATTAGCTGCAGGGAACTAGAGTGGAGACCATAAAACAAAGCATTAGCAGGACAGAAATATCTTACTGTTTGTTAAGTAAATAATTGTTTACTATTAATATCAAACAAATCAGGTAAGTATGACATTTTTCCCTCACAGTATATAGGAATTTTCCTGCAATTTCAAGGAACCAATATGGATTGGTACATTCAAAAAGATTGCTTGTGGGAAAAAACACTTAAAAATGAATCAAAGCGTAGGTCTTGCAATATTTTACGAGGTACCTCTTCATATGAACAAGCGTAGCATAGTTATTTTAGAGGAAGATTAAAAAAAGAGAACACTTCTAGAAATCCTCTTTCCCTACTTTTACTATAAATACATTCAAAATATATCAAGGAGGAGATTATGTTCTGCAGTGATGTAAAGTACTTAAGTAAAAATACTTTCAAGTACTACTTAAGACGTTTTTTCGGGTATCTGTACTTAACTTTACTATTTATATTTTTGACAACTTTTGCTTTTATTTCAATACATTCCTGAAGAAAATAACGTACTTTTTACTCCATACATTTTCCCTGACAACCAAAAGTACTTGTTACATTTTGAATGCTTAACAGGATAGGAAAATTGTCAAATTCACACACTTATCAAGAGAACATCCCTGGTCATCCCTAGTGCCTCTGATCTGGCAGCCTCACTAAACACAAATGCTTAATTTGTAAATATTTCTGAGTGTTGGAGTGTGCCCCTGGCTCTCTGTAAATAAAAAAAAACAAGAAAATGGTGCCGTGTGGTTTGCTTAATATAAGGAATTTGAAATTATTTATACTTTTACTTTGATACTTAAAACCTCTTACATCTAGATGTGCCGCTAGCGGAACGCCTCGCCAATATCCAATGATAGAGCGTGGCGCGAATTACAAACACCTCAGAAATCCCAAAACTTCCATTTTTCAAACATATTACTATTTTACACCATTTTAAAGACAAGACTCTCCTTTATCTAACCACATTGTCCGATTTCAAAAAGGCTTTACAACGAAAGCAAAACATTAGATTATGTCAGGAGAGTACCCAGCCAGAAATAATCACACACCCATTTTTCAAGCTAGCATATAATGTCACAAAAACCAAAACCACAGCTAAATGCAGCACTAACCTTTGATGATCTTCATCAGATGACACTCCTAGGACGTTATGTTATACAATACATGCATGTTTTGTTCAAACAAGTTCATATTTATATCAAAAACCAGCTTTTTACATTAGCATGTGACGTTCAGAACTAGCATACCCACCGAAAACTTCCGGTGAATTTACTAAATTACTCACGATAAACGTTCACAAAAAACATAACAATTATTTTAAGAATTATAGATACAGAACTCCTTTATGCAATCGCGGTGTCCGATTTTAAAATAGCTTTTCGGTGAAAGCACATTTTGCAATATTCTGAGTAGATAGCCCGGCCATCATGGCTAGCTATTTTGACACCCACCAAGTTTGGCACTCACCAAACTCAGATTTACTATAAGAAAAATTGGATTACCTTTGCTGTTCTTCGTCAGAATGCACTCCCGGGACTTCTACTTCAACACCCAATGTTGTTTTGGTTCCAAATAATCCATAGTTATATCCAAATAGCTGCGTTTTGTTCTTGCGTTCAAGACACTATCCGAAGGGTGACGCGCCGGCGCGTATCGTGACAAAAAAAGTTAAAATATTCCATTACCGTACTTCGAAGCATGTCAAACGCTGTTTAAAATCAATTTTTATGCGATTTTTCTCATAAAATAGCGATAATATTCCGACCGGGAGACCTTGTTTTCGTTCAAACACTGAAAATAGAAAATGGTCAGACAGGGCACTTCCTGTATGGAATCTTCTCAGGTTTTGTTCTGCCATATGAGTTCTGTTATACTCACAGACACCATTCAAACAGTTTTAGAAACTTTAGGGTGTTTTCTATCCAAATCAAATAATTATATGCATATTCTATTTTCTGGGCAGGAGTAATAACCAGATTAAATTGGGTACGTTTTTTATCCGGCCGTGAAAATACTGCCCCCTATCCTAAACAGGTTAAGAATATTTTTGCAATTACATTTACTTTTGATACTTAAGTATATTTAAAACCAAATACTTCTAGACCTTTACTCCAGCAGTATTTTACTGGCTGACTTTCACTTTTACTTGAGTCATTTTCTATTAAGGTATCTTTACTTTTAATCAAGTATAACATTTGGGTACTTTTCCCACCACTGATGTTCTGTCCTTTCATCCACATCACTCAAATGTCTCAGATCTTTAATTGAATTACAGTGACAGTCAATGTTTTTCAAGAGGTTGAAACCGAGGGTCTTTTTTCCTGTCTACTACTAAACACCCCAATCATGCAGATACTGCATAGCTCTCCCATGGTTTGTGAACCCAGGACAGGATAATAGGCTACCTCATCATGAGAGCGTGATTTCTAGTCACCTCCACCACACAGAGGCCAGGCTATTGAGTTCATAGTACTTCAGCCCCTATAACAAATAGCTGGATAGGGCGTTTAGGGATTTGATAACTATCTGTTCAATATGCCACCCACAATAACAAAATATGTGAGCTGGCCACTGCATAACCTATTCAAGGAATAGGAATAGGAAAACATAAATGCTTGTTTCAGGGTCAGATATATTCCCGGGGAAGGACTGCCCGTTCCATGATCTCGCCATCACGGTTGACAACTCCCTTGTGTCCTCCTCCCAGAGTGCTAAGAACCTTGGCGTGATCCTGGACAACACCCTGTCGTTCTCCACTAACATCAAGGCGGTGACCCGATCCTGTAGGTTCATGCTCTACAACATTCGCAGAGTACGACCCTGCCTCACACAGGAAGCGGCGCAGGTCCTAATCCAGGCACTTGTCATCTCCCGTCTGGATTACTGCAACTCGCTGTTGGCTGGGCTCCCTGCCTGTGCCATTAAACCCCTACAACTCATCCAGAACGCCGCAGCCCGTCTGGTGTTCAACCTTCCCAAGTTCTCTTACGTCACCCCGCTCCTCCGCTCTCTCCACTGGCTTCCAGTTGAAGCTCGCATCCGCTACAAGACCATGGTGATTGCCTACGGAGCTGTGAAGGGAACGGCACCTCCATACCTTCAGGCTCTGATCAGACCCTACACCCAAACAAGGGCACTGCGTTCATCCACCTCTGGCCTGCTGGCCCCCCTACCTCTGAGGAAGCACAGTTCCCGCTCAGCCCAGTCAAAACTGTTCGCTGCTCTGGCACCCCTATGGTGGAACAAGCTCCCTCACGACGCCAGGACAGCGGAGTCAATCACCACCTTCCGGAGACACCTGAAACCCCACCTCTTTAAGGAATACCTAGGATAGGATAAAGTAATCCTTCTAACCCCCCCCCCCCCCCCCCCATCCTTAAAAGATTTAGATGCACTATTGTAAAGTGGTTGTTCCACTGGATATCATAAGGTGAATGCACCAATTTGTAAGTCGCTCTGGATAAGAGCGTCTGCTAAATGACTTAAATGTAATGTAATGTAAAATGTAATATATGTGCCCTCATTGCCCCTCATACAACTAATGATGTGCACGAAGGAGGATCCATGGCACAACTTCGCTATAGCAATGACACGACACACCAAAAGCAAAGAAAATGAATCAATCAACCACGAGTTAATAGCAGGGCAGAGCAGATATCTAGGTGGGTGTTAGCCTAATGGTTTAAGCAAACAACATTTAAAATCAAATTAAGCCTTTGGCATTCCTCTGGAGGTAGAAGTGTGGGTTGAAGTGAGATCTGTTAATTATAGCAAGTTCACTTCAGGATAGACATCATTTGACCCGGTGAAAATCTGTTTGATAAACAGAGAGGCTTTTTACAAAAAACGACACACTTGAGAAACTCGGGATGGTTTCTAGGATACTAACTACATCATTATGACAGTCCTCAATTAACAGCATTTGACTATTCAATGTTAGCTCCCATCAAGTTGTAAATGCTTGTGGGGAGTTATATAGTAAGTAATACATGCATACAATCACAAAATGGCAGCAAAAAAAAGGACACTAATCAATTTTGACTTTACAAAGCTGAGTAGCCAACGTAATATATTCCATAATAATATGCACTGTCAAAGACTCATTTGAATGGGAATCAGCATGACTAATACTGCTGTCATCAGAGTGTGTCTGCCTGGTCCAGATAGCCTGTGGGAGGGAAAATGATTGACTGTGGCCAAACCTGCAGGTCCGCTCTTCTGGGAAAGTCAATCTGCCAGCCAGCCTCCCTTTCTAGGCTGATTGCATTCAAGCCTGCATCATTATACCGGAGTGAGGCCACAGAAAGTCAATAGAGGAACAATGGTGGTAGGCAGTACCCCCCCAACCTCCCATTCCCAGGAGTTCGCATCACCCGGTATTATGTAGGACAGTGGCAGTCATGACATTTAAGATGAGGGAGGACAATATTTTTTCATGATCATGGCATTATTTCTATTACAGCATATTGGATGACTGTCATTCACAATCCATTCACCCAGCTGAATGTAACATTGATAGGTTAAGTCTACTTCATGATACTCACATTTTCCCTATACCCATCATGAGGTTGCTACATCCTAGCCTATGAATTAAAGTTTACAACCTAAACTACCAGTGAAAAGTTTTAGAACACCTACTTATTCAAGGGTTTTCTTTATTTTTACTATTTTCTACATTGTAGAATAATAGTGACGACATCAAAACTATGAAATAACACATATAGAATCATGTAGTAACCAAAAAAGTGGTAAACAAATCAAAATATATTTTATATTTGAGATTGTTCAAATAGCCACCTTCGCCTTGATGACAGCTTTGCACACTCTTGGCATTCTCTCAACCAGCTTCATGAGGTAGTCACCTGGAATGCATTTCGATAACAGATGTTCCTTCTTAAAAGTACATTTGTGGAATTGCTTTCCTTCTTAATGCGTTTGACCCAATCAGTTCTGTTGTGACACAATAGGGGGGTATACAAAAGATTGCCCTATTTGGTCAAAGACCAAGTCCATATTATGGCAAGAACAGCTAAGAGAAACGACAGTCCATCAGTACTTTAAGACATGAAGGTCAGTTAATACGGAAAATTTCATGAACTTTGAAAGTTTCTTCAAGTGCAGTCGCAAAAACCATCAAGCGCTTTGATGAAACTGGCTCTCATGAGGACAGGAATGGAAGACCCAGAGTTACCTCTGCTGCAGAGGAGAAGTTCATTAGAGGTACCAGCCTCAGAAATTGCAGCCCAAATAAATGCTTCACAGAGTTCAAGTAACAGACACATTTCAACATAAACTGTTCAGAGGAGACTGAGTGAACCAGGCCTTCATGGTCGAATTGCTGCAAAGAAACCACTACTAAAGGACACCAATAAGAAGAAGAGACTTGCTTGGGCCAAGAAACACGAGCAATGGACATTAGACCGGTGGAAATTTTCCTTTGGTCTGGAGTCCAAATTGGAGATTTTTGGTTCCAGCTTCGTGTCTTTGTGAGATGCAGTGTGGGTGAACGGATGATCTCCACATATTTATTTCCCACCGTAAAGCATGGAGGAGGCGGTGTTATGGTGTGGAGGTGATTGCTGGTGACACTGTCTGTGATTTATTTAGAATTCAAGGCACACTTAACCAGCATGGCTACCACAGCAGTGATACTCCATCCCATCTGGTTTGGGCTTAGTGGGACTATCATTTGTTTTTCAACAGGACAATGCCCCAACACACCTCCAGGCTGTGTACGGGCTAGTTTACCAAGAAGGAGAGTGATGGAGTATAGCATCAGATGACTTGGCCTCCACAATCCCCCGATATCAACCAAATTGAGATGGTTTGTATTTGTATTTGTATTTATGAGTAGCTGCTGCCAAGGTGTCCAGCAAAATTAAGGCAGTTATACAATTTTTAAAATATTAAAATACGTTCATTACAGAATTCACAACACACTGAGTGTGTTCCCTCAGGCCCATACTCCACTACCACAGATCTACAACACAAAACCCATGTCTACACGTGTGTAGAGAGCATATGTTATCATGTGTGTGTATGCATGTGTCTGTGCCTATGTTTGTGTTGTTTCACAGTCCCTGCTGTTCCATAGGTGTATTTTTACCTGCTTTTTAAATCCTTTATACCAGGCGGTGTCAGAGGAAGGCCCTAAAAATTGTCAAAGACTCTAGCCACCCTAGTCATAGACTGTTCTCTCTGCTACCTCATGGCAAGCAATACCGGAGCACCAAGTCTACGTCCAAGAGGCTTCAAAACAGCTTCTACCCAGAGCCATAAGACTCCGGAACAACTAATCAAATGGCTACCCAGACTATTTGCACCCCCCCCCCCCCACGCTGCTGCTACTCTCTGTTATTATCTATGCATAGCCACATTAATAACCCAACCTGCATGTACATAATTACCTCAATTACCTCGATAACGGTGCCCCCACACATTGACACATTGACACATTGACTCTGTACTGGAAACCCCTGTATATAGCCCCACTATTGTTATTTCCTGCTGCAGGATGACGGGACACCTATGCAGCGCCTTTGTCACGATCGCAGATTTTAGAGAAACAACAAATGTCGGCACATATAAGTGTCTTATATTGGCTGAAAGCTTAAATTCTTGTTAATATAACTACACTGTCTAATTTACAGTAGGTATTACTGTGAAAAAATGCCACACTATTGTTTGAGGAGAGCTCCTAACAACAAAACACTTTTTTCACCGCGATAGGTTTGATAAATTCACCTCTGAAGGTGAAATGTGTAACTTACTTACATTCTGAAATCTTGCACTGATTTATCATCCAAAGGGTCCCAGAGATAACACGAAGTGTCGTTTTGTTTAGATAAAATCCCTTTTCATATCCTAAAAAGGTCCATATAGCATGCACGATCGATTTTGTATTTCCACTTGTTCAGTTTGCAAAGAAAGGAATCTGTGAAAATCTAACCCTAAACAATGTTTCAACCAGTCAAATCATGTTCGTATTTATTCCTCAGAGATCCTAGAACGTAACCAGACTTCACTATATCATTAGGGGTGTAGTATATCCTATATGACACCAAATTTGGTCAGAGAACGACGCCTTCATGGCACACCAATGACGCGGGCGTACTTCACTTGATCGACTGTAACTTTGTCAAATAAGCACCAATCTGGGTCAAACAAAGCTAGCTAGATAGCCAATGAACTGGGCTTTACGGGAAACCCTGTATCTGTTGCAAAATGTAGCTGCTAACCTTGTGCGACAGCAAGGCTTTTCCTTTTGGACAAAAAGTATAAGAATATGGAGCGTTATGAAGTCATGAAAACTGGTTGTTTGCAAATGTTGAACTTATGATATGGCTACTAATACTGGAAAAGCTAAATAAAAGTCCAAGTATACAGATTTGTCAATATTCTTGCAGAAAAATGGAATGTGAATGTAAATGTCTCCTTTACAATTCGCCCAAATGTACCTGGGTGACTTCAAACTAAATATCATGTAGTTTGCTCATACTTCAAGTTATCTGTCTGAAATGTTGAACATACACTGCTGCCATCTTGTGGACACAATCGGAATTACAATCAGCATGATGGCTAGATGTGGGATCTTTCTGTTGCATTTCAAAGATGGTGGTAGAAAAAAAACTGTTGTTTTTTTCTTTGTATTTTCTTCTACCAGATCTATTGTCTTATATTCTCCTACATTTAATTCACATTTCCACAAACTTCAAAGTGTTTCCTTTCAAATAGTACCAAGAATATGCATATCCTTGCTTTAGGGCCTGAGCGACAGGCAGTTGGATTTGGGTAAGTCATTTTAGGTGAACATTTTTAAAAAGGGGGCTATCCCTAGGAAGCTCTTTAATTATTTGTTTTTCTGATCTCTTACTTTTTTAAAGGTATTTTCTTGAAACTGCATTGTTGGTTAAGGGCTTGTAAGTAAGCATTTCACTGTAAGGTCTACACCTTTGTATTTGGCGCATGTGATTTTTTTTTATTTGATTTGATTCTACTGCTTGCATCAGTTACCTGATGTGGAATAGAGTTCCATGTAGTCATGGCTCTATGTAGTACTGTGCACCTCCCATAGTCTGTTCTGGACTTGAGGACTGTGAAGAGACCTCTGGTGGCATGTCTTGTGGGCTTTGCATGGGTGTCCGAGCTGTGTGCTAGTATTTTAAAAAGACAGCTTGGTACCTTCAGCTTGTCAACACCTCTTACAAAAACAAGTAATGATGAAGTCAATCTCTCTTCCACTTTGAGCCATGAGAGATTGACATGCATGTCATTAATGTTAGCTCTCCATGTACTTTTAAGGGCCAGCCGTGCTGCCCTGTTCTGAGCCAACTGCAATTTTCCCAAGTCCCTCTATTGTGGCACCTGACCACACTACTGAACAGTAGTTAGGTGCGACAAAACCAGGGCCTGTAGGACCTGCTTTGTTGATAGTGTTGTTAAGAAGGAAGAGCAGTGCTTTATTATGGACAGACTTCTCACCATCTTCACTACTGTTGTATCAATATGTTTTGACCATGACAGTTTACAATCCAGGGTTACTCCAAGCAGTTTAGTTCCCTCAACTTGCTCAATTTCCACATGATTCATTACGAGATGTAGGGTTTAGTGAATGATTTGTCCAAATACAAATACAATGTTTCTTGGAAATATTTAGGACTAATTTATTCCTTGCTACCCATTCGGAAACTAACTGCAGCTCTTTGTTAAGTGTTGCAGTCATTTCAGTTGCTGTAGTAACTGACATGTATAGTGTTGAGTCATCTGCATACATAGACATACTGGCCTTACTCAAAGCCAGTGGCATGTTGTCAGTAAAGATTGAAAAAAGCAAGGGGCCTAAACAGCTACCCTGGGGAATTCCTGCTTCTACCTGGATTATGTTTCAGAGGCTTCCATTAAAGAACACTATGTGTTCTGTTAGACAAGTGACTCTTTAACTTCATTATAGCAGAGGGGTGTAAATCCATAATACATACGTTTTCTCAGCAGCAGACCATGATCGATAATGTCAAAAGCTGCACTGAAGTCTAACAAGATGTCCCCCACAATCATTGTATCATCAATTTCTCTCAGCCAAGCGTCAGTCATTTGTATAAGTGCCGTGCTTGTTGAGTGTCCTCCCCTATATGCATGCTGAAAGTCTGTTGTCAGTTTGTTTACTGTGAAATAGCATTGTATCTGGTCAAGCACATTTTTTCCCAGAAGTTTACTAAGGGTTGGTAACAGGCTGATTGGTCGGCCTTTTGAGCCAGTAAAGGGGGTTTTACTGTTCTTGGGTAGTGGAATGACTTTAGCTTTCCTCCAGGCCTGAGGGCAACCACTTTCTAGAGGCTTAAACTGAAGATGCGGCAAATAGGAGTGGCAATATCGTCCGCTATTATCCTCAGTAATTTTCCATCCATATTGTCAGACCCCGTTAGCTTGTCATTGTTGACAGACAACAATACTTTTTTCACCTCTTCCACACTGACTTAACGGAATTCAAAAGTACCATTTTTGTCTTTCATAATTTGGTCAGATATACTTGGATGTGTAGTGTCATCATTTGTTGCTGGCATGTCATCCCAAAGTTTGCTTATCTTGCCAATGAAAAAGTAATTAAGAAATAATGTGACTAAGATAAATAAAAATAAAAACAAACTGTACAATGAAACAAAGATAAATTATATAAAGAAAGATAGTAAAAAGCTTTGGAGCATCTTAAATGACATTTTTGGGAAAAAAGCTAATTCAGCTCCATCATTCATTTAATCAGATGGCTCATTCATCACAAAACCAACGGATATTGCCAATTACTTTAATTTGCAGTACGTTTGCCAATCAGTTGGGCTGCCAGACTTTTTTGCCATACCATCCCTCTCAACCATACCATTTTTCAATTCCTTATCAATCCAAGGGATTTAACAGTTTTTACAGTCATTTTCTTAATGGGTGCATGCATATTTAGTAACTGGAATAAGCAGTTTCATAAATGTGTCAAGTGCTGTGAGTGGTTGCTTACACACCACAGATCATTTCGCACCACAGACCAGCAAATATTATTCTCATCATCAACCTATGAATCACTACAAAACATATTGTATGACCTCTTATACACTATATTAGGCCCAGCCTTTGGAATTTTGGTTTTCCAAGATATATCTATTATATTGTGATGAGAACATCCTATGGATTTGGATACTGCTTTATTAGTAAAGGTGTGATCAATACATGTTGAAGATTTCATTCCTGAGCTGTTTGTAAATACACTGGTAGGTTGACTGACAACCTGAACCAGGTTGCAGGCACAGGTTACAGTTTGAAGTTTTTTCTTTAGTGGGCAGCTTGATGAGAACCAGTCAATGTTTGAATCACCCAGAAAATGTACTTCTCTGTTGATATCACATACATTATCAAGCATTTCACACATATTATCCAGATACTGACTGTTAGCACTTGGTGGTCTATAGCAGCTTCGCACAATAAAGGGCTTCAGGCAGATGAACCTGTAGCCATATTACTTCAACAGTATTTAACATTAGATCGTCTCTAAGCTTTACAGGAATGTGTTTCTGTCATGCCCTGACCTGAGAGAGAGGGTTTGTTTCTCTATGTGGTTAGGTCAGGGTGTGGGGTGGGCATTCAATGTTTTGTATTTCTTTGTGTTGGGCCGAGTATGGTTCCTAACCAGAGGCAGCTGTCTATCGTTGTCTCTGATTAGGAACCATACTTAGGCAGCCTTTTTTCCACCTGTGTTTGTGGGATCTTATTTTTGTATTGCTTTGTGTGCCTACAGAACGTGACGGTTGTATTTTCTTTGTTCATTACTTTTATCGTGTTCTGAGTAAATAAATCACAAGATGAACATATTCCACGCTGCACCTTGGTCGTCTCATTTTGACGATCCTTACAGTTTCTTTATATAGACCGCAACACCGCCCCGTTGGCATTTCTGTCTTTTCGGTAAATAATATAACCATGTATTGCTATCAAATCAAATGTATTTATATAGCCCTTCTTACATCAGCTGATATCTCAAAGTGCTGTACAGAAACCCAGCCTAAAACCCCAAACAGCAAGCAATGCAGGTGTAGAAGCTAGGAAAAACTCCCTAGAAAGGCCAAAACCTAGGAAGAAACCTAGAGAGGAACCAGGCTATGAGGGGTGGCCAGTCCTCTTCTGGCTGTGCCGGGTGGAGATTATAACAGCACATGGCCAAGATGTTCAAATGTTCATAAATGACCAGCATGGTCAAATAATAATAATCATAGTAGTTGTCGAGGGTGCAACAAGTCAGTAACACAAGAGTAAGTGTCAGTTGGCTTTTTCATAGCCGATCTTTGAGAGTATCTCTACCGCTCCTGCTGTCTCTAGAGAGTTGAAAACAGCAGGTCTGGGACAGGTAGTACGTCCGGTGAACAGGTCAGGGTTCCAGCAGGTCTGGGACAGCAGGTCTGGGACAGGTAGCACGTCCGGTGAACAGGTCAGGGTTCCATAGCTGCAGGCAGAACAGTTGGAACTGGAACAGCAGCACGGCCAGGTGAACTGGGGACAGCAAGGAGTCATCAAGCCAGGTAGTCCTGAGGCATGGTCCTTGGGCTCAGGTCCTCCGAGAGAGAGAAAGAAAGAAAGAGAGAAAGAGAGAATTAGAGAGAGCATATTTAAATTCACACAGGACACCAGAAAAGACAAAAGAAATACTCCAGATGTGACAGACTGACCCTAGCCCCCCGACACATAAACTACTGCAGCATAAATACTGGAGGCTGAGACAGGAGGGGTCAGGAGACACTGTGGCCCCATCCGATGAAACCCCCGGACAGGGCCAAACAGGTAGGATATAACCCCACCCACTTTGCCAAAGCACAGCGTCCACACCACTGGAGGGATATCTCCAACCACCAACATACCATCCCGGGACAAGGCCGAGTATAGCCCACAAAGATCTCCGCCACGGCACAACCCAAGGGGGGCGCCAACCCAGACAGGAAGACAACGTCAGTGACTCAACCCACTCAAGTGACGCACCCCTCCCAGGGACGGCATGGAAGAACACCAGTAAGCCAGTGACTCAGCCCCTGTAATAGGGGTAGAGGCAGAGAATCCCAGTGGAAAGAGGGGAAACCGGCCAGGCAGAGACAGCAAGGGCAGTTCGTTGCTCCAGCCTTTCGTTCACCTTCACACCCCTGGGCCAGACTACACTTAATCATAGGACCTACTGAAGAGATATGTCTTCAGTAAAGACTTAAAGGTTGAGACTGAGTCTGTGTCTCTCACATGGGTAGGCAGACTATTCCATAAAAATTTAGCTCTATAGGAGAAAGCCCTGCCTCCAGCTGTTTGCTTAGAAATTCTAGGAACAATTAGGAGGCCCACGTCTTGTGACCGTAGCGTACATGTAGGTATGTACGGCAGGACCAAATCGGAAAGATAGGTAGGAGCAAGCCCATGTAATGCTTTGTAGGTTAGCAGTAAAACCTTGAAATCAGCCCTTGCCTTAACAGGAAGCCAGTGTAGGGAGGCTAGCACTGGAGCAATATGATCACATTTTTTGGTTCTAGTCAGGATTCTAGCAGCCGTATTTAGCACTAACTGAAGTTTATTTAGTGCTTTATCCGGGTAGCCGGAAAGTAGAGCATTGCAGTAGTCCAACCTAGAAGTAACAAAGGCATGGATTAATTTTTCTGCGTCATTTTTGGACAGAAGGTTTCTGATTTTTGCAATGTTACGTAGATGGAAAAAAGCTGTCCTTGAAACAGTCTTGATATGTTCTTCAAAAGAGAGATCAGGGTCCAGAGTAATGCCGAGGTCCTTCACAGTTTTATTTGAGACGACTGTACAACCATCCAGATTAATTGTCAGATTCAACAGAAGATCTCTTTGTTTCTTGGGACCTAGAACAAGCATCTCTGTTTTGTCCGAGTTTAAAAGTAGAACGTTTGCAGCCATCCACTTCCTTATGTCTGAGACACAGGCTTCTAGCGAGGGCAATTTTGGGGCTTCACCATGTTTCATTGAAATGTACATCTGTGTGTCATCCGCATAGCAGTGACATTTAACAGTATGTTTTTGAATGACATCCCCAAGAGGTAAAATATATAGTGAAAACAATAGTGGTCCTAAAACGGAACCTTGAGGAACACCGAAATTTACAGTTGATTTGTCAGAGGACAAACCATTCACAGAGACAAACTGATATCTTTCCGACAGATAAGACCTAAACCAGGCCAGAACTGGTCCATGTAGACCAATTTGGGTTTCCAATCTCTCCAAAAGAATGTGGTGATCGATGGTATCAAAAGCAGCACTAAGATCTAGGAGCACGAGGACAGACGCAGAGCCTCGGTCTGACGTCATTAAAAGGTAATTTACCACCTTCACAAGTGCAGTCTCAGTGCTATGATGGGGTCTAAAACCAGACTGAAGCATTTCGTATCCATTGTTTGTCTTCAGGAAGGCAGTGAGTTGCTGCGCAACAGCTTTTTCAAAAATGTTTGAGAGGAATGGAAGATTCGATATAGGCCGATAGTTTTTTATAATTTCTGGGTCAAGATTTGGCTTTTTCAAGAGAGGCTTTATTACTGCCATTTTTAGTGAGTTTGGTACACATCCGGTGGATAGAGAGCCGTTTATTATGTTCAACATAGGAGGGCCAAGCACAGAAAGCAGCTCTTTCAGTAGTTTAGTTGGAATAGGGTCCAGTATTCAGCTTGAAGGTTTAGAGGCCATGATTATTTTCATCATTGTGTCAAGAGATATAGTACTAAAACACTTTAGTGTCTCCCTTGATCCTAGGTCCTGGCAGGGTTGTGCAGACTCAGGACAACGGAGCTTTGGAGGAATACGCAGATTTAAAAAGGAGTCCGTAATTTGCTTTCTAATGATCATGATCACTGTATCATCAATGGTATTATGTTAGTGAGTTTCAGAGATAGTCAGAATATGAATGTCATCTGTTTACAAGCAAGTTATTGACTTCATGGACCTTGTTTCTCAGGCTGCATATGTTAATATTGGCTATTTTTAGCACTTTTCTGGGTTGCTAGATTTTTTTTAATGCTTTACTGGGAAGCTTATCAGAAGTAGACTTGCTCATGTTATTTATATTGGAGCTGATAGTGCAGGGTGAGCTGCACAAAGTGATCTTCCTACTAGGATACACCGCCTCAGTGCTAACAGTGTAACTCTCGTTCATAGGCTCATGATTACTGCATACAATAGCTGTTGGATCAACAGAGCTATCCAGGGCAATTAGGGGGACATAAATTAAGTTACTTACATTGTGTCTGCCAACGACCCTAGGATAAGGTAAATTTGATGCAACATTATGACGACTCATTGTCAGAATGGTAGGGATTAACTGAGCTGGTCTTGGGTCATTGATAAGTCATTGTCTTAACGCAGCCTTGAAATGCATGGACAGAGTCCAGGAGCCAAGATGATTTGGATGGACTCTGTCATTCCTGTAGAATATCTTCTGTTTCCAGAAGGTTTCAAAGTTATCTATTAAAGTGACTCCAGCAGAGCTACAATAATCTTTAATCCAGATGTGTAATGCCAGTAGTCTGCTGAATCGTTCACACCCAACGATGGTACTGGACCTCAAATAATTGCCAATTTTGTAAAGTCTTGTAATTCTAAAATCAGTTCTTTAAAATACATTTTCAGATGTTCCCGAGCTAGCCCTCCTGATGTCATTTGACCCAACATTGACTACGACAGTGTCAGCTCCTGGCATCTGTCAAAGAACAGTCAGAAGCAGCCTTGTCCTGTACTCATGCTCATGGGTAGCACAGGGTTTTTGCCTTGGAAACTGAGATTTTTCTCACCGTAGACCTGCCTATGATGACAGCTGATGATGTTGAATGGGCTGGTCTCTCAGGCAGCCTCACGGTCTGATGAGGGTGGGAGCTCCGAGGATCTGAACTTGAGGTAGAAGCCATCGGAGAAGGAGATAGAACAGAGGACAAAAACGTAGGTACCTCCGGATCCGATCTTGGATGGGAAGTCCCCAAGGAAGAAGGCACTGGAACCTTTGGATCTGTTTCAAAGCTGTTTCTGGTCTGTGTCAGGTCTGGGCTCAATATCTCCAAGGAGACCTTGTTGCCAGAGGACTCTTTCTTCGACTTCCACGGCGAGTGACGTTTCTCCATGGCTGGTTGGTTGGGTTGAGAACAGTTCCGTTCTCCAGGGAAGGGGGAGACACCTTCGGGGATGGAACCCTGCGGAGCACAGGCCAGTCGGCTGTGGAGAGCCGACACGGCGGTGACACTTCCACCAGACCAGAGTGGTGTCTGGGTACTGGGGTGGAAGAAAAATAAAACATAGTCAGGTGTGGATTCCCCAGTAGCTTGTGTAGGTTTGCTACTTGCTTGCTAAGAGTAGCCACTTTGCCCCTGTAGTCCTCCGCAAGCAAGCAGTTGCTACATTGAAAGTCAGCGCGGTCCACATTGTCCAGGAACAAAGCAAAGTAAACACAGCTCCTGCAGTGCTGGAAACGTTCAATAGCAACCTCCATTTGAGACCGCTGAGCCAGCTAGCCTAACTGGGCTTCTGTGTCTCTCCCCCTCTGCGGAATCTGGAAGGATCCCTGGACAGACAGCAGCGCTCACAGCAACTAAGCACAATAAAATCAAAGTATATAAAAACACTGTCAGCTTTACAAAAACAATAAACCAAGTTCTCTCGTTTAGCTTTCGGCATTCAACAGCGTTCAACAACAAACATACGTAGCGCTCAGATGAAGTGGCTTCCGTGTTAGTGCTGAAGGTGAACATTCTGCCTTCATTACTTCACCTTGCCTATGTGTTTCCCATGCCGGGATGAGTAAGACGGCAGAGTGAAGGAAAAGCAGCCAACAAGTGCTCAGCATATGTGGGAACTCCTTCAAGACTGTTGGAAAAGCATTCCAGGTGAAGCTGATTGAGAGAATGCCAAGAGTGTGCAAAGCTGTCATCAAGGCAAAGGGTGGCTATTTGAAGAATCTCAAATATAAACATATTTTGATTTGTTTATAACCTTTTTGGTTACTACTTGATTCCATATGTGTTGTTTCATAGTTTTGATATCTTTACTATTATTCTACACTGTAGAAAATAGTAAAAATAAAGAAAAACCCTTGAATGAGTAGGTGATCTAAAACTTTCGACAGGTAGCGTAGGTGCACACAGGTCGAGACAAATATTTTAGTAATCAAGGTGACAGACAATGACATATTCAACACCGCTTAGCACACTCTTGCCTGCATCTAACTGATCTAGGGTGTAATTATTAGTCCAACATTTGCAAACAAGAGTTTCTATTGGACAAATTCATGTATATTCATCCCAGTTTCGTTCCGTTTTCTTCTGTTTAAAAAAAAAGTTTTTCAAAAGAATCGTCGAAATGGTTACAAGCCTGATCACACGCAAACACAGTTCACTTTCATAGTATCCACATACAAACAGCTTGATCATTTTGCTCGTTGTAAAATTCATTTTCCCGTCTAAGTGCTCTCCTCCTCTCACTTTTTTCCTTCGCTTTTCAGTGCACAACATATCAGCTGTCTGTGACCAGGCGAAAAAACCTTTGCAAGCCAAACCTTGATATCATATCTGCCAACCGCTAACCTCTACACAAAGCCTACCTACATTGTCGTCGCTATTAGCACTAATGGGGTAGTAATAGTCAGCAAACAGTTTAGCAGTTACACCGGCGGGCCTCAGTGGCAATAAATTAATACAACCGAAAGCTTACCTTGACTTGGAAGAGTTACAGTATTGGATAGCCATAGCCAGCTAGCTAACATAGGATCTCTCTCTGTTTGAGCCGGGTGTTTGAGTAGGCCAAACTAGCTAGCTGCGTGAAAGTAAACAAAAAATACAACGAAATACAGCAAGTTCTCTCTCTATCTTTAGCTTTCTCTCTTTTGCTTCTCCTTCATTTTTAAATAAATACATTTGTTCAAATCTGTTCAACTATTGTCTTTCTCTCTCTTTGAGTCAACTACTCACCATTTTCTGTACTGCAGTGCAGGTAGCCGTAGCTTATGATTTAAGTATTAGATTCATTCTCTGATCCTTTGATTGGGTGGACAACATGTCAGTTCATGCTGCAAGAGCTCTGATAGGTTGGAGGATGTCCTCCGGAAGTTGTCATAATTACTGTGTAAGTCTATGGAAGTGGGTGAGAACCATGAGCCTCCTAGGTTTTTTGTATTGAAGTCAATGTACCCAGAGGAAGATGGAAACTAGCTGTTCTCAGGCCACACCATGGTGCTAACCGCTGTTGAGGCTACTATAGACCTTCATTGCAAAACAGTGTGTTTTGATAAATGTTTTGGTGACATTAATATATTTAGTATAGTTTTATCACTATTTTTATCCTGTATGTGATCACTCTTACCTATGCCCAGATTTTACCTTTTGATGGCTTTTTGCACCACTCAGAATGAGTATTGAGGCTGAAATGAGGGGGAGATCACTATACACTCATGTCTGTAGCCATGAAGTGCTTTGAAAGGCTGGCTCACATCAACACCATTATCCCAGAAACCTTAGACCCACTCCAATTTGCATACCACCCCAACAGATCTACAGATGATGCAATCTCTATTGCACTCCACATTGCTCTTCCCCACCTGGACAAAAATAACACCTATGTGAGAATGCTGTTCATTGACTACAGCTCAGTGTTCAACACCATAGTGCCCTCAAAGCTCATCACTAAGCTAAGAACCCTGAGACTAAACACCTCCCTTTGCAACTGGATCCTGGACTTCCTGACGGGCCGCCCCCCCCCCCCCCTCCAGGTGGTAAGGGTAAGTAACAACACATACACCACGATGATCCTCAACACAGTGGCCCCTCAGGGGTGCGTGCTCACTCCCCTCCTGTACTTCTTGCTCCCTCATGACTGCATGGCCAGGCACGACTCCAACACCATTATCAAGTTTGCTGTTACGAATCCCTTTTGGCCCTGCAGTCTAGGGGGGATGGATACGAGACCCGTAACATAAATCATGCAAATTATAATAGTGACGAGTAACAGTGAGAACCAACAACCACAGACAACTTAAGTTTACCATCAAACTCTAAAGGTTTATTGCTAAACACACGGTAATGGGGTGTGAGAAAAGGGGCTGAGCTGGACCCAAGCAAAGAAACAATAATCCAAAAACACCCCTAAGCTAGACTAGCCTATTTCAAGAACAGCTAGCTAACTAACCAAAAATACAGTGGGTGGTCCGCCCAGTTCTAACTAGGCTACTTAGACAAAGTATTCCTACGGGTAATGTATGCACATGGGCGACTTGTCTTGGTACCCCCTTTTCCCACCAAACAAACAAACAGTCAAACAACAAAACAATACTCACAGGATAACCAGACAAATGTGACATTCAGTTGCAAAACAAAAGAGATCAATACAGAGATATAGAGATAGATAGAGCTGGGGACAGAGAGAGAGAGCGATTGAGAGAATGAACACAAAGATTGATCTCGGGAGAAAACAACTGACCGGGTTTTTAAACCAAGGGAAAGGGGATGTGATGATTGTCACCTGTGAGGGGAGAAGGAGAGAGAAACGAAACACACAGGATACATACAGGATACTTGTATCCGTAACATTTTCCGATGACACAACAGTGGTAGACCTGATCACCGACAGCCTATAGGGAGGAGTTCAGAGACCTGGCCGTGTGGTGCCAGGACAACAACGTCTCCCTCAACGGGGTCAAGACAAAGGAGATGATTGTGGACTACAAGAAAAGAGGAACGTGCACACCCCCATTCTCATCGACGAGGCTGTAGTGGAGCAGGTTGAGAGCTTCAAGTTCCTTGGTGTCCACATCACCAACAAACTATCATGGTCCAAACACACCAAGACAGTCGTGAAGAGGGCACGACAAAGCCTATTCCCTCTCAGGAGACAAAAATTATTTGGCATGGGTCCTCAGATCCTCAAAAAGTTATGCAGCTGCACCATCAAGAGCATCCTGACTGGTTGCATCACTGCCTGCTATGGCAACTGCTCGGCCACCGACTGCAAGGCACTACAGAGGGTAATGTGTACGGCCCAGTACATCACTGGGGCCAAGCTTTCTGCCATCCAGGACCTCTATACCAGGTGGTGTCAGAGGAAGGCCCTAAAAATTGTCAAAGACTCCAGCCACCTTTGTCATAGACTGTTCTCTCTGCTACTGCACGGCAAGCGGTACCGGAGTGCCAATTCTAGGTCCAAAAGACTTCTTAACAGCTTCTACTCCCAAACCATAAGACTCCTGAACAGCTAATCAAATGTCTACCCAAATTATTTGCATTGCCCCCCACCCTCTTTTTTGCTGCTGCTACTCTCTATTATCTATGCATAGTCACTTTAACTCTACCTACATCTACACTACCATTCAAAGGTTTGGGGTCACTTAGAAATATCCTTGTTTTTGAAAGAAAATAAAAACAATGTCCATTAAAATAACATCTAATTGACCAGAAATACAGTGTAAACATTGTTAATGTTGTAAATGACTATTGTAGCTGGAAACGGCTGATTTTTTAATGGAATATCTACATAGGCGTACAAGACACTGTCATGTCCTGACCATAGAGAGCTCTTATTTTCTATGGTAGAGTAGGTCAGGGCGTGACTGGGGGGTTGATCTAGTTTATTTATTTCTATCTGGGGTTCTAGGTTTGATTTTCTATGTTGGTGATTTGTATGATTCCCAATTAGAGGCAGCTGGTAATCGTTGTCTCTAATTGGGGATCATATTTAAGTAGCTGTTTTTTCCACCTGTGTTTATGGGATATTGTTTTGAGTTAGTGCACGTAGCATCTCTGTAGTCACAGTTAATTTATTCATTCTAAGTTTCACTTTATTAATAAAGATGTGGAACGCTACTCATGCTGCGCCTTGGTCCGTTTCTACAAACAAGCAACCATCACTCTTGTGTTCCAATGGCACGTTGTGTTAGCTAATCCAAGTTCAGCATTTTAAAAGGCTAATTGATCATTAGAAAACCCTTTTGCTATTATGTTCGCACAGCTGAAAACTGTTGTGCTGATTAAAGCTGGCCTTCTTTAGACTAGTTGAGTATCCGGAGCATCAGCATTTGTGGGTTCGATTACAGGCTCAAAATGGCCAGAAATAAAGAACTTTCTTCTGAAACTCGTCAGTCTATTCTTGTTCTGAGAAATGGAAGGCTATTCCATGCGAGAAATTGCCAAGAAACTGAAGATCTCGTACAGCGCAAACTGTCTCTAACCAGAATAGAAAGAGGAGTAGGAGGCCCCGGTGCACAACTGAGCAAGAGGACAAGTACATTTGAGTGTCTAGTTTGAGAAATAGACGCCTCACAAGTCCTCAATTGGCAGCTTCATTAAATAGTATTTAATAGCATTTAGCATTTCACTGTAAGGTCTACCTACACCTGTTGTATTCGGCGAATGTGCCAAATAAAATTTGATTTGATTATAAACATGAGATTTTCACAGAGCATACAAAAGTATACTATCTGTATTACACAGCCAGGTTGGGAATGTAATGAAGTTCAAATATTTAATGAGACTATATCTGGACAGAACTGGAATGAACATGAACAATTCACCGAGCTTCAGGCTTCAGATGTTTGGCTTTATGTGTGAGGATGTTTGGGCTTGTTTGCTGGTACATACCCTACCTACACTATTCATAGGAATCATTTTGAAATGTTGCACGCCTCACCCCTACCCCTACCCCCTCACCTCCCCACCCTACCCCATGGGTATCTGTGCACACTGTTGCATAACAATATAATTGTCTATTACAAAACCCTCAACATCTTTCATTTGAAGAGTGTGATATTGATGTCAGGGATGTCAATTTCACTCTTACAGAAACACACATACATACCCCCTCTTGCTCGCCCACACAAAAACACACATCATATATGAAAAGTCTTTGTGCTGCAGTAGTGCCACTAATAAAAGAAGAGGGCAAGACATTGACAATCACGTCTATTAACAGGAACCTGCAGTACTGAGAGGGAGAGAGAGAAAAAGAGAGGGGGGACAGAGAGACAGACAGACAGAGAGAGAGCGAGAGAGAGATAGCGAGAGGGGGGAGAGAGAGAGAGAAAGGCAGTGAGAGAGACAGAGAGAGAGAGAAAGGCAGAGAGAGAGAGAGAGAGAGAGAGAGAGAGAGAATAGTGTAGAGAGGGAGAGAGAGAGGGGGAGAGAAACACACAACTATGGAAATATGGCTGTTGATAAGGCTAGTTTGCTTTCAAGAGCAAGCAAGAGTACGAAAACAACAACAACAAAAATGTATGAAATGTATGCATTCACTACTGTAAGTCGCTCTGGATAAGAGTGTCTGCTAAATGACTAAAATGTAAATGTAAATGTAAGAGCTTATTCATTGGATGAGCGTTGATGAAATCTGAATGCTTCAAAAAAACTATATCACAGCAGTATCACATTTTGTCCTGTATTGCTGTAATCTTTAGGAAAATGAGTCCACCCTTCCATATGGTTCTCTGTTACCTTGGCCTCTGTGACTGGAGGCAAAGTAGCCTCCCTGACAAGGATTATAGCGTTAGTGGAGATACACAGGACAAGGCCGGGACAGGACTAGAGGCAACATAATAGAGAACCAGGCTTTATGACAGTTCAGATAAACTTCTTGTGAAACAAAAGGACTCTGAAAAGTGATTTGTTGTCCTTGACATTCTCAGATAACAGCAGTGCGCTGTATTCTGATTGATATGATTTCCCACTGATGATAGTGATCAAACAGAACAATTGAAAATGGGCTGAGCTGTTAACTCTGGAAAATCATTTGTCATCTGACATTTGAAGTTCTAGTTATACTATCTGCAATGATCATGTTGTACTATACACATAATTATACCCCTAATTTGAATATCCTGGCTGTTTTTAGGATTAGTGACTAGAAAGCATATTCTCCATCAAAGGTTGATTAATCTAAGGTGAGTGATCTTTTTAAGAGAAATTATAAAGAATAATCTTTGAGTAAACATATGGGGAAATATTAAAGTCTGTTCTGATTTAAGATAATCTCGTCCACCAGTCGGCTTTCTCTATGTGCCAGAAATTTGAGCCTGGGGACAAGATTAATTAGAGGGAAAAAAATAGATGTTTAATTGTCACATACACTGGATAGGTGCAGTGAAATGTGTTGTTTTACAGGGCAGTAACCTAGCGGTTAGAGAGTTGTGCCAGAAACGGAAAAATCACTGGTTGAAATACCTGAGCCTTGTAAAACATCACATTTCACTGCACCCATCCGCCGCTGTATGTGACAATAAAACCTATATTTTTTTTGTACGTCGCTCCTGGATAAATTAGGGTTAAGTGCCTTGCTCAAGGGCACACCAACAGATTTTTCAGCTTGTCGGCCTTGGTATTCAAACCAGCAACCTAGGCTACCTGCCACCCCAACAATCATCACAGATTTTTTTATAATGATGGAGAGGTTTCACCACTCAGCGGTCCAGAGTGGTGGTACATGCTTCATGAAAAAGTATTTTAGCCACTGGAAATCATAGAACCTGGAATGTTGTCATAGTGTGAATTAAATGTGACTGACTGACCTGTCACTTGGGTGAAGGCTAGGGTTGTGGTAATCATTACAGCTGTAGAGAAATTGTTATACCAATTTAAGGTTAGTGTTAGGGTTGTGGTTATCATAACAGCTGTAGGGAAATTGTAATACCATTCTAGGGTTGTTTTGCGGTTCTCTTTGCAGCTGTGGGGAAATTGTAATAACATTCTAAGGTTGGGTTGCGGTTATCGTTACAGCTGTAGGGAAATTGTAATACCATTCTAGGGTTGGATTGCAGTTATCATTACAGCTGTAATACCAGCTGTAATGATATTGTAATATCAATGTAAGGTTAGTGTTAGGGTTGTGGTTATCATAACAGCTGTAGGGACATTGTAATACCATTCTAGGGTTAAGGTAAGACCTGTGCTATGAACCTCAATATCATAGGGTCCTAGTTGATCCTGAGGCTTTTGATTCCTTCTCCTTATGGGGACATGGTAGAAACAAAAACACCAGCGTTTTCTCAGGGATCAGCATGTATTTGTTTTGGTTTGACAGAAGGGTTGGACTTCACCCTAGTCCAGAACTGCTGAACTCATCCTCTGTGCTTATTGGCAAAACTGCACACTGGAAGTGAAAATGTAAGACAACAAAAATTAAGAAATGGTGATCTCTAGTGGTGATAGCTGGTCAGTACTCTTGCTGTTCTAGTCTTACGTGACAAGAAAGGGGAAAGGAAAGGGAAAGGGGATACCTAGTCAGTTGTACAACTGAATGCATTCAACTGAAATGTGTCTTCCGCATTTAACCCAACCCCTCTGAATCAGAGAGGTGTGGGGGGCTGCCATAATAGACATCCACGTCTTCGGCGCCCGGGGTACAGTGGGTTAACTGCCTTGCTCAGGGGCAGAACGACATATTTTTACCTTGTCAGCTCGGGGAGTCGATCCAGCAACCTTTAAGTCATGTTGAAAGAGTTTAGTGCTCTTCAAACAACAGTATAAATGAATGATTACATCAACAGATGCTTAAAATAAATACTTTCTATTGATATAAAAAAATCTTGCTTAAAGCTGCTCTTTCATTTTCAAATCACAGTCTCTTTGATGGGGTTGACAATGGTCAACTGGTTGGATTTCATAGAAGAAAAAAATATATCTTTCTACTACTAGAATTGATGGGTAAATTGATACTTTTCTACATTTTCCTTTTCGCATGCTTTCCTCTTATGTGTGGCAGTTCGGTCTAAGCCAGAAGATGTCACTAGTTCTCTTTTATAACATGGGCTTTTGCATTGTTGAAGCTTGGGAGATGGACTGGCTTGCTACAGTATACTGTGCTCAAATCAACACGTTTGAGCTGCCCTTTTACGTTGTAGTTACTCTAAAACAGGGCTGTTCAATGTCAGTCCTGGAGGGCTAAAACACTTCTGGTTTTCATCCTCTCTTTCTAATAAGGGACTAATTCAGACCTGGGACAACAGGTGAGTGCAATTAACTACCAGGTGGAAACAAAAAACAGAAGTGTTTTGGGCCTTCGATGAACCGGAATTGAGCTACCCTGCTCTAAAACAACTGTAACAATATGAATGTACTTCCAGTAATATAGAGTTGGATAACTGCACAACAAGTAATACAACAACTGCATAAAGGGTAAAAACACAAAGTAAACAACTATGTAACTACTTTGTAGTTACATGAAACTGCATTGCTGTTATAAAGCTCCAAAACAAAGCTCCATGGTATTTCCATGGTTCTCTCTCTCAATTCATTTAAATTCAATTAAATTCAAGGGGCTTTATTGGCATGGGAAACATATGTTAACATTGCCAAAGCAAGTGAGGTAGATAATATAAAGTGAAATAAACAATAAAAATGACCAGTAAACATTACACTCACAGAAGCTCCAAAATAATAAAGACATTACAAATGGCATACCGTGTATATATACAGTGTTGTAACAATGTACAAATGGTTAAAGTACAAAATGGAAAATAAATAAGCATAAATATGGGTTGTATTTACAATAGTGTTTGTTCTTCACTGATTGACCTTTTCTTGTGGCAACAGGTCACAAATCTTGCTGCTGTGATGGCACACTGTGGTATTTCACCCAGTAGATATGGGAGTTTATCAAAATCGGGTTTATTTTCAAATTCTTTGTGGATCTGTGTAATCTCAGGGAAAAATGTGTCTCTAACATGGTCATACATTGGGCAGGATGTTAGGAAGTGCAGCTCAGTTTCCACCTCATTTTGTGGGCAGGGTGCACATAGCCTGTCTTCTCTTGAGAGCCAGGTCTGCCTACGTCGGCCTTTCTCAATAGCAAGGCTATGCTCACAGAGTCTGTACATAGTCAAAGCTTTCCTTAAGTTTGGGTCAGTCACAGTGGTCAGGTATTCTGCCACTGTGTACTCTCTGTTTCGGGCCAAATAGCATTCTAGTTTGCTCTGTTTTTTTGTTAATTCTTTCCAATGTGTCAAGTAATTATCTTTTTGTTTTCTCATGATTTGGTTGGGTCTCTCTCTCATCTCCTATTTGGCAAGTTTTCACTATGTGACACATATGGGCGACGAGCATCACACACAGCATGTGGACCATGCACCTGTGCAACACATGCAGAGCGTAATTCAGCAACGCAATCAGCCCCCCACCACCTACAGCGCAGTGGATGTTGAGGAGGCTCTTAGCTGACAGGCAAAGACTGACACAGCACCACTGAACTTTACATTATTCATCCACAGGAATCATATTGTAGAGCTCCGCTCTGAAGATAACATGAGTAGAAAACCTAACTGCGACTCTCACTGAACTGCCAATGCTAATAATCCCCTTCGACAGAGCAGGCATAACTCTATTAGCCTCTGTAGTCTGGTCCAACATAGATCATTCCCGATTGGAAAGATACTTAGGTAGAGGTAGCACTGCTCATTACATGTCCTCATTACTATCCATCAGACAGACCCCTGTAAGATCACTTTTTTTCCCTTTTTTCTTTTAAGATCATCTTTGATGTTGTATGGTTTTCACTTTGATACTGTACTTTTATAGACTGTTCTTTAATTCTGACATACACTTGTCGTGTCTTTGGCTATGCCGGATTAAGTGATATGGCATGCTATTCTATGAAGTCATTTATCTGTAATTAATATTACCTGATTAAGATAATCAGGTAAATAATTAACTAGAAAGTCGGGGCACCACGAAAGAATGTTTATAGAGCTGTTATCTTCCGAATAAACTTTTAAAGACCTGGTAAACTTTTACATCAATAGCAGTCAATATTTAGTCGTCACCTTGTTTAGTCTCATCTGAAAGTGGTAAATTCTTGGTTATCTTCACGAACCCTGGCTAACAAGTTGAATCAGCAATACAAAATTTGGTTTAATTATTTATTTACTAAATACCTAACTAATCACACATACACAGAATGAATCATACATTGATGGACCTATTATGTCATAAAGAAAACATCCTTGGTGGACGGAACTGATACGACGGCTGGTTACACAAAGAGAGGAGGTTGGGTTTGAGTGTAAGTGCGGGAAGACTGAGTAACAAAGGGAGAAGCTATGCTATCATATATACAGAATCTTATGCATTCTAAATAACCGCCCATTTGAAAAAGGAGAATGCAATAAATATTTACTCTGAGCTGCGCTTCGGTAGATTGGTCGTCGATGGAAGGCCGGTTTGTCCTTTATGGATCTCTGGTCCTCTGAAGAATGTCTAGTGGTGAACTGGAGCATGGTAGAATGGATACTCTGTCCGTCCTCTCATAGCCCATGTTTAGCGACTGCTGCTAACTCAACGGCTAGGAGGTATCACTTCTGGAGTGAATAAGAGTTCAAAGTTCATACCAAGTTCCCAAACTTTAAGCTCATGCTATATTCTGGCTGGTATAGTCAAAATTCATCCTTCCGGGGTGTAGGTCGTCACCTTCACATTGAGATTCGATGCTAATTTTGTTAGGTTCTTGTCGTTCAACCAGAGCTCACACTGAGGTTGGCTTAGTTCTTTTGGTGATCTTTGTCCTTTCAATGTGGGGACCGCAAGTCCTCACGTCCTTGGAACAGAAAGTTACATTTTCGTCAAGGGCTTTATAAAGGAGGGGAGAGGAGGGCGTGTTTCATTGTTTATAACCAATGTCTCTTCACATGGGCGGGGCCACTGAGTGAGCAGAGATTTAACCTTGTCGTGTCTTTGGCTATGCCGGATTAAGTGATATGACATGCTAACTTATAAAATGATTTCTCTGTAATTAATATTACCTGATTAAGCTAATCATGTAAATGTAATTAACTAGAAAGTCGGGGCACCACGGAAAAACGTTTATAGAGCTGTTATCTTCCGAATAAACTCTTAAAATACTTTGTAATATTTTACATCGATAGCAGTCAATATTAACCCTTGTCTTATTTTCAGTCTCATAATGAAAGTTGTAAATTCTTGGCTATCTTCACGAACCCTGGCTAACAAGTTGAATCAGCAATACAAAATTGGGTTTAATTATTTATTTACTAAATACCTAACTAATCACACAGAATTACAAATACACAGAATACAATGATGTCATACAGAAAACGTCCCGGTAGACGGAACAGATATGACGGCTGGTTACACAAAGGAAAGGGGGTTGGGCTTGAATGAAAGAGCGGGAAGATTTAGGAACAGAGAAACAGCAGCTATGCTATCGTAAATACATTATCTTATGCATTCTAAATTACCGCCCATTTGGAAAAGGAAAATGCAATAAATATTTACTCTGAGCTGCGCTTCGGTAGATTGGTCGTAGATGCTGGCCGGGTTGGCCAACAGATCTCCCTGTTTTCGGAAGAATGTCAATGGTGGTCGATTGGATACGTGGTCTGGTTGTTAGACTGGATCCGTCGTCTGTCCTTTCCTAACCCACGTTAGCAGCGGCCGCTGCTAACTCAACGGCTAGGAAGTAGCACTTCTGTAGTGAATAAGCTCAAAGTTCATACCAGTTCATACCAGAGCTCACGCCGAGGTTGGCTTAGTTCTGTACTTGACATGTGTGTCCTTCTAACGTAGAGGCTGCAGACATCCCGTACTGGAACCATGTGGTTATCTTTTCGTCAAAGGATTATATAGTGGCGAGGGGGAGGGAGGTGTTTCATCGTTTATAACCCCTGTCTCTTCACAGGGTTGGGCCACTGATCGAGCAGGGCACTTTCCTTATGAAAACCCAAATCTCTCATTCGGAAGCTAAAATTACATTTAATCTCCTAACAAACATTTTCAATATCAAACATTTCAATTGCATAACAATTCCATGTGACTCTGATAACTAGAGGGCGTATACTTTCTCAGATACAGTTTATGTCGTCCTGTTATCAGTCATAATGTCTCAGATGACAACCGAACTGACATACATACTCATTACGTTCCCAAGCATATTTCCAACTGGTTTTATTAACAAAATATGTGGTACCTTTCCCCATTTGTTTGATGTTCCCAGACTCTCTATATTTAACACAGGCTATTCAAGTCCTTCAGTAGATTCAGAGAGGGGAAGGGAGAAAGGTATTTATGGGGGGGGGGGGTCGTAAACCTTACCCACAGGCCAACGTCATGACAACCTTATGAAAACCCAATTCTCTCATTTGGAAGCTAAAATTACATTTAATCTTTTCACAAATAGTTTCATATTTAAACATTTAAATTGCACAACAATTCCATGTGAATCTGATAACTATAATGTGTAGACTTTCCAAGATACAGTTTATGTCATCCTATCATTAGTAAGAATGTCTCAGACGCCAACTGATCTGGCATCATATTCATTAAGTACCAACGCATATTTTCAACTGGTTGGATTACCGAAATATGGTTCCTTTCTCCCCACCTTTTGATGTTCCCAGACTCTATATGTTTAACAAAGGCTTTTCAAGAGTCCTTCTGTAAAGTCAAGAGAGAGGAAAGGGAGAAAGGTATTTATGGGGGGGGGGTCACTAAATTACCAAAAGTATGTGGACACCTGCTCACCTTAGTGAGGTCGGGCACTGATGTTGGGCAATTAGGCCTGGCTGGAAGTCAGTGTTCCAATTCATCCAAAATATGTTCGATGGGGTTGAGGGCAGGGCTCTGCGCAGTCCAGTCAAGTTCTTCCACATTGATCTCAACAAACCATTTCTGCATGGACCCCGCTTTGTGGACGGGGTATTGTCATGTTGAAACAAGAAAGGGCCTTCCCCACAAATTTGGAAGTACAGAATTGTCTCTAGAATGTCATTGTATGCTGTAACATTAAGATTTCCCGTCACTGGAACTAAGGGGCCTAGCCCGAACAATGAAAAACACAATACCATTATTCCTCCTCCACCAAACTTTACAGTTGGCACTATGCATTTGGGCAGGCAGCGTTCTCCTGGCATCCACCAAACCCAGATTAGTCCATCGGACTGCCAGATGGTAAAGCGGGATTCATCACTCCAGCTTGTGTGCAGCTGCTCGGCCATGGAAACCCATTTCATGAAGCTCCCGAGGAACAGTTATTGTACTGTCGTTGCTTCCAGAGGCAGTTTGGAAGTCGGTAGTGAGTGTTGCAACTGAGGACAGACGATTTTTACGCTCTACACGCTTCAGCACTCAGCAGTCCCATTCTGTGAGCTTGTGTGGCCTACAACTTTGCAGTTGAGCCGCTGTTGCTCACAGAGGTTTCCACTTAACAGCAGTTACAGTTGACCGGGTGTCACGATCGTCTAAAGGAGTAGACCAAGGTGCAGCGTGGTGAGTGTTCATCTTTATATTTATTTTAAATCAGAACACTTAAACAAAATAATAAACAAATGACAAACGACCGTCACGTCTTCCAGGCTAGAACGAGCAGTACAAAAATAAGATCCCACAACTCAAGGAGGGAAAAGGGCTGCCTAAGTATGGTTCCCAATGAGAGACAACGATAGGCAGCTGCCTCTGATTGGAAACCATACCTGGCCAAAACATAGAAATAAAAAACATAGAATGCCCACCCCACACCCTGACCTAACAACATAGAGAAATAAACCATCTCTCTCAGGTCAGGGCATGACACCGGGGCAGCAGGGCAGACATTTGACGAACTGACTTGTTGGAAAGGTGGCATCCAAGGACGATGCCATGTTGAAAGTCACTGAGCTCTTCAGTAAGGCCATTCTACTGCCAATGTTTGTCTATGGAGATTGCATGGCTGTGTGCTCAATTTTTATACACCTGTCAGCAACAGGTGTGGCTGAAATATCCGAATCCACTAATTTGAAGGCGTGTCCACATACTTTTCGCTATGTAGTGTATGTCCATTTGTATGTGGAGCAAACCTCCATACCATACATTTCCATATAAAGATAATGATGCAAGCTCTTTCTAATGCTGGAAGTCTGGGGGTTGATTCTAAATAATCACAGTGTTCACTGCAGTATCCCTCTGCCATGCAGAAGAACTACAAAGAACCTGATAAAGCTGCACTGTGTCACTGAAGTCAATCAATAAGTCAATCAATAAAACATGCAGTGTGAGTGTGTGCAAGCTTGTGTAGATGTGTGTGCATGCGTGCGTGAATGTGTTTGTGTTTTTGTGTGCATGCATGTGCGCGAGCGTGTGAGCATGTGTGTGTGTGCAGTGTATCTGTGAGTACTTGATGTGTATATCTACAACTATGCCAGCATTTCCCAAACTCAGTCATCGGGACCCCATAGGGTGCACATTTCGGGTTTTTTCCTAGCACTACACAGCTGATTCAAGTGATCAACGCTTGATGATTAGTTGATTATTTGAGTCAGCTGTGTAGTTCTAAGGCAAAAAACTAAACATGTACCCTTTGGGTTCCTGAGGACCAAGTTTGGGAAACCCTGACCTATGCCGTCTTTGTTCATTGTGCAGTGAGTGCTGTTCATTGGCAGAGTGAGTGGTTGACCTTTAGTGAATGTCACGGTTTATGTGTTTTCTCTGAGTTCTCAACTCCTCCATGTCATCAGCTGTCACTCACTATCAGGAGCAGAGGAGGGACAGAGGAGGAGAGATGAGAGGGAGTGCAGGGTAGTGAGAAGCAGAAAAGAGGAGAAGATATCAGAGGAGTTCAGTATAGAGCTGTGCAAAGTAGAGATGAGAAGAGAAGTGATGGAGTGAATTGAAATGACAGCTCCATAACTCCCCATCCCCCTGACAGAGACAAGACTGATGTGCTGCCTATTCCCAGCAACTGCTCTCACCATCAGTCATCTCCTCTTAAACTGATTTGCTGCAGAGAACAAGTCCCCATTATCAATTACAGTTTTTTTGTAACGGGAAAGCTGATCAGATAAGGAGAAAACGTTTTCTATTCATTGAGCAACGCTCCCCTGCTGTGGGGCTAAACAAACCACTTCCTGTGTTTTCAAGTCAACAATTGTGTGAAAATTCAGAGCAAGGACAACAACATTAGACTTGCTGATTCACATAATTTCTCTGCTCTGCTGTTGACTATAACACAGATCCATAAATATTTATATGGAGATTTGCATTCTCCTAAATGTTTGTTTTGTGTATTGGGTCGAGCAGTACTATCATTCTTAATTATGGATGTGCTGGTAATGTTGCTTCATATTGCGCCGACACTCAGAGAAGTTGAGTTGATGACATTTCTGTCAGAGTTCATTACAGATATGAGTAAAAATGTTGTAACATTAATACATTCATTTACTCCACCGCACAGTGCTGCCTAATGTGACATCATGTGAGGAGCTGTATTACAAAATGAGTAAGTAAGTGTTTCATATAGTGTGCTGTCCGGAATTTCAGACAAGTAAAATTGGCATAGTTTGTGCTTTTGTGAGGGAATAGATGCTGTACAGAGAGAAAGGATAAATATATTTTCACCATGAAGCATTGTTGTTAAGTCTATCCAGTCTTCAGGGCCTATTCATGACAGAAGCAATAGCACATCTCATACAGTTCTAGGATCTTCATTTGAACCAGTTTGCTACAGCAGGAAAGAAATCCTGCAGCAACAGGAAATGTTATGTATTATGTGGATTATAACTAATGGACATTTTTTATATTTAAAAAAAAATGTATTTCACCTTTATTTAACCAGGTATGCCAGTTGAGAACAAGTTCTCATTTACAACTGCGACCTGGCCAAGATAAAGCAAAGCAGTGCGACAAAAAACAACAACACAGAGTTACACATGGGATAAACAAAAGTACAGTCAATAACAATAGAAAAAATCTATATACAGTGTGTGCAAATGGAGTAAGGAGGTAAGGCAATAAATAGGCCCTAGTAGTGAAGTAATTACAATTTAGCAAATTAACACTGGAGTTATAGATGTGCAGATGATGATGTACAAGTAGAAATACTGGTGTGCAAAAAAAAAGTAAATAAAAACAATATGGGGATGGGGTAGGTAGATGGATGGGCTATTTACAGATGGGCTGTGTACAGCTGCAGCGATAGGTGAGCTGCTCAGATAGCTGATGCTTAAAGTTAGTGAGGGAGATATAAGTCTCCAACTTCAGCGATTTTTGCAATTCGTTCCAGTCGTTGGCAGCAAAGAACTGGAAGGAAAGGCGGCCAAAGGACGTGTTGGCTTTGGGGATGACCTGTGAGATATACCTGCTGGAGCGAGTGCTACGGGTGGGTGTTGTTATGGTGACCAGTGAGCTGAGATAAGGCGGAAGCTTTACCTAGCAAAGACTTATAGATGACCTGGAGCCAGTGGATTTGGCGACAAATATGTAGCGAGGGCCAGCCGACGAGAGCATACAGGTCGCAGTGGTGGGTAGTATATGGGGCTTTGGTGACAAAACGGATGGCACTGTGATAGACTGCATGCAGTTTGCTGAGTAGAGTGTTGGAGGCTATTTTGTAAATGACATTGCCTAAGTCGAGGATCGGTAGGATAGTCAGTTTTACGAGGGTAAGTTTGGAAGCGTGAGTAAAGGAGGCTTTGTTGCAAAATAGGAAGCCGATTCTAGATTTAATTTTGGGGGGGATTGGAGATGCTTAATATGAGTCTGGAAGGAGAGTTTACAGTCAGGCCAGACACCTAGGTATTTGATGTTTTCCACATATTCTAAGTCAGAACCGTCCAGAGTAGTGATGCTAGTTGGGCGGGCGGATGCGGGCAGCGATCGGTTGAAAAGCATGCATTTAGTTTTACTAGCGTTTAAGAGCAGTTGGAGGCCACGGAAGGAGTGTTGTACGGCATTGAAGCTTTATAGGTGTAGATACATTTTCCGTAAGGGAAAATCAAGTCTGAAATTTCTAAGTGGAAGAACTTCAGAAGCCTTTTTAAATCTAAAATAATACACTACAAGTAAAGTTCTCCTGCAGGAGTGATCAAATTAAGGTCCTATATCTGTAGCATTTACAGTATATATAAAGGGGATGAGGCCCTAACTGATGATTGACTCTAGATACTTCCTGGTATTAATGACAAGCTTCAAGTTCCTCTGTGTCCAAATCACTAAAGACTTAAAATGGTTCAAAGACACGTGCATAGTTGTGAAGATGGTGCGACAGCGCCTTTTCCCCATCTGGAGGTTTGAAAAAGTTTGGCACGGGCCCTCAAATCCTCAAAACATTCTACAACTGTACCGTTGAGAGCATATTGACTGGCTGCATCATGACTTGGTATGGCAATACCACCGCCCTCGATCGCATGGTGCAGGCTGCCTAGTACATCACTGGGGCTAAGGTCCCTGCAATCCAAGACATCTATATAAGGTAGGAAGGCCCAGAAAATTGTTAAAGACTCCAACCACCCAAGCCATAGACTTATCTCTGCTTCCACACGGCAAGTGGTACCAGTGCATCAAGTCTGGCACCAACAGGCTCTTGAACAGCTTCTATCCCCAAGCAATAAGATTGATAAATAGCTAACAAAATAGCAACACAGACTGAGTGTCATGGTTCCACCTGTCACCAGAGGACAGCAGAGACCGTCCTAGAGACATTAATGACACTCAGGTGTACCCTATTTACTCGTTATGATTTCCCTGTTAAAAGAGGTGTGTTTTCTGTTTTCTGTTGTCCTTTGTTGAAGCTTGAATTTTTTTACCGTGTGTGTGCGTTTCGTTTTGTGAGTGAGTTTTCGAGCCTTAGTGTTTTTTGTTTTTCAAGTGTACTGTGACACTGCGGCTACCGTTTCTCAGTAAAGTATTATATTTATCGTTAACCACTGATTCCTCGTCTGGCCTCTTCTCTGCACCTGGGTCCAACCTCACCACGTCACAGCAAGCTTCTGCCAAGGACAACAGAAAACGCACCTCTTTTAACAGAGAAATCATCATGAGTAATTAGGACACACCTGAGTGTCGTTAATGTCTCTAGGACGGTCTCTGCCGCCCTCTGGTGACTGGTGGAACCATGACACTGAGTTAACCTTGTATCCTTATTGACCATTTATTTATATTTTTTCATTGTCTCTATGCACACACACACAAACACACAAACACACACACATACACACACTCCATAATCTGCTCACTCACACATAATATGCACACTGTTGGGCTTAGTTGCTGTGAGCGCTGTTGTCTGTCCCGGGATCCCTCAAGATTCCGCAAAGGGGGAGAAACACGAAAGGCCAGTTAGCCTAGCTGGCTCGGCGGTCTCAAATGGAGGTCACTATTGAACATTTCCAGCGCTGCAGGAGCTGTGTTTACTTTGCTTTGTTCCGGGACAATGTGGACCGTGCTGACTTTCAATGTAGCAACTGCTTGCTTGCGGAGAACTACAGGGGCGAAGTGGTTACTCTTAGCAAACAAATAGCAAACCTACACAAGCTACTGGGGAATCCACGCCCGCCTGCTTTTTATTTTTCTTCCACACCAGTAGCCGGACACCGCTCTGGTCTGGTAGAAGTGTCGCCGCCGTGTCGGCTCTCCACAGCCGACTGGCCGGTGCTCCGCAGGGTTCCATCCCTGAAGGGGTCTCCCCCTTCCCTGGAGAATGGAGCTGTTCTCAACCCAACCAACCAGCCATTGAGATACATCACCTGCCATGGAAGTCAAAGAAAGTGTCCTCTGACAACGGGGGTATCCTTGGAGATGTTGAGCCCAGACCTGACACAGACCAGAAACAGCTTTGCCGCCCTGGATCCAGAGGTTCCAGCACCTTCTTCCTTGGGGGCTTCCCATTCAAGATCAGATCTGGAGGTACCTGCGTCTTCGTCCACTGTTCAGTCTCCCTCTCCGGTGGCTTCTCTCTTTGGTTCAGATCCTCAGAGCTCCAACCCTGATCAGACCGTGAGGCTGCCTGAGAGACAGGCCCATTTAACATCACCAGCTGTCATCATAGGCATCTCGATGGTGAGAAACATCTCGGTTCCCAAGGCAAAAACCCTGTGCTACCCAGGAACACGAGTACATTACTTAACAAGGCTGCTTCCGACTGTTCTTTGACGGAGCTGACACCGTCGTTGTCCATGTGGGGTCAAACGACATCAGGAAGGCTAGCTCGGAACATCTGAAAATGTATTTTAAAGAACTGATTTTAGTGTTAAAAGACTCCAAAAAACTGCCAGTCATTTCATGTCCAGTACCATCATTGGGCCACAGGTGTGAAAGATTCAGCAGGCTACTGGCCTTACACATCTGGCTTAAAGATTATTGTAGCTCTGCTGGAGTCACTTTTATAGACAACTTTGACACCTTCTGGAAAATAAGATACAGGAATGATGGAGTTCATCCATACCATCTTGGCTCCTGGACTCCTGGACGCATTTCAAGGCTGCGTTGAAACAATGACTTAACAATGACCCAAGACCAGCTCAGCTAATCCCTACCATTGAGACAATGAGTCGTCATAATGCTGCATTAAATGTTCATTATCCTCTGGGCGTTGGCAGACACAATGTATGTAACGTAATTTATGTCAACCTGATTGCCCTGAATTTCTTTGTTAATCCTACAGCTATTGGATGCAGTAATCATGAGCCTATGAACCAGAGTTACACTGTTAGCACAAAGTGTGCCCTAGCAGGAAGACCACTTCGATCGTCATATATACTGGACCAAGGCGCAGCGGGTTGAGTGCTCATTTTATCTTTTATTTAGAACACTTAATTAACAAAACAAGAAAACGTACGAACGAACAGTATTGCAGGCTGACACAGCAGTGCAACAACAACTTCCCACAAATCCCATGACAAAAACACCCTTCTTAAATAAGACCTTCAATTAGAAGCAATGAAGAGCAGCTGCTTCCAATTGAAGGTCAACCCCCATCAACTAAACATAGACATAGAAAGACTAGACTAGAACATAGAAATATACTGACAGAACATTAACCAAAACCCCGGAACACTCTAAACAAACACCCCTCTACATAAACACATATCCCAACAAACCCCGAACCACATAAAACAAACACCCCCTGCCACGTCTTGATCAAACTACAATAACAAATAACCCCTTTACTGGTCAGAACGTGACAAACTAAGTCTGGCAGCCCAACAATTTGCAAACATACTGCAAATTAAGAAATCATGTGACTAAGCTAAATAAAAAATATACTATACTATGAAACAAAGATAAATGACAGAAAGAATGATTGAAAACAGCTTTGGAGCACCCTAAATTACATTTTGAGAAAAAAGGCCAACTCGGCTCCATCATTCATTTAATTAGATGGCTATTTTATATTAAAAAAACACTGATATTGCCAAGTACTTTAATTACTTTTAAATTGGGAAGATTAAAAATCTTAGGGATGACATGCCAGCAACAAACGCGGACTCTACACATCCAAGTATATCTGACCAAATTATGAAAGACAAGAATTGTACTTTTGAATTCCGGAAAGTCAGTGTGGAAGAGGTGACATTCTTTTTGTTGGTCTAGCAACAATTACAAGCCAACGGGGTCTGACAATCAGGTTGGAAAATTACTGAGGATAATAGCGGACGATATTGCCACTCCTATTTGCCACATCTTCAACTTAAGCCTACTAGAAAGTGTGTGCCCTCAGGCCTGGAAGGAAGCTAAAGTCATTCCACTACCCAAGAATTGTAAAGCCCCCTGTACTGGCTCAAATAGCCGACCAATCTGCCTGTTACCAGCCCTTAGTAAACCTTTGGAAAAAATTGTGTTTGACCGGATACAATGCTATTTCACAGTAAACAACAGACTTTCAGCACGCATATAGGGAAGGACACTCAACAAGCATGGCACTTACACAAATGACTAATGATTGGCTTAGAGAAATTGATGAAAAAATGGTTGTGGGGGCTTTTGACATTATCGATCATTTACATTTACATTTAAGTCATTTAGCAGACGCTCTTATCCAGAGCGACTTACAAATTGGTGCATTCACCTTATGATATCCAGTGGAACAACCACTTTACAATAGTACATCTAAATCTTTTAAGGGGGGGGGGGGGGGGGGGGTTAGAAGGATTACTATATCCTATCCTAGGTATTCCTTAAAGAGGTGGAGTTTCAGGTGTCATGGTCTGCTGCTGGAAAAACGTTTGTTTTATGGCTTTACACCCCTCTGCTATAATGTAGATAAAGAGTCACTTGTCTAACAGAACTCAGAGGGTGTTATTTAATGGAAGCCTCTCAAACATAATCCAGGTAGAAGCAGGAATTCCCCAGGGTGGCTGTTTAGGCCCCTTGCTTTTTTCAATCTTTACTAACGACATGCTACTGGCTTTGAGCAAGGCCAGTGTGTCTATGTATGCGGATGACCAACAGTATGCACGTCAGCTACTACAGCGACTGAAATGACTGCAACACTTAACAAAGAGCTGCAGTTAGTTTCGGAACGGGTAGCTTGGAATAAGTTAGTCCTAAATATTTCCAAAACTAAAAGCATTGTATTTGGGATAAATCATTCACTAAACTCAACTACATCTCGCAATGAATAATGTGGAAATTGAGCAAGTTGAGGGAACTAAACTGCTTGGAGTAACCCTGGATTGTAAACTGTCATGGTCAAAACATACTGATACAACAGTAGCTAAAATGGGGAGAAGTCTGTCCATAATAGAGCCTTGCTCTGCCTTCTTAACAACACTATCAACAAAGCAGGTCATACAGGCCCTGGTTCTGTCACACCTGGACTACTGTTCAGTCATGTGGTCAGGTGCCACAATAGAGGGACTTGGGAAGATTGCAGTTGGCTAAGAACAGGGAGCACGGCTGGCCCTTAAAAGTACACGGAGAGCTAACATTAATGACATGCATGTAAATCTCTCATGGCTCAAAGTGGAAGAGAGATTGACTTCCTCATTACTTGTTTTTGTAAGAGGTGTTGACAAGCTGAAGGTACGGAGCTGTCTTTTTAAAATACTAGCACACTGCTCGGCCCTCATGCAAACCCCACAAGACAAGCAACCAGAGGTCTCTTCACAGTCCCCAAGTCCAGAACAGACTATGGGATGTGCACAGTACTACATAGAGCCATGACTACATGGAACTCTATTCCACATAAGGTACAGTGAGGGAAAAAAGCATTTGATCCCTTGCTGATTTTGTACGTTTGCCCACTGACAATGAAATGATCAGTCTATCATTTTAATGGTAGGTTTATTTGAACAGTGAGAGACAGAATAACAACAAAAAAATCCAGAAAAATGCATATCAAAAATGTTATAAATTGATTTGCATTTTAATGAGGGAAATAAGTATTTGACCCCCTCTCAATCAGAAAGATTTCTGGCTCCCAGGTGTCTTTTATACAGGTAACAAGCTGAGATTAGGAGCACACTCTTAAAGGGAGTGCTCCTAATCTCAGTTTGTTACCTGTATAAAAGACACCTGACCACAGAAGCAATCAATCAATCAGATTCCAAACTCTCCACCATGGCCAAGACCAAAGAGCTCTCCAAGGATGTCAGGGACAAGATTGTAGACCTACACAAGACTGGAATGGGCTACAAGACCATCGCCAAGCAGCTTGGTGAGAAGGTGACAACAGTTGGTGCGATTATTCACAAATGGAAGAAACACAAAAGAATTGTCAATCTCCCTCGGCCTGGGGCTCCATGCAAGATCTCACCTCGTGGAGTTGCAATGATCATGAGAACGGTGAGGAATCAGCCCAGAACTACACGGGAGGATCTTGTCAATGATCTCAAGGCAGCTGGGACCATAGTCACCAAGAAAACAATTGGTAACACACTACGCCGTGAAGGACTGAAATCCTGCAGCACCTGCAAGGTCCCCCTGCTCAAGAAAGCACATATACATGCCCGTCTGAAGTTTGCCAATGAACATCTGAATGATTCAGAGGACAATTGGGTGAAAGTGTTGTGGTCAGATGAGACCAAAATGGAGCTCTTTGGCATCAACTCAACTCGCCGTGTTTGGAGGAGGAGGAATGCTGCCTATGACCCCAAGAATACCATCCCCACCGTCAAACATGGAGGTGAAAACATTATGCTTTGTGGGTGTTTTTCTGCTAAGGGGACAGGACAACTTCACCGCATCAAAGGGACGATGGACGGGGCCATGTACCGTCAAATCTTGGGTGAGAACCTCCTTCCCTCAGCCAGGGCATTGAAAATGGGTCGTGGATGGGTATTCCAGCATGACAATGTCCCAAAACACACGGCCAAGGCAACAAAGGAGTGGCTCAAGAAGAAGCACATTAAGGTCCTGGAGTGGCCTAGCCAGTCTCCAGACCTTAATCCCATAGAAAATCTGTGGAGGGAGCTGAAGGTTCAAGTTGCCAAACATCAGCCTCGACACGTTAATGACTTGGAGAAGATCTGCAAAGAGGAGTGGGACAAAATCCCTCCTGAGATGTGTGCAAACCTGGTGGCCAACTACAAGAAACGTCTGACCTCTGTGATTGCCAACAAGGGTTTTGCCACCAAGTACTAAGTCATGTTTTGCAGACGGGTCAAATACTTATTTCCCTCATTAAAATGCAAATCATTTTATAACATTTTTGACATGCGTTTTTATGATTTTTGTTGTTGTTATTCTGTCTCTCACTGTTCAAATAAACCTACCAAATTCTAGACTGATCATTTCTTTGTCAGTGGGCAAACGTACAAAATCAGCAGGGGATCAAATACTTTTTTCCCTCACTGTAACTGATGCAAGCATTAAAATCAGATTTGAAAGCAGGTAAAAATACACCTTATGGAACAGTGGGGACTGTGAAGTAATACAAACATAGTCACAGACACATGCATACACACACATAATTACATACGCACTATACACACACATACAGATGGATTTAGAATTGTAGATATGTGTTAGTGGAGTATGGGCCTGAGGGCACACACTTAGTTTGTTGTGAATTCTGTAATGAATGTATTGTAATGTTTTTTTAATTTGTATAACTGCCTTAATTTTGCCGGACCCAGGAAGATTAGCTGCTTGTCGGCAGCTAATGGTGATCCACAATAAATACAAATACATACATTTATTCTGACTCTACACACACGCACACCCACTTACATACAAGCTGCTGCTACTCTGTTTATCTTGTATCCTGTTGCCTAGTCACCTTACCCCTATACATATCTACCTCCATCACTCCAGTATCCCTGCACATTGTAATGGTATTGGAACTGACCCTGTATATAGTTCACTTATTACTTACTTATTGTGTTCTTCTTTTTTCTTCTCATTTTCTGTGTATTATTTTCTGCTATTGATTATAGCATTGTTGGGTTTTGAGTTTGCAAGAGAGGCATTTTGCTGTACTTGTGCATGTGACATTCAAACTTGAAACTTGAAACACGTAGACTCACTGTCCAAAGAATCCACTCTGAGACCAGTTGATTTGCCCTTACTCAGCCCTGTCAAACTTCTTTCTTGCCACTTCTCCCCCCTCCTCTCCGCCCACCTCCTCCAGGAGAATCCCACTGGTCAAGATGTGCCCTATCATGCCCTCAGCCACAGCACTTCCTATTATTACTCATGAATATTCACGAGCCCAGGGTTGTCACAGCTTGTTCCTGCCCTGTCATGTCCAATCCCGTGGGGAGTCACATCCCTCACGGCAAACAGACATCTTGTCCAGGCTGGACCAGACGGGCTCTTTGAAGGGGGGCAATTGGCAATCACACCACTTTGATGATTTTGGGGAGCCATAAGGGGATACGAGCTAAATGACTAGTCTGCTGGAGTGAAAACAGACAACCTTAGGTATGTTGTGTTTTCTGCTCCATGTCCTGCTGGTAGCCGTGTCACTGCAGGGCAGAGGAACCCATTCAGACCCAGGGCCGCCCTCAGGCTGTTGTTACAGCACATCATTGGCACTTCCATAGGCTGTCTGCAATCAGACCACAAATCAATACAGTTGTGGCATTTTACTTGACGTCTTTCACTATAAAATTAAAGTGATGCTCCAGAACTTTTGTATAATTTCAGCCAGTAGTCAAATGGTTCCCCATTTTCTTGTGTATTTTTAAACCAGGCAAGTCAGTTAAGAACAAATTCTTATTTACAATGACAGCCTAGGAACAGTGGGTTAACTGCCATGTTCAGGGGTAGAATGACAGATTTTTTCCTTGTCAGCTTGGGGATTTGATCTAGCAACCTTTTGGTTACTGGCCCAACGCTCTAAACACTAGGCTACCTGCCACCCCATTAGATCATCCAATTAGATCATCCAATTGTGTACTACGTCATCCATTATGTATGATACATGACTTCTTGCAACAACAACAACAACATTTTTTTAATGATATTTTAAGAATCCAATTCAATCCTGGACTGTATCTTTAAGTGCATGGCATCATGTGGAGACAGATGAATATACACATTTTCAACACCCAAACCCTCATGAATTGTTTCTGGGTTACATTATGCATGCTGGATTATAGTAAACTGGTAAAAAAAAAAAAAGGATAATTAATTTTGTCATAAAAGTCTTGGTGTTGTTGCCTTTGCACAGCAAAACATTAACTTAGGTGTCAGGTAAAGAGCCGGACAGAGTTCATACATGGTTCACCTTACAGCTGTTTATTGCCACAGATCTGATAGTCCATTCACAGTGTATTTCAAGTGTATAATTATATTGTGTTGTCCCAGCCACCAATTGAATTCCAGGATCAATGAACAATTGTTTCCCCCATGTGACTGTGACGTTGACTCAGATACATTAAAGAAGTGATTGAATTGTTAAATACAGGTAAATTGGTTTGCCTCTCAGTGATTCAAGGCAAGAGCAGGGCCTGGTCAGGAGATCAGGGACAATGGCAGACGTTGAAGAGGATGGCTGCCGTGTTATGATACAAATGTTATGTTTTTCTCCTGAAGTTTTCAGTTAGGGTTCGATTCAATCCGTATCACCGAAGTTCGGCGTTATAGCACGATTGAAATGTGAAGGTGATTTCCGATTGAGCCGACATACTCAGCATTTACCCTGAATGCAGTGTCCACTAACGCAGGGACACTGCCTTTAAATTGATATTGCGCTGTAGCGCTGCGGATTTAATCGGGCCTTTAATCTGATTACTAGTCTCCTTGCGCTGCAGTAAATTAATTGTTGCGTACCCCGGCCAGGCCAGGCCAGGGAGTTGTTGGGCTCAGGCTCAAGGCATCACCACATCACCTGATTTATTTGTTCTATCAAATAACATCATATCACTTGGTGTGTGTCTGACAGCGTTCCTCACTCACAATAACCCAGTGTTGGGTCTCGTGGATGTGTCAGTACAGTGTCAAGAGAAGTTCAAATCAACCATCATCAGTATAAAATGTACAATGAAATTATGGGCTTGTGCTTTCATATGATAATTTTGTGTCGTAGAATGTCTATTTTCCTCCATGTGAGTCATTTTTACGTGAATATACTTTACCTCCACACAAACCTTTCCCTCAGGCATGGCTGAGTTTCAAGGCCTCATTTGATTCATGACACTCATTTTATTCCAACACATTACCTCCAATACAGTATTTGCTAGTACTGTGGCGCATACAGGAACATGTGTTGTTTTATTGCTGGTAGTCACCCCTAAATTGCTCAACAGAGGGATATAACTCCATTTAAATGTAAGTGCATGCTCTAGTATACAGTAATATCAATTCAGAAGCATTCTCTCAGGCGTCTGTAATTGTAGTCTGTATGGTCTAGACCAGACTGTTGTTTTGACTGGAGTCTCTCTCTCTCTGTTATGAGCTGGAGGCTCTTTGTCACCAACTGGATACTCAATTAAAAATGCATCAAAAATTATACTGTACATCTACAGCTACATAACTGACAGTTATTAAAATAATTCATATTGTGATAAAGAATGATGATGACTCAGCTTGCTTTGAACTAAAGTTAACTGAATGTGTCTTACCTCAACAAAAATAAATGTAAAGAATTCAGACTCAAGTGTTGGGAAGGTTCTAACATTTCAAAGAGAAGGAAGGGATGCTGACGCTGTTGTTTGTGTGCTCTGCTGCCCTTGAACGATTGTCAAAACAAAAGCCTGACTGTTTAGCTATGTTTCACAATGTGTACAATGTAGAGTGAAATGCAAAACAACAGCAAACAAGTTGCTCTTTTCAACCCATTTTTATATTATAGATCATAAACATTTGCAGCTGATGACTCACACACTATTAAAGTAGAACAGAACAGTCTAATCATCTGTACTGTTGTCACAAAGGCTGATGATGTATTTTCACTCACTTGCATCTGTCTTTGTAAGAAAAAATGGATGCATTTTAAGATTTGTCATCTTTATTAAGTTAACAGAGCCATAACTTACATCCCCTTTTTCAGGTAAACAGAGGTGGCATGACCGGGGATCTTGTTGAAGACCATTAACTAGCAACAATCTCCTGTAGAAAAGGAAAAAAAAGAAATATGCCAACTTTAAACCACGCGTATATGTATTTTCTCTCTCTCTCTCACACACGCATGCGCGCAGACATACACATACACACAACCTGCTCCGTTTAGCATTCCAGGAGAGTTATCCAATTACACCCACCACATAGCCCACATGACATTTGTAAAGTTGTATAAATTGTGTAAAATTGACAGTGTGATTTCAGACTGAGCTCCCAATAGAGATGACCTCCCAATTGCCTTATGTGATTCAGCATGACCCACATGACATGTGTAAAGTTGTATAAATTGTGTAAAAATAACAGTGTGATTTTAGACTGAGCTCCAAATTGAGATTACCTCCCAGAGGACACTGCTGTTGTCAGTATCTAATGCTGTTTGTCTGCAGAGCAGGGAACAGATTTTCAAATGCGTACAGTTCAACTGCATTATCCAAGATGCATGAGGGCAGATTAATAAACGCACTGCATTCACCTTATAGTGATTTACAGTTTTTCTCAGTCACATCAAATGCTTAAATACATTTCCAGAATGTCTGATTTTAGACCCACTTTTACAAAAGTGTTAATACAATTGTTATGAATGAATACAAAATATACTTTAATGTGTTTTGTTCACAGAATACTAACACGTTGTTTTCATCAGAAGAGAAAATGTTGCAAATGTGTTCACTGTTTCCGACTATCAGTAAATATGATAGCACACAATTGCAAATGGAGTTATCAGTAGTATGCCTAAAACAGGTCCACTATAGGGAAAGATCTAGTCATGGGGACTGTCTAATATTTATGATTTTTCACAACATTGCAGACAGGCAAAGATGCAGAGAATGAGGTTGAGTTATTTCTAAGTAACTTTAGGTTACTCCTAAATCATAATCTCCTACATTGCAAAGCTTTGCTTAGGTGTGGATTGAAGCCTATACATTCATATCAGTTGTGTTCCTCCACTGTATTCACATTTCCTTATTTCTATTGGGGATTGTGTTTCTGCTTCATTGGAAAGTCTCCAAAACTATGAGCAGAGTCTATGTATTGAATACATGGAATTAGACTGTGATGAAACCAGTGAAGGAATCCTATACACAATGTGCTTATTTAAAAAAAATAATCATCATCAGGAATATTTGATCTTATGAGTTTAACATTTTTTGTGAAATATGCTTAAAAGGAGAGTAATTAACCCTAATTCTGCACCTTTTGGTAGTTGATAGTATTTACAAAATTGATCATCATGATTTAGTGACGGCAAATAAAATATATTGATCTACTGATGTTATTAAAAGACAGACCAACTTTCTGTTTTGTTAGCTTGGACTCAAAAGATATGTATGTTTGTGTTAAACCTTTTGACGGCCTACCAAAAGGCAAAAGGCCTCCTGTGGGGAGGGGGCTGGGATTAAAAATAAAAATAAATAAAAAAACACACATCACGACAAGAGGGACAACACAACACTACACAAAGAGAGACCTAAGACAACAACATAGCAAGGGAGCAACACATGACAACACAGCATGGTAGCAACACAACATGACATGGTAGCAGCACAAAACATGGTACTGTACTAACATTTTTGGGCACAGACAACAGCACAAAGGGCAAGAAGGTAGAGACAACAATATGAATGTGTTTGCAATTTTGATGGAATCATTTGATTTTGATTCATGTATTTATGCTTTGAGAAAGCAGCTACATTTTGAAAATGCATTTACTAATTTTGCAAAAAGCCACAGAGTTCTGTGTCTTGTGAACACTGTTTCGAAAATCAGCAACATTGTTCCAAAAAATGCTTATATTCGATTGAGAAAAACTGTAATGAGAAATATGATTACGTTTCAGTATGATGACATGGGTCATGGATCATTTCAAATGGCTTTGCTTAAATATGTAAATGAACTCACTCCATAGTGTGTGTGACGCATAATTGTTGAATTGTACATTTTCAATCACGTAAGTCCCACTCCCCCCTGTGGCTTTTAACCCCCCCCCCCCCCCCCCCCCCTCATTATGTTTGGTGAGCTGGTTTTCCAGTGTCAGGGTGATGAATGACTGGTGTGTAAATACCCATGTGCTTCTCAAATGGACAGCACACTCTCCTCTCAGTGCCATGGACACAGCACACATCCTCCATCATAGAGATATAGGATCTTACTTTAAGCCAGTTTGCTACAGCAGATAAATAATCCTGTGGACTATAATTAATGGACATTTTTGTAATGGTTGATTCATTTTCAGTAACGGAAAATCAAGTCTGAAATTTCAAAGTGGAAATTACAAACTTCAGAATCCTTTATAAACCTCAAATACACTAGAAGTTGTAATTGTCCTGCATTGCAGGATACTACATCTGTATATCACTATCAGATGAAATACAGGAAGTTGAAGGAAACAGTCTGACAAGAGCCTTCACATGTTGTGACATGGTACGTATACAGTAAGTAACTCAACAGCGCCTCAGTAGTTGTTTCAAAGGGATGAGTTGCTGTTCCAGGAGGATTTACTTTATGTCTGTCTTTTGGGGTAAGTAAACAGCGAATGTGCTTAGCTGTGAAGTTGATGTGCAGCGGGCACAGCTTACTTGAAAGGGCACATTTTCAGCTTTGTCAAAGTTGAGTAGCCACATGGAATACTTATCAGTTTGGCTCAGATCTAACACCCCTTTTGATGTGCCTGCAGCTTTCACTGATCAGCCGTGAAAAAGTTTCTCTCATTAGAAATTCTTTAAACTCTCTGCTTCAAATCGCATTAGTGGAGCATAGAAAACTCCCTAGTGATGCAGACCACACAGTAACTGTACTGCATAAAGCACCTAATAGAGGAAAATATGTGTTGAGGGACGGAGCCTAACATATGGAATTGTTTTAAGATGGTCAAACTATGGGTCATTTTTCTATTTGATTTCGAATTTTAAGACCCCTTTAGGTAGAATATTTTTTTATTTTTATGATTTGATAAAATGTAGATTTTGGCCTTTACTACTAAAGCCCATAAAAACACATTGAATAACACATTCATAAATGGCAAAAAGGACAGTCAAAATTAAATTATAAGAAATAAGCACCCCATACCATCACACCTCCTCTTACATGCTTCACGGGGGGAACCACACATGCGGATATCATCCATTCACCTACTCTGCGTCTCACAAAGACACTGCGGTTGGAACCAAAAATCTCAAATTTGGACTCATCAGACCAAAGGACAGATTTCAACCGGTCTAATGTCCATTGCCCGTGAATCTTGGCCCAAGCAAGTCTCTTCTTCTAATTGGTGTCCTTTAGTAGTGGTTGCTTTGCCGCAATTCGGCCATGAAGGCTTGATTTACGCAGTTTCCTCTGAACAGTTGATGTTGAGATGTGTCTGTTACTTGAACTCTGTGAAGCAATAATTTGGGCTGCATTCTTAGGCTGGTAACTCTAATGAATTTATCCTCTGCAGCAGAGGTAACTCACGGACTTCCTTTCCTGTGGCGGTCCTCATGAGAGCCAGTTTCATCATAGCGCCTGATGGTTTTTGCGATTGCGCTTGACATTTTCTGAATGGACTGTCATTTCTGTCACACCTTGATCTGTTTCAACTGTCTTTGTGATTGTCTCCACCCTTCTCCAGGTGTCGCCCATCTTCCCCATTATCCCCTGTGTATTTATACCTGTGTTCTCTGTTGGTCTGTTGCCAGTTCGTCTTGTTTGTCAAGTCAACCAGCGTTTTTGTCTCAGCTCCTGCTTTTCCCAGTCTCTCTTTTTCTCGCCCTCTGGGTTTTGACCCTTGCCTGTCTTGACTCTGAGCCGCCTGCCTGACCACACTGCCTGCCCCTGACCCTGTGCCTGCCTGCCGTCCGGTATAGTTTCTCCACCTCTGGTTTACTGACCCCTGCCTGCTTTGACCTGTCTATTGCCTGCCCCTGTTGGATTATTAAACCATTGTTAATTCGACGTTGCAACTGGGTCTTACCTTCATACCAGATAGTTTCTCTTTGCTTTTTGAGCTGTTCTTACCATAATATGGACTTGGTCTTTTACCAAATAGGGCTATCTTCTGTATATCAATCCTACATTGTCACAAAACAACTGATTGGGTCAAACACAATAAGAAGGAAAGAAATTCCACAAATGAACTTTTAACAAAGCACACCTGTTAATTGAAATGCATTCCAGATGACAACATTATGAATCAGGTTGAGAGAATGCCAAGAATGTGCAAAGCTGTCATCAAGGCAGATGGTGGCTACTTCTAAGAATCTCAAATATAACATATATATTCATTTTTTTAAACACTTTTTTGGTTACCACATGATTCCATATGTGTTATATACAATGTAGAAAATAGTAAAATTTATGAAAAATCCTTGAATAAGTATGTGTACAAAATCTTGACTGGTACTGTGTGTATATATATATATATATATATATATATATATATATATATATATATATATATATATATATATATATATATATATACTGCTCAAAAAAATAAAGGGAACACTTAAACAACACAATGTAACTCCAAGTCAATCACACTTCTGTGAAATCAAACTGTCCACTTAGGAAGCAACACTGATTGACAATACATTTCACATGCTGTTGTACAAATGGAATAGACAACAGGTGGAAATTATAGGCAATAAGCAAGACACCCCCAATAAAGGAGTGGTTCAGCAGGTGGTGACCACAGACCACTTCTCAGTTCCTATGCTTCCTGGCTGATGTTTTGGTCACTTTTGAATGCTGGCGGTTCTTTCACTCTAGTGGTAGCATGAGACGGAGTCTACAACCCACACAAGTGGCTCAGGTAGTGCAGCTCATCCAGGATGGCACATCAATGCGAGCTGTGGCAAGAAGGTTTGCTGTGTCTGTCAGCGTAGTGTCCAGAGCATGGAGGCGCTACCAGGAGACAGGCCAGTACATCAGGAGACGTGGAGGAGGCTGTAGGAGGGCAACGACCCAGCAGCAGGACCACTACCTCCGCCTTTGTGCAAGGAGGAGCAGGAGGAGCACTGCCAGAGCCCTGCAAAATGACCTCCAGCAGGCCACAAATGTGCATGTGTCTGCTCAAACGGTCAGAAACAGACTCCATGAGGGTGGTATGAGGGCCCGACGTCCACAGGTGGAGGTTGTGCTTACAGCCCTTACAGCCCTGTGCTCTTCACAGATGAAAGCAGGTTCACACTGAGCACGTGACAGACGTGACAGAGTCTGGAGACGGCGTGGAGAACGTTCTGCTGCCTGCAACATCGTCCAGCATGACCGGTTTGGCGGTGGGTCAGTCATGGTGTGGGGTGGCATTTCTTTGGGGGGCCGCACAGCCCTCCATGTGCTCGCCAGAGGTAGCCTGACTGCCATTAGGTACCGAGATGAAATCCTCAGACCCCTTGTGAGACCATATGCTGGCGCGGTTGGCCCTGGGTTCCTCCTAATGCAAGACAATGCTTGGCTGGAGTGTGTCAGCAGTTCCTGCAAGAGGAAGGCATTGATGCTATGGACTGGCCCGCCCGTTCCCCAGACCTGAATCCAATTGAGCACATCTGGGGCATCATGTCTCGCTCCATCCTCCAACGCCACGTTGCACCACAGACTGTCCAGGAGTTGGCGGATGCTTTAGTCCAGGTCTGGGAGGAGATCCCTCAGGAGACCATCCGCCACCTCATCAGAAGCATGCCCAGGCATTGTAGGGAGGTCATACAGGCAAGTGGAGGCCACACACACTACTGAGCCTCATTTTGACTTGTTTTAAGGACATTACATCAAAGTTGGATCAGCCTGTAGTGTGGTTTTCCACTTTAATTTTGAGTGACTCCAAATCCAGACCTCCATGGGTTGATATATTGGATTTCCATTGATTCTTTTTGTGTGATTTTGTTGTCAGCACATTCAACTATGTAAAGAAAAATGTATTTAATAAGATTATTTCTTTCATTCAGATCTAGGATGTGTTATTTTAGTGTTCCCTTTATTTTTTTGAGCAGTGTATATATGGTTGAAGTCTTGTTGAAGTCGGAAGTATACATACACCTTAGCCAAGTACATTTAAACTCAGTTTTCACAATTCCTGACATTAAATCCTAGTAAAAAATCCCTGTATTAGGTCAGTTAGGATCACCACTTTATTTTAAGAATGTGAAATGTCAGAATAATACCATTGCCTTTAAATTGTTTAACTTGGGTCAAATGTTTTGGGTAGCCTTCCAAAAGCTTCCCACAATAAGTTGGGTGAATTTTGGCCCATTCCTCCTGACAGAGCTGGTGTAACAGAGTCAGGTTTGTAGACCTCCTTTCTCGCACAATCTTTTTCAGTTCTGCCCACAAATTTTCTATAGGATTGAGGTCAGGGCTTTGTGATGGCCACTCTAATACTTTGACTTTGTTGTTCTTAAGCCATTTTGCCACAACTTTGGAGGTATGCTTTGGGTCATTGTCCATTTGGAAGACCCATTTGCGACCAAGCTTTAACTTCCTAACTGATGTCTTGAGATGTTGCTTCAATATATTCACATAATTTTCCATCCTCATGATGCCATCTATTTTGTGAAGCGCACCAGTCCCTCCTGCAGCAAAGCACCCCCACAACATGATGCTGCCACCCCCGTGCTTCACGGTTGGGATGGTGGTCTTTGCCTTGCAAGCCTCCCCCTTTTTCCTCCAAACATAACGATGGTTATGGCCAAACAGTTCTATTTTTGTTTTATCAGACCAGAGGACATTTCTCCAAAAAGTACAATCTTTGGCCCCATGTGCAGTTGAAAACCGTAGTCTGGCTTTTTTATGGTGGTTTTGGAGCGGCCTTTGAGGTTATGTCGATATAGGACTCGTTTTACCGTGGATATAGATACTTTTGGTCCTGTTTCCGCCAGCATTTTCAAAAGGTCCTTTGCTGATGTTCTAGGATTGAGTTGCACTTTTCACACCAAAATACACTCAACTCTAGGAGACAGAATGCGTCTCCTTCCTGAGCGGTATGATCGCTGCATGGTCCCATGGTGTTTATACTTGCGTACTATTGTTTGTACAGATGAACGTTGTACCTTCAGGCATTTGGAAATTGCTCCCAAGGATGAACCAGACTTGTGGAGGTCTACAATGTTTTTTCTGAGGTCTTGGTTTATTTCTTTTGATATTCCCATGATGTCAAGCAAAGAGGCACTGACTTTGAAGGTAGGCCTTGAAATACATCCACAGGTACACCTCCAATTGGCTCAAATGATGTCAATTAGCCTATCAGAAGCTTCTAAAGCCATGACATAATTTTATGGAATTTTCCAAGCTTTTTAAAGCCACAGTCAACTTAGTGTATGTAAACTTCTGACCCACTGGAATTGTGATACAGTGAATTATAAGTGAAATAATCTGTCTGTAAACAATTGTTGGAAAAATTATTTGTGTCATGCATAAAGTAGGTGTCCCAACCGACTTGCCAAAACTATAGTTTCTTAACATGAAATTTGTGGAGCGGTTGAAAAACGAGTTTTAATAACTCCAACATAAGTGCATGTAAACTTCAGACTTCAACTGTATATACATATATTTGTTATACATATTTAACCCCTTTTTTGGGCAGGCACTAAACTACCTTCATACTTCCATTTGTTTTTTTGAACCAGTACCGTTTACCTTCAGACGAGTCCCGTGACACTTGTTGGGGTCGTAGAGCAAAATGGATGTAAAGAGTCTCCCCTTTACATAGATTGTTTTGTAGGCCAAACCGTTCGGACGCTACAGACATTTATGTGAGAAAACAAATGTTCGAGATGTCTCATGGTCTGACAAACACCGATCTCGTTCTGCCACCTTTCACCGCAGATGCGAAAGTGTGCCACTGGTGGAGACACATCCAATGCAAAAAAACAGACATCTCTTGCTAAAATTGACAGATTTTTATGGGGATTTTTTGTTATGTCAATCGACTCTATTTGGTTATACCCTGGTGTAAAGTTACAGAAAGATGTTTTGCTTTTAATTTTGCTTACCTTTTCTTCTGTCAGCAGACACCAATTGTTTCCACACACAGAGGGTGAGATCGTAGTAAAAGCCATGCCATGGACCTGCCCCCAAGCTAGTGGAAATCAATGCAGGGAGAAAAACGAATTAGTGCGGACAAAGTTTTCACGTTGCAGACACAATCAAGGTCCAACACAGGGGAAAAGGAGTGCTGTTGAATTACAGCATGGGTGTTGTGTGTCCCCTCTCCCCTCTACTCTCTCCCCTCTCCCCTCCTCCCTCCTCCCCTCTCCCTCTCCCCTCCATCCCTTCGCCCCTCTCCCTTCTCCTCTCCCTTCTCCTCTCCCCTCTATCCCACTCCGTTACCCTCAGGGTGTATACATAGACCCACAGCGGTCAACCCAAGAAATATGACAGCAATATGTACAGGCAGTTGGCTTGACACTGCTGCTTCCTCTTGTAGCACAGTCACCACAACAACGTCACAATAATGCTTTCCAATCAATAATGCATGTGGTTACGTTAATTATTAATCATGCCCTTTATATAATTGCTGTTCCTCTGTGTGTTGAATTATTGAGAGGATAGGGAGAATTTTGTATATTTCTCTGGCTGGCACCCAAGAGTTTCTCTCCAGCAATTACAGAAGAGGAGGCTGGTGGGAGGAGTTACATATGTAGGATCTTAATTTTAGCCTGTTTTCAACAGGAGGAAAATAATCCTGGAGCAACAGGAAATGTGAATTAATATGTGGATTATACTTAATGGACATTTTTGTAGGGGTTGATACATTTTTCATTAGGGCAAATCAAGTCTGACATTTCAAAGTAGAAATTACAAACTTTAAATGCCTTTTTAAAACTGAAATACACTACAAGTTTGCATTTCCTGCTTTGCAGGACATTTCTCAGCAACAAAAGTGTGATCAAATTAAGATCCTACATCTGTATAGGAGGACTGGCTCCTTGTAATGGCTGGAATTTTATCAGTAGAATGGAGTCAAACACATTGTTTCCATGTGTTTGGTACCATTCCATTGACTCCATTCCAGACACTCCTGAAGCTCCCCCACCAGCCTCCTTTGAATTACAGATGTTTTTCTGCTGCATCTGGTCTGGTGAGGACTACTGGCATAAAGAATGTCTGAGAGACTGGAAAAGCAGAGATGCTTTCTCTCTGGATCCTCAATGGGATGTTTGGAAACATTTTACCTCACCGTTACATCATTCAGCAAATGCTGCCTCACAAAAAGCATATATCCAGAGAATTCTCTATGAGATGACAAAATGTGTTCACACTATATTCTAGCACACACACACATGCATGCACACATATTTGCAATCCCATATTATCATAGGGATGGGATTACAGCTCAAAATCCTTGTCATAACCAAAGAAGATCTGCTAATATTGCTTTGGGATCAGATACTAGTTCATTCAATATTATGACTAAATTCATATCACCAAACATCCACAAGTCAGCCAATATAAAGAGAAAATTACTGTAATGAAAAGGGATCATCAAAAGACACATCTCTACCCAATCCAAATGAAACACGGCTGATTTAGCATTCCTCCTCCCTTCCTTAGGACTCTCTCCAGTAAGAGAATAGCTTATCGAGGCACCGTCCCAGGGTGATATTTCCATGAGATTTTGTGCAAACAAATTACACGTCCCCCGTCACACCCTGAATTATTAACTGGGTGATATCTCCAAGCTGTAGACACATCCACACATCCAGGCACAGAAACCCTGGAGTCGTGACTCACATCTGTCATGAGGCCTAGCTGACGTTAGATACAGGGAGCTGTTGGGAAGAAGGCCCAAACAATACATTATTCTGTCCTCACTTCCCAAATGGTAGAAAGCTCCTTAAAGCAATTCACAGCAGTATTATGGCTGATTTAGTCGTCGATAGTAAAGCTGCCAGACTTGAAAACCATTTATGTGATAACAGCAGTGTTGAATTGCAGTGATTCCAGAGCAAAAGGCATATTTCACAGGTGTGGGTTTTATTTCAGTATGACAGGAGTGTTAAAGATTTTGTTGACAGGGGTGAGATTCAGTTTGACTGTTGACCAGGGGAGTCATGCACTCCAAAAATCTGAAGGGTCACAAAGTACGTGAGGATGTCTAGGGGGTGGTCCGGAGGCCCCCCCCCCCCCCCCCCCCCGACCATAAATTGGAGAATTTTCCTGCAATCTTTTCCTGCAATCTAAAGCCAGAATCATTATGCTTAATTTTATCTAAAAAAATAAGTAAATATTTCTGCATATCTAAGCATACTGTAGCTTTGAGCTGTCTGGATCCTCCTGTCTTGGAATTCTTCTTTTTAAAGAAACTAGATATTCTTCTCTGTATCGCTGCTAAAATCTGGTTAATAAAAGATTGAAAGGAATGTTAGTCTTATTCAGTATCTTTAGTTAATGCTAGCTTTTTCTAAAGTCTACCAACCTTGCCAGCAGGGATGCAGGCTAAAAGAGTTAGACAAGCTAGCTACTCTAACTTGATTGATAGCCTGAAATGGCTTCTTGGTAACTTGTTATGAGGTTATGAACCTATCTGGTCTAGTTAATGTCAACTTCATAAAATTGCTAGGTGTGTATTACAGAGAAACAGAACAAATCTCAGGTGGCACATGCCCCTGTGCCCCCTATGGGCATGACGCCTCTGCTGCTGACAGATCTTTAGCAATTTCCCCTATGGCTGTACTTAATCTTCACACATGGCGACAACAGGGCAACCTGCTCACGCACACGCATGTAGGCAGGCACAGTCGCAGGCAGGCATGGTCGTGCACACACACATACTGCCACAGCCACCTGTGTTTAATGTTGCAGGCCCATTATTTATGGCCTTATCGGTGCTCATCACCATCACTATGTCATATCCTGTCTTAGCTCCTGTCCATCACCATGGGGACTCCAGACACAAACATATGGTGTTTATTTACTGGAGAGAGAGAGAGAGAGAGAGAGAGAAAAAATATATATATATTGTTGGCTATCTCCATCTATATTATGTGCCCCTTCAAATAGAATGTCAAAAATAAAAAAAGATCTGGAGTGCCACATTTTCTAATGTCACAGCCTTATTCTAAAATGGATTTTTTTTAAAATCCTCGGCAATCTACACACAGCACCCCATAATAACAAAACTAAAACAGGTTTTTAAAAATATTTGCTAATTTATTCAAATTTAAAGACAGAAATGTGCATAAGTAGTCAGACCCTTTGCTATGAGAATTGAGCTCAGGTGCATCCTGTTTCCATTAATCATCCTTGAGATGTTTCTTCAAATTGATTGGAGTCCACCTGTCATAAATTAAATTGATTGGACATGATTTGGAAAGGCACACGCCTGTATATATAAGGTCCCACAGTTGACAGTGTATTTCAGAGCAAAAACCAAGCCATGAGGTCAAAGGAATTGTCCGTAGAGCACCGAGACAGGATTCTGTTGAGGCACAGATCTGGGAAAGGGTACCAAAAAATGTCTACAGCAATTTAGGTACCCAAAAACAAAGTGGCCACCATCATTTTAAATGGAAGAAGTTTGGAACTCTGGCCAAACTGAGCAATCAGGGGAGTAGGGCCACGCAATTGTCACATCTGGAGGAAACCTGGCAGCATTCCTATGGTGAAGCATGGGGGTGGTAGCATCATGCTGTGGGGACATTTTTCAGCGGCAGGGACTGGGAGACTCATCAGGATCGAGGAAAAGATGAACGGATCCTTGATGAAAACCTGCTCCACAGAGCTCAGGACTGTCATGCCCTGACCTGAGAGAGCCTTTTTATGTCTCTATCTAGGTTTGGTCAGGGTGTGATTTGGGTGGGCATTCTATGTTCTTTTTTCTATGTTTTTGTATTTCTTTGTTTTGGCCTGGTATGTCTCTCAATCAGGGACAGCTGTACATCGTTGTCGCTGATTGGGAGCCATACTTAGGCAGCCTGTTTTCCTTTGGGGTTGTGGGTAGTTGTTTTCTGTCTTGTGTGTTTACCTGGCAGAACTGTTGGCTTTCGTTTTCTTGTTTGTTTTAAAGTGTTTCATTAAATATAATTATGACCACTTACCACGCTGCATCTTGGTCCCCTCTTCCAGACGATTGTTACAAGGACTTCAGACTGGGGTGAAGGTTCACCTTTCAACAGGACACCGACCCTAAGCACACAGCCAAAACAACGCAGGGGTGGCTTCGGGACAAGTCTCTGAATGTCCTTGAGTGGCCCAGCCAGAGCCCAGACTTAAACCCAATTAAACATCTCTGGAGAGCCCTGAAAATAGCTGTGCAGCAACGCTCCCCATCCAACCTGACAGAGCTTCAGGGGATCTGCAGAGAAGAATGGGAGAAACTCCCCAAATACAGGTGTGACAAGCTTGGATAAGAACCATTTCATTAAAAAACACATACAATTGTTGCTATGGGCAGTGTAATTCATTTATCAGGGAACACTATATGAGTTGGATGCAGCACGCCATATTCCAGACTATCCTTTGTTAAATCCACCATTACACCAGTACATTTTACAAACTGTTTTTATTAGATAAATGAATGCTGAACAGAATTGTAAGAATTACAGATACCAGGGCCGGTTCTAGCCTTTTCGGGGCCGTTAAGCGAGATTTGGTTTGGTGGGCACCCCCACCAAGTGGGCAAAAAACATTTGTGGTCCCCCCTCCTGAAGGTGGAGAGAAATGTGTTTTAAGTTTAATTAAAGTTTATTTCCTGCAGTTCTATCACCATGGGGCGGAGAGAATTTTTTTTTTTTAAATGTCATGCAATTCTACTCATTTCGACATGGGGTAGAGGGACGTTTTTGCAGTTTTAAAGCAAGTTTTCTGCAGTTCTACACATTTTGCCATGGGACACATAGAACATCTAGTAATTTTATAAAAAAGGTCCTGGAATTCTACACATTTTGCCATGACTTATGCCATGTTAATGATATCTGAGTGATTAACAAAATCCATGTGGGCCTCCTGGAGGTCAGGGCGCCTGGGCACATGCTCTGCATGCCAGGCCGGGACTCAGCCATGATTATTACGAATTACAAACTAGCTAGACTAACTTACCAATCAATAAATTGTTAGCTGACATAGCTAATTAGGTGACTGTCAGTGACTGACAAAACATAGAAAAACTGGTGACGCACAACCAAATTTCAAACATGAACATTGTGTAATCTATTATTATAACTTTCAACAGTAAGTTGATGTGCTCATTCACTGGTAGTTTTGGAGGCAAAACATTTTCTGAACATCACGCGCAAATGTAAAATTGATTTTTTGGATATAGATATGAACTTTATCGAACAAAACATACCTGTATTGTGTAACATTGAGTCCTGGGAGTGTCATCTGATGAAGATCATCAAAGGTTAGTGATTCATTTTAACTGTACTTCTGGTTTTTGTGATGCCTCTCCTTGCTTGGAAAATGGCTGTGGTTTTTCTTGTCTCAGCGCTGTCATAACATAATCTGATGTTATGCTTTCGCCGTAAAGCCTTTTTGAAATCGGACAATGTGGTTGGATTAACGAGAAGTGTATGTGAGAAATGTGAATTGAGATTTTTGTTTTGAACAGCGTTCCTCACTCACTCGCTTCACATTCACACTAGAAGCATGAAACAACGTTCTGAAGACTGTTGACATCTAGTGGAAGCCTTAGGAAGTGCAAAATGAACCCTAAGCCACTGTAGTTTGAATAGGGAATCAATTGAAAAAAAAACTACAAGCCTCAGATTTTCAACTTCCTGGTTGGATTTTTCTCAAGGTTTTGCCTGCCATATGAGTTCTGTTATACTCACAGACATCATTCAAACAGTTTTAGAAACATCAGTGTGTTTTCTATCCAAATCTACTAATAATATGCATATCCTACCTTCTGAGCCTGAGTAGCAGGCTGTTTAATTTGGGCACACCTTTCGTCCGGATGTCAAAATACTGCCCCCTACCCTAGAAGTTAAGTAAGCTGAATTTTCTCAAATTTGTCCAACTCAGAAGGAAATGTACTATCTGCTTCTTAATTTGTGCTGCTTGGATTGACTGCTTGACTCTGAAAATGTGGTTAAGCTTCCCTTTCCAACTCTTCATGACATTTCTACCATCACAGGTTTGGGTTTCTAAGTAGGAAATTCCTTCACGTAGAAAAAGCAGCAATGTACAATATCAACTATTCCTCACACCCAGCCGCTTCCCTACAGACACTGCTACACTGACACTACTATCTGTTATTTGTTTGCATCTTTGCCGTTTAGCCCAGGCATTTCTTTTGGGATGAAGGCAATGTGCCCTCGTTTCTTCATACGCTGTCAATCATATCACCGTTGTTTTCCTTTTTTTCAGAGGCTTTGAACGTTGTCAGTGGGACTCTACAGTGGAAGATGACATTTTAATTTCTAAAAGCCTGACAGGAAGGCATGGGCAATATCAGCAGAGGTCTTCCTGTCTGCAGAGTGCTTTCAGAATGAATAACCACAGACGACAGTCTTCCTGGGGGCAGCAGCAGCATCCTCAAGACAGTGAGAAGCAGACAGGATGTGTAGGCATTGGGACTGGAAGAGTGTTATGGTACTGAGGAATAGACACTCACAGTGAGACCTCAGAACCCAGGGGAATCCCTCTCTCCCACAGGTAGGCTGTGTTAAGACCAACCTGGCACAAAGGTTCTGTATTGCACTGCCAATAATACACCCCTTACTGTGACATTTCTATGTACTTTTATATTAAATGAATATACATTTGGTTACCTTATTCTTATTATGAAATGTTCAAATATGTCATTTTATCACGACTCAGGATAAGACACAGGAGGCGGATGGATCAGTTCTCAGATAATTTATCATAACACGCAAAGGGCAGGTCAAGGACAGGCAAAGGTTCGTAACCAGGTCAGAGGAGTCCGACAGGTACAGGACGGCAGACAAGCTCAGGGTTAGGTAAGGCAGAAAGGTCAGAACCACAAAAGCTAGAAACAGAAACTAGAGACCAGGGAAAAACAGGAAAGATGCTGAGACAACAAGACGAATTGGCAAAAGACCAACAGAAAACGCAGGTATAAGTACACAGGGGATAATGGGAAACACCTGGTGGGGGGTGGAGACAAGGGTGTGACACATTTTTAAAGCACTCCAGGGATGGGTAAAATTATCCGTAAAAAGAGCACGCTCTGGCCCTGAGATATGTCACTATGCTGGATCAGCAGAAGCCCTCCAGTCACCATCATTATGAGGTAGTTAGCCATCACTAATGTGGACCTGCTTCCGTTTATACTCACTTTGATTTACTGGCCTTTCCACATTAGACTGTCTCTCTCTCATGCAGTAAATGATGCTATAAAATAGATTTTATGGCTGCTTAGTACCATTCAGGTAGCTGTCATAGGACAGCTTTCACATGTATCACATTATATGCAGCTTTCCTCATCAGTCCCCAGATGCTCATCAGAACCGTCCCTCTTTGATCCAAATGACAGCCATACAAGTAATGTTATTGTTTATCATTGGGACCAAGGCCTCTTAATCATGTCAACAAAGTCTGTTGGGTTTTTGATTACTCACCGCCACCCATAAAAGTTTTTTTTTTTTTTTTTTTTTTTTTTCAAGGCTCTTTTAGAAGGTGAGAGGATCTGTGTCCAATCTCCATTATGCCTTCCTGGTATTCATTATCTACATGATGGAGTTCTCTCTGTGACCCTGACTGTCCTGAACAGTAATATCAATGGGCTGTTTAAAAGCATTATTTATACTAATGCCTGCAGAGACCTCTGCTTTACTCTTGTTCTCTCTTTCTCTCTCCCACTCTCTGCACCGTGCCACCGATGGAACGAGGGCCCAGTTAGTGGCATCAATCTGCAGGCGAGGCGCAGAGAGAGGAGTGACACAGGCCCCATCTCTCACACACAGCCCTGCTCTGGTTGTGACATTAAGCTGGGAGATGATGGGGGAGTGTGACAGGGAGAGAAGGAGGAGTGATGGGGGCCCTCCATCAGAGGCAAGGCTCTGTCAATGCTTGTCTCTACAGTACTTTTTTATTGGACTTTAAGTCCCCAAAAAGCATATTGCAAACTGCCGCTCACAAATTCCCATTTTCAAGTCCCTTGCTGCGTGCTACGAAGTGGGAGATCATTCCAATTCAAATGTGATTTTAGCTTAGAAGAGTGCAGAGTTATTTTCTCCATTATAAAATAGACAACCAATGTCTAGATGTTACCGTGAGTTTCTATTCTATTGCAGTAACACAGAGCTCTGTCTTACTGCATTTGTTTTCATAACCATCTTTATTCAGAGTCATGGTTGACATAGATGGATATTGTTTTGGTTGCTGCCTGTTTAATTATCTCTCTCTTTCTCTGCAGACATCAATCCCTGGCTGTTAATGAGAGTGGTTATTGCGGTAATCATTCAGTGCTGATAAAAGTGAATGTCCTTGTGGGAGGAAATCAGTTGCTGCTGATACAGTCAACCTGGAATGAAACACTGGGCTCCTGCCTGCCTGCTGCACCGCTGCGCAGCGCTAATCACCTGATCCCCAAATCTAATTTGTTGTTAATTGAAATGACCTTTTTTATTCAATCAAGCCGATAACTCATCTGGTGTGCACAGCATTTTAGGCCCATCTGGGGAGACTAGATAATTATTTTCAAAACACCATAATTATATCTCTAACATTATTCTAACAAATGCAAAAATAGAGCAAACATGCCCAAGCTTAAAATATGCTCTTACTCAGTCCGCGAGGTACATCTTCATTTCTTTGGAGAAGAAAACAGGAATCTATTCCATTGAACATACTGTGTGATAAACAGCTACAGCTGCAATCTATAGATGTATTCTCTAGTCAATCTTTGACTTCTCTCATGTCAATTGAGGTTCGTGATGGTTGGTTCTAAGGAATGTAACTTCAATACTGTGTATCTTCATTATATACAGCCTGCATTAGGGTAAAAATGTACATGCAGTAGTTTTTATTAGAAATAGGTGGAATAGGCTCTGTCCATTACCCAAAGCACTGTGAAATAACTGTTCAGCATGCCTTCCATTTAATCCCTCCTGCTGTCAGTACCAGAAAGCAAGGAGCAGCCTTGCCAAGGGAATATATAACAACACAAGGCGAGACCCAGATGCAGACACAGGAGGCAGATGGTTTCACTCTCTGATATTTATTGAACAACGAGGGGCAGGCAAGAGGCAGGTCGAGGACAGGCAAGAGTTCAAAACCAGGTCAAAGTCCGAACGGTACAGGGCGGCAGACAGGCTCAGTGTCAGGGCAGGCAAAAGGTCAGAATCGGGAGGACTAGAAAAGCGCGACTAGGACAAAAAGGACCTTGGAAAACCGCTGGTTGACTTGGCAAGACAAGACGAACTGGCAACAGACAAACAGAGAACACAGGTATAAGGGTAATAAGTAATAACTGAGGGTAATAAGATGGATGACACCTCGAGGGGGGGTGTAGTCAATCACAAGGACAGGTGAAACAGATCAGGGTGTGACAGAATAGTACTAGCTATGTAGGATCTTAATTTCAGCCAGTTTGCTACTTCAGGAAAATAATCCTGCAGCAATGGGAAATGTGAATTATTATGTGAATTATAATTAATGGACATTTGTGTAGGGGTTGATACATTTGTCCTAAGGGGAAATCAAGTCTGAAATGTTAAAGTGGAAATTAATCTTCAGAAGCCTTTTAAAACCTTTAACACACTACACATGTTAACTTTCCTGCAATACAGGAAATATATCTTGTAACAGGCTGATCAAATTAAGATCCTACATCTGTATGTCATACTGTATATGGACAGCAATTAATATGTTGTAGAGTTTGCTCTGTCTGACCACAGTATTCCAGGGAGCCCAATAAACCTGTCACCTCTGGTAACTCCCTAATCAAGGGCCATGAGTGCACTCTGTCGCAACGCCACTGCACCGCCATTACTTCACATTACATCCACCCAGAGATGGCAACAAGAGCGTAACCATGTCAACCCTACTCCGCCATGGATTGGCCCCTGTGGTGTATTGGCCTGGACAGAAATCCATCTCTCCAGGGATCAAAGACACATTAGAGGGCCGTGGGGCCAGCTACAGTATCTGCCAGGGATAAAGAAATAGTGGTGGAACACAAAGAAAAACAAATGTGAGTCTGCATCCTTGATTTTCTGTCAACCTGTAGAAGAATGTGTCAAAACAATGCTCTAATCAGTTCTAAGCAGTGAACTGCTAGTTTGCATAGATCAGAGAAGAAAATGTATGTTTGAAGGGGATTGGGTATTTATGCATTAGTGTCAGAGACATACATGATCAGCGTTTTGTGTGTTGGGTAGCTGGAGGGAAAGCCTCTTATTGGAGGAGCTGAGGAGATGGGAAGAGTCCCAGGGGATCTAAGGTAGGCTTACAGTATATCTCCAGGGAAACGTTCAGCTCAGAGTCCAGGTCATATGCAGGTAAATACTGGCCCTAATTAAGAATTATCTTCCATCTGAGGAGCTCAGATGTGGACAACTGCTATGATGGAAAAAATATTTGATCAGTTTAAGTGGATAGCTGTTAATTTAAGTGTATCTCAGGTCACTTTTACGCTCAAGGTTTTCAGTGGTTGTATCGTCAGTCAAGTGTAAAACGAAACATTTCCCTGTAGGGATATGGAGAGACAGCTGCCTAAATCATTTCGACATTTACTCAGTATCTACACATTACCTAACTTAGCTGCTACAGTCACAGAAGTAGGCATCCAAATGGAATTGTGCCAAATAAAATATCAGCTTGGCTATAGAGGAGGTTTTAACTATAGAGGAAGTAAGTCCTAATCCTGGTCTATTACGAAATAGTCTATCAAGTGGCTTGGCTCGAAGTGACTTGAAATGGGATAAGGTCTGTTTTATCACACATTATTCTTTGAAGGAGAATTTCCGAAGAACATTATTTGGATCTGTTGTAATGAGAAGATGTCATTTGTTATTTGCAGGCTCTTTGACTGTTCTGTGCTTACAAATGCATGGACCAAAATAGAACAAAGTTTCACATTACTCAAATGAGCACATTACAGATGTAGGATCTTAATTTGAGCCAGTTTGCTACAGCAGGGAAATAATCCTGCAGCAACAGGAAATGTGAATTATTATATGGATTATAATTAATGGACATTTTTGTAGGGGGTGATCATTTTTCAAAGTGGAAATTACAAACTTCAGAAGCCTAAAGAAACCTCAAAAACAGTACAAGTTGTATATTTCCTGCATTGCAGGATAGTTATCCTGCAACAGGGTGATCAAATTAAGATCCTACATCTGCAGCTGCGTACAAAGCTTTTATTTCTACAATATTTTTCTCAGAAGGACAAACCTTCAAAACAATCAACAGAAAATGGAGGAGTGACAGGTTCATTATCAGGATGGGAGTATTAGAGCATGTTTGTCTCCCAGACTAGGAACACGATAGTGTCCTGGGGAACCCATGTCAACCTGGGCAATAACTATACCTCAATTGTCCTCAGCAATTCTCAGCACACATCCATGCTTTACAGAAACTCCTCCAGAATATATCCAAAGTGACAGTATATCCCCTCGCTCGTAAACACGCATGCACACTTACACAAACGGCTGCACACAAATACACGCATGCACGCCCGAATGCACAGACACACACACACACACACATATGCAAACAGATAATTTAATGAGAAAAAACGTGCCCCCCACATCCATTATACTCCTGTATATCTGTTGAATCATTCAGGAAAATATTAAGACCCTTTATCAGTAATAGAAACTAGTTAGAGCAGTGTTTCTCTTGAGTGTCCAAATTAGTTTCCTCTTCAGGGATATGTCTGCTCAGGTTGACAAGGTGTAACTAACTCAGTGTATCTTGGTCAGTCAGTCCACTTACAAAGCCCATGTCACGCCCTGACCATAGAGCCATTGTTTCTCTATGGTGAAGTGGTTCAGGGTGTGACTGGGGGGTGATCTAGTTTATTTATTTCTATGTGGGGTTCTAGGTTTTATTTTCTATGTTGGTGATTTGTTTATTCGTTTATTCTTTATTTGTTTTGTATTTGCATAAAGTTTCACTTTATAATAAATTATGTGGAGCGCTACTCACGCTGCGCCTTGGTCCGATCATTCCAATGAATGTGACAGCCCATTAATCCTCCCTGTTTCTATCCCAAGACGACACCACAAATTGTGTGTTCTCTGTTACTGTGCTCTAAAATCCCTGAAATTACTCACAAATGATGTACTATATCAAACACGTCCAATAATGTTGTTAAATTTGATCACACATGCATTTCTGAAAATGGCAGCTAGGCACTGATTGAGTTTATATAATTGGTTTTGAAACATGAGAATGTTGAAAAGGTCGGAGTAATCGCTTAACATCTATTAGGCCTATGTTGGGCAGTATGTACTTATACACAGCGGGGGTGGAGTGTGAGGGGATACTCAATACTGACTGTGGTGGAAGAGGCTACGTTAGACAGTGATACATCCCACTGGGCCCAGATGTCAGGTCAACGTCTAGTTTTGAATTACATTTGGTTGATTTGTTTGGTTGATTTGTCAACTAACCTGCATTCAACGTGAAATCAGTCAAACTTTTCACCATGTCATTGGATTTAGGTTAAAAGTTTGGTGAAAAAAAAATACGAAAACCACGCCATTTCAACAGCAAAAATTCAACAGCAAAAAATCTATGTGATGACATGGAATCAAGGATGAAAATTGATTTGATTTGAAAAAGTAATCAACGTAAGGATGGATGCCTACTTCTGTGACAGCTGAGCTAGGTCATTTGTAGATACTTCTCATTTTATTTAACTAGGCAAGTCAGTTAAGAACAAATTCTTATTTACACTGACAGCCTACTCCAGCCAAATCCTAACCCGGGCAACACTGTGCGCAACCCTATGGGACTCCCTATCACGATTGGTTGTGATACAGCCTGGAATCAAACCAGGGACTGTAGTGATGCTTCTAGCACTGAGATGCAGTGCCTTAGACCGCTGCACCACTTGAGAGCCCATTGATTACTTTTTTCAAATCCAATCAGTTTTCCACATTGACTCAACCTCATCACATTGAAAATGTAGAGAGAAATCCTGTAATAAGGTCTTTCCTGCCTGATCAGAGCTTTCATGTGGTTTTGTCAGAAATCAGCACTGAATTGTGCAACACAATTTATAAGGTTATAAGTAGTGAGAAAAGCTCTGTTAAAAAAAACGCCCCCTTGCATACTCAGGAAAAATACCCTCCATGTCCACTCAGTGTCATCTCCCTGCTCCTTACCCTGTGTTTGCTCTCACTTAGTTGTGCTGTCTCAGCAAAGTGAGTTCTCAAGGAGAAACATACACTTCCTGTGTCCTTGGAGAACTTTTGCTCACTGCTCTGAAGCAAACTCCTCTCTCTGTTCTGCTGTGTATCACAACGGCACCCTGCCCTCCTACCTCAGACACCACTCAGGTACAGGCACTGACGAATAGTGCAGAGATAATTCTGGATCTCGGAGAAGCATTCTCTGGCGTATCTGAGATGACACTCCCCACATGGGGCTCCCATAGTCACAATGAGTAATGTGTTGCTGTAGTGGCCTATGGGTGGGGAATACAGACGCATGGTGCCGTCAGAGATGAGATATACTGCTGAAGATGAATAAGGTTTATCCAGTGATGTAGTTGCTGTATGCACATGTCCTCTGGAGTCTGATATATATACACGTAGATCTTTATTAATCAGAGTTGGTTTTAGGGGAAACTGCACAAGCGGAGAGGTGATGAGCTCCATACTATGTTGCTGATTCTATGTCTGTCTTACCTTGCCTTCTTGAGGGGTTTGACCTCACCACATTTGCCTTTGAACTTTTCAAATCAAATTTCAAATCAAATTTATTTATAAAGCCCTTCTTACATCAGCTGATATCTCAAAGTGCTGTACAGAAACCCAGCCTAAAACCCCAAACGGCAAGCAATGCAGGTGTAGAAGCATGGTGGCTAGGAAAAAAACTCCCTAGAAAGGCCAGAACCTAGGAAGAAACCTAGAGAGAAACCAGGCTATGAGGGGTGGCCAGTCCTCTTCTGGCTGTGCTGGGTGGAGATTATAACAGAACATGGCCAAGATGTTCAAATGTTCATAGAAGACCAGCAGGGTCAAATAATAATCACAGTGGTTCTCGAGGGTGCAACAGGTCAGCACCTTAGGAGTAAATGTCAGTTGGCTTTTCATAGCCAATCATTCAGACTATCTCTACCACTCCTGATGTCTCTAGAGAGTTGAAAACAGCAGGTCTGTAACAGGTAGCACGTCTGGTGAACAGGTCAGTGTTCCATAGCTGCAGGCAGAACAGTTGAAACTGGAGCAGCAGCTCGGCCAGATGGACTGGGGACAGCAAGGAGTCAGAAGAGTCAGAAGAGTCAGAAGAGTCAGAAGAGTGAGAAGAGTGAGAAGAGTGAGAAGAGTCAGAAGAGAGTGAGGAGAGAGAGAGTGTGTGAGAGAGAGAGAGAGAGAGAGAGAGAGAGAGAGGGAGTCCTAGCCCCCGACACATAAACTACTGGAGGCTGAGACAGGAGGGGTCGGGAGACACTGTGGCCCCACCCAACGATACCCCCGGACAGGGCCAAACAGGCAGGATATAACCTCACCCACATTGCCAAAGCACAGCCCCCACACCACTAGAGGGATATCTTCAACCACCAACTTACCATCCTGAGACAAGGCTGACTATAGCCCACAAAGATCTCCGCCCCGGCACAATCCAACCCAACTTTTGAGTTGCACTGGCCTTACAATTTGCTGCTGTTTATGGATGAATTAGGAAATGCTGCTGTGGAGGTGTATTGTGATGTCTATCACTCAGATGTGCTCAGCCGGTATGTCATTAATAAGTAGCATGTGACTCTGCCTCCAGCCCTTGTGTATGCAAAGGTTACTGGAATCAATTGGAATTCGGCAACAGAAGGGCCTTTCAAGATTGGAAATTAAATTCCCATCATCGTGGAAGAAATCTGTTACCCACAAAATATCGTGCTGTTCAGAACAGATGATAGGCAGCGCATAAATGATTGGCCATTTGAATTATGGAATGTTTCCATTTCCTTTACATTTTTCACTGTCGGCCTGACACGGTATAAAGGTTAATTGCATTATGTGGCCATCGCTGTTTTTGTTTCCCAGTGCACATGACAACGGAGTACCGATTATTCAGTATCATTACACTGTTCCCTTTCACTCAATATTAATCCTACTCATATCACTGTTAGTCCTGGTTTAGGCTTTGCCCTGTTGGAGTCAGACTGGGCCCAAGCTCTGTGGGAAATGAATGGTTATGCTGGTCTATGTCCCCTCACCACTAATTGATCAGCTTTGTTCTCTTAGCTGGGACTTCATGCTTCAGCTTGAACGACCAGCATTGTGGGTATTTCACCTCTCTGTTTGTACCTCCATCCATCACCCACCAACATGGCTTTAGAAATTGTGACCAGGCAGACAGATGTTCTAATCTAGAACAGGCCTGCGTTCCACCACACTCTGAATACATCTAAGAATGAGTCTCACTGGAGGCATGGAGCTCATTCATTTCTTTCCCATGCAGGCCTGGGATAAAGCACTCACACAGGGCTCTGCAGTGGCCCAGCCCATCCCCATTCACTCCCCATAGAGCCTAGGGTCAGAGTCCCATGGCAGGGTCAGGTGACAGGTGCTGGATCATGAATATGGATGGAGCCTCTCCATCTGCTGCACTGCAGTCTGTAAACAAGTAGACAGCACTGGCTGGTATCTGAGGCTCAATGAGTAGCACATGTTGGCCTGGGAGTTTGGATATCAATATATGTGACTAAAAGTGCATATGTAAATCTGAAATGCTCAAAGAGATGTGATTACACTACAGTTGTCACGTCCTGACCAATATAAGTTGTTATTTTCTATGGTAGAGTGGTCAGGGCGTGACAGGGTTTTTTTGTGTGTTTGTTGTATGTTTTCTATTTCTATGTTGTAATTCTAGTTTGTCTATTTCTAGGTTGGGGTTTATTGGGTTGGCCTTCAATTGGAGGCAGCTGGTCCTCATTGCCTCTGATTGGAGGTCATATTTAGTAGGGGTGTTTCTGCATGTTTGTGGGTTATTATCTTTTGAGTAGTGTGTTGTCCTCTCTGCATCACAGGTTGTTGTTGTTGTTGTTGTTGTGTGTTGTTGTTGTTGTTGTTGTTGCTGTGTATTTAAGTGTATTGCATTCAGTTTCACGTTTAATAAATTATGTGGAAGTACGAACACGCTGCATTTTGGTCCGATCCTTCGAACAGCCGTGACAGAATAACCCACCAAAGAAGGACCAAGCAGCAAAAGAAGGAGCAGCAGGAGGAATGGACATGGGAGCAGATTTTGGACTGGGAAGGACCCTGGAGTCAGGCTGAGGAGTATCGCCGACCGAAGGAGGAACTTGAGGCAGCGAAGGCAGAGCAACGATACTACGAGGCGTTATATGCACCGAAAGGCAAGTGCGGGGGCACACGGGGAGTTTTGCTAAGTCAGGATGGAGACCTGAGCCAACTCCCCATGCTTACCGTAGGGAGCGGGTGACGAGGCAAGCAGCGAGCTATGCGGTAATGCGCACTGTATCGCCCATACGCGTTCACAGCCTGGTGCGCTTGGTGAAAGCTCCTCATCGTTGTCGGGCTAAGATTGGCATTCAGCCAGGACGGGTTGTACCAGCCATAAGCTCCAGACCTCCAGTACGCCTTCACAGCCCAGTACGTCCTGTTCCTGCTACCCGCACTCGCCCTGAGGTGCGTGTTACTAGTCTGGCGCATCCAAAGCCAGACCCACGCATCAGGCCTCCAGTGCGCCTGCCCAGTCCAGGAAGTCCTGTTCCTGCTCCCCGCACTCGGCCTGAGGTGCGTGTTACTAGGCTGGCGCCTCCTATGCCAGCCCCACGCATCAGGCCTCCAGTGCGCATCCATAACCCGGTACAGTCAGTGCCTGCTGTGAGCACTCGGCCCTTAGTGCGTCTCCCCAGTCCGGTGAGACCGACTCCTGCTCCTCGCACTCTCCCTCCAGTGCGCATCCATAACCCGGTACAGTTATTCTACATTGTAACAAATAGTAAAAATAAAGAAAAACCCTTGAATGAGTAGGCGTGTCCAAACTTATGACTGTATGTGTATATATATAGTCTGGCGCCTCCTATGCTAGCCCCACGCATCAGGCCTCCAGTGCGCATCCATAACCCGGTACAGTCAGTGCCTGCTGTGAGCACTCATATATAATGTTTGTTACAAAAGGCAATTAGATGCACCACTTGATCAAAAAGAGCTGTTTTTTAGGCTTGGTGGGCGAGGAAGCAGCGCTGTCTGGCAAGCTTGATAAGATCTCAAGCTGTTTTCCAAGGGGTTTAATGCTGGTTGTTAGTTGGGCTGTCTATGAGTGATCCCCATGGGGTAGGGCTCTAATCTCCTACTGTCTGAAATGCCAGTCAGGGGAGGAGGCTGAAGACATTCGCAATCCCCTTTGCAAATGACACCTGATGTGTTTAAAAGAGCAGCATTGTGTTCTCCTGCCGAGGGGCAGCAGGTGTAATCATCTGCTTTGTACAGCTCTTTCAAGATGCTTAATTGTAGCAGGGTTTTGCTATTCATACAGTACAATGGCAATCCTCAGACTTCCCTCAACAGCACTCTGATACCCCAAATGTCTGGGCATTATTCCAAAGTGCATTTGCCATGAGTAAGTCCAACTTCTGTCAATTTCATGGTTGTTGTTGTTTATTTCTTTGTTATTATTATTTTTAGTCTCTATATTTTACAACCCCTCTGTTTGTTATGTCTTTCTTCAGCTCTTTTGGAGTAGCCGTTATGTATTTGTTCCTGTGTTTGTGTTCATAAAGCCATACTTTCATCTGAAAACATGCAATGCACAGCTTTAACGATTACAGTATGTCTGAACAACCAGTGAAGAAGAAAATAAAGATTATAAGCCATATCACTGAAATCCTGAACTAGAGTAATACTCTGGAGTTTGGACATCATGGTTGGCAGGTAGCCTCGTGGTTAGAGTGTTGGACTAGTAACTGGAAGGTTGCAAGATTAGATCCCTCAGCTGACAAGGTAAAAATTGGTTCTTCTTCCCCTGAACAAGGCAGTTAACCCACTGTTTCTAGGCAGTTATTTAAAATAAGAATTTGACTTGCCTAGTTAAATAAAGGTAAGAAAAATCATAATACTTTGTCCTTCCACCACAGTCCTCTGTAGCATTTGGCAATCAGTCCCACTGGAGGAAAAATAACTCCAGAGGTATGGCCAAATGTAGATAGATGACCCACTCTCTGTTCAATTGAACATAATTATTGTTTGGGCATCTCAGTCTCTAATGATCAACAGAACACAACACCATGCATATTGCGTCAAGTTGGAGGCAAATACCACTTCTCCATGTTGAAAACCTTGTACAAGTTCAGAATTGGCACACTCAACATTTTTATTACCAAAGGGAACAGCTAAATATGGCTTTGTTTGTCATGTTTTTATGATGAAATAAGTAAGAAAGCTTACCACATTTTCCTGAACCATCGTAGTATGATATTTCAAATAGAGAGAAACTTATTTTCTTCTTGGTGCTACTTAAATAAAGAGAGAGTTCCTGTACAGCCCTCCCAGCCCTTACACTTGATGTTCTGTAAAGATGGCTGCCAGTTACACTGACTCAGTATGTCTGCCATACTGCATTTTAAGACTGAAACCTTTAAAAAAAAAGTTAAAAATGAAACATATCCAACTCTGGGTTTCATTTCAGCCTAACATCAGTGATACGGATCACCGGATACTGTCCATAATCATAATGATGAATAATTGATGATAAAATCCTTACCACAGGCCATGACTGAAACATTCTAACCTTTCAATGTACTAAACAAAAATTCTATATAATGTATGTGGCTATGTGGATGACATCTACAAAAGAGATCTGGTACAGATTCATTTTGCTGTATTAACAGTTTGACATTGACAAGCAGACACTGTAGAGTATGGACATCCTGGTTGATTCCCTGCAGCAATAATTCCACTGGATATGGGAGAACACTGTAAAGATAAAGGAACAAAAGAACTAAACAAAAAAGTTTTCAGAGCCAGACGCCCAGCAGACATAATCTTCGAACAGATTATATGGATTAAAGTATGTTGTTTACACAACATTAAGTATTTTAAGACGATTTCTGGTTGTTATGCTATATTTTGGAAAATAGTAATTTTCCCAAATCTCTTATAGACTTTTGGGTATTTAAAACGAATATCATAATAATCACTATAGGGTTTGTAGAATGGAATACTATGATATTCATAGCATTTTGGTATTCAAAATGTAATACTTTGACCTTCAGGATTAGTGCTAGGATTGTGGGAAGAATCCTGTGTGTACAATAAGGAATAGCTGCTGCTTTGGCAAAAGCTAATGGGGATCCAAATAAACATTCATACAGATTCTCTCATGCTCCCAATGGAACATTCATGGGGAGGTTTGAAGTATGTGTGCATATAGGATTCTGTTCAGTGAGAATAAAGCAGAATCAACTCTAGTCTCTACTAGTTTCCTTTATGTGCCCTTTATGGTTCTGTGCTTGACAGGCGTTTTCAGAGGTGAGCTTCTATGAATTTGTCCTATAGTACTTGTGTGCCTCTGTCCGTGGAGCTACAATCACCATGAGAGACTCTGGAGTGCTGTGGAGCATTTCCTGAAAGAGGTAAAACATATACAAATACACCCAGGGAGTATAACAGCCTCACAGCTGCAGTCTAAACTTTACCCTACAGGCCCAGGGATATTACTCTAAAGGATAGTCTATACACGTTTATAAAAAGATAGGGCAGGTAGGATCTTGGTAGGATCTTGATCTGTCTTATGGATCCAGTGGGAGCATATGAGGTTTATTTCTACACATCACTTTATATCCTCTCTCTCTCTCTTACTCTTTATCTTAGACACTGCCTTTCTAATCCATTGAACAGAAAACAAACCCCTCTCGGGCTAGGCATCCCTTACTGCTCTGTGGGCGATGGCTGTACAGTATAGCAGCCTATGGAAGACACGGGTCGTTACTAAGCAGAGGTTATTTTAGCAAAAAGGCCAAAGGAGGTGTGGTATATGGCTAATATACCATGGCTTGGAGTGCCAGGATACAGACATTAGCCGTGGTATGTTGGCAATATACCACAAAACCCCAAGGTGCCTTATTGCTATTATAAACTGGTTACCAATCTAATAAAAAAATGTTGTCATACCCTTGGTATAAGGTCTGATATACCATGGCACAGTCAGGGCTCAAACCACCCAGTTTATAATCATATTTAAAGGTGTGTTTGTCACGTCCACTCCCGCTCCTCCCCTCCGGCGTTCGAATTCACCGGTACACTAACCACCGGTCCTGGTATCCATCACTATGCACACCTGGCATCAATCATTATGCGCACCTGCACGTCATCATCAGACACACCTGGACTCCATTACCTCACTAATTACCTCCCCTATATCTGGCAGTACCTTAGGTTCTTTCCCCAGTCAGTATTGTTTATGTGTTTCATGTCTATATGCTACTTGTATTTGTTATATTGTTCGATGTTCCATTTATTATTAAACTCACCAACTGCACTTGCTTTCCGACTCCCATCGTATACATTACAGAATACTGACTCCAACAATGGATTCAGCAGGAAAACACTATCTCCCAGATGTTCGACGAGCAGGGATACCGTCTAAGTCAAGGTATGACTAGCTGGCACAACTGGGGACGGCTATGGATGAGGCTCTTCGCAAGGTGCAACGTCTCGAACATGCCCAGGAGGCATTGTTGTCAACTAGCGGAGGATACTCTACAACCAGTCAACCCAGCGAGCTAACACAACGGCCCATTCAGCAACCCGCTCAGGTCAGCGATGTCTGTTTGTCCCTCCCGGATAAGTATGACGGTACCCCATCTAAATGCCGTGGCTTCCTATTTCAGTGCTCCCTCTACTTTACACACCAAATGGAGCCCCCACCACTGAGGTCCAAGGTTGCCACGCTTATTTCTCAACTGACTGGGCGGGCGTTGGAATGGGCCACGGCTGTCTGGGAGAGAGGAGAAGAGGGGATCATGGCTCTGTTTGTGCATCTTCGATCATCCCCCGGAGGGCAGAGAGGGGGGTGAGCGCTTACTTCAATTACGGCAGGGGGACCAGACATCTGCCGAGTACGAGCTCACCTTCCGGACAGTAGCAGCATCCAGTGGATGGAATGAGCCGGCGCTTCGCACGCTATTCAGAAGAGGAGGAGGTCCAGACGGAACTGGCCTGTCGAGGTGACAACCACTCCTTGGACTCGCTCATTGCGATGGCCATCCGTCTAGATAACCTACTTCAGGACCATTGGTACTCTCATCGCTTCTCTCCCACCCTCAGTGAACACTCTGGATCAGCCTAAACCCATGGAGGTAGGGGTCACACGCCTCTCCACGGCGGAGCGACGCAGATGAAGACAGCTGGGGCTCTGTCTGTATTGCGGTCAAGGAGGGCACCAGCTCCAGCGGTGTCCGACACTTCCCAATCCGGGATCCACAAAAGAAAAGGGACGGTCACGTCATATTCCACCTCCTGGGGCAGGAGTGAGTATTTCATCTTCATCACTTTCTGCTAAGCTCTTTTTCATGTCCATCGCACTAGTTGACTGCCCCTCATGTACTGTGTCTACAGCGTTAGTGGATTCCGGTGCCGCGGGGAACTTTATTGACCAGACCCTTGCCTCTCTTAACATCATCTAACACCCACTTTCTCCTCTCCTTTCCCAGTTCATGCCCTCGATAGTTGGCCAATAAAATCCGGAGACTGTGTTTAGCACGATGTCTGGTCACTACGAGTACTTGGTGATGCCATTTGGTTTAGCCAATGCTCCGTCAGTGTTCCAGGCATTCGTTAACGAGGTGTGACTTGGTGTGACTTGGTAGCGTAAGGTGTCTCCTTAGGCTACCAAGTCAGCCCGCAGGAAGTGAGGATGGATGACAAGAAGGTAGATGCGGTAAGGTCATGGCCAGTCCCAACCACCATAAAAGGGGTTACAATGGTTTTTGGGGTTTGCCAACTTTTCCGCTGTTTCATCAGGAACATCAGCTCAGTTGCAGCCCCTCTCACCTCTCTCCTCAAGGGTGGTCCCCATGGGTTGGTGTGGAGCCCAGCAGCTGACGGGGCCTTCCGTCTAGTCAATGGACATTTCACCTCCGACCCATTGCTCAAACACCCAGATCCCACAATCTGCTTTGAGGTGGACGCTTCAGAGGTGGGTGTGGGAGCAGTTCTGTCTCAGAGGGTGATCCACAAAATTAACCACAAAATTACAATGACGACCTCCCTCAGCCAAACCCTAACGACACTGGGCCAATTGTGTGCTTCCCTATGGGACTACCATTCACAGCCAGTTGTTATACAACCTGGAATCGAACCAGGGTCTGTAACCAGGGTCTGAGATGCAGTGCCTTAGAGCGCTGCGCCACTCGGGAGTGACCGATTACTGTCAACCTCTTACTGGAGGTTTGCTTATTCAAATACTTTGAGGTGGATGGTTTACATTTATATCAGCATTTTTTTACCTGAGTATTTCTGTTACGCATGTATTTCCTGTGTGTGAGTGTCAAATCAAATTACATTTTATTGGTCACTCACATATTTAGCAGATGTTATTGCAGGTATAGCAAAATTCTTGTGTTCCTAGCTTCAACAGTGCAGTAGTATATAAAAACGATTCACAATTTGTGAAATAATGGGATAGGGCAATGTTGGAGTGGCATTGACTAAAATATAGAACACAGTCTATACATATGAGATGAGTAAAGCAGTATGTAAACATTATTTAAACAGTATTAAAGGGACTAGTGTATATAGGGCAGTCTATGTATATAGAGCAGCAGTCTCCAAGGTGCAGAGTTGCATAACCGGGTGGAAGCCGGCTAGTGGTGGCTATTTAACAGTCTAATGGCTTTAAGCAGTTTTTCAGTCTCTCGATCCCAGCTTTGATGCACCTGTACTGACCTCGCCTTCTGGATGATATTGGGGTGAACAGACTGTGGCTCGGGTGGTTGATGTCCTTGATGATCTTTTTGGCCTTCCTGTGTCATCGGGTGCTGTAGGTGTCCTGGAGGGCAAGTAGTTTGCCCCCGGTGATGCGTTTGGCAGACCGCACCACCCTCTGGAGAGCCCTGCAGTTGCGGGCAGTGATGCAGTCCGACAGGATGCTCTCAACTGTGCATCTGTAAAAGTTTGTGGGTTTTCTTCAGCCTCCTGAGGTTGAAGAGGCACTGTTGTGCCTTCTTCACCACACTTTCTGTGTGGGTGGACCATTTCAGATCGTCAGTGATGTGTATGCCAAGGAACTGGAAGCTTTCCACCTTCTCCAATGTGGTCCCGTTGATATGGATAGGGGTGTGCTCCCTCTGCTGTTTCCTGAAGTCCACAATCAGCTCCTTTGTTTTGTTGACAATGAATGAAAGGTTATTTTCCTGGCACCACTTTCCCGGGGCCCTCACCTCCTTCCTGTAGGCTGTCTCGTCATTGTTGTGTTGTCTACAAACTTCATGATTGAGTTGGAGGCGTGCGTGGCCACACTGTCATGGGTGAACAGGGAGTACTGGAGGACGCTGAACACGCAGCCTTGTGTACCTTCCAGGGGCGGAAATCCCGGGGGGGACGAGGGGGACACGACCCCCCCCATCCTGGGGAAAATATGATTTGTCCCCCCAATATATCACTGAAACATAACTATGTAATTTAAATAATATTAATAATATGCAATGAAAGCAATTGTGCTGATTATAGACACTTACTAGCGCGTTTTTAAGTTTCAAAAGATTGCGACCCCCCCCACCCCCCCCCCCCCTCCCCCCTTTGCCTCACAATGGTTTGATCCACTGCCAGTTCCTTAGTTGGCAAGGTAACAGAGGGGTCGTATCTACTGTCTGAAAGGCACTCAATGAACGTAACTGACATAAGGTTAATCCAGTCAATCGCGCGCACACACACTAGCTGAATATGCAGAGCTAGCGCTCAAATATTAACTATTAAGCTAGCTAGTACCTATTCCATTTATGTGGCCTCGTCAAAGATGGAATCTTTGCTATCGTCAATTTATTCCAAGATCAGCATGCAGATGATGTAAATTAGTGCTTCAAATTTCCTGTGATAAGGTTAGCGATAAACTGAAGAGAACTACACTCTCTTCTACCATTGTCTTAAATATATTTAATGGTCTCGTTACAAAAGCTAAATTGTTGCAAGGGAACTTTTATTTATTTTATTTCACCTTTATTTAACCCGGGTAGCAAAGATTATAGCAAACACCACTGAAACGGAATTAGTGCTCGCTAGCTTTGCAAATTCAGCTATTGTTGGAAGCCAGCCAATATGAAACAAACGATTAAAATTACAAAAGGTTGCAGCATATGTTGTGTAAATGGTGAACTCATACAGCTGTCAACTCTTGTCATTTTAATCCGTTTCACATTTGCTAGCTACCTTTTAGATCGAAGCCCAAATAGAATGATAAAATATAAGATGATAGAAGCCCATCTCCTACTGTAGATAACCTACACACTGTGTGTGTGTGTAGCCAGCCAGCCAGCCAGGTAGAAAAATGGCAGAAAAATAATAGACGGACATCAGAGTATTTTTCAGTACACCAAAACGCAAAGTAAGAACCCTAGTAGCCTAATATCTCAAAGACTAGTTGATAAAATGTTCATAAGAAAGAAATGAAATTCTAATGGAAATGTTTCACAATGATGTCATTAGGCAGAGCAGGCAACAGATGGCACACAGACAGCAGAGTTGGGGACAGATATGCAGACTGGCAGAGACAGGGAGTCTCAGGTAAGTTTGTTGAGTCTTTGTTTGGCAACATTATGAAAGGTTGTCCATTTTTTTAACTTGTAAAATAGGAACATAATTGGAAAATGCCATGGATACCCCCACTCTCAACTTAAACTGGTGACTGAACTAAGATTTGTTAAAGGCAATGTTATTGCTGTTGTGATTAGTTGTGTAGTTTTGGGTACCGGTAGTTAGGAGTACGGCAAACACCTTATTTCTTTGGTTCCTCAATATACATCTACCATATTACAATGTACGCTATGTGTTACAGCACTACTTTTGGTGTCCCCCTCAGGAATTGCTCTTGAGAAAATTTCATGTAATTGTCCCCTCCAAAGTTGATATCAGATTTTCGCCCCTGGTACCTTCACCACCTAGTTGCGGCCTGTCAGGAAGTTCAGAACCCAGTTGCGCAGGGCGGGGTTCAGACCCATGGCCCCGAGCTGAATGATGAGCTTGGAGGTTACTATGGTGTTGAATGCTGAGCTATAGTCAATGATCAGCATTCTTACATAGATATTCTTCTTGTCCAGATGGGATAGGGCAGTGTGCAGTGTGATGGCAATTACATCGTCTGCAGATCTATTGAGGCGGTAAGCAAATTGAAGTGGGTCTAGGGTGTCAGGTAAGGCAGAGGTGATATGATCTTTAACTCTCCTCTCAAAACACTTCATGATGACAGAAGTGAGGTCTACGGGGCGATAGTCATTTAGTTCAGTTACCTTTGCTTTCTTGGGTACAGGAACAATGGTGGACATCTTGAAGCAAGTGGGGACAGCAGTCTGGGATAGGGAGAGATTGAATATGTCTGTAAACACTCCAGTCAGCTTGTCTGCGCATGCTTTGAGATCGTGGCTAGGGATGCCGTCTGGACCGGCAGCCTTGCGAGGGTTAACACGCTTAAATGTCTTACTCTCATCAGCCACATAGAAGGAGAGCCCACAGTCCTTGGTAGTGGGCCACGTCGGTGGCACTGTGTTATCCTCAAAGCGGGCGAAGAAGGTGTTTAACTTATCTGGAAGCAAGACGTCGGTGTCCGCGACATGGCTGGTTTTCCTTTTGTAGTCCATGATTGTCTGTAGACCCTGCTACATACGTCTCATGTCTGAGCCGTTGAATTGCGACTCCACTTTGTCTCTGTACTGATGTTTTGCCTGTTTGATTGCCTTACGGAGGGAAAAGCTATACTGTTTGTATTCGGCCATATTCCCAGTCACCTTGCCATGGTTAAATGCGGTAGTTCTCGCTTTCAGTTTTGCATGAATGCTGCCATCTATCCACTGTTTCTGGTTTGGGTATGTTTTAATAGTCACAGTGGGTACAACATCTCCTATACACTTCCTACTGAACTCAGTCACCGTATCCGTGTATTTGTCTATGTTATTCTCAGAGGCTACCCGGAACATATCCTTGTCCACGTGATCAAAACAATCTTGAAGCATGGATTCCGATTGATCAAACCAGCGTTAAATAGATCTTAGCACGGGTATTTCCCGTTTGAGTTTCTGCCTATAGGAAGGGAGGAGCAAAATGGAGTCGTGATCAGATTTGCCTGAACGGAGGGCAGGGGTGGGCCTTGTAGGCCGTGTGGAAGGAAATTTGCAACACAAACAAACATGGAAGAGACTGAACGTGACACAGAGCATGGAGACACGGAGCTCGTACCTAAAAGAGGGGCAACTTCGGTAACATGGCCGTGGTTTGGGTATGAAAAGTCTGACACGGACCAGAAAACCGTCCACTGCATAATATGCCGCAGGCCAGTCCCGACAACAGGCTCAAACACCACTAACCTCTTTTACCACCTACGGAAGAATCATGTGAAGCAGTCTGGAGAAAGTCTAGGAATGAGACCCAAAAAAGTACAGTTGAGTGCTCAAAACAAACCCCCGACTCAAACGTTGCAAGATGCTTTTGCCCACGGCACACCATATGGCAAAGAATCATGAAGATGGAAGGAGGTAACAGCTGCCATTAAAACGTACATCTGCAAAGACATGGCCCCAATTTACATGGTTGAGAAATGGGGGTTTTGTGAGTTGGTACTAACCCTCAACCCAAGGCAAATTGATATGTGACACGTATTAATGCCAAAATAACATGCAAAACAGGCAAGCCCCAAAAAATATAAATATATTATAGGCCTATATTTATTTTGTTTGCATCTATAGTTGAAGTGTTTTCTGTTTACCTTTTTAGATGTTATACATTCATATTTTATATTTTCTTACATGCTTAATTGAAAATGTGCACAGGTTCTAAATAAAATAAAGAATCAAATATGAGAAAGTACCTTTTAATTTGTTGAGTATAATTCAAAATGTAATAAGACATAGGCCTTTACAAGTGGCAATTTTATGTAGGCTATTTATTCATAGAATTTACAGAAAATGTGCTATATCGTGATATGCATCGTTATTGGGATATGAAATGACCTATATCGGGATATGAGATTTTGGCCATATCGCCCAGCCCTAATACACGGCTGTGACTATAACCAAAGAGAATTCTCTTGGAAGGTAATACAGTCGGCATTTGATTGTGAGGTATTCTAGGTTGTGTGAACAAAAGGACTTGAGTTTCTGTATGTTATCACAATCACACCATAAGGGGTTAATCATGAAACATACACCCCTGCCTTTCTTCTTCCCGGAGAGTTCTTTATTCCTGTCTACACAATATACTGAGAACCCAGATGGCTGTATGGATGGGGACAATATATCCCGAGAGTGCCATGTTTCCGTAAAACAGAGTATGTTACAATCCCTGATGTCTCTCTGGAAGGAGATCCTCGCCCTGAGCTTGTCTACTTTATTATCCAGAGACTGAACATTACGATTAATATACTCAGAAGTGGTGGATGGTGTGCACGCCTCCTGAGTTGGACTAGAAGTCCACTCCGAATACCTCTTCTCCGCTGGCTGTGTTTTGGAGCAGCCTCTGGAATAAGTTCAATTGCCCTGGGGGGTACGAACAAAGGATCTAATTTGGGAAGGTCGTACACCTGGTCGTAATGCTGGTGAGTTACCGTCGCTCTGATATCCAAAAGTTATTTCCGGCTGCATGTATTAACACCCAGAACATTCTGGGCTAATCATGTAAGAAATAGCACACAGAAAAACAAAATACTGCAAAGTTGCTTAGGAGCTAGAAGCAGAGCTGCCATATCTGTCGGCGCCATCTTACAGGGATTGCGTTTGTTTGTGTGTGTGTGTGTGTGTGTGTGTGTGTGTGTGTGTGTGTGTGTGTGTGTGTGTGTGTGTGTGTACGTGCATGCATGTGTGTTTGTGTGTAAGAGAGAGAGATTAAATAAATACCTATTAGACCTGAGGGAGACAGAAAGAGCACAGGCACGCAGGAGAGATTCCCCCAGTCAGGGAAAGGACAGGTTGCATAGCCAACGTCAAGCCATCAAATCTGCCTGGCAACTGTAGCCATGCACTTATTATTAGTCTGCCTGTGAGATCTCCTCTCCCTACAAGACTCTTCCCATCCCTATCACTCATGACCCTGTTATTCCCAGACATCCACTTCCTGATTCTCACATTTGACCCAAGGTCACCAGCCACCATATAGCCTGGGTACAGAGCCATTCTGAACTCAGAAACACTATAACGAGGGATTATAGTGCTGTTTTACAAGTCACAAGTAAGTCTCAAGTCTTAGCACTCAAGTCCGAGTCAAGTCTGAAGTGGTCACGACTTCCACCGAAGGTGGTTCCTCTCCTTGTTCGGGCGGTGCTCGGCGGTCGGCATCGCCGGCCTACTAGCCATCACCGATCCATTTTTCCTTTTCTGTTGGTTTTGTCTTAGATTCATTCACAACTGGTTTTCATTTGCTTTAATTTCTGTGTGTATATTTACCCCTGTTTCCCCTCTTAGGTTTGTGCGGGGTTATTTTTTATGTTGCTCGTGGAGGTTTTTTCCTCAGTTTATTCACGTGTGTACCGTGTGTTAAGTATAGCAGGAGCGTTGTTTTTCCTCCTTCCGTGAATAACTGTGTGTTCCATTGTCTCGGGCGTTTATGGACCTTGTACCTGTACCGTTTTGGGACTTGTCAATGTAGCATCTTTAATAGGCATCTCTGCTCTCCTGCGCTTGACTCCTTAGCTACCTTTTCAGTACGATTACGCAACACAAGTCAAGACCGTCAAGTCTCAAGTCTTTAACTTTGAGTTTCGAGTCCTAAACAAGTCATAATGTGCTCTTTTTTCACCTTTATTTAACCAGATAGGCTAGTTGAGAACAAGTTCTCATTTACAACTGCGACCTGGCCAAGATAAAGCAAAGCAGTTCGACACATACAACAACACAGAGTTACACATGGAATACACAAACATATAGTCAATAATACAGTAGAAAAGGTCTATATACAGTGTGTGCAAATGAGGTAAGATAAGGGAGGTAAGGCAATAAATAGGCCATGGTGGCGAAGAAATTACAATATACCAATAAAACACTGGAGTGATAGATGTGCAGGAGATGAATGTGCTACGCGTGCTCTTCACCAAATGTAGTACCATTTCATATTTTTAACAAGAGTAATAGTTAGTATATTACATTTACGCAAATCATGAATGCTTTTAAAAATATCTATATATTTATTACTTTCAAAATAAACGTTATATTTCCATGGAAATACATGGGTAGCCATGAGAAAGACACCCCCCCCACCCCCCAATAGTGATCGACTATCGAGGATCGCTATGGGGCGCAATCGGCCGATGTAGGCTTGTACACAATCGCCCAACCTTGTGTTAGGAACCTCAGGCAGGATTTAGGCTACCAACTGCCTAGCCAGTTGTAGCTCAATCTTGCGTGCAATGATCACGTTCCCGCACTGACTGACTGTGTGGAGGCTCATTGATTTAACTTTGCGCTAGCCTACATGATACACTAGTAAAGTAATAAAATATATAGCTGTCAGCTATATTAGCCACGACTTACCGTTCTTTGTGCAGCTTCAAATGTTGGAAATTGTTGTGCCTCCGTCTGTAATTTTCTTCCAGCATGTTTTGACAGTTGTAATCTGTTTTTTGTTGATACAGTGTTGTCTTGATACCCAAAAGTATTCTTTTTGGATATAATCTTTCCAAGGTTTCCATCTGAATTCACCCGCCGACATTCCTCTGTACTGCCACGCACAACTTTTTCTCAGCTGGCACAATTTTATTGGCTGCTGTCCGATTCAAACTGTAATCCGTTAAATGAAGAGTTGATGCGCTGCACACTTTTTTTAATAGCATCATTTTTAATATTTGGGCTTGGGGAGGGTATCAAGTCAGGTCGAGTCAAAAGTCGAGTCAAAAGGCTCAAGTCTAAGTCAAGTCACGAGTCATTGGTGTTAAAGTCAAAGTCGAGTCCAAGTCATCATATTTGTGATTTGAGTCTGACTCGAGTCCAAGTCATGTGACTCAAGTCCACACCTCTGCCAATTACTCAAGCAAACATCAAAACAAAATGACCTTTTAAAAAAAGATTAAAGAACATTTCATGGACTGTGAGGAGACACACACAAACACGCACACACACACAGGCACACACTAACAAACACATTATTTTTAGTTGTTGTATTGTTTGTACTATTATTATTATATATTTTTATATCATTGCATTTTACATTTGTGTGACTGTCCGTGGCTATCAGTGTATCAGTGTTTTGTTACTTGTCAAGTTTTGTGTTTATTGTGAACTCCAGGAAGAATAGGCACTGCTTCGGCAAAAGCTGATGGGGATCCTAATAAACCAATAAATAAATAAACCAATGAACCGCACCTGGGTGGTTATTTACTGAAAGGGTGGGGTGAGGGGGGGACAGTGGGGACACTGATACATAGAGGCACACACTCAGACTTACACACATGTGCATACAAACACACACACACACAGAGAAAGAGACATTATTTGTTAATGTGTCAGATGTTCCAAGTCCTGTGACTTTAAATGGAACTAATGGAACCAGATTGTTTATGTGCTGGTTATTAAGAACACAACTGTGGATTCCTCCAAGAGATCAAATCAAATTTTAATTGTCACATGCGCCAAATACAACAGGTGTAGACCTTACCATGAAATGCTTACTTATATGAAATAGAGCTAAGAAAATATTTACTAAATAAACTAATGTAAAACAATAAAATCAAAAAGTAACACATGAAAATGACATAACAATAACGAGGCTATATACAGGGGGTGCCGGTACCGAGTCAATGTGCGGGGGTAGAGGTTAGTTGAGGTAATTTGTAGTGACTATGCATAGATAATGAACAGAGTAGCATCAGTGTAAAAACAATGTAAATAGTCCGGGTGGCCATTTGATTAATTGTTCAGCAGTCTTATGGCTTGGGAGTAGAAGCTGTTAAGGAACCTTTAGGTACTAGACTTGGCGCTACGGTACCTCTTGCCGTGTGGTAGCAGAGCGAACAGTCTATGACTTGGATGACTGGAGTCTTTGACAATTTTTTGGGCCTTCCTCTGACACCGCCTAGTATATATAGTCGGAAGTTTACATACACCTTAGCCAAATACATTTAAACTCCATTTTCACAATTCCTGACATTTTATCCTAGTAAAAATTCCCTGTCTTAGGTCAGTTAGGATCACCACTTTATCTTAAGAATGTGAAATGTCAGAATAATAGTAGAGAGAAATATTTATTTCAGCTTTTATTTCTTTCATCACATTCCCAGTGGGTCAGAAGTTCACATACACTCAATTAGTATTCGGTATTATTGCCTTTAAACTGTTTAACTTGGGTCAAACGTTTCGGGTAGCCTTCCACAACCTTCCTACATTAAGTTGGGTGAATTTTCACCCATTCCTCCTGACAGAGCTGGTGTAACCGAGTCAGGTTTGTAGGCCTCCTTCCTCGCACACACTTTCTCAGTTCTGCCCGAAATGTTCTATAGGATTGAGGTCAGGGCTTTGTGATGGCCACTCTAATACCTTGACTTTGTTGTCCTTAAGCCATTTTGCCACAACTTTGGAAGTATGCTTGGGGTCATTGTCCATTTGGAAGACCCATTTGCGACCAAGCTTTAACTTCCTGACTGATGTCTTGAGATGTTGCTTCAATATATTTCACATAATTTTCCTTGCTAATGATGCCATCTGTTTTGTGAAGTGCACCAGTCCCTCCTGCAGCAAAGCACCCCCACAACATGATGCTTTCACCCCCGTGCTTCATGGTTGGGATGGTGTTCTTCGGCTTGCAAGCATCCCCCTTTTTCCTCCAAACATAACGATGGTCATTATGGCCAAACGTAGTCTGGCTTTTTTATGGCAGTTTTGGAGCAGTGGCTTCTTCCTTGCAGAGCGGCCTTTCAGGCTATGTCGATATAGGACTCGTTTTACTGTGGATATAGATACTTTTGTACCTGTTTCCTCCTGCATCTTCACAAGGTCCTTTGCTGTTGTTCTGGGATTGATTTGCAATTTTCCCACCAAAGTACGTTCATCTCCAGGAGACAGAACGCGTCTCCTTCCTGATCGGTATAACAGCTGCGTGGTCCTATGGTGTTTATACTTGCGTACTATTGTTTGTACAGATGAACGTGGTACCTTCAGGCGTTTGGAAATTTCTCTCAAGCATGAACCAGATTTGTGGAGGTCTAAATAATGTTTTCTGAGGTCCTGGCTGATTTCTATTGATTTTCCGATAATGTCAAGCAAAGAGGCACTGAGTTTGAAGGTAGGCCTTGAAATACATCCACAAGTGCACCTCCAATTGACTCAAATTATGTCAATTAGCCTATCAGAAGCTTCTAAAGCCATGACTCCATTTTATAGAATATTCCAAGCTGTTTAAAGGCACAGTCAACTTAGTGTATGTAAACTTCTGACCCACTGGAATTGTGATACAGTGAATTATAAGTGAAATAATCTGTCTGTAAACAATTGTTGTAAAAATTACTTGTGTCGTGCACAAAGTAGATGTCCTATCCGACTTGCCAAAACTATAGTTTGTTCCCAAGAAATTTGTGGAGTGGTTGAAAAACAAGTTTTAATGACTCCAACCTAAGTGTATGTAAACTTCCGACTTCAACTGTAGGTCTTGGATGTCAGCAAGCTTGGTCCCAGTGATGTACTGGGCCGTACGCACTACCCTCTATAGCGCCTTACGGTCAGATGCCGAGCAGTTGCCATACCAGGCGGAGATGCAACTGGTCAGGATGCTCTCGATGGTGTAGCTATTGAACTTTTTGGGGATGTGGGGACCCATGCCAAATCTTTTCAGTCTCCTGTGTGGGAAAAGGTGTTGTCATGCCCTCTTCACAACTGTCTTATGTGTGTTTGGACCATGATAATTTGTTGGTGATGTGGACACCAAGAAACTTGAAACTGTCGACTCGTACCACTTCAGCCCCATCGATGTTAATGGGGTTCTGTTCGGCCCTCTTTTTCCTCTGATCTCCTCCATATGGGCTGTCTCAACATTGTCGGTGATCAGGCCTACCACTGTTGTGTAGTCAGCAAACTTAATGATGGTGTTGGAGTCGTGTTTGGCCATGCAGTTGTGGGTGAACAGGGAGTACAGGAGGGGACTAAGCACGCACACCTGAGGGGCTCCAATGTTGAGGATAAGCGTAGCAGACTTGTTCTTGCCTATCCTTACCACCTGGGGGCAGACCATCAGGAAGTCCTGAATCCAGTTGCAGAGGGAGGTGTTTAGTCCCAGGGTCCTTAGCTCAGTGATGAGCGTGTTGGGTACTATGTTGTTGAACGCTGAGCTGTAGTCAATGAACAGCATTCTCACATAATTGTTCCTTTTGTCCAGGTGGGAAAGGGCAGTGTGGAGTGCGATTGAGATTGCGTCATGTGTGGATCTGTTGAGGCGGCATGCAAATTGAATTGGGTCTAGGGTTTCCGGCATGATGGTGTTGATGTGAGCTTTGACCAGCCTTTCAAAGCACTTCATGGCTACCAACGTGAGTGCTACAGGGTGGTAATCATTTAGGCAGGTTACCTTCGCTTTCTTGGGCACAGGGACTATGTTGGCCTGTTTGAAACAGGTAGGTATTACAGACTCCGTCAGGGAGAGGTTGAAAATGTCAGTGAAGACACTTGCCAGTTGGTTTTTGCATGCTTTGTGAATGTTGACCTGTTTAAAGGACTTGCTCACATCGGCTACGGAGAGCGTGATCACACAGTCGGCGGGAACAGCTGGTGCTCTCATGCATGCTTCAGTGTTTCTTGCCTCAAAAGCAAGCATAAAAGGCATTTAGCTCGTCTCATAGGCTCGTTTCACTGGGCAGCTCGTGGCTGGGTTTCCCTTTGTTGTCGGTAATAGTTTTCAAGCCCTGCCACAGTCCTGTATTGACGCTTTGCCTTTTTGATGGTTTGTCTGAGGGCATAGAAGGATTTCTTTTAAGCGTCCGGATTAGTGTCCCGCTCCTTGAAAGTGGCAGCTCTTGCCTTTAGCTCAGTGAGGATGTTGCTTGTAATCCAGGGCTTCTGGTTCGGATATATACGTATGGTTACTGTGGGGACGACGTCATCAATGCACTTATTGATGAAGCCGGTGACTGAGGTGGTATACTCCTCAATGCCGTTGGATGAATCCCGGAACATATTCCAGTCTGTGCTAGCAAAACAGTCCTGTAGCGTAGCATCGCGTCATCTGAACACTTCCGTTTTGAGAGAGTCACTGGTAATTTGTGATTTAGTTTTGTCTTGTGTTACGGATACAAGTGTGTATCCTGTGTGTTTCTTTTCTCTCCTTCTCCCCTCACAGGTGACAATCATCACTCCCCAATCAGTCATCAATCAGTCCCCAATCAGTCCCCAATCAGAAGACACCTGTTCCTTTTCCCTCAACCAATCACAGTCCCTTTCCCTTGGTTTAAAAACCCAGTCAGTTGTTTTCTCCCCAGCTCATTATCTCGCTAGCTCATTCTCACTCTGTGATCAATCTTTGTGCTCATTCGCTCTTGTGTCCAATCTCTATCTCCCTGTGTCTCTCTCTATCTCTGTATTGATCTCTTTTGTTTTTGCAACTACATGTCACATTTGTCCGGTTATCCTGTGAGTATTGTTTTGTTGTTTGACTGTTTGTTTGTTTGGTGGGAAAAGGGGGTACCAAGACAAGTCGCCCATGGGCATACATTACCCGTAGGAATACTGTGTCTAAGTACCCTAGTTAGAACTGGGCGGACCACCCACTGTATTTTTGGTTAGTTAGCTAGTTGTTGTTGAAATAGGCTAGTCTAGCTTAGGGGTGGTTTTGGATTATTGTTTCTTTGCTTGGGTCCCGCTCAGCCCCTTTTCTCACACCCCCCCCCTTTGCCGTGTGTTTAAACAATAAACCTTTAGTGTTTGACGGTAGATTGTAGTTGTCTGAGGTTATTAGTTCTCACTGTTTCTTATCACTATTATAATTTGCATGATTTATGTTACGGTCTCGTTGCCATCCCCCCTAGACTGCAGGGCCAAAGGGATTCGTAACATCTTGTAAGCAGGAATCAGGAGAATATAATTATGGTCAGATTTGCCAAATGGAGGGCGAGGAAGAACTTTGTATGCATCTCTGTGTGTGGAGTAAAGGTAGTCTAGAGTTTTTTCCCTCTGGTTGCACATGTGACATGCTGGTAGAAATGAGGTAAAATGGATTTAAGTTTGCCTGCATTAACGTCCCTGGCCACTAGGAACACCGCTTCTGGATGAGCATTTTCTTGTTTGTTTAGGGCCTTTTACAGCTTGTTGAGTGTGGTCTTAGTGCCATCATCGGTTTATGGTGGTAAATAGACAGCTACAAATAATATAGATGAGAACTCTCTTGGTAGATAGTGTGGTCTACAGCACATCATGAGGTATTCTACTTTAGGCGAGCAATGCCTCGAGACTTCTTTAATATTAGACATTGAGCACCAGCAGTTATTGACAAATAGACAAACACCCCGCCCATTGCCTTACCAGATGTAGCTGCTCTGTCCTACCGATGCACGGAGAAGCCAGCCAGCTCTATATTATCCGTGTCGTCAATTAGCTACGTCACGGTGAAACATAAGATATTAATGTTTTTAAATGTCCCGTTGGTAAGATAGCTTAATCGTAGATCGTCCAGTTTTTTTTCCAATGATTGCACGTTGACCAGTAATATGGAGGGTAGTGGTGGTTTACCTACTCGCCTGCAAATTCTTACAAGGCACCCCGCCCTCCTTCACCTTTTTCTCTGTCTTTTCTTCACACGGATGACAGGGATTTGGGCCTTGTCTAGACAAAGCAGTATATCCTTCGCATCAGACTCATTAAAGAAAACATCTTCGTCCAGTTCGAGGTGAGTAATCGCTGTTCTGATGTCGAGAAGCTCTTTTCGGTCATAAGAGACAGTAGCAGCAACATTATGTGCAAAAGTGAGTTACAAACGATGCGAAAAAAACAAACAAAATAGCACAGTTGGTTAGGAGCCCGTAAAACGGCAGCCATCCCTTCCGGCGCCATTATTAGATGAGAGGATAGTCTAACCTTCTTTTCTATTGGCCAGTGCATTAAAGCTGTTATGTCTAAACTGCCCTAATCTTTCTTTATTACAAGCAAGGATGGGACGTTAAATGGAGATGAAAGAACAGAACAGTCGCATATCTACAATTTGCACAACTTCTGCATCAGCTAGCAGATTAAAAGGACAAGTTGCTCTCAATATTCTGCGGAGGCTCTGCCTTAAGTCTGCTGTACATTCTCATTCTCATCTCAGAGTGAAATATGAACAGACTTCAATCAGCCAGTGGAGGAAAGTGGATGGTGTGAGGCTCGACAGTGGTAAGAAAAGTGCTGCATTATGGAGGAGACTTCAGAGACATGCAGAGGAGAACAGACCTTTAGACAAGTCTGGGTAGTGCAGGAATGTGCTCTGTTGCAGGAAAGACAAGTGAAGACATGTTGCTGAATGTTGAGGAGGTCATGTTCCAAGACTGAAAGGTCACACTATACTGCAGCAAGACAATGTTTGACATGTCTGAGAGGAGGAGTGTCTGAGCTCCTTCACCCTGTATCTGTAGTTACTACTCAGCCTCATCTTGCTGTTATACTGAGTGAATGTCTCCATCTGGTCCTGCTTCCTCAGAGAAGTGTCAGTAGGCCCATACATGGCTGACGGGCAGTGGTCCTGACAGGCTGACCTCCCTGCTGCCTCACAGATATATGCCATGTCACTCTGGGCAGGCATCATACTCACACTCTGATCAGACTCTCTCACTGGCCCTCTCACTTCTACACATTATGCTGGAAATGAGCAACAATCAGTCACATTAATCTCACTCTGTTTTATCACTGTCCATCATCGGACATGTGTTGTTTAGCCTAAGATACATTTGTTTTAGTTTTTACAGCCATCTACAGAGCTTAATTTAATCACACTGTTGCAGGATAACTTTCCTGCAATGCAGGACATTTTAAACTTTTAGCGTATTTGAGGTTTAAAAAGGCTTCTGAAGTTTATAATTTCCACTTTGAAATTTAAGACTTGATTTTACTTATGAAAAATGAATCAACCAAATCAAAACTGTCCATTAATTATAATCCACATGATCATTTCCATTTCCTGTTGCTGCAGGATGATTATCCTGCTTTAGCAAACTGGCTCAAATGAAGATCCTACATCTGTATCTCAAAGCACTCTTAAAAAGTATTAGTTACTATTAAGTATTTCTTACATAGTCCATATTCTGAGCTGTTTTAGTTTCCCCCTCACTCCCCCTTACATTTCCCATAAAACAACCCAGTCATTCAATTGCAGCTGGCAGCTGTGAGAGCGATAGCGATTTGGTCATTCCAGAGGCTGTTCTTTTGTGAGATCAAGCGGTATTAGAAACTGAGACACAGAGCACAAATGTGTTTGTTGTTTCTGCTCCCCAAGCTCTCCTTTGAAGCTGGTTATGTGATGTGGACTTTGGTATTCACAGAGACTCATCCTCTGGGCAGTTGACAAGGCCTGATAAACCACACTGTTTAATGCACAAGTTAATGGGAGGAATCAATAGCAAACATCGATACAGAGAATACAAATCACCGGAATTAAAGCAGGGCGCGCTCGCCCAATAGTCTATCATTACTGGAGCATTACTGTCCACATATCCCAGCGTGATATGCCTAGAGAGCGGTAGCGGTGCAAGATGCAGGCTTCTTCCTGACATTCCTCTCTACCTATTTGATGAATTCATCTGTGCACATCCAGCTCCAGACAGCCTGTGTTTTCCCTGCAGCCTCGCTCTGACAGGGGCCAGAGCTTGCCATCTGTCTTCATCTCTCTCTGTGGACAGGGATGGACAAATGGACGTGGGCATGGGAGGAGAAGTGAAAATAAGACCTTTTCTCCCCACCTGCCTCCGCCTTTGAAACCATGGTTCATACACATTCTGCAATATCTACCTCCTGGTGTAGCCTACAACTTAAACTGTTTTGTTTCTCCTTCAATAAAGGAGGAATACTCAGAGTAATTTTGTTAAAGGCTTGGTATCAGTCCTTAATGTATCATGTTTGACCCATCAATCAGTCCACAAATGCATGTCTTTTTATGCCTAGGGATCCTAGATAGATGATAGATAAGGTTCAGGATTGAAGCTTTAAACCTGCAATGATTGTAGTTTCAACCTGACATGTTCACTTTCAACCGTAGTAGTCACTTGCCAGTCATAAACCTTAGATATCAAGAGTGTACATGTCTCGTCTCTATAATGTGGTGGAGTGCATTGGGATTATGGTGCTTTAAAGTGAAGAACACTTAAAGATACAATCCAGGATTTTCAACGCTTACAAATTTGTAATTGAACATATCATACTAATTACACAAAAAAATAAGAAGGAAACATGTCATACAAAACCTCTGGAGCACCTCTGGAGAACAGGCCCCTTTACATCAAGGCTTTATCATGAAATCAAGTAAAGTGACTTTCTTGAAGATAAATTCGACCATTTTGACATTTACAGAGCAGGATAAGCAGGGGCGAAAATCTGATATCAACTTTGGAGGGGACAATTACATGAAATTTTCTCAAGAGCAATTCCTGAGGGGGACACCAAAAGTAGTGCTGTAACACATAGCCTAAGTTTAATATGGTAGATGTATATTGAGGAACCAAAGAAATAAGGTGTTTGCCGTACTCCTAACTACCGGTACCCAAAACTACACAACTAATCACAACAGCAATAACATTGCCTTTAACAAATCTTAGTTCAGTCACCAGTTTAAGTTGAGAGTGGGGGTATCCATGGCATTTTCCAATTATGTTCCTATTTTACAAGTCAAATTTTTTTAGAACCTTTCATAATGTTGCCAAACAAAGACTCAACAAACTTACCTGAGACTCCCTGTCTCTGCCAGTCTGTCCCTGCATATCTGTCCCCAACTCTGCTGTCTGTGTGCCATCTGTTGCCTGCTCTGCCTAATGACATCATTGTGAAACATTTCCATTAGAATTTCATTTCTTTCTTATGAACATTTTATCAACTAGTCTTTGAGATATTAGGCTACTAGGGTTCTTACTTTGCGTTTTGGTGTATTGAAAAATACTCTGATGTCCGTCTTTTTTCTACCATTTTTCTACCTGGTTGGCTACACACACACACAGTATGTAGGTTATTTACAGTAGGAGATGGGCTTCTATTTTTTATTTATTTTATTTTTTTAACATTTTTGGTCATTTAGCAGACGCTCTTATCCAGAGCGACTTACAGTAGTAAATGCATACATTTCATACATTGTTGTTTTTTTTCCTGTGCTGGCCCCCCGTGGGAATCGAACCCACAACCCTGGCGTTGCAAACACCATGCTCTACCAACTGAGCTACAGGGAAGGCTATCTATCATTTTATCATCTATCATTCTATATGGGCTTCGATCTAAAAGGTAGCTAGCAAATGTGAAATGGATTGCAGTGACAAGAGTTGACAGCTGTATGAGTTCACCATTTACACAACATATGCTGCAACCTTTTGTAATTTTAATCGTTTGTTTCATATTGGCTGGCTTCTAACAATAGCTGAATTTGCAAAGCTAACGAGCACCAATTCAGTGGTGTTTGCTATAATCTTTGCTACCCGGGTTAAATCAAGGTGAAATAAAATATATAAATAAAAGTTCCCTTGCGACAATTTAGCTTTTGCAACGAGACCATTAAATATATTTAAAACAATGGTAGAAGAGAGTGTAGTTCTGTTCAGTTTATCGCTAACCTTATCACAGGGACTTTGAAGCACTAACTTACATGCATGCTGATCTTGGAATAAATTGACGATAGCAAAGATTCCATCTTTGATGACGCCACATAAATGGAATAGGTACTAGCTAGCTTAATAGTTAATATCTGCGCGCTAGCTCTGCATATTCAGCTAGTGTGTGTGCGCGATTGACTGGATTAACCTCACGTCAGTTACGTGCATTGAGTGCCTTTCAGACAGTAGATACGAGCTCTACGTTACCTAGCAAGCTAAGGAACTGGCAGTAGATCAAACCATTGTGAGGCAAAGGGTGGGGGGGTCGCAATCTTTTGAAACTTAAAAACGTGCTATTAAGTGTCTATAATCAGCACAATTGCTTTCATTGCGTATTATTAATATTATTTAAATTACATAGTTATGTTTCAGTGATATATTGGGGGGGACAAATCATATTTTTCCCAGGATGGGGGGGTCGTGTCCCCCCGTCCCCCCCGGGATTTCCGCCCCTGAGGGTAAGGATTGTTTAACAGAAACGTCACAAAATGTAGGCCTACTGTATACAACATGACATGGATTGCTTGGAGTGTAACGGGGCCAATCTTGTTCTAATAAAGAAAAGTTTCCCAGCAACACATGAATGTGAAGAGAGAAGAAGATTGATGTACATTTTTTACATTTTACATTTGGGATGGAGATGGATGAATGTAAATAGAGCAGGAGATGGATGGACGATAGCGGTAGAGGAGCAATTATTCATGCAGGCAAGAATAGCAACAAATTAATGGGTTGCATATTAAACAGCTCTAATTGGAGGAACTTAACAACAGCGAAACAAAGAGGTACATTGTCTCCCAACAGAAGCACCATTTCAGACGTCAAGGATGGAAGAGGTGTGGGGGCAGGCAGAAGACTTTCTCACAAGAAAAATCAAGAAAAATAACCCTCCCTCCTTGGCGCTCTCCCACCGCGCAGACCTAGCGCCTGCCTTTGTTCGCGACATAACAATCCTCGAACAGATGGTGCTCTGCTTGAGCGAGAATGACCAGCACAATCCAGTAGCCAATCGGAAGCAGCTGACTCGTTTGGACAGCGCCAGGTGCTGTTCTCATATTTTCCTTGGAGGAGCACTAGGTTACGGTCGAAGAGTAGAATATCCGCAGACAACTAGTCAGTGAGGTTGCAGGTGGCGTTTCGAAGCGTTTGGATGTCTCTACAATCTACACCATGCTCTCCTCAAGGTTAGCCTACATGGGAACCGTGCCTGAATGAATATATAAACGACAAACCGCTGTAAATAGGCTACCCGTTGCTGCTTGAATGGAATAGTTAAGAAATGTTTTACGCGATAATATTGAAGGAATCCGATTAGGCTATCTATGTATTTATTTGATTTATTGGGCATGTAGGTTATTGACGCATAGAGTTGAAGGCTATTTGCACAAACCTTAAGCTACTGATGTCCAAATAAACGGGATGCAACTGAGAAGAGAGGGGCTTGCATGTCAATGAGGTGAGCCCTACACTTCACATGATTTATTTTGCATGAGCAAAGTCAGGATTAGACTAATGCATGAAGAAAGTCAGAATATATTAAACTGAAGCTGTTTCTTCTGTAGCCTGCAATATCCTCTTTCGAGGTATTGTGCAGTAGTATGAGAACAGGTGGATGTGAATGTTATGGAAGCAGGAACTCTGTTGCCGGACACTTATCTCCACAATAAGGTTGTGGCCAGGGGGTCATAGCTAGTATGCTATCAATTTTTCTGGAAATGTAACATTTTCCCTAACAAAATGGTATTTGTTTGCCAACAACCTACCGTTACTGCATCTCTGCAAGGGCACAGGACTTTCTGTGCATGGGTTGGAGGGACACGGGCAATATTATACGAAGGAATAACTAATAGGCAATAGGCAATTAATCAGGAGTAGCCCTACGACTACTCTGCATCTGCGGTTCTATATCTGCATTTGTATTATTGTGATTTGGCTATGTCCCGATCAGAAATATTACATTTTCAATCTCAATGCGTCAAATAACATGCTCGGAAACAAACTTTGATCCTCCTGCGGCACCGCTCAAGGCTGCAACGTTGCAAAAATGTGATTTGCATATACATGTGAAAGCATCTGGGCAAATGTCTCGATTCTTCCATTATCGGCAGAATAAATCGAACAGGAGACAGGTCTTCAAGAAATAAAAGTCCAGGAGAACGAGGTTGTAAAGGGGGCAGGGGGTGGGGTAGCCTATTGTCATTTTAAGAAACGCCTCTGCTGTTTTGCAGCTGTTGCTCCTGTGTAATAGCTGAGGTTAACTGTCTCACAAGCTTCTTATTCACCCTTTGTATGTCCAACAGTATTACCAACACTAAGGCTAGCCTATGGTAGTGAAACAGTATCTTTGGCACTGTTTTAACCCTCTTGTTGTGTTCGTTTCATGTTTAATTAATTCTGTGTTCCAGGTCCAGAATGACCGCACCATTATAGCTGATTATAAATCCAGAATAATACATATATTATCACCTAATGGTATGTTAGATATTTTTACCAACTTAAGTTCTTGTGAACATCATAAGTTTTGAACTTCTATTTGCTATTTATGGCCTGTAGGCCTCATTGACCTGAGGTCATATAACTTGTTTATTAGATTTAAAAAAGCATAATATATGGATTATTTTTACTATAACAAATACTCAGATGAAACATATTGTGCTATTTATCACAGACTACTTTGTGTCAAAGTTTCCAAGGACTCTCTCCTCCTAACCACTGTCATGATCAAAGATATTACAGTATGTGTAACGGTCGTTGTATATAGTGGACCAAGGCGCAGCAGGTTGAGTGCTCATTTTAAACTTTATTTGAGACACGTAACAACAAAACAACAAAACGAACGAACACACAGTATTACAGGCTAAACACAGCAGTGCAAAAACAACTTCCCACAAAGGACAGGTGAAAACAGGGCTACCTAAGTATGACTCCCAATCAGCAACAACGATGTACAGCTGTTCCTGATTGAGAGCCATACCAGGCCAACACAAAGAAATACACAACATAGACAGAGCATAGAAATACAAAACATAGAACATAACCAAAAACCCCAGAATACTCTAAACAAACACCCCTCTACATAAACACATATCCCAACAAACCCCGAACCACATAAAACAAACACCCCCCTGCCACGTCCTGACCAAACTACAATAACAAATAACCCCATTACTGGTCAGGACGTGACAGTATGTATCAAGAGTCTCACATACAGTATATCGTTTGGTCATTGTGCTGCCACAGAATGAACTGTGAGCTGTAAACCAGAGCTGCAAGAAAAGTTCTATATATTATTGAAACAATGTTGCCATTGTTTGTTCGAATGCCGACAGGTGTGGTTCCCATGGGGAAAATATTCTATTGGGGAAATGTTCCCGTGGGGGTTGCCATGGATGCCAAGAAGGGGAGTGAGATGTGTGTGTGTGTGTGTGTGTGTGTGTTCAAACACACATGCATGTGGGGGTCTGGGAGAGGAAGTGTGAATGGGCATGTGCCTGAACTCAATTTTATACACTAATTGTACTCTCACCCATTCATTTCTAATGACCGGTCATTTCTGACCAGGAACACCACAGGAACACCACCAAAATGTAATGAAAATCCTCAAAATGCATGTTATGTGTTCAGATGCCCTGTGTGGACAAAGTCATGGAACTTTATGACTATCAGATTAAATGAACTATATTTTTCAGAGAGAAAACTTGTAAATCGGTCCAATACGACCGGAACACAGCAGGAGGGTTAAGGAGTTCAGTTGTGTTATCAGTCAGTCTGTTAAAGTTGTCATTCATTAGTATCACTTAGATACAGAGTTCCATTGTTTTATACCCTGTCATTAATTGGTTGCTATGGTATCAAGTTGCCTATGCTAGAAGTACCAAATCATCACTTTGCCCACTGAACCTCAGTCAGTGATGGCAGTATGACATAGACACTGAAAAATAAAGTGTTGAGTATGACCTTTTCTTACAGCAGGTCAAATAAAGAGATGTGATGCTAAAGACAACACTGGACATTGTTTGGAGCCCTATGTGATATGTTGGGTTACAATCTCATGTCAGATGGATCTTGAGAAACAGACAGTGAACAGCAGGGACATCCATTTCTCAAAACTCAAAGAACAAAGTATTAGGAGGGGAAGAGGAGTGGCAAGGTGCCGGAAAAAGGTTTTGGCTTTTTTTTCTTTCGGTATAACCTGTGGGCATAACTCCCCCTCCAACAAGCGAGAGAGCAAGTGCACACGCACACACACACACGCACACACACACACTCCTTCAACTCATAGCGGTGAGAACAGTCTGTGACAAAGGCCTGATAATAGGGCACGTGTGTCTGTCCACCAGCCAGGGTTATTAGGAGACATTGAGGATACTACAATGTCCTCCACCATGGAGAAGAGAGTTCCCTTGGGGCTGGGGAGAGGGGGGCTGGGGATAGAAGGGGAGGGGAGGGAGGAGTGGAGGGTGTTGCAGCTCAACCTTCTCCCATTATTCTTGTAAAAAGGGTCAACACATTGGATCTCAGAGGTAAGGCATGGTGCAGGCTAGGCAGCTGTTAAACTAATTCTGTTCTCATAATCTGCTGAAGGAATCATTCTGTGCATAGTGTAACTTTTACAGTGGGCTTATGGGCCCAAACCCCCAAGCTTAGTAGTTGGACATTGCTGTTGTATTTTCTCAGTGCGGAGGGCACAGGCTACAAATACAAGCATACATTTCAGGTAACACTTCCCTTTACAGTGTTTTTATTACTGGAAAGACTCAACACTCCTGTCTCACAGATAGTTTATTACCTCTGCAGAGATGTAAAATTAGGCGTTATCAGTCCTTGGTTTGATGGAGGTGAATTTATCATATTCTAATCTAGACTACAATCAATATGCAGCTTTTCGTGTTAATGCTATGGACATGAAGCGGCTGAACCATTTTATGCAGAACATAACTTCAGTCTTCATCCAGCCAGCTGTCTCTGCTTGTATTGTACTGTATTCTGAAACAACACATGTTTTCCCCCTTAACCCTCCTGTATGTAGTAACCTATTACACCTCTTCCACACTTTAGGGGAATATAGTTATTTTAATCCTTTCTGGGTTTTTTTTATCTTCTCTGTGGTAGTTACCAATTATCTTTGCCAATCCCAGCCCACCAGGCTGTTTGCCTATTAAAGAGGTGTAAATGTTCATGGGCTTTTAGGAATCAGCATGACAGGTTGAGCGTTTTTTTATCTTGGACTTTATGTTTGCACTACTCAAATGAACCAAAAGAATGTGTGGAAAATCTACTTTCTAATTTTATATTGCTCATTGCCACTTAATCATAAAGTCCCCATAGGAAGTTTTTCTTTGATTGTGAGTGTCTGTTTAGAAGAGCGATTGGTGATGGTGGAGAATTTACTTATTAGATTTATTTGGTTTTCCCTAAGGGAAGCCTTATCGTGTTTATGTTTATTATGTCAGAATTATGTGATCGGATTGTATGTCTTCCATTGCTCACATCTCTGGAAGGATTACGCCCTGTGTACACAGGATTGGAAAAGTAAACACCCTTCTCCTGGAAAAAAAGTATTCCACTCCTCAGCACATATCAAAGACCTGGTGTCTGACAGCCAGGGTACAAAGCAAATCATTAACCATCAGCATTCAAAAATAATCCTGGAACTCAAATCTTTATCAATTGTCAGTTTGTATTCATGTATTCTTTGCATAATTCTGTTTGATCTGACAACTAGAGGTACTGTAGTGAAGTTAACTATTAGATGTTGCAGGACATTCTTTTCTGTTTGATTATGCAGGTTTTATTGTAATGTATAACTATATAACAATAGTATAGCTAACAATTGATTCCAAAAAGCTCTGTGTTGTTAGTATAGTATATGTAGTCTGAGTGTCTGTGTACCAAATATATATTGTGCTCTTGTCCTCTTAGGGTTTGGTTGAAATACTGTGTATGAATTGATCATTTTTCCTTACATACCTTTGTTTAGTTTAGCTGAATGTGAATAGACTCACACAATATTGCATGATTAAGGTAGATCTGCAATGACTTCAACCTCACTTCTATTAGACCTATAGTAAACTAAGTACAGTCCTTACGGCTACCAAAGAGAGCACAGTTATTGTCATTACCATCTATTCAAATTGATTACATTGAATGAAAGCCAACATGGAAACTATTAAATGAAATAGAATATCATTCTGTAACATTGACCACAACATTTTTTTTATTGGTGTTGAAAACATATTTTGTTCGAGACTGTTTTGCAAAAGAAATGTGTCCCTCCATGGGACCCATAAGTGGTGGAAGTGGACTTTGTGTTCTTGACAAAGGACAGACAATTTTCTGGATAGAAAATGGATAGTGTCTCACTCAGAATGAATGCATTTCATGGTTTTTACATGCCATTTTTGTTGTCACAGCAGGCAAGCTATGACTACTGTACATACCAGGAACCATAGATTCCCAAGAATCATGTACACCAGGGAGTTTTGCAGTTATATGTCCTGTGCTAAAGTAGCATTGAACCCATATGAATTCATACACATACTCCATCTCAATAGTACTACAGACACCTGTGATCTTCAAATCACTTACCCATAGGATCACATAGTTTACTGTGACTACTGTAAGTAGGTTAAGTACCCAATTGGAAGATACATAGGCTGTCCTGATTCAAGTTTTGCCTTGAATCAGGACAGCCTTTGTATCTTCCAATTGGGTAGTCTTCAGAGCAAAAAAAGTAATAAATGCTGAAGTTATCCAGCATTTATGAAGGTGTTTATTTTTATTTTCATTGTTGATATGAATTACTGCAAAAACACCAGGAAATCAGCTGCAAGTGATTGTAATTTGTGGAAATCTGTTCCCAAGTAGTCCCACACTGTAACGACCGTCGTCAAAGATAGTGGACCAAGGCACAGCGGGTCTCGTGAACATCTTAAACTTTCTTCAAGAGAACACAAAACAAGAACAAACGCACGACAGCTAAACAGTCTTGCAGGCTATGCAAAATCAACTTCCCACAAACACAGTGGAAAAAAGGGCTACCTAAGTATGACTCCCAATCAGTGACAACGATGTACAGCTGTCCCTGATTGAGAGCCATACCAGGCCAAAACAAAGAAATAGAACACCTAGAAGGGAACGTAGAAATATAAAAATAAGGACCATACAACTAACCCCAAAATCCCAACAACACAAACCAAACACACCCCTGCCACGCCCTGACCAAACTACAATAACAAATAACCCCTTATACTGGTCAGGACGTGACACACACATAATAGATAGACACATGGGATTGTATACAAATGTAAGCAAGGTTTTAAATTATTATGTTTTAGTCAAATATTATATCTGAACCTAGTTGATTATCCTTGCCCTAAAACCTCAGGATTTAGCAACTTGATTTATTTTACTGCAATTGCCTTTTGGAAGCAAGGCATCCTTGCAAGACATTGTCGCTTTGCTGTATTTTTGATGCACTGTGGACTACATCTAAGCCTATTTAAGCCTATCAGTAATGGCTGTTTATAAACAGTGAATAAACATGACGAGGTAGGTTACAGCCATTTGTAGTTAAAGAACACAGTGATCTGTATCTCTCCTGAGGGTTACATTTCCTCAGACTGATTTCTGACTCCGCTAATCCTGATGGGTCAAGTCAATCTTAACCACTCACTCTGCCTTAGCATAAGAAACATGTCTGTATTACAAGTATTTCACACCTTATTTCACCCTGTCCCAGGAGAAAAATCCCCTGTGCAGGAAGAGCTTGAACTTGTTTCATGTCACCCTTGCTCTGTTGCCAGGCAGTTTTGCACTCAGATGAATACGCAGCTCTCTTCTTTCAAAGCCTCTTAGCAATATCTTCTTAAGTGAGTGTTGATCACAGATGTTGTTTGGTTGTAAGGCCAATGGCACTGCAGTACTAATGTATGTCTCTTCCATGGAAAGGGATACGCCCTTCAGTAACTTCACCTAATTAGGTTAGGGGATTTCTTAAGTGTTGCTCAGATTACATTGCCATACAGGACTCCGCCATGGTAGAGCCAGCTAGCCTGGAAATGGTGGCAGACCTTTCTGATTCCCACCTCTGCATTATATACGTTTACTACGTATACAGGAAAGGTTGGTACTCAGAGTAAAGCACTAATGTAAACCCACTTCTCATTTCAAATGGTCCTAATGCTTCAGTAGTTTCAGGGTGGAATCAGTACTTATTGATTTCCACATGCCACTTTCAGAACTCAATAACAGAGCCTTGTAGTTGCTCAAGTGTGCATATGTGCCAGCCTCTCCCCTGGAAAATCACTAACACTCTTTAGAGACGGTAGCAAAAGCTTAGAAACCAACTCAATAGTCAGTGAAATCCTTATTCTGAAGAACATTACCACAATAAAAGTATATTTTAATTGATATAACATATTCACTTTAGGTTTAAAAGTATTGTGGCCCGTTTGTTAGAGTCAGAACTGTAGTGCTATATGGGATGGCCGATGCCTGGTGCTCCTGTTATGAACTGCTCTTCTCCAGACTAGACTGTTGGGCCAGATTCTGGCTTCACAAGTCCTTCTCCTAAAATCTCTGTCCTTGGATAAAAATCATTCTGGATTATCACAATTTATTTGAATAAGTGACTGTTGAGGCTGAAGAGAAGTGTGAGGTATACTCTACAAAATGCTGTACTTGCAATGCACACTGAAGGCTTCTCTCAGAAACACCCTAAATATGTTCAAAGAAATCCATCATATTTCTGTACCAAAACCAGGACACAGTGGACCCTTCATTAATAATCTAGGAACTTTTTTTTTTATACGTATGTATCTCAGAGTATTTAATGAAATGTGAAGAAGCTAATGATCTATTCCTGATGGGCCTATTGAATAGATGAAAGCACTCAATGGAATTTGATCTTTGTCCAAGTATACAACTTCTGAGGGGTGTTTTCTGTATTATTGTGCATGCATTAAAAGAGCTGATTTCACATTTTTCCTCATAATGATGATGCTGCATAATTCATATTAACAATCTCTCAGATGAAGATGTAAACAGAAGGTTTGCTCTCAACATTATCAGGAGCTGTGTTACTACCATGTTTTATTTAACATGACTGACATGTAACTTTCGGTAATATTATGTGACTGGACGTATGATACAGGACATATACCCCTGACACTAGTTTCCATCAACTCCCTTTGTCTCATACATATCATTTTGTTATGCTATTTGTGCTCCTTTGTGTCCTTGTGTTAAACTAAACTATAGTGACTCAGTCTTTTTTTTGCATTTTTTTTGTCTTTGTTTTACAGACTCACCCCGCAGTCCTGAGGTATTGATGAAAGAAAAACTCTGAACAGTGGGAGACTCACTGTAACACTGGAACTGTTTCATTGGAACCCCCTGTGCATATTTTTCTGTCTGGACCATTTTAGAGGGACACAACTACAAGTCAACACCCCCTCTGGTTAATGACAATCACACAGCTCCCTCCAAGTTCCTCTACCCCTTCTGGTGTCTAACCCTGTGGGTTTAGACAGGTGAACGCAGACAGACAGCATGGCTAGAGGGAGGTTTCTCTACTGTCTACTAGGCCATTTGTTCACTGGCCTGATTCTGTCGTCAGTTGGACTATCCTCCATCCAGAGAGATAATGATTGTCCCCAGCAGTGTGTGTGCGAGATCCGACCCTGGTTCACCCCCCAGTCCACCTACAGAGAAGCCACGACGGTGGACTGCAACGATCTCCGTCTCACACGCATCCCAGGCAACCTGTCCAGTGACACGCAGGTGCTCCTCCTGCAGAGCAACTACATCGCCAGGACCAGTGAGGAGCTGGAGCAGCTATACAACCTGACAGAGTTGGACCTGTCTCAGAACAACTTCAGCAGCATTCGTGACGTGGGCCTCAGCAACATGTCCCAGCTCACCACCCTGCACCTGGAGGAGAACCAGATCACTGAGATGCCTGACTACTGCCTGCAGGACCTCAGCAACTTGCAAGAGCTCTACATCAACCATAACCAGATCAATATTATCTCCCCCAATGCCCTCTCTGGACTGCACAACCTGCTCAGGCTCCATCTAAACTCTAACAGGCTCAAGGCCATCGACAGCCGCTGGTTTGAGTCCACGCCCAATCTGGAGATCCTCATGATCGGGGAAAACCCTATAGTTGGCATTCTGGAGTTTAACTTCAAGCCTCTTGTAAACCTGAGAAGCTTGGTACTGGCTGGAATGGATTTAACAGACATTCCTGGAAATGCCTTTGTGGGACTAGATAACCTAGAGAGTCTCTCCTTCTACGACAATAAGCTAGTCAGAGTTCCTCAAAACGCTCTTCAGAAACTACCTAACCTCAAGTTCTTGGACTTGAACAAAAACCCTGTGCACAAAATCCAAGAGGGGGACTTGAAGAACATGCTGAGGCTGAAAGAGCTGGGCATTAACAACATGGGGGAGCTGGCCTGCATTGACCGCTTTGCCCTCGATAACCTCCCAGAGCTCACCAAGCTGGAAGCCACTAACAACCCCAAGTTCTCCTACGTGAACCGCCAGGCCTTCCGTGACCTCCCCGCCTTGGAGAGTCTCATGTTGAACAACAACGCCCTTAACGCCCTCTACCAGTCCACTGTGGACTTCCTGCCCAACCTGCGTGAGATCAGTATCCACAGCAACCCCATGCGATGCGACTGCGTCATCCAGTGGATGAGCTCCAACAAGACCAGCATACGCTTCATGGAGCCCCTCTCTATGCTCTGTGCCATGCCAGCTGAGGTCAGAGGGCAGCATGTGAGGGAGGTGCTCCAGCAGGACTCAGCAGAGCAGTGCCTGCCGATGATCTCCCATGACACCTTTCCCAACCACCTGAACCTGGACATCGGCATGACTGTGGATCTGGACTGCCGAGCCATGTCCCAGCCCGAACCGGAGATCTACTGGGTCACACCCATGGGGAACAAGGTGATGATGGACACCATGTCTGATAAGTACAGCCTCAGTACCGAAGGAACACTGCGCATCTCTCACATCCAGGTAGAGGACTCTGGCAGGTACACTTGTGTGGCACAAAATGTTGAGGGGGCAGACACTCGGGTGACTGCTATTAGGGTGAATGGTACTCTCTTAGACAGCACCCAGCTGATGAAGATCTATGTGAAGCAGACTGAGTCCCACTCTATCCTTGTCTCCTGGAAGGTCAACTCCAATGTCATGACCTCCAACCTCAAGTGGTCATCTGCCACCATGAAGATAGACAACCCCCACATCACCTACACAGCCAGGGTCCCGGTGGATGTCCATGAGTATAACCTCACACACCTACAGCCCGCCACCGAGTATGAGGTGTGTCTCACCGTCTCCAACATCCACCAGCAGACGCAGAAGTCCTGTGTCAACGTCACAACGAAGCACGCTGCCTTCGCTGTGGAGATATCCGACCAAGGCACTAACACTGCTCTCGCAGCTGTCATGGGAACCATATTCGGCATCATCAGCCTGGCCTCTATGGCTGTGTACATTGCCAAGCGGTGGAAGGGGAAAAACTACAATCACTCCCTGAAAAAGTACATGCAGAAAACATCCTCCATCCCACTCAATGAGCTCTACCCTCCCCTCATCAACCTGTGGGAGGTAGACAGTGAGAAGGACAAAGAGGTGTCCTCCTCCTCAGAGACCAAACCCAGCCAAGTGGACACTACACAGAGCTACTATATGTGGTGATAGCTACTGGGTCGTTCCACCAATTCGGTGCCTTTTGAGAAGTGTAACTTGGTAAAAAAAAAAATGTTTGATTTCACCTAATATTATCATTCTGTCATAAAGAGCACATGTTGAACTTCATTAAAAACACATTTTCTCATCTCAAAAGGTTAAATAAAAAATTACTATGGTAAGTGTCTATTAAGTGCCAAATAAAGTAACAGGGTTGACGGTAACAGGGTGACGATTTCATCTAAAATCAGCCATAAATCCCCTTGTGACAGGGGGAATGGAAGCGTGTTGTGTACAAAATTGAAGTTGTTAAAATATTTCTAGCCTGTCTATTGGTAACACGCTCAGTTTTCAACCCGTTCAGTTTTCCACCCGCTCAGTTGACCACCCCAAAACACCAGAGAATGGCTAAAAAGAGTAGAACCAGCCCACCTGCTTTTACATTTTTTTTATATGTATATAAAAGGAGAGTTCAGTTTACGTAACAAGGTTGACCTTAAAAATAAGGGACAGATGAAAATGAATCACTAATCACATTAAATAAATAATAATCTTTAGAAATGACTTTGTCAAAGCAACAACAGCAAAAAAATATATAACTTTACAATGATGCTGAAAACTTGGGAGAAATTGTGGGTTAAAGTGGGTTAGAATCTTCCTAGAAGTCAGGTCACAGAGGGTGCACAGAGGGACAGGTAAAAATGCAGATATTTTTTACTTTAGCAAGTCTTTATTCATATTGAAAATCAGATTAATTGAATTCTCCATGTGGTCTATATTAATAAAGGGCACTTCATTTAATAAACAGAATTTCAAAATGAAATATTGTTGCACAATTTCTACTTAAAATATCAAAGAGATGCAAAAGGCACTCATTTCGTGGAATGACCCTACTACATGGTGAAAGATACTACATGTGGGGTAAATCAGAAATAATTTTCTTATAGGAGCACAACGACACTTCTTTCGCTTCTTTGTGTCACAGTAATATTACTTTTTTCCTTCTGTTTTCTGCTTTGCTCATATGAGGCGAAGGACGTGACTAGTATTTCAGACTTTTTAGCATAGTGCATTGCCTTTCTTCTCTTGCTCCCTTTTTGACACTCAATATGACAACTTTGTTTAGCTCCCAGGACTTGGTAGTCACTGTGCTTTATTTTTAGTACTTGTTTTGATAGCACAGCATGGGTATTGTAAAGGATTCAGTCTGGATCAGCTTGCAGGAGCTAGAATTGGATCCATTTAGATTTCTTTCTCTGGCAGTATTCTTAGAGAATGCAATGTTTTTTTTCTCGTAAAACAGTTTAACTGTTAACTGTTGTGCACTGAAATATATAAACCAATTTGTCTATGGACTCCAATATAAGCTGACAAAGTATGTTTAGACTTGATATACTGTCTATTGAATAACGTTAGCAATCGTTCTGTAATGTTGTATCAACTATAATTTGATCAACTTTTTTGACATTAGTAAACATTCTTTTTTTATTTAGAACTTAAGTTTGCAGAGAAAACACTGTAAACCAGCAATATAAATATGAATGTTTATTAACTAGGTAAGTAGACATAAGGCTTTTTAAATTCTCAGAATATTTTATTTTATTTAGCTAGAATCTGTCAACGATCACTGATTTTGTTGTGATTTACACACGCAAATATGTTGTATATTGAGGAACAAGCAAAAATAAAATGTATTTTCCTCATATTTTTTATACGATTTCCAGGCCATGTGTCATTATATACTACGTCAGATATTTAAAACAGGAAAAAAATCTACTTTAGAAACATTTATTTATTAGTATGCACTAATTTACCATATTTCCATATAAGTATCAAACTTGAATAAAAATGAAAACATGCTCTGTGGGGGAGATAAATATGTGTTTTACAGGATGACATAATGTCAATCAGTTTGAGAGTAGGTGTAGCCACAGTGTAGATTGTGTTGAAGAGATATAACGACGGAGATTGAAATGCTGCTAAAAGCAATTATCAGAACATAATTCATATCTGCCCGTTTAGTCTCCAAATACTGTTGTAAAAAGCCTACGAGGAGCAAACAACCCTCCGAAACCACAGATGAAAAGTCTGAAAACCAGGAAGACATATGGGGATAAATGTCAAGACAAGCCTCCCAAGCTGATTGACTCCTAGACTTCACTGGACACAGATGACAGATCTTCAGGGTTTACATGCTGCCCACTGCCATTAATGACATGTAAGGCAATAGTGTCCTCCCTTGTCTTGTCCAGTCTCCAGGATGAGACGAGATGGGTGTGGGGAGCAGTGAGAGGAGAATATGAAGTGGCCGAGCATAGATCAAAGGAGGAAGTGATTATGGATAATGGGCACAATTAAGCAGAACAGATTGCTGCATTTCTAACAGTCAGCAGCCCCACTTTAATCAGTCAGATGCTAGCAGCTTCCAATTCTCTGCATTCCTTATACAGTATGAGATGGAATTTCACAGGGGTCTAGAGGTGCATAACTGAGCCTTCTGAAGGATTTTGTGTTTATGTGTAGTTCTCCATTTGGTTGTTACATTAATGTAGATTTTCATGGTAGCGATGGAAACAAACATCAGTCTGTTTCTCATCCACCATAACTGCTCTTTCACCAATAAGCTCACTGGGAGGTGAAGAGGAGGAGGGAAAATGAAGATTAATGTTGAATGTTGAATGTTAATGATGAATCCTCTGCCACTTCAATACAGTGACTTTTTCGTAGCAGGTTAGGAGGACTTACGCAGCAGGCTAGGATAATTAACGTAGCAGGTTAGGAGACTGAGGTTAAGGTTAGGAAAAGGGTTTTAGGGCTAGCGAAAATGCTATCCTAAGTTGCTACGAAAGTCACTTCCGGTCGTAGCTGTATCGAAGTGGTGTGAAAAGAGTGTGTCCCCTGTCACTCAACAGCTTTCTCATTGAAAATCAAAAACCCCACCTCAATTCATATCCCAATTTCATTGGCTCTCTCTCTAGGAATGTCTGGGCCTATTGGGAGTTGATCATGCAGGAAGGCTATGTTGGTGTTTGATTGACAGCTCAGAGCTTTGTAGAGCAATCAGACCATCTCAATCTGTGTTCCCCTGATAACATATTCATCCCTCTGTTCTTTCACTTTCTCTAACTGTCCCTCCCTATCTGTATCATCAGAGACCATCTCATCTAACTCTAATGTACTACTTCACTGCAGAAAAATGAATAAGCAGGGCAGTAGAAATCTGCTACAGAATCTTTATGAATGTAATGGATGTGCGATTATGTCAACGTGTATTGGTGTTGTCTAAAATTATGAGATCTCACCTAGATTTCAGTAAAATAACCTTGCAACTTTGCAAGCACCACCAAGGAGATATTCATAACAACACTTGTCCTATTGTTTCCTGTCAAACCTTTTGAATCCATTTAGGAAATGTTGTTACTCATGTTACATTTTTATTTGTCATTGAATTGCTGCAACAAAATTGGCTAACATTTTATTTCCATTTCCATTATGCATCAGAACATGCACTAGGTGTGTCCTCTCTCTCTCTCTCTCTCTCTCTCTCTCTCTCTCTCTCTCTCTCTCTCTCTCTCTCTCTCTCTCTCTCTCTCTCTCTCTCTCTCTCCTCTCTCTCTCTCTCTCTCTCTCTCTCTCTCTCTCTCTCTCTCTCTCTCTCTCTCTCTCTCTCTCTCTCTCTCTCTCTCTCTCTCTCTCTCTCTCTCTCTCTCTCTCTCTCTCTCTCTCTCTCTCTCTCTCTCTCTCTCTCTCTCTCTCTCTCTCTCTCTCTCTCTCTCTCTCTCTCTCTCTCTCTCTCTCTCTCTCTCTCTCTCTCTCTCTCTGTCTTCCTCTATGTTTCTCTGACTAGTGAGATGCCAGGAGAAGTTGTGAGGAAATGTCATTAAATGTCACAGACCCTCTGGGGAGACTTATGTCCTGTGTTGTGGTGAGGCTGACAGAGCACAAGGCAAGGCTGTGTTTATGGGCATCTGACGATCGGAATGGAACTGTGTTGCCAATCAATGAGTTATTTTGAAAATGTGTGTGGTAGTCTGCGCCATGTCCCATCCCAGCGGCCTGTTTCCATGACAACCCCCGAACTGAGTACACCTTTTGGAGGGGACCACAAAAACACCATGTACCCTTTCACAGGTGTGTAGAGAAAAAAAACAGCTGCCTTGGCATTAGAGGGCATGTATACATACACTTAAGGCTAGGCATGCTGACTCTATGTGTTAATAAGCCATGCTTTTGGAGGAGCGTGGAAGAACTACATGGATCAAAGTCAGGACAAGAATTTACTGAGAGTAGCTGTGATTTCATTGCGTTGGATTATTCTTACAATTCATGGTGCAACAGATAAATGCCAATGCACAGGTTGGCTGTGTCTGTATTTCTGCCAATATAGCCTAAATCGTTTTCATTTGTCAAATCTGACAGAATGGGGACACCCCTAAATCTATGGCGACAAATGCAGATCAAATTTAAAGAGATATATTTGGCGAGGCTCTGGACCAATAACTGTAACCAGATTAAGCGCTCCCTAATGACTGAAATATAAGCCTAATACTGTCTGTTGGCATAGTGTGTGGGAATACAGCTGGAGATTTGTCATATTCATGTTTCAGCCCAGAGCATGTTCTAGGTGGCTGGTGAGTCAGTGCTGGTGTCTGGGTTCTCTTTGCTGCTCTACTGGACTGTGGAGCTGGCAGCAGTGCAGCAGTCCAAAGCTGAGGTGACCTTCCGTCTCTGCCTTGACTCACAGCCCAGCTATCAGCTCTCCCCCAACAGGCCCATGGCCGCCGACGCTCACTGAGAGAAATGAATCAAAATGTAATCTTTCTGCTCAGCGTGAGGAGGAAGCCGAGGCCTGCACCAGGACCTGACACTTTCTATTAGACCGGCCCATTTAACAGAGATAGTAGCTCCTTCTTTAAGAGGAAGGAAGTAACTTAATGTAGGCACATATTTGTTCAGCAGCATTCAATAGATATTAATGGGAAACTGGATATTCAGTAGAGCCTAGGTACACCTATATAAATGCTGACTTTGGCCAATTGATGATTATCGGCAAGGGGATAAGGCTGCTGTTGGTTCCTTTATTTCAAAGAAGAGGTTTTCAACTTATGAGAGGTGTCTATTGTATAAATAATAATAAGAAAATGTATCCAATGAAGATAGCAATAGCTGGGTGGAGGAAGTCACAGCGAGCATCAGAAATCACTGAGCAGCTTAACTTTCTCTAAAATTGCTTTTCAGCCAACACAAAAGGTTATGTAATTTAAATATAACATTGTATGATTGACATGAAATGCATTTTCATAAAACACATTTTATGAAACTCTTGGTAACTCTATTTGTTTTCAGAATGCCTCCATAAAGTTACAGATACAAGTGTCAGCTGGAATGAATGGAAATGGTTGTGCCTTATGCTACAACAGATTGACCTTCATGGAATCTTGAGTGAAAGAGCAATTACTCATTCATATCTGAAGGCTTTTATGCCTAACAGATATGAATCATGATTTCTGTCATAATCTAAATAATGACAATGATTGTAAGCAAATAACTCGGGACTGTGAATTAATTTTACTCCAAATCCATTGGAGAAGTGATTTGACATGTTTATTAGCATCTCTGAATTCCTCACTCTGATTAAATTAATGACAGCACATTACAAATTCCTAGACGCACAATGAACAGTGAAACTGGAAACATTTTCCTCCTTTTAATCAAAAGGTTCTCTTTCTCAAGTGACCTGCCTGTCACCAACAGCACAGGGTGTGGGTGTGGGGGAGTTGTTACCATGGCAACATTGATTTCTTTGTCTACCCCTGGGATTTAATTTAATAATTATTGTCTAGATAACGAATACAATTACCTTGTCCATGTAAAGAGTTTGTGAATGGGCTGTGATTTAATGCTCATCAGGTTTATGTCCATGAACATAACCCCATTTTAGATTAGGGATAATTATGGAGTATCATGTATCAGGCCATTAAAATAAGGATTTGGAAGCCTATACTGTATTGCTGGCAGATTTGTTTCCGATATTTTGGACATTAATATACTATGTGTATGTGGAGGCTGCTGAGGGGAGCATGGCTCATAATAATGGCTGGAATGGAGTCAATGGAATGGTATCAACCACATGGAAACTACGTCTTTGATACCATTCCATTTAAGAGTGGCTGACCCAGTGCCTCAGTGGTCTTGAGAGATGTGGAGGTTTAGAACCTTTAGTTGGCTCTCCCTATTTGATTTCTAGAAAAACAATCCTTTATCTGATCTTCCCTGTTTTTGTTTTGCTCCATTATTTTGGTTTGCTTCCTTAAAGTCTTAAAATTTGGTGTGGGTTTTTCTTTTGTTTGCCTCTTAGTGTGCATATTTATTGGGTGCTCATGGTGGGCGTCTTTTAGGTCCCAGTTGTTGTAGCTATGCAACTATCAGTGGACACCTCATGAGTGCCTTTTAGAACCCCTCCTAAAACCCCACCTGTTTTGGGTTTTCTTGCTGGGGAACGTAACAAAATGGGGGCTCGTATCTTGTAGTATGGTAGTCGCTCTAATCACCTACTCTGACACTTTGTTGTGCCCAGATAGTTGAGTGTTCAAAATACACTTTTTGTGGTTGAGTTTCTGTGACTGACATCCACCCCGAGGGGTTAAAAGATTGATTGAAACATTTTGAAAGCTGCATAACACAGGCTAATTTAAAAAAGCCATGGACTTTAAGTTGGAAGCATTTCTGGAAAACCCTACATGGGAAATACTAGATAAACGTGTGAAGGCAAATCTGCTCCTCTTTACAAAGCATTATGACATCAGGGTGACATCTGGTGAACCAAAAGCAGTAGTCAAAGAGTTGATCTGTACTGTTTTGGTGGAGGAAGAAATCCTTCCGGAGAGAGAGGATGATGAATAGGGTCCTATGGGTGGTAGAGATCACCCCATATACGTGCAACTGAGAGAGGTAGAACTAAAGCGAAAATGGGAGCAACAGAAATTAGAGTTGGAGCACAGAAAAAGACAAAATAAATGTGCAGCCCCCCCAAAAAATGTGAACGTGCAGCCAGACTAGAACAAGAGCGAGAAGAACGTGGGCATGGCATTTGATTAAAAGAGTTGGAGCTGGAAGTAAGACAAAGGGAGATAGATGTGGAAGTACTCAAGTCAGGCCATCCTGCACCTTCAACAGTTTGGTTTTGGTCGGAGCAGTCGGCTTGTACTGCCTTTCAACGAAAAGGAGGTGGATGTATATTTTACTTGAGCGGATTGCCACATCCCTAAAATGGCCGCGTGACATTTGGTCACTGCTCCTCCAAAGTGTTATTGTGGGAAAAGCTCAGAAAGTGTACGGCGCTTTATCTCTTGACCATAGTTCAGATTATGGCACTGTTAAAGCTGCTATCCTTCGGGTTTACGAGTTGGTCGCAGAGGCATTCTGTCTTTAGTAATTTACGAAAGACAGAATCACAAAGCCATGTTGAGTTCACAAGGGAACAAGCTTGTCTTTTTGATCGGTGTTGTGGTTCTCAAGAGGTCAAGGACCTTGAGGATTTAAAGAAACTCATACTTCTCGAGCAGTTCAAGAATTGCCTTCATGAAAGGGTTGCTACCTACATTTATGAGTTGCAGATGAGTTTGTGTTGACACATAAAACTACCTTCACAAACAAAGCACCCAGTAGTTATCCCTACGCAAAAAGCAATCCAGAGAAGTCACCTCATACTGTGAGGTTACAATCCTTTTCTACAGTACCCAAAGATAAAAATCGTCAGAAAACTGTTTTTTTGTATCCGCCAGTTTGTCATTACTGCCATGAGAAAGGACACATTGTCTCTCAGTGTCCTAAGTTGAAACAGAAAACTGAGAGAGAGAAAAATACATTTCTTCTTGTGAGAGCACTCCAGACCACTGATTCTCTTGTTGGGACTGGGGTATCTCCTAAACAAAATGTTGGATCAGATGTGTATGAACCCTAAGTGGCGCAGTGGTCTAAGGCACTGCATTGCAGTGCTAGAGGTGTCACTACAGACCTGGGTTTGATCCCGGGCTGTATCACAACTGGCTGTGATCGGGAGTCGCATAGGGTGGTGCACAATTGGCCCAGAGTCGTCCGGGATAAGGGAGGGTTTGGCTGGGATAGGCAGTCATTGTAAATAAGAATTTGTTCTTAACTGACTTGCCTAGTTAATTAAATAAACCCCAACATATACATGTAAAGTAATCTATAAATTCTAGTATGGTAACACGAATAAGTATATTCCAAGCTAAAATCCAACAGTGGGCAGTCAATATGTTTTTGTCTTTTGTATTTAGCCACTGCATAGCCCTGGCTCAGAATGTATTTTGACTGCACATTTTTCCATTTTGGAGATTAGTTTTGTTTTGGTTGGGCTCATTCCAAGGGGATGAGAGTTATAGAAATGTATGTGATTTTACCCATTTATTAAAAACGTGTACCTTTTAGGCAACTATATAAAGGAAAAATATATATAATCATGTTTAATGAGATGAAATAAAAGATCCCAGAAATTGTTCAATACTCACAAAAAGCTTATTTCTCTCCAACTTTGTGCACAATTTTGTTTACATTCCTGTTAGTGAGCATTTTTTCCTTTGCCAAGATAATCCATCCAAGAAGCGGATTAAACAGCATGATCATTACACAGGTGCACCTTTTGCTGGGGACAATAAAAGGCCACTCTAAAATGTGTTGTTTTGTCACACAACACAATGTCACAGCATGCAATTGGCATGCTGACTGCAGTAATGTCCACCAGACCTGTTGCCAGAGAATTTTATGTTCATTTCTCTACCATAAGCCACCTCCAACGTAATTTTTGAGAATTTGGTAGTACGCCCAACCGGTCTCACAACTGCAGACCACGTGTATGGCGTCATGTGGGAGAGGGTTTTGCTGATGTCAACGTTGTGAACAGAGTGCCCCATGATGGCAGTGGGGTTATGATATGGGCAGGCATAAGCTGCGGACAATGAACACAATTGTATTATATTGATGGCAATTTGAATGCACAGAGATACCGTGACGAGACCCTGAGGCCCATTGTCGTGTCATTCATCCGCCGCCATCACCTCATGTTTCAGCATGATAATGCATGTCACATGCATCTGTACACAATTCCTGCAAACTGACAAGGTCCCACTTCTTCCATGACCTGCATACTCACCAAACATGTCACCCATTGAGCATGTTTGGGATGCTCTGGATCGATGTGTACAACAGCGTGCTCCAGTTCCCACCAACTTCACACAGCCATTGAAGAGGAGTGCAACAACATTCTACAGGCCACAATCAACAGCCTGACCAACTCTATGTGAAGGACATGTGTCATGCTACATGAGGCAAATAGTGGTCACACCAGATACTGACTGGTTTTCTGATCCACGCCCCTTCTCCATTATTTTGGTTTGCTTCCTGTCTATAAGTTTGGTGGGTTTTTTTCTTTTGTTTGCCTCTTAGTGGGATAATTTAGTGGGCGCTCATGGTGGGCGTCACTATGCTGTTGTTGTTGCTATGCATCAAAGACCCAGTAGCTCTGCAGAGCAAAGACTTCTAGGCAGAGACAGCTAAATTGACCTTCAAATTACTGTGATATATGAAAACACTCTGGAGTTCTCATGGAAGCATTTAGGGGCCCTTAGTCTGCATGTGTCTACAGCTGGACATGTGATGGGCTACTATAACAGAGGTGGTTCCAGACTAAAACTGGATTTGCTTGTTTACTTAATTTGTATGTAGGGTTGCACATTTTGGGGGAATATTCAGAGGTGGAAACTTTCCGTGCGAATTAACGGGAATATATGGGAATTGTCACGCCCTGACCTGAGAGAGCCATTTTTCTCGGTTTGGTTAGGTCAGGGTGTGATATGGGGTGGGCATTTTATGTCATTGTATTTCTTTGTTTTGGCCGGGTATGGTTCCCAATCAGAGGCAGTTGTCTATCGTTGTCTCTGATTTGGAATCATACTTAGGCAGCCTTTTCCCCACCTGTGTTTGTGAGTAATTATTCTTTCTGTGAGAGTTTTGTGTGCGCCTCAGTTGCGTCACGTTCATTTCTGTTTATCCTGATTATTGTTTTGTTCGGTTTCACGTAAAATAAAGGATGTGGAATTACCGGCACTCTGCGCCTTGGCTGATTTATGACAGGGAGTTTGAGGACAGTGAACGTGACAGAATTATCCACCACAAGAAGGCCAAGCAGTGTGTGCTTACTGGGAAGACGAGCTGGACCGGGGAGAATCAACATCGACGGAAGCACGAGAGACAGCCCCCAAATTTTTTTGTGGGGGGGCACACGGGGAGATTGGCAGAGTCAGGGTGGAGACCTGAGCCAACTCCCCGTGCTTACCGTGGGGAGCGAGTGACTGAGCAAACACCGTGTTATGCTGTGATGCGCACTGTGTCACCAGTGCGCATTCACAGCCCGGTGTGCTCTGTGCCAGCGCCCCGCATTTGCCGGGCTAGAGTTAGCATTCAGCCAGGAAGGGTGGTGCCAGCTCAGCGCTCCTGGTCTCCAGTACGCCTTCTCGGTCCAGGATATCCTGCGCCGGCTCCGCGCACTGTGTCGCCAGTACGCCTTCACAGCCCAGTTCGTCCTGTGCCAACGCCCCGCACTTGCCGGGCTAAACTGAGCATCCAGCCAGGACGGGTTGTGCCAGCCATACGCTCCAGACCTCCAGTGCGCCTCCACAGCCCAGTATATCCTGCGCCAGTTCTACGCACTGTGTCGCCAGTGCGCCTTCACAGCCCAGTTCGTCCTGTGCAAGCGCCACGCACTTGCCAGGCTAAATTAAGCATCCAGCCAGGACGGGTTGTGCTAGCCTTACACTCCAGACCTCCAGTGCTCCTCCACGGCCCAGTATACCCTGTGCCTGCTCTGCGCACCCAGTCTCCAGTGCGTCTCCCCAGTCCGGTGAGACCTGTTCCGGCTCCACGTAAGAAGCCTCCAGTGATGATCCATGGCACGAAGCCTCCAGTGATAATCCATGGCACGAAGCCTCCAGTGATAATCCATGGCGCGGTGCCTGTAGTGATAATCCATGGCGCAGCGACAGTCCCCAGTCCGGAACCTCCTGAGACGGCCTACAGTCCGGAGCCTCCTGAGACAGCCTGCAGTCCGGAGCCTTCAGCGACGGTCTGCAGTCCAGAACCTCCGGCGATGATCTACGGTCCGGTTCATCAAGCGACGATCCACGGTTCGGAGCTTCCGGCGATGATCCACGGTCTGGTTCCTCTGGCTACACAAAAGCGGAGGGATCAGCGGGCGGTGGGGGCTACGCCCCGGACCGGAGCCGCCACCATGAGTAGATGCCCACCCGGACCCTCCCCTATAGGTTCAGGCTTGCGGCTGGGAACCATTTTTCTCTGTTTGGTTAGGTCAGGGTGTGACATGGGGTGGGCATTCTATGTGTTGTATGTCTATGTTGTCTTTTTCTTTGATTGGCCGAGTATGGTTTCCAATCAGAGGCAGCTGTCATTTGTTGTCTCTGATTGGGAATCATACTTAGGCAGCCCTTTTTCCCACAGTCAGTTGTGGGATCTTGTCTTGGTGTTGCATGTGTTTGCACGCCTAGCTTTTCATTCGTTGTATTGTTTTTGCTGGTTCACATTTAAAGAAATAAATATGATGAACCCAACTCATGCTGCGCCTTGGTCTACCTTTAACGACGGACGTTACAGGAATTAACGGGAATATATGGGAATTATCAGAAATATATGCAAATTAATATGAATACCATTTAAATGCAGATGTTTTTTGCATTGGATATATTTACCATATCATACGGACACAGAAACATAAACCTTTTACCTTATCAAAAGTAGACATAATTGCAAATGATTAAATCCTTCCAATACAAATAAAAAAACAATTTAGTTCTGAATTGAACTTTAATTAAATGAGTTGACTCTTAACATGGGATGATTTCACTGAACAACAGAAATAAGGGAATATTGAATGATCCCCGGTTTTGACACTTGCCTGTTTCTGGACTTTGTACCCGCCTGCCTGACCATTCTGCCTGCCATGACCACGAGCCTGTCTGCCACTCTGTACCTCCTGGACTCTGATCTGGTTTCAACTTTTTTGCCTGTCCACGACCATTCTCTTGCCTACCCCTTTGGATTAATAAACATTGTAAGACAACAACCATCTGCTTCCTGTGTCTGCATCTGGGTCTCACCTTGTGCCTTGATATACATAGCATTTACTTCTACATTAGCTGCAGTGAAATGTCTCCACACATCAGAGATTGCCCATGGCATTTTCCTGTAAAGATTAGAAACAAATTAGTAAAAAAAAAAATAATACAATTCCATGTACAGATAAATAGTTAAGCAGTTAGATTAAACAACTTATTTTGTAAGATAAATGTTTTAAAATTAAACATGTATGGAGACAGGTCAATTAACACTCCTCAGTTAGCAGGCTCAAGCAAGCTAAAACCCACATGGTAGCAAAAACTAACTAGCAGAAATTGTTAACAAGATAGAAATGATTTAAACACACTTTGCTGTAGGCTACTATTTACTAGTTAACAAAAAATCATGTATGTCATATAAAATATATTCACCCCACCCAGTATTGTAATCAAAACTTACCAGAAAGCATCTAGTCCTTGGCTCAGAGAGTGTAGTAATGTGGGCTCAATAGCATCTCAGTGTGCAAGATCTTGAGAATCAGCTGTACATGTGATGGAAGAGTGCACTGCACATGTGATGGAAGAATGCACTGTGCATGCAGAGGGTTGCAATTCCATTGAATTGGGTATAGTTTAACCAAAATATGCCACAAGACCTAGGCCTTATGTGTATCCCACAAAAAGGTTCACTATTATAAGCAAACTTTTTTGATGAATTTAAGGAAAAATCCCAAAATTCCAGGGCTGAACTTCCCATGTAAAATTTCCAGAGAAATTCTGGAGATTTACCGGAAAGTTTCCAACCCTTTGCAACCCTATTTGTATGACATGATTTCTCCCCCGACACTATCTCCAATCTCTCTCTCTCCTCAATCTCTCTCTCTTTTACTCTCTCTCTCTGTCTCTTTAGACTTTGTAATAGATAAAGGAGATAGAAAGTAAATTTTTTTTTTTCAATCAGCTAATACATGAATATAAATTACTACCATGTTCTATGTTCTCATGGTTGTGTCTGTTGACTGATGTTGTTGTAGTTCTGCCCACAGATTGGTCTCTGTGGTGATGCACTCTTTGTTGTGTTTGGAAGAGTTAATTGGGGGTGAACTAGCTGTACTAGCTCAGTGAAACTACCAGATGTACTTTATTTCAGCATTGTTCATCATCTTCATCATCATAATGAATCGGGTGGACTGATTTTACTGTTGTATTGTATTCTCCCAAGGCCTCATTAAAATAATCAGTTGGCTTGCGGTGCAGTGTGTGCATTGCTGCGGGAAGATGTTTTGGGGTGGGGCTGCTGTCGAGGGGGGAGTGGGTATTTTCCTCCACTCATACAGGAGTAATAAAGACCTAGTGCACTAATTTGGTAGGATTTGTTTTTGGTATGGATATATATACTGTATATGTTTATATATATATATGTATATATTTTATAGATTTTTTTATTTATCAGGGGGTGCTGCAGGGCTATGAGCCATAGGGCTATGAGTGTGTATAAATGTCACTGTTTGAGTAGCTTTCAATTCATCAACTTTTCATCTGTATACAGTCCTATTGCAAGTTTGGTTCCAATTGATTCCACTCAAAAGAAGTATACACGTTTAATATGCAACAGTTTAATAAATGTTTTTGTATCAATGGAATAATATATTAATAAACCCTGGAGATGTCCAATAAAACAAAACAGGATCCTTAAATCCCTGGATGGTCACTGGAATCAATGAGAGTGACTGGGGAATCTGTGTTCCTACAGGTCTATATCTGTCTGTAAAACTGCCACTTCTCAGAGGGAACAGCTATCAATCCACACCTCCCATTATACCCTGAACTCCCTCTTCATAGGCTGTCTTCCTCTCCTGCTGCCCTGCCATATTTATGGGCCCAAGGACACGATCAAAGATGCTTCCACTCCATCACCCTTCTGATGGCCTAATTTCTGAGAGAAAGGAAACTTTAACCTATTTATCATCTCATCGTGTGTGAGTGTGTGCATGCATGTGCATTTGTGTGTGTGTGTACTAACAGGCCCTAGTTTTTGCAACCTCAGCTAATATCCTTACTACAGTCAGCATATTTTTGACAGTTCTTATGTCACTTCTAAGTTTTCCCCTCACTCACTGACCTCAGCAATTAAAAAACAGGTCACAAAACATCTGCTATAATTTCTAATCCGTTCATTTGTATGTAAACCTCCCTATGCAATTAAACTGTTAGATATAATAAGGCACTTTCTATCTAGACTTCTAGCCCAAGGCACAACAATTAGGTCATTCAAGAGAGAAGATATACCTGACCGCCAAGAAAAGTATCCACAGAAACAAGGCTGCAGTATACGGGCCAGGAAACATGTTGAAGGTTGTGACTCTCTCCCAGAGAGATTATTTAATCATATGTGAATATTGTCACCTGTGAGGCTGTGCAGTTGCTCTTTTGTTTCTCTTAAAAAAATAACAGTTCAGCTTAATTACAAATTTGAGCCAAAGGGCCATGTTCATTATGTTTTCAATTTGAATATGGAACAAATGGTAATTGCATTGCTTGTGATAAACAGGTCTGAAATGTTTCTCAGTTTACACAAAATTTACTAGAGCTGTACAGTACTGATGTGATGACATTGAGAATGTTCCCCAATGTTTTGCTATTGTCTGCTGTAGCAATCATTCTCCTTTTGTAATTGGTGTAAATTGACTTCTCCCAGACAGCCCATTTCATGCCTGTGTGGTTTGCGTGGGCAGTTGACAGGTTGGTGAGAGAAATATGGAGCCACAATGATTGCAAAATCATAATTGAAGAATGAGCAATGCTCGGCATAGATTACAAAGCTGTAAATTATCACTCATTGCTTAATTTCTACACTTAACAAGCACTACACTGGTGCAAAAAGATGAATAATGGAATATGATATCAAACATGGGTTTCTTAACCTCTGTAAGTGTTGGTAGTCCACTCTGTGGACTGTGGTTAGATATTGATTCAGCTGACAGCGTCCGTGAGTTCTCTTCATAAGCTAATTGGCTAAGACAGAGCAGTTTTGTGAAAGGGGTATTATCAGCAGGTCATGACTTGTACAATACAGAGTACAGCAGGGTTGTTTCCCTTTCGACCAAGAGAACTGCTTATAGAATCTTCACCAATATGGTTGTGGAACAATTTATTTTCTGTTGTATTCAGGAACAAGCATGTAACTCGAGTGATCATCTGTCAATTATCCAACACTTACTGTTGATTGCTCACTGATCTGACAGTCTTTTGTGAATGCCCATTTCTCTACTGAGGGATTCAGCACCAAGCTACAGTATGTGGGGAGGGAGAAAGTGAAAGGAAGAGAGACTCTCTCTCCGTGTGTTTTCTCTGCAGAGCTCAGAAAGTGGTAAATGACTTAGTAATTGCTGTGCTCAAATAGCAGAGCCCTCTACCAGAGCAGTGATGTGTACCTATTTTGGTGACCGGCTGGAACGTAATACCCCAAAAGCACTGAAAGCCACTTTTTATGACATAAGGCTTTTCAGTACAGATACAATGTTGCCATAACAACACAATCATCATTATTAGTGCATGGCTAAATATCTGTTTTTCCTGGTATTTCAACTCCCAGCACAGTAGTAGACTCAGCACTGAGCTCCTCTGAGCCAGTATCACTGGGAAAGTAAAAGGCCTCAACAGGACAGGGGGAAAGCAGCTATTGACCCAGTGAGGCTTCTGTGCCATGAAAGTACTTACCAGAAGAAAATCAATCTCCTGAACATCAAAAGGATGTTTTGATAGGAAATCAACACTTCTCAATCTTTACTGCAATATCTGTAAATTAATGAATGAGATCCCCTTGTTGGAATTAGATCAATCTGACATTACATTTCCATTTAAGTCATTTAGCAGACGCTCTTATCCAGAGCGACATACAAATTGATGCATTCACCTTATGATATCCAGTGGAACAACCACTTTACAATAGTGCATCTAAATCTTTTAGGGGGGGGGGGGGGGGGGGGTTAGAAGGATTACTTTATCCTATCCTAGGTATTCCTTAAAGAGGTGGGGTTTCAGGTGTCTCCGGAAGGTGGTGATTGACTCCGCTGTCCTGGCGTCGTGAGGGAGCTTGTTCCACCATAGGGGTGCCAGAGCAGCGAACAGTTTTGACTGGGCTGAGCGGGAACTGTGCTTCCTCAGAGGTAGGGGGGCCAGCAGGCCAGAGGTGGATGAGCGCAGTGCCCTCGTTTGGGTGTAGGGACTGATCAGAGCCTGAAGGTACGGAGGTGCCGTTCCCCTCACGGCTCCGTAGGCAAGCACCATGGTCTTGTAGCGGATGCGAGCTTCAACTGGAAGCCAGTGGAGAGAGCGGAGGAGCGGGGTGACGTGAGAGAACTTGGGAAGGTTGAACACCAGACGGGCTGCGGCGTTCTGGATGAGTTGAGACATAAGTGATACAGTACATACATATTGCCCACACTCAAGGAGGCTCTTTAAAAATTCTATAACGCCATCACTTTAGGGGTTGGCTATTCTTAATGTGGGAGAATTTTTTTTTAACTGACTTCTTAAGGCAAGGCACTTATGGGGGAAGTTTACTGTAATACTCCCTAGGTTGAAGATAAACAGATGTATATTTCTGATCTAGCTCCCCAGGAGGTGAAGCGTGATAGGTTAAGTAAAATGTTAAATCTGCCTCATACACGTTATGTTGTACTACATAGCTGGCCTCTGCCTAGTTATGTCCATCTATATGGAAAGTAGAAACTATTATACACTGATAAATCATAAAGTTATAGTGTATGAATAGCATTTTGTGAACAGTACAGTATATGGAAGTAATTGCCAACCTGCTTGCTTCCTCTCTATCATTAGTCATTTGTTCTAGTTCAGGGTGTCAGGCAACAGCTCTCAGCAACAAACATACCTAACCATGTTTTCTAAAAGAACCTGAAAACATGCTTCCTCTAACTCTTGCCTCCAGCGGTAATGCATTGCCCCATTCCTTGTGCATTAAATTTCATGTGCATCATATAAACGTCACCTGTAGAAACAATTAAAAGATCAGTCTGGCTCTGTTTAGCTTTGTAAATTACACTCCTCAAAGGCTTATTTGTTATAGGGAACACCAGTTGTGTTTGTTTATATCTTTCTGAAATTGCTGTCAAAATATGTTAACATCGACATGAATAAATATCAACCCATTATGTTATCCATATTTCTGGGGAAACTGGCTACTATTTTTAGGGTCTGTCTGTCTGTCTGTCTGTCTGTCTGTCTGTCTGTCTGTCTGTCTGTCTGTCTGTCTGTCTGTCTGTCTGTCTGTCTGTCTGTCTGTCTGTCTGTCTGTCTGTCTGTCTGTCTGTCTGTCTGTCTGTCTGTCTGTCTGTCTGTCTGTCTGTCTGTCTGTCTGTCTGTCTGTCTGTCTGTCTGTCTGTCTGTCTGTCTGTCTGTCTGTCTGTCTGTCTGTCTGTCTGTCTGTCTGTCTGTCTGTCTCTCTCTCTCTCTCTCTCTCTGTCTCTCTCTCTCTCTCTCTCTCTCTCTCTCTCTCTCTCTCTCTCTCTGTCGTCCCCACCTCTATCTCTCTCTGTCAATTCTCTCTCAATTTAATTTAATTCAATTTAAGGGCTTTATTGGCATGGAAAACACATGTTAACAAAGCAAGTGAACTAGATAATAAACAAAAGTGAAATAAACAATAAAAATGAACAGTAAATATTACGCTCACAAAAGTTCCAAAAGAATAAAGACATTTCAAATGTAATGTTATATGCAAATAGTTCAAGTTCAGAAGGGAAAATAAATAAACATGAATATAAGGTTGTATTTACAATGGTGTTTGTTCTTCACTGGCTGCCATTTTCTTGTGGCAACAGGTCACAAATTTTGCTGCTGTGATTGCACACTGTGGTATTTCACCCACAAGATATGGGAGTTGGATTTGTTTTTGAATTCTTTGTGGGTCTGTGTAATCTGAGGGAAATATGTGTCCCTAATATGGTCATACATTTGGCAGGAGCATAGGAAGTGCAGCTCAGTTTCCATCTCATTTTGTGGGCAGTGTGCACATAGCCTGTATTCTCTTGAGAGCCAGGTCTGCCTTTGGCAGCCTTTCTCAAGAGCAAGGCTATGATCACTGAGTCAACGATTTCCTTAAGTTTGGGTCAGTCACAGTGGTCAGGTATTCTGCCACAATCTACTCTCTGTTTATGGCCAAATAGCATTCTAGTTTGCTCTGTTTTTTTGTAAGTTCTTTCCAATATGTCAAGTAATTATCTTTTTGTTTTCTCATGATTTGGTTGGGTCTAATTGTGTTGCTGTCCTGTCCTCTTTTTAGGTGGTTGTAGAATTTAACGTCTCTTTTCTGGATTTTGATCATTAGCGGGTATGAACCTAATTCTGCTCTGCATCCATTATTTGATGTTTTACATTGTACACTGAGGATATTTTTGCAGAATTCTGCATGCAGAGTCTCAATTTGGTGTTTGTCCCATTTTGTGAATTCTTGGTTGGTGAGCGGACCCCAGACCTCACAACCATAAAGGGCAATGGCTTCTATAACTGATTCAAGTATTTTTTAGCTAGATCCTAATTGGTATGTCTAATTTTATGTTCCATTTGATGGCATATAAGGCCTTTCTTGCCTTGTCTCTCAGATCATTTACAGCTTTGTGGAAGTTACCTGTGGCACTGATGTTAAGGTCGAAGTATGTATAGTTTTTTGTGTGGTCCAGGGCAACGGTGTCTAGATGGAATTTGTATTTGTGGTCCCGGCAACTGGACCTTTTTTGGAACACCATTATTTTTGTCTTACTGAGATTTATTGTCAGGGCCCAGGTCCGACAGTATCTGTGCAGAAGATCTAGGTGCTGCTGTAGGGCCTCCTTGGTTGGGGTCAGAAGTACAAGATTATCAGCAAAAAGGAAACATTTGACTTCAGATTCAAGTAGGGTGAGGCCAGGTGCTGCAGACTGTTCTAGTGACCTCGCTAATTCGCTGATATATATGTTGAAGAGGGTGGGGCTTAACCTGCATCCCTGTCTCACCCCCCGGCCCTGTGGAAAGAAATGTGTGTGTCATACCCAGTTCGTCTTGTCTTGTCAGGCCTTACCAGCGTGTTTTCCAGTCTCCCTGCTTTCTCAAGTTCTGTTTCCTAGTTTCCCCGGGTTCTGACCATTCTGCCTGCCCTGACCCCCGAGCCTGTCTGCCGTTCTGTACCTTCCTGACTCTGACCCCTTTACGAACCTCTGCCTGTCTTGACCCCAAGCCTGCCTGCTGTTCTGTACCTTATTGACTCTGCCCTGGATTATGGACCTCTGCCTGCCTTTGACCTGTCTTTTGCCTGCCCCCTGATTGGGTCAATATACATCTGTGACTAGCTGTCTGCATCTGGGTCTTATCCTGAGTTCTGATAGTGTGTGCTTTTTGGCAATTTTAACCACACACTGTCATGTTTTTCCCCCAACACCACTTTCCTTCAATTTGTATAGCAGGCCCTCGTGCCAAATTGAGTCAAAAGCTTTTTTGAAATCAACAAAGCATGAGAAGACTTTGCCTTTGTTTTGGTTTGTTTGTTTGTCAATTAGGGTGTGCAGGGTGAATACTTGGTCTGTCATTCGGTAATTTGGTTAAAAGCCAATTTGACATTTGCTCAGTACATTGTTTTCACTGAGGAAATGTATGAGCCTTTTGTTAAAACCTCTCCAGCGTCTCATCCCGTCAGCGGGATCAAAATCCAGCGAAAAATCATATCGCCAATTAGCATTAAAAAAAATCATAATTAAAAAAATTAAAAAATGATATATATATATATATTTTTATAGATACACCTCTCCTGAATCGACCCACGTCGTCCGATTTCAAAAAGGTTTTACAGGAAAAGCAAATCATTAGATTATGTTAGATGAGTCCATCGTAAAAAGCAGCTTCATAGCCATTTTCCGACCAACCACTTGCATCACATATAATCAAAAAACAGCTAAATGCAGCACTAACCTTTTACAAACTTCATCAGATGACACACCTAGGACATCATGTTATACAATGCATGCATTCTTTTGTTCAATAAAGGTCATATTTATATATAAAAACAGCATTTTACATCGGCGTCTGACGTTGACTAAATAATTTCCCCTCAAATGCGTCCCGGTAAACAATGCTACAATTCCCTAAATTACTATCCGATAACGATTTTTTAAATTTATATTGTCAATCTAACATTTATAGATGAATATCTCTTGAGAACACCTGTCATACCAGATTTTAAATTAACTTTACTGGGTAATCACACTTTGCGATAAAAGGAGATGCGATACTCAGAAAATGAGCTAATATACAGAGCTCGGCGCCATCTTGGAACAATCGCATGTCACATCTCATCTTGTATAATATTGTCAATAATCGCCTACCTTTAGTTGTCTTCATCAGAAAGCATCCCAGGTCCACAACAGATGTATTTTCGGTCGAAAAAGTCCATACTTCACGTTCCATTAGCCTGCTGTTGGTAGCGCGTCCTAGGGCTCTCTCCAAGCGCAGGGCTGAAGTTCCGGATAAAATGAGATTCTCCCGCCTGTAGGTTCGTTCAAACATGTCAAACGTTGTAAAACATTAATCTTCAGGGCCTGTAACACCAAGAGAGCCAATAAGATTCGAGGGGGATGATTTCATTGCCTTTAAAACCGTTTCCAAAGGTGGGGGTAGACATGGCCGCCGGCGTCATAATGGTGATGGCCCATCCCCTGTGACCAATTTCCAATGACTCTCATTCACTGAGTTTCGACTGTATAAGGCTCAAACCACTGTGAAAAGACTGGCGACATCTAGTGGAAGCAATAGGAAGTGTTCACTGAACCATGGTTAACGGTGTGATTTATAGGGAAAGATGAGAAGTCGAGTCCACAATTCTGAATTCCACTTCCTGTTTCAATCGGTCTCGGGGTTTTGACTGCCATTTGAGTTCTGTTATACTCACAGACACCATTCAAACAGTTTTAGAAACTTTAGGGTGTTTTCTATCCATATATAATAAGTATATGCATGCCCTAGCTTCTGAGTTTGATTAGTAGGCCGTTGAAAATGGGAACGATTTTTTTTCAAAATGCGCTGTGGCGCCCCCTATCCTAGGGTATCCTCAAGAGGTTTTTAATGATAATGCAGAAGATTGCCGTTGACGCATGTCCCATGGTAGTTATTGGGGTCAAATTTGTCTGCACTTTTGTGGATTGGTGTGATCAGTCCTTGCTTCCAAAAATTGGGGAATATGCAAGAGCTGAGGAGGATGTTACAGAGTTTAAGCCAATTGGAATTCGTGGTCTGTATATTTTATCATTTCATTTAGGATACTGTAACAGTTCCGTAACGACAGATGCTGGGAGATGGGAAGCAAGTACAGGGTGAGGATTTAGCAATAAATAGACATGAAACTAAACAAGAACAGCGTCTGGACAAGAGAAACAAAACAACATCAATTCAGACACGGGGATGAAACTGAGGAAGTGACAGATATAGGGGAGGCAATCAATGACGTTATGGAGTCCAGGTGAGTCCGAAGACTGGTGCGCGTAACGATGGTGACATTTGTGCGTAATGATGAGCAGCCTGGCAGCCTCGAGTACAAGAGAGGGGGAGCGGGAGCAGATGTGACAGGATACCATCAACCCCACAGGCCTTTTTGGGTTGGAGGGTTTGTATTTTGTCCTGTAGTTTATTCAATGTAATTGGAGAATCCAGTGGGTTCTGGTAGTCTTTAATAGTTGATTCTAAGATTTGTATTTGATCGTGTATATGTTTTTACTGTTTGTTCTTTGTTTATAGAGCCAAAAAGATTGGAGAAGTGGTTAATCCATACATCTCCGTTTTGGATAGATAACTCTTTGTGTTGTTGTTTGTTTAGAGTTTTCCAATTTTCCCAGAAGTGTTAAGATTTTATGGATTCTTCAGTTACATTGAGCTGATTTCTGACGTGCCGTTCCTTCTTTTTCCGTAGTGTATTTCTGTATTGTTTTAGTGATTCACCATAGTGAAGCGTAGTCTCAGGTTTTCTGGGTGTCTATGTTTTTGGTTGGATAGGTTTCTCAATTTCTTTCTTAGGTTTTTGCATTCTTCATCAAACCATTTGTCATTGTTGTACATTTTCTTAGGTTGTCTGCTTGATATTTTTAGATTTGATAGGGAAGCTGAGAGGTCAAATATACTGTTGAGATTTTCTACTGCTAAGTTTACACCTTCACTATTACAGTGAAACATTTTGTCCAGGAAATTGTCTAGAAGGGATTGAATATGTTTTTGCCTAATTGTTTTATGGTAGATTTCCATTTATAGCATTTCTTAATGTTATTCAATTCCTTTGGCTTTTATGCCTCATGATTAAGCAAAGCTCTGTTCAAGTAGAGTGTGGTTTTGCTGTGATCTGATAGGGTTGTCAGTGGACTGACTGTGAACGCTCTAAGAGACTCTGGGTTGAGGTCAGTGTTAAAGTAGTTTACAGTACTACTGCCAAGAGATGAGCTATAGGTGTACCTACCATAGGAGTCCCCTCAAAGTATACCATTGACTATGAACCAGCGTCCGACAGAGCTGTAGGAGTTGTGACCCGTTTTTGTTGGTTATGTTGTCATAGTTGTGTCCAGGGGTGCATATAGGGGAGGGAATGCTGTCACCTCCAGGTAGGTGTTTGTCCCCCTGTGTGCTGAGGGTGTCCAGTTCTTGTCCAGTTCTGTCATTTAGGTCGCCACAGACTATTACATGTCCCTGAGCATGGAAATGGTTGATCTCATCCTCTAGGATGGAGAAGCTGTCCTCGTTAAAGTATGGGGATTCTATACGGGGATAGAGGTAGCACACATGAGGATATTTTTCTCTGTTCAGATAATTTCCTTATTAATTTCTAGCCAGATGTAAAATGTTCTTGTTTTGACTAATTTAATAGAGTGGGTTAGGTCTGCTCTATACCAAATAAGCATACCCCCTGAGTCTCTTCCCTGTTTCACACCTGTTTTTTTTGTGGATGGGACTACCAGCTATTTGTAACCTAGAGGGCAACCAGTCTCCTTTATACCATGTTTCTTGTAGGATGACAATGTCTGTATTTCCAGTTTCGTTGATGAACTCTGGGTTCCTGCTCTTTAGGCCAAAGGCAGATTACCTCAGACCTTGTATATTCCAGGATGAGATAGTAAAAGTTTTGTGTTCCATAGTGTTTAGTGTTGTTTTTGTGTGATTTAGGCCTGGACCATCACAGTAGGTGTGAGCAGAGCATGTTGAGCATCTGATACATACACATACCTCTTAGGTCGCAGGATGGGGCTTGGGCGGGTGTAATAGTGGGGGTTGGGCCTGTTGCTCTGCTCACGGCCTGGGCATAGTATGTCCTGCTGTCATGTTGAGGTCCTTGCCACAGGGGTGGGGGGCATGGGGTGGGCAGAAGGGGCATAGGTCTGATATGGGGGGGCCTATATATGGTGTGGCCAGGGTTTGCTTGGGGTGGTCCTAGCTGGTTGGGGTGTGGCTGGTGATGCTGTGGTCTCTCTCCCTCTCTCTCAATTTCAATTTATTGGCATGGAAAACATATGTTTACATTGCCAAAGCAAGTGAAATAGATAATAAACCCCAAAAAATGAACACTAAACATTAATCACAAAAGTTCCAAAATAAAGACATTTCAAATGTCATATTGTCTATATACAGTGTTGTAATGATGTGCAAATAGTTAAAGTACAAAAGGGAAAATAAATAAACTGTCACGGTCGTCGTAATGGATGGACCAAGGCGCAGCGGGTATGTGAATGCTCAGTTTTATTAAACACGAAACAAAACAAGAAACTGAAGAACGGACGACAAACAGTCTTGTAGGCTCACACAGCAATACAAAGAACAATCTCCCACAATCCCCAAAACAAACAAACTCCTAATTATAGGACTGCCAGCTGCCTCCAATTGAAGGCCCCAATCCAAAATACTAAACATAGAAATAAACACCCTAGAAACATACATAGAACTGTACAACATAGAAGTAAACCAAAAACCACAGAAACATAAATAAAACGCCCCTCTACATAAACACACACTCAAAACCATATAAAACAAATACCCCCTGCCATGTCCTGACCAAACTATAATAACAAATAACCCCTTTACTGGTCAGGACGTGACATAAACATAGGTTGTATTTACAATGGTGTTTTTTCTTCACTGGTTGCCCTTTTCTTGTGGCAACAGGTCAAAAATATTGCTGCTCTCTCTGGTCAATAAAGACATTTCAAATGTCATATGTCTATATACAGTGTTTCTCCCTCTTCTCTTTCTCCCCCTCTCTCCCCCCCTTCCCATCCACCTGTTTACATTACCAAAGCAAGTGGAATAGACAATAAACAAACAGGAAATAAACAAATCAGTAATTAACAGTAAACATTACTCACAAAAGTTAAGAATATAGACATTTCAAATGTTATTGGCTATTTACACTGTTGTAACAATGTGCAAGTAGTTGAAATATGAAAGGAAAAATAAATAAACGGATAAATATTGGTTGTATTTACAATGTTGTTTGAGCTTCACTAGTCTCTCTCAATAACAATCAATAAATCAAATGTACATATCTTTAAAGCCCTTTTTCTATCACCAGTTGTCACAAAGTTCTTATACAGAAACCGAGCCTAAAACCCCAAAGCGCAAGAAATGCAGATACAGAAGTACTGTGGTTAGGAAAAAAAATCCCTAGAAAGGCAGGAACCTAGGAAGAAACCTAGAGAGGAACCAGACTGTGGGGTGGCCATTCCTCTTCTAGCAGGGCCAGGAAGAGATGATAAGAGTACAGGGCCATTAAGGCCAGATCGTTCTTTTCTTCAAGCTTCCAAAGGGTCTGAGGTCAGTTAAATTTGCTCCTGGGTCTGTGTTTTATTACCAGGAGATTGAGGCGAAGCTCTCCTTGACATCGTCGCTGCTCTGTCACCGAGAAATAGCCCAGATGACAAATATCACCATTTGTCAGCTACACTTTCATGACTTAATTTGTCAGTGCATCGATCTGGCTTTAAAATATGTCTGGAACACATCTAAATGTCATAATAGCACACAGTTAACTTTTCAACTGCCAGTGATTTAGAGATAGTTTTATTTCTGTTTACAGTAACATTAAGGTGAGCAAAACAGTTGATGTAGGACTCCATGATGGGAGAAACCATAGAATCTCTCCAAGGTATCTAACATTGTAATGGTCGTCATACGGAATGGACCAAGGTGCAGCGGGTTGAGTGCTCATCTTAACTCTTTTTATTGAACACAAAATTAAACAAAATGATCGAACGAACAGTGTTGCAGGCTAACACACCGCAGTACAACAACAACTTCCCACAAAGGGACAGGTGAAAACAGGGCTACTTAAGTATGACTCTCAATCAGTAACAACGATGTACAGCTGTTCCTGATTGAGAGCCATACCAGGCCAACACAAAGAAATACACAACATAGAAAACCATAGAAATACAAAACAAGAACATTACCCAAAAACCCCGGAACAGATAAATCAAACACCCCTCTTACATAAATACATGTCCCATAAACCCCGAACCACATAAAACAAATACCCCCTGCCACGTCCTGACCAAACTACAATAACCCCTTATACTGGTCAGGACGTGACAAACATCATGTTCAGTTGATAATGATGCTATAGATTACTTTACTCTGAGGATTGACTCCTTTGACATCCCACTGAGCATAGTCCAATATGTCTTTAAAACAATGTTAAGGTCAAACCTCGACAAATGAGCCAATATATTTTTTGGTCTCTCCACAACTTAACAGGGTTTACTATATCCCATCTGTAACATGGATTTTGAGCCATAGCAGGGTAAGTGGAAGTTGAAAATGAATCGATTGGATTCAGGGAGTTTCAGGGAGTGGAGACTCTTGAGCTTGGCTGGGCACGCTGCTCACGAATTGGTCAAGACCATAGGACGGGAAAATAATTATTCTTATTTAGTTTGATATAATAAAAAACTATTCAAGGTGTATTTTAGCATTTATTTAATGTGCATTCTCTATCCTCATCATAGGATAACTGAATGTATATATTATATTGTATTTATATGTTCTATTGCTTGTTTATTTTTGTTATTGTCTGAGCTGTAACGCCAATGCCTGTGTTTCTATTTTCTGCACTCCCCCAGACCTATCTTCATCCTTTTAGCCTGGCACTCAACCACAGTACACGAAGGCCAAGGTCCATCCCTCTCCATTACTTCAATTTCAGCCAGATTAAGGGTTCAATTATTTTCAAATCAGCAGAATTTGCTCTATTATGACCTCAACCTTTCTTCTCCATCTTTGTGAGAGACAAATCTGTGGAATGGCTCTCTCCTCTCCTCCTTCCCCTGGGCCTCCTCCCCCTGGGCAAGCAAGCAGGCAGCAGTAACCTGCAGTCAGAAGAGAAGAGAAGAAGAGAAGAGAGGACAAGGGAGCTGAGTAATGGGTGAGAAGTCACTTTTGGGCTTTGCTGTGAAGAAATATCACCATGACACCTTCAGAGAGTCTCTCACCAGTGGCTTGTTCAGACTTGCAACACCAGGCATGTGATTCCCTTGGTCCCCCCGACATTAACATGAAAGACTCCTGTGTCCTCTCTTCCACTACTGTATGAACATCTAGTCGGCTGTTTTGTTGTTGATGTAATGTTCATCATCAGTTGTATTTAGTTGGGTAACAATTTAGTCATCAGACTGTAATAGACACGACTGTAATAGAAAATTGAGTTTGTGCTCCAACAGTGATGGTTTAAAAACACTGCAACCCTTGGGGGGGGGGGGGGGGGGGGGGGGGGGGATGACCATCCCTGAATCTACCTAATTGCTTTGTGAAATGTTGTCATGTGAGTAAATCATGCTGCTGTTGCTGTTGCTGTTGCCTAGCAGCAGAGGAAGTCTTCTGACAAGTCTCTGAGGATGCCTGCTCCAAGGCGTGAAAATTCAATCTGAAGCCATTCTACACACAGACCTACATACAACCTTCATGTCACTTCACTGGAGAGGGAGGAAAAGTTTGTCAATGTGTCATGCATTATCTTCATGTCTGTTAATGTGTTTAATTATTCTATATTTGTTTCTTTGTTTGTTTCTATGTTTTCTTTCTTTCTTTTTTACCTTTCACCATTCCTCGTTGTTTGGCAACCTCTGTTGTTTCAGAAGCTGTGCCCCTCTTTGTTTCATTGGCAGTGGGTCCGTAGCCTTTTATGCACTGGGAGAACCGTGATGGGAGGCCCCTTTGAGAAGCACTGGGAAATGGCACAGGCAGAGTCCTAGTAATCAAGCCCATTCAGGCTAACAAAGGGAAACAGGGGTAGCCTTTGAAATGTTTTTTTTTTCTTCTCCAAAGTCAAACAAGACTGTGAGCAGCATGCCACAGCAACTTTCCTCACAAGCTCAGAGCAGCATCACTGGCCATTTGAAGCCAAGTCAATCAACAGAGAAGCAGAGGACATGGTCTATCATGGTTTTGATTCATTGGCTGTCCAACCACTTGTATTATGCCCTTCAAAGCCCAGGTCTTCTGTGATGTTGTCTTCTCATTAAATACAAAATAGTTAATTAAAGATCCCCAACAAGCTCTGTCATCAAGAGAACAGGAAGTAAGGAATGTGCTTCATCCTATTGTCAAACACTATTGTGAGAGCCAGACATTGTCAAGTCATTTTAATGACATAGAGGCCCTTATTAAGAAAAACAAGCTGGTACTTCTGGTACTTTAGCACCAATTTTCAAATGGGAAGTCCACTCAAAAACACATTCCCTCTTTCTCAGTGTACATTATCTCCCTCTATTTTATTGGATAGCAAACTCCCATTGGTAAATGTAATGTATTTGTGTGGACTGAGTTTGCAGCACTCGGGGAATCCAGAGAGATAAACTTCAAGCTGTGCGGGTAGAATGATATACAGTCTAGATAAATACTATTTCAACCTTTACTGTTTGCTTATTTTTCAGCAGACATGGAGGCAGGAGCACACAGTAAGAGGACAAACGTGCTGATGGGAGTTTGAAAAAGTTCATATTTTATAGAGATTGGAGGACATAAGAAAAAATATATATACTGCATTTGCTGACTGTACAGACCTTGGCTCATCGATCAGTTAATCATCATGACAGCCATCAATAATCTTAAACGCTCTGTCCATATCTAAAGTCAGATTCCCTAAAAAGTAATCTTGTTGGTGAGCATCCAGTGTCCTCTTCAATGCCCTAACAACAATCATTTGGTTTACATTATATTTAATTCCCAGGAGAAATTCAGTAAAACTCAAAATCACAAATTGAGTTTTTGCACAAGGACATTGTAAATGAGAGAGGATAGTGGGAGTATTCTCAGAGGAAGAGGACAAACGGTCAGTTGTGTGTGCAGCTGAGATGCCAGCCAGCAATGTGACCTCTCTCCATCTGCTTCCTTCAGCCACTTGAGTACAAACCTATGCATTTATTATGTATGACAACATGAAAACAACATCATGAGATGGTACGGAGAGAGCTGAAAACTGCCAAAATGACTCCCCTGAAAATAAAAAACGTTCTAACATAAAAAACCTAACTACAAATATGAAATGTGCATCCTGTCCAACATCTATGCCTTTGTACAAAAAGCGAACTTAAAGGAAATCCTGATGACCGTATTGTTTGTTTAAAGGCCAGGCAGTATCTCTCCCAGCAATATCACACCATATTGGACAGGATAGTGACTGAGGAAGAAGGTAAACAGAAGCCTGGAATCACGACTTTCCTTCTTAATTTCCTATCCCCTCCCCATGGGTCTACGGAACAGATGGAGTGCGGTGCTTCCAAAGCCCCATCATTACAGGATGGATGATGTCACTCACTGGCAGGACGGCAGGGTTGCTTCCAATGTTGTTCATTTGGTGTGCCATTATCTCCAAGGTAACACTGGTCAACCTGTTGCATCCTGACCGGTTGCATCACTACCTGGTATCCGACCGTAAGGCGCTACAGAGGATTGTTCATACAGTCCAGTACATCACTGGAGCCAAGCTTCCTGACATCCAGGACCTATATACTAGGTGATGTCAGAGGAAGGTCCAAAAAATTGTCAAAGACTCCAGTCACCCAAGTCATAGAGTGTTCTCTCTGCTACCGCACGTCAAGCAGTACTTTAGTCTAGGTCCAAAAGGCTCCTTACCAGCTTCTACTTCAAGCCATAAGACTGCTGAACAATTAATCAAATGGCCACCCGGATTATTTGCATTGACCCCCACTGCTTTGTTTTTACACAGCTGCTACTTGCTGTTTATTATCTATGCAGCGTCACTTTTTTAACTTTTTTTTTAACTTTAGTTTATTTAGTAAATACTTAACTCTATTTTCTCAAAACTGCATTGTTGGTTAAGGGCTTGTAAGTAAGCATTTCACGGTATTTGTGACAAATAAAATTGATTTGATTTGAGAGGAAGGGAAGGTCCTTGCTCCTCATTCACACGTGTCAGGTTGTTCCCCTCACTCTCCAGCTGGGTTCAACCAATTTTTTTTGTGCTCATATGATGTGGGAACCACAGGACACTTTTCCCTCCTATGGCCATGTTTTATTAGCTCTATAACAATGGCCTACCGTGTTTCATTACGTGATGACTGTACCTGGGTCTCTTCGTCAAGTCTCATAGCGCCACATACTGCAAAAATTGCAGAAATGCGATAGTGAGATTGTGCTCGATGGCCGCTAGGCGGCGACATTGTAAAACATTCACAATGGACTTTCCGGAAGCGTCTCTTTGAGTGTTGTAGTGCCTTTTCTCTGTTGAAATGTTTCTCTAGCTAGCTGACTTTGAGAGCTGAACATTTACCGAGAAAATATGAGTATAATAAAGGTTTTTGATCAGTATTTGTGCAAGGGTCTCGAGAATGTTCCAGTTTTACGAGAGGGTAATGTCAGCAAAGAAGAATATTCTGAATTTCAGGTAAAATGCTTTATTGTAGCTAGTCGTAGCTGACTGGTTAGCCCATGCCAATACAAATAGCCAGCAATCTAACTTAGAAATTGTCAGGCACCACTATTCCACGTGTGTAATTGTTTATATGGATAAACCATAGTTACTTGGCCTATGCTACACTGTGATAATGAAACTATTGCAACGTCGTGCATTGGTGCTTGTAAACAATTCTCTGACGAGAACCAGGTTGAAGTCAATGAAGAAGCAGTTTTCTTTATATTCAGGGGGAAATAACGAAAGGTGCAACAACCTACTTCTTTGCAATAGGAACATTTAGAGGGAGGACGATTTTTTTTTTCATGAGCATGGCCTTTTATTACAGCATATTGGATGACTGTCATTCATCTTCCATTCACCCAGTTCAATGTAACAGCGATAGGTTTAGGCTACTACATGATACTAACATTTTCCCTATACCCATCATGAGGTTGCTACAACCTTGCCTATGAATTAAAGTTTATAACATTGGTGACATTCAATACCGCCTTGCACACTCTTACCTGCATGTAGCTGATATAGGGTGTAATCATTAGTCCAAAAGTTGCAAACGAGTTTATATTGGACAAATGTAGGTATGTTTATCCCCATTGTGTTCCATTTGCTTCTGTTTAAGAAACATTTTAACAGAATCAGCGGCATGAATACACCCCATATCACGTGTAAACACAGTTGACTTTCATAGCAACCAAGTTGTATTACTTCTCGCATGTGCTCTCCTCCTCTCACCACTTCCCTTCCCTTGTGGACTTCAATGCACAACACATCAGCTGTATGTGACCAGGCAAAAAAAAACGTTCCAAGCCAAACCGCTACACACAGCCTACATCGCTGTCACCATATTTGCTAAAGTAACTCATAGTCAGCATAGCTAATATAATTCACTCCTTAGTAAACCGCTTCAATCATGCAGTAATGTTAGTGTACAGTCAGTAAGCAGTTACACCGGTGGGCCCCGGTGGCATTAAATTCGTAAAACCAGAAGCTTACCTTGACTTGGAAGAGTTCCAGTGTTGTGTTTGATAGTCATAGCCAGCTAGCTAACATAGCATCCCTCTGTTTGAGCAGGGTGTTTCAGTAGGCTGAACTAGCTAGCTGCATTTGCTAGTTAAGTAAGTGAAACTGAAAGTGAAAAAAATATATAATCTCTCTATTTCTCTTTTGCTTCTCCTTCATTTTGGAAGAAATACATTTTTTCAAAACTGTTAAACTATTGTCTATCTCTCTTTGAGGAAACTACTCACCACATGTTATGCACTGTAGTGCTAGCTAGCAGTAGCTTATGCTTTCAGTACTAGATTCATTCTCTGATCCTTTGATTGGGTGGACAACATGTCAGTTCATGCTGCAAGAGCTCTGATAGGTTGGAGGACGTCCTCCAGAAGTTGACATAATTACTGTGTAAGTCTATGGAAGGGGGTGAGATCCACAAGCCTCCTAAGTTTTGTATTGAAGTCAATGTACAGTGAGGAGGACGGAAGCTAGCTGCACTGGCTACACCATGGTGCTTCAGAGTGCTGTGGAGGCTACTGTTGACCTTCTTTGCAAAATAGTGTGTTTTAATCAATTATTTGGTGATGTGATTATATTTAGTATAATTTTATCTAAAAAGGATAACTTTTTTAATGTTTATTTAATTTTGATGAAATTCACTGAGGATGATGGTCCTCCCCTTCCTCCTCTGAGGATCCTCCACTGTTTAAATCAATAAAACCAAATGGAAACTGTGTAGTAATGATAATGGGCCTACATTTATACAGTTACTTGACTGTGTCCAGCTCACTAATAATCCTCTAAATTGAAGCTAGACAGTCAGAGAGTATCGCAAATTCCAAATACAATGGCTAGAGGACAATCTTTTGCAAATTCTGATGGCAAGGAAATTATTTATAACCAATTTTCAGTGCGGCCCTCCGGACCTCATTGAAGACCAAATGCGGTACCCAGGGCAAAATGAGTTTGACACCCCTGCTGCAGACACTGGTATAAAGAACGGCTGTAGATCTTCATTCAGGCTGTCTAAACTGTTTTCTGCCAGCTGGTGGCAGCACAATATCATCACTGGCCACCACTTGGACTGTCTGGGTGAAATAGAGAGAATCTGAAATAGGCTATTGTAACTACTGAATCTTCGGAACTGCACCACTTTACAATCTCCTTACATGTCTTTCTCTTTGAGATTTTCACCACGGCTTGCTTAAAGGAACATAGCTATGCAGGATTGGATGATATTACAGGGAAGAAAAAACATAGCTTCTATGTGTGATTGAAGAAGCTTTTTCTCTGTAACTATCTCCCCTAACAAAGTGAAATCCCCCAGAGCCTAATATCTTGAGTGGTTGTTTTGATTAAAAAAATTGGTCTGATTACCTTTGTATCTGATAAAAAACTTCAGTCCCCTCTCCTCCATCTGTCTCTTTGGTTTCAGTATTCTCCAGAGAACATCCAGGGGCCAGGATGTGACATAGACCCCAGTGAGGTGACTCTTCCTGGATGCTCCTGCCACGCCCACTCCTGCCTTAGAGAGAGCTGCTCCTGCCTGCAGACATACGGACAGACATGCAGACAAACGTACGACAGCCACGGCCGACTCCAAGACCAGGGGGATACAGAGACTGGTTACTGCAGGCCTGTGTTTGAGTGTAACGCCTTGTGTGGCTGTAGTGAGGCCTGCTTTAACCGGGTGGTCCAGAGAGGCCTGGGGCTCAAGTTGTGTGTCTACCCCACAGAAGACAGGGGCTGGGGGATGCGAACGCTGGAACCCATCCCCTGTGGAACCTTTGTGTGTGAGTATGCCGGGGAGGTGATCGGCTTTGAGGAGGCCAGACGCAGACAGCTTGCTCAGGGGCTTGAGGACAACAACTACATCATTGCTGTGCGGGAGTATGCTGGCCAGGGCCCGGTCAGTGAGACCTTTGTGGACCCAACTGTGGTTGGGAATGTGGGGCGTTTTCTGAACCACTCCTGCCAACCCAACCTGTTCATGGTGCCTGTCCGGGTGCACTCCCTGGTGCCCAGGCTGGCCCTGTTCGCTGGCAGGGACATCACCCCTCAGGAGGAGCTCACATTTGACTACTCAGGGGGCTATAGCAATACACCCTCTGTGGAGAGGTCTGGTCCAGAGTGACCCTGGGACAGAGGCCAGTGAGACAGGTACCCTCCAGAGAAAACCATGCCACTGTGGTGCCCAGAACTGTTCCCAATTTCTGCCACTGGATTTATCTGTTCTCAACAATTAGATTAGAGGGATGCATTTATTTGGTAAATGTTTATAAATTGATGTTTTGTTATTTGAAGTGATCATGTTGTACTGGAAAGGAGAGGCACTGAAGCCTTTTTTGTTGTTGTCATTTCCGTTGATACAACTCTCTCATTCTAATGTATGTTTATTTGATTAAATGTCAGTTCATGTGTCTTTGCACCCCAGTGTGACAGTTCTGTGCTAACAGCATCATCCATCATTTTAGATGGGTCTGTATGACATCAGTGGCATCACTAACACAGGCTGCTGGGGTATTCATCCTATGCTTACCAGTGTGGCATCCATCTGGATTAAAGGGGAAATCTGGGATTGGTGCATCCATTTTGAATTCATACTGTCATTGATTATAAAGGGCTCATGAGCTTAGTTCAACTGTCTTAACCCATCAGAACCCAAACTATAAGCCTATTTTACATTTATTTTGTAAACAATGTAATTCTAAACAAACACTGTGTAGTTTCAAAACATGGTTAAAATGTAAATTTTAAATTGATGCTCAGTAGCTCTCTATCAATTTTAGAGTGGTTACCTTTCTCCAGCCCCAACTTTCAGCTGTTTACCATAACAAGTGCCAGGGTGCCATTTATGATGACCCACTTTTCTGTCACGACTGCCCACTATCTCACTGTTCCCACCCTCTTTCTGTTGGATGGCATCGCTGGTCTGATATAAAGATACAGCATTTCTATCACAAAGTATAAACTTCATCTGTGTTGCGCAGACCAGCTAAAAGCTCTCTCTGTCAGAGAGTACTTGTGCTATGTGGGGCACGTCCCACCAGACCTAGCTATCAAAACACTTCAGTCCACAAGTGGCCTATATATAAGCCCTCGCCCCATATCTCACTGACAGCAGATTCATCTAGCAGGTCTTTATATTAACTATGCACTGACTGATATTGACTACAGCAAAAGAGGGGTCTGGCTTTGTAGGGTTTTGTATACTTATAAGAATCATATGTGCTCATCTGCTCATAGATTGGCACAACAATTTTGTATGCAAAGACATTTCTCTCTCAAAAGACATCCATTTAACCTTAAAAGATATAGAGCATACACGTTGTGGGTATCTTGTCTCCATCCCTCAACTTTACAAATATCTCTGTGGTCTTTCAACACAGTGTCCTCCTGAAGGTATCTTCAGCTCTTCATTGGAGCCAAGAATCTCCAGAGGTGTGAGCCATTAAGAAGGGCCGGAGGGTATTTTAATATAGTAACGGGTCTTATTCCCCTGCCACGGGAGGGGCCAAGGTGTCCTGCTTTACTGTGACCATTCTTAAATCAGGCCCCTCCTCTCAAACTGCCCCACTTTCAGTCTAGACCCGCTTTCATCCCAACTGCTTATTAATATCCACATCTAGGTTAATTAGCACAGAGACCGTGGCGTGTTCCATCCAGAAATAAGACCAGCACTCCAGTCACGTTGGCGGACGGAGGAGAGCAGCGTGGCTCAACCACTGGGTGGACTCATTTTACTTCACCCAGGACAAAGGGTTGGCGGAATTGGCACATTTTAGACCATCCTATTGGTCCTAAAGTAAATCTTTGCCCAGCCGAGGCACCATACGAGCTGAAATGAATGCACCCATCCTCTCTACCATGGTTTGGAGATAGAAGGCCTAAGCCAATCAGAGTCAACCATCAGGTGGATTTGGTTTTCTTTGTTAGAGAGAGAGATGAACTTTAATGCATCAACCTACATTTATTCTCAGCTAACGTATGAGGGTTCCCTTTGCTCTATTTGTTTAGTTATGTTTGGTTATGGTCCAAATTTTCCATGGCAACCCTTCTGCTGTCATCCCACTACTATCACAGGTGGCAACAGAAACACCTTTGACCAGTGACATTTTGCTTTAATCAAGGTAGAGGTCTGGTTGGTGTGTGTCAGCAGGTGACAGCTATTTTGGACAGGTGATTGGACACCAAGGTTTATTTATTTATTACGTTTATTTGAGATGGACAATGTACAACAAAACATACGTCTCAGCGTATGAGAAGTGATGTGTTGCACCAGATTTAGCTGACAGCTAATTTACATCTGCAGTCACCGGTTGTAGGCATGGTGCAGGCAGGCAGGCAGTGTTCCACACAAACAGTTCAGGACTGGAGCTGGAACTCAGTGCCTCATTCCCAGGACAGTCACCTAGCAACCAGCAGTTAACCACATGATATGAACTTCCTCCTGGTGATTACAGTGGGCAGCTGCTACAGCACAGCCCTTGTGACAGTCACACTAGTCACAACACTTAAGAGGGACAGACATTTATTGTAGACTACAGTGAGGTTATACCTAGCTAGCACATTTAGTTCCTTGGAAGTTGTGGGAATGTACGTTTTTGTTTTCCCATTTGTTCTGGTTACGAAGCCATACGTTTCCTGACCTTTAAACGGAACGTTTTCTACATTTCGCCTGTTCTGGGAAGGTTAATTGTTAGGTTGCAGGGAGGTTCTGTGAACGTTTTGCTATGGTTCCCTGAAAGCTTTCCTGGGAGTCTTTGTTAACGTTCTGAGAGTGGAAATTATATTTTATTTGAAGCTAATTAAATTCCGTTCTAAGAAAATGTTTCAATAAGAATTTTATTAACACTGCTAGCTTAGGTTAAGTGTTTTGAACTCCAAGCACAGAGAGGACACATGGGAATTCATTTGTTTAGTCATTAATCATGCAAACAGATAAAATGTTTTATTGTTCTATGATATCAGTGAGATTCAAACCTATGGTCTTCTACTCTCTATCCAGGGAATTAGTCCACTGCGCTACCAGGATGGAGCTGGTGTGCCATGTTTTTTTAAACTCATACAAAACTTTTCATTTTAGTCTATTCAAACAAACCCTATTTCAAAGGAAACAAGCACTCATTAAGATCACACCTGAACACACTTAACGAGATAAAGGATTCAGAGAGTTTTGTTGATGCTGAGAACGGAATGTATATGTTTTTAAATAACATTTTTATGATTTTCTTTGAACATTACTAATGTTTTCTTGTGTTTTTTTATGGAAAGTTTTCTTAATGTTCTGAGCACATGACTTTAAATAGAACCATGCGAAAGCTGCAGAAAACGTTACGCTGAAGTACTTTTCCCACAGAAGAATGTTGTTTTTTAGCGTTCTCTGAATGATCTTGAGAATATGACTGTAAAGAGAAACATGAGGAAAACTGCAGAAATGTTATGCTGAAATACTGAAATTACTACAGAAGAAAGTTGTTCCTTAACGTTCTCTGAATAATCTGAGAACATTACTTTAAATAGAACCATGAGGAAACCTGTAGGAAATGTTATGGGAAGGTTGTATGCAAAATAACCATAGGACAACCACGCTCTCACCAAGCTCTAAGAAACATGGATCTCAGAACGTCATGTGCAAGCTGGGTACTGTCCTTCTAAGCTACTGTCTGTCTACAATATACAGTAGGTCATACCAGTACCATTTTAACTCTCTTTGACTTCAAGAAAAATGTTTAGGGACAAATGTTTTGCTCAATTCGTCATCTAAAATGAGCATGGTATAGCCTTGATTGATACCATCTCAATAGTAAGAAAATGTATATTGTGCTCTATTTTATGAGTTCAGGGAGAACTTGTTATTGTCCTAGATGCATAGTACTGGTTGATCTAGTAGTTTGTCTTGATCAAAATAAAAACTTGACTTGCCATAGTGAGCTCCATACATATAATCAGCGGAATATTGAAGCCAGTGTTGTGGAGTACCTCTCTAATGAGGGAACAGATGTCATTGCCACCAAACTTGGGGACAATTTTTTTTTTTATCGAGTCAACACAGATAAAAATAGGTCTGTTGGGGCCACAGCTGGGAGAATAAAACATCTAATTTCAAGAAAATAGTTCCAATAGTGTTTCAGGGCTTTGGAGTTGTTTTGTAGTTATTTGTATAGAGAAATTTGACAAAATCGTGTATCATCGAACCATTTGTGTTTTCTCTCTAAGATGTAACAATCCTATCACCTGTGTTCTCTCTCACCACAGTCCGTGACAATCTCTGATAATACAACACATCTGGTGTTTGACTGGAACATCTTTGTGTGATGGTTTCACACATTCCTTTGCCTTGAATTGACCCTGTTTTGGTAGATGGATTGTCTACTGTATATTCATGGAAACATATGTACATTGGGACAGTACAACAGATATGAACATATGTAACGTTAGTATGTATAAGCATGACAATGAAAGCTTGTCAGTGAGGATGTAGCTCTGTCTGGTAAGTCGGCTGACTGGGTCTAAAGGAATTACCTGCTGTTAAAGGGGATCTGGTTCTATGGGTTAAATAGGTGCATTGCATCACCCCTGCATTGCTTTCTAGATGCTCACCTTGTTCAAAGGAGGGGCTCATTGGTGCAGTCATCACACTCTTGAAATGTGGAGAATCACAGTCTTCCATTTTTAGGTCCACTAATTTAAATGCTGACAATCTGAGGCAAACACCACCTGGTAGACAATATGTTCTAGTTCATCTCTATTATGCTGAAGTCAAGAGCATGGGGTGAAGAGACATTCGTTTTTTGGTCTACAAAACACATATGGGTGGATGGTATGACAATATACTGTACATATGAACAGAATGAATGTCCCATGATATCAAGCATTTATTCTCTCACCCTTGAAGTGATGGGCTGTGTATTTCCTTTCACCAAAGATGCAAGTAAATTCTAAATGCCTGCGAAGATTAATGTGTAGGAAAATACATGATGTGAACATCATTTTTCACACTTTGAGAGCAGCAACAGAAATAATAGCACAAACCACTAGGCCTAATTAGAATGTCTCTGTAGCTGGTTTAATAAGCATGTTTCCGTAGGGGATAGCGAAGCCATTATACCGGCATAATTGTATTTTATTTTTAGTGAGGAAGAACTCTACCCTGTAGGGCACAGCATCAGTTCCTGTTCTTTTGACAACAAGACCCAAGTGAAACTGAACCATAGACCTGTACTCTGAAGAGAGGAGAGGGCAGTGAAATTCATGAGAACATGCTGTGTCACTAGACATTTGAAATGCAACCGCATCATGAATCTGTTGGGCATAAGAAATATATGGATCCTAAATTGTCATCTGGTCTCAACTCCAATTATAAGGGTTATTTTTTTCTCCCAACATCCTCATAGCAACTTTTGTCCTATTTCTGTCACTCACATCTGCATGCAACTAGACCCAGAAACCTGTCTGTTCGCAGGCTGCTGTCCTACGACACATTCTAGCCAATAGCATTTCAAACATCCAATGTTATCAATGGGGGTATTCTACTTAATCTGGCATTTATTTGTACATTTCCGGCTTGGTTGACTTGATGGGATGCAAATGAAGGGAGGACAGGGAGGAAAGGAAGTTGCTTTCAGAGAGCTCAGTACTCCCATGCAGGCATGGCTTATAGTGTAATGTAGAGGGGGGGGGGGGGGGGGGCTCTTCTGAGATAGATAAACCAACCAGCCATGCTCTTTCCTCTGTCTCACTGGGATCTGAACCACATGGTTCATAACAGGGGTGTAAGGGGCTGGCTGCTCCAGTCTGGTAAACTCCATTAGCTTTGAACATGCAGCGGCTCCTCTGAAGGAAGAGCTGATTCATAGTCTGCACACCACACGTCATAGATGGAACGGGCTGCATGGGGAAAGCAGCATAGAGACTGTTGACAGTTATGTGTCTCGCCTGTCAGGGGAGCAAAATCAAAGTGGTTCTCTGGTAGAGTGTTAGGGTCAAAAGTACAACACCCTGATGGAATGAATATTTCAGTGTTTGAAGAGCTTTCCTGGGTCTAACCTGATCTGCTCTGTTACATCCACTGTGTAGTGTAAGCTTCACATCGTCACAAAAACTAACCCATGCCAAGAAGCCCCATCAGTAGAGCAGAACATGGAGAAGACAGGATATAGTGGGTTACTGACCTTGAAACCTGGCATATTCTGAAAAACAGAAGGTTTGACCCAGCTTGCATACACAGAAGCTAGAGAAAGGTAGTGTAATGTTAAATCTGAGGAATGGAGGAGAGAGGAACTGTCTCTGGAGTCATTGCTCCCAGCAGTGTCATGGTTCACTGTACCAGATACAGGAGATGGTGAGAAGCTAACACATCCTTAGTGCAGTGCTCCCTCTTCATATCCATTACCATGTCTTTCCATATATTCTCCTATCAAATGCACATCACTTATGGTGTGCTGGCCTCGGCCCCAAAAATATTGTAATCAGAAAGTAGTGCCCATCTAGCTCCATGAGAAAACTCAAGAGGGCTTACAGTTGGTCATCCACTACAAATGGAGACAGATTTCACCAGATAATGACACAAAACAAAGGCAGTACGTCTTTATTATGGAATATATCAGAGAGGAAGCTCATAATTATTTCCTCATAATGAAAGCAATAGCTGCATAGCTGCACATAATACCAGAGTTTCTTTGTTGCTTTGGTTGTAATTGAGTTTGGCCTCGCTATCATCATTTTGATCAATACTAGGATTAGTTTAGAGACAGGGCCCACACAGAAATAACAACCTTGGGACTCAGACAAAGCTTGTGAATCAAGATAACCATCTACAGGTAACTGCTAAAATAAAGGAAACACCAACATAAAGTGTCTTAATAAGGCGTTGGGCCACCACGAGCCAGAACAGCTTCAATGCACCTTGGCATAGATTCTACAAGTGTTTGGAACTCTATTGGAGGGATGTGACATCTACTTCCACGAGAAATTCCATCATTCTGTGTTTTGTTGATGGTGGTGGAAAACGCTGTCTCAAGCGCCGCTCCAGAATCTCCCTTGCTATTCGGGATCCCTACCCCATTGAAGTTGAAATGTAAAATGTTTAATGTAAGGGTTATGGTTAGGGTAAGAGTAGGGTTTAAGGTTAGGGTTTAGGGTAAGGATCCCAGATAGCACTAACCCTTCAGAATCTCCCATAAGTGTTCAATTGGGTTGAGTTCTGGTGACTGAGATGGCCATGGCATATGGTTGACATTATTTTCATGCTCATCAAATCATTCAGTGACCACTCATACAAAGCCATGGTAGCCAAAATAATTGCCTACCCTGAATCTTTATACATTACCCTAAGAATGATAGGATGTTAATTACTTAATTAACTCAGGAATCACACCTGCGTGTGGAAGCACCTGCTTTCAATACACTTTGTACATTAGCCTTCATTTACTTACATTTCTAGTGTTTCCATTATTTTGGCATTTACCTGTACATTTACACCCACACACAACGCTGGCAGAGGAATGGCGTCAGGCCGGAACAGTCAGACACAGTGGTTCTAAAACTGCAAACACACACACACAAGCATTCACGTACACACATACTGCACATTCCCTCAAATCTCACATACACACACCCACACACATGGGGAATGCATTTAGTCATCCCACTCTCTGTTTAACATTCTGTGCATTAAGTAGTTGTTGCAGTCTTTTCTGTGTGAGAACAGAAAGGAACAGAAAATCCTATCAGAAACAGACACATGTCCCAGAGTACTAAAGGCCATATCCACCATAAGCCAGACTGTCAGTGTTTCTGGCTTTGTCACTGTTGCTAAGCTGCCTGTCTATGACCGTTTACTGATAAGATAATCTATCTCGATGTCTGAGCAACTTGATGTTTTAGTTTAGCTGTGGGAAGAATAACTCTCTGGATAAAGCAAACACTGCCAAATATCCCTATTCCTTTGTATGCTCATGACCATATGATTCTTATTAGAAACAGGGCTGACTGCTCTCTTGATAAAAGGCCTTATTTAAGCCATAAGCCTCGAGGGGGTTTGGTATGTGGCCAATATACCACGGCTAAGGTCTGTTTTAAGCACAACGCAACGCGGAGTGCCTGGATACAGCCCTTGCCGTGGTATGTTGGCCATGTACCACAAACCCCAGAGGTGCCTTATTGCTATTATAAACTGGTTACCTAATTAGAAGGGTAAAATTAAATCTTTAGTCATACCTGTTCTATAATGTCTGATATACCATGGCTTTCAGCCAATCAGCATTCAGGGTTCAGACCACCCAATTTACAATGAACATTATACAACGGGTGGGTCTAATCCTGAATGCTAATTGGTTAAAACCGCATTCCAGCTGGTGTGTAATCCACAAGTTACCACCGGCTAAATCTACAGTATGATGTTAAAATGCCGATTTACTCTGTTCCATCTGACTGCGCAATCCACTGTCTCATCAGCCCAGCCAAACAATTTATAAACTTGATCTCTACTATAAAAAGTATCTAGAAATTATCTCACATTTCTTTTAGACTAACATTTCGTTTTCAACAGCGGAGATTTATATAAACCTTGCTGTCTTTCTCTCCGACATTTGCAACATTGTTTCAATATTCAAATTAGATCTCCAGCTGTCCCATAGTAATGAATGTGTCAGGAAGGCAGCTTTTCTCAACCAGTCGAAATCATGAATCAGCTGGCATCATTTTTATGGATATATACAAAGAAATGTCAAATGAAAAAAGGTAAAACAAAATTAGGTACAGCTAGTTTGCAGTCTTTCCAGCTTCAGTTTGAAGTGTTAGCTGTGATGTTAGCTAGCTCCTCTGAACAACAGTGTCCTGACTAGTGAGCTCATTTTCTATGCCAGGCGAAATCGCTCCTCAATAGCTCATTGTTGTGTGTGTGTGGAGGTGGTGTGGAGGCTGTGCTTTGGCAAAGTGGGTGGGGTTATATCCTACCTGTTTGGCCCTGTCCGGGGGTTTCATCGGATGGGGCCACAGTGTCTCCTGACCCCTCCTGTCTCAGCCCCAGTATTTATGCTGCAGTAGTTTATGTGTCGGGGGGCTAGGGTCAGTCTGTCACATCTGGAGTATTTCTCTTGTCTTTTCCGGTGTCCTGTGTGAATTTAAATATACTCTCTCTAATTCTCTCTTTTTCTTTCTTTCTTTCTCTCTCTCGGAGGACCTGAGCCCTAGGACCATGCCTCAGGACTACCTGGCTTGATGACTCCTTGCTGTCCCCAGTTCACCTGGCCGTGTTGCTGCTCCAGTTCCAACTGTTCTGCCTGCAGCTATGGAACCCTGACCTGTTCACCGGACGTGCTACCTGTCCCAGACCTGTTGTCCCAGACCTGCTGGAACCCTGACCTATTCACCGGACGTGCTACCTGTCCCAGACCTGCTGTTTTCAACTCTCTAGAGACAGCAGGAGCGGTAGAGATACTCTCAAAGATCGTCTATGAAAAAGCCAACTGACACTTACTCTTGTGTTACTGACTTGTTGCACCCTCGACAACTACTATGATTATTATTATTTGACAATGTTGGTCATTTATGAACATCTGAACATCTAGCCCATGTGCTGTTATAACCTCCACCCGGCACAGCCAGAAGAGGACTGGCCACCCCTCATGGCCTGGTTCCTCTCTAGGTTTCTTCCTAGGTTTTGGCCTTTCTAGGGAGTTTTTCCTAGCCACCGTGCTTCTACACCTGCATTGCTTGCTGTTTGGGGTTTTAGGCTGGGTTTCTGTACAGCACTTTGTGATATCAGCTGATGTAAGAAGGGCTATATAAATACATTTGATTTGATTTGATTTGATTGTTATGGATGTATCCAAATGAAATGTTTCTAGACAACAACTTCAAACAAATGCAAATGCAGCTACTTTGCTGTTATTCTGGCTTCACTTTATGACGTCACTGTAAGTTAGCCATAGTTGGCTAGCTAGCAAGCAAGGGATAAGAACAATGCCAGCCAGTATGGCAATGGAACATTTAGAATGAACGAATGGGTTGCTTCCACGGATACAGAACAAAAAGACTGAATGGCTGGGTCGCGTCTCTAGCAACCGAACCAACAGAACGAACAACCAGCCAGCTTGAGATTTGTGTCGGGACTATATCTTGTGGAAGGATGAAATTGTATGAGTAAATTAATCAAAGTAATGTTATAAATGAAAATATGTCAATCATTATTTGAATATTTTGGTAACCCATTGTATAAAAGTGATAATGCCCTCGAAGCCGGTGTTTGGAGGATATATTGACACGGTTTGCCAGCCCTCGCCATCGTCTCGGGCCTAACAACACCCGTGCCAATATATCCTCCAAACACTGGCTTCTCGGGCATTAGCACTTAAACAACACTGCAATTTGACTTTTTTGATTATTGGTGCTCAAAGGAACCTCTCAATGACTAAGTTACACTTAGCCAGGAATAAATCAGTATTGACATAGTGACAATAGTAATTTATGAAAGTGCCAATCAGTTGATTTCGGACACTCAGTTTGGTAGTGGTGTAGGCATAAAAGAACATGACGTCAAATCATTTATGTTGATCTGAAGTCTGGATGCTGGTAGGGAAGGAAGATAAAATGCATATTGGAAAACATAGCGATGTAAGAAAATTGACACAGAGATATAATCCATTGTAGACACAGAGTATTAGTGTTGACAGACAGCAATGAGCTGAGACTCTCACATGGGGATCACGTCCAACTCCTGGTCAGTCAAGCCATGAGAAATACTTCCAGGGGAAAGGTAATAGGTGGACCAAGTGTGACCAACTTAAATATTTCTGTGATGAATAATACATTTTCATTATGCAGTGTTGCAACTCGAGAACACCCTGCAGTGTATCAACTCGAGTACACCCTGCAGTGTAGCAACTCGAGTACACCCTGCAGTGTAGCAACTCGAGAACACCCTGCACTGTAGCAACTTGAGTACACCCTGCAGTGTAGCAACTCGAGAACACCCTGCACTGTAGCAACTTGAGTACACCCTGCAGTGTAGTAACTTGAGTACACCCTGCAGTGTAGCAACTCGAGAACACCCTGCAGTGTAGCAACTCGAGAACACCCTGAGTGTAGCAACTCGAGAACACCCTGCAGTGTAGCAACTCGAGAACACCCTGCAGTGTAGCAACTCAAGAACATCCTGCAGTGTAGCAACTTGAGTACACCCTGAGTGTAGCAACTCGAAAACGCCCTGCAGTGTAGCAACTTGAGTACACCCTGCAGTGTAGCAACTCGAGAACACCCTGTAGTGTAGCAACTCGAGAACACCCTGCAGTGTATCAACTCGAGAACACCCTGCAGTGTAGCAACTCGAGAACATCCTGGGTGTAGCAACTCGAGAACGCCCTGCAGTGTAGCAACTGGAGTACACCCTGCAGTGTAGCAACTCGAGAACATCCTGCACTGTAGCAACTTGAGAACACCATGCAGTGTAGCAACTCGAGAACACCCTGCAGTGTAGCAACTCGAGAACATCCTGCACTGTAGCAACTTGAGAACACCATGCAGTGTAGCAACTCGAGAACACCCTGCAGTGTAGCAACTCGAGAACACCCTGCAGTGTAGCAACTCGAGAACACCCTGCAGTGTAGCAACTCAAGAACATCCTGCAGTGTATCAACTTAAGTACACCATGAGTGTAGCAACTCGAGAACACCCTGCAGTGTAGCAACTCGAGAATACCCTGCAGTGTAGCAACTTGAGTACACCCTGCAGTGTAGCAACTCGAGAATGCCCTACAGTGTAGCAACTCGAGTACACCCTGCAGTGTGCGAAGAGATAGCAGGTGCCACTTGGGTCCCTTCAGGAGTGTTACTCCCATCATGCTTTCAAATGTATCAAAGTGATCTGGTGTTACATGACACTCCCATTGCATTTGAGTCACACAGATCAAAGTGATGTTAAGGTCTACCACACAGCATTTAAATGAACTTCAAAGCATCAACTACAAAATGTATTACAGAGCGATCTGCAACTATTTACATCTCAAAGGCCTCTCAATGGCCTCCTTATTGTGCACTAATCGAAAGCAGAGTGTACGGTGGATGTGGATTGAAGCTCTCATATGGTAATAGATGCACAGAAGCTGAACATTACTCATCATCCCTTTAGAACCTGCAGTTCTCATAGTAACATGATCTATCAACAAGATGTGAAGAAACTGAGCTGTGTGTCTGTGTCTGTTTCTGTGGCTGTTTCTGTGGCTGTATCTGTGGCTGTGGTTGTGTCTGCGGCTGTGTCTGTGGCTGTGTCTGTGAGTCTGTGTGTGTGTGTGGGTGCTTAAATACATGGTAATAATATAGTATTGAGAATATCACGGACCAGATGAGAAAGTGGACCCAGAGCCTTAGTGAGAATTGGGCCAATCCCAGTGGGCACACACTGGTTGAATCAACATTGTTTCCACGTAATTTCAATTAAATGACGTTGAACCAACGTGGAAACAGCCATCACTAGCACATCAGAGGCGGCTGCCATTTAGACATAGATTAGGAATCACTGGCCACTTTTAGAAATGGATCACTAGCCACTTTAATAATGTCTTCGTATCTTGCATTACTCATCTCATATGTATAAACTGTACTCTATACTATTCTACGGTATCTTAGTCACTTTAATTGTGTGTAAATATTGCATCAACTATCTCATATGTATATACTGTATTCTATACTATGCCACTGTATCTTAGTCCAATGCCGCTCTGACGTATATGTATATATATTCTTAATCCTTTTCTTACTTAGATTTACGTGTATTTTGGGTATATGTTGTGAAACTGTTAGATATTACTGCACTGTCGGAGCTAGAAGCACAAGTGGAATCCCGTGGCGCCTTATTCAAATACTTTAGAAATGCTATTACTTCAATTTCTCAAACATATGACTATTTTATACCATTTTAAAGACAAGACTCGTTAATCTAACCACACTGTCCGATTTCAAAAAGGCTTTACAACGAAAGCAAAACATTAGATTATGTCTGCAGAGTACCCAGCCAGAAATAATCAGACACCCATTTTTCAAGCTAGTATATAATGTCACAAAAACCCAGAAGACAGCTAAATGCAGCACTAACCTTTGATGATCTTCATCAGATGACACACCTAGGACATTATGTTATACAATACATGCATGTTTTGTTCAATCAAGTTCATATTTATATCAAAAACCAGCTTTTTACATTAGCATGTGACGTTCAGAACTAGCATACCCCCCGCAAACTTCTGGTGAATTTACTAAGAATTTACTAAATTACTCACGATAAACGTTCACAAAAAGCATAACAATTATTTTAAGAATTATAGATACAGAACTCCTCTATGCACTCGATATGTCCGATTTTAAAATAGCTTTTCGGTGAAAGCACATTTTGCAATATTCTAAGTAGATAGCCCGGCATCACAGGGCTAGCTATTTAGACACCCAGCAAGTTTAGCACTCACCAAAGTCAGATTTACTATAAGAAAAATGTTATTACCTTTGCTGTTCTTCGTCAGAATGCACTCCCAGGACTTCTACTTCAATAACAAATGTTGGTTTGGTCCCAAATAATCCATTGTTATATCCAAATAGCGGCGTTTTGTTTGTGCGTTCAAGACACTATCCGAAAGGGTAAAGAAGGGTGACGAGCATGGCGCATTTCGTGACAAAAAAATTCTAAATATTCCATTACCGTACTTCGAAGCATGTCAACCGCTGTTTAAAATACATTTTTATGCCATTTTTCTCGTAAAAAAGCGATAATATTCCGACCGGGAATCTGCATTTAGGTAAACAGACGAAAGAAAATAAAGCATGGGGTCGACTCGGGCACGCGCCTAAGCCCATTGTCCTCTGATCGGCCACTTGCCAAAAGCGATAATGTGTTTCAGCCTGGGGCTGCCTCGATATCATTCAGCTTTTTCCCGGGCTCTGAGAGCCTATGGGAGCCGTAGGAAGTGTCACGTTACAGCAAAGATCCTCAGTCTTCAATAAAAAGAGCCAAGATGAACAACAACTTGTCAGACAGGCCACTTCCTGTTCAGAATCCTCTCAGGTTTTTGCCTGCCATATGAGTTCTGTTATACTCACAGACACCATTCAAACAGTTTTAGAAACGTTAGGGTGTTTTCTATCCAAAGCAAATAATTATATGCATATTCTAGTTACTGGGCAGGAGTAGTAACCAGATTAAATCGGGTACGTTTTTTATCCGGCCGTGTCAATACTGCCCCCTACCCCCAACAGGTTAAAGTTTGTGGAAATGTGAAAGGAATATAGGAGAATATAACACAATAGGTCTGAGAAAAGATAATAGAAAGAAAAAAACAACTGTTCTTTTTTTTGTACCATCATCTTTGAAATGCAAGAGAAAGGCCATAATGTATTATTCCAGCCCAGGTGTAATTTCGATTTTGGTCACTAGATGGCAGCAGTGTATTTGCAAAGTTTTAGACTGATCCAATGAACCGTTGCATTTCTTTTCAAAATTGGGCACTCTCCTCAAACAATAGCATGGTATTATTTCACTGTAATAGCTACTGTAAATTGGACAATGCAGTTAGATTAACAATAATTTAAGCTTTCTGCCATAATCAGATATGTCGATATCAACTGTTCAGAGGATACTGCGTGAATCAGGCCTTCATGGTCGAATTGCTGCAAAGAAACCACTACTAAAGGACACCAATAATAAGAAGAGACTGGCTTGGGCCAAGAAACACGAGCAACGGACATTAGACAGGTGGAAATCTGTCCTTTGGTCTGATGAGTCCAGATTTGAGATTTTTGGTTCCAACCGCCGTGTCTTTGTGAGACGCAGAGTAGGTGAACAGATAATCTCTGCATGTGTGGTTCCCACCATGAAGCATGGAAGAGGGTGTGATGGTGTGGGGGTGCTTTGCTGGTGATTTATTTAGAATTCAAGGCGCACTTAACCAGCATGGCTACCACAGCATTCTGCAGCGATACACCATCCCATCTGGTTTGTGCTTAGTGGGACTATCATTTGTTTTTCACCAGGACAATGGCCCAATACACCTCCAGGCTGTGTAAGGGCTATTTGACCATGAAGGAGAGCGATGGAGTGCGGCATCAGAAGACCCGACCTCAACCCAATTGAGATGGTTTGGGATGAGTTGGACACACTTTCTCATTCCAGAGTAAAGGAAAAGCAGCCAACAACTGCTCAGCATATGTGGGAACTCCTTCAAGACTGTTGGAAAAGCATTCCAGGTGAAGCTAGTTGAGAGAATGCCAAGAGTGTGCAAAGCTATCAACAAGGCAAAAGGAGGCTTTTTTGAAGAATCTAAAATCTAAATTATATTTTGATTTGTTTAACACTGTTTTGGTTACTACTCTACTCTACTCAAGCAGTGATTTTTAAAAACATATTCAACCACAAAGACCAGGGAGGTTTTCCAATACCTCGCAAAGAAAGGCAACTATTGGTGGATGGGTACAAAATAAAAAAGCAGACATTGAATATCCCTTTGAGCATGGCGAAGTTATTAATAACACTTTGGATGGTGTATCAATACACCCAGTCACTACGAAGCTACAGGCATCCTTCCTAAGTCAGTTGCCAGAGAGGAAGAAAACTGCTCAGAGATTTCGCCATGAGGCCAGTGGTGACTTTAGAACAGTAACAGAGTTTAATGGCTGTGATAGGAGAAAACTGGGGATGGATCAACAACATTGTAGTTACTCCACAATACTAACCTACATTACAGAGTGAAAAGAAGGAAGCCTGTACAGAATAAAAATATTCTAAAACATGTATCCTGTTTGCAATAATGCACTAAAGTAAAACTGCAAAAAATATGGCAAAGAAATGAACTTTATGTCCTGAATACAAAACGTTATGTTTGGGGAAAATACAACACAACACATCACTGACTACCACTCTTCATATTTTCAAGCATGGTGGTGGTTGCATCATGTTATGGGTATGCTTGTCATTGGCAAGGACTAGGGATTTTTTTTAAAGATAAAATTAAACGGAATAGAGCTAAGCACAGGCAAAATCCTACAGTAATACCTTGTTCAATCTGCTTACCAACAGACACTGGGAGACAAATTCACTTCCAACAGGACAATAACCTAAAACACAAGGCCAACAATACACAGGAATTACCAAGGCGACATTGAATGTTCCTGAGTGGCCTTGTTGCAGTTTTGGCTTAAATCGGCTTGAAAATCTATGGCAAGACTTGAAAATGTCTAGCAATGATCAACAACCAAATTGACAGAGCTTGAAAAAAAATGTATGTATGAAAAAAAATGCAAAGCTCTTAGAGACTTACCAAGAAAGACTGTAATCACTGCCAAAGGTGATTCTAACATATATTGACTCAGGGGTGTGAATACTTACAGTATGTAAATAAGATATTTCTGCATTTCATTTTCAATACATTTGCGTTTCTAAAAACATGTTTCCACTTTGTCATTATGGGGTGTTGTGTGTAGATGGGTGAGAAAAAAAATCTATTTAATCTATTTTGAATTCAGACTATAACACAACAAAATGTGGAATAAGTCAAGGGGTATGAATACTTTCTGAAGGCACTGTATTTATGAATCTGAGTGGATGTAAGTGGTGTGATAGTTGATTATGTAAAAATGCTGACATAGATAAAAAGTGCACCTTATCCTGAAGTCATCGATATTTAAAAACAGATGGCAAATGCTACAAGCTTTTCAACTGATTTTCTTAGTGCGCTGCTGAATTCCAGTGGTATTTGAAACAATCTGAAACGGTGCTATTTACTATTTATTTAAGCTATAATCCTTAGTTGCTACATTCATTTTTGGAGTTGTAAATTATTATATATTGTCGTGGAAAATTGCAAGATTATGTTATAATGGTTGTTTTATTCGACAGAATAGAGTATTCTGTTAACTAATGTACACACAATAGTGTGTTAACTCTACCGAGGATGGGCCTCTATGAGATAACACTGACGGAGGAGATTTACGATGTCTTTGGGTGATAAAACCTAAAGAGCATTCCAGAGAACATGAGCTAATGGTTCTGTTCTATACCGTACCAGGAATGAGATTAGAACCTCGTTTTAGGGACCAAACTGAACGATAATTTATAGCGAATGCTATCTGGCTAAGGGATACTCCTTTCTCAATTATAAAGTCCCTTTGTGAACTGTTCCTAAGATCTGTGGTTCGTCATGTAAGTTGAGAGGGGTGTATCTTGGCTATAAAAGATCTTTGTACTTTTCTGTTGTCACTTTTCAATGGCGCATTATTGAAAGTCAAGTGCTTTTGCAAATCTCTTATTATTAAAGATGTAGTTTAAGTATAACTCTGACTGGTGTGTGAAGTTTGTAACTCTCCTCGTTTGTTAATGCAGATATTAGCCACCACAATATCCATTGATTCTTGAAGAATATAAATGCCTCATGAGCTTAGTTCAACTGTCGTACCCCATCAGAACCCAAAACATAAGCTTGTTTTACTCCAATATTTGTAAACAATGTAAATATAAACAAACACTGTATAGATGGATGGTCTGTCCTTGTATCCATTGCTCTGTCTATGAATTTGAGAGTGGTTACATTTCTTCAGGCCAATCCCTCAACTTTCTACCAAAAGAGAAGCGGGGTGTCGCTTTGTTATTGTTTCAACTAAAGATTTTACTTTTAAGGGATCTCAATGTTATTTTTGTTAAAAAATCAACAAGTGAATAAGTGGGATCTGGAAAAAGCCAGGTGAGCACTTAAATGTATTAAATTCATCTGGGAAGTGTTTTACTGGCTTTAATGTTGCATGGATGCTTTTTAATGTTTCAGACAGAATACACTGATTAGTCTGTGTTCTAATTCCAGAAGTAAAAAAAATAGAAAGACAAGACTTTAATGGGGCATATTAAACTGAACTAGATCACTCACACTATGTCAGAGTTTCAAAACTTGAAAGCAAAGAGAGAGCTTGCTAGCTGAAAGAGAGACAGAAACTAAATTAGTGTGCCGTAACCAAATTGTAATTCCTTTCTCTGGTTGTTTGTTTATGTTCATTGTCCACCATAGCTGAAGATTGTTTTCAAAACACACCATGCTCTCTAAGTTGCAGCATGGGTACAATACAGTTTCATTTTTCAGGATATTCCATCAAGGGCAATGAATGATTATCTTTTTCTGTGTGAACAACATACTAGAGGAAATAGACCATGCAGTTTCAATTGTTGAGGTGTCTGACTCGGCTGAATCCTTTTCATAAAACACAATTCATTGAACAGTGTTAGTGACAGAGTTGAAGAGTTTGTGTTTTTGGCAGCAGCGTGTCCACACAATGACTGTGTTTCTCTAATTTCCTTTCTAAGACTGGAATATACAGCATGAGGCCTAGCTATAAGGGAGAGTGAATGTTTTTGACGTTTCTGTTTTTGACATGGAAAACATTTCTATTACAAACAGATACAGTATATAATACGGTCAAAACATCACTCAACCTCAGGGATTTCATCCTCCATCATCATCATGTGCATGGTAAATTTCATGTCATGTGACATGTACAGTACCTCAGATGAACAGGAGGCTGCTGAGGGAAGAACGACTAATAATAATGGCCAGAATGGAGCAAATGGAATGGCAAATGGAATGTATTTGATACCATTTTCTAATTCTGCTCCAGTCAATAACATGAGCCTGTTCTCCCCAATTAAGGTGCCACCAACCTCCTGTGGTCAGATGTTTTGGCCTATACTACACTAGCTTAGATCAGGAACAGTTTTAAGCCATTAATCTGTTGCTATTCTGATGCTATTTATTCCGATGCTAGACACCCACATAGGTCCAATTGTCTCTGGACAAATCACTGCCAAAAAGAGACGGCACTTTTAGTAGATTGTTCATTCACAATGACACACTTCAGCCTACACTTTAGTCTACAAAGTTATTCATAGTGTCACAGTTTATAATAGAAGGCCTAATACACTTTTAAGCAAAAATGATCAACACAGCAATAGCAAAACTGCTCTACACATAAGTCTATTAATATGTCTATTTTTAAATTGCAAACTTCAGTGTCAATATCATACAATGGGTCGCAGCCTACAGGTAGCCTACAGTTTTTATCATTGAAACAACATTTCCCAAACACCACTGCTGCAGTCTATATATAAATATATAATATATATATATATATTAGCAAAAGGGGCGTTTCTTCAAAGCGCATGTGGAGGAGGTAAGAAGCGGATTGCCACTGAGGACAAATTCAGCTGTCAGAGAAGCTATGTTCAAACTGGAGTTTCAGTCGGCGATCATGGAATTAAACGAGGACGGCGCAGTGGAAATTCACGTTTGCTGATCCAGCCTGATTCGATAATTTTTTTCGCCTCATTCTTTCTTTTGTGAAGGTAAAGTCCTATGCAGATTCTCACCCTGTAGCATAGTTTTGAGAGGACCATCATCCTCTAACGTCATACATGAATTGTCAAGGAACCCACGCGTTATAGTCTACCTCGATATAGTAGGCTATGGCTTCTATAGTTTTTAATGCATTGCGTTTTCAAGACCACCAAAATGGGTCTGTATCGTGGAATAAAACCTGAAACTTCCGACGTCAAAATGTCAGATTGTTTTTAGACAAGTGCATTTTGAATGAGCTGTGAGAAATGTCAAGGTGGCCAAGCGATACATTTTTGGTTTATGCGACTCGGTTACATTTGACAGCTTCAGGAAATGAAAGATGTAACAATGTAGCCTAAGCAACAAGCAAAGACTGGCAATGTAGCCTAACAATGTAATGTTAATGTATCAATTGAATATATATATATATATACTAACCCCATTTAATATATATACTAACCCCATTTAATATATATAACTACTCATTTTGTTTCATCCTGTTGATTCAGGAGCCTATGCCAGACAATTAGCGTTGCCTACATCACTGATAGAATAGGCCAACAAACCAAGAGTAAAAACAAGCATTGTCAGATTGTTGTGATGGAGTCAGACCTATTTGCTACATTCTACATGGCTACAGTATTCCCTTCTGTTTGGATCATTTTTATATTGGGGATGTTGATGAGGCACAATGGTTTCTCACACTGGGGATTTGGGCAGAATTATTACTAATGGAAAGGCCTGCAGACATTTCCGTTTGGACACTAGGTAATTAGAGTTGTAGGTTTTTCAGAACATTCCGTAAAGAGTGAGGCCTACATAAAAACATTCAGAAGCTATCTTTTATTTGAGTGAAGGTTTCATGTACAGGTAACTGCCAAAAATAAAGGAAACGCCAACATAGTTTCTTAATAGGACGTTAGGCCACCACGAGCCAGAACAGCTTTAATGCACCTTGGCATAGATTCTACAAATCTATTTTACTCTATTGGCGGGATGCGACACCATTCTTCTATGAGAAATTCCATCATTTGGTGTTTTGTTGATGGTGGTGGAAAATGCTGTCTCAGGCGCCACTTTAGAATCTCCCATAAATGTTCAATTGGGTTGAGATCTGGTATGGCCTTGGCATATGGTTTACATTGTTTTCATGCTCATGAAACCATTCAGTGACCACTCGTGCTCTGTGGATGGGGGCATTGTCATCCTATGTGGGCATAGCCATGGTAGCCAAAATAATGGCCTGCCCAGCATTTTTATACATGACCCTAAAAATTATGGGATGTTAATTGCTTAATTAACTCAGGAACCACACCTGTGTGGAAGCACCTGCTTTCAATATACTTTATATCCCTAATTTACTGAAGTGTTTCCATTATATTGGCAGGCTACAGATACAGGTAACTATCACTCCCCAGCAACCTGCATGAGCTGTGTTGCTTGTTGAAAACTATCATTTGAAATCATTATGATCAAGTTCAGTTGACCTAAACCGATATATAAAGGAGGACCTCTGCCCTGTGGCGCAACAGAATTTGAGTATGTCACCATTTCCAATAAAAGGAATACTGTCATGGACTAACTGCCCATGCCAAAGCCCAGGGATATTTACATGTTGAACTGGGGAATAAACTTTGCCAAATGACCTCAGTTAATTAATGCAAAAACAATTGAGATTAGCTTTAGTTCAAAGGTTACATGGTGTCTTGTAGTGCATAGTATAAAACAGCTCAGCTGGTGATGCATTAAAAAACAAAAACATTTTAAGTGAGAAATTCACATCAGCACCACAATGTCTTTTTCCCCCATGCTCTACCAAGGTTTTCCAACACACAGCTTTGACCTACTACAGTAACTATATTGTACTTCCAACTATGTGTAGGCAGGTTGCTTAGGATTCAAACCTTCTCAAACAGCTTTTATAGAGGTGCTTCCATACTAATGGGATTTGTACCGTATACAAGGTAAAGCATTGGAATCTTCACACACCACAGTAAGACATTATCTCATTACACTACCTTTTTCATGCTTTTTAAATTTTTATTAAATGAAAGCAAGCTTTGCTTTTATACTTACAAGACCATCAGAATGTTGTGATTGACAGAGTCGAAAGCCTTGGCCAGGTCGATGAATACAGCTGCACAGTAATGTCTCTTATCGATGGCGGTTATGATATCGTTAAGGACCTTGAGCGTGGCTGATGTGCACCCATGACCGGCTCTGAAACCAGATTGCATAGCGGAGAAGGTACGGTGTGATTCAAAATGGTCGGTAATCTGTTTGTTAACTTGGCTTTCGAAGACCTTAGAGATGCAGGGTAGGATAGATATAGGTCTGTAGCAGTTTGGGTCTAGAGTGTCTCCCCCTTTGAAGAGGGGGATGACCGTGGCAGCTTTCCAATCTTTGGGAATCTCAGACGATACGAAAGAGAGGTTGAACAGGCTAGTAATAGGGGTTGCAACAATTTCGGCAGATCATTTTAGAAAGAGAGGGTCCAGATTGTCTAGCCCGGCTGATTTGTTGGGATCCAGATTTTGCAGTTCTTTCAGAACATCAGCTATCTGGCTATGGGTGAAGGAGAAATAGTGGGGGCTTGGGCGGGTTGCTGTGGAGGGTGCCGGGCAGTTGACCGGGGTAGGGGTAGCCAGGTGGAAAGCATGGCCAGCTGTAGAGAAATGCTTATTGAAATTCTCAATTATAGTGGATTTATTCATTGTAACAGTGTTTCCTAGCCTCAGAGCAGTGGGTAGCTGGGAGGAGGTGCTCTTATTCTCCATGGACTTTACAGTGTCCCAGAACTTTTTTGAGTTTGTACTGCAGGATGCAAATTTCTGTTTAAAAAAGCTAGCCTTAGCTTTCCTAACTGCCTGTGTATATTGGTTCCTAACTTCCCTGAAAAGTTGCATATCACGGGGGCTATTTGATGCTAATGCAGAACGCCACAGGATGTTTTTGTGCTGGTCAAGGGCAGACAGGTCTGGAGTGAAACAAGGGCTATATCTATTCCTGGTTCTACATTTTTTTGAATGGGGCATGCTTATTTAAGATGGTGAGGAAGGCACTTTTTAAAGAACAACCAGGCATCCTCTACTGTCGGGATGAGGTCGATGTCATTCCAGGATACCCCGGCCAGGTCGATTAGAAAGGCCTGCTCGCAGAAGTGTTTTAGGGAGCGTTTGACAGTGATGAGGGGTGGTTGTTTGATCGCAGACCCATTACGGACGCAGGCAATGAGGCAGTGATCGCTGAGATCCTGGTTGAAGACAGCAGAGATGTATTTGGAGGGCTAGTTAGTTAGGATGAAATCTATGAGCGTGCCCGTGTTTATGGATTTGGGGTTATATCTGGTATGTTCATTGATAAGTTGTGTGAGGTTGGGGGCATCAAGCTTAGATTGTAGGATGGCCGGGGTGTTAAGCATGTCCCAGTTTAGGTCACCTAGCAGCACGAGCTCAGAAGATAGATGGGGGGCAATCAAATCACATATGGTGTTGAAGGCACAGCTGGGGGCAGAGGGTGGTCTATAGCAAGCGGCAACGGTGAGAGACTTGTTTCTGGAAAGGTTAATTTTTAGAAGTAGGAGCTTGAATTGTTTGGGTACAGACCTGGATAGTAAGCCAGAACTCTGCAGGTTATCTTTGCAGTAGATTGCAACACCGCCCCCTTTGGCAGTTCTATCTTGTCGGAAAATGTTATAGTTAGGGATAGAAATGTCAAGGTTTTTGGTGGTCTTCCTAAGCCAGGATTCAGACACGGCTAGGACATCCGGATTGGTGGAGTGTGCTAGGGCAGTGAATAAAACAAACTTAGGGAGGAGGCTTCTAATGTTAACATGCATGAAACCAAGGCTTTTACGGTTGCAAAAGTCAACAAATGAGAGAGCCTGGGGGATGGGAGTGGAGCTAGACACTGCAGGGCCTGGATTAACCTATACATCACCAGAGGAACAGAGGAGGAGTAGGATAAGGGAACGGCTAAAGGCTAAAAGAACTGGACGTCTAGCACGTTCAGAACAGAGAGTAAAAGGAGCAGATTTCTGGGCACGGTAGAATATATTCAAGGCATAATGTACAGACAAAGGTATAGTAGGATGTGAATACAGTGGGGGTAAACCTGTGCATATAGTGATAATGAAAGAGATATTGTCTCTAGAAATAGCATTTAAACCAGGTGATGTCAATGCGTGTGTGTGGGAGGTGGAACTAAATTGTTAGCCGAGGCGTTTTGAGCAGTGCTAGAGGCTCTACAGTGAAATAAAACAATAGTTACAAACCAAAACAGCAATATACAAGGCATGGTGACATTAGGGAGAGGCATGTGTAGCCGGGTGATCATAAGAGTCCAGTGCGTGGCTTCAGGCAGCTAGCGGCGGGCTAACAGAAAGGCCCAAGAGGGGCGACGCGACGGAGGAAAGTCTGTTGTGGCCTCCTCGTGCAGTTACATCAGCGGACAGATCAGCAGGGCTCCGTGTGGTAAACCAGGCCAATTGGAAAAATATGTATAGTGGCCAAAGAAATATGTCCGAACGGCCTCTTAAGCCAGCAGTCCAATGTGCTTTAGATGGCTAGCAGGCCGCGGATTAGCGGCTGTGCGTTCAGGGGACGTTAGCTGCTATAATTCTAGGTGGGGGGGAAAAATATATATATTAAAAAAACTTGGTTCAGAGCTTGCGGTAGGAATCCAGAGATATGGAGAAGAATAAGTCCGACTAGCTCTGGTTTGAGTCGCGCTGTACAGACTGGCGAGAGTTGTCTGGGATAAAGGTAGCTGATGACCGCTAGCAAAGGATAGCTGACTGCTAGCTAGTAGCTTCGGAATGTATTCGATGGGCCTCGTAAGCTAACAGTCCGTTGTGCTCTAGACAGCTAGCATTCAGGGGACGTTAGCTGCGTAGGTCGGAAGATGAGAAGGTTCAGAGCTTGCGGTAGGAATCCGGGGATATGGAGAGAGAAATAGGTCCAGTATGCTCTGGTTGAATCGCGTTGTACAAACTGGCGAGAGCTTTCCGAGCTAACGGTTAGCTGATGACCGTTAGCTGGCTAGCTTATGTTGGAGATTCCAGTAATAGAGGTAGAGAAAAATACTTTAAAGAAAAAGCAGGTCCACACCACATTGGGTGAGGCGGGTTGCAGGAGAGTATTTTTGAAGTAAGGGGTTAGAAAAATATAAAAAGATATGCGAAGAAAAAGATATATATATACATGGGACACGACAGGACGAAGGACAAAGACTTCTGACTGCTACGCCATCTTGGAATATCTTGAAACTTGTGTTTGAAACATGGTCCTATTTTATCAATTGCTGTGCTGATCAATGGACAGTTCATTACCTTTGTCAAAATAATATGTAGCTTAAAGTTATGTTTGTACTTGTATTTCTTTTTGCAATAAAGATGGTGTCCCTACAATAATACACATTTACAATAGGCCTATATCTAAAAATACATACAGCCAAAGAATGTATGAATATAAACTGGTATACATAATTTTAATAGCGGAACAATGTAAGTCTATTATCCTTTTGAAGAGTATAAATTAGGCTATTGGAGAAGGTTGGAATCCTAAGCAACCTGCCTTCACATAGCTACTGCAGTAGGTCAAAGCTGTGTGCTGGAAAACCTTGGTTGAGCATGGGTGGAATAGGCTTTGTGGTGCTCATGTGAATTTCCTTTTTCGGCTTCAGACCGATGCCTATTCTCACTTAAATTGTAGGTTTTGTTTTTAATTTCTATGGTTTTTACACTGGAAGGTTACTATTATACAACATTATAATACAGCTTAACACATGCTCTCCCTGTGAACCCTCACAATGTTGTGTGTTTTATATTTTATTTATTGAATATCCCAGCTCATAATCCTACTGATCATTGCTCAAAGCAAATTGGCGGGAGCAAGGAAACAAAGACTGAAGCAAATATTTACTATGTGATTACACAATGTAGCTGGCTAGATGACTACAGGAGCGCGAAATATGGATGAGCTGTTATCATCGGAAGGGTTCTGAAATATTCTTTCTCGCCAAGGCGAGGTGTGACTGGATATATCATAGTCATCCTCCTCGGTGGAAGTGACTTGGGACAGACCTGGTGCGTCAGATGCAAGTTGATTTTGGAGGTAGTCCAGCTGAATTCTCCCCGGGACAACGGTGATCTACTCTGACAGCACACAGTGGAGGAATTAGATGTTCCAGTACGACTAGGACATCAACAAGCACATAGATATGGCCAGACGCTCTGTCAACCAGCTGGTGTTTGCGTTTCTTTGTGACAGGTGCATGCCCACAATCCTCCACTCAGACATAAAGCACTGTGTCCCTGGGAAGTACCGTAGGGATGGCGTGCATCTCACGGATGATGGAAATGACCTCTTCCATAAGAGTCTGAGAGCTGGGCCCGTATCCACAAAGTGTCTCCAAGTAGACAATTGGTGAAAATAAAAGCTATGCATGAAGCCTCTTCAGTAATGAGTCACACCTAGTTGACAGCTATTTAGGACACCTCATGTGCTGTCCTAACCAATTCATGAAGCGTTACCAGCAGGTGTCTTCATAATAGAAAAAGGCAGAGATTCAGTGGTTCCTGCACCATAGACAGGCAATTGCTTTGGAGTTGAAGGAATGTTTTGATATTTCTATATGATCTACCCAAAAATAATCTGGACCTACATGCAACAGTACCGCTTGCACCTTTGACAATGATTTCTTATGAGGCCTTATTCTCATGACACATGCCTAAATACTTACAACCACTAGACTAATAAATTGTAAGCTTTTCTTTCAATTATATCATTAAGCTGCATGTTATTTCAAGTGGAATATCATGTTGTTATTAAAGATGCCAAAAACAGTCATGCCTATAAGTGGGTAATTGAAAACATTGCATTGCGTTTGGGTAAAAATGATAGACCTTTCAAACGTTTTATGCAACATCAGCAAGTAACTACTGTGCCAAAACAATTTAGTTGTTTAACAAGTGTGTAGATATAACAATAATATTATCAAAATGATGCTTTTAAACCATTATACTGTATAATTCAGTGCAAAATGCCTATCACATTAGAAAAAATATCAGGATTGGTAAAAAATCTAAAGATATGCATGCCAACCTATTAAGAGTAAGCAAAGTGATCGTTTCAGGCGAAAATGATATCAAACTTTTTACCATTGCAACATTTGATGTACAGTCACATTCACCGTGGTTGTCTGAAGCCTGCTATAAATTTCGCAGCTGGCAATGCCTCATCGCGATTGTTTATTCCCCATAATTTGCTATGAGCCGTCATCACTATCTTTCCTTTGCGGTACCTCAAACTGTCATTACTACCAGCTGACAGTTGATTTTACTCCTGGCTCAGAGTTTGTCTGAGCAGTGACTTAACATCATCCTAAAACCTGCTCTGAGGTTTTTTTTGTCTTAACTGGGTTTAACAGGATTCTTAGGACCTTTTCTGAGACGCTTTGTGGAGACGGGCCCTGGTCTCTCTTCCGTTCTAGCAAGATGCACGCAGTAGTACACACCACACACTGCCATGTATTTGCCTCTCCAGAAACCCAAAGGCTATTTTTAAGAGCCATCTAATGAATTCAAATAAGTGGGTGTGTGTCGGGAGGGGCTGTTAAAACTATTTAAAGAAACAATTTTCAAAATACTCCCACACCGATCTCGACAAACTATTTCTGTATGGACCTCGCTTTGTGCATGGGGGCATTCCCCAAATTGTTGCCACAAAGTTGTACGCACAGAATCGTCTAGAATGTCATTGTATGCTGTAGTGTTAAGATTTTTCTTCACTGGAACTAACCCGAACCATGAGAAACAGCCCCAGACCATTATTCTTCATCCACCAAACTTTGCAGTTGGCGTTATACATTGGGTCAGGTAGCGTTCTTCTGGCATGTGCCAAACCCAGATTCGTCAGTCAGATGGTGAAGCGTGATTCATCACTCCAGAGAATGCGTTTCCACTGCTCCAGAGTCCAATGGCTGCAAGCTTTACACCACTCCAGGCAACACTTGGCATCGCGCATGGTGATCTTAGGCTCGGCTGTGGAAACCCATTTCATGAAGCTCCCGACTAACAGTTCTGGTGCTTCCAGAGGCAGTTTGGAGCTCGGTAGTGAGTGTTGCAACCGAGGTCAGATGATTTTTAACGCACTACGTGCTTCAGAACTCGGCAGTCCCGTTCTGTGAGCTTGTCGACTACCATTTCGCAGCTGAGCCGTTGTTGTGCCTAGAAGTTTCCACTACACAATAACCACACTTACAGTTGACCAGGGTAGCTCTAGCAAGGCAGAAATCTGATGAACTGACTTGTTGGAAAGGTGGCATCCGATGACGGTGCCATGTTGAATGTACTGAGCTCTTCAGTACGGGCCATTCTACTGCCAATGTTTGCTATGGAGATTTGTCGGCAATGGGTGTGGTTGAAATTGCAGACACCATTAATTTGGAGTGGTGTCCACATACTTTTGGCCATGTAGTGTATCTCCTTCATGAGGCAAACCCACATTGTTCTGATCCACAGGCGGGAACTCTAACCATTTATACTATTAATCCTGTTCTTAACACATTCACTTCGACAGACCATTTAAACATCTGGAAGCGTTTGTTCCAAAATTTATTTTCTTCATTCACTCAGTAATAATTGCACATTTTATTTTTCTTGCTTGGTTAAAATACAATAGTCTAAAATAGTTTTGTTGAAAACAGACTTATTTAGTCACGTAGTTAACCAAGGTAGCAAGCATTCCATTTTTTTTGGACTGCAAGCTTCTGCGACCTGAGCTCATAGCGTTTCGTATTATTCCTGGACACTCCATTTAGTATGATATGTTATGTTTCGTATGGGTGTATTAACTTGTGGATGACCATCATTCATTGTGTATGATATGTTACAAATTAAAATTCGTATATGTTACGAAATCCACAAATTCCAATTCGTACAGTATGTTACGAATTTCCAATAGGTACGATACATTACGAATTACAATTTGTTGTGGCTAATGTTAGCTAGGTGGATAACGTCAGCTAGGTAAGGGTTAGGAGTTATGTTAAAGGGATGGCTAACATGCTAAGTAGTTGCAAAGTAGCTAAAAAGTAGTAAGTAGTTGCAAGGCTGGTAATTAGCTAAAATGCTAAAGTTGCTAGACATTCGTATTATACGCCCATCCGCTCCATTTTGATCCCGGCCTCCTACAAACAAAGACTGAAAAAGGAAGTTCTGGTAATCAAGTCTGTACAACGCTGGTCTAACCAATCAGAATCCTTCCACCAAGACTGTGTTGAGCACGTGGACTGGAGTATGTTCCGGGTCACCTGGGTATTTTTTATTTAACCTTTATTTAACTAGGCAAGTCAGTTAAGAACAAGTTCTTATTTACAATGATGGCCTAGGTACAGTGGGTTAACTGCCATGTTCATGGGCAGAACGGCAGATTTTTACCTTGTCAGCTCAATCTAGCAATCTTTCGATTACTTGCCCAACGCTCTAACCACTAGGCTACCTGCCGCCCTTATAACATCAATGAATACACCAACTCAGACACCGGATTAAAAAAAAAAAAAATGCATAGATGTGATACCAATGGTTTCTTCTAAAACTTACCCGAATCAAAAACTGTGGACTGTGGACCAGACGGCATCCCTAGCTGTGCCCTTAGCGCATGTGCAGACCAGCTAGCTGTTGTGTTTTCAACATTTTCAATCTCTCTAGCTCAGGCCGTTATCCCACCTGTTTCAAGATGTCCGCTATCATCCCCATGCCCAAGAAAGGGAAAGTAACTGAACTGAATGACTACTGACCCTTAGCACTCACTTCCGTCATCATGAAGTGCTTTGAGAGTCAAAGACCACATCACCTCCTTCCTTCCCGACACACTCAACCCTCCGAAGAAGATCATCAGGAACCTAAGCCACCCGAGCCATGGCCTGTTCTCCCCAATTCCGTCACTCAGATCCTGGCAATACAGACATCCTACTTTGCCCCCACCCCAATGGACATTTTATCATGCTGAATAGCCACCACTACTCCTTCCCCCCTCCCTGCCTTTCAATGGACAATTACCCTGCCCACACCCCAACGTACATTTATATTTAAGCAATAAGGCCCACGGAGGTGTGGTATATGGCAAATATATTCATGGCTAAGGTCTGTTCTTAAGCATGATGCAATGCGGAGTGCCTGGACACAGCCCTTAGCCGTGGTATACTGGCCATATACTGTATAACAAACCCCAGAGGTGCCTTATTGCTATTATAAACTGGTTACCAATGTAATTAGAGCAATAAAAATAAATGTTTCGTCATACCCGTGGTATACGGTCTGCTATACCATGGCTTTCAGCCAATCAGCATCCAGAGCTCAAACCATCAGTCACATTGTCACTGTAAAGTCCATGGAGAATAAGAGCACCTCCTCCCAGCTGCCCACTCCACTCCATTGATAATTTCAATAAGCATTTTTCCACGGCTGGCCATGCTTTCCACCTGGCTACCCCTACCCCGGCCAACATCTCAGCACCCCCTGCAGCAACATCTCAGCACCCTACCCCGGCCAACACCCCTACAAACGAGCTTCAACACCATACAACACTCCTTCCATGGCCTCCAACTGCTTTTAAATGCTAGTAAAACTAAATGCATGCTCTTCAACCGATTGCTGCCCGCACCCTCCCGCCCGACTAGCATCACTACTCTGGACGGTTCTGACCTAGAATATGTGGACAACTACAAATACTTAGGTGTCTGGTTAGACTGTAAACTCTCCTTCCAGACTCACGTTAAGCATCTCCAATCCAAAGTTAAATCTAGAATCGGCTTCCTATTTTGCAACAAAGCCTCCTTCACTCATGCTGCCAAACATACTCTCGTAAAACTGACTATCCTACTGATCCTTGACTTTGGCAATGTCATTTACAAAATAGCCTCCAATGCTCTACTCAGCAAACTGGATGTAGTCTATCACAGTGCCATCCGTTTTGTCATCAAAGCCCCATATACTACCCACCACTGCGACCTGTATGTTCTCGTTGGCTGGCCCTCACTGCATATCTGTCGCCAAACCCACTGGCTCCAGGTCATCTATAAGTCTTTGCTAGGTAAAGCCCTTATCTCAGCTCACTGGTCACCATAGCAACACCCACCCATAGCACGCGCTCCAGCAGGTATATTGCACTGGTCATCCCCAAAGCCAACACTTCCTTTGGCCACCTTTCCTTCCAGTTCTCTGCTGCCAATGACTGGAACAAATTGCAAAAATCTCTGAAGCTGGAGAGTTCTATCTTTAAGCATAAGCTGTCAGAGCAGCTTAACAATCACTGTACATGTACACAGCCAATCTGTAAATGGCACACCCAACTACCTCATCCCCGTATTATTACTTACCCTGTTGCTCTTTTGCACCCCAGTATCTCTACTTGTACATCATTATCTGCACATCTATCACTCCAGTATTAATGCTAAATTGTAATTTTTATTTTCTATTGTGTTATTGACTGTACGTTTGTTTGTGTAACTCTGTTGTTTTGGTCGCACTGCTTTGCTTTATCTTGGCCAGGTCGCAGTTGTAAATGAGAACTTGTTCTCAACTGGCCTACCTGGTTAAATAAAGGTGAAGAGGAGAAAAAAAAAAACTGTTGTAAATGCGTGTGTAATATATATTTATTTTTTCATTCACACTTGCACAGAGCTTAAGAATTTTACTGTACACTGCAACTAGGCATGAGACTAAATAAAAATCTATCTATATTAACAATGGTGTACATTGGAACCGCTATGAAATTACATGGTAATAGCTGTAGGCCTATAGGTTAAATATGCAGTATTTATCAGGGTAAATGACTGTACATCTGTGTGGTATATTTATCACACTAACTCTTGTCTGTTCCATCTTTTCCAGGCACAGTCCAGGGTGAGGCAACATGTCAGACAAGATGTCCAGTTTCCTCCACATAGGGGACATCTGCTCTCTCTATGCAGAGGGCTCCACCAGTGGATTTATCAGCACTTTAGGGTATGTCTGTCTGCCTACTGTTATACTGCTGCATATGAATCCAATCCCTCTCAACTTGAAAGACGCACATGCTCATAGATTCATGTCTGTCACAGTACACATCCAAGGTCTGACACGGGTTTGTGTACATTTACACATAAACATGCACATACGCACAGAGCCAGGTACCAGCGAAATAATGAACCTGGTTGGTGTTTGGGGCCAGGGAGACAGCTGGAACTGTCAAATAATATAGGGGTTTATTTAACAGCTTAGACGGAGTCATGGCTTTTATTTCACAACCTTTAATAATGTTTGCTCTAGTGTTATTAGCAGAATAAACCCTTACTCATTCCATTGTTATTAAAGTAATGCCGTTTCATACCGGTTTCCGCTGATGTGGTGGCGCATATAATAAGAAAAGCTAGATTGCAGAATGCTTGTCATTGAGGTAATAATGTTCTATGCCCTTAGAAGACATTTTGAGAAATGGCAAGGGAGAGGGTGTTTGGAGCTGGAGAGAGTGTTTGGAGCTGGAGAGAGTGTTTGGAGCTGGAGAGAGTGTTTGGAGCTGGAGAGAGTGTTTGGAGCTGGAGAGAGTGTTTGGAGCTGGAGAGAGTGTTTGGAGCTGGAGAGAGTGTTTGGAGCTGGAGTGTGAGAGGCAGAGGTCACAGAACATTTTTGGAGTCCAGCTGAGGATGTAGAATAGCAGTGGAGAGGGAGGACTGAGGACACAGAAGTGAGGGGGTTAAACACGAAGGAGAGAGCGAGGGGGAGGAGAAAGTGAAACAGTAGGGACGGTGAGTGTCAGGGAAGAGAGGAATGTGTTTGAACAAGTGAAATGTTATATTGAATTGTATAGTGTCTGTGGGATACAGAGAAGGTGATGTGTTGGCTGTCCTTTTTGTTTCTCTTCCAAGTTGTACCATTAGTAAAACCATGAAATGATGGTCGTAAGTGGCTTAATAACCTCTTACATCTAGATGTTCCGCTAGCGGAACGCCTCACCAATATCCAATGGTATAGCGTGGCGCGAATTACAAATACCTCAAAAATGCAAAAACTTCAATTTTTCAAACATATGACTATTTTACACCATTTTAAAGACAAGACTCTCCTTTATCTAACCACATTTTCCGATTTCAAAAAGGTTTTACAACGAAAGCAAAACATTAGATTATGTCAGGAGAGTACCCAGCCAGAAATAATCACACACCCATTTTTCAAGCTAGCATATATGTCACAAAAACCAAAACCACAGCTAAATGCAGCACTAACCTTTGATCTTCATCAGATGACACTCCTAGGACATTGTTATACAATACATGCATGTTTTGTTAAATCAGGTTCATATTTATATCAAAAACCAGCTTTTTACATTAGCATGTGACGTTCAGAACTAGCATACCCACGGAAACTTCCGGTGAATTTACTAAATTACTCACGATAAACATTCACAAAAAACATAACAATTATTTAAAGAATTATAGATATTATAGAATTATAGAACTCCTTTATGCAATCGCGGTGTCCGATTTTAAAATAGCTTTTCGGTAAAAGCACATTTTGCAATATTCTGAGTAGATATCACGGCTAGCTATTTTGACTCCCACCAAGTTTGGCACTCACCAAACTCAGATTTACTATAATAAAAATTGGATTACCTTTGCTGTTCTTCGTCAGAATGCACTCCCAGGACTTCTACTTCAACACCCAATGTTGTTTTGGTTCCAAATAATCCATAGTTATATCCAAATAGCTGCGTTTTGTTCTTGCGTTCAAGACACTATCCGAAGGGTGACGCGCCGGCGCGTATCGTGACAAAAAAATTCAAAATATTCCATTACCGTACTTCAAAGCATGTCAAACACTGTTTAAAATCAATTTTTATGCGATTTTTCTTGAGAATAGCGATAATATTCCAACCGGGAGACATTGTATCCGTTCAAACACTGAAATAAGAAAATGGAGTCTTCACATGTGCGCCAGTGTCATTGTTCTCAGAAGGAGCACTCTCCAAAACCCCTACTGTTTTTCGCTCAGAGACTGCAGAGTTATCATTCCACGTTCTGGCGCCTTCTGAGAGCCAATGGGAGCCTTAGAAAATGTCACGTTACAGTAGAGATCCTGTATTTTCGATAAAGAGGCTACAGAAGGCCAAGAAATGGTCAGACAGGGCACTTCCCATATAGAATCTTCTCAGGTTTTGGCCTGCCATATGAGTTCTGTTATACTCACAGACACCATTCAAACAGTTTTAGAAACTTTAGGGTGTTTTCTATCCTAATCTATCAAAGCCAATAATTATATGCATATTCTAGTTTCTGGGCAGGAGTAATAACCAGATTAAATCGGGTACGTTTTTTATCCGGCAGTGAAGATACTGCCCCCTATCCTAAACGGGTTCAATTATTTTGCTTCCTGTGTTTGAATTTAAATATTGAGAGCTTATGCTGTATACATTATACAGAAGCGATTGCTCAAATTAAACTGTACATTTTAACTCTTCCTTCCATCTGTGATCACACCCATTTAACAGCATTTCACGCCTAAACTTTCATCACGGCTCAGTGAGGGTTGAGGGAGATCATTGACTGAAGCATGAGCTGAATTCACAACAAGGCTGATGGGCTTGACAACACTTCAGCCTCTAGTTCTCTGGCGTCAGAGCTGCGAAACTGCCTCGTCTCCTTCCTGTTCCTCCCTTCTATTTTCTGCTCCTGCCTGTTTGTTGTTCTTTTCCCTCAGTGAAAATGAACACGGTATCTGTGTTTCCATCTCCACTCTTAGCCTCCTTTTTAGCATTGTGATCTATGCCTCTTAATCATACGTCGTCACTATCTGGCCCTCTGCTGGGGCCCCATTCAAGCCTTGCCCTGCCATCTCTCAAGAAGCTCCTGCTCTTACACAAATTGCGTATCCAGGCTATGGAAACAAATGTGTGCATGGCTTTGAAGAGCAGCACCTTGACCATACGCGGTTGTCAAGATGCCAGCCTGGTAATCACTTTTTTTTCTCCCTCTGGTCCCCTCTCTGTTGTGGTGGCCCTCTGTTAGGAGATGAGCTGAAGGGAAGGAGCTATATTTAGCAACAGCAGGTAGTGTACAGGAGGCTGTGATACTGTTGGTTGTCTCTGTGTATCATACTGACCATTATAAAGCTTTGGAATGAGCCACCTGGTCTGCAGCTGGTTTTGAGAGGACTGTTCTGTTCACTACTGTACCAGGGGCCTATAGTCTGGCCTGGGCTGGCTGCTTCCTGGAGCACAGAGCAAGACTGCTGCTCTTTGCTGATTTTACATTGACGTTATTACACCTCTTTACAGGCTCTGCTTAGAAATTCAGTTGAATGACGTCTAGCATTTTCCTTTTAGTGTGTAGGCTGTATTGTTCTGTAGGACATTATTATATTGTTTAAATGCATATCCATGATCTGTACAATGCAGTGCATCCATGTGATGCATGGACAAGATACTAGTAAATTAAATCAATAGCCTAAACTATCGTAACCCAATTCATTTCCTTTGGGGATGTGCTTACAGTGTGTTTTTATTTAAACAATATGATAATGTCCTACAATACATAGCCTGCACAGGCTATAAATGGAAAATGCTGACTGGCCTGGCTCCAGAACCCCATCGAGGTGTCATATTTATCTTTCCGACTACCTGCCAAGCATCCTGTGTTTTGCAGCCAGGAGTAAATCTGAGGCCTATAATGGACTGAGCTTTTATGAAATGGATTATTCCATGGGTGTTATACCTGTGTAGTAACACTGTAAATACTATAGTAACAGCATTGTAGTTACATATTATTTTAATAAGTGCTTTGGGTGCGCTTTATAATGACAAGTGTTTTGCTTCTACACAAGTAGAATAAGGAACGGTCTCTATTCCTCTTGTGTAATTACAATAAACATTCAACTCCATAACTGTTATTAGTTAAGAATACTATGTAAAATGTCAATACAACGTTGTGCCTTGTGTAATGTGTTGCTACACAGGTATAAGAGCAACAACTCTGATTTAAAATATCAGACACCAATAGTGTTAATGGCTCAGCAGAATGCTCCAAGAATGGTGATCCATATGAGGACTTAGTCCCATTCTTGCATTGCTGCACCAAAATAGGAATCAGACAGAGAGTGGTCCTCTGTAGCTTAGTTGGTACACAATGACGCTTGCAACGCCAATATAGTGGGTTTGATTCCCCGGACCACCTGTACGTAAAATGTATGCATGCGTGGCTGTACAGATGTAGGATCTTACACTGAACAAAAAATACATGCAACAATTTCAAAGATTTTACTGAGTTACGGGTCATGTAAGGAAATCAGTCATTTGAAATAAATTGATTAGGTCCAAATCTATGGATTTCAAGTGACTGGGAGTACAGATATGCATCTGTTGGTCACAGATGCCTTAAAAAAAGGTAGGGGTGTGGATCAGAAAACCAGTCAGTATCTGTTACCACCATTTGTCTCATGCAGCGCAACACATTTCCTTCGCATACTCTTAGAAAAAAGGGTTCCAAAAGGCTTCTTGGTGTGTCCCCATAGGAGAACCCTTTCTGGCTCCTCTGTGGAAAGGGTTCTACCTGGAACCAAAATGGGTTCTCCTATGGGAACACCCAAAGAACCCTTTTGGAACCATTTGCCCACTGAAGTCGTTTATGACGCCGAACTGCAGTCAGGTCAAGACCCTGGTGAGGATGACGAGCAAGCAGATGTGCTTCCCTGAGACGGTTTCTAACAATCTGTGCAGAAATTCTTCGGTTGTGCAAACCCACAGTTTCATCAGCTGTCCGGATGGCTGGTCTCAGACCATCCCGCAGGTGAAAAAGGCGGATGTGGAGGTCCTGGGCTGGCGTGGTTAAACATGGTCTGCGGTTGTGAGGCCGGTTGAACTTATTGCCAAATTCTCTAAAACAACATTGGAGGCAGCGTATGGTAGGGAAATTTACAATAAATTCTCTGGCAACAGCTCTGGTGGACATTTCTGTGGTCAGCATGCCAATTGCAGATTCCTTCTAAACTGGAGATGTCTGTGACATTGTGTTGTGTGACAAAACTGCACATTTTAGAGGTGCCTTTTATTGTCCCCAGCACAAGGTGTACTACCTGTGTAATGATCATGCTGTTTTAATTGGCTTTTTGATATGCCACACTTGTCAGGTGGATGGATTATTTTAACAAAGGGGAAATGCTCACTAACAGGGATGTAAACAAACTTGTGTACCAAATTTGAGAGGGAAGCTTTTTGTGCATATGAAACATTTGTGATCTTTTATTTCAGCTTATGAAACATGGGACCAACACTTTACACGTTACGTTTATATTTTTGTTCAGTATAATTTGAGCCAGTTTACTACAGCAGGAAAATAATCCTGCAGCAACAGGAAATGGAAATTATGTGGATTATAATTACTGGAATAGTTTGTAGGGGTTGATACATGTTTTTGTTGTTGGGGCAAATCAAATCTGAAATTTCAAAGTGGTAATTACTAACTTTAGAGATTATTTTCAAAACTCAAATACACTACAAGTTTGCATTTCACTTTGGATAAAAGCATCTGTTAAATGGCATCTATTATTATATATTAGAGTGCTTGATGAATGCCAATCACAGATGTTCAGGTGTTCAAATTCCAAGTGCCTCTATCAATTCAGCTGTGTTTTCTTAAGTTTATTAAGGCTCAATGGATTTAGATGTTTAGGAGTTAGGCTAAATGTGAATAGCCATGTATTAGTAATAATAATGCTAAATAATATAGAGCCCTTGAAACCTGAGAGTTTTAACCACCTAAAAGCTTTATTTACAGGCACAGCCCCAATCCTTTAATATTCCTCATTTCACCACCTTCTCCCAAACCAAATATTTATTTTCATAATACCCCCTTATTACACATTTCAGCCAAGAATTCAGAGGAAATTTCAGCCAAAGCTGTTCTTGCTCTGTTTATTTTTAGCTCAGAAGGTGTGGTTTAGTTCTGAGTGAGCAGACTGGCTTAGTATTGCTATGAATGCCCTTACAGCAGGTAGAGGATGAAACATAGTTCATCCACTAATTAGACTGCTTGATTTCAGGCCTTTATGTCCTTATACTGTAGGTACTCTCAATGTGCGGCCTCCAGAGAGGGCTGTGCCCTGCTCGGCCAATATTGGGCATACTGAGTTTTGATGGACAGTTCCCACAGCAATCTGCCTTCTACAACTCTTGACCAATAATCTTGTTGATACAATGAAGTAGTGTCATTATGCACTGTGATGCTGATTGGTGATGCATGCAGGGTTAACATAGTCTGTCTGCCACCTAACTCCAAGTCCTCCTGACTTTAGAGTCTGGAAAGGCTCTTTTGATGTTGTCTGCACGATGGGTCGATAAGGATAACACCGTGCCACCGACGCGGCCAGCTACCAAGGACTGGGCTCTCCTTCCCCGTGGCCGACGTGAGTAAGACAGTTAAACGTGTTAACCCTCGCAAGGCTGCTGGCCCAGACGGCATCCCTAGCCACATCCTCAGAGCATGCGTAAACACACCAGCCAGCTGGTCTGTTTACAGACATATTCAATCTCTCCCTATCACAGCCTGCCATCCCCACATGTTTCAAGATGGCCACCATTGTTTCTGTACCCAAGAATGCAAAGGTAACTCAACTACATTACTATCGCCCCGTAGCACTCACTTCTGTCATCATGAAGTGCTTTGAGAGACTAGTCAAGGATCATATCACCTCCACCTTACCTGTCACCCTAGACCCACTTCAATTTGCTTACCGTCCCAATAGGTTCACAGATGATGCAATCGCCATCACACTGCCCTATCCCATCTGGAGGAATACCTATGTAAGAATCTGTTCATTGACTATACAGTAGCTCAGCATTCAACACAATAGTACCCTGCAAGCTGATCATTAAGCTCGAGGCCCTGGGTCTGAACCCCGCCCTGTGCAATTGGTTCCTGGACTTCCTGACGGCCACCCCCAGGTGGTGAAGGTAGGAAACAACAGCTCCACTTCGCTGATCCTCAACACAGGGGCCCCACAAGGGTGTGTGCTCAGCCCCCTCCTGTACTCCCTGTTCACCCATGACTGCATTGGACATGCACGCCTCAAACTCAATCATCAAGTTTGCGGACGACACAACCTTAGAAGGCTTGATTACCAACAATGACGAGACAGCCTACAGGGAGGAGTTGAGGGCTCTGGGAGTGTGGTGTCAGAAAATAACCTCCCACTCAACGTCAACAAAACAAAGGAGATTATTGTGGACTTCAGCAGAGGGAGCACCCCCCCCTATCCACATCGATGGGACAGCAGTGGAGAAGGTGGAAAGTTTTAAGTTCCTCAGCGTACATATCACTGACCAACTGAAATGGTCCACCCACACAGACAGTGTGGTTAAGAAGGCACAACAGCGCCTCTTCAACCTCCAGGAGGCTGAAGAAATTTGGCTTGGCACCTAAAACCCTCACAAACTTTTACAGATTCACAATTGAGAGCATCCTGTCGGGTTTCATCACCACCTGGTACGGCAACTGCACCACCCGCAACCGCAAGGCTCTCCAGAGGGCGGTGCAGTCTGCTCAACGCATCACTGAGGGCGAACTTCCTGCCCTCCAGGACACCTACCGCACCCGATGTCACAGGAAAGCCAAAAATATCATCAAGGACAACCACCCGAGCCACTTCCTGTTCACCCCGCTATCATACAGAAGGAGAGATCAGTACAGGTGCCTAAGAACTGGGACTGAAAGACTGGAAAACAGCTTCTATCTCAAGGCCATCAGTCTATTAAATAGCCATCGCAAGCACAGAGAGGCTGCTGCCTACATACACAGACTTGAAATCATTGGCCACTTTAATAAATGAAACACTAGTCACTTTTAATAATGTCACTTTAGTAATGTTTACATATCTTGCATTACTCATCTCGTATATACTGTATTGTATACTATTTACTGTATCTTAGTCTATGCCGCTCTGACATTGCTCGTCCATATAGTTATATATTCATAATTCCATTCCTTTACTTAGATTTGTGTGTATTGTTAGATATTACTTGTTAGATATTGCTGCACTGTTGGAACTAGAAGCACAAGCATTTCGCTACACCCGCAATAACACGTGTATGTAACCAATAAAATTTGATTTGATAATGATTGGTTTTCATTTGTCTTTCTCACTCAAACATCCACATGGACAGCCACACATAGCCCCGAGCACCCTTCAAATACAGTTGTTGTGTTTTCAAATCCAATCAACTTGAGGTCTCAACCCTCCCAGAAAAAGAAAACGTCTAAGAGAACCAATCAAAGCTCATTAAGAAATAATCACAAATCTTGCATTTACAACGGCCTCCAGTCCAGACCGGTGTGTCAGCTCTCCCTCGCTGACCATGTGAGTTGCATCAGCCAGGCTAGGAGTAGCATAGATCAAATATAGGTTGTAGTTATGAGTAAAAGAGAGGTTTATAATCCAGATGGAGATTATATTGAGTGACTCAACAGCATTGTTTGTGCTGTGTGTATGTATCAGTAGCATTCACTGCTCAGAATGAAACTTGTGGCTGATGTATTGTTTGTCTGTTTCTGCAGGCTAGATGTATGTGTAGTTAGAGGGATGAGTGTTTGATTGACAGCTGTCATTGCTCCTCCTGTTCCCAGGCTTGTGGATGACCGCTGTGTGGTACAGCCAGACACAGGGGACCTCAACAACCCGCCCAAGAAGTTCAGAGGTAATGAGAACACCCCTTCTATCACTCTGTTCAGGCTGCTGTTCAAATGCAAGCGTCCAACCCATACTGTGGGATCAAAGAGTCAGCAAGGAGTTATGGCATTGATTCATGTGACCTTTTTTCACTGTAGTTTCCTCTCTTAGTCCAATCTCTGCTCAGATGTCATTACAATGGATATGATGTCAGCTGGAAAAAGCCTTGTAGAATCTCTTCCAACTCTGAAGCCATCATTGCAAGAGGATTATAACTAAGTACTGTGGGTTTAACCCAGTGGTTTGTGCTCCATGTAAGCATTAGATCAGTAGTTTACACAGAGGAGATTTAAAAGGTATGTTGAGACATGGAGCCATGACCCCTGATCCTTTGTTATGACATGTGAACTGATGCCTGTGGAAATGAAACACTACTGAAGCTAATTAACCTTGTTTTCACCTGCCTCCCCTCACTCAAATGTGGCACTAGACTATACTACAGTACAGGCTACAGTACAGTACAGTACAGTTAATACACCACATTGTGTCACCTAGTGAGAGGCCTGTACCCTGTGTTGACTCTGGTGAGGGTGGTTAACTCTGATGCCCTTTGTAATTTCACCACTAAACTAACATTTTCCTCCATATTATTCTTATACTTGTATCTGGTAGTGGCAGCGTTTTTTTAAATTAAAGGTGTTGGCAAATGTATCTAATGTCTTCAGACTATGAAAAGATGGCAGAGTGCCATGTTTCTTTCATTATTGAGGCTGATTCATGCAGTCCATTTCCTGCAAATGTAAGCAGTGTGGATTACGCCAGAACAGAGTTTAGTGTTTCTGAGACTGTCTGGAACAGGCTTGTGTGTTCTGCGAGTAAGAGATAGTAGGCTATTTACTGACAGTTTCTCAAGGCATTTAGGATTGTTGTCAGGAATACATTTTAGTAATTTAGCAGACGCTCTTATCCAGAGCGACTTACATTGCATTCATCTTAAGATAGCTAGGTGAGACAACAACATCACAATCGTAGCACGTGGGGAGGGGGGACTTATTTAAGATACACTCTCTCTTTAAAGAGTATCAGACGTTTTCAGAAGATGGGCAGGGACTGACATTAGACGGAAGCTTTTTCAACCATTGGGGAGCCAGGACAGAGAAGAGCTTTGACTACAAGACTACGTCAGTATATAGCCTGGTCATGAGTCATGCTCAGGGTTCATGCATTAGATCTGATTGATCTACATACAGTACATCTTTCATGACAGGTCTGACAGGCTTCACTGCTAATATTCCAAGTCATATAGATTGATGCAGTAGTGCCGATGATGCATCCTACTGGGTGTTGGACTCCTCTGTGTTGCCAGAGTTTGCCTACTGTAATGTTGCCTGTGAAATGTCAAACTATTTGGTGGCTTTGAGGCCCATTTGTCCCTAAAGCGAGCCCTGGACAATTTCTTGATGTTGATTGCAAACACTTATTCCCAGCTTGCTGTTATTGGGGTTTGGATTTGATCAGGCTGAGGCAGCAACAAAAATAGTTGTTTGATGTGAGATTCTGTTTACTTTCACTTTAACTAGAGCTTCATGTCTTCAGGGGCATCTTAATCCATTAATAACAACACTGTCCTCCAAAGAAAAAAAAATCATTCTACGAGTGTATTTTGATGCCACTGCTGTTTCATACTTGGATGTTTTGTAATTCACCTTTATTGCTTCAACACGTCTAATGCCATGGGTTTGTTGTATAGTCATTCAACAACACCAAATAGTAGGCCGAATTACTGTGATTAAAGAGGTGATAGTACACTGGGATTCGTGCCTTCACTGGTGTTCGTCATTAATTGCCATGGCTGTCTGTCAGTTTGAACTGGAGCCGGGTCAATCCTATTGCCACAGTAACAACAACATATTGGCCTTCCCCAGATGGAGATTTCAATGGTGGATTATGTGTGTTACTGTCTCTTTAGCTCATGTGGAACACATTTGCTTAATGGATAATGCAAATGCTGAATTTTATAATGAACTGTGTTTGGTACAGAATATAATGATGATGATCGACTACACTCATGTATAGTAGCACTTTGATTGAAACTAGGTTAGGTTATTTTGGAGAAAAAGCTATCTACCAGCTATGGATTTGTATGATTGGTTGTGGTTTATATCAAGCTTCTGTTTTTAACTTTATTCTCAGTCTTGGCGAAGATATGTAACTTTTTCCCCCACTCAACCATACAACCTAGCCTAGACGTTATTGAGAATTCTAGTCTGATCAGTGATGTGTCAGACAGTAAAACAACCTGAGTGTTGACAGTTTTTACAGTGGATCCCTCCCTTTCCCTCAAGGTCAGTGCAGAACAATTCTGGTAGCAGCAGGGAGGGCCAGCTGGGAGTGATGCTCCTGCTGATGGGCACCTGGAAGCTCTGGCTGCATACTGTCTCTAATGGAGCTCTTTTTAAATTAGCACAATACCTTGGCAGGCCTCCAGTGCAGACCTTTGAAAATACATTTTTGAGTGAAATGACGTGATTGCCAATGTGAGTTTCATTTATTCGAATCAAGGTCATGGAAATTAAAATTGACCTTTTTATCCCTGAAAATGAGAGCCCTAGTTTACTTTATATAGCACGTCCGTGTCATTGTCACACAAATCACTCTATATTATGTCAACCTTCAGTGACAATGGTGAAAAAAATGAAGATTTACTTTGTAATGAAACGCACCACAACTCCTCTAGTATATTGTACTCTCCTGCACTGTAGCACAATGGAAGATGATTCAATGTAAGGAGACTTGTCTGTTGTTGCTCAGGGAAATGTATTGCTTCTGGTTAGTTGTGTGATTTGCTAAATGGATGGTTTTGTGGGTTTTTGTTTTTGGCACAGGAACCCAAGTTACAGTAGTTTGACAGAGAATGTCAACTACTTCATGTCAACCAGCTGTTCAGTCTCTTTCTAGAGGCTCAGTAGATTCAGGAGGCAGCATCGTCACTGGCTTAGGCCTCTAACAAGACTAGCCCAAATATGTCACTGCTTAGTATTGAGAGAAGAGGAATCAATAGCTACTGTAGCAGCAGGGTACCTTACTATCTTTATGTGCCTTTTCATTCTCTTTTTGGACTGAGAAAACAGGCCTACGTAAAACGTCTTTAGACACGATTGTTTTTGTTCAATGGTATGTATTGTCAAAATGGTGAGCTGTTTTTGTTTGTACGGCTGTTGTTTCAGTTCCCCAGATAGCCACATTAGACATGCACACTACTGGACAAGAATCTATTTAATCATAATTTAATCATCTAGGCTTGGAACCTTAACTTCAGTCACTCCCATTGCTGAAACTATCTGGGCCAATGGTGTATTTGAATGTTATAGGTCAGAGGAGTTAAAGAGTTTGTGTCTGAGGGGTAGGCCTTATAGTATTGGTACTCCAACTCCTTTTTAAGATGGTGCTGACACACGGTCACCCTGTTTTCTAGCTCCTAGCCAACTTTGAAATATTTTGTTTGTTTACATTATTTGCTCAGAATGTTTCTTGTATCATTGCCTACAGCAGAAAATAGCTTTTGGACATTAGATCAGCAGTCACTCAAGCAAAATTTGCACAAAAATGGGTCATTTGTTTGAACTTCCCAAGGCAGCTCTATTCATCCTGGGGGTTGCACTAAAACGCTGACGCCGGAGAAGAGGAAGAAGTGGGGCCCTAGTCAGATTCAGGCGGCATGCATACCATCCACCGCTTCAGATTATTTTACTCGCTAATGTTCAGTCCCTGGACAATAAGGTAGACAATCGCCTTACTGACAGACATCAGGGACTGTAACATACTCTGTCTTACGGAATCATGGCTCTCTCTGGATATATTGTCCCCGTCCATTCAGCCAGCGGGGTTCTCCGTCCATTACACAGACAGGAAGAAGGAACTCTCCGGGATAAAGAAAAGTGGAGGGGGTTATTTCATGATTAACAATTCATGGTGTGATTGTGTTAATTTACAGGAACTCAAGTCATTTTGTTCTCCGATATGGAATATCTCACCATCAAATGCAGACCGGATTAACTCCCAAGATCATTTTCTTTGGTCATCGTCACTGCCGTGTATATTCCCCTCCAAGCCTACACCGTGACTTCTTTCAAGGAACTACACTAGACTATAGAGGTCGACCGATTATGATTTTTTCAACGCCGATACCGATTATTGGAGGACCAAAACCCCGCTACCGATTAATCGGCCAATTTTTTTAACATTTTTTTTTAAACATTTTTTATTTGTAATAATGACAATTACAACAATACTGAATGAACACTTATTTTAACTTAATATAATACATCAATAAAATCAATTTAGCCTCAAATAAATAATGAAACATGTTCAATTTGGTTTAAATAATGCAAAAACAAAGTGTTGGAGAAGAAAGTAAAAGTGAAATATGTGCCATGTACAAAAGCTAACGTTTAAGTTCCTTGCTCAGAACATGAGAACATATGAAAGCTGGTGGTTCCTTTTAACATGAGTCTTCAATATTCCCAGGTAAGATGTTTTAGGTTGTAGTTATAATAGGACTATTTCTCTCTCTACGATTTGTATTTCATATACCTTTGACTATTGGATGTTCTTATAGGCACTTTAGTATTGCCAGTGTAGCAATATAGCTTCCGTCCCTCTCCTTGCTCCTACCTGGGCTCGAATCAGGAACACATCGACAACAGCCACCCTCGAAGCAGCGTTACCCATGTAGAGGAAGGGAAAAAATTACTCCAAGTCTCGGAGCGAGTGACGTTTGAAACGCTATTAGCGCGCACCCGGCCAACTAGCTAGCCATTTCATATCGGTTACACCAGCCTAATCTTGGGAGTTGACAGGCTTGAAGTCATAAACAGCGCAATGCTTGAAGCATTGTGAAGGGCTGCTGGCAAAATGCACAAAAGTGCTATTTTGAATGAACGCTTACGAGCCTGCTGGTGCCTACCATCGCTCAGTCAGACTGCTCTATCAAATCATAGACTTAATTATAACATAATAACACACAGAAACACGAGCATTAGGTCATTAATATGGTCGAATCCGGAAACTATAATCTCGAAAACAAAACGTTATTGCTGTTACATTGCACAACCTTCAGTGTTATGTCATAATCATGTAAAATTCTGGGAAATTAGTTCGCAACGAGCCAGGCGGCCCAAACTGTTGCATATACCCTGAATGCGTGCAATGAACGCAAAATGACACAATTTCACCTGGTTAATATTGCCTGCTAACCTGGATGTCTTTTAGCTAAATATGCAGGTTTAAAAATATATACTTCTGTGTATTGATTTTAAGAAAGGCATTGCTGTTTATGGTTAGGTACAGTCGTGCAACGATTGTGCTTTTTTCGCAAATGCGCTTTTGTTAAATCATCCTCGTTTGGCGAAGTCGGCTGTCTTTGTTAGGAAGAAATAGTCTTCACAGTTCGCAACGAGCCAGGCGGCCCAAACTGCTGCATATACCCTGACTCTGTTTGCAAGAGAAGTGACACATTTTCCCTAGTTAAAAGAAATTCATTTTAGCAGGCAATATTAACTAAATATGCAGGTTTAAAAATATCTACTTGTGTATTGATATTAAGAAAGGCATTGATGTTTATGGTTGGAGCAACGTGTACCTAAGCGATTATATGCAACGCAGGACAGGCTAGATAAACTAGTAATATCATCAACCATGTGTAGTTAACTAGTGATTATGATTGATTATAAAAAAAACAAGAAGTTTAATGTTAGCTAGCAACTTACCTTAGCTTCTTACTGCATTCGCGTAAGGTTGCAAGATTGAATCCCCGAGCTGACAAGGTAAAAATCTGTCATTCTGCCCCTGAACAAGGCAGTTAACCCACCGTTCCTAGGCCGTCATTGAAAATAAGAATGTGTTTTTAACTGACTTGCCTAGTTAAATCAAGGTCCAAAAAAAAATTGGCCAAATCGGCATCCCAAAATACCGATTTCCGATTGTTATGAAAACTTGAAATCGGCCCTGATTAATCGGTCGACCTCTACTAGACTATGTACAAACTGGAAACCGCATATCCTGAGGCCGCAATTATTGTAGCTGCGGATTTCAACCTCTCTGGGATATGTGGGATGCTAACGTCCCACCTCGCCAACAGCCAGTGAAATTGCAGGGCGCCAAATTCAAACAACAGAAATCTCATAATTAAAATTCCTCAAACACACAAGTATTATACACCATTTTAAAGATAAACTTCTTGTTAATCCACAGTGTCTGATTTCAAAAAGGCTTTACAGCAAAAGCACACCACGCAATTATGTTATGTCAGCGCCTAGCCACACAAAACCATACAGCCATTTTCCAAATAAGGAGAGGTGTCACAAAAGACAGAAATAGCATTAAAATGAATCACTAACCTTTGATGATCTTCACCGGCTGGCACTCCCAGGACTCCATGTTAGACGACAAATGTGTGTTTTGTTCGATAAAGTTAATCTTTATGTCCGAAAACGCGCCAATTTCAAATGAGGTTATGTTCAGAAATGCATTGTCTCAAACAAACAAACAAATTACAGAAATACTCATCATAAACATTGATGAAAGATAGAAGTGTTTAACATGCGATTTAAAGATAAACTTCTCCTTAATGCAACCGCTGTGTCAGATTTCAAAAAGGCTTCACGGCAAAAGCACACCACGCGATTATGTTAGGTCAGCGCCTAGCCACAGAAAACCATACAGCCATTTTCCAACCAAGGAGAGGTGTCAAGTCAGAAATGGCATTAAAATGAATCACTTACCTTTGATTTTCATCTGGCACTCCCAGGTCTCCATGTTAGACAATAAATTTTGTTTTTTTTTCGATAAAGTTCATCTTTATGTCCAAATACCTCCTTTTTGTTCGTGCGTTTAGTCCAGTAATCCAAATGCACAAGGCGCGCTCACAAAGTCCAGACGAAAAGTCAAAGAAGTTCCATTATAGTTAGTAGAAACATGTCAAACGATGTATATAATCCAATCTTTAGGATGTTTTATCATAAATCTTACAATTCCTTTGTCTTTAGAAAGGAAAGGGAACGGAGCTCGCGCTCACGGCCGCACGCGATCAACAACTAAAGGCTTTCAACCAGACCCCTGGTTGAAACAGCTCTTATTCGCTCCCCTGTCACAGTAGAAGACTGACACAACGTTCTAAATACTGTTGACATCTAGTGGAAGCCGTATGAAGTGCAATCTGACCCCATAGACACAGTATATTGGATAGGCTACAAACCTCAGATTTCCCATTTCCTGGTTGGATTTTTCTCAGGTTTGTGCCTGCCATATGAGTTCTGTTATACTCAGACATTATTTTAACAGTTTTGGAAACTTTAGAGTGTTTTCTATCCAAATCTACAAATGTATATGCATATTCTAGCTTCTGGGCCTGAGTAGCAGGCAGTTTACTCTGGGCACCTTATTCATCCAAACTACTCAATACTGCCCCCATTCCCAAAGAAGTTAATAATGGAAATCTGAGAAACAAATTTTATTAACACACGCACATCAAGTACTTTGGATCATTGCTTCTCTCTCTTCCGGGATGGCTACAAGGCCCTCCCCGGCCCTCCCTTCGGCAAATCAGATCATGCCTCCATTCTGCTACTCCCCACCTATAGGCAGAAACTTAACAGGAAGCACCCGTGGTAAGGACAGTTCAACATTAGTCTCATAAGAGCTTTACAGTCCTGTATTGTGCAATATTTGCCCATATATATTCTTTTTATTCAAGCTCGGTCAAGGAGTTGGGTATTATGGCAAGAGCAATTTTTAAGTCTTGCCATTTTGATTTTTCAAGCAGATTTAAGTCAAAACTGTAAGTTGGCCACTCAGGAACACTCATGTTCTTCTTGTTAAGCAACTCCAGTGTATATTTGGCTTTGTGTTTTAGTTTATTATCCTGCTGAAAGGTAAATTCCCCTCCCAGTGTCTGGTGTGAAGCAGACTGAAACAGGTTTTCCTCTTGGATTTTGCCTGTACTTAACTCATCCCGTTTTTTTTCATCCTGAAAAACTCCCCAGTCTTTGCCGATGTCAAGCATACCCATACCATGATGCAGCCACCACCATGCTTGAAAATAAGGACGCAGCTACTCTGGGATGTGTTGGATTTTTTTGCAGTATTACTTTCGTGCCTTGTTGCATACATATTCATGTTTTGGAGTATTTGTATTCTGTATATTTGAATTCTTCTTTTCACTCTGTCATTTAGGTCAGGGTCTCTCAAACTCTGCCGTAGGGCCCCCTCTGGATGCACATTTTGTTTTTGCCCTGGCACTACACGGCTGATTCAAATAACCAACTCATCAAGCATTGACTATTTGAATCAGCTGTGTAGTGCTACCCAGGGAGGGCCCCAGGACAGAATTCAGGAAACCCTGATTTAGGTCATTATTGTAGAGTCCCCACAGTGTGGATTTATCCTGTTTTGTCCCATCACTGCCACTGAAATCTGTAGCTGTTTTAAAATCCACAATGACCTTATGGTGACACCCCTTAGCAGTTTCCTACCTGTCCTGCAGCTTAGTTCAGAAGGACGACTGCATCTTTGATGCGTCTGGGTGGTTTTATACAAAATCCACAGCATAAATATTAACTTAACCATGCTATATATTCAATGTCTGATTTGTTATTTTTACCCATCTATCAATCACTGCTCTTCTTTATGAGGCTTTTGAAAAGCTCACGGGTCTTTTGTAGTTGAATCTGTGCTTGAAATTCAATACTTGACTGAGGGACCTTTATTTTATAGATGTTGTATGTTTGGGGGAGAGAGGAAGGGGTAGTCATTAAAATGTCAACCCCTATTATTTCAGAGTCCACATAACGTATTATGTGATTTGTCAAATTTTACATCTGAGCTCATTTAGGCTTGCATAAACAAAGGGGGAGAATACTTATTTAACTTTATTTTAGTAATTTAATTGTTATTCATTTGTAAAATTGTGTAGAATTTTTCTTTTCACTTTGACATTATGGATTTTGTGTAGATCAATGACAAATTACTATTAAATCTATTCAATCGCACTTTGTAATGCAACAAAATGTGAGTTCAAGGGGGTGTAGACTTTCTATATATGTACATAGTCATTGATCACTGGTCACTTTAATCATGTTTACATACTGTTTTACATGTGTATATACTGTATTCTAGTCATGGCTCATCCTATATAACTACTGAAACTTTTCTATTCATATACTGTCCAGTTGAAGTTAGAAACACAAGCATCTTGCTGCACCTGCGATAACATCTGCGTACACGACCAATAAACTTTGATTTGATTTTCCCACTGACCTCCGTGCCTTATTTGGCCATGCTGTTTAACTGGTGACATATGCAGAGGAAGAAAAAATATATATATAGATAGATTAAAAAAAATGTCTTCCTCTGCAAAGTGGGCAGCTCCACTTTTATTTATACCAGTCAAAAGTTTGGACACACCTACTCATTCCAGGGTTTTTCTTTATTTTTACTATTTTCTACATTGTAGAATAATAGTGAAGACATCAAAACTATGAAATAATCCATATGGAATCATGTAGTAACCAAAGCATATTTTAGATTCTTCAAAGTAGCCACCCTTTGCCTTGAAGAAACTTTTAAAGTTCTTGAAATTGTATTTGTTTTTAATGATTTTTTATTTATCCTTTATTTAGGTTCTTGAAATGTTCTGTATTGACTGACATGTCTTAAAGTAATGATGGACTTTAACAAGGCACACCTGTTAATTTAAATGCATTCTAGGTGACTACCTCATGAAGCTTGTTGAGAGAATGCCAAGAGTGTGCAAAGCTGTCATCAAGGCAAAGGGTGGCTGCTTTGAAGAATGTGAAATATAAAATATATTTTCATTTGTTTGGTTACTATGTGATTCCATATGTGTTATTTCATAGTTTTGTCTTCACTATTATTCTACAATGTATAAAGTAGTAAAAATAAAGAAAAACCTCTTGAATGAGTTGGTGTGTCCCTTTTTACTGGTACAGTGTAAGTGTGTGTGTGTGTATATATATATATATATATATATATATTGTGTGTACACACACAACTGTTTGTAGGAAAAAGATCAAATTGAAGATGCTCTGAATTATAGACTTAGGCTACCTACTTGAACTTTTTAGTTTTCTAAACATCTCTTCTGAATATAATATACAGTATTTCCTACCTCTTTCTCAGAAATAGACCACAATGTCTTGCACTGGTAAACTGCTTCCCCTTGTATTTCCCCCCCCAGGGAAACTGTCTTGTGCCATTGTATAATATGTAATATGGTGTTTGAGATGCAAGACCAGATGGTTAATTGTATTTTAGCAAGATAAGTTCAGTGTGTTCATGCAACAGTACAGCAGGAATACTCTATGCAGATTTCCTGGAACCAAATCATGCCTAATATCTCTGACATACAGAGAGGCACACTCACTCATGGAGAAGCACTGTGCTTGGCTGGAGATTGATCAATACTCAACAGATTTACTGCGAGAAGGACGGCACTAGTGTTTGTGGAGTGAGCTCATCATTCTAGAATCTATCATCATTGGCCTGTGGAATGAGAGAGCCATGTTTATGGAAGCTAACAAAGTGTACCACATCTCTTTTTGAAGGCGCAAAAGAACAGGGGCATAACATTTTCTTGTGAATTTCTAACTGACTTGCAAATAATAGGCAAAGCCCTGCTCAAGACTGTGTGGTATGTAGCCTATGCTTTGGTTTGGAGACATGTAAGCATAGGAGACCATAGCGCCTGGTCAAAGCGACTTTGGGGCAAAGTGGGCAGCTGCCACACTCCACTTTCAGATGAGGGAGCAGCGTTATACCCCTTAAATGACAGATTTTTCACAAATGTGATTATTGAATTGTGAAACCCATTCAAAAGATTAGGGGACATGATCTGGAATTAAATCAGAAGGGGCAATCACTTTCACTTGGTAATTTGTCATGGGCTGCTGCTGGCTGCAGCTCGTTCTAGCTATTTAATAAGCTAACTAGCTACAGAAATGAACGAACTACCTTGCAAAACAATACAAAAACATGAAAAGATGGCTAGATATGTCGTTTAAAAAGAATCAGATGACCCACAAGTTTCAAACCAAAGGAAGAAAGATGAAGGCTTCATTCAGCAGGCACTAGTTAGCTGTGCGATTCTAGCTAGCGTTAGCTACACCACTTTTTTCACTGAGCTAGCTAGCTCGGTATATTGAAGCCTGTCACTAAATAAAATTGGGTGAAAATCCGTTACTCACTGAAGTAAAGTTGTTGCTGGAGTGCTGACGAAAGTTTTTAAGCTGTCATTTCACCATATTAAATAAACTACTTCTGAGCACTTTGTTTACCGCCAGACCAGATCTGGTGCATGTGCGCGCATGCAGCTTGTATTGTAGTTCAGATCTGACACATGCAGTTGGACCAGAGCAAAACATCAGCCTACATTTAATCTTGGTTAACCCAGAACACAAATGTTGTGTAAATTGGTCGGATGCTATGTTTATGTACTCTGTCCATGAGAGATTAGCCTACATTGAATCCATGAGGTGAATACTATGCGGGTAGGTAGTGAAGTACTTTGTTGTTTAGGGCAATGTCAGCAGTTTCTACTGTTACTGATGCTCTACCACTGTGGACATCGGCAGATTCAAGGTACCAGGTTTATTGTGATTCCAAAGAAAGTACTCTTGAGATTGGTGTAGAAGAATGGAGCACTTGTGGTGTTCTGAGAGTCCTAACAAGCCTGGTTACAGGCATTGCATTTGAAGTATAGGGTGGCATACTGAGGAGATGACCTCGAGATGACACATGACAACCCTCCTAGTAGGTGCTGTGACATGAGTATGTTTCACCTGCAGGGGCCTCGGTGTCCTTGTGGTGCTTCAAGGTTTGTGTGGCGTGGAGCAGCGTACTCATGTTCACCCCACCTCTCCAGCCTCTCCCAGGCCTCATCATCACTCCTCCAGGTAGCCACAGACTCCATGCTACATCTCAGTGCGCCTGAGCACTGTGCAAAGGGAAAGTGTAGCAGACTAAGTCCTAAAATCCCTGTTGAGTATTAATAGCCCGGTTAAGCTGGTTTCCAGGGAACACATGCCTGGCATTTTAAACCTCACTTTTTTCTCTCTGATCTGGGATTGGTACTATGCGACAGTAATTGCTTTGGTGTCATGTCTGACAGTTAGGTGTGTCTCTCGAGGAAATATTACCCTCTGCTAGGACAACTCGTTGCTGTCTGTGATAGTATTTATACTCTTCTCAGAGAGCTGTGATCTCATGGATTGAAGGAGAGAAGGCAATGTTATTTGAAGAATGTGACCTGTTGAATCTTTTAACCTCTGATAATCATGATCATCCAAAGCATGTCGTAGTAATGTGAAAATTCTGAAATAAGTCTTTACAATATTTAGTACAGTGGGCTTCCTGTGTAAACTACAATTCATTTGATCTAAACCAGCATTGTTTTAAGCATTTCGATGGCCGCCTGTTTTATGTTGATTCCTGTCTCCGTTCCTCAGTGTATGCCCTCTGGGTTGCATCCTACTGTACCCTGCCATTTCCTGCACAGTTTGCCATCTGTTCTTAAAAAGGAAACCCCACAACTGTTCATTCCCTTCCTTCCCACTGTGTAGCATTTGCATATAACCCTCCCCTTTCTGTCCCCCTAACCTGGTCTCTTTCATTCCCTAAACCCACTTCCTCTCCCTCTCTCATATAGCCATCCCTCTCTCCTACTGCTCCGTTTTCCATCCCTGGCTCCTCCTCCTGTGCTTACCCATCCAGCTCATCCCTCTCTTCCTTCATGCGTCCCCTGACAGCTAATCCCTGGACGCTGTGGCGTTTGTTGGCCAAGTTTTTGCAGTGTGCTTGGTGCTGGTCTGGAGTGGCTATTTTTACCCCTGTCACAGATAATCAGATCTCCTATCATTGTGCTTTGCAGGTAGCCAGCCTCGGGACCGGAGGAGGAACTAGTGTGTTTTCTGTCAGGACTCACACTGTTTAAGATCTGATCAGCTCTGTGCTATGTCTAAAGAGCTCTACTATCCCCAATCTGATCAGGCCAATGTGTTTACCTACAAGAGAATCAAAATGTCTAAAATCACCATCATCCTGTTATATTTATTTAGCTACAGTCATGTCCTTGTTATACTGACAACCGATTACTCTTCCATGCCCTTTTGGCAACTTTCCACTGCTTTATACGTCATGTACTGAATGTTATGAATTTGATAATAAATCTTCACCTGTTTTCTCTGTCTTTCCAGACTGCCTTTTCAAGCTGTGCCCCATGAACAGGTACTCTGCACAGAAACAGTTTTGGAAGGCAGCAAAACCAGGTGGAAACAGCACCACTGACACAGTGCTCCTCAACAAACTCCACGTGAGTAGCTCATCTCACTGGCCTTTATTAGAAGTTCTCTAACACTACTGCTGCCCATTATGCCTGCTGGTTCTAAACTGCGTGCATTGCCGTGTTGCTGAGGTCGAGCAAATCATTACAAGTGAAATACTCTCCAAGTTTATAACACGACATAAACCCAGATCTATATTCCATAAAGTACGGCTTCTTATTCTTAATGTGTTTTTGGAGCACTAAATCTAATTGGTGGCCATTTATATTTCAGCATGCTGCTGATCTGGAGAAGAAGCAGAATGAATCAGAGAACCGAAAGCTGCTAGGAACTGTTATCCAGTACGGAAATGTCATTCAGGTATGAGCAGGAAGAGTAGGGGTGATAAGGTAACAAGGAGATTGAGTTTGGTAAAGCCACAATATAACAGTGTCATTAAAGTTAGTGGAAAGCCTGGAGCAGAGAGGCAATACAGCTCTTCCATAAATGCAGCCAATTATCATCCAGGCCTTATCATCCCCTGCATATGTGACCAGTGAAAGTCTCCTATGCATAAATGAGATCATCAGGCCACAGGGAAACGGGTCTAAGGGTCCGCTAGAAGTGTACACTATAGTGTGTCAGTTGATTTCAAGTGACAGACCCTCAACCAGAACACCATGGTAGTTGTGATATCTGTCATCTAAAAACACCAACATATACTGTATCTATTTTAGGGCAGCTGTCTCCTGAACTATAGTCCTGAACATGCTGTCAGAATTGTATTGGCGGAAGTGGTACAGTAGGTGTATTTGTTTTAGGGGTGTGATGACAGGTAAGGTATTGAGGGCAGTAGGGTAGTGTTTGATATTTACCACAGGCTTACTGTGGTAAGTGGTTGCAGCACTTGAGAGCATGTATTGTAAACACATGTATCTGTCATTGTCTGAGACATTTCGAATGACAGTTGTCTTGTTTTTTCAGTCCCTGCATTCTCCCTCAAAACAACCACAAAGGTTGGTTAAGGTCTAGTCTCCCAGTACCAGACATCACACTGAATACTTGTTTGAGGGGTCGATGCTGGTTGAGTCAACATGGTTGATTTCTTGGGTGAAATTATGGGGCAAAGGAGGTCATGAGAAACATATTTGAACTAGGGCCTTGGAGTATTATTTTAAAAAATCCAGGGGGAAAAAAGGGTCCAGAAAGAATTCAAGTATGATATTTTCAAATGGCACATTCTTTTGGGGATATTCAGGAATGGCCACTGTGCCAGTATTTGACATCTAACTCAATCTCTTCCTGTAGATATACTCCATAATAGACTCAGACCGTGACATTAACAGTATCTGTCTATTAAACCTCAATAGACAAAGTATGAGACTTCTATAAGCATTACATATTTAACCTTGATAAAACTCTAATTGGAAATGTAAATTATGTTTACATGCACATGTAACTGTGTCTGTTGTTTGCCACTCTGTTCCAGCTGTTGCACTTGAAAAGCAATAAGTACCTGACGGTGAATAAGCGACTCCCTGCCCTGTTGGAGAAGAATGCTATGAGGGTGACGCTGGACTCTGCAGGCAACGAGGGCTCCTGGTTTTACATCCAGCCCTTTTACAAGCTGCGCTCCCTGGGAGACAGTGTGAGTGTCCAGCCCAGTGTTGGCTTTAGTGTGGGTCAAAGGTCAGATAGGAAGTCTGGTCATGTCTCTATAGATAAACAACGAAGCCCAGACAACAGATTTCCACTCAAGATCAAGATGCGATGCTTGTTGTTGTGATTCGTAGTTATTGGTAATGTTTCAATTTGTTAATTGGTTGTCTAGCATTTAATCATTCAGGCTAGCTGGTCTCAATTGTATTTGACCATAGAGATGTAGGTAGAGAGTGATTAAGAGCCTAACAGGCCATGATCTCACTGAAAGTTCACCTAAAGAGTCTGGCATGCAAGATTCGAAAAGCTCCTGGTATACACCCTGAAATTCGTAAAACACCCTGAGATTCATAAAAGCACCCTGAAATTCGTAAAACACCCTGAGATTCTTAAAGCACCCTGAGATTCATAAAGCACCCTGAGATTCATTAAAGCACCCTGAGATTCTTAAAGCACCCTGAGATTCATAAAAGCACCCTGAAATTCTTAAAACACCCTGAGATTCTTAAAGCACCCTGAGATTCATTAAAGCACCCTGAGATTCATTAAAGCACCCTGAGATTCATTAAAGCACCCTGAGATTCATTAAAGCACCCTGAGATTCATAAAGCACCCTGAGATTCATTAAAGCACCTTGAGATTCACTAAAACACCCTGAGATTCATTAAAACACCCTGAGATTCTTATAGCTCCTTGCTTCAGTGACCACAGCAAAGATCATTAACAAAGGGATCTCTAGGACAGCACTTCTCTGTTGACCCATGATGCCGCTGAAGTTTACCTGCTTTATAAATAGAATCCGTGGTTCAGAGAATTGACAAGTTGTAAGATTAAATTAATACATAATTTCCTATTTTGACATTGTGTTGGCCTTAGGGTGTGTACCGGTTTAATTGCAAGTAGGCTACCATAGGTCATCGTCATTAGCTTTAGCCATTAGGGTTTTTCAGGCTGAATTATTCCTGTGCTGATGAGAGGTCCAGTGTGGCCACTGATTGCTTGGTAGCCAACATGGTCTGATGGGAACAAGTCGAACAATGTGTTATCATATTTGCCTGGTGTTACATAGCAGCAGTAACTAGCTATAACAATATTGAGGACAGAGACTTTAGGGAGAAATTAGGATAAAGGTTGTTAAAAGGAATTCATTATGCAGTGCTCAGACCCGTTTGGCAGTACATCCTGTGCAGCAGCAGGACTTCACCTTGCTATTATGATACCACAGCTTTTCTCTCATATTATGCAATCAACTGATGCCAAAAGTTGAGAGGTTCTGTTTATCTTGAAGGGCACTTTTCTCCGGCTCTAAACTGGACTGACCCCTTACTTTCTTTCCCTGTGTGTGTCTCTGGGCTGTCATGCATAACAGCTCTCCTGGGGCCTCTGTAGATGAGCAGATAGCACACTCTGGAGGACATTAGTGGTTGTACAAGTGTTATTTGTGGTTTTCTACTGGCTGATGGGTCTGATAAAGACAATCACACTGCCTCTCTGTTTGCTGTGTCTCTGAGGGTTTCTGTACAGTAAGTGTGGACAGCTGTGTGTTTCTGTGTGTGAACGTGTGTGGCTGTGTGTGAACGTGTGTGGCTGTGTGTGAACGTGTGTGGCTGTGTGTGAACGTGTGTGGCTGTGTGTGGCTGTGTGTGGCTGTGTGTGGCTGTGTGTGGCTGTGTGTGAACGTGTGTGGCTGTGTGTGAACGTGTGTGGCTGTGTGTGAACGTGTGTGGCTGTGTGTGAACGTGTGTAGTTGATCATGCATCTCTGTGTGTATAATAATGCTATTTGATTTCTCCCTTGTATGTCTAGGTGGTGATTGGAGACAAGGTGGTCCTTAACCCTGTGAACGCTGGACAGCCCCTTCATGCCAGCAGCCATCAGCTGGTAGACAACCCAGGATGCAATGAGGTAGAATACATGTTTCATCTTCATTGTCTCCTGGGTGGAGACTGCATTTGTAACAGAAACCATATTCTCCATTGTTATGTAAACCCAGGTGTGCCTGCACATTTCACTTCCTCAAATCACAAGTAGTGCAGGTTTTAACCATGTTGAGAAGTATGCCTTATTCTTAATTCTCATGTCCTCTCAAAGATGAGGAAACATATTCACTGTACAACTAGCTCCTCTCTTATGCTTGTTTCATATATACTAATCATGCCAAAACATTATGCAAAGAATGAATTGTGAAATGGCAGTATTATCTTGAGTTCATTAAGTGAGGGTCCTTAATCCACTCTTAAGGCTCAACCGCCATTAAGACAAATGACTCTTCAGTTAAAGACTATATCATTACTGTGCTCCTCCTTACAAACCCAGCAGACTCCCAGGCTCATTTCTTTTTGTCACTTTTTTAAGACAAACTTGATTATGTGAATAAATGTCTTTACCTTAGCCTTTCCTGACTCATCCTCTTGGTTTTCAGGTGAACTCCGTGAACTGCAACACAAGTTGGAAAGTAGTTTTGTTTATGAAATGGAGCGACAACAAGGAGATTATTCTTAAAGGGGTAGGTACTCTGACAGTTGATTAAAATGTATTGGACACAATAACACATTAAACAGGGTAGCTGGCTCTCCTTCCCCATGATACTGACTGGTGTCTATGTTTGTGTTACCAGGGTGACGTTGTTCGGCTGTTCCATGCAGAGCAGGAGAAGTTCCTGACATGTGACGACTTCAAAAAGAAGGAGTATGTATTTCTCAGGACTACAGGACGCCAGTCCGCCACCTCCGCCACTAGCAGCAAGGCATTGTGGGAAGTGGAGGTGAGCATAGAACTAGTAGATACATGGTCTGGGTCATGGTACACAATCATGCCACAGGAGGCTGCTGAGGGGAGGACGGCTCATGATAATGGCTAGAATGGCGTGAATGGAATGGTATCAAACACAAGAAAACCATGTTTTTAATCTGTTCGATACCATTCCATTCCAGCCATTACTATGAGCCCATCCTCCCCAATTAAGGTGCCACCAGCACCTTGTGAATCACACATATGACACTGATATTTATTGACATGGTTACACACAACCTTTGATTGTGGAAGCCTTGCATTGCTATGACATTCTGTAGGTTGTTCCAAAGCTTTAGGCCTGGAACAGAGAGAACCAGGTGAAACTATGTGGGTTGTCCTGCATCTTACAATGTGTTTTTACTTGTATGTTATCAGTCCAGACGTTGTCCTCATGCTGTCAGGTGTTGCATTCTTCTGTCAGGTGGTCCACCATGACCCGTGTCGGGGCGGGGCTGGCTACTGGAACAGCCTGTTCAGGTTCAAACACCTTGCCACAGGGTCTTACCTGGCTGCTGAGGTGAGTCCCCTTACAGTGACAGTAGGCATATTACATGGTAGTCTACCAGCCAACCACTTGCATGGATCATTTGATTTATACCTGGGAGTATAATGCACACAATCATCTTGCAGTGCTTCATTATGCGATCTGAAAGATTCATTCTTTGCAGATCGCATAATGAAGTACTGCAAGATGATTGCTTCCTCACATGTTGGAGTTAAGTATCCTATTCTGGTTCTTGATCTATTTTCAGGTGAATCCTGACTATGTGGAAGAATGTCCTGAGCCCCGATCCTCAGTAAGTCAACCAGAGACAGCTCTATATCTGTGTTTCATGTCTATGTTGTGTTTGCTGTCTTGCCCTACCTACTGCTGCTGATCTGAGGTGGATCTTGTTTCCTCTCCAGGTGGTGGATTTTGTTCCCTTTAACTTCCAGGTACTGTGCCTGTCCTTGTGTTTCATCCTCTCAAATACTTCACTGATGAGTTGAGGGACTCTTTAACCATGTTTTAATAATCAACTCACCCTCTTGAAGAGAACTAACTAAACTAAATGAGTGTCCCCCAATTCAGGCTACTGTTTGTGTGTAGTGTGTTTGAGTAGTTATTATGAAAACAATTCTCAATATGGTGGTGAAAGCTGCCGCCAAAACCTGTCTGTTTGTTCTGACCTCTGCTGCTAAAACTTTTTAAGTAAAGAATAGTTCAGTGAGTGCAGTTTTTTCCTTTATTCAACCATTCTCTATTACCATCTATTATTATTGAAGCTATTTCTGTATATTCTGAAAGGAGAGTTTCTTTTTGTAACATTGGCAGTTCTGATAGTTGTGCTAGAGCACCACAGCATGTCAGCACACCATATATTTACATTATCTGTATATGGTACTAGACCTCACATATAGATGGCAGTATAACACCATATTACTGTGGATGGAGTCAATATACAGTGTATATATGAAAGGAATATGTCAAAGAAATTCTGGTCTGGTCTGCTTTCCAGTGGCGATTTTAGCATGTACATCTTGGTGTGGCCCAAAAAATTGAAAGTGGGATGCATGCCAGCAAAGCCACTAAACAATACATTAATTGCACTATAACGGTGACAAACGGTGCCCACAAACTGTTAGGACCTACATAAAGCTGTTCCAACAGCAGTCCCAAGATCTTACCACTGCTACACCTGGCTATCAGCGGAGCCTTGTCTGGCAGCGAAACAGTTCATTCAGCCTCATTTATTGCCTTTAAAAAAAGCATAGCTTATTTGGCTGACTTGTTTAAATAAATGTGGTTTCTAATGACAAATGAGATGTACAAACTATGGCATAAGGGGACGACAAGCAGATAAGAAGCAATCTGTAATTTCGATGAAGCCATTAATGAGCTAGGACGGACATTGTCAATATCACTATTTGTTTTGCACTTTTGAAATGTACAGCGACAGAATTCAGAATATGGGCCGTTCTTACAGTGTTTTCCCTGTACACCAAGGCAGAACCGTAGGATAAATAAAGTGGGCATATAAGCAGACAATGAAAGCTCTTACAATATTCAATGATTACATTTCTCTAAAACAGGTTATAGGCTACATTTGCACCACCAAGTCAGAACAGCAGGTGAAATTAAGAGAGGTAAATAGACCAAATTATTAGGGTGAGGCACTAGGGCATACACATAGTATTACTTTCTTAGCTACAGTATATATATCTCCCTGGCATATTACATAATTTATGCAGCAGTATACAATAAATGTTTGGACTCACCTTGTTGTGCTGTGCTCACTTGAACAGGAAGGTGGCACAATGGTCCTTCGTGGGCAAATTTTGTCATCAAAGTCTGGCATTCGCTGGATTTATGGTGCTTTCAAAACAACTGGGACCACGGAAAAAAACAAGGTTGAATCATGATGACGTCATTGATCTTGTGGTCGTAGCTCTAGAAAGAGTCCGGATTTACAATTCCGAGTTGGATGACTGTTCAAAAGGTATTTTCCCAGTCAGAGCTCATTCAATCCCGACTTCCCAATTGTCTTGAACTCACTGAAGTCAAGTTTTCGCAGTTCCGAGTTGACAGTTGTTTTAGCGCGGCACAAATCATGCTTCATTGACAGCATAGCCAATGTTGAAAGTTTATTATTTTAAACTTGGAAAAGAACCCCTTAATCCCAGATTTGGGACCACACAGCCACTGTCACTGATTCCTTCCAAACCACTCATTGTTGAATTTGCGATTTTCAACTTGTTGTGTAATGTTTATGTCCAATGGCTGATGAGCACCAATACGTTTAATCTATAATTTCTCTTCATTATTTCTCTTCATATGACAAGGATTAAAAGAAAGGATTTGCCAGTAGATTGTCGACTTGATTCATGATGATGGCTGCTAGCTAAGATTTTGAAAGTGTGACGTTGACATGATCAGTCAAGCTACTGTACATATAATGTGATTGGATGATTGGAATTTTATCTGTGGCCAATGACCTTGAGCCTTCTTGGATGGGCACTTCTAATGTAACTCTATGGCAGCACCCAAGGGGCTAGAATTTTCTAAGACTACCCTTAGACTTGGCGGTGACGTAGTGTCCCCATGAGTGACAGAACACTGAGCCAATCACAGTGCAATGCTCCATATTTTCTGCTGTCTTGCCCCACCACCACAGAAAGCACTGAGCTAGGCTGAAACACCTACATTTTGGAGCTGCCTTACGCAAGACAAAAAAAAGAGACCATGTTTGTATGCGGCTTTATTAACTCAATGATATATATATTTTTTTACATTGTTTGCAAACTGATATGTGACACGTATTAATGCCAAAACAACATGCAAAACCAACATTTTTTGCTAGAAATGTTGGGCTCAAAACAGGTGGGGCTCTGCCCCTCTCCCTGACCTGAATGACGGGTCGCCACTGCTGCTTTCCACGATTTGTTTCCGCCACTGAATTTACAGCTTTCAAAAAATACTTACAGATGATAAAATATGATCATATGAGGCTAAATACATCATGAATTGAATTAGCTTTTAGATCCGTAAACTTGACAGGATGAGTCAACCACGCATTATCTCTTCTAAAAGTGGAAAATGTCTCTGAATTGGCATGACTCCAATCTCAATATAACCTCAGGCTCAGTCTTCATCTGATTGGTACTGATGAGTACAGCAAAGGAGATATGTTTGGGTGGGTGTATTTGTCTTGGGGGAAGCTGGAGGGAGTTTGGTAAATTATTCCCGATGATGATTTCTCTCTTCTTACTGTACTGTAAAGCTGCAAATTAGAAAACGTCTTTAACGACTGTGGTAATCCAAACAATGTTGCAATGCTTTATCATCTTAATGTGATCCACTGATATAGCATTGATTAAGCTATTGTTGCCATGCATAAGTCAAACTATAAACAGATTGGAGGAAACGTGTGCAACATCTTCATGCTCTCAGCCTCATCTGTTACACACAATCACAGACAGTAATATCACTGCATTGAAATTATGAACTGAACTACTGAGTTGGGATTTTAGTATGAAGCTCCATAAACTGACAGTGTCCTCTCCTACTGTACCTGCAGTTGGACTCGGACCATGAAGCCCTGCGAGCGCGTCTGCGAACCCCTCAAGAGAGGGTCATGTACCAACTGGTGTCTGTCCCTGATGGCATGGACATCTCCTCTATCTTTGAGCTGGACCCAACCACCCTGAGAGGGGGGGACTCCCTGGTGCCCAGGTACACAGACAAATATCACACCCCTCCACACATGCATTACATTCTATGATCTGCCTTTCATTGCATCTTCAATCAACCTGGTCTAAATAGCACGGGTGTGATGCTTGATACAAATCTGTCTCGTCAGGGCAAGGGGTGGCCATGTGTGGGGGCTCTGCTTCCTCCTGTAGCGTACATGTTACAGACTGCTGCTGCTGACAGTCACGTTGTGTTGACTGGACTGGGGACCCACCATGACATATGAAACTGCTGTTGATGTGGCTGCTCTTCACACCTTCCATTTTTTTCCTGTCTGGCAGGGGCTCTGGGCTCAGGCCCTTCGTAGGCAGGATTAGGGCATTTCATAGGCTTCTGGGAAGAGACAGAGGAGGGCCTTCGGGGGTGTCTAATCACACAGCCTAGTTAGTCTAAGAATGTACAAATTACAATTCAGAGATGATAATTTCAGGGCAATTTTAGGATAGCTAAAGAATGGCCGATTGTTTGCTCTTTGATCTGAATAGTGAGTTTGCAGGACAGCTGAGCTCAGTGCAATTTTGGCGCTTTTGTTTTCAAAGTAATTCATATTTTTAAGATCTCTCTTCTCATGAAAATATCTCACCGTCTACCACTGTGTGTGTGTGTGTGTGTGTGTGTGTGTGTGTGTGTGTGTGTGTGTGTGTGTGTGTGTGTGTGTGTGTGTGTGTGTGTGTGTGTGTGTGTGTGTGTGTGTGTTGGAGGAGGTAGCACGGTTTGTTAACACTAGCTAATGATAGTCAGGAAAGTCCCGGTATGGTTTGAAGCAGCAAACCATGGTGATGGGGCAGACTGCAGCGCTACAGACTGGACCAGGATATCCAGAAGATGTTGCAACATGCTGTGATTTAGTCATATCTTCCAGCTGAAAAGAGAAGCCAGATGTTGCATAACCATCCATCCACCCCCACACCATAAACACACCATCATCTGGAAGGCATATTTTCCCATGAAGTAATTTGATCTTTCAGAGGGCTACTGCCAACTACATGGGAATAGTCAGGTCCTGTCCATAGTACTGCATATACTTCTATATTCACCTCTGGTGTGTTCCTTCCTTTTCACCTCCTGACTGAATCATGTGTTGGCTAAAATAACAACAGTGTGGTTGTTTCTGTCACCAGCGCCACATCAGACAAGGCGTGTGCCCCCTCCCCTCGTAGTGTCAGTCGGCATTGTGTCATGTTGTGAGGTGCCTGCCTGCTGGCTACCATTGGCAGCACCCTCGCCCTCTGGTCCCCCTCCCTACCTGAAATAACCCATATTCGCCAGGACACAGGCAGCCAAGCTGGGCTTTAGGTGAGAGTCATTAGAGTGAGTGTGGTAGAAGTAAGCCTGTTAGCCTAACAGGCCATTATGCAACCAAGCCAAGAATACAGCCAGAGAAGGTGGACACACACACAGAACCCAACTGGTATATTGTTTCACCAATATACATGGCCTTCAGAAAGTACTCATACCCCTTGACTTATTCCACATTTTGTTGTGTTACAGCCCGAATTCAAAATGGATTAAATTATTTATTTTTCCCACCCATCTACACACAATACCCCATAATGACAAAGTGAAAACATGTGTTTAGAGATCTTTGCACATTTATTTTAAATGAAATAACACATTTACATAAGTATTCACACCTCTTTGTAGAAGCAACTTTGGCAGCGATTACAGCTGTGAGTTTTTCTGGGTAAGTCTCTCAGAGCTTTCCAACACCTGGATTGTGCAACATTTGCCCATTATTCTTGTCAAAATTCTTTAAGCTCTGTCAAGTTGGTTGTTGATCATTGCTAGACAACCATCGTCAGGCCTTGCCATAGATTTTCAAGTAGATTTAAGTCAAAAATATAATTTGGCCACTCAGGAACATTCACTGTCTTCTTGGTAAGCAACTCCAGTGTAGATTTGGCCTTGTGTTTTAGGTTATTGTCCTGCAGAAAGGTGAATTCCTCTCCCAGTGACTGGTGGAAAGCAGACTGAACCATGTTTTCCTCTAGGATTTGGCCTGTGCTTAGCTCCATTCCATTTCTTTTTTTATCCTGAAAAACTCTCCAGTCCTTAACAATTACAAGCATACCCATAACATGATGCAGCCACCACTATGCTTGAAAATATGTAGAGTGGTACTCAGTAATGTATTGGATTTACCCCAAACATAACACTTTGTATTCAGGACAAAAATGCATTGCTTGCCAAATGTTTTGCAGTATTTCTATAGTGTGTTGTTGCAAACAGGATGCATGTTTTAGAATGTGTTTATTCTATAAAGGCATCCTTCTTTTCACTATGTCATTTACAGGTGAAGTCGGAAGTTTACAAACACTTAGGTTGGGGTCATTAAAACTCGTTTTTTAACCACTCCACAAATTTCTTGTTAACAAACTATAGTTTTGGCAAGTCGGTTAGGACATCTACTTTGTGCATGAGACAAGTAATTTTCCCAACAATTGTTTACCAACAGATTATTTCACTTATAATTCACTGTATCACAATTCCAGTGGGTCAGAAGTTTACATACACTAAGTTGACTGTGCCTTTAAACAGCTTGGAAAATTCCAGAAAATGATGTCATTGCTTTAGAAGCTTCTGATAGGCAAATTGACATAATTTGAGTGAATTGGAGGTGTACCTGTGGATGTATTTCAAGGCCTACCTTCAAACTCAGTGCCTCTTTGCTTGACATCATGGAAAAATATAAAGAAATCAGCCAAGACCTCCACACGTCTAGTTCATCCTTGGGAGCAATTTCCAAATGCCTGAAGGTACTACGTTCATCTGTACAAATAATAGTAGGCAAGTATAAACACCATGGGATCATGCAGCCATCATACCGCTCAGGTAGGAGACGCGTTCTGTCTCCTAGAGATAAACGTACTTTAGTGAGAAAAGTGCAAATCAATCTCAGAACAACAGCAAAGGACCCTGTGAAGATTCTGGAGGAAACAGGTACAAAAGTATCTATATCCACAGTAAAACGAGTTCTTTATCGGCATAACCTCAAAGGCCACTCAGCAAGGAAGAAGCCACTGCTCCAAAACCGTCATAAAAAAGCCAGACTACGGTTTGCAACTGCACATGGGGACAAAGATCGTACTTTTTGGAGAAATGTCCTCTGGTCTGAAAAACAAAAATAGATTTGTGTGGCCAGAATGACTATCGTTATGTTTGGAGGAAAAAGGGGGAGGCTTGCAAGCCAAAGAACACCAACCCAACCATGAAGCACGGGGGTGGCAGCATCATGTTGTGGGGTTGCTTTGCTGCAGGAGGGACTGGTGCACTTTACAAAATAGATGGCATCATGAGGATGGAAAATGATGTGGATATATTTAAGCAACATCTCAAGACATCAGTCAGGAAGTTAAAGCTTGGTCGCAAATGGGTCTTCCAAATGGACAATGCATACTTCCAAAGTTATGGCAAAATCGCTTAAGGACAACAAAATCAAGGTATTGGAGTGGCCATCACAACGCCCTGACCTCAAGCCTTTAGAAAATTAGAAAATGAAAATGGCAAGCAAGGAGCCCTACAAACCTGACTCAGTTACACCAGCTCTGTCGTTAGGAATGTGCCAAAATTCACCCAACTTATTGTGGGAAGCTTGTGGAAGGCTACCCAATACATATGACCCAAGTTAAACAATTTAAAAGGCAATGCTACCAAATACTAATTGAGTGTTTGTAAACTTCTGACCCACTGGGAATGTGGTGAAAGAAATAAAAGCTGAAATAAGTACTTTTCTCCACTATTATTCTCACATTTCACATTCTTAAAATAAAGTGGTGATCCTAATTGACCTAAAACAGGGTATTTTTAGTAGGATTAAATGTCAGGAATTGTGAAAAACTGAGTTAAAATGTATTTGGCTACAGTGTATGTAAACTTCCGACTTCAACTGTATGTTAGTATTGTGGAGTAACTACAATGTTGTTGATCGCCTCTCAGTTTTCTCCTATCACAGCCATTAAACTCTGTTTTAAAGTCACCATTGACCTCATGGGGAAATCCCTGAGCGGTTTCCTTCCTCTCCGGCAACTGAGTTAGGAAGGACACTTTTATCTTTGTAGATCCTTGTGGTTGAATCTGCGTTTTGATATTCACTGCTCGACTGAGGGACCTTACAGATATTTATATGTGTGGGTATAGCTGAGGTAGTCATACGAAAAAAACATTTTAAGCACTATTATTGCACATAGAGTGAGTCCATGCAACTTATTATGTGACTTGTTTTGCAAATTTTCGCATAACAAAAGGGTTGAATACTTATTGACTCAAGACATTTCAGCTTAGAATGTTTATTTTATTTTATTTCTTAAAACATAAGTCCACTTTGACATTATGGTGCAGTGGGCCAGTGACAATATAATCTAAATGTAATCAATATTAAATTCTGAATATTAAATTCAGGGTGTAACACTACGAATTGTGGAAAAAGTCAAGGGGTGTGAATAATTTCTGAAGGCTCTTTAATCAAACGATATTGGTCTTTTACCGTTGTATTAGTCATATGTACAGGATACACATTGTATATACTGTCCAACGAAATGCTTACTTGCCACAACAACAATAAGAAACAACAATAGGAAATAAGAAAAGATAAGAATACAAACATAAAGTTAAATGGCTCAGTAGAATAGAGTAAACATTTTAGCATGAGCATAATACAGGACGGTACAATATTTCCACATTTTTGGGGGGAAGGAGAGATTGGGGGGAAAATGTTTAATTTGTGCAGTATTTTGTAATAATAAGAGTCTGGTAGCAGCAGTTGTGATGTGTGTGTCTGTGTGTAGCATTAATGTCTATTTGTGTGTGGGTGTTTATGTGAGTTAGTGCATGTGTGCAAAGGTGTGGAGAGTCAGTCCAAGTGGTCAGTCCAGTTTAAGTGTTCAGCAGTCTGATGGAGCCTGTTGGTATCAGTAAAACCTCCCACAGACCTAGCCTCAGTCCAAATCTACATGTGCTTTAGGGAAGAGAACAGAGCTGTGAAGTAGCACAAAGCCATGAAGGAGTGACTGCTCAGCAGAAGTTTTTTCCTGTTAAAACCCAGGAGTTATTATTTGTCATGTTGTGTTTCTACTGTTGTGTGAGAATCTGTTTTTGGGTGTGTGTGTTCATGCGTGTTCCATCATGTGGTGTTCCTAGGTGTGGATTGATGCTGGCCCTCAGATCATCTTCTCCTATGCCATTGGCACCTACTATGCTGTAGCGGCCTCAGGAAAAAAAGAAAATATATTAGTTTCTTCTCCATTTAGATTTGTTTCATCAAATTGTGAAATAATCCATGTCTGTTGTGAATATAGGTGATTATGATTCTTGGCATCATAACAACGACAGTCAAAGGAGTTGGACTGCAAGTTCCAACACAATCACCTATATTTACAACAGCCCTATTTTCCTGCCATTTTTTGTCTAGACGGCATAGTTGTGCAAGAAAGCAACGCTTGGTACCTTTAGTGTTGGCACACAAAAAAGTGTTTGAATTTTGGAAATGGATGCTCATAGAGACGTGGCCAAAAGTTTTGAGAATGACACAAATATTAATTTCCACAAAGTTTGCTGCTTCAGTGTCTTTAGATATTTTTGTCAGATGTTACTATGGAATACTGAAGTATAATTACAAGCATTTCATCAAATCAAATCAAATCAAATTGATTTATATAGCCCTTCGTACATCAGCTGATATCTCAAAGTGCTGTACAGAAACCCAGCCTAAAACCCCAAACAGCAAGCAAAGCATGTGAAAGAAGCACGGTGGCTAGGAAAAACTCCCTAGGAAAAACTCCTTAGAAAGGCCAAAAACCTAGGAAGAAACCTAGAGAGGAACCAGGCTATGAGGGGTGGCCAGTCCTCTTCTGGCTGTGCAGGGTGGATATTATAACAGAACATGGTCAAGATGTTAAAATGTTCATAAATGACCAGCATGGTCAAATAATAATAATCATAGTAGTTGTCGAGGGTGCAACAAGTCGGTGAACAGGTCAGGGTTCCATAGCCGCAGGCAGAACAGTTGAAACTGGAGCAGCAGCACGGCCAGGTGGACTGGGGACAGCAAGGAGTCATCATACCAGGTAGTCCTGAGGCATGGTCCTAGGGCTCAGGTCCTCCGAGAGAAAGACAGAAAGAGAGAAAGAGAGAATTAGAGAGAGCATATTTAAATTCACACAGGACACCGGATAAGACAAGAGAAATACTCCAGATGTAACAGACTGACCCTAGCCCCCCAACACATAAACTACTGCAGAATAAATACTGGAGGCTGAGACAGGAGGGATCAGAAGACACTGTGGCCCCATCCAATGATACCCCCGGACAGGGCCAAACAGGCAGGATATAACCCCACCCACTTTGCCAAAGCACAGCCCCCACACCACTAGAGGGATGTCTCCAACCACCAACTTACCGTCCTAAGACAAGGCCGAGTATAGCCCACAACGATCTCCGCCATGGCACAACCCAAGGGGGGGCGCCAACCCAGACAGGAAGACCACGTCAGTGACTCAACCCACTCAAGTGACGCACCCCTCCCATGGACGGCATGGAAGAACACCAGTAAGCCAGTGACTCAGCCCCTGTAAAAGGGTTAGAGGCAGAGAATCCCAGTGGAAAGAGGGGAACCGGCAAGGCAGAGACAGCAAGGGCGGTTCGTTGCTCCAGCCTTTCCGTTCACCTTCACACTCCTGGGCCAGACTATACTTAATCATAGGACCTACTGAAGAGATAAGTCTTCAGTAAAGACTTAAAGGTTGAGACTGAGTCTGCGTCTCTCACATTGGTAGGCAGACCATTCCATAAAAATTGAGCTCTATAGGAGAAAGCCCTACCTCCAGCCGTTTGCTTAGAAATTCTAGGGACAATTAGGAGGCCTGCGTCTTGTGACCGTAGCGTACGTGTAGGTATGTACGGCAGGACCAAATCAGAAATATAGGTAGGAGCAAGCCCATGTAATGCTTTGTAGGTTAGCAGTAAAACCTTGAAATCAGCCCTTGCCTTAACAGGAAGCCAGTGTAGGGAGACTAGCACTGGAGTAATATGATCAAATTTTTTGGTTCTAGTCAGGATTCTAGCAGCCGTATTTAGCACTAACTGAAGTTTGTTTAGTGCTTTATCCGGGTAGCCGGAAAGTAGAGCATTGCAGTAGTCCAGCCTAGAAGTAACAAAAGCATGGATTAATTTTTCTGCGTCATTTTTGGACAGAAAGTTTCTGATTTTTGCAATGTTACGTAGATGGAAAAAAGCTGTCCTTGAAACAGTCTTGATATGTTCTTCAAAAGAGAGATCAGGGTCCAGAGTAACGCCGAGGTCCTTCACAGTTTTATTTGAGACGACTGTACAACCATCCAGATTAATTGTCAGATTCAACAGAAGATCTCTTTGTTTCTTGGGACCTAGAACAAGCATCTCTGTTTTGTCCGAGTTTAAAAGTAGAAAGTTTGCAGCCATCCACTTCTTTATGTCTGAAACACAGGCTTCTAGCGAGGGCAATTTTGGGGCTTCACCATGTTTCATTGAAATGTACAGCTGTGTGTCGTCCGCATAGCAGTGAAATTTAACATTATGTTTTCGAATGACATCCCCAAGAGGTAAAATATATAGTGAAAACAATAGTGGTCCTAAAAGGGAACCTTGAGGAACACCGAAATTTACAATTGATTTGTCAGAGGACAAACCATTCACAGAGACAAACTGATATCTTTCCGACAGATAAGATCTAAACCAGGCCAGAACTTGTCCATGTAGACCAATTTGGGTTTCCAATCACTCCAAAAGAATGTGGTGATCGATGGTATCAAAAGCGGCACTAAGATCTAGGAGCACGAGGACAGATGCAGAGCCTCGGTCTGACGTCATTAAAAGGTCATTTACCACCTTCACAAGTGCAGTCTCAGTGCTGTGATGGGGTCTAAAACCAGACTGAAGCGTTTCGTATACATTGTTTGTCTTCAGGAAGGCAGTGAGTTGCTGTGCAACAGCTTTTTCTAACATTTTTGAGAGGAATGGAAGATTCGATATAGGCCAATAGTTTTTTTTATAATTTCTGGATCAAGATTCGGCATTTTCAAGAGAGGCTTTATTACTGCCACTTTTAGTGAGCTTGGTACACATCCGGTGGATAGAGAGCCGTTTATTATGTTCAACATAGGAGGGCCAAGCACAGGAAGCAGCTCTTTCAGTAGTTTAGTTGGAATAGTTTCCAGTATGCAGCTTGAGGGTTTGGAGGCCATGATTATTTTCATCATTGTGTCAAGAGATATAGTACTAAAACACTTTAGTATCTCCCTTGATCCTAGGTCCTGGCAGAGTTGTGTAGACTCAGGACAATGGAGCTTTGGAGGAATACCCAGATTTAAAGAGGAGTCTGTAATTTGCTTTCTAATGATCGTGATCTTTTCCTCAAAGAAGTTCATAAATTTATTACTGCTGAAGTGAAAGCCATCCTCCATTTGCGAAGGCTGCTTTTTAGTTAGCTTTGCAACAGTATCAAAAAGAAATTTCAGATTGTTCTTATTTTCCTCAATTAAGTTGGAAAAATAGGATGATCGAGCAGCAGTGTCAAAGGCTTTTATTGACAATTACATGAAGTTGATTCAAAGAGTCAATATTTGCAGTGTTGACCCTTCTTTTTCAAGACCTCTGCAATCCACCCTGGCATGCTGTCAATTAACTTCTGGGCCACATCCTGACTGATGGCAGCCCATTCTTGCATAATCAATGCTTGGAGTTTGTCAGAATTTGTGGGTTTTTGTTTGTCCACCCGCCTCTTGAGGATTGACCACAAGTTCTCAATGGGATTAAGGTCTGGGGAGTTTCCTGGCCATGGACCCAAAATATTGATGTTTTGTTCCCCGAGCCACTTAGTTATCACTTTTGACTTATGGCAAGGTGCTCCACCATGCTGGAAAAGGCATTGTTCATCACCAAACTGTTCCTGGATGGTTGGGAGAAGTTGCTCTCGGAGGATGTGTTGGTACCATTCTTTATTCATGGCTGTGTTCTTAGGCAAAATTGTGAGTGAGCCCACTCCCTTGGCCTAGAAGCAACCCCACACATGAATGGTCTCAGGATGCTTTACTGTTGGCATGACACAGGACTGATGGTAGCGCTCACCTAGTCTTCTCCGGACAAGCTTTTTTCCGGATGCCCCAAACAATCGGAAAGGGGATTCATCAGAGAAAATGACTTTATCCCAGTCTCAGCAGTCCAATCCCTGTACCTTTTGCAGAATATCAGTCTGTCCCTGATGTTTTTCCTGGAGAGAATTAGCTTCTTTGCTGCCCTTCTTGACACCAGGCCATCCTCCAAAAGTCTTCGCCTCACTGTGCGTGCAGATGCACTCACACCTGCCTGCTGCCATTCCTGAGCAAGCTCTGTACTGGGGGTGCCCCGATCCCAGAGCTGAATCAATTTTAGGAGATGGTCCTGCTGCTTGCTGGACTTTCTTGGGCGCCCTGAAGCCTTCTTCACAATTGAACCACTCTCCTTGAAGTTCTTGATGATCCGATAAATGGTTGATTTAGGTGCAATCTTACTTGGCAGCAATATCCTTGCCTGTGAAGACTTTTTTGTGCAAAGCAATAATGACAGCACGTGTTTCCTTGCAGGTAAGCATGGTTGACAGAGGAAGAACAATGCTTCCAAGCACCTCCCTCCTTTTGAAGCTTCCAATCTGTTATTCGAACTCAATCAGCATGACAGAGTGATTTCCAGCCTTGTCCTCGTCAACATTCACACCTGTGTTAACAAGAGAATCACTGACATGATGTCAGCTGGTCCTTTTGTGGCAGGGCTGAAATGCAGTGGAAATGTTTTTGGGGGATTCAGTTCATTTGCATGGCAAAGAGGGACTTTGCAATTAATTGCATTTCATCTGATCACTCTTCATAACATTCTGGAGTATATGCACATTTCCATCATACAAACTGAGGCAGCAGACTTTGTGAAAATTAATATTTGTGTCATTTTCAAAACTTTTGGCCACGACTGTACACTTGTTTGAGGACGTTACAGAATGTCATCACACCCACCAATGGTGAGAGCCCGCTGTAGCTGTTATTACCATCATCTATGCCAAAGTAGGTTTTAGGTGGTTTAAACAACACATTGATACACACACAAACACACGCTCAAAGAGCAAGCATCCTGCGGGGAAGGGAATAACTCATCACGTTAGATCAATGACAGTGTTGTTGTTACTACTAGGGGGGGGATACTACTGACTCGGCCATCTATGACCATGCAGAGTGACCATGCAGAGTGACCATGCAGACAATGCACTGTTATAGATAGTTGAGCTTGAATCAGGAGCAGAGCATGAGTAATCAATCACATTTTATTTTATTGTATTAGGATCCCCATTAGCTGATGCCATGACGCCAGCTCATCTTCCTGGGGTGACATGAGTTATTGAGCATCCTGTCCCGTCCTCACAGGGCTTGGTTTACATAACAGGAGAACAACATTTGCCCATCCAAGTTAACAGAGCATAGCAACGATGGCAGTAATTCTGGTGCTGGCAGGTGTGATAACAGGGTAAACCCAGCTGGTATTCCCCAGTATTACCACACACTTTTATGAATGTTTAAGCAACGCTCACTTTTCAAAGCTACTGTAAGGTTGACACCTAAGGAATTACAATCCACAGACATTATTTTGGATATACAAGACCTACTATAGTGTTTTTTTGTATTGTTGCTGTCCTCTGAGTTGCTCTGTCTTGTTCCCTCAGGAACTCTTTCGTGAGGCTCAGGCACCTCTGCACCAACACATGGGTCCACAGCACCAACAACCCAATTGACAAGGAGGAGGAGAAGCCTGTCATGTTACGGGTGAGTGGCTGGGAAGGATAATAGTGTGTGACCGTTGGTCGGACTTTAAAGTCTATTTATTGAAAGTATGTTTTACATGTCCCTGTTTAGATTGGTACATCAGCGGTTAAAGAAGACAAAGAGGCCTTTGCCATAGTGCCTGTCCCCCCAGCAGAAGTCAGAGACTTAGACTTGGCCAACGATGCCAGTAAAGTGTTAGCATCCATCGCTGGCAAGCTGGAGAGGGGCACTATAACCCAGAACGAGAGGAGGTAAAGTGTGTCCCTGCAGCAGTCCTTTGACCTACTGTATTACTTTATCATACATACACTACCGTTCAAAAGTTTGTGGTCACTTAGAAATGTCCTTGTTTTTGAAAGAAAAGCAAATTTTTTTGTCCATTAAAATAACATCAAATTGATCAGAAATACAGTGGGGACCTTGTTATTGTTGTAAATTATTATTGTAGCTGGAAACGGTTGATTTTTTTAAATGGAATATCTACATAGGAGTACAGAGGCCCATTATTTACAACCCTAATCCAAGTTTGTCATTTTAAAAGTCTAATCGATCATTAGAAAACACTTTTGCTATTATGTTAGCACAGCTGAAAACTGTTGTCCTGGCCTTCTTTAGACTAGTTTAGTATCTGGAGCATCAGCATTTGTGGGTTTGATTACAGGCTGAAAATGGCCAGAAACAAAGACTTTCTTCAGTAACTCGTCTGCCTATTCCTGTTCTGAGAAATGAAGGCTATTCCATGCGAGAAATTGCCAAGAAACTGAAGATCTCGTACAACGCTGTGTACTACTCCCTTCACAGAGCAGCACAAACTGTCTCTAACCAGAATAGAAAGAGAAGTGGGAGGCCCTGGTGCACAACTGAGCAAGAGGACAAGTACATTAGAGTGTCTCGTTTGAGAAACAGACGACTCACAAGTCCTCAACTGGCAGCTCCATTAAATAGTACCAGCAAAACACCAGTCTCAACTTCAACAGTGAAGAGGCGACTCCGGGATGCTGGCCTTCTAGGCAGAGTTGCAAAGAAAAAGCCATATCTCAGACTGGCCAATAAAAAGAGAAGATTAAGATGGGCAAAAGAACACAGACACTTATAGAGGAACTCTGCCTAGAATGCCAGCATTAGTTTTCAGTTTTCAGCTGTGCTAACATAATTGCAAAAGGGTTTTCTAATGATCAATTAGCCTTTTAAAATGATAAACTTGGATTAGCTAACACAACGTGCCATTGGAACACAGGAGTGATGGTTGCTGATAATGGGCCTCTGTACGCCTGTGTATATATTCCATTAAAAATCAGCCGTTTCCAGCTACAATAGTCATTTACAACATTAATAATGTCTACACTGTATTTCTGATCAATTTGATGTTATTTTAATGGACAAAAAATGTGCTTTTCTTTCAAAAACAAGGCCATTTCTAAGTGACCCCAAACTTTTGAACGGTAGTATATCTGGTAGGTTGAAGGTATTTTTAGAAGGTTGCTGTTGGACTTTTGATATTTGGTAGAACTATTATTTTTCATGTTGAGATGAGTCATCATTTAACGCCTACACCAGGTATGCCATAGTTTTTCTCCTTTAGCTGTTGTTCCTAGCTCCTCTCTCTGGAGAGGCTGGCTGTAGGAGTTGGTGTTGTCTGGTACCTTGTAGAACCAGTCACCTCCCTGGCCCTGTCACTTTGGTCTCTAGGTTTGTCACTAAGCTTCTAGAGGACCTGGTCTTCTTCGTGTGTGACATCCCCAACACTGGCCAGGATGTGCTGGAGATCATGGTCAACAAGCCCAATCGAGAGAGACAGAAACTCATGAGGGAGCAAAACATCCTCAAACAGGTACACCTCATCGTACAGTACAGCGGTAGTATCATCTACATTGGGTTTGGTTAAGTTGACCTCTCTGCATTGTCAGTTTGAGCATCCCAATTAAAAATGACATATGAAATCCATATCCCTCTTTAGATTTTCAAACTTCTCCAAGCCCCGTTCACGGACAGCGGGGATGGTCCCATGCTGCGATTGGAAGAGCTTGGTGACCAGCGCCACGCCCCCTTCCGGCATATCTGCAGGCTCTGCTACAGGGTATTACGGCACTCCCAACAAGACTACAGGAAGAACCAGGTCGGTGTGCATAAATTATTGATTGATTGATGTTGTATCAGACGTACAGATGCAGAATTTATTTTGTTAAAAGGCTAAGTTTACTTGACCTGTTAGTTGTACGTTAGAATGGTGCTGACCCTCACTGACTCCGCCTCTACAGGAGTACATAGCCAAGCAGTTCCGCTTCATGCAGAAACAGATAGGCTACGATGTTCTGGCTGAGGACACGATAACAGCCCTGCTCCACAACAACCGCAAACTCCTTGAGAAACACATCACGGCTGCTGAGATTGACACCTTCGTCACCTTGGTCAGGAAGAACCGGGAGCCCAGGTAAGACCAAGAGGAGGGGCAATAGGATGGGGGCATGCCATGAGCCTGATTCAGAAGGTTGTTTGTGGGCAGTTTGGGTGAAGTTTTTTTGTACAGCACCAGCCAGGGAATTTAGATTTATTAAAATGTATGCATGAGGATATCAGAGGAAGGGATTGTGTGGGATCACGGCACTGGAGGTAATTGCTGTCATTACTTCTGTCAAGCTCCAGTCATGCATTATGCTACTGGTGATATGAGAAGCATGCTGGTCCAAGGGCCTGGATAAAGAGGGCTTTTACTGGAGTCTGATGGAGCTGGTAGGGGGACTGGGACTGAGCCTGAATAAGCCTACTCTGGGAGCCTGTAGTGTAGCTACTGGCAGTTGGGCCTGTACATTGACAATCATTCCCTTTCTCTTTGTCTCTTATCCTCAGGTTTCTGGACTACCTGTCTGACCTGTGTGTGTCCATGAACAAGTCCATCCCAGTGACTCAGGAGCTAATCTGTAACGCCGTGCTGGACCCTTCCAACGCAGACATCCTCATCGAGACTAAGTAAACCCCCCTTGATATGATGATTTTGTTTTACCCTAGCACTGAAAACATGAGCGTGGGTGTGTGCATGTGTTTGAACATTGATCTGATGCTTTATAATTAGACTGGCTCAATTGCTGTTATTAGTAATGCTGTCGATTTATGGAAACAAAACACAGATGTGTTGTTTCAGTATTCATTATTTTCTGCAGTTTCTTTGTTGACTGTCTGTTTTATTTGCCGCCGACCAGGCTAGTGCTGTCTCGCTTTGAGATTGAGGCTGTAACAATCGGGGAGGCTCCCGTGGAAACGGAGGAGGACGAAGAAGAGGTGTGGCTCTTCTGGAGGGACAACCTCAAGGAGATCAGGAGCAAGAGTGTCAGAGAGCTGGCCCAGGATGCCAAGGAGGGCCAGAAGGAGGACCAGGAGGTGGTCAGCTATTACAGGTCAGGGATCAGGGCCTTACAGGGTTCACAATGGGTTTTGGTTGGATAGTTAGTGCTATGACAGTATGTAGACGCATATGCGCCAGTAATTTGATTGTCTATGTGTAGGCCTGCTTTCAGACTAGGGCCCTGACCAGATGTTAAAGTATGTTCCTCTCCCTCCTGCAGGTACCAGCTGAACCTGTTTGCGCGGATGTGTCTGGACCGTCAGTACCTGGCCATCAATAAGATCTCTGGTCAGCTGGACGTGGACCTGATCCTGCGCTGCATGTCTGACGAGGACCTGCCCTACGACCTGCGCGCCTCCTTCTGCCGCATGATGCTGCACATGCACGTGGACCGCGACCCCCAGGAACAGGTCACCCCCGTCAAGTACGCCCGCCTCTGGTCCGAGATTCCCTCCAAGATCGCCATCGGCGAGTGAGTGGGGTTTATGAACGTGTTATTAGAGTCCTTTCAGAGATATTCTACATTACCTGAGCTCATCTACAGGCTACCCTTTACACAAGAATATTCTCTCCCTTTCTAAGCTACGACAATGATGGTACCACCAGAGATGAGATCAAGGAGAGGTTCTGCCTGACCATGGAGTTTGTGGAGAACTACCTGATGTCTGTGGTGTCTCAGAACATCCCCTTCGACGACAGAGAAAAAAACAAGCTCACCTTCGAGGTAGGTTTCCCTGGAAACAGCATGATGTCAACCAGACAACTTTACTTCGAGGTAGGAATGCATAATGTATATGTGGAGAATTAACTCCCCTCCTTTTTCTCTCTTATCTATAAAGGTAGTTAACCTGGCAAGGAACCTCATTTACTTTGGCTTCTACAACTTCAGTGACCTGCTGCGACTGACTAAGATCTTATTGAACATCCTGGACTGTGTTCATGTCAGCACCATATACCCCGTCACCAAGCTGGAGAAGGGAGAGGAAAAACAAGGTGAACAGCACACTGCTGCCTGTCTGTTACCCGTCTGTCAAGTGGTATTGTAATTGAGGCGCACTATCTCTCTCTCTCTCTTTCTCAATACACCTCCCTTCTATGATGAATCATGGTGGAGTTGATAAGGTTTGGTTAATGTGTTGTGTGTGAGTAAGTGCCCCATTTCAATTCTGAGGTGTGTGTGTGTGTCCACAGGCAGCAATGTGATGAAGTCTATCCACGGGGTGGGGGAGCTTATGACCCAGGTGGTCCTCAGAGGTGGGGGTTTCCTACCCGTCACCCCCACCCACCAGCCGGAGGAGGGTGTGGTCAAGACCCAGACAGAGCCGGAGAGGGAGGACATCATGGTGATGGACACCAAGCTCAAGATCATCGAGATCCTCCAGGTAACTCCTGCCCTTTTCATCTGGCCTTTCATGTAGATTGTCTGATAATTGTATCCAATTATCATGGCTTTGATTTCCCATAGTATCAAATAAAATTTTATACAAAATCTACAACATATTTTTCTCTGTATGATTATTCTTAGTGGTGAGCTCGAAAGCCTGGTGTTTTAACTAAATTGTGCGTTCTGTTTCTGTCCGCTAGTTCATTCTGAATGTGCGGCTGGACTACAGGATCTCCTGCCTACTCTGTATCTTCAAGCGGGAGTTTGATGAGAGTAACCCTCAGGGTGATGGCACACCATCTAGTGCCAGTCAGGATGGAAATAATATGACAGGTCAGCATACTGACAGCCAAAGCCTTGTCCTTTTTTGTTACTGCTTTTATCCTCAAGCTACTGACCCTACAGACATACCAGATGTTTATTTTCAGAATGACTAAAATAATGTATGGTGTTGATGGTTTCTAAAGGGAAGTATAGCCTTCAAAGGGCTTCACAATAATGGAAATGCTTCTTTTTTTTAGGGGCTCTAGATTTTGAGAACATTGAGGAGCAGGCAGAGGCGATCTTTGGAGGAAGGTAAACCCTCTCATTTTAAATCTTGATACAATGGAATGCAGTGTCCGTTTCCATAATAACACTGTATTAACACTGGCGTAGGTCTTATGAAAGTATCCCCAGTGTCTGAGCCTGGTGTGTTGTCCTGCAGTGAGGAGAACACCCCTCTGGACCTGGATGACCATGGAGGGAGAACCTTCCTGAGGGTGCTGCTACACCTCACCATGCATGACTACCCTCCCCTGGTGTCTGGGGCCCTCCACCTGCTCTTCAGACACTTCAGCCAGAGACAGGAGGTCCTCATGGCCTTCAAACAGGTAGACCACCGCCCAAACCCATAGACTCCACAGCCACAAGAACACACAGGTCCTCTGTATCATTGCTCCTCACACTCATCAATAATCGTATCTTTAGTTAGAAAGTCATTTTATGAATTAGCAGCAGTCGTTGGGTTATAAGGCGCTTGAAGGCCTAGCTTGCTGTAAATATGCAACGCCCAGGGGGCGGGGCACAATTGGCCCAGCGTCGTTAGGGTTTGACCAGGGTAGTCCGTCATTGTAAATAAGAATTTGTTCTTAAATGACATGCCTAGTTAAATGAAGGTTAAATAAAAAATAAATACAATTAAGTCTACATTCAGGTATATGTCTTCCTCTTCCTCTTAGGTCCAGCTCTTGGTAACCAGCCAAGATGTGGACAACTACAAGCAGATCAAGTCAGACCTGGACCAGCTGCGCTCCATCGTGGAGAAGTCTGAGCTGTGGGTTTACAAGAGGCAGGGGGACGATGACGGAGGGGACGGACCCTCAGAGTCCGACCATAAAAAGAAGGTATTGTTTCAACTGAACTAATGGTTACTGTAGATCTGAATGCTTCACATGAATATGAACAAGCTCTCATTCTAACTCTGTCCATGTGCAGGGGGATTCAGGCAGCTCAGACAAAAAGAAGACGGAAACCACCAGCAGTTACAATTACAGGGTTATGAAAGAGGTACAATCTTCTTAATTTTCTCTCATTTTTCCATCACACACTGTATGGAGTCACATCAGATATGTATGAGGTAGTCAGTCTCTGAGCCCCTCTCTTCCCCTGTGTTCAGATCCTGCTGCGGCTCAGTAAGCTGTGTGTCCAGGAGGGAGCATCAGGGAAGAAGAGTAAGAAGCAGCAGCAGAGACTACTGAGGAACATGGGAGCCCACAGTGTGGTGCTGGAGCTACTGCAGATCCCCTATGAGAAGGTACTGGAAGAAAGGATGGGCCAGACCTATACTCTCAGCACCTCATGCTTTAGAGAGAGAGACTAAAAAGGCATAAAGGCATGAAGCAAGCACTAGAGGATGCATGTACAATTACGAGGTCAACAATGACATTTGTGTAAGGTTTGAATGATAGCTGCAGCTCTTGGGTTGTGTGTCTGTCTGTACTTGTGATGAACACTTTAGGGTGAGGACGTCCGCATGCAGGAGATCATGAAGCTGGCTCATGAGTTCCTCCAGAACTTCTGTGCAGGGAACCAGCAGAACCAGATCCTGCTGCACAAGCACATTAACCTGTTCCTCAACCCAGGGGTGAGTGGACTCCTGGGGTAAGGGTTGGCGCTGGGCTGGGAAGAACCAGTGGTACTCCATAATTCCAATGCCAATAAAGCAGCTAGTTTAATGCTTATCTTTCTCCTCAGATTCTGGAGGCAATCACCATGCAACACATCTTCATGAATAACTTCCAGCTGTGCAGTGAGATCAATGAGCGCGTGGTGCAGCACTTTGTCCACTGCACCGAGACGCACGGCCGACATGTACAGTACCTCAAATTCCTGCAGACCATCGTCAAGGCTGAGAACAAGTTCATCAAGAAGTGTCAGGACACCGTCATGGCTGAGGTGGGACAGAATAATTGCAGTGCACACAGGATTATAATGCAAATGAAACACACTATGCATTTCTGTAATATAAACTAGCAATACTACCCAAACAAAACATGCTTTCAAATCTATATGGTGTGTCAGTAGCAGCTGATAAGAACAGTATGTCTGTCTTCCTCCCGCTAAGCTGGTGAACTCGGGCGAGGACGTGCTGGTGTTCTACAATGACCGTGCATCCTTCCAGACCCTGGTCACGATGATGCGGTCAGAACGGGACCGTATGGATGAGAACAGCGCTCTGAGGTACCACATCCACCTGGTAGAGCTGCTGGCCGTCTGCACCGAGGGAAAAAATGTCTACACAGAGATCAAGTGCAACTCTCTGCTGCCTCTGGATGACATAGTGAGGGTGGTCACCCATGAGGACTGCATCCCTGAGGTGAGTGAATGTCGGTTGGGCCAACAGGCAAGCATGGTAGACTGCTGGAAAGATATGACGAGCCCTATTTGTATATTGTGGAACTCATCTGAACAGATGCTTCTTGAAGCAAGTTAGGCTAAATTATAATTCTGGGCTCTTGAGAATAATGATGTACTGTACTTAGGTAACTCTAAAGTTGTTAAAGGTCAACTGTCTCTTAGAACCAACTTTTCTGGTTTTAAACGGTCTATGTGGCATCAATATGAGTCAGAAACATAAATTATAGTGTCAAAATTGACTACAAAGTGTAAATGGGATCATTTTGGTCATAAAGTCAGTCTCGTCCAAAACAGAGTTTTGTAAGTGAGTTAGTCATGACTTACTGGATGGTTTTGGTATGGATTACAATCATTGCCCAGTTCCCACTAACACGAGAGAAGCAGCTGTGCTGATTGCGCTCTATCAGCTGTACATCAGCTGAACCTCCAGACAGTGAGACAGACCTGCCCATTACACAGCGCCTCAGACTTTTTTACATAAGAAAACACATCGCCAATGTTATGTTGAAATAACCCTTGGCCCTAAGCCCTTTATGGAGTGGCCACTTGCTGATGTGTTTGATAGTGTCTATCACTCGAGTGTACCACTTTTTGGGGAAAAATGTGAATTGAGACGATCAGAGCGCACTTGTATCCCAACTGCAACTTGTCAATATTCCAAAACCCAGGCATTCGCGAGCAACTTGTGTCCCCCCGCGATCTGTTTTTGTGACATGATTCTCTATGAACACTGCCAGACAGATGCGCACTCTGATAATAGATAGTGAGAAAGTTGTAAAAAACTAAACGGCACCGAAACACACACTTTGCCACTCCCCAATGACTTGATGAGCTGATTGTGGCCTGGCTGCTCAATGTGCCTGCTACAGTAGCTACTACTTGCTAGCTTCATTGACAATCAGAGTTGAAACTTAGCTACCAAGTGATTTTGGGAACTGATAAACAGTGTGTAGCTTGTGCTTTATCGTTTGACAGCTTGCAGATTATGTTATAGACTTATTGTTCTCAGAAATCAGTCCTGAGCTTTCCCGACTTGATAGACTGTACAGAGTGCACTGACTAGTTTTACATGCAATTTTTTTTACGTGAGAAATATTGCACGAAACACCTAAGTAGACCTCTGCAAAAATGTCTACGTTTAATATCAGATTTTTTTATTTATCTTAGATTAATTATATTTTAACAAAGTGACTATATTGAAGAAGTGGCTATGTTGTTGCTACGGTGACTCAGGAGGGACAAACATCAGTACCTGCCAGGGTATGATTAAGCAATAAGGCCCGAGGGGGTGTGGATACAGCCCTTAGCCGTGGTATATTGGCCATATAACACAAATCCCAGAGGTGCCTTATTGCTATTATAAACTGGTTACCAATGTAATTAGAGCAGTAAAAATAAATGTTTTGTCATACCCGTGGTATGCGGTCTGATATACCACGGCTGTCAGCCAATCAGCATTCAGGGCTCGAACCACCAGTTAATATGCAAACATTACAGACCCATATCAACCCACACCACCAAGACGACTCTCATTTGGCTCCTGCTTTGGCTTCAGGCCTCTAGCATTTCTTAATGAGCAATCTTCAAAATGAGACCAAATCACAAAGTGCCGTCGCCCTTTAATTCCGACCTTCCTCTCCAGGTGAAGATAGCCTACATCAACTTCCTGAATCACTGCTACGTGGACACAGAGGTGGAGATGAAGGAGATCTACACCAGCAATCACATGTGGAAGCTCTTTGAGAACTTCCTGGTGGACATATGCAGGGTAAATAAACACACATCACATCTGTTCCATATCTTATGGCTTGTCAACAGACATGCAGGTGACATGTTACTGATAGCTTGTTGATAGTTTGTTAAGCGTTCTACAGGGAGACTCTCCAAATAAAGTGTTATGGTTGCAAAATTCTGGTAACTTTCCCAAAATCCTCAGGTTTTCCAGAAATCACAAGAGCCTAACCCTTCCCTAACCCTCCCCTAACCCCGGCCAAACCCTCCCCTAACACGGACGATGCTGGACTAATTGTGCGCTGCCCTATGGGACTCCCAATCACAGTCGATTGTGATACAGCCCGGGATCGAACCCGGGTCTGTAGTGACCCCTCTAGCACTGCGATGCAGTGCCTTAGACCACTGAGGATGCAAATTAAATTGTATTTGTCACATGTGCCGAATACAACAGAATACAACAGAATACAACCTTACCGTGAAATGCTTACTTTCAATCCCTTAAACAACAATGCAGAGTTTTAAAATAGTAAGAAAAATTAGCTAAATAAACTAAAGGAAAAATAGGAACACAATAAAATAACAATAATGAAGTTATATACAAGGAGTACCGGTACCAAGTCAATGTACAGGGGTACGGGGTAGTCGAGGTAATTGAGGTAATATGTACATGTAGGTAGGTTAAAGAGACTATTCATAGATAATAAACAGAGAGTAGCAGCAGCATGTGTGAAGGAATGTGTGTGTGTGTGTGGCGTCCATATGAGTGTGTGTGTGTGGCGTCCATATGAATGTGTGTGTGTGGCGTCCATATGAATGTGTGTGTGTGGCGTCCATATGAATGTGTGTGTGTGGCGTCCATATGAATGTGTGTGTGTGGCGTCCATATGAATGTGTGTGTGTGTGGCGTCCATATGAATGTGTGTGTGTGTGTTTTTGTGTGTTGGAGTGCCAGTGTAGTATGTCTGATTGTGTGGTTAGAGTCCAGTGGCCGTACATCGAGCCTGTGCAAGACAAATAAGAATAAACTAAGTGAGTTAGTGCCAATATTCCGTTCAGCAGTCTTATGGGTTGGGGGGTAGAAGCTGTTAAACCTTTTGGTCCCAGGCTTGGCGCTCCAGTCCTGCTTGCGGTGCGGTAGCAGAGAGAACCGTCTATGATTTGTGTGACTGGAGTCATTGAAGTGTTTTAAGGGAGGAAGTGTGATCCAGTGAATGCTCACCCATTACCCACTGTCTGATGAGTCAACCTTGTATATCTGTGTCTGCTGTCTGTAGGTGTGCAACAACACCAGTGACAGGAAGCATGCAGACACGGTTCTGGAGGGTTACGTGACAGAGACGGTCATGAGCATCGTCACCACCTTCTTCAGCTCGCCCTTCTCTGACCAGAGCACCAGTCTGCAGGTAACCATGACTGCAAAACAACACATAACTTAAATAACCAGCATAACACACATGTCACAATCCAAGCAGTTGAATGGTGGATATTCTGAGCTGTCGGATGAAATCTGGTATCAATCATTTTCTGTTGATAGTGATCTGTGTTAACTTATCGTTTTATAAAGGGCATTCATGAATTCCATGTCTGCGTGGAAGAAACATTATCCCCGAAGGCCCACACACTTACATTTATCATGTAACATATTACATTTTGCTTCAAATAGGTGGCGCGTCAAGTGTATGTAAGTATGTGTAAATGTCCAGCTGTGGTTAGTTTCCTGTCCCCTGGGTGTGTTCCTTACCAGCAGTCCTAGACTAGCAATAGATTTCATATGGAACTGAGTCAGCACCTTCTAAGAACCCTTTACAGATGCTGTCGTCTTTAGAATCCTCCCCCGAGTTCCTTCCCAGATCTTTGTTTCGCAAGATGCCATCACTGCTGGGATGTGGTTGCAAACAACAAGTAGAGAATGGTCAATCACTCTGTGGTCTACTGTAGCCTAAAGAGGTTGGGAGGTGTGCTGTGTGAGGGAGTAGGTCATTGCTTTTCTTGGAAGAATTGTCCACTTCACTCTATGGCTTTTTCAACCACTCGTGGTGTAGGCTAGTAATACCAATGCAAGATTAGCTTGTAAGGAATTGTGTTTCAGGAATAGTTTCACTCCCATTAGACTTTATAAGGTTTTGTTTTTCTCATAGTAATTTTCTCACCCTTAAAAACTCCCTCCTCCATCCACCATCCCACATCCCAAGACACTTACAGTAATACACGTGTACACAATTTATGTGAAGCACCTAATGATGATATTCATTCCCTTCTATCCCATGACAGGCAAGCATTCTGGGAAAGATAACCGAGGTATATGTTGTGCTGTAGGTTTGTGTGCAGCTTGCTTACAGGGTGTTGTTAGGTCCTGATGGTAGTGTTGATACTGTATGTATTAGACATTGGTGCAGCAGAACTGGTTGATACCTGAACTGATTCTGGTGATAACCAACAGGGATACTAGAAGTGATAGACCGTCTTACCTACTGTAGGTGTATAATATAGCACGTCTACAGCACATATGGTTAAAGATTCTAGGATTTTATGGGCAAACAGGAGAAAACGCTTTGAAACAGAAAACATAAATTAGCATTCAGGTAATACCTTCTCAGTTTCAAACTTTTCTCTGGTTTCTCCCTGCTGAACATGACCAGTTTGTGTCTGAGAGCACCCTCACATTGGTGAAACTGGTTTTCAGAGATATGGTCTGAGATAAACCACAAAAGCCTTTGTTGATCACCACTGGGGATTTTAACTTTGGTTAATGTGTAGCTTCTGACTCATCTTTTGACGTCTTCTCTCCTCTCATATCTCCTCTACTTTCTTCCTGTCTGTTTCTATCGGCTCTCTCTATCGCTGTCTCTCTCGCTCTCTTTTTTTCTCTCTCCCTCAGACTCGCCAGCCGGTGTTCGTTCAGCTCCTTCAGGGGGTGTTTAGGGTGTTCCACTGTAATTGGCTCACCCCCACTCAGAAGGCCTCAGTTGAGGTCTGTATCAAGGTGCTGTCTGATGTGGGTAAGATACCTGCACTTGGCCTCAACCTGTTTCCCAGACACTGTCTTGATAAAATCTGAGAAATAAATCCAATGAGCTCATTTTATCTATCAACTACAAATAATATATATATATATATATATTTCAACAACTTTTGAAACTATTGTTAAACGAGCTCCCCTCTTAAGTTTGCATCCTACTGTTTCATTGCACACAGCCAAGAGTAGAGCCATTGCCATCCCTGTGGACTTGGACAGCCAGGTGAACAACCTGTTTGTCAAGTCCAACAATGTGGTCACCAAGTCCATCCTGAGCTGGAGGCTCTCTGCTAAGAATGCCCCCAGGAGGGACTCCAACGCCACCACGTCCGTCAGCTACAGGAACATCATAGAGAGGCTACAGGTGAGACTTCATATTAACCACATTTAAGCTACAGGAACATCATAGAGAGGCTACAGGTGAGACTTCATATTAACCACGTTTAAGCTACAGGAACATCATAGAGGCTACAGGTGAGACTTCATACTGACCACGTCCGTCAGCTACAGGAACATCATAGAGAGACTACAGGTGAGACTTCATATTAACCACGTTTAAGCTACAGGAATATCATAGAGAGACTACAGGTGAGACTTCATATTAACCACGTTTAAGCTACAGGAATATCATAGAGGCAACAGGTGAGACTTCATACTGACCACGTCCGTCAGCTACAGGAACATCATAGAGAAACTACAGGTGAGACTCTGGAATTTATTGAGGAACTAACGTTTACTGTAGCTTTGCATCTATCAGTGGGTTCAAGCCTAGTTCTGACAACATTTGATATGGGTAATCAGGGAATCAGTTTCATTATGATTTTGAATTCAATAACATCCTGCTTCTGTTGTTGGGAAAATTAGCCATGACTTCAGGTGCTGAGGTTTTGGAACTCCAGGTCAATTGGCCAATCCATTCCCAGAAATGGAATGCATGGAAGTGCAATAGTAAAGGAAATACTTGTAATTCCCAAGAAGGTTAATGCAGAGTTTGTTGCAATTTCTTTGCAGCCAACATACTGAGGATAATATCAGACAATATTGCCACTCCTATTTGCCCTATTTTCAATTTAAGCCAACTAGAAAGTGTGTGCCCCCAGGCTTGGAGGGAAGAAAAAGTAATTCTGCTACCTAAGAATAGTAAAGCCCTCTTTACTGGCTCAATTAGCCGACCAATTAGCCTGTTACCAACCCTTAGTAAACTTTTGGAAAAAATTGTGTTTGACCAGATACAATGCTATTTTACAGTAAACAAATTGACAACAAACTTTCAGCATGCTTATAGAAAAGGACATTCAACAAGCACAGCACTTACACAAATGACGAATGATTAGCTGAGAAAAATTGACTATAAAATTATTGTGGGGGCTGTTTTGTTAGACTTCAGTGTGGCTTTTGCCATTATTGATCATAGTCTGCTGCTGGCAAAACATATGTGTTATGTTTTGTTACCCCCTGCTATATTGTGGTTGAAGAGTTACTTGTCTAACAGAACACAGAGGGTGTTCTTTAATGGAAGGCTCTTCAACATAATCCTGATAGAATCAGGAATTCCCAAAGGCAGCTGTCTAGGCAATTACATTTTTCAAGCTTTTCTAATGAATTGCCACTGGCTTTGAGTAAAGCCAGAGTGTCTATGTATGCGGATGACTCAACACTATACATGTCAGCTACTACAGCGACTGAAATGACTGCAACACTTAACAAAGAGTTGCAGTTAGTTTCAGAGTGGGTGGCAAGGAATTAGTTAGTCCTAAATATTTCTAAAACAAAAAGCATTGTATTTTTGACAAATCATTCACTAAACCCTAAACCTCAACTAAATCTCGTAATAAATAATGTGGAAATTGAGCAAGTTGAGGTGACTAAACTGCTTGGAGTTACCCTGGATTGTAAACTGGCATGGTTAAACATATTGATACAACAGTAGCTAAGATGGGGAGAAGTCTGTCCATAATAAAGATCTGTTCTACCTTCTTAACAGCACTATTAACAAGGCAGGTCCTACAGGCCTTAGTTTTGTCACACCTGAACTACTGTTAAGTCGTGCCACAAAAAGGACTTTGGAAAATTGCAATTGGCTCAGAACACGGCAGCACGGCTGGCCCTTGGATGTATACAGAGAGCTAATATTAATAACATGCATGTCAATATCTCCTGGCTGAAAGTGGAGGAGAGATTGACTTCATCACTACTTTTATTTATGAGAGGTACATGTTGAATGCACCGAGCTATATGTTTGAGCTACTGGCACACAGCTCGGACATCCATGCATACCCCACAAGACGTGCCACAAGAGGTCTCTTCACAGCCCCCAAGTCCAGAACAGACTATGGGAGGCACACAGTGCTACATAGAGCCATGACTACATGGAACTCTATTCCACATCAAGTAACTGACTCAAGCAGTAAAATTTGATTAAAAAAAACAGATAAATGAAACAGTGGGGGCTGTGAAGCAACACAAACATAGGCACAGACTCATGCATACACATACACGACAACATACGCACTATACACACACGTACACAAGGATTTTGTTCTGTAGATATGTAGTTGTGGAGTAGGGACCTGAGTGCACACTGTTGTGAAATCTGTGAATGTATTTTAATGTTTTTAAAATTATATCAACTGCCTTACTTTTGCTGGACCCCAGGAAGAGTGGGAATGGGAATCTATAATAAATTCAAATACTGTTTACAGTAACCCTACCAGAATCCCTCCTTCCCTCCCTCCTATGCAAGTCAGTGTCTACATCATCAGACAGTATGGTACAACTGTATCGATTTGCATATTTCCATGGAGTTGATGCTGACTGTGGCTCATGGGGATATGTAGCGGGGGTGAGGGGAGCTGTATCGGTGTGTTTTGATGGTTTTTGGTAAACAATGGTTAACTTCTGCTTTTATACATTTGTCGAGTGAGCAGTCTGAGACAATAAGGTCACAATGTTGACCAGCATGTTTTTCAGTTTTGTCAGCTTCCCTGTTTGGGCAGGACTTCAACAGTAGGGGCTGGCACCCAGGCACCAATCTCATAGAGGCAGTTATGTTGGGATCAGACCTACCCCTGGTCTAACACTCAGTGTGCCAATGCCCTGAGTTTGCCTGTGCCCTGTATGTGTCCTATCTCTGTTTCTGTTACCCCTCAAACCGTGCCTGTCCTCAGCTCTGCTTTGTGTTGTAGGACATAGTGTCAGCCCTGGAGGACCGTCTGCATCCCTTGGTCCAGGCTGAGCTGTCTGTCCTGGTGGACGTGCTGCATCGCCCTGAGCTGCTGTTCCCTGAGAACACAGACGCCCGCAGGAAATGTGAGAGCGGCGGCTTTATCTCCAAGTAAGACTCCAGTACCCACAAGCCACAGCAAGCCACCCACATCCCTGACAAGTTTACAAACAATCGACGCGCCACTTGCCACGTCCAGTGATGGACCATAGTCTGCAATTTTCTCTGAAATTCCGCAATTTCTTCCAAAGCATTCGTAAACCAAACAAGGGTTAGTCCACTAGGAAATTATCTAGCTGTGGTTTGACTGGAAAGTCTGTACAGTCTCCTGATACTGTCTCAGTGTTCAGGAATACATGGTGTTAACCTGATGCAGCTCTTTCATACTGTACCTGTTGTACTGTAACTAGAGTTGGGACACATTTCCCCTGTAAGGCTACACAGTAACTGAATTCATCATTGAGCAGGGCGTCCCGCTCCAAACAGGCTAATTACGGAAGTGATCCAGGGCTTTGTTTTCACATGTCCTACCCTGAGCCTACTGGAGCTCTGGCTCCCTCACACAGTGCTTCCTCCCTCCCTCCCTCCCTCCCTCCCTCCCTCCCTCCCTCCCTCCCTCCCTCCCTCCCTCCCTCCCTCCCTCCCTCCCCCCAAGCCTGCCTCCCCCTCACAGGCCAGGCCACTCCTGTGTGTGTTGTGCTTGATAAGGGCTGAGATTGGATAACAGGGCGGGAGTGTGGATGTCTGTGCTCTTTGAACAGATGCCGGCTCAGGGATTAGCCCACTGTAAAGGGCCGCAGGGAGGGGGGATTCATACGTGGAGTAGCACGTGAGACACCACCGGTTCACACTGATTCAGGAAACTGACTTACGGTACAAAGGCAATACAGTACATTACTAGCCTCAATGGCTAGAATACAATGGGACTTTTATGGAAAGTCTGTATGCCAGGAAGAGATTGGGTCTACTGGTTCATTGAAGCTTCAGCACTTGACTCATATACAGGATTGGTAATTTGGATTGAAAGGCTCCTAACCATGAAAACAGTAAAACGCAGAACCTGATTGACCACTCTAAGACCCACGTGAGGTCAATCTCTACCCAAACATTTACAGCCAATAATAAATTAAGCCAATCAATTAGGATTATGCCAAGAAGACATTTACCCTCATCTCTAAACTACAAGATTAACGGTAATTACTGTAGTAGAATCTCTCTGAAATAAGGGTTTGTTACCACTGAAGTATTTTTTAGTTATTGTGGTATGCAGTTCTGTACAGTGCAGTATGTGTGATCCACCTGCCCCTGACCTCTGACCTCTGCCCAGGCTCATCAAACACACCAAGCAGCTGCTGGAGGAGAACGAAGAGCGGCTGTGTATCAAGGTGCTGCAGACTCTGAGGGAGATGATGACCAAAGACCGTGGCTATGGGGAGAAGGTACCTACCTACATTAATATGGCCCTCTTCACCACCTCACAATACTCATCTGGTTCTCTCTACGCTGGGGTTTATCATGACAGGAAACAGAGTTACTAGGAGGCCTGGTATTCTGTAGCTCTTTACAGAGGTCAGTGCAGAGGTCAGGGTTAAGAGCAAAGATGGAGTTGGAGGTTCAGTTTTCCTCTGCTGACCTGTGCCCATCCCAAGATACTGGGTGTACTCAGGTCTGTGATGGATGGGATGAGTCTTTTGGTTTGGTTTATAACCTACAGTAGCAGTTGCCCTTCTGCAGGAGTAAGATGCCAAGGGTGTGTGTATATACGGTATCCTCCGTGCTATTCACAATCACACACTGAGACACGCGCTTCAACAGTAATACACCATAAACACTAATACACCATTTATGTGCCAATGACTCTCTGTACTAATCTCTGATTAATGCACTTTGTTCTCTCTGCTGTTCTGTTGATACTTACAAATCCATTGCTTTGAGATGTAGTAACTTGTGTGTTTTTTACTAACTGACATGGTGTGTGTTTCTGTCCAACTGTTTGTCTGTTTCCAGCTGCCTCCCCTCCCCTTAACCCAGCTCTACTAACTGCCACTATACTCTTCTCTTCCAGCACATTGCCTTTGATGATGAGATGGATGTGGCTGAGGTTGATCATTTTCCTTCTTTTGTTTGATTTCCGTCTCATACCAGTGGTGTAGCTAGATGCGCCTGTGCTAGACGTTTTGCTGTGTTATGTGCTGCTGACCTGAGTGAACTCTTCCCCATGCTCTCTCTGTGTCTGTCAGAGTAGCTGCCAGTTGCCGTGCGTTGTACTGTGTAACTGTGCCACCACTAGCATGCTATGAACTGTCTGGTAATGTTGCCAACTTGCCATTCTCCTATGTGTCTTTATTGTAGTCACCTGCTTGAAGTTTAGTTGCTGGTCGTTGTGTACTTCTGTTGTATGAGTGAGTCAGAAGTTGTGTCTTTTCAGAATGGACTTGCACATTGTCAATCTTTTATTTTAGGAAACAGTGCATACAGACTGTAATGATAGACCACAACGAACAGAATGAGTCTACACATCAGTGGATGTAGCCATTTAGTACATAACTGGAACACAGTGATGGCGTTATGGTTCAGTCATAATGATGTACTTTCTAGCCCTAGCAGCTTTGGAATTTCTGTGGGGAAATACTTAATGGTGCCATTCCTTTCTCCATGTGCACATTTATTGTGTGCATTGCCTTTATTCATTTTCCCCCCTTATTGTGTTCAATGCACTGTGTCACTTAAGATGTACTGTCATTTGCAGTGCTACGCCATATAGTATATTTATATATCCTTTGAATGGAAAAAGGGGAGATATTTATTGTGCAAACTGCAAGCAACTTTGAAACAAGTTCAATTCGGTTTGCAGCTTAATTCACCACTTTCTCCTCACAGAACTGAAGCTAGACATAACAAATTCCTTTGGGAGATCAAGTGGTAGGCTATCTGAATGGAGGCAGGACATGAAGAGCCAGCACCCAGGGTTTGGCTTGAGGGGGGAGCAGCAAGGGGAAAGGTTGGTGTCGGAGTGTTGATCATACCCAGTCTCTCTTTGGATGGTGGTCAGAGGGACAGGGGCAGGGTGGTTGCCCCTAAGCTCCCCATCACCATTACCATAGCCGGTGTGTGAGTATTTATACACATGGAACTATCCCTTAAACGTAGTGGTGGAAACCAGATCATCCCCACATCCATAGAGGGTAACGGGGTGTTTGTGTGCGCAGGTGTCCTTGCTTTGTGCGTGTGTACTCTATATGTACATCAGGGAGTGTGTCTGTGCGTGCCCTAGAGGAAGTGGAAACTGCAGATATCCTCTTTCTTCCCTTTCATCTTGTACTGCGTCTGTCAGGGGACTTTCAGAAAGCCTGAGGCCAGTGCCATATGGGAGGGGCTAATGTGGCATCACATTCTCACTGATGTCATAGAACAGAACACCTCTTTAACTCAGAAGTTGTTCTATTATTATTCCCCTTCTCCATGTCAAAGCACCAGACTGTACAGGATACCCCATTGACCAAAACCTATATTGAGAAGGTATGACATTTAAGAGCACAACCTTCAACCACAGATGATATCGTTTTTTTTTTAACCTTTAGAAGGTTTTGCTTAGTATTAGTTGCAGTATTACTGTAGTTATATTTCTGGTCACAACAACATCATCTAGTCAAAACTTGTATTGTCTAGTAAATGAGCATGTACACAAGATAGTAATGAGTTACAGCAGTAGAGACTGACTTCCTTTCAGAAAAAAAGGATAGCAAACAATGGAGTCAGAGAGACTGATAAGAAGGAGAGGTAAACACAGATATCAGTTAGACTGACTGTTGGAGAGTCTACGATCTGAGCTGTATGTCTGCCAGGAGGTCACATGCTCACATGAGTGTCTTCTCTCTCTTTTTCCTCCCTCCATTCCTCCCCCCAGTGTTATCCAGTGATGGAAATCCCCGGCTGCTTCCCCTCCTAAGAAAGGGAGCGAACAGATAGACTACTTCTTTGTTGCCTGAACGGACCCTTCCCATTCGTAGTGTCTGAAGAATGTGTACACCCCACCCACACATCAGGCAGGTGCATGGACCCAGGAGGGCCCCCCTATGGGACGCAGTGTCCCACGTGCATGGACCCAGGAGGGCCCCCCTATGGGACGCAGTGTCCCACGTGCATGGACCCAGGAGGGCCCCCCTATGGGACGCAGTGTCCCACGTGCATGGACCCAGGAGGGCCCCCCTATGGGACGCAGTGTCCCACGTGCATGGACCCAGGAGGGCCCCCCTATGGGACGCAGTGTCCCACGTGCATGGACCCAGGAGAGCCCCCTTATGGGACGCAGTGTCCCACATGCATGGACCCAGGAGGGCCCCCCTATGGGACGCAGTGTCCCAGGCTCCATGCTGATCCAAAGCCCACACTTCCCCTCCGCGGCAGAAACGGCAGCAGCAGCACTGGGCTGTCTGTCAGTTAGCTTTTAAATAAGCCCTGTGTTCAGCCCGCATTTCTGCTCTGCCCGACATGTCACCTCCTCTGTGGCGTACCCCGCTACAGGCCTGACATATAGTACAGTACTCCCCCTATTCATCTGGGAAGCACTGGGGACTGTAGGTCTGATCCTGTGTGTCTGTGTGTGTGCCGTGTGTCTCTTTCGCTCCCTTTCCTTGCTGTGTGTGTCCATGCCAGCTGATTGCTATCGTCTCATTATCCCTGGCGAAGTCGCTCTTTCTGTCCCCTCTCTATTTCTCTCTCTATACCAATCTGTTTCTCTCTGTCTCTCCCTCTTCTCTCCCCTCATGACTATTCTGCATCACTCAGTGCTGGTGTCCACTCTGCCTCAGTATGTCCCTGCTTGCCCTCAGCTATCCTCAGAGCTTCTGCAGTGTGTGTGAGGTGAGGGGACTCTAGTTGTTTCTCTGATCCCCTCCAACAGGGGAAACTATAGGCATTTCTGCTGGCCGTGCAGCTCTGTCCCAGTTTCCATGTAGCCTGCCTTCGTCCTGCACGATTCTTGGGCTCCCGCCAGCTCTCAGGCAGCGGTTACATAAGAGCGAACGTTATTTTTTCCCCTGGAATTCAGACTCTCCACTGATGTGTGACCTTCAGCAGTAATTGCCAGTAAAAGTGCGGCGGGGCTGTTTACTGAAAGACTGGCAGTGCCTCGTGTTGGGCGGCGCTGGGGCGAGCAAGGGAGCGTGGCAAGGGAGGGCAGGAGTACAGGGCATTGCACAGCCTACACCTGTTAACTGTTTCAGGGTGGGGGGCACTGTACAGCCTACACCTGTTAACTGTTTCAGGGTGGGGGGCATTGTACAGCCTACACCTGTTAACTGTTTCAGGGTGGGGGGGCATTGTACAGCCTACACCTGTTAACTGTTTCAGGGTGGGGGGCACTGTACAGCCTACATCTGTTAACTGTTTCAGGGTGGGGGGCACTGCACATCTTACACCTGTTAACTGTTTCAGGACCACCTCTGGTCCAGGGAAGACCACTGATGTAATGGTGTCAGACAAGAACAAAGGAAATAATCTCTCTGTCCTCCCCTTTATCCCCTATGATTATCCCCTCCACCTGCCTATTTACTGTACTCTCTAGGCTATAATCTTCCATGCTAGGTGATATGAGGGGGACCAGCGAGGGATGGGGGCCAGGGACGGGTAGTTTATTGCTAGGGTGCCGATGACAGTCCTGTCACTAGACGAAAGGCCAGGCAGGTTATATAAAACAGAAAGAAGGGGGTGGTGTCATTCATCTTCACACCTTGAGACAAGTGCAGAGACCGGTGGAACCTCTGTGGTGGAATCCTTTCTTCTTTCCACTGCTGAAATGTGTCAGTAACTTACAGATGACCTTATGTTTGTAGTGATTCAGCCCATTATACTACTATATACTATACTACTATGTAGTCGACGTCATATAGTCTGAGAAACGTATAAGTGGAACCAATGTTGGCAGTCATGGGTCGAGCTGTGTCTAGGGCTGATGCCAGCAGTTCCATGGGGAATTATTGGCGACCCTGCCCCAGTAACTGTGCGTTCAAGATGGCTCTAACGCCCAGGAAGCGCCGATTCAAACTCGCATTGAATGTCAAAATATATTAGTCACTCACAAAATAGGGAGTTTCGCTGAGCACCTTTCTTAATTTACTCCGGTTATGGCCTATATGTACTTCTAAAAAAGCAACCGGAAAAATGGTTCTTCGGCACCTGAAATGTTTGAGCTGTTGTAAATTTCCAATCTGTGCCTGCTTGTAAATGTTTATTGAAACCATTTTTGGAAGTACATACCGGCCGTAATGGGAGTATTTGAAGATTGTTACTCAGCGAAACTGCATATTTGGTGAGTAACTAATGTATTTTGACATTATAACTCAAGCAGAGCTGTCTAATGGGAGTTTGAATCTGAGCTTCCTGGGCGTTAGAGAGGAGACACATCATACTCATCGTCAACATCTCTAACACAGACACTTGGGCAGGTCGACCCCAGCCTTCAGCTCACTGGAAAATGGAAGACAAATCAGGTCCGATGAGGACCGTAATGAATGTCATTCTCCACCACTCAAAATGTGACGAATGGGAAATACACTGGAAAGTAACTCTATGACGTTGTGATTGAATTGAATTAGACAAGTGAATCAAGGTTGACACATTTGAGCCTTGTTTCCATGCATCATCCTTTTTCCTGTGGATATTGATGTTTTACGTAAAGAGTGGCCTGATAAGGGGAGATTCTTGTCTAGTCTAACAATTACTCAGTCAGCATGACTGGGCTACTGGGTCAGAGTCAACCCCACTGTGATCTGTCTCTCTGCCTTTTCACTTTGCACCATTTCAATGTATCACATCTGTCTACTCCTTCTAAAGGTCCTTTTTAACAAGGTGTTTAAGCAAGAATTTGAGTATGAGTCTGAGTGTCAGCTGAGGTGTTTTTGTTTGTTTGTGATGTTTGTGTTCATGCTTTTTTTTCTCCATTTGCATGTATTATTATGCCCTGTATCACTAATACATTATATATACAAAGTATGTGGACACCCTTTCAAATTGGTGGATTCGGCTATTTCAGCCACAGCCGTTGTGGGCAGGTGTATAAAATTGAGCACACAGGCATGCAATTTCCATTGACAAACATTGGCAGTAGAATGGCCTTACTGAAGAGCTCAGTGACTTTCAACATGGCACCGTCATAGGATGCCACCTTTCCAATAAGTTAGTTCCTCAAATTTCAGCCCTGCTAAAGCTGCCCCGGTCAACTGTATGTGTTGTTATTGTGAAGTGGAAATGTCTAAGAGTAATAATGGCTCAACCGCGAAGTTGTAGGCCACACAAGCTCACAGAACGGGATCGCCGAGTGTTATAGCGCATAAAAATTGTCTGTCCTCGGTTGCAACACTCACTACCGAGTTCCAGTAAGGCCATTCTACTGCCAATGTTTATCTATGGAGATTTCATGGTTGTGTGCTCAATTTTATACACCTGTCTCGGGCTGTTTTTCATGGTTCGGGCTAGCCCCCACCATGCTATAGCATACAATAACATTCTAGATGATTCTGTGCTTCCAACTTTGTGGCAAAAGTTTGGGGAAGGCCCATTCCTATTTCAGCATGACAATGTGCACAAAGCGAGGTCATACAGAAATGTTTTGTCGAGATTGGTGTGGAAGAACTTGACTGTCCTGCACAGAGCCCTGACCTCAACCCCATTGAACGTCTTTGGGATGAATTGGAACGCCGACTGCAAGCCAGGTCTAATCACCCAACATCAGTGCCTGACCTCACTAATGCTCTTGTGGCTGAATGGAAGCAAGTCCCCGCAGTAATGTTCCAACATCTAGTGGAAAGCCTTCCCAGAAGAGGGGAGGCTGTTACAGTAGCAAAGGGGGACCAACTCCATATTAATGTCCTTGATATTGGAATGAGATGTTTGACGAGCAGGTGTCCACATACCTTTGTTCATGTAGTGTACTTCCTTCATGCCACTAAAAGCCATACCTGCAAGTCTGATTTGTCCGTCGTAACCCCTTAGTCCTTCATGTTAAGAAGTGGAATTTCTAATCCTTTCACATAAAAAACTAAACAGTACATTTTTACATGCAAGGAACTGTGCGAAAGCATTGGCATGTGAACACAAGTAGCGTAGAATAGTGATGACACAGACAAGATCTCCAATAACCACAGAAACTTAGCATACTATAGATACGTTAGATAAGGGCATGTTTGTTGTCCCCTTGCTTCTCCATGGCTGGCTTTGAGTCATGCGCTTTTATTACTGTCGGGCACATGACAGGCCAACTGATTAACTGTAACCAGCCAGATGGGCAGGGAGCTTCTTTGCAAAGCGGCATGGCCTTGCATCGGTCTGTTTGCACTGTGAGGCAGGTGACCTGAGAGCTGCCTGAGGTTAATTTGCTCAGGGAGAGTTCTACTCTTTGTAGCAACAACATGACTAACTGTGGTCTAAGCCACACCTTGACTAACCCAGACCTTTTATATATCTATCCAATCAGCTGGCCCCTCCGCCGGCTGAGCCAGACGTTCCTGCTGCAGATGTGAGTTCAACACCCATATTGGCCCTGGGCCTCAGCATATGGGTTGTTGTTGAATATACTGTAGATGGTAGATTGTCCGTCCTCTACGTTGTGGTGACTGCATACCATTACAGTAGTCATCACTCCTCCCCGCTCATCTAGATGGAACAAGTCAAATCCTTCCCCACGTCTTTCCTTTTTCAGGTCCGACTCACCAAAACACACATAACAAACACAATGTTTCCAGCTTGTGGATTTTTTATAATACTGTGAACCGACTTATGTTTGTCCCTCTCTCCCTCCCTCTGTCCATCCCTCCATCCCAGTCCAGTTTCCTGACCCTCTTTCTGCAGGGTTTTGGAACTGCGCGCTGGGTGTTTTTCCACGGCAGATGGGAACATGGGTTTACACTGTGTCCGTGGCATTACTAGCACACAACACTGACTCCATTATGTAACCTGGATAGGGCTGGGTTTTTTCTCATGGTTTGAGTTGTGTTTCTGCCCCTGGCAGCTTCTCGCTACCTTCTGTAATTAACATGGTTTCATTTGTGTGACGACTGCAAAATAACAAGGGAGATACTCGGACCTGTACAGTTTATCGGTTGAAATGTATCCAATATCAAAGGAGTGAGCAGCAATATTTAAGCCTTGTTTAACATTGTTAACGTAAGTGTTTCAAATGAAAATGAATCCTGAGATGTAAAGGGTTTTAAATTAATGGCCTTTTGTTCCAGCAGCAAGCCAACTTATGTTATTAGTTTTTTTTCTCTCGTCTCTAAGCCTGCATGGTTCCGTTCCTACCCCACATCCACCCCAACACACCACCCACCTCCCTCTGTTAACTGCATGATGTCATTTGGCCCAGTTCCCTGCATGTCAGGAAAGTGACTAATGTGCACAGCATTAACACCCCTCTTTTGTTTTGTTTTTGTTTTCCCTAATTTCCTTTTTGGACATGATTTGCTTTCTGCTAACTCACCTCACCCTCAGGAGCTTGACCCCAACCAGCCCGAGAAGCAACTGGAGGACCAGAGGAGGGTAGGTAGAGTCCATTCTGGTCTGATCCTGTCTGGTCCAGTGTCCCCAACCCTGCTCTCTCTGGCCCACCATGGCTGGGCTGGTTGTCTTAATGCACTGATGCACCACTCTGCCCTAGCCTGCAGCCACTCTGCTTCCACAGCATGCCCACCTCCTCACAGGGTTACCCCCCTACTAACTAACTGGACACTGGGTTTGAGTGTCAATGGGTTTCAAGAGGAATATACAAAACTGATATGTATAAATATGAGTTGGAACATTCCGAAGCTCATGCAATACCAGGTATCGATGGAACTGCAGTTTGGATGTAAGTTATCTAAGTAACAGAAGGTTGGGCTACAGTAAGAAGGTCATACCAAGGATGGTTTAGCTATTTTATTTAGAATTTTACGACCCCTTGAAATATAAAAAATATATAAAAAAAATATTTGATGAAAATGTTCATTTGGCCTTACTTCTATTAGCCCATACAAATGCATTGAATAAAAGTTTCACTACATGGAACAACAGATAGTCCCAAAAGAAAATCAAAAGAAAGAAGTGTCTTTCCTATATCTGTGAGATATAAGAAAGATCAGGATTTATTTTATTTTTTTATTAGATTTTTATGTATTTAACCCATTATTTTTGGCACTAAACTGTCTCCATACTGTATATACTTCCATACATTTTTTCAACCGGCACCAGTGGTCTTCAGACGAGTCTTGTGAGGTATCCTAGAACAAAACAACCGACGTGTTCGTGAGAGTATCATCTTCCCACAGAGGGGTCTTAGTGTGTAGCCCAACTTTTTTGGCCGCTACAGACAGAAGTTGGCAGATCGGCTGTACCGACTTGAGACGAGTCCCAAACGCTTGTAGAGCAAAATGGAGAACACTATTGTGTTTGTGACAGTCTCATCTTTACATAGAGGGGTCATACTAGTTTGTAGGCCAAACCGTTCGGACCCTCTAGCTCTGTCACCTTTCACTGCAGATGGGGGAGTGGTGCGGTGGATTGAGATGCATCCAATGTAAAAAAACCGTATATATCTCTAGCTTAAACTGACAGATTTTATGGGGATTCTTTTGTATTATGTTAATTAGATGTCCGAGGGGGCGCAGACATCGACTCTAGGGTTAATCTCATGATGATGATGTAGGCTCCATCCTCTGACATCACCTCTTTCCACCAGGGTGAAGCCCTGAGGCAGATTCTGGTGAATCGTTACTATGGGAACATCAAGCCTGGGGGCAGAAGAGACAGTGTGACGACGTTCATCAATGGTCCTGTCCCCCCTGGAACAGAAGGGAAACCTCGAGCAGGTACCTGTCTGTCTCTGTATCTCTGTGACACTCTGTATCTGTTTGTCTGAACTGGATGACGTATACAGTGGAGTCATTTTGAAACCTATATTTTTTTACTTGTTGTTTTTTACTTGTTATACAAAATATTTTTCTCTCAGCAATTGGATTAGTATAAAATAATATGAATATGTATACATATACAGTTGAAGTTGGAAGTTTACATACACCTTAGCTAAATACATTTAAACATAGTTTTTCACAATTCCTGACTAAATCCTAGTAAAAATCCCCTGTCTTAGGTCAGTTAGGATCACCACTTTATTTTAAGAATGTGAAATGTCAGAATAATAGTAGAGAGAATTATTTATTTCAGCTTTTATTTCTTTCATCACATTCCCAATGGGTCAGAAGTTTACATACACTCAATTAGTATTTGGTAGCATTGCCTTTAAATTGTTTAACTTGGGTCAAATGTTTCGGGTAGCCTTCCACAAGCTTCCAAAAATAGGTTTGGTGAATTTTGGCCCATTGCTCCTGACAGAGCTGGTGTAACTGAGTCAGGTTTGTAGGCCTCCTTGCTCGCACATGCTTTTTAAGTTCTGCCCACAAAATTTCTATAGGATTGAGGTCAGGGCGTTGTGATGGCCACTCCAATACCTTGACTTTTTTGTCCTTAAGTGATTTTGCCACAACTTTGGAGGTATGCTTGGGGTCATTGTCCATTTGGAAGACCCATTTGCGACCAAGCTTTAACTTCCTGACTGATGTCTTGAGATGTTGCTTCAATATATCCACATAATTTTCCACCCTCATGATGCCATCTATTTTGTGAAGTTTACCAGTCCCTCCTGCAGCAAAGCACCCCCACAACATGATGCTGCCACCCCCGTGCTTCATGGTTGGGATGGTGTTCTTTGGCTTGCAAGCCTCCCCCTTCTTCCTCCAAACATGACGATGGTCATTACAGCCAAACAGTTCTATTTTTGTTTCATCAGACCAGAGGACATTTCTCCAAAAAGTGTGATCTTTGTCCCCATGTGCAGTTACAACCCGTAGTCTGGCTTTTTATGACGGTTTTGGAGCAGTGGCTTCTTCCTTGCTGAGCGGCCTTTCAGGTTATGTCGATATAGGACTCGTTTTATTGTGGATATCGATAATTTTGTACCCGTTTCCTCCAGCATCCTCACAAGGTCCTTTGCTGTTGTTTGTTCTGTTGTTAGATATATATACACACACACATACACATCTATATACACACACATATACAGTTCCAGTCAAGAGTTTGGACACATCTACTCTTTCAAGGGTTTTTCTTTATTTTTACTATTTTCTCTGCTGTAGAATAATAGTGAAGACATCAAAACTATGAAATAACACATATGGAGTCATGTAGTAACCAAAAAAGTTTAATCAAATCAAAATAGATTTTATATTTGAGATGATAGCTTTGCACGCTCTTGGCATTCTCTCAACCAGCTTCATTAGGTCATAATGCAGCTTCATAATGTATTTTAATTAACAGGTGTGCCTTCTTAAAAGTTCATTTGTGTAAATTCTTTCCTTCTTAATGCGTTTAAGCCAATCATTTGTGTTGTGACAAGGTAGGGGTGATAGACAGAAGATAGCCCTATTTGGTAAACGACCAAGTCCATATTATGGCAAGAACAGCTCAAATAAGCAAAGAGAAATGACAGTCCATCACACTTTAAGACATGAAGGTCAGTCAAGCCGGAAAATGTCAAGAACTTTGAAAGTTTCTTCAAGTGCAGATGCAAAAACCATCAAGTGCTATGATGAAACTGGCTCTCATTAGGACCGCCACAGGTAAGGAAGACCCAGAGTTACCTCTGCTGCAGAGGATAAGTTCATTAGAGTTACCAGCCTCAGATATTACAATAAATGCTTCACAGAGTTCAAGTAACAGACACATCTCAACATCAACTGTTCAGAGGAGACTTCGTGAATCAGGCCTTCATAGTTGATTTGCTGCAAAGAAACCTCTACTAAAGGACACCAATAATAAGAAAAGATTTGCTTGGGCCAAGAAACATGAGCAATGGACATTAGACCGGTGGAAATCTGTCCTTTGGTCTGATGACTCCAAATTTGAGATTTGTGAGACCCAGAGTTGGTGAAAGGATGATCTTTGCATGTGTGGTTCCCACCGTGAAGCATGGAGGAGGAGGTGTGATTGTGTGGGCTTTACAGGTGACACTGTCAGTGATTTATTTAGAATTCAAGGCACACTTTTAAAGTTTCCTGAAGTGCAGTCGCAAAAACCATAAAGTGCTATGATGAAACCGGCTCTCATGAGGACCGCCACAGTAATGGAAGACCCAGAGTTACCTCTGCTGCAGAGGTTCATTTCATTAGAGTTACCAGCCTCGGAAATTGCAGCCAAAATAAATGCTTCACAGATTTCAAGTAACAGACACATCTCAACAACAATTCAAGGCACACTTAACCAGCAGGGCTACAACAGCATTATGCAGCAATACACCATCCCATCTGGTTTGGGCTTAGTGGGACTATCATTTGTTTTTCAACAGGACAATGACCCAACACATCTCCAGGCTGTGTAAGGGCTATTTGACCAAGAAGGAGAGTGATGGAGTGCTGCATCAGATGACCTGGCCTCCACAATCACCTGACCTCAACCAAATTGAGATGGTTTGGGATGAGTCGGACCGCAGAGTGAAGGAAAAGCAGCCAACAAGTACTCAGCATATGTGGGAACTCCTTCAAGACTGTTGGAAAAGCGTTCCAGGTGAAGCTGGTTGAGAGAATGCCAAGAGTGTGCAAAGTTGTCATCAAGGCAAAGTGTGGCTATTTGAAGAATCTCAAATATAAAATCTATTATGATTTGTTTAAAAATTTTGTGGTTACTACATGATTCCATATGTGTTATTTCATAGTTTTGATGTCTTCACTATTATTCTACAATGTAGAACATAGTAAAATAAAGAAAAACCCTTGAATGAGTAGGTGTTCTAAAACTTTTGACCGGTAGCTTGTGTGTGTATATATATATATATATATATATATATATATATATATATATATATATATATATATATATATTTTTTGTATACAATATAGCTCATCTTTATCAAGGGACCCCACTGTACATCTCAATACCTCAGAATATTAAAGCTTGTTGAAGTGTTCCAGACTCTAATCAGGGTGATGAGTCATGGTTGGTCTCTTCTCCACGCCTGGAGAATAGGAATGAGTTTCTTCCTGTTCACGTTTGTGTCTGCCTGCCTGCCCCCACCATGTCCGCCATTAAGACTTTGGACCCAGGCTCTGTCCCTCAGCATTTGAGCACTCTCCTCTGAATGAGCCAAGCCGTGCTGTTGCCAGGCGACCAGAGAGACGAGCTCTTGATTAGAATGTTTCGTGGAGTGTGGACACCTGCTCCCACAGCCAGAGAGTGGCCCTCTGGGTAACATTATCACACATCTGCGTCCTTGTGTGGCTGGAGCAGGTGTCATCACTGGACAAGGCTAGCTAGTCTTAGCAAAGAAATACATCTATTTTCAAGACATGGAATGATCATCACTATACTTTTGGCATCCTGTTTTTGATTTAGTTTAGAGATCATATCCATCAAGATTCATCTCATTAAATGATAAGAAAATTATGCAGTGAATCAATGAACAGGAAAGAGACAGACTGTCTTCTTTAATCTGCCCGTCTAGCAATCCTCTTGAGTGAGGAAATCCCTGTGAGATGATGGAATTGTACTTTTACTCTCATTTACAATGACAGGTTCTCATGTCTGTCTGTCTGTCTGTCTGTCTGTCTGTCTGTCTGTCTGTCTGTCTGTCTGTCTGTCTGTCTGTCTGTCTGTCTGTCTGTCTGTCTGTCTGTCTGTCTGTCTGTCTGTCTGTCTGTCTGTCTGTCTGTCTGTCTGTCTGTCTGTCTGTCTGTCTGTCTGTGTCTTTCTTGGTCTGGCTCTTGATGACTATCTGCCTGTCTCGCTCTCCCCGTCTCTCTCTCCCTGTCCCTCCCCAGTGGTGAGTTCAGGGGCGGCCGCGGCCCGAGGGGAGCTGACCTTGCATGAGGTCCAGTGCCGTCTGGATAAAGAGGGTGCGTCCGACCTGGTAATTGACCTCATCATGAACGCTACGAGCGACCGTATCTTCCAGGAGAGCATCCTATTGGCCATCGCCCTGCTGGAGGGCGGGAACACGGTCATCCAGGTGAGAATTAACCTGTGCTAGGGGCACAATGTGATATGAGTAGAACATGTTAGAGAAGAGGTAGAGTGGGAGAGACTGGGCCCAGAGGAGGAGAGCAAGAAGTGGAGGCAGAGCAGGAACTAATGGTCTGTCTGCTGGGAGAGGTCCAAGCTCTAAGCTCTGAGTAGCTCCCCAATGCGTCACTACCTCCCCTCCTCTCAGCCAGCCAGAAAGGGTTGCTGTGGCAACAAAACCAATTACTTCTCTGACCGCACAGCAAGGTTAAGAGAGGAACATGGGGATAGTGGTGGGGAGCGGGGTGGCTGATTGTTGGGCAGTTACGTTTTCTTACTTTGCACCTGCGTTTTTTGAGTGTGTGTGTATCTCTGTGTGAGCTAATGCGTTAACAGGCCTGTTACGTAATAGGGCTTGTATTTGTATAGTGGTTTTACCTGATGAACCGTGGCTTGGCTTCCCACTGCACAGGCAGTTTACTCAAAGGAACTCACATATGACTCCTGTTATATAACTACAGCATGTCACTGGCTGAATAATGCAGAGACCACAGAGCCTTATTAACTGCGTCTCACTGTGCAGTATGAACAAGGGGAGGAGGAGCAGCCCTGGGAGCCAAATGTTCTAGACAGACCAGACACCTGTAGAAAACCACACCCTAGTTTGTAGTCCTCCATCCCACATATCACACACATACACACCCAGGGCAGCTGTTTGTATGTAGATCTGTGGAGTGTTTTGGTCAGGTTAGGGTTCAAAAGGCTACATGTCTTCCTCTTTTCCTGATAGTAGATAACAGTGTGTGTGTCATGAGTATGTATTTCTTTTGGCATTGTGGCGATGCGCCCTGTGAAGTTTGGGTTAATATTTGCAAAGTCATCTGTGTGTGTGTGTGTGTGTGTGTGTGTGTGTGTGTGTGTGTGTGTGTGTGTGTGTGTGTGTGTGTGTGTGTGTGTGTGTGTGTGTGTGTGTGTGTGTGTGTGTTTGGTTGGTGGTTACCAACCTCATGCAAAAGTGTTCATTCTGAAGAGTTTCTGACTGCAGTGTGAGAGAGTTGAGCAGGGGAATTACTGCCATTACTCATTAAGACTTCTATTGTAAGGGGATCGCTGGTCCTCATGCCTTTTTTCGTTTTTAGTTGAAGCATAATTTACTCCCACTCTTAAACACCATTATGCTGTCCTGCACACCCACTGGGGCATTGGAAAGGACCTCCCTGCAGGAAAACATTACAGGTAGTTGTCAGGGAAAGAGATTGGCAGGATAATGTATTATATGGAGGGGGTGGAGGTGGGGTTCTCTCACTGTAGCCAAGGAGCCTGCACAACTTCACACAGGGCTTCTTGCTTTCATAATCCCAGATTGTTTTTTCACTCACAATTTGCAGGGGACAAGTCAGCTTTGTTGCAGGATCCCGTATGGTGCTGAGTGAATCATATCAGCAGTCGCATCACATTTCTGTCTCTTAGAAAATGCTGAACCTCTCTTCAATTTTTGGTGGTAATCTGGGGCAGTCGCCGGGCCAACGAGAAAGAGGGAGGGAAGGAGGGAGTAGTATGAAGGGCCAGTAGTATGAAGGACGAAAGGGAAAGAGCTGAGGTGAGCTGCAGCCCTGAGCTGTATGTGCCAGCCCTGCAGGGGGAAAGAGGAAGTGCGTTATTGAAAACAAAGATGATTTATTTATATTTGCACACAAGAACATACAAAACAATTTGATAAGAGTTTAAAAGTCAAAAGAAAGGGCCTCCTGAGTGGCACAGCGGTCTAAGGCGTCACTACAGATCCGAGAGACCCATGAGGCAGCGCACAATTGGCCCAGCGTCGTCCGGGTTAGGACAGGGTTTGGCCGGCCGGGATGTCTTTGTCCAATCGTGCTCTAGCTACTCCTCTGGTGGGCCTGGCGCATGCACGCTGACACGGTCGCCAGTTGGACGGTGTTTCCTCCGAAACATTGGTGCGGCTGGCTTCCGGGTTAAGCGAGCATTGTGTCAAGAAGCAGTGTGGCTTGGCAGGGTTGTGTTTCAGAGGATGCATGGCTCTCGACCTTCTCCTCTCCCGAGTCCGTGCGGGAGTTGCAGCGATGGGACAAGACTGTAATTACCAATTGGATGTCACGAAATTGGGGTGAAAAAGGGGTAAAAAGTATTTTTTTTAAAGGCAAATGAAAAGAGCATGTGCAGGAGAGGTAGATAACACAGAGATGTGTCAGGCCCCTCCCCCTTTCAAAATATTATATAATACAAATAAAACAGAAAAAGTATCCAGATTTTTAAGACTAAGAATATTATTTTGCAACCCAGGCAGGCTAAGGCTGTAGTATTGAGCCAACCAACCCTCAGGAGCACGGAAGCAGAGGCTTGTACTGTACATTGGCTACTGGTGGTCACCTGTATGGAGATATCTATCACCTGTGGCTAGTCCCGTTCAGAGCCTTAAAGTCAATGTAAGGCTCTGCTCCAGAGTAGACATACAGATAGGTCAGACAATAGTGACTACTGCCAATTGGATTGTGACGCTCCTTGCTCTGTTTGAAAGGCTCTCTGACCTACGCTGGAAATTGATGCCCACACTATTGGCTATTACAGCACTGGCAGTGGGCAGAACAGCCTGCAGGCTGTGGTGAGGTCATTATGCTGTTTCAAGGGATAACTAACTTGATTCTGTAGAAACTCAAATTAGGTCATTGTTCAGTATTTGACTCTTTTTAATTGAGTCTGAATTGATTGTCCTTTGCATGATGGAACACTGTCTTGAACAAGCTTTCTGGTCCACTATTGGTTATTATCAGTGCTCAAAGGCCAAACCGGCGTATATTCTATTTTCTTCTTTGTCTTGTGAGAGTGATATAAAAAACAGAACTTCTTAGAAAACCCATCCCTTCAGGCCTGTAGGTTCGAGAGAAAAGTATAAATAGAATTGTCAGAGGGAGAGGGGGTGTTGGACGGGAGGCTGGAAACTGACCTGTCATTTCACAGAGCTAGCAGGTCACTCTCTGCAAAAAAAAGGGGAAGCTCACACTGCTGGTGTTTTGACACATGCGCAGATCAAATACACCGCTGGAACTCCGATTAAGGTGTTCCTAAATCCAGGTGTTTTAATCGGCGTATGCTGATTAAGACCTTGTGGCAATTAAGAGAAGAGTAAGGTGTTTACATGACTAATGCCATACTCGGCCTACTGCCATAATCAGTTTAATATTGTGTTTTTAGTGTGCATGTAAACGCACTCACTGTTCCAAACCCCCCTACAATTCCACCATGCTGATGGAAGTGGCTGGCAGGGGTTGTGATTGGATACTGGGTGGTTTATTTGTTTGTTTTTCTATCCTCTTATACTGTATGTGCCCGGGCCTTGTGTGAGAGCGGGTCTCCGTGGTTACTGACTGGTGGGCACGGTACGGTGCAGGAGCCCTCCAATGATTACAGCCACAGCTGTGTCGCTCACTGAGGAAGGGAGGGAGGGAGTGCGGGAGCCTGCGATATAAATAGAGCTTACATAACTGCCCCTTGTTGATGCCAAGAGCCAGCATAGCAGTGAAGGGAGAACAATAAAAAAGAGAAAGAGAGGAATGCAGAATGACCTTGTTTTTTTTTATGGAGGAGGCCCCTTTGCCCAACATTGGGGAGAGACAGAGACCATAGTGCACTCAGTGGGTCCTGCAGGTAGGGTCTAGTCTGCTGCAGAGAACAGGATAAGCTGGTGGTTTCCTGGAAGAAGGAATCAGCAGGTTGATAGTGCATTTCAAGGGCCCAGGGATAAATAAGCTCACCATCACAGCCATGCTGGTGTAAATTACACTTAGCAATGCCCAAGTACTATTGAGTATCATGTAGTAATTACACCTTAATGCCTAGTCTACACTCTTAGAAAAAAGGGTTCCAAAAGGGTTTTTCGGCTGTCCCCATAGGGGAACCGTTTTGGTTCCAGGTAGAACCCTTTTTGGTTCCATGTAGAACCCTCTGTAGAAAGGGTTCTACCTGGAACCAAAAGTGTTCAGCCTGCAACCAAAATGGGCTCTTCAAAGGGTTATGCTATGCGGACAGCTGAAGAGCCCTTTAAGGTTCTAGATGGTACCTTTTTTGTGTATAATAAAACCCCTCAATTTTCCCATAGAGAACAATGTCAATCTTCCTTCCGTGTTGTGTTATTGTTGCAGACTATGACATGTTGTTATGTACCCAAGATATAGATTAGAAACCTGTTCCAGATAATTGGAAACTGATAGCCATTAAGTCAGCAAACTGACAAGTTCCTTGATATGTGTAGATGGAACAACAGGCAAATTGCCCTGACAGGGTTTTTCCTTAGCAGGCTCTGTTCCTGCTTGTGCTGCTGCTGCTGCTACTGTTGCTGCTGCTACTGCCGCTGTTGTAGTTGCCTTGAACATAAGGCAGGTGTTGGCATAATGATGGTCATCCAAGTGATCCGAGATGGAAGTACTTGTTTATGGTCACAGTCATGAAGGCTTCCCATTCAAACTAGGAACTGTTTTTTAAAAAGTTGCTTTCTGGCAGTTTTCCCCTCTGTGTGGCAATGTGGGTGGAGGTTTGCCTGGTTACATAGCCACTGTTGATTTCTGATCCTAATCACTATCAATGAATGAGCCTGGTGTTGTCAACAAGGTTGACTTAACCTTAACCACGTACACACCACATACACACTTCGAGCAACTCTGGTGCTTAAAAAGTAGGGCAGGATTTTCCTCCACTTCTTTCCCTCCTTTCCTCCCCTGTTATCTGATGTAACAGGCTCAGTGCTGGTGGCTCCCTCCCTTCAACAACTCAGCTGATTACAGGCCTTATGTAAGGAGGGATAATAAAGGGAAAATGGGACAGGATATACCAGCCTGTAGCACATGGAATACAAAGTTGTAAATTAGTTTGCATACTTTCACTTGATGTTTTGTTTTGGTTATATTATTGCTAAAGTACTTGATGCTGAATGTGCTGTTGACATACTTCCTGTAAATGTTGTGTACCCGGCTGGGATTGCTGTGTACCCAGCTGGGATTGCTGTGTACCCGGCTGGGATTTCTGTGTACCTGGCTGGGATTGCCTGGCTGGGATTTCTGTGTACCTGGCTGGGATTTCTGTGTACCTGGCTGGGATTGCTGTGTACCTGGCTGGGATTGCTGTGTACCTGGCTGGGATTGCTGTGTACCTGGCTGGGATTGCTGTGTACCTGGCTGGGATTGCTGTGTACCTGGCTGGGATGGCTGTGTACCTGGCAGGGGTTGCTGTGTACCTGGCAGGGGTTGCTGTGTACCTGGCTGTGATTGCTGTGTACCTGGCTGTGAACCTGGCTGTGAACCTGACTGTGTACCTGGCTGTGATTGCTGTGTACCTGGCTGTGATTGCTGTCTACCTGGCTATGTTCTCTGTGTGAATGTGTGTACAGTGCAGCCTGCCCTGCACGGTACCAGTAGAGTTGTGTCCCTGGGGCAGAGAACAGATGGCATGATTTCAGGTGAGCACAGGGAGGGTTATGTAACAGAGCTGCAGAGAGAGAGCCTCTGGCTGCATAACAGGCAGGCAGGCAGGCAGACAGACAGATAAATAAGACAGGGGAGATGTGGTCAAACGGAACAACAAACATGCTAGACCTTTAAGCTGTTTACCTTGTATTTGTTAAATGGGAAATGTGCATATGTAGATAATCTGACAACATAATCATAATACGTCACTATGAAAACCTCTAGCTACCAATTCCCTTATTAACACAGAATTAACTGAAACAAAACCTCTTAAATCTGCAACATTGACTAGTTCTTCTTGTCCAATTCCAGAAATCCTTCTTCATGCGTCTGACAGGGGAAAACAAGTCAGAGATGTTCTTCAAGGTGTTCTATGAGAGGATGAAGCTGGCCCAGCAGGAGATCAAGGCCACTGTGACTGTCAACACCAGCGACCTGGGTAGCAAGAAGAAGGACGAGGAGCCCCCAGACAAGGACACGCCCACCGCTAAAGGAAAGAAAGGTCAGGGGTCAAGGTATCAGGGCTGGTGTGAACAGCATCCTGGTCCTGTCAAGTGGGACAGTCAATATAGTGAATTTACTACACTCGGAAGATGGCAGAAATCATAAATCAGTCATTCACAAATACTTAGTTGTTTGACACTGCAGTGCAAGCTGGGGCCTGATGATGAAGTTCAAGGTCTGTGACAGCTCCAGCTCTGCTCCTGTGTACACTGTATAGTGAGACTCTCCTCTATGTTACTCTGGTGTCCCCTTCGTTGTGAGTGTCTCTTATTCCTCACGTTCTTCTTTTACCAGGGAAGGTGGTGGCTATGGTTGCGGTTGCTGCGGTGACGGAGGAGGTCAAGGAGCAGCTGGTGGAAGCGTCCACGGTCACTAAGAAGGCGTTCACCACGTACCGCCGTGAGGCCGAGGCCGAGGAGCACCTGGCCGCCGCCGAGTGTCAGGGCCCCGCCAGCACGCCTGATGACCAAGAGGGGGAGATGAGTGTCATCATTACCATCATGCAGCCCATCCTGCGCCTCATGCAGCTGCTGTGTGAGAACCACAACAGGGAGTTGCAGGTTGGTCAGCCACACCACCAGGGGCACTACTTGTGGTTTACGATACACCAGTTAGTTATGAAGGGGGGCTGCAGTGGTTGCTCAGGCCCTATGGCACACTTACAGTTTCAGTATTGGTACATTTCCATCACCAGATCGTTATACAGAAATGAAACCAGATGGTGAAAATAGACATTATTTGTTGGAACAACGTGATGCAACTGTTTCCGTATCTGATAGTGCTTGGTCTGGTTTCACTACAAGGACAAGTGTGTTTGTGTTTTTAAATGGGGAGGTTCAATATCTCAGACAGACATTGAACTTCCCCCACTAACATACTCTGTGGACTAAGGTCAAGACTCCACATCATTGACAGATAGCTGGATGCTGAATCACCATGGCTCATCATCAGTTTTGTGCACTGCATTTGGCCTGTTTGGATTGATCCTGAGGCAAACACAGCAGGCTAAGCTAATCATGGTTTAATCTCATTGACATGTTTAGACACATGAGTTAAAGATGCATCTCATCTGTAAATAATCCAGCCATTGATTTAAACTTGAATAAAATTCTATTTGATTCGTCACATGCTTCGTAAACAACCAGTGGCGTGTATTCATGGATGCCAAGGGAAGCCAGGCTTCCCCAAAAAATGTACAAAAATAAAATTAAAAATAAATATTTAGTCTCTCTTTTTTTCACAATTTTTCTTTAATTCGCAAGAGGCTGAATGTATCTCACAGGAGAAAGCATCTGAGCGAGCGAAACAGCGCCCCTCTGTCTCTAGGTGTAGACTATCTATATGATGCTGTCTGGTCCAGATGAGTATGATATTGTTCCTGCATGTAGTATTGAAGGCAAGGGAAGCCAGCGAGCATTTGTCCTCCCTTAATAAAAAAAAAAAGCATAAAAAATGTGCCAATCAATGTTGACCTAAATTGAGCAAGCTCAACTGTGAATGGTCCTGGCACACCAAAAATAAGTGTCAAGGGAAGCCAGCTTTGAATTTGGCGTCACTCCTATCAAATCCCATACTTAATTGACAGAAAAATGTGAATTGTTGCATCTAGTTGTGTTGTCCTCCGGTGGCTAGCTAGCTAGCTAAAACTGTCCCGTTCCTAAATTAGCCATCGATGGAAATAGGGATTTGGACTTGTGGTTTTACTTAATTCTACTCACGGGCCAATGATTATAACGGGGATTCTGATCCAACGATTAATTCATATATTGTTGTGCCCTGGCCTGAGAGGATGAAAGTTCAATTTGGAGCTAAATGTAGAAAGCTAATGTTAACTAGCTAACGTTGACCATGAATGGAAGTTAGGCTTTTGAGCAAGCATTTTAGCCAGGTACAACAAAAAATAAAAGCGTGTACTGTATGACAGAGTGATAGACTGTTTTGTCAACATGAAAGAGATGGCATTGGCATTTCTCTACAAGTAGGGTGAGTCAACATGTTTTTCTACTTGCACGAACGAGCATGCACACACACAGAAATCGGAACCATGGACAGCCACGTCATATTTAGCTTATGTTGATTGGACTAAATCATTTAAAAAAAAATTACTGTATTAGACTAAGCAGAGGTGATTTGATGATGTTGAAGATGAAATGGTGCTGGAGCACCTGTTTTCTTTAAGACTTGCAGTAACTCTTTGTGGTTAAAAATCAATAGTTGTCTATTGGTCCGAAAATGTTGGAAACATTAACTTGCTTGACCATGCTATAGGTCATGTAACTGGTTGTTACTGTACATGCAATATGCGCTGTGGACTTCACTGGACAAAGATTGCTATCCGGTTTTGTGATAAAAACAAAGGTGTGGTTGAATTTATTCTGCCACTGTGTCTTCTTATTGTCTCAGCCTTTAGGCCTACTGTATATATCACGGTCGCAAGGCATATTAATGAACAGGTTATAGAGCAAACAACGGGGGGGCTTCCCCAGTGATTTTACCCATGCACTGCTAACAGGTGTCGACTAACAGTGAAATGCTTACTTACGGGCCCTTCCCAACCGTGAAGAGTGAAAAAAAAACTAAAACGCATAATAATAAAAGTAATAATAAATACACATTGAGTAACGATAACTTGGCTATATACACAGGCTACCAGTACCGAATCGATGTGCAGGTGTACGAGGTAATTGAGGTGGATATGATAATACACAGTAGCAGCAGCATGTGATGAGTCAAAGCTAGTGCTAAAAGGCTCAATGCAGATAGTCCGGGTAGCTACAGTTGAAGACGGAAGTTTACATAATTCCTGTCTTATGTCAGTTAGGATCACCACTTTATTTTACGAAAGTGAAATATCAGAATAATAGTAGAGAGAATTATGTATTTCAGCTTTTATTTATTTTATCACATTCCCTGTGGGTCAGAAGTGTACACACACTCAATTACTATTTGGTAGCATTGCCTTTAAATTGTTTAACTTGGGTCAAACGTTTCGGGTAGCCTTCCACAAGCTTCCCACAATAAATTGGGTGAATTTTGGCTCATTCTTCCTGACAGAGCTGGTGTAACTGAGTCAAGTTGGTAGGCCTCCTTGCTCGCACACACTTTTTCAGTTCTGCCCACAAATCTTCTATGGAATTGAAGTCAGGGCTTTGTGATGGCCACTCCAATACCTTGACTTTGTTGTCCTTAAGCGATTTTGCCACAACTTTGGAAGTATGCTTGGGGTCATTGTCCATTTGGAAGACCCATTTGCGACCAAGCTTTAACTTTCTGACTGATGTCTTGAGATGTTGCATCAATATATCCACATAATTTTCCATCCTTATGATGCCATCTATTTTGTGAAGTGCACCAGTCCCACCTGCAGCAATGCACCCCCACAACATGATACTGCCACCCCCGTGCTTCACGGTTGGGATGGTGTTCTTCGGCTTGCAAGCCTCCCCCTTTTTCCTCCAAACATAATGATGGTCATTATAGCCAAATAGTTATATTTTTGTTTCATCAGAACAGAGGACATTTCTCCAAAAAGTACGATCTTTGTCCCCATGTGCAGTTGCAAACCGTAGTCTGACTTTTTTATGGGGTTTTTGGAGCAGTGGCTTCTCCCTTGCTGAGTGGCCTTTCAGGTTATGTCGATATAGTACTCATTTTACTGTGGATATTGTCACAATCTCCTTCGTCAGACGATAAAGAAAAATCATTGTCGGACCAAAACACACCGGGATCATGTGTATTCATCTTCTTCATTTAGGAAAAGAAGGGAAACCAAAATAAACACGTACACAAAACACAATGACGCATAACAGGCTGGTAAGGCAACTAAGCTATACCTAGCACAATCTCCCACAAACTCCAAACACAAACACATACGTAATTATAGGACTCTCAATCAGAGGCAACTAGAAAACACCTGCATCCAATTGAGAGTCCAACACCCAATACCTAAACATAGAAATACTAAACTAGAAAGAACATAGAAATACAAAAACATAGAACATAACCCAAAACCCGGAAATAATAAATCAAACACCCTTCTAAACAAACCACCACCCCGAACCACATAAAACAAATACCCTCTGCCACGTCCTGACCAAGCTACAATAACAAATAACCCCTATTACTGGTCAGGACGTGACAGATATAGATACTTTTGTACCTGTTTCCTCCAGCATCTTCACATGTTCCTTTGCAATTATTCTGGGATTGATTTGCAATTTTCTCACCAAAGTACTTTCATCTCTAGAAGACAGAACGCGTCCTTCCTGTGCGTTATGACTGCTGCGTGGTCCCATGGTGTTTATACTTGCATACTATTGTTTGTACAGATGAACGTGGTACCTACAGGCGTTTGGAAATTGCTCCCAAGGATGAACCAGACTTGTGGAGGTCTACAATTGTTTTTCTGAGGTCTTGGCTGATTTATTTTTATTTTCCCATGATGTCAAGCAAAGAGGCACTGAGTTTGAAGGTAGGCCTTGATATACATCCACAGGTACACCTCCAATTGACTCAAATGATGTCATTCAGCCTATCAGAAGCTTCTAAAGCCACAACATCATTTTCTGGAATTTTCCAAGCTGTTTAAAGCCACAGTCAACTTAGTGTATGTACATTTCTCACCCACTGAAATTGTGATCCAGTGAATTATAAGTGAAATAATCTGTCTGTAAACAATTGTTGGAACAATTACTTGTGTCATGCACATAGTAGATGTCCTAACCGACTTGCCAAAACTATAGTTTGTTAACAAGAAATGTGTTGAGTGGTTGAAAAACGAGATTTAATGACTCCAACCTATGTGTATGTAAACTTCCGACTTCAACTGTATTTTGTTAACTATTTAACTAACTATTTATCAATCTTATGGCTTGGGGGTAGAAGCTGTTCAGGATCCTGTTGGTTCCAGACTTGTTGCATTGGTCCTGGATGGCAGGGAGCTCGGCTCTACTGATGTACTGGGCTGTACGCAAATGCACCGCCTCTTAGGCAGAGGGCAACTATAACAGGCAGCCTTTTTAACATAGCACATTAATCATTTATATTTTCTAATACACTGCGTTCACAATTATTAGGCAAATTGTATTCCTCGGGATTACTTTTATTGTTGAACAAACACAATGCTCTCAGTCAATCCAAAATGTTATTGAACCTCAAACCTGAATGTTTAACAAAGGCAAAGTGAGTTTTTTCTTTCTCAGGGAAATATATAAGTGTGCACAATTATTAGGCAACTATTAGTGTGCAGAATTATTAGGCAACTAAATTACAAAAATAATTTCTCTCAACTCACTTGTTTATTCTCAATTTTTAGAGTAAGTGTAACAGATAAGTAACACAAAATGACAATTATATAACATTTTTGCCCTTTCAAAAATATTCAGTGACCAATATAGCCACCCTTATTTTCAATAACTGCCATGAGCCTTCCATTCATGGAGTCTATCATTTTCTTGATCTGTTCACAATCAATTTTCGCTGAAGCAGCAACCACAGCCTCCCAAATACTGTTCAAAAAGGTGTATTGTCTTCCATCACTGTAAATCTCACGTTTGAGAAGGGCCCACAAGTTCTCAATAGGATTTAAGTCAGGTGAGGAAGGGGGCCAGGTCATTATTCAGGCATCTTTGAGGCCCTTGCTGGCTAGCCAAGCAGTGGAGTACTTGGATGCATGTGATGGAACATTGTCCTGCATCAAGATCATGGCCTTCTAGAATGCTGAGGACTTCTTCCTGTACCACTGTTTGACGAAAGAATCTTCCAGAAACTGGCAGTAGGTTTGGGAGTTGAGTTTCAGTCCATCTTCAACCCGAAAAGGTCCAACTACCTCATCCTCAATGATAGCAGCCCATACCAGTACCCCTCCTTCACCTTGCTGGCACCTGACTCAAAGTGGTTCCCTGTGTCCATTACTGATCCAGCCACGGGCCCATCCATTTGGTCCATCAAGATTCACTTTCATTTCATCTGTCCATAAATCCTTTGAAAAATCTGTCTTCATCTTGACGCTTCAACTTGTGAATCTTATTCAGTGGTGGTCTTGTTTCAGTCTTCTTGACCTTGGCCATGTCTCTGAGCACTTGACACCTTGTACTTCTGAACACTCCAGGTAGGTTGCAGTTCTGGAATACGGTGGCACTGGAAGATAATGGGTTCCTGGTAGTTTGACGTTTAATTCTTCTCAAGTCTTTTGCAGTTAATTTGCGCCTTTTCTTCCCCATGCGTTTTTTGCGCCCCAGTTGACTATTTGCAACAAAATGTTTGAATGTCCGGTGGTCACACCTCAATAGTTTAGCTATTTAAAGAGTGTCGCATCCGTCTGAAAGGCATTTTACATTTTTGGCTTTTCAGTGTCAGTTGAATTAGTTTTTTGGCCCATTTTACCTGAGGTAATGAGGCTGCCTAATAATTATGCACACCTTGATATAAGGTGTTATTCACTTTCGCCACACCCTCCCTCATTACACAAATACATATCACCTGAAAATGATTAAATCCAATAAGCATTCAAGTTTATATGGTTTGGAGTTCGAAAATGTGAATAGAAACAATGATAAGATCAGAATAATCACTTGCCTAATTTTTTTTATTTTTTTTTTTATCTTTATTTTAACAGGGAAAACAGACTGAGACCTGGATCTCTTTTACGGCTGTGCCCTGTGTAAACATGTTGACATGTACAGTTTTAGGCATACACACAAGAACATTTCAAACATACAAAACAAAGACACAATTCAACAGAAACAATCACAGACAACATCATATTGATCCTCCATAAAAAAATGTAAATGGGCAAGGGACACCAGAGTGTCTAACTTAAGTTGGATCTGCAGTTTGTTCCATAAATAAGGTGCAAAGGAACTAAAGGCAGTCCTACCCAACTCTGTGGAGACCGCAGGAGTCTCTAATGTAATCCACATCTGTGATCTGGTTTTAAAATTTGTATATCTAGTGGAAATTAATGATGATATATATGGAGGTAGTTTTAAAAGAAGCGCTTTATAAATAAACAAGAGAGCATGTTGCTCTCGCCTCACAGATAGAGAGGCCCAACCCACATGTTGATATAGGATACAGTGATGAGTTTTGTAACTATCACCCGTGATAAACCTGAGTGCACAATGGTAAATAGCATCCAGTGGTTTTAATGTGTTTGCCGATGCATGCATATAGATAATATCACCATAATCTAAAACGGACATAAAAGTAGCCTGCACAATTTGTTTTCTATTTACAAAGGACAGACAAGCCCTGTTTCTGTAAAGGGACCCTATCTTGAATTTGAGCTTTTTTCCCAATTCAGTAACATGTTTTTTAAAAGAAAGCTTATCATCTAACCATACCCCTAAATATTTATATGCAGAGACCTGTTTGATTTGAGTACCATCCAAGCTAGTGATTACAAAAGTGTTTCTAACTGAGAGTTTAGACCTAGAAAAAAACATGACATTTGTTTTCTTAGCGTTTAAAACAAGTTTAAGCTGTAAAAGAGACCCCTGTAGTATCCTAAAATCAGACTCCAACTGCATTAAAGCTTGGTCCGCTGTTGGAGCAATAGAGTACATCACTGTGTCATCTGCATATAAATGGAATTTACAATATTTGACATCATCACCAATGTTGTTTATATAAAGTGAGAACAATAGTGGGCCAATTATTGAACCCTGAGGCACCCCTTTAAGTAACTGTAAGGAGTCAGACTTGACCCCATCGACCATGACGGCCTGAGTTCTATCTTTAAGATAGTCATAAAACCATCGGCAGGCATCAGTGCCCACTCCTATAGATGACAGCTTACTCAAAAGGATAGCATGGTCTACAGTGTCAAAAGCTATTGACAAATCTACAAACAACGCAGCACAGTGCTTTCTATCATCTAAGGCATTTGCAATATCATTTACAACAAGCATAGTGGCCGATGTGGTACTGTGTTTAGATCTAAAACCAGATTGATTGGTGCTAAGAATACTGTTAGCAGAAAGAAAAGACTGTAACTGTTTGTTGACTATAGATTCTAGGATCTTTGCCAGACAAGGGAGCCTAGAGATGGGTCGATAGTTATCCAAATCACTACCGTCACCTCCCTTATGTAATGGCAGAACAAAAGCTGCTTTCCACACCTTAGGGATAATTCCTGTGCTTAATGTTAGATTAAAAATGTGTGTCACTGAACCAGCAATGATAGGTGCAGCACACTTAAGTAAGAACGGGTCTAAATTGTCAGCGCCTAAGTATTTCTTAGTATCAATGGCACACAGGGCAGCTAGAACCTCTGCTTCGGTTATTTTCTGGAAACTAAAAACAGGGTTACCATTTTTCAGAGTAACGGTTGAAAAGCAAGACGAAAAATCAACTAACTGGCCAGTGCCACAATGGCCACTTTTCCTTTCAAATAAAAAACCAGCAGAGATGAAATGCTTATTAAAAGCATCACAAATATCATTTTTTTCACTTAGGATACAGGAATCTGAGGTAATTTGCTTAGGAAGAGAAACAGCAGAATTCCCCCGTTTCAGTGAATTAACGGTTTTCCAGAATTTTGCAGGATCTCCTGCAGAATCTGTCATAGCATTAAGGAAGTAATTTGCTGCAGTACATTTATTTCTCAATTGCCTAAAAAACAACCAATCAGCTGGAGTACCTGTTTTCCTCGCCAAGGCCCAGGCCCGATTCTTTTGCAGGAAAAGACCTGACAATTCAGGAGAGAACCAAGAACTGGTTCGGTTTCTTACTCTGTGATTCTTAAGCGGGGCATGTTTATCAGACATAGAGGTAACAATAGAAGAGAAAAAAGCAAGGGCTAAAACCGGGTCCAGAAAGCAGCAAGTGGATAAAAACTCAGAGTGATATAAGTCAAGGGTAAAAGCTTGCTGTGAGAAATGTTTATAATTTATCTTAGAGATTATACAGGCATCAGAGTGTTTCAGCCTGGTATCTCTAATACAAGCAATAGGGCAGTGGTCACTGATATCATTTGCAAAAACCCCACTGGCTGTGTATTTATGGGGGGTGTTTGTTAGAATAATGTCTAGTAGAGTAGATTTTACTGGGTTCTTAAAGTTGGGACGGGTTGGTTTAGTTATCAGCTGAGTTAGATTTAGCTCATTACAAATGTCTTTTAATTTATCGGATACTGGTGAAAGCCAATCCAGGTTAAAATCTCCCAAAATCAGTAATTCAGAGTTTGCATAATTAGACAGTATATCAGATAATTTGCATAAAGTACAAGGAGGAGCTGAGGGGGGTGATAATTGTGCACGCAGGGTAATATTATACTCAAAGCCAGTACTTTTGTAGTTTTTCAGTGGAATAACCCCATTTGTTCATAGAGGGATCTAAGGTTATTGTTCATAATGTTTAGAATGAATGTATGAATTAGTGTGTCTCTAATTTATAAGTTGTGTGTCTCTTTCCACTCCAGAACTTCCTGAGGTGTCAGAACAACAAGAACAACTATAACCTGGTTTGTGAGACGCTGCAGTTCCTGGACTGTATCTGTGGCAGCACCACGGGAGGCCTGGGGTTGCTGGGACTCTACATCAATGAGAAGAACGTAGGCCTCATCAACCAGACAGTAGAGAGCCTCACAGAGTACTGCCAGGGACCCTGCCATGACAACCAGGTGGGCACACACACTCATACCTCCTGCTACCTAGATCAAAAGCTTTGTTTTATATGTGCAGATGGAGTATCATGAAACGTTGTAGTCAAATGACCCAGTGTTTGCGTATAACTGCTGTCTCCATTTCAGTAATAGCAGGGTTGGTCTTATTTGGCAGTGCTTTAATTAAGCTTTTAAATTCTCTTTACAAGCCCAGATAGGTCCCAGTACACAGCTCCATACAAAAAAATGTGTTCCTTGCATGGCTTTTTCTTGCAGGATCATGTCAGACTAAACAAAGGCCTTTGTAATATTGTTTTCCGGTTAATCTGGAGATATTTTGACTCAACCATAAATACAACATCAAAAAGTGTCCTGTTTGTCTGTTTCTCTGTCAGAACTGCATCGCCACTCATGAATGCAACGGTATCGACATCATCATCGCTTTGATCCTCAATGACATCAACCCCCTGGGCAAGAAGAGGATGGACCTGGTGCTGGAGCTCAAGGTTGTCTTGGTTTAGTAGTGATGTTCCACCCTGTTTGTTTTCCTTTATTATCCATTTGACATATTTCTTTGTTCTGTCTTGGTTTAATGCATTTTTTTAACCAACAGCACTCATGACAAGCTGAATGTTATTCATCCTCCTGATGCTCTGTATCCCTTGTAGGGTTGCAAAGGGTCTGAAACGTTTTCAGGAAATTTTCCATGGGAAGTTAAGCCTGGGAATTTTGGGAATTTTGCATAAATTCATCAAAAAAGTTAGCTTATAACAGTGAACCTTTTTTGTTGGATACACATAGGCGATTCTAGGTCTTGTGGCATATTTTGGTTAAACTATCCCCAATTCAATGGAATTGCATCCCTCTGCATGCACAGTGCTTTCTTCCATCACATGTGCAGTGCACTCTTCCATCACATGTACAGCTGATTCTCAAGATCTTGCACACTAATGAGATGCTATTGAGGCCACACTACTACACTGTCTGAGCCAAGGACTACATGCTTTCCGGTAAGTTTTGATTACAATACTGGGTGGGGTGAATATATTTTATATGACATACATAATTTTTTTGTTAACTAGTAAATAGTAGCCTACAGTAAAGTGTGTTTAAATAATTTCTAACTTGTTAACAATTTCTGCTAGTTAGTTTTTGCTACCATGTGGGTTTTAGCTTGCTTGAGCCTGCTAACTGAGGAGTGTTAATTCACCTGTTTCCATACATGTATAATTATAAAATATTTATCTTACAAATGAGTTGTTTAATCTAACAGCATAACTATTTATCTGTACATGGAATTATATTTGCTGTTTTCTTACTCATTTTTTTTAATCATCTTTACAGGAAAATGCCACGGGCACTATCTGATGTGTGGAGACATTTCACTGCAGCAAATGTAGAAGGAAAAGCTGTGTACATTTGCAAATACTGTGCCAAATCATATGCGAAGAATGCAACAAGGATGCAGAATCATCTGGCCAAGTTCATAAAGTTCCCTCAGTGCTCACAACAAGCAACCTCTGACAAAAGTCCCTCTACTTCTATTCGAGGTGAAAATGATGAATCAGACACCTTATCGATAGCAACAGCTCATGGTCCTCCTAGAATCAGAAGTTTTTTGACTCAATGAAGGAACGTAGTCAAAGAAATGCTGATGAATGTCTTGCTCGAGCTGTGTAAGCAAATGGTTCACCTGTGATGCTCACAGGCAATGTGTATTGGAAGAGATTTCTAAATGTTCTTCACCCAGCATACACCCCTCCAACCAGACATGCTTTATCTACTCATTTGCTGGATGCAGAGTTCAAATCGTAGGGAAAGCAGACTGTATTGCAATCATCTCTGATGGGTGATCGAATGTTTGTGGGCAAGGACTAATTAACTGCATCATCTCCACCCCTCAACCAGTATTCTACAAGAGCACAGACAAAAGGGACAACAGACACACCGGTCTCTACATTGCAGATGAGCTGAAGGCAGTCATCAATGACCTTGGACCACAGAAGGTATTTGCGCTGGTGACAGACAGTGCTGCGAACATGAAGGCTGCTTGGTCTAAAGTTGAGGAGTCCTACCCTCACATCACACCCATTGGCTGTGCTGCTCATGCATTGAATCTGCTTCTCAAGGACATAATGGCACTGAAAACAATGGATACACTCTACAAGAGAGCCAAGGAAATGGTTAGGTATGTGAAGGGTCATCAAGTTATAGCAGAAATCTACCTCACCAAGCAAAGTGAGATGAATAAGAGCACCACATTGAAGTTGCCCAGTAACATCCGTTGGGGTGGTGTTGTCATCATGTTTGACAGTCTGCTGGAAGGGAAAGAGTCTCTCCAAGAAATGGCCATATCACAGTCTGCCGATATGGACAGCCCCATGAAGAGGATCCTCCTGGATTATGTATTTTGGGAGAGAGTGGTAAGCAGCCTGAAACTCCTGAAACCTATAGCAGTAGCCATTGCACGGATTGAGGGAGACAATGCCATCCTGTCTGATGTTCAGAGTCTGCTTGCAGATGTAAGAGAAGAAATCCGTACTGCCCTGCCCACTTCACCGTTGCTCCAAGCAGAGGAAACTGCAGTTCTGAAATACATAAAAAAAGTGTGAAGACTTCTGCCTGAAGCCCATACATGCCGCAGCGTACGTTGGACCTCAAGTATGCTGGCAAGAGTATCCTGTCTGGTGCAGAGATCATTCAATGCCTATGGTGTCGTCACTACCATGTCTCGCCACCTTGCCTGGATGAGGGCAAGGTTCTTGGCCGTCTGGCGATGTACACTTCCAAGAAAGGGCTGTGGGATGGAGATGCAATATGGCAGTTGTGCCAACATATCTCATCAGCCACCTGGTGGAAGGGACTTGGTGGATCTGAGGCCTTTCGCCTGTTGCCTCCATCATCCTCCAAATTCCACCAACATCAGCCGCCTCAGAGCGCAACTGGTCCTTGTTTGGGAACACACACACCAAAGCACGCAACAGACTGACCAATACAAGGGTTTACAAATTGGTGGCTATCAGGGCAAATTTGAGGCTTTTTGAGCCTGAAAACGAGCCATCCTCAACAAGGTTGGAAAGTGACAGTGAAGATGAGGTCTCAGAGTCTGATGTTTAAGAGGTGGACATTGAGGAGGTCCAGGGAGAAGACATGGAAGCCTGAGAGGAAGACAACCAAAGCTTTAGTTTCTAGACTATCTTTTTACAGATGTACACTACCGTTCAAAAGTTTGGGGTCACTTAGAAATGTCCTTGTATTTGAAAGAAAAGCACCTTTTTTTGTTCCTTAAAATAACATCAAATTGATCAGAAATACAGTGTAGACATTGTTAAAGTTTATCATTTTAAAAGGCTAATTGATCATTCGAAAACCCTTTTGCAATTATGTTAGCACAGCTGAAAACTGTTCTACTGATTAAAGAAGCAATAAAACTGGCCTTCTTTAGACTAGTTGAGTATCTGGGGCATCAGCATTTGTGGGTTCGATTACAGGCTCAAAATGTCCAGAAACAAAGACTTTCTTCAGAAACTCGTCAGTCTATTCTTGTTTTGAGAAATTAAGTCTATTCCATGCGAGAAATTGCCAAGAAACTGAAGATCTTGTACAATGCTTTGTACTACTCCCTACACAGAACAGCACAAACTGCCTCTAACCAGAATAGAAAGAGGAGTGGGAGGCCCCGGTGCACAACTGAGCAGAAGACAAGTGCATTAGAGTGTCTAGTTTGAGAAACAGATGCCTCACAAGTCCTCAACTGGCAGCTTCATTAAATAGTACCTGCAAAACACCAGTCTCAATGTCAACAGTGAAGAGGCGACTCCGGGATTCTGGCCTTCTAGGCAGAGTTGCAAATAAAAAGCCATATCTCAGACTGCCCAATAAAAAGAAAAAATTAAGATGGGCAAAAGAACACAGACATTGGACAGAGGACCTTTGCCTAGAAGGCCAGCATCCCGGTGTCGCCTCTTCACTGTTGACGTTGAGACTGGTGTTTTGCAGGTACTATTTAATGAAGCTGCCAGTTGAGGACTTGTGAGGCATCTGTTTCTCAAACTAGACACTCTATTGCACTTGTCTTCTTGCTCAGTTGTGCATATTCCCTTTTGTTGTTCAGTAAAATCATGTGAAGAGTCAACTAATGTTAAATTCGTAACTACATTTATTTCATTTTTTTTCTATTGGAAGGATTTAATCATTTGCAGTAATGTCTACTTATGATAAGGTAAAATGTTTCTGTTTCTGTCTCCATATGAAATGGTAAATATATCCAATGCAAAAAACATCTACATTTAAATGGTATTAATATTAATTTACATATATTCCCGTTAATTCCCGTATATTCCTGTTAATTCCCATATATTCCCGGTAATTCCCACGGAAAGTTTCCACCTCTGAATATTCCCCAAAATGTGCAACCCTAATCCCTTGCCCCTCTCTCTGTTCCAGAATAACGCCTCCAAGCTCCTCTTGGCCATCATGGAGAGTCGCCACGACAGTGAGAATGCAGAGAGGATACTGTACAACATGAGGCCTAAAGAACTGGTGAGTGCCATGTATTGGTAGTCAGATATACCTGCAGCACGGCATGGCACAGAGGACATTGTTAAGGGGAAGTTATCTGACGGTCTGGTTTGTGACGTTCATATGCAGGTGGAGGTGATAAAGAAGGCCTACATGCAGGGGGAGGTGGAGCCGGAGGAGCCTGCTGAGGAAGATGAAGATGGTGAGGAAGAGCATGCTGCCTCTCCACGAAACGTGGGCCACAACATCTACATCCTTGCTCATCAGGTACTGTAGACCGCTGACTGACTGCATGCAACTTTACACCTCCTGTAACAGCTCCTATACAACCTATAAACGTATTACATCAGAGCTCTTCCACTCTAACCCCCTTTAGGCACAATTCAGCTCTATTCACGACTGTGTCTATTCAAGTAGTTATGTGGGTGAACAACACAGACAGTTTCAGTTATGTAAATAAAAATGTTGATCCCAAGGCATGATGCCCAGCATGCTAGTGCGTGAAAACTGAACAGTGGCATGTACTTTCAGATGCATCTGGTGTTGCAGTGATCTGGTGTCAGTTTCAGTTCCCTGTCCCCACAGGCAGCTAGAGGAACTTCCAGAACACACCTACTGCAACACGTTTCATGCCACCTATCAGATACAATGAGGAAAAATAGACCCCAAAAAATGAAGTTGGTGACTTAGAAAACCCTGATTGTAAATTTTGACCAATGACAGTACAATAAAAATGCATAAGTATAATGTGATACATCACCTGATGGCATTGGTGCATTCATGCAATGCATTGGTGCGTTCATCCAGTTGGCCCGCCACAACAAGGAGCTGCAGGCCATGTTGAAGACCTATGGGGAGGGGGATGATGCCCTGGAGTTCTATGCCAAGCACACAGCTCAAATTGAGGTCAGTCATTTTATCCATCTGATTTCACCATGTAGTTTTCTGTTTTATTACCCCTGTATTAACTTTGGTGGATGGCAATGTTTTGACTTTTTGTTATCCTAGGCATGTGACAGTCATATTGTCTTTCTTTGCCTGCTGTCAGTATTTTGTATTTTGTTAGCGTATGAAAATTACAAGCATCCTTGGCATGTTTGCATGTGTTCTACTGTGAGCTCAGGAAAGGGAAAGAATGCTGTCAAGGAAGAGCTTTTCAAATGAGTGTACAAGGTGTTGTGCAGTGCTTTTATACACACAAACAATCCCCTTCTTTACTCCTCTTCACTTGTATAACAGTCTATTATAGCCAGATCATGTCTTAGACAGTTTTCCAAGATGAAGAATAGGCACCAACATGCCACTATCAAACCATAAAGTTTGGGGCCTACCCAGTCCAGGGCCTAGAGTTGCCCATCCTCCCCCTGAGAGAGAGGGTCTGTGATGGGCAGCACTGGCTGCATGTGGTTGTGCCCAGATTGTGCGGCTGGATCGCACCATGGAGCAGATAGTCTTCCCCGTGCCCAACATCTGTGAGTTCCTCACCAATGAGTCCAAGCTGCGGGTGTACTACACCACAGAGCGCGATGAGCAGGGCAGCAAGATCAACGACTTCTTCCTGCGCTCCGAGGACCTCTTCAACGAGATGAACTGGCAGAAGAAGCTGCGAGGTACTCAAGAGCCAACCACTGGTAACGCAAACACGGTTCCCTGTGCGTCCCTCTCCCTACCTCTCTATACTAGGTACCTGCTTTACATGCCCTCACCCCTCCCTGACCCCTCAGGGCCCCTCAGGAGACTCCCCAGGCTGGGTCAGGTCCTCCATGTATGGGCCAGAGACCCACCCTGAATCCTGGAGGAGAGAGGGCATGTAAAGGTTATATGTTAAGTTAAAGTACATAACATAAGGCGGATAAATGTTAAGATATTTACAATGTAAGGTTCCAGGGCTCCAGACTAACATCCCCCTGGTATCACTGGTCCCACTAACTTTTTCAATTGGTGGCGCTAGCCCATGATTTGGTGGCACCCAAAAACACATTTCTGCAGCATCCCACAATAGAATACATTTGAATTATAATCTTATACAGTATCTTATATCATCTTATATCATCTCATTATAAAGTCATTCACAAGGCTTTATTAAAAACTATAATAGATTACAGAGATGGTATTTCATCTATAAATTGTTACATCTAACCTCCCTTTGAAAACTTTAAAAAACGTATAATAATTCTTCCATGGGGAGAGAAATATTTGCTGTATTATAACTTATCTCATGCTATTTTACACATTTTGCCATGAGGCTGATTTTTTTTGTTGCTGTTTTAAAGCTCAGGGATTCTTGAAAGACGGGACAAACAACTTTTTTTCCACTAACATTTGTCTTAATATTAACAACATTTGAAATATATATTTTGATTCAACAAAGTATCAGCTATCACAAATCAAATTACATTTTATTGGTCACATACACATATTTGGCATGTAAAGGAACAACCTCTTAATAAAAATAAAAAAATATCAGAAAATGCAACTAACTGGATTTATGTCTCCTCCGTCAGACACCATAAAAAGCATTTAATTTTTAATATGATTGTCCAACAAGTGTCTAATGGCCTTGATTGTTTCATTCTAACATTAGATTATTCAAATATGTAATACAAATCTCCAAACGTATTTTTGTTTTGTTTTATAGTACTATTAAACGGTCCAGGGCTAATTTTGTTAGCGTTTTGGCATGTTTTTCTAGATTTAGAACATAAAACAACATTTATAAAGCAAACATTATCCCTTAGGTCTAGCACAGCAAATACTTAAGTTGATTAAGCATACTGTATGTTGCAGAACAGTGATTTTAAATATTTGTTCAGAATATTAACAAAAACTGTACTCCATCAGTGACGGAGTTGACAAACCACTGACAGAGTTGACAACAGACACTCAAAACAGACATACAGTGCATGCAACTCAATATTAGGAAGGTGTTCTTAATGTTTTGTACACTTAGTGTATCTTGATTAGATAAGTATTCAACCCCCTGAGTTAACACATGTTAGAATCACCGTCTTTCTCTAAGAGCTTTGCACACCTATTCAATATATGCCCATTATTCTTTAAAAAATTATTCAAGCTCTGTCAAATTGGTTGTTGATCATTTCTAGACAACCAATTTCAAGTCTTGCCATAGATTTTCAAGCTGATTTTAAGTCAAACTGTAACTAAGCCACTCGGGAAGATTCAATGTTGTCTTGGTAAGCAACTTAAGTGGCCTTGTGTTTTATGTTATTACCTTGCAGAAAGGTGCATTTGTCTCCCAGTGTCTGTTGGAAAGCAGATTGAACCAAGTTATGGGCTACCGAGTGGCCTTGTGTTTTAGGTTATTGTCTTGCAGAAAGGTGCATTTGTCTCCCAGTGTCTGTTGGAAGCAGGTTGAACCAAGTTATGGGCTCCCGAGTGGCGCAGCAGTCTAAGGCAGAGCATCTCAGTGCTAGAGGCGTCACCACAGACCCTGGTTTGATTCCAGGCTGTATCACAACTGCTCGTGATTGGGAGTCCCATAGGGCGGCACACAATTGACCCAGCGTCGACCGGGATAGGGTTTTGCCGTGGTAGGCCGTCATTGTAAATACTAATTTGTTATTAACTGACTTGCCTGGTTAAATGAAGGTTAAATAAAAATATGCTCATTTTTCAGTTAATATCCATTATCAGTTTTTTTCCTCTAGGAAAAATGGTCTATTACCAATGTGATCATATACTGTGGCTAACATCTTGAAATATAATTTTTTTAAATGGTCTGAGAAGAACAACATTAGCAGGGCAATTCAAGCATAGCCAATATGCTGTGATAATGTATTGGGCCCATAGCTTACTACACAAACCTCATTGCAACATAACTGTTTTTAATTGGTTAATGTTGCATAGGCATATGTTTTTTTAAGTCATGTTTTGAGCGGTAGATCTCGGCTTGCATTTTGACTCAAAGTGATCTTGATTCAGAAAAGGTTGGTGACCACTGCCTTAGTGACTTATTAAAAACATAATGCATGTTTTGGAATATTTGTAGTCTGTACAGGCTTCCTTTTTTTTCACTCTGTCATTTATGTTAGTATTGTGGAGTAACTACAATGTTGTTGATCCCCTCAGTTTTCTCCTATCACAGCCATTAAACTCTGTTTTAAAATCACCATTGACCTCATGGTGAAATCCCTGAGCAGTTTCCTTCCTCTCCGGCAACTGAGTTAGGAATGGCGCTTGTATCTTTGTAGTGACTGGGTGTATTGACACACCATCCAAAGTGTAATTAATAACTGCACCATGCTCAAAGAGATATTCAATGTCTGTTTTTAATTTTGTCCATTTTTTTACACCAATCTATCAGTAGATGCCCTTCTTTGCGAACCATTGGAAAAACTCCCTGGTCTTTGTGGTTGTATCTGTGCTTGAAATTCACTGCTCAAATGAGGAGCCTTCCAATTATCTGTATGTGTGGGATACAGAGATCATCTAAAAATTATGTTAAACACGATTATTGCAAACAGATTGTGTCCTTGCTACTTATTATTTTACTCCTAAAATGATTTAGGCTTGCCATAACAAATGGGTTGAATACTTATTGACTCAAGACATTTCAGCATTTCATTTTTATTAATTCGTAAACATTTCTCAAAACATAATTGCACTTCGACATTATGGAGTATTGTGTGTAAATCAGTGACAGAAAATCTAAATTGAATACATTTTAAATTCAGGCTGTAACACAACACAACTTTCTGAAGGCACTGTATTTTTGTTTAATACAAACATTCGTAAAATATGGACAATTATTAATTTGAAAACCCCTTATAAAAACATAACCATTCTATCAGATCTTTCAGCACTCTGACGGAGTTGACAAAATGCCATTTTTATTCTTCTTTCAAGTGGTATACACAGTAGCAATTTTGTTTCCATAGTTGATATATTACTCTAAAACCAAATTAAATGTAATAGAATATTCATTTTGGTTCAAATATATCAGGCAGATAGAGTTGACAGTTTATGGTTGTAACCATGGTAAATCCAATATTGTTTGTTTAAATCTATCAAAAGTAGAGAACTTTCTAGAGTATGAGTGGTATTGTTTCACTACATGTAATGAGGACATGAATAAGGGGTCCTTATGGTATAGCTGACCCTGACGGAGTTGATCAAATATCCGGACACATCTTTTAGGAATCACAGTTTTGAGAGAAATATTCTTTAAAGATACAGAGGGCTATTGTAAGAAACTGCATAAGAGTGATAGAGGCGTCACTACAGACCCTGGTTCGATTCCAGGCTGTACCACAACCGGCCGTGATTGGGAGTCCCATAGGGCGGCGCACAATTGGCCCGCCGTCGTCGGGGTTTGGCCGGGGTAGCCCGTCCTTGTAAGTAAGAATTGGTTCTTAACTGACTTGCCTAGTTAAATAAAGGTTAAATAAAAAATACATAAAATATCATTTTTCAGTTAATATCCATTTATTATCAGTAAAAAAATAATATTTAAACACTTTTTCCACTATTTTGGGGGGGGGGGGGGGGTCCTTTGCTCATGACAGGGGGATTTCCAGGCATAGAGCCAACATGGAAATGAATAATATTGAAAGTATTTAGAAAATTCCCAAAACAAATCTTTCCCCTATAAAATTCCCCTAAATGTACATGTTAAGCTCAAATAATGCAACAAAATGTTTTGTTTTACTAAAAAAAATTAAGTTTACCTGCCGAGCAAGGATTGACCCAACTTTCAAGAATCTCTGAGCTAATTTCCTGCTATTTTCCACTTTTCTATAAGGCTGAGAGAAAATTATGCAATTTCTTTCATGGCTTTAGATGTGTTCATATGCTATCCACAACCCCCAAAAATGGGGGCTGCCCCGCCTTGCGGGGGCTGTTGGGATATGTGCTACGCCAGTAACACACACACACACAAATAATCACATGGGATATATTCTGATTGTTTACTTCACCGAGTACATGTGGTAAAGGAGGGAGAGTATAGATAGCTAGGCAAGAGGCTGAGCTTCTCTGAGAATAGGGGATGATCCTCTCCCAGGGTGTAATGAGATTGGAGGTCAGTCTGAGTGGGTCTCTTCCAGAGAGAGTCAGTCCAGAATCCGTCAGACAGTCAGTAGAGGAGCAGTCAATACTCCCTTCACACACAACTGCTGGCACCAGGCCCACAAGTGTTGTGGCAGGACAGACTGAGAGAGAGTAGGAAGTCCGCTGACATGAGCGATCTATAGGACTGCTCCCTGGTGGAGGACATGACCAGATTAGGCCTAACTACAGAAGAATGGGATCCAAACACCATTAGAGTGACTGGGGGAGAGAGTGATTCAAGAGGGCTAGAGAGGAAAGGAGTTTCTGAGGAGGTAGAGGATGAGGCGCTTTGAAAATTAGATATCTCTCAGAATCTGTTTGCAAACACTAAGCCTGTGACGATAGAGTCATTATCTGATTAAGCATTGTCCTACAATAGTAACTCATGGTGCAATTGTTGGAGCTCTCATCCCCAAGTCTACCCACCCAACGTATCCCATGTTGCACATCCAGTAGGGCGTCTCCTTATTGACGCCTAGCACCTGATCCCTTCATCCCCCTTCAGGCTGCGGTCGCTGTATGACTGCACTCTTTGTTTCCTCAATGGGAGCGTGTTTCTGCCTGTCTGTCCCTCTGTGAGCCCTGTACTGCAAGAGGGGACTGTACTCTGACACACGTGGCACACTTGTCTTATCTGAATGAATCAGCAGCACAGCGACTGAGAGAACATGTTGTTTCGTTGGTGCATGAGTGCGGTGGCTGTTGTTTATAAAAGTCCCCACCCTTAGTTCCTCTTTTCAAATGAAAAAAGGGTTGACTGTTGAGATTCCGAGTTGAAGTTCTATTTCCCAGGGTTGGACAGTACTGAACACTCCAAAATCACCCAATAGGTTTAATGTACACCAAATAAGCATGCTAATCTGCTTTGCACCCTTTTGATGTTTAGGTGATGTTTTTGCTTTGCTGTTTAGTGTGTATTTGACCCTTGCAAATTACCCAACTGACCCTACCCTTACGCTATTTAATAAACTGACTGTGAACCCTAACCTGGACGTAAGTTTAATGCAGAATTAACCCTCAATTTGGATACATTTCTAAAGACATTAAAATGAAAACAGTGCTCTGGTGTGAAAATGTATAAACTTATGTATCTATTGTAACTATGTAGTACTATGTACTATTATCATCAAGCTTTGATTATTAGAATCAACTGTATAGTGCTAGGGCAAAAAGCTAAATGTGCACCCTTTGGGGTCCCCAGTACCGAGTTTGGGAAACACTGCCCTACTGTGTATCATGCTTCAGCTGGCACAAACAAGGCAAACACTTCTGTCATTTCCTGCATCATTTGCAGGATAGTCACAAGACGTCCCACTGGGGTGTATTATTTGCTGCAAGGAAAAACTGATAAGTGAATCGGCCAATCACCCATGATGTTTGGGTACCAGTTAACAATAACCTTACTACAACTAACCAATTGATACAACATTGTCACTCCTTCCCCCTTTCAAAATGATCATACTTGACATACAGTACCAGTCAAAAGTTTGGACACACCTACTCATTCCAGGGTTTTTCTTTATTTCTACTATTTTCTACATTGACGATAATAATAGTGAAGACTTCAAAACTATGAAATAACAAATATGGAATCATGTAGTAACCAAAAAAGTGTTAAACAAATCAAAATATATTTTATATATTGTTCAAAGTAGCCACGCTTTGCCTTGATGACAGCTTTGCACACTCTTGGCATTCTCTCAACCAGCTTCATGAGGTAGTCACCTGGAATGGATTTCAATTAACAGGTGTGTCTTGTTAAAAATTAATTTGTGGAATGTCTTTCCTTCTTAATGCGTTTGAGTCAATCAGTTGTGTTGTGACAAGGTAAGGGTGGTATACGGAAGATAGCCCAATTTGGCAAAAGACCAAGTCCATATTATGGCAGGAACAGCTCAAATAAACAAAGAGAAATGACAGTCCATCATTACTTTAAGACATGAAGGTCAGTCATTCCGGAAAACGTCAAGAACTTTGAAAGTTTCTTCAAGTGCAGTCGCAAAAACCATCAAGCGCAATGATGAAACAGGCGCTCATGAGGACCGCCGCAGGAAAGGAAGACCCAGCGTTACCTCTGCTGCAGAGGATAAGTTCATTAGAGTTAACTGCACCTCAGATTGCAGCCCAAATAAATGCTTCACAGAGTTCAAGTAACAGACACATCTTAACATCAGCTGTTTAGAGGAGACTGCGCGAATCAGGCCTTCATGGTCGATTTTCTGCAAAGAAACCACTACTAAAGGACACCAATAATAAGAAGAGACTTGTTTGGCCCGAGAAACATGAGCAATGGACATTAGACCCGTGGAAATCTGTCCTTTGGTCTGATGAGTCAAAATTTGAGATTTCTGGTTCCAACTGCCGTGTCTTTGTGAGACGCAGAGTAGGTGAACGGATGATCTCCGCATGTGTGGTTCCCACCATGAAGCATGGAGGAGTAGGTGTGATGGTGTGGGGGTGCTTTGCTGGTGACACTGTCTGTGATTTATTTAGAATTCAAGGCAAATTTAACCAGCATGGCTACCACAGTATTCTGCAGCGATACGCCATCCCATCTGGTTTGCGCTTAGTGGGACTATCATTTGTTTTACAACAGGAAAATGACCCAAAACACACCTCCAGGCAGTGTAAGGGCTATTTGACCAAGAAGGAGAATGGAGTGCTGCATCAGATGACCTGGCCTCCACAATTGCCAGACCTCAACCCAATTGAGATGGTTTGGGATGAGTTGGACCGCAGAGTGAAGGAAAAGCAGCATATGTGGCAACTCCTTCAAGACTGTTGGAAAAGCATTCCTCATGAAGCCGGTTGAGAGAATTCCAAGAGTGTGCAAAGCTGTCATCAAAGCAAAGGGTGGCTACTTTGAAGAATCTGAAATATAAAATATACACTACTGTTCAAAAGTTTGGGGTCACTTAGAAATGTCCTTGTTTTTGAAAGAAAAGCACATTTGTTGTCCATTAAAATAACATCAAATTGATCAGAAATACACTGTAGACATTGTTAATGTTGTAAATGACTATTGTAGCTGGAAACGGCTGATTTTCTTTTAATGGAATATCAATCAATCAATCAAATGTATTTATAAAGCCAGCTGATCAGCTGATATCAGCTTTCACAAAGTGCTGTACAGAAACCCAGCCTAAAACCCCAAACAGCAAGCAATGCAGGTGTAGAAGCACGGTGGCTAGGAAAAACTCCCTAGAAAGGCCGGAAGCTAGGAAGAAACCAGGCTATGAGGGGTGGCCAGTCCTCTTCTGGCTGTGCCGGGTGGAGATGTATCTACATAGGCGTACAGAGGCCCAATATCTACATAGGCATACAGAGGCACATTATCAGCAACCATCATGCCTTTGTTCCAATGGCATGTTGTTAGCTAATCCAAGTTTATCATTTTAAAAGGCTAATTGATCATTAGAAAACCCTGTTAGCACAGCTGAAAACTGTTGTACTGATTAAAGAAGCAATAAAACTGGCCTTCTTTAAACTAATTGAGTATCTGGGGCATCAGCATTTGTGGGTTCGATTACAAGATCAAAATGTCCAGAAACAAAGATTTTCTTCTGAAACTCGTCAGTCTATTCTTCTTCTGAGAAAGGAAGGCTATTTCATGCGAGAAATTGCCAAGAAACATAAGATCTTGTGCAACGCTGTATACTACTCCCTTCACAGAACAGCGCAAACTGGCTCTAACCAGAATAGAAAGAGGAGTGGGAGGTCCCGGTGCACAACTGAGCAAGAGGACAAGTAAATTAGAGTGTCTAGTTTGAGAAACAAATGCCTGACAAGTCCTCAACTGGCAGCTTCATTAAATTGTTCTCACAAAACATCAGTCTCAACATCAACAGTGAAGAGGCGACTCCGGGATTCTGGCCTTCTAGGCAGAGTTGCAAAGGAAAAGTAATATCTCTGACTGGTCAATAAAAATAAAATATTAAGATGGAGAAAAGAACACAGACATTGGACAGAGGCACTCTGCCCAGAAGGCCAAATGTGTTTACATGTGCAATAGATACTGTGTGTATTTGCATCTCCTTTGAATCCTGACTTAGTTCGACGAGTGCAGCAGTATTGTGATGGTGGTGTAGTTGTAGTAGTGAATGCACTGTGTGGTTGTCTGGTGTAGAAGTGATACTGTTGACTGTCTATTGACTGTGTGTGTTGGCACTCCTCGTCCCCTCTCCAGCCCAGCCCATTCTATACTGGTGCTCTCGCAACATGTCCTTCTGGAGCAGCATCTCCTTCAACCTGGCCGTACTCATGAACTTGCTGGTGGCCTTCTTCTACCCTCTGGAAGGAATCAGCAGAGGTCAGTGACTTCTCTCCTCTGTCCTCCACCTCCCCTTCCTCCTTTTCCTCCCCATCCTCCATCTCTTAATCATCTGAGTAATTTGTAGGGTGTCTGTGGCAATCAATGGCTGAGCTCTGTATGTGTAAAATCAAATCAATCACATTTAATTGGTCACATACACGTGATTTTTAGATGTTATTGCGGGTGTAGCGAAATGCTTTTGCTTCTAGTTATGACAGTGCTGTAATATCTAACAAGTAATATCTAACAAATTACAAAACATATACCCAATACACACAGATCTAAGTAGGAATGAATTAAGGCTATATACATATGGACGAGCGATGTCAGAGCAGAATGGACAAAGATACAGGAGAAAATTATAGAAAAAAACTGTGTATACAGTTGAAGTCGGAAGTTTACATACACCTTGGCCAAATACATTTAAACTCAGTTTTTCACAATTCCTGACATTTAATCCTAGTGAAAATCCCCTGTCTTAGGTCAGTTAGGATCACCACTTTATTTTAAGAATGTGAAATGTCAGAATAATAGTAGAGAGAATTATTTATTTCATATTTTATTTCATTCATCACATTCCCAGTGGGTCAGAAGTTTACATACACTCAATTAGTATTTGCTAGCATTGCCTTTAAATTGTTTAACTTGGGTCAAACATTTTGGGTAGCCTTTCACAAGCTTCCCACAATAAGTTGGGTGAATTTTGGCCCATTCCTCCTGACAGAGCTGGTGTAACTGAGTCAGATTTGTAGGCCTCTTGCTCGCACACACTTTTTAAGTTCTGCCCACAAATTTTCTATAGGATTGAGGTAAGGGCTTTGTGATGGCCACTCCAATACCTTAACTTTGTTGTCCTTAAGCCATTTTGCCACAACATTGGAAGTATGCTTGGGATCATTGTCCATTTGGAAGACCCATTTGCGACCAAGCTTTAACTTCCTGACTGATGTCTTGAGATGTTGCTTCAATATATCCACATAATTTTCCACCCTCATGATGCCATCTATTTTGTGAAGTGCACCAGTCCCTCCTGCAGCAAAGCACCCCCACAACATGATGCTTCCACCCCCGTGCTTCACGGTTGGGATGGTGTTCTTCGGCATGCAAGCCTCTACCTTTTTCCTCTAAACATAACGATGGTAATTGTGGCCAAACAGTTCTATTTTTGTTTCATCAGACCAGAGGATATTTCTCCAAAAAGTACGATCTTTGTCCCCATGTGCAGTTGCAAACCGTAGTCTGGCTTTGTTTATGGCGGTTTTGGAGCAGTGGCTTCTTCTTTGCTGAGTGGCGTTTCAGGTTATGTCGATATAGGACTCGTTTTACTGTGGATATAAATACTTTTGGTCCTGTTTCCTCCAGCATCTTCACAAGGTTCTTTGCTGTTTTCTGGGATTGATTTGCAATTTTCGACACCAAAGTACGTTCATCTAATGGAGACAGAATGCATCTCCTTCCTGAGCGGTATGACGGCTACGTGGTCCCATGGTGTTTATACTTGCGTACTATTGTTTGTACAGATGAACATGGTACCTTCAGGCATTTGGAAATTGCTCCCAAGGATGAACCAGACTTGTGGAGGTCTACAAAAAAAAATTCTGAGGTCTTGGCTGATTTCTTTTGATTTTCCCATGATGTCAAGCAAAGAGGCACTGATTTTGAAGGTAGGCCTTGAAATACATCCACAGGTACACCTCCAATTGACTGAAATGATGTCAGTTAGCCTATCAGAATCTTCTAAAGCCATGATTTTCTGGAATTTTCCAAACTGTTTAAAGGCACGGTCAACTTAGTGTATGTAAACTTCTGACCCACTGGAATTGTGAATTATAAGTGAAATAATCTGTCTGTAAACAATTGTTGGAAAAATGACTTGTGTCATGCACAAATTAGATGTCCTAACCGACTTGCCAAAACTATAGTTTGTTAACATGAAATGTGTTGAGTGGTTGTAAAACAAGTTTTAATGACCCCAACCTAAGTGTATGTAAACTTCCGACTTCAACTGTACATATGAGATGAGTAATGCAAGATATGTCAGCATTATTATTTGAATGAGATAACGTAGAATAGTATAGAAAACAGGATATACACATGAGAAGAGTAAGGCCAGGTATGTAAACATTAAGTGACTAAGATACTGTAGAATAGTATAGAATACAGTATATACATATGAGATGAGTAATGCCAGATATGTGAACATTAAAGTCACATGTGTTCCATTCCTTAAAGTGGACAGTGATTCCTAGTCTATGCCTAAAGGCAGCAGCCTCTAATGTGCTAGTGATGGCTGTTTAACTTCTTGGGGACCCCTTCGAGATAGGATCCCGTTAACGGGATTGTTTGTTTTTTCAAAACAGCAAAAATCTAATAATTTCAATTTCTCAAACATACGACTATTTTACACAATTTTAAAGATACACTTCTCCTTAATGTTACCACATTGTCTGATTTCAAAAAGGCTTTACAGCGAAAGCAAAACATTAGATTATGTTAGGAGAGTACATAGACAAAAATAACCACACAGCCATTTTCCAAGTAAGGAGATATGTCACAAAAACTGAAAACACAGCTAAATGAAGCACTAACCTCTGACGATCTTCATCAGATGACACTCCTAGGACATCATGTTACACAATACATGTATGTTGTGTTCGATAAAGTTAATATTTATATCCAAAAACAGAATTTTACATTTGCGCGTGACGTTCAGAAAATGTTTAGCCTCCAGAACTTCTGGTGAATGAGCACAAATATTACAGAAATACTCATCATAAACGTTGACAAAATACATAACAATTATTTTAAGAATTATAGATACAGTAGTCCTTTATGCAACCGCTGTGTCAGATTTTAAAATAGCTTTTTGGCGAAAGCACATTTTTCAATATTCTGAGTACATAGCTCAGCCATCACGGCGAGCTATTCAGACACCCGCCAAGTTCGGGGAAACCTAAACTCAGAATTAGTATTAGAAATATTGTATTACCTTTGCTGATCTTCGTCAGAATGCACTCCCAGGACTGCTACTTCCACAAGAAATGTTGTTTTTGTTCCAAATAATCCATATTTATGTCCAAATACCTCTGTTTTGTTCGTGCGTTCAGGTCACTATCCAAATGCATAACGCGCGAGCGTAATTTGAGACACAAAAAGTCAAAATGTTCCATTACCGTACTTAGAAGCATGTCAAGCGCTGTTTAAAATCAATCTTTATGGTATTTTTAACGTAGAATTGCGATAATATTCCAACCGGACAATAGCGTATTCATTTCAGAAGAAAAATAAGGAAAGGCCCGCTCGCGTGACGCGCATATCCAATCCCTTTGTTGCCAGGCAGGCCACTCAGTAACTGAGCTCCTATATTCTGCCCGGTTACTGGATACGGATGAAACAACTTTCGGAGGGCTTTTGACTGCCAATGGAAGCCTTAGGAAGTGCAACGTGACCCCTAAGTATTTGTAGTTTCATGGGGATTCAAAAGTAGAACTACAATTCTCAGACCTTCCACTTCCTGGTTGAAATGTTCTCAGGTTTTTGCCTGCCATATGAGTTCTGTTATACTCACAGACACCATTCAAACTGTTTTAGAAACTTCAGAGTGTTTTCTATCCAAATCTACTATAATATGCATATTCTATTTTCTGGGCACGAGTAGTAACCAGTTTAATTTGGGTACGTTTTTCATCCGGCCGTGAAAATACTGCCCCCTAGCCCTAAGAGGTGGCCTTGAGATAGAACCTGTTTTTCAGTCTCTCGGTCCCAGCTTTGATGCACCTGTACTGACCTCGCCTTCTGGATGATAGCGGGGTGAACAGGCAGTGGCTCGGGTGGTTGATGTCTTTGATGATCTTTTTGGCCTTCCTGTGACATCGGGTGCTGTAGGTATCCTGGAGGGTGGGTAGTTTGGCCCCGGTAATGCGTTGGGCAGACCGCACCACCCTCTGGAGAGCCTTGCGTTTGCGGGCGGTGGAGTTGCCGTACCAGGTGGTTTTACAGCCCGACAGGATGCTCTCAATTGTGCATCTGTAAAAATGTGTGAGGGTTTTTGGTGACAAGCCAAATTTCTTTAGCCTCCTGAGATTGAAGAGGCTCTGTTGCGCCAGGATCTCTGTTTATTCTACATGTGTGACTGTTACAAAACAGGATATTTGAACGAATGACACACAGAGACCATTAATGTGATGGGAGCTGCATTACAATGCATAATACACACAACCACAAGCTGTTTGGGAAGGTGAATGGAGCGTAAACTGGTTCACCCCTTTATTTTACTATTTTATGAAGTTCTTGTGATTCTACTTTGCCGTACTTTACATTTCAACAGTAATTTACAATACACATGCTTATTTAGACGTTTAGTGACTTGATGCCTACTGTGCCAAAGTGATTTAGAGTTGTTAAATGGGAGTGACCAGTGTGTTGCTATAAGGGGTGGCTCTAGCCTTTTATAGGCCCTAAGCGGGCACCTTTTTTTTGTGGCCCTCCTCTTTATGGCAGAGAAAAGTTTTAAAGGTTTTCTGCAGTTCTACACATTTTGCCATGGGCTGAGAGAAAATGTTGCATTTTCGGCCATGATTAGCAAAAGTTTAGATAACTGACAAATTTACAAATCTAAAAATTGTTAGCTGACATGGCTAATTGAGTGACTGTCTGACTGACAAAACAAAAGTAAAACTGCTGATATGCAACCAAATTTCAAACTTGCACCTTGTTTATTCTACTATTCTTACTCTAACAGTAAGTTGAAACCCTGACTAAGTTCATCTCCCCCTCGACTGCTTATGTCGCTTCTGCCTGGAGCCAGCCCTGGTTGCTTTATTGTCAAAATTCTGCTTTTAGCAACCATCAGAATTGGCTAAAAAAGGTGTTACGCACGCCAACATATTATGCAATAATTAAGAGTAAGCAAAGTGCGAAAATTATATCAAACGTTTTACCATTGCAACATTTGATGTAGGCCTACACTCACATTCAATGTGGTTGTCTGAAGCGTGCTATAGAGTTCACAGCTGGCGATGCCTCATCACAATGGATTATTCCCCATCATTTGCAATAATGTCAATGAGTGTAATCACAATTTTTCCTTTGCGGTAAAAATATCAAATAAAAAATGTTTTATTGTCACATACACCTGATAGGTGCAGTGGATATGTTGTTTTACAGGGTCAGCCATAGTAGTACAGTGCCCTTGGAGCAAATTGTGGTTAAGTGCTTTGCACAAGAGCACATCAACATATTTTTCACCGTGTTGACTCGGGTATTCAAACCAGTAACCATTCGGTTAGTGGCCCAACCACTAGGCTACCTAGTACCTGGCTCAGAGTTTGCCTGGGCAGTGTCTTAAGATCATCCTAAAATCTGCTCTGAGCTGGGAGTTCATTTAGTCTTATAACAGGTTTTAACAGGATTCCTAGGACCTTTTCTGAGATGCTTTCTGGATACAGGCCATGAGCTGAAGTTAAGACACACACACCCACTTAATGAACCTGTCACCAGATTCCTGTCTTCACGCTGACACTGATGAGCCTTCAGTCAGGATCCACTGCCATGTACAGTATCTGTCTCTATTGTTTGTAAATTGGGCTTTGTGTGTGTACTATGTGTTGCCTCCATGTGGTCTGGTTACACTGAGCCTGGCAGGAACCATAATGCCCAGAACGCAGACTGCAGTGTTTGGTCTACCCTGAAAAGTGACACCTAACCAATAAGGCCTGGGGTGGGTCCCTCTCAGCTCTTAGATCATTCTCAAGAGTTTTGTCAGATAATCAATGTCCGATAAGCAGCAACAAAGTAGAAGAAATTAGAATGTGCTTGAAATCTATATATCTGTGTGTAACCGATGTGAAATGGCTAGTTAGTTAGCGGTGGTGCACGCTAATAACGTTTCAATCGGGTGACGTCACTCGCTCTGAGACCTGAAGTAGTTGTTCCCCTTGCTCTGCAAGGGCCGCAGTTTTTGTGGAGCGATGGGTAACGATGCTTCGTGGGTGTCAGTTGTTGATGTGTGCAGAGGGTCCCTGGTTCAAGCCCAGGTTGGGGCGAGGAGAGGGACGGAAGCTAAACTGTTACATGTGGACATAAAGAAAAAGATGAATACACAATACAAGTAATACTCATTCTTTCTCTTGCTCTCTCTCTCCTCTTCTCTCCATGCCTAAGAGCAGTGTTAGTCTGTGGTGATGTGTAAACCACAACCCCAGTCATTAAGGCCTCTATTGTTCCAAGGCAGTTGCAGAGAGAAGACCCACATTGTGACTCACATAAACTTGACATTGTTCTGTCTAACTGGGGTCAAGCAGTGCAGTCCCTTTTGTGTGTGTGTGTGTGTGTGTGTGTGTGTGTGTGTGTGTGTGTGTGTGTGTGTGTGTGTGTGTGTGTGTGTGTGTGTGTGTGTGTGAGAGTGTGTGAGAGTGAGTGTGTGAGAGTGAGTGTGTGAGAGTGAGTGTGTGAGAGTGAGTGAGTGAGTGAGTGAGTGTGTGAGTGAGAGCGAAGGAGCTTAGCATCAGAAGCAAACTGTAGGGCTCAGGACACGTCCGCTAGTGTGCGATGGGGGAAATGATGTCAGCTTAACAATGTAGCCAGCCATCATGTGCATAAAGCCTTGGCTTGCATATCATTATTGCTCATAGTAAATCTTAAACGCACATACAACTGATTGGTCCATACTAATGTCTGTCTGGATGTATGCCAGCTCTAATGCTGCTCGTTGTTAATGTTCAATCCAGCTGCTTGTAAATAGATGTGAACTTCAGTGGCCTGGTAGACCTTTACAACTTTTTCAGCAATACTTTCTAAGTATATTGTGTGGAAGTGTGACATTAAGATAATAAACTAAGCTTTTATTGAAATACATTTTTGAGAGCAGAAATGCAAAGACTTGTGCTTACAGTATGCAGGTGTAGAGATAGATGAACAAAAAGTAGGAATAATAGGATTAGATTAGTGAGAAATGACACCTGTAATACTGTGTCTCTGAAAGGTGGTTTCTCTAAAGGTCCTGTGAGTTAACAGAATTGAGCATTGCCCAGAGCTCGGCAGATGCACTCTCCTATAAAACATTCCTGGGCTTGGCTGTGGAGTCCAGCTCCCTGGCGGGCTGTCAGCCGGCAGACCTGGGATCACTCCCAGACCATCCCTCATGAATTTCTCAGGAGCCAGGTGTATTTTTAGCTGCCCAAGTTATGTAACATGCACCTGTCATGTGATCTCTGCACGGAGAGGAGAAGAGGGGGCAAAACTGGCCTCTGGCTGAGGCCTAGAAGTGAATACTGCAAAACCGCCGATATTGTTCTCATCTTAACACACATGCACGCACACAGTTATCCGACTGACTTTGTCCTTGTGTTGCACAGATAGAGCTGGGACTTAGCCACCAAGTTAGTGCCAGGTAAGCTCATGTTAAAGCTTCACTGAACCACAATATTCTGATGTGTCACACCTTAACCTCTGTTGTAACTGGCAGTATTGTGATGTTCTAGAGCTCTGCCTCGTCTCCCCGAGGAGATATTTTGCCTGAGCATGTCCAACAGGTGAAATTACTGCAGACGGATGTCCCGCACTGGAGGCCTAGAACAGATTGTTTGCTTGTTAATACGACCCAATGCATTGCCATCTATCATTACAGCAGTTGGATGATGCTTGTAGTGTTGGCTGCTTTTGTCTTTTGATTCAACATTCAATATAAACAGATCTTTAACTGTATCTACAGTAGTCCTATGTGTCACTGAATGAATATTCCATGTAGGCATCTTGTATAGACAACACTATCCACGCCCCATCTCTACCTTTAACCCCACTTCTCACCTCTCTCCTCTCCCCCTCGTTCTTCCAGGTACGCTGGATGGTCACCTGTCAGCCCTGCTGTGGATCGCCATGCTGGTGTCCCTGGCGATCGTCATCATCCTGCCGCAGCCCCACGGTGTCCGGGTCCTCATCGCCTCCACCATCCTCCGCCTCATCTTCTCTGTGGGCCTGGAGCCCACGCTCTTCCTGCTAGGGGCCTTTAACGTGAGTGTGTGGGTGTGTGTGTGTGTGTGTGTGTGTGCCTCTGTGACTGGGAAGGTTTGTGGTCACATGGTCCTTTCATTGTAGCTCCTGTGCCCTCAAACGCCTTATCCAGTGTCCTTGCCTGACCTGTATGTGAGGTGAAGTGTGTAGTGTGTCACTGTGGGATTCCACAGAGCTGTGGCACTCTTGTGTCAACCAGACCAAATGAACACTCACTGTACCTATCCAGTGTATGTGACAATAAAACATTATTATTATTTTTGTTTTTTTTTGTTGGATGGATGCATGACCAATGTTTCTTGCACATCAAGTTTTTTGGAGTGATGTCAACTTTTCTGGGAGCAATTTTCCACCTCTATGCCAGTCTCTGTAAAATAACAAAAGTTGGTTGAGTCTTAGTCTGCTGTGCTTTATTGTTTCTGAATCTCTTAGTTGTTACAGATGCCAGTATGTACTTTTAAATGAACATGGCAAAGTTGTTGATCTTTCACTCAATCTTTCGATGTTTTCCACGTTCCTCAGGTCGGCAATAAGATGATCTTCTTGATGAGTTTTGTGGGGAACAGAGGGACGTTCACGCGGGGCTACAAGGCCATGATCATGGATGTAGAGTTCCTCTACCACCTCCTGTACCTGATCATCTGTAGTCTGGGTGTATTCGTCCATGTCTTCTTCTACAGTCTGCTGGTAAAAACTGTACTCTCACTCACTCGCCTTCTCGCTCGCTCACTCTCTCAAATCAAATCAATTCAAATTTGATTGGTTGCGTACACATATTTAGCAGATGTTATTAATTAAGGATGTAGCAAAATGCTTGTGTTCCTAGCTCCAACAGTGAAGAAATATCTAACAATACACAACAATACACACAAGTCTAAAAGTAAAAGAATGGAATTAAGAAATATAAAAATATTACAACGAGCAATGTTGGAGTTTGGAGTATGTGTGCATATACAGTTGAAGTCGGAAGTTTACATACACCTTAGCCAAATACATTTAAACTCAGTTTTTCACAATTCCTGACATTTAATCCTAGTAAAAATTCCCTGTCTTAGGTCAGTTAGGATCACCACTTTATTTTAAGAATGTGAAATGTCAGAATAATAGTAGAGAGAATTATTTATTTCATTTTTTATTTCTTTCATCACATTCCCAGTGGGTCAGAAGTTTGCATACACTCAATTAGTATTTGCTAGCATTGCCTTTTAAATTGTTTAACTTGGGTCAAACGTTTCGGGTAGCCTTCCACAAGCTTCCCACAATAAGTTGGGTGAATTTTGGCCCATTCCTCCTGACAGAGTTGGTGTAACCGAGTCAGGTTTGTAGGCCTCTTGCTCGCACACGCTTTTTAAGTTCTGCCCACAAATGTTCTATAGGATTGAGGTCAGAGCTTTGTGATGGCCACTCCAATACCTTGACTTTGTTGTCCTTAAGCCATCTTGCCACAACTTTGTAAGTATGCTTGGGGTCATTGTCCATTTGGAAGACCCATTTGCGACCAAGCTTTAACTTCCTGACTGATGTCTTGAGATGTTGCTTCAATATATCCACATAATTTTCCATCCTCATGATGCCATCTATTTTGTGAAGTGCACCAGTCCCTCCTGCAGCAAAGCACCCCCACAACATGATGCTGCCACCTCCATGCTTCACGGTTGGGATGTGTTCTTCGGCATGCAAGGTACACATCCAATTGACTCAAATTATGTCATTTAGCCTATCAGAAGCTTCTAAAGCCACAACATCATTTTCTGGAATTTTCCAAGCTGTTTAAAGCCACAGTCAACTTAGTGTATGTACACTTCTGACCCACTGGAATTGTGATACAGTGAATTATAAGTGAAATAGTCTGTCTGTAAACAATTGTTGGAAAAATTACTTGTGTCCTGCACAAAGTAGATGTCCTAACCGACTTGCCAAAACTATAGTTTGTTAACATGAAATGTGTGTAGTGGTTGAAAAACGAGTTTTAATGACTCCAACCTAAGTGTATGTAAACTTCTGACTTCAACTGTAGGGCAGCAGCCTCTAAGGTGCAGGGTTTAGTAACCAGGTGGTAGCCGGCTAGTGACTAAGTTCAGGGCAGGGTACTGGGTGGAGGCCGGCTAGTGATGGTTATTTAACAGTCTGATGGCCTTGGGATGGAAGCTCTTTTTCAGTCTATCGCCCCAGCTTTGATGCACCTGTACTGACCTTGCCTTCTGGATGATAGTGGGGTAAACAGGACGTTGCTTGGATGGCTGAGGTCCTTGATGATCTTCTTGGCCTTCCTGTGACACCGGGTGCTGTAGGTGTCCTGGGGGGCTGGCAGTGTGCCCCCGGTGATATGTTGGGCAGACTGCACCACCCTCTGGAGATCCCTACGGTTACAGACAGTGCAATTGCCGTACGAGGTGGTGATACATCCCGACAGGATGCTCTCCATGGTGCTTCTGTAAAAGTTTCTGACGGTCTTAGTGTAACCGGTGTGAAATGGTTAGCGGGGTGCGCACCAGTAGCGTTTCAATCGGTGACATCACTCGCTCTGAGACTTGAAGTAGTTGTTTCACGTGGCTTTTGTGGCGCGATGGGTAACGGATGCTTCGTGGGAGGCAGTTGTTGATGTGTGCAGTGTGTCCATGGTTTGAGCCCTGTTAGAGGCGAGGAGGGGGATGGCAGCAATACGGTTACATTTATGCTGTTGACCTGGATCACTGGTTGCTGCGGAAAAGGAGGAGGTCAAAAAGGGGTGAGTGTAACTGGTGTGAAATGGCTAGCTAGTTAGCGGATGCGCGCTAATAATGTTTCAATCGGTGATGTCACTCGCTCTGAGACTTGAAGTAGTTGTTTCTCTTGCTCTGCAAGGGCCTCTGCAAGGGCCGTTACCCATCCCTGTGGAGGGATGGGTAACGGTGCTTAGAGGGTGAAAGTTGTCCATGTGTGCAGAGGGTCCCTGGTTTGAGCCCAGGTAGGGGCGAGGAGAGGGACAGAAGCAAATGCTGTTACATTAGGGCCAAGCAAAATTTCTTCAACCTCCTGAGTATGCATACCACCTCAAAACATCCTCCTGAGGTTGCAATCCATTTCAGCACACTGTCTGTGTGGGTGGGCTGTTTCAGATTGTCAATGATGTGTATGCTGAGAAACCGGAAGCTTTTCACCTTCTCCACTACAGCCCCGTCGATGTGGATGGGGGCATGCTCCCTCTGCTGTCTCCTGAAGTCCACAATCAGCTCCTTTGTTTTGTTGGCGACACTCCACAATGGCCCTCATGTCCTCCCTGTAGGCTGTTTCGTCATTGTTGGTAATCAAGCCTACCTCTGTTGTGTCGTCTGCAAACTTGCTGATTGAGTTGGAGGCGTGCACGGCCACGCAGTCATGGGTGAACAGGGAGTACAGGAGGTGGCTGAGCACGCACCCTTGTGGGGCCCCTGTGTTGAGGATCAGCATAGTGGAGGTTTTGTTACCGACCTTTACCACCTGGGGGCGACCGGTCAGGAAGTCCATGACCCAGTTGCACAGGGCGGGGTTCAGACACAGGGCCCCGAGCTTAATGATGAACTTGGAGGGTACTATGGTGTTGAAGGCTGAGCTGTAGTTAATGAACAGCACTCTTACAAGTATTCCTCTTGTCCAAATGGGATAGGGCAGTGCGATGGCGATTGCGTCATCTGTGGATGTTTTGAGGTGGTATGCAAATTGCAGTGCGTTTAGGGTGTCAGGTAAGGTGGAGGTGATATGATTCTTAACTAGCCTCTCCAAACACTACATGATGACAGCTATGTGTACTACGGGGCGATAATAATTTATTTTAGTTACCTTCACTTTCTTGGGTACAGGAACAATGGTGGACATCTTGATGCAAGTGGGGACAGCAGGGGATCGGGAGAGATTGAATATATCCGTAAATAGCCAACTGGTCTGCGCATGCTCTGAGGACGCGTCTAAGGATGCCGTCTGAGCCGGCAGCCTTGCGAGGGTTAACATGTTTAAATGTCTTACTTTAGCCACGGAGAATAAGAGTTCTCGGAAGTGGCCCGCATCAGTAGCACTGTGTTATCCTCAAAGCAGGCGAAGAAGGTGTTTAGCTTGTCCGGGAGCAAGATGTTAGTGTCCGCGTTTCCCTTTGTATCCCTGCCACATATGTCTCATGTCTGAGCCTTTGATTGCGACTCCACTTTGTGTCTGTACTGATGTTTTGCCTGTTTTATTGCCTTACAGAGGGCATAACTGAACTGGGCCTTGTAGCCATCCCAGAAGGGAGAACAATGTCCCAAAGTTGTTGAACCGCGAGTACTGCAGGCAATGTGTTGGTAGAACTTCAGATTTGCATTATTAAAGTCCCCAGCTACAATAATTGCGGCCTCAGGATATACACATAGTCCAGTGTACTTTCTTGCGAGCCGCCGTGGTATCGGATTGAGGGGGAATATACACCTGTTGACGATGACCGAACAGAATTCTCTTGGGAGGTAATGCGGTCGGCATTTGATTGTGAGGTATTCTAGGTCGGGTGAACAAAAGGACTTGAGTTCTTGTATGTTATCACAATCACACCATGAGTAGTTAATCATGAAACATACACCTCCGCCTTTCTTCTTCCCAGAGAGTTCTTTATACCTATCTGCACAATGTACTGAGAACCCAACTGGTTGTATGGACTGGGACAGTGTATCTCACACACTCCCTCACCCTCCCCTGTCTCCCACTAAGCTGTGTTTGTCTCTTGTTTCTCCTGTAGCTCTTTGACCTGGTGTACAGGGAGGAGACACTGTTGAATGTGATCAAGAGTGTAACCCGTAATGGCCGCTCCATCCTGCTGACTGCCGTGCTGGCTCTCATCCTGGTCTACCTCTTCTCCATTGTTGGCTACATCTTCTTCCAAGATGACTTCCTCCTCAATATTGACAGGATACCTAATAAAACACTAGGTAAGGTCAAAGAGCAGGCACTATGACACTTAGGGGTTCCCAAACAGAACGACTTCTTCTATCCTCCCCATTCTGATTGTCACATTTTAAAATAACTTACACCAGATTTCCTGCTGTGAAATAACTCTGCAAGGCCAAATATGGTCCCTCCGTTACAATAGACAATATTGAGACAACAAAGGCACGAGTGTTTCTCCTGACGTTTTGTTTCCCTGTTTGGCAGAGAGTGGAGCCAGTATGGTGGGAGATTTTCTGTCAGCAGGAGTGTGTCGGAAGGACAGCGGGGAGAACTGCTCCACAGAAGCTGTTATGGATGGTATGTGCTCCAGGAAAAGTGTGGGTGTGGGTGTGTGTGTGTGTGTGTGCGCGCAGGCTTGCATGTGTGTCAAGGGGGTCTCCTGTGTCCTCACAGACCACCTGAGTCAGTCCTCCCCCAGAGGAGACGCTTCCCACAATTCCACTCAGACAGAAATCTGTACTATGAGGCAGTCATGGGATTAGGCCTTGGTTGGTCTTGGTTGGGTTTGGCTGGGGGAAGCACACAGGGTTTTAGACCTGGCTAGGTTTGGCTGGGCTGGGAGAGGCTATACCGACACTCCTGATGCCCAAATTGATGACATATGTCGTGCAGCTGAGAGTCGATGGATTCTGTTCAGTCAGTCGTCCTGATAAGCCCTTCGTTCCCAGCTAGCTAGTTTACGCTGGCAACAACAGCATGGCGCTACTTAAAACTTGTCAAAGAAAATGTGATGTTTATTTCAATGGGAGAAGGAGAAATAACGTGTAGTATTGGTCACCCTATGGAATCTGGATGTTACCGTGACATGCCAATTAGCTAACGTTACGACAAGCCGGTGTGAATGACCAATGCAACGGTGTTGTGAGGTGCTTCCCACTGGGCAGCAATTGCTTCACCGGGCAGCTGTATCACGTCACTGGCGGTAGTTGACGTTGCCAATTTCTACCATACTCCATTATACACTGCTCAAAAAAATAAAGGGAACACTAAAATAACACATCCTAGATCTGAATGAATGAAATAATCTTATTAAATACTTTTTTTCTTTACATAGTTGAATGTGCTGACAACAAAATCCCACAAAAATAATCAATGGAAATCCAATTTATCAACCCATGGAGGTCTGGATTTGGAGTCACACTCAAAATTAAAGTGGAAAACCACACTACAGGCTGATGAAACTTTGATGTAATGTCCTTAAAAACAAGTCAAAATGAGTCTCAGTAGTGTGTGTGGCCTTCACGTGCCTGTATGACCTCCCTACAATGCCTGGGCATGCTCCTGATGAGGTGGCGGATGGTCTCTTGAGGGATCTCCTCCCAGACCTGGACTAAAGCATCCGCCAACTCCTGGACAATCTGTGGTGCAACGTGGCGTTGGTGGATGGAGCGAGACATGATGTCCCAGATGTGCTCAATTGGATTCAGGTCTGGGGAACGGGCGGGCCAGTCCATAGCATCAATGCCTTCCTCTTGCAGGAACTGCTGACACACTCCAGCCACATGAGGTCTAGCATTGTCTTGCATTAGGAGGAACCCAGGGCCAACCTCACCAGCATATGGTCTCACAAGGGGTCTGAGGATCTCATCTCGGTACCTAATGGCAGTCAGGCTACCTCTGGCGAGCACATGGAGGGCTGTGCGGCCCCCCAAAGAAATGCCACCCCACACCATGACTGACCCACCGCCAAACCGGTCATGCTGGAGGATGTTGCAGGCAGCAGAACGTTCTCCACGGCGTCTCCAGACTCTGTCACGTCTGTCACATGTGCTCAGTGTGAACCTGCTATCATCTGTGAAGAGCACAGGGCGCCAGTGGCGAATTTGCCAATCTTGGTGTTCTCTGGCAAATGCCAAACGTCCTGCACAGTGTTGGGCTGTAAGCACAACCCCCACCTGTGTACGTCGGGCCCTCATACCACCCTCATGGAGTCTGTTTCTGACCGTTTGAGCAGACACATGCACATTTGTGGCCGCTGGAGGTCATTTTGCAGGGCTCTGGCAGTGCTCCTCCTGCTCCTCCTTGCACAAAGGCGGAGGTAGCGGTCTTGCTTCTGGGTTGTTGCCCTCCTACGGCCTCCTCCACGTCTCCTGATGTACTGGCCTGTCTCCTGGTAGCGCCTCCATGCTCTGAACACTACGCTGACAGACACAGCAAACCTTCTTGCCACAGCTCGCATTGATGTGCCATCCTGGATGAGCTGCACTACCTGAGCCACTTGTGTGGGTTGTAGACTCCGTCTCATGCTACCACTAGAGTGAAAGCACCGCCAGCATTCAAAAGTGACCAAAACATCAGCCAGGAAGCATAGGAACTGAGAAGTGGTCTGTGGTCACCACCTGCAGAACCCCTCCTTTATTGGGGGTGTCTTGCTAATTGCCTATAATTTCCACCTGTTGTCTATTCCATTTGCACAAGCGCACAGGGGTTTATGCCTGGCTGGGTTTGGCTGGGCTAGGGAAAGCACAGGGGTTTATGCCTAGCTGGGTTTGGCTGGGCTAGGGAAAGCACAGGGGTTTATGCCTGGCTGGGTTTGGCTGGGCTGGGGGAAGCGCACAGGGGTTTAGGCCTAGCTGGGTTTGGCTGGGCTGGGGGAAGCTCACAGGGGTTTAGGCCTAGCTGGGTTTGGCTGGGCTGGGGGAAGCGCACAGGGGTTTAGGCCTAGCTGGGTTTGGCTGGGCTGGGGGAAGCGCACAGGGGTTTAGGCCTTGCCGTGTGTGTCTGCTACTGGAGGACCAGGATCCAGAGGGAGGGGGAGGAGAGGTTAGGAATTAATTGCCATCAGGCACAGGACGTGTTCACTCTGAGAGGGCACCGGGGGCAGCTCATTGGGATCCTGGCATTCTAACAGACACTGTTGACTTCTTTAGAAAAATCTCCCAAATTAAAGATGACCTCAATGCTTCCTTAATGTGCTGAGCCAAACTTTTCTGGACCTTGTCAGGCCTGACGGTGTCTAGGTTCAAACTTCATGTAGGCTTCCACCACCATCACCACCACCCAAATGAATGACACTAGTCTGGTGACTTGCTGTTTTGTGAGAACTGTGGTATTGTCAGTGGTTCCTGTGCTGGGAAGAAGCTGGCTGTGGTATGGTTGATTTACAGGTTTATTTTGAGTGAGATGTTAAGCTTTGGTTTGCACAACATTGTCCTAATTCACTAAATCGTTTTTTTTCCCCCTCAAGACAGAATTTGCCATGAGGTATTGTATATGAGAAATGTAGATGTGAGTTAGAGGATTGGATTTGTTGTGGATATACACGATGTCCCTGATGTCCCTGTGCAGCTGCCATAGCCACCCAGCCGTCGGCGGTGGTGATTGAGGACAAGGAGCGGTCGTGTGACTCCCTCCTCATGTGTATCGTCACTGTCCTGAGTCACGGCCTGAGGAGTGGAGGTGGTGTGGGGGATGTTCTGCGGAAGCCATCCAAAGAGGTATGCAAATGCCCATGTTGAACACCATCAATCCATTTACATTTCCCACAGGTCCAGAAAGAGGAAGAAACCAACGCAGTTTAGCTTCACCTCAATCTCCATTATTGCTAATGAACAGGGAACAATTTTGCTGCAGTTATGCTTCACAGCTGCAGTCGTCTTTGATAGTTGACATGTTGAAATGTACAGGTGTATGTTACCAAATTACTTTTCCTGTCTCTCTTGTATTTGCTAGGAGCCTCTATTTGCTGGCAGGGTGATATATGACCTACTTTTCTTCTTTCTCGTCATCATCATCGTCCTCAACCTCATCTTCGGAGTCATCATCGACACCTTTGCCGACCTCAGGAGTGAGAAACAAAAAAAGGAGGAAGTCCTGAAGACAACATGCTTCATCTGCGGTGAGTGGCCCAACCTGGGTCTGGCTGGGCTCTTCTGGCCTGTGTCCACTGCTAGTGTTCAGTGGGCTGATGCTCAGCTATCATGGTGGTAGCTGCAATTTGAGCTGGGGTTGGAATGACTAGTGGATGTGGTCTGTAGAGTCTATGAAAATTAGTGCTATTTCACACTAGGCTTGTGGTGCAGTCCAGCGAGTGTTGGAGGAGGATGAACAGATGAGTGGTCTAACCTGAGACTGCACTGTAAGTCTGTCTGAGGCGGTTATTTAGCAATAAGGCCCGAGGAGGTGTGGTATATGGCCAATATACCACGGCAAAGGGCTGTTCTTTTGCACGACGCAACGCGGATTGCCTGGATAAAGCCCTTAGCTGTGGTATATTGGCCATATAACACACACCCCCGAAGTGCCTTTTTGCTATTATAAACTGGTTACCAACGTATTAGAGCAGTAAAAATAAATGTTTTGTCATACCCGTAGTATACGGTCTGATATACCACGGCTGTCAGCCAATCAGCATTCAGGGCTCGAACCAGCTAGTTTATACTGTTGCATGCCTCACAGCTGGCCCGTGGTAGAATGGGGGCTGTTTTACTCAGCTCAGCAGCATAAACATCACAACGCCTCCTCTTCCCAGAACCAGAGTGGTTAGTCATGGCTGATGCGATGCGGAGGAGTAACTTCCTCCTGTTACCATGCAGGTTCTTGACCATGTTAGTGTGCAACACTCACTCAGCCATGAGACACTCCTCCCAAAGTGCAATGCAATGGAAATGAACTTTATCACATCGACATACACAAGCTATTAGTTAATGTAGCCTTAGTTACTGTAGCCTATGCATTTTTTTTTTCATGCATTTTACGTATGGCTGGCCCCGTGGGATGAAGTAGGATAAATGGGCAAGTAAAATACAAATGTATGTAAGACATTGAGAACCAGCTTTAAGACCCTATTCTATTCTCCCTCTGAAGGGTATTGTATTCTTCTCTCCAATTACAGAACTAAAGTGACAGACTAAAGTCATGACAATCCACCAGACTGATAATGAATGAGTCATTATTGCCACACATGCATTTGTTTGTTTACAGATTAAGTAACTGCCATGCATTTATGTTCCAGCATGTGTGTTTGACAATTTGTTTTTGTGTGTCCCCTCGTGTGCAGGCCTAGAAAGGGACAAGTTTGACAACAAGACGGTGACATTTGAAGAGCACATCAAGGTGGAGCACAACATGTGGCACTACCTGTTTTTCATAGTGCTGGTGAAGGTGAAGGACTCCACAGAGTACACAGGACCAGAGAGCTACGTCGCTGAGATGATCAGGGTACGACTAGACTACTACGCGTATTATGACCTAAATATCTTATAACTTGTAAAGTACCAGCCAAAACAGCTTATTATGAAGGAAATTCTTGATAATACACATCAAGATAGGCAGGTATGTGGTCATAAATAGATCTCTGACAGGGAGTTGGCAGTTCTGCATGACTTCATCAGAAGCGTATTATGCTCACATATCTGAGCTTTGATCAAATGTGTCTCCTCAGAATGCAGGTCAGCTCATATACTAGATAGAGAGATTTTGGCATGCAGTAAAATATCTCTGTTCCATGGTGAGAATAAATCTAAAAACATGTTCAGAATCAGAAAACCACATAAGTGCCAATACATTGTAGACTTTTGAAAGGTCCTCCTCCACTGCTTTGCTGCAGATGGCCCAGTCCACCATCTACTAATCTAAATTAACTCAACCTAGGGTTATGTGGGTCCTGAGTCGAGGAGAGTTGATTGCTATGGCTGGCCAGGTTTTTCACCATTAATTGGCAGCTGGCCCAAAGCAGCGGCATTGTGTTGTGTAATCCCTGCCTTCGTGACCATTGAATCCCTCCAAAGTATTATCACATCTGTAAGCTTTGTGAATAGAGAATTAAGATCCAGACAATGTTCTGTTGGCATGGAGAATTAAGATCCAGACAATGTTCCGTTGGCATGAAATGTGTTAATCCCCGAAAGCAGCCATCCCAGCAAACCAAAATTGGTTCTGGGTAAGTTCCTAGAATATTCGTTCGGTTGTGGTAAATGTTCTCATAACACAAAACTGTCCAGTTGTGCTGATAATTATAGAATGTTTGTATAAAACTTTCACCTGATGTTGCAAGAAAGGTTCCGAGAACCCATTTCACCTGTTCTTTAAAGGTTCACAGAATGTTTCATTAGGTTGTGGGAACAGTCTGGAGGGAACATTGTGGGGACATCACAAAACGTATGTTCCAAAACAATAAAACTATACAGTTGTGTGGAAAATTCAACCATGTTTATTTTAGGGGGCAAAAACATTCACCTGATGTTACAAGAATGTTCCCAGAACACATTTCTTCTGTTCTTCAAAGGCTCCCAGAACATTTCTTAAGGTTGTGGGAACATTGTGGGTATATGACAAGAGAGAGTTTCCTAAAATGCTAAAACTGTCCAGTTGTATTGTATTTGTATTTATTATGGATCCCCATTAGTTGCTGCCAAAGCAGCAGCTACTCTTCCTGGGGTCCAACAAAATTAAGGCAGTTTATACATTACAATACATTCACAGATTTCACAACACACTGTGTCCCATCAGGCCCAAACTCCACCACTACCACATATGTACACTACTAAATCCTTGTGTATGTATAGTGTGTATGTTATCGTGTGTGTGTGTATGCATGTGTCTGTGCCAATGTGTATGTTGCTTCACAGTCCCCGGTGTTCCATAAGGTGATTTTTTTCTGTTTTTTATAATCTAAATTTACTGCTTTTGTGGAATAGAGTTCCATGTAGTATTGTGTGCCTCCCATAGTCTGTTCTGAACTTGGGGACTGTGAAGAGACCTCTTGTGTCATGTCTTGTGGGGTATGCATGGGTGTCCAAGCTGTGTGCCAGTAGTTTAGACAGACAGCTCGGTGCATTCAACATGTCAAAACCTCTCATAAATAAAAGTAGTGATGAAGTCAATCTCTCCTCCACTTTGAGCTAGGAGAGATTGACATGCATGTTATTAATATTAGCTCTCTGTGTACATCCAAGGGCCAGCCGTGCTGCCCTGTTCTGAGCCAATTGCAATTTTCCAAAGTCCTTTTTTGTGGCACCTGACCACACAACTGAACAGTAGTCCAGGTGCAACAAAACTAGGGCCTGTATGACCTGCTTTGCTGATAGTGTTGTTAAGAAGGCAGAGCATCACTTTATTATAGACAGACTTCTCCCCAACTTAGCTACTACTGCATCAATATATTTTGACCATGACAGTTTTACAATCTAGTGTTACTCCAAGCAGTTTAGTCATCTCAACTTGCTCAATTTCAACATTATTTATTACAGGATTTAGTTGAGGTTTAGGGTTTAGTGAGTGTTTTGTTCCAAATACAATGCTTTTAGCCCTAAATATTTCTAAAACTAACTTATTCGTTGCCACCCACTCTGAAACTAACTGCAACTCTTTGTTGAGTGTTGTAGTCATTTCAGTCACTGTATTAGCTGATGTGTATAGTGTTGAGTCATCCACATACACAGAAACTCTGTCTTTTCTCAACAGCCAGTGTAATCCCGTGGCGCGATATTCAAATACCTTAGAAATGCTATTACTTCAATTTCTCAAACATATGACTATTTTACACCATTTTAAAAACAAGACTCTCGTTAATCTAACCACACTGTCCGATTTCAAAAAGGCTTTACAACGAAAGCAAAACATTAGATTATGTCAGCAGAGTACCCAGCCAGAAATAATCAGACACCCATTTTTCAAGCTAGCATATAATGTCACATAAACCCAAACCACAGCTAAATGCAGCACTAACCTTTGATGATCTTCATCAGATGACACCCCTAGGACATTATGTTATACAATACATGCATGTTTTGTTCAATCAAGTTCATATTTATATCAAAAACCAGCTTTTTACATTAGCATGTGACTAGCATGTGACTAGCATTCCCACCGAACACTGCCGGTGAATTTACTAAATTACTCACGATAAACGTTCACAAAAAACATAACAATTATTTTAAGAATTATAGATACAGAACTCCTCTATGCACTTGCTATGTCCGATTTTAAAATAGCTTTTTGGTGAAACCACATTTTGCAATATTCTCAGTAGATAGCTCGGCATCACAGGGCTAGCTATTTAGACACCCAGCAAGTTTAGCACTCACCAAAGTCAGATTTACTATAAGAAAAATGTTATTACCTTTGCTGTTCTTCATCAGAATGCACTCCCAGGACTTCTACTTCAATAACAAATGTTGGTTTGGTCCCAAATAATCCATTGTTATATCCAAATAGCGGCGTTTTGTTCGTGCTTTCAAGACACTATCCGAATGGAATAGAAGGGTGACGAGCACGGCGCATTTCGTGACAAAAAAATTCTAAATATTCCATTACCGTACTTCGAAGCATGTCAACCGCTGTTTAAAATCAATTTTTATGCCATTTTTCTCGTAAAAAAGCTATAATTATGCGACCGGGAGTGGTGGTTTTCGTTAAAAGATAGGGAAAATAAAAACATCTCGTGCCCTCGTGCACGAGCCCCAGTCTAATGGTCCTCTGACAGGCCACTATCCAAACGCGCTAATGTGTTTCAGCCTGGGGCTGCCTCGAAATCATTCAGCTTTTTCCCGGGTTCTGAGAGCCTATGGGAGCCGTAGGAAGTGTCACGTTACAGCAAAGATCCTCAGTCTTCAATAAAAAGAGCCAAGATGAACAACAACTTGTCAGACTGGCCACTTCCTGTAAGGATTCTTCTCAGGTTTTTGCCTGCCATATGAGTTCTGTTATACTCACAGACACCATTCAAACAGTTTTAGAAACTTTAGGGTGTTTTCTATCCAAAGCCAATAATTATATGCATATTCTAGTTACTGGGCAGGAGTAGTAACCAGATTAAATCGGGTACGTTTTTTATCCGGCCGTGTAAATACTGCCCCCTATCCCCAACAGGTTAGACAAGTAAGTCTTTATACACATTATAGCAGGGGGTGTAAAGCCATAAAACATACGTTTTTCCAGCAGCAGACTATGATCAATAATGTCAAAAGCTGCACTGGAGTCTAACAAGATGTCCCCCACAATCATTTTATCATCAATTTCTCTCAGCCAATCATCAGTCATTTGTGTAAATGCTGTGCTTGTTGAGTGTCCTTTTCTATAAGCATGCTTAAATTCTGTTGTCAATTTGTTTACTGTAAAATAGCATTGTATCTGGTCAAACACAATTTTTTCCCAGAAGTTTACTAAGGGTTGGTAACAGGCTGATTGGTCGGCTATTTGAGCCAGTAAAGGGGGCTTTACTATTCTTGGGTAGCGGAATGACTTTAGCTTCCCTCCAGGCCTGAGGGCACATGCTCTCTAGTAGGCTTAAATTGAAGATGTGGCAAATAGGAGTGGCAATATCGTCTGCTATTATCCTCAGTAATTTTCCATCTAGATTGTCAGACCCCGATGGCTTGTCATTGTTGATAGAAAACAACAAATATTTCACCTCTTCCGCACTGACTTTACGGAATTCAAAAGTACAATTCTTGTCTTTCATAATTTGGTCCAATATACTTGGATGTGTAGTGTCAGCGTTTGTTGCTGGCATGTTATCCCTAAGTTTGCTTATCTTGCCAATGAAAAAGTCATTAAAGTAGTTTGCAATATCAGTGGGCTTTGTGATGAATGAGCCATCTGGTTCAATGAATGAAGGAGCCGAGTTGGCTTCTTTTCCCAAAATGTTATTTAAAGTGCCCCTAAGCATTTTACTATCAATCTTTATATAATTTATCTTTGTTTCATAGTGTAGTTTATTTTTATTTTTATTTAGTTTAGTCACATGATTTCTTAATTTGCATTACGTTTGCTAAATCAGTTGGGCTGCCAGATTTATTTGCCATACCTTTTGCCTCATTCCTCTCAACCATACAATTTTTCAATTCCTCATCATTCCAAAGGGATTCAACAGTCTTTACAGTCATTTTCATAATGGTTGCATGCTTATTAGTAACTGGAATAAGTAGTTTCATAAATGCGTTAAGTGCAGCGTCTGGTTGCTCCTCTATTTATTTAACTTTTATTTAATTAGGCAAGTCAGTTAGGAACATATACTTATTTACAATGACAGCCTAGGAACAGAAGGACAGATTCTTGTCAGCTCGGGATTCGATCTAACAACCTTTCGGTTACTGGCCCAACACTCTAACCACTAGACTACCTGCCGCCCCTTACACACCACAGACCAGCAGATATTCTTTACATCATCAACATATGAATCACTACAAAACTTCTTGTATGACCTCTTATACACTATATTAGGCCCAGCCTTTGGACCTTTGGTTTTCCTAGATATGACTATTATATTGTGATGAAAACATCCTATGGATTTGGATACTGCTTTAAAGCAAATATCTGCAGTGTTAGTAAAAATACATGTTGATGATTTAATTTCCTGTGCTGTTTGTAACTACCCTGGTAGGTTGACTGACAACCTGAACCAGGTTGCAGGCACAGGTTACAGTTTGAATTTTTTTCCTGAGTGGGCAGCTTGATGATAGCCAGTCAATATTTAAATCACCCAGAAAATATACTTCTTTGTTGATATCACATACATTATCAAACATTTCACCCATATTACCTAGATACTGACTGTTAGCACTTGGTGGTCTATAGCAGCTTCCCACAAGAATGGGCTTTTGGTGAGGCAGATGAACCTGTAGCCATATTACTTCAACAGTGTTTAACATTAGATTGCCTCTAAGCTTTACAGGAATGTGGTTCTGAATATAGATCGCAGCACCGCCTCCGTTGGCATTTCTGTATTTTCGGTAGGTGTTATACTCATGTATTGCTACCACTTTCTCAACAAAGGTTTTATTAAGAGAGAATCAGAGACAGTTTGAATATGAATGTCATCTGTTACAAGCAAGTTATTGACTTCATCGACCTTGTTTCTTAGGCTACAAATGTTAATATGGGCTATTTTTTGCACTTTTCTGGGTTGCTTGATTGTTTTTAATGCTTTACTGGGAAGCTTATCAGAGGTAGACTTACTATTTACATTGGAGCTGAAAGTGCAGGGTGAGGTGCATAAAGTGCTCTTCCTACAATTGCACACCGCCTGTGCTAACAGTGTAACTCTGGTTTATAAGCTCATGATTACTGCTTACAATAGCTGGAGGATAAACAGATGTATTCGGTGCAATTAGGGGTACATAAGTTAAATTATTTTTATTTATTTTTGGATGCAATGTTCAGAAGTAGCTACAGCATAATACAATCATCCAAACCGGAAAATGTAGGCTATATTAGTCCTAGCGATAACTGAGGAAATATTGATGTAACACAAGCGGTCATATTATGCTAGCTGTCGGCTGACATAAATTATAATATGAATTAGCTAATAGCAATTACTATTTACAATTCATCACATCACGGGCGAGCTCAGCAGTGATCGAAATAATTGAGTAAAACTTTTTAAATATCTAAAGTACTGTAATCCGACAATGGGTAGTTTGTCAGCGCCGCCATGTTTGTTTTTTCGCGCCAACCAAAGATAAGAACAGGAGACAACATGAGTTTGGTCTGTTTGCAGTATGCATTCTGAAAGGGGTGTGTCATCTACCATCATTCAATTCCCTTCATTCACTTCCGGAAGTTTACTCGAAAGATGAGTGAGCAATCCCTTCACCTCATTTTGTTATAACATCATTGGTCTGACAGACACTTACCTAACACCCAGAACGCATTGAATGTGGAGCCCTCTGCATTGTTCCAAAATTTGAGAGGCAGACAGCCAATGCGGTATGGAGCTTGATTTGACCTCTGCATGCCTCCACAGGCTCTGCGACCTCCTTACAAAGCCTCCGTCCACATTTCCCGATGAAGCATAAATTGGCTTTAATCCACCTAGACTCTGCCACAAAACATTACAAAACCTGGCCAGATAACTTGAAATGATCAGTCTCAAATCAAAGTCAAGTCCCGAGTCAGACTCTAGACAAAGTCATCTGACTTGAGTCCACGACTCTGTTACCTGGAAACCTAATGAGAACTTTTGTGAAATGTTCTGTGGTGGTTGTTACAGATGTTGTGCACAACATTTAACCTCCCTGGGCAAGGTGGGACGTTTGCGTCCCACCTAGTCAACAGCCAGTGGAATCGCGTGCCACGAAATACAAATACCTCATAAATGCTATAACTTCAATTTCTCAAACATATGACTATTTTACACCATTTTAAAGACAAGACTCTCGTTAATGTAACCACATTGTCCGATTTCAAAAAGGCTTTACAGCGAAAGCAAAACATTAGATTGTGTCAGGAGAGTACCCTGCCAAAAATAATCACACAGCCATTTTCAAAGCAAGCATATATGTCACAAAATCCAAAACAGCTAAATGCAGCACTAACCTTTGATGATCTTCATCAGATGACACTCCTAGGACATTATGTTATATCATACATGCATGTTTTGTTCAATAAAGTTAATATTTATATCAAAAACCAGCTTTTTACATTAGCATGTTTTGTTCAGAACTAGCATACCCACCGCAAACTTCCGGTGAATTTACTAAATTACTCACGATTAACGTTCACAAAATACATAACAATTATTTTAAGAATTATAGATACAGAACTCCTTTATGCAATCATGGTGTCAGATTTTAAAATAGCTTTTCGGCGAAAGCGCATTTTGCAATATTCTGAGTAGATAGCCCGGCCATCACGGCTAGCTAATTTGACACCCACCAAGTTTGGCCCTCACCAAACTCAGATTTACTATAAGAAAAATTTGATTACCTTTGCTGTTCTTCGTCAGAATGCACTCCCAGGACTTCTACTTCAACAACAAATGTTGTTTTGGTTCCAAATAATCCATAGTTATATTGAAATACCTCAGTTTTGTTCGTGCGTTCAGGTCAGTATCCGAAGGGTGACGCGCGAGCGCATTTCGTGACAAAAAAATTCAAAATATTCCATTACCGTACTTCGAAGCATGTCAAACGCTGTTTAAAATAAATTTTTATGCTATTTTTCTCGTAAAATAGCGATAATATTCCAACCGGGCGACGTTGTATTCATTCAAAGGCTGAAAGAAAAAAATTGAGAATTCACATGAACGCGCATCTCCAGTGTCACTGTTCTCAGCCTGACCACTCACAAAATCTCCTGCTGTTTTTCGCCCAGAGACTGGAGAGACATCATTCCACTTTCTGGCGCCTTCTGAGAGCCAATGGAAGCCTTAGAAAATATCACGTTACAGCAGAGATGCCACAGAAGGAGAACAAATTGTCAGACAGGGCACTTCCTGTATGGAATCTTCTCAGGTTTTGGCCTGCCATATGAGTTCTGTTATACTCACAGACACCATTCAAACAGTTTTAGAAACTTTAGAGTGTTTTCTATCCAAATCTACTAATTATATGCATATTCTCGTTTCTGGGCAAGAGTAGTAACCAGTTTAAATCGGGTATGTTTTTTATCCGGCCATGCAAATACTGCCCCCTAGCCCCAACAGGTTAAGTGAATGTTATGAGAACATTCAAAGGATATTTAATTTAAAACATTATTTGAATGTTTTTGGGATGTTATCATCCTAATGTTAGATTTAACCCTAACTAGAATTGAATGGGATGTTAATGTTCTGGGAATGTTCCTGGTTTGCTGGGATGGCTTGTTTTAGTCATTCCCCCCTCACAGAAACACACACACATACACAAACTCTGTTTACCCTGTTTCACCCTACTTCAACCTGGTGCATCTCGCCTGCTGAGTACTGTGGGAAACCCCTTCCTCCCACCATGTATGCTGTGTCTTCTGTGCCAAGCAGACCTGTATACCACTGAATACCTAATTACCTACTCCTCCAATGGCATGGAGGCATCTCAAACACATAAATTGTCCTTTAAACTGAAGGAAAAAAATGTCAACACGAGTTTTTAGAATGATGTAAAATACACTGTTGTTGCTTGATGAGTTTTGTTCAAGTGTGCTTCTTAAATGTCATGGAGAAATATCACTGTCAAAGGAAAGCCCCTTCTTCAACAGTGATAACGGTTGTGCTAGTGTTAGTCTGTGACACAGTTTCTGAACAGGCACTAGTTGGCCCAGTTCCTAACCTCTGTCTCTCAGTTTGAGGCACGCAAGTCTTGTGAGGACTCACGTAATTTGGGATTAACTGACCCCCCTCTTGGCTTTAGGCCCTACTGAGCCAAACGGAGCTTGCCGGCAAGACGTGGTTGGTGGCCCACAGGAATATTTAAGGTGACATGGTGTGTTAGACCCCACTGACCCGTCAACTGACCAAGTCAATCAAAACTGGACCCATGCAACAAGTTTAATCATCTGGGGCCTCCTGCTCTGGACTGGGAGCTAAATTAGTTGTCTGCAGCACAACTCATTGCAGAGCTCAGGCATGGTCTTCTGCTGCATAAACTGAGGATCGAGAACTCACACCTAAGCTGTTAGTTCTTCAGCATCAAGTAGTTGATGCATATCTACATTGATGTTCTGGGCTATCAATGGATCAAAACTCTTTTATCAATAACTAAATTATAAGCTTAGAATCTGAGAATTGGAAGAATCAGTCACAACTGAACTTTTTATCCCTGAATTTACATGGTAGGGAAGAAATGTTCCATGTGACTGACCACCTAGATTTGGTCTTATGCTGCAAAATTTGAAATTATATTTTTTACATTGGATAAAAATAGAGACTCAGAGCTACAAAATGGTTCTGCAGTTGAGGAACAATGGGAAAGTAATTCTTCTTTGAAAGTTGATAAACTTGTAACCCCAATTTTGAGAAAATGTCCCTTGAATGTTTTGTTACACCTACTGGAGAGGTCCTCTTTGTCTACACCCATTTAGCATTGTTCGAACCCTAAGCCCCACCCATCTCTTTAAGGAGTCACATGTGAGGCCATGTGGTTAACCTCTCTAGGGTATGTGTGAAGTAGAAATCCCAGGACTTCTACTTCAATAACAAATGTTGGTTTGGTTCAAAATAATCCATAGTTATGTTCAAATATCCTCTGTTTTGTTCGTGCGTTCAAGACACTATCCAAATGGTAAAGAAGGGTGATGCGCACGACGCATTTCGTGACAAAAAAATTCTAAATATTCCATTACCGTACTTCGAAGCATGTCAACCGCTGTTTAAAATCTATTTTTATGCCATTTTTCTCGTACAAAAGCGATAATATTCCGACCGGGAATCTGTGTTTACGTTCAAAGACGAAAGAAAATAAAAACATGGGGTCGACTCGTGCACGCGCCTCAGCCCATTGTCCTCTGATAGAGCACTTGCCAAAAGCGCTAATGTTTTTCAGCCAGTGGCTGGAATTACATCATTCAGCTTTTTCCCGCCTTCTGAGAGCCTATGGGAGCCGTAGGAAGTGTCACGTTACAGCAGAGATCCTCAGTTTTCAATAAAGAGAGTGTAGAAGCCCAAGAAATGGTCAGAGAGGGCACTTCCTGTAAGGAATCTTCTCAGGTTTTTGCCTGCCATATGAGTTCTGTTATACTCACAGACACCATTCAAACTGTTTTAGAAACTTTAGGGTGTTTTCTATCCAAAGCCAATAATATGGCATAATATGCATATTCTAGTTTCAGGGCAGTAGTAATAACCAGATTAAATCGGGTACGTTTTTTTATCCTGCCGTGCAAATACTGCCCCCTACCCTAGAGAGGTTAACAGCGTGAGTAAGGTAGTGTAGTAAACAACCAAAGATTTCAAGAGTAAAACTGGTGAAAGTAGTAGCCAACAATAATTTATTTATTTATTTATTTATTTCACCTTTATTTAACCAGGTAGGCAAGTTGAGAACAAGTTCTCATTTACAATTGCGACCTGGCCAAGATAAAGCAAAGCAGTTCGACAACATACAAAAACACAGAGTTACACATGGAGTAAAACAACATACAATCAATGATGCAGTAGAAGAAAAAAAATAAGACTATATACAATGTGAGCAAATGATGTGAGATAAGGGAGGTAAAGGCAAAAAAATGCCATGGTGGCAAAGTAAATAAAGTATAGCAAGAAAAACACTGGAATGGTAGATTTGTAGTTTGAAGAAAGTTCAAAGTTAAAATATAAATAATATGGTGCAAAGGAGCAAAATAAATAAAATAAATAAATACAGTAGGGGAAGAGGTAGTAGTTTGGGCTAAATTATAGATGGGCTATGTACAGGTGCAGTGATCTGTGAGCTGCTCTGACAGCTGGTGCTTAAAGCTAGTGAGGGAGATAAGTGTTTCCAGTTTCAGAGATTTTTGTAGTTCATTCCAGTCATTGGCAGCAGAGAACTGGAAGGAGAGACGACCAAAGGAGGAGTTGGCTTTAGGGGTGACCAGAGAGATATACCTGCTGGAGCGCGTGCTGCTATGGTGACCAGTGAGCGGAGATAAGGGGGGACTTTACCTAGCAGGGTCTTGTAGATGACCTGGAGCCAATGTATTTGGCGACGATTATGAAGCGAAGGCCAGCCAACGAGAGCGTACAGGTCGCAGTGATGGGTAGTATATGGGGCTTTGGTGACAAAACGGATGGCACTGTGATAGACTGCATCCAGCTTGTTGAGTAGGGTATTGGAGGCTATTTTGTAAATGACATCGCGAAGTCGAGGATTGGTAGGATGGTCAGTTTTACGAGGGTATGTTTGGCAGCATGAGTGAAGGATGCTTTGTTGCGAAATATGAAGCCAATTCGAGATTTCACTTTGGATTGGAGATGATTGATGTGAGTCTGGAAGGAGAGTTTACAGTCTAACCAGACACCTAGGTATTTGTAGTTGTCCACAAATTCTAAGTTAGAACCGTCCAGAGAAGTGATGCTGGACAGGCGGGCAGGTGCAGGCAGCAATCGGTTGAAGAGCATGCATTTAGTTTTACTTGTGTTTAGGAGCAGTTGGAGACCACGGAAGGAGAGTTGAATGGCATTGAAGCTTGTCTGGAGGGTTGTTAACACAGTGTCCAAAGAAGGGCCAGAAGTGTACAGAATGGTGTCGTCTGCGTAGAGGTGGATCAGAGATTCACCAGCAGCAAGAGCGACATCATTTATAAGAGCGTCTGCTAAATGACTAAAATGTAAAATGTAAAAAATGTAAATTTATGTATACAGAGAAAAGAGTTGGCCCAAGACTTGAACCCTGTGGTACCCCCATAGAGACTGCCAGAGGTCCAGACAGTAGGCCCTCCGATTTGACACACTGAACTCTGTCAGAGAAGTAGTTGGTGAACCAGGTGACGCAATCGTTTGAGAAACCAAGGCTACTGAGTCTGCCGATGAGGATGTGGTGATTAACAGAGTCAAAAGCTTTGGCCAGGTCAATGAATACGGCAGCACAGTATTGTTTCTTATCGATGGCGGTTACGATGTCGTTTAGGACCTTGAGCGTGGCTGAGGTGCACCCATGACCAGCTCTGAAACCAGATTGCATAGCGGAGAGGGTGCGGTGGGATTCGAAATGGTCGGTAATCTGTTTGTTGACTTGGCTTTCGAAGACCTTAGAAAGGCAGGTTAGGATGGATATAGGTCTGTAGCAATTTGGGTCAAGAGTGTCACCTCCTTTGAAGAGGGGGATGACAGCAGCTGCTTTCCAATCTATGGGAATCTCAGACGACACGAAAGAGAGGTTGAACAGGCTAGTAATAGGGGTTGCAATAATTTCGGCAGATAATTTTAGAAAGAAAGGGTCCAGATTGTCAAGCCCAGCTGATTTGTAGGGGTCCAGATTTTGCAGCTCTTTCAGAACATCAGCTGAATGGATTTGGGAGAAGGAGAAATGGGGGAGGCTTGGGCGAGTAGCTGTGGGGGGTGCAGTGCTGTTGGATGCAGTAGGGGTAGTTAGGTGGAAAGCATGGCCAGTCGTAGAAAAATGCTTATTGAAATTCTCAATTATAGTGGGCTTATCGGTGGTGACAGAGTTTCCTATCCTCAGTGCAGTGGGCAGTTGGGAGGAGGTGTTCTTATTCTCCATGGACTTTACAATGTCCCAGAACTTTTTAGAGTTGGAGTTGCACGAAGCAAATTTCTGTTTGAAAAAGCTAGCCTTGGCGTTTCTAACTGCCTGTGTGTATTGGTTTCTAACTTCCCTAAAAAGTTGCATATCGCGGGGGCAGTTCGATGCTAATGCAGAACGCCACAGGATATTTTTGTGTTGGTTAAGGGCAGTCAGGTCTGGGGAGAACCAAGGGCTATATCTGTTCCTGGTTCTAAATTTCTTGAAAGGGGCATGCTTATTTAAGATGGAGAGGAAGGAATTTAAAAAAAAATAACCAGGCATCCTCTACTGACGGGATGAGGTCAATATCCTTCCAGGATACCAGGGCCAGGTCGATTAGAAAGGCTTGCTCGTTGAAATGTTTCAGGGAGCGTTTGAAGGTGATGAGTGGAGGTCGTTTGACCGCTGACCCATTACGGGTGCAGGCAATGAGGCAGTGATCGCTGAGATCTTGGTTGAAAACAGCAGAGGTGTATTTAGAGGGCACGTTGGTTAGGATGATATCTATGAGGGTGCCAGTGTTTGCGGCTTTGGGGTTGTACCTGGTGGGTTCATTAACCTCTATGGGACCGGCGGGACGAATTCGTCCCACCTACGTAACAGCCACTGCCAGCCTGTGGCGCGATTTTCAAAATCTTCAAAATCCTATTACTTCAATTTCTCAAACATATGACTATTTTACAGCCATTTAAAGATAAGACTCTCGTTAATCTAACCACACTGTCCGATTTCAAAAAGGCTTTACAACGAAAGCAAAACATTAGATTATGTCAGCAGAGTACCAAGCCAGAAATAATCAGACACCCATTTTTCAAGCCAGCATATAATGTCACCAAAACCCAGAAGACAGCTAAATGCAGCACTCACCTTTGATGATCTTCGTCAGATGACAACCCTAGGACATTATGTTATACAATACATGCATGTTTTGTTCAATCAAGTTCATATTTATATCAAAAACCAGCTTTTTACATTAGCATGTGACGTTCAGAACTAGCATACCCCCCGCAAACTTACGGGGAATTCGCTAACATTTTACTAAATTACTCACGATAAACGTTCACAAAAAGCATAACAATTATTTTAAGAATTATAGATACAGACCTCCTCTATGCACTCGATATGTCCGATTTTAAAATAGCTTTTTGGTGAAAGCACATTTTGCAATATTCTAAGTACATAACCCAGGCATCACGGGCTCACTATTTAGACACCCGGCAAGTTTAGCACTCACCATAATCATATTTACTATTATAAAAATGTCATTACCTTTTGTTGTCTTCGTCAGAATGCACACCCAGGACGTCTACTTCAATAACAAATGTTGGTTTGGTCCAAAATAATCCATCGTTATATCCGAATAGCGGCGTTTTGTTCGTGCGTTCCAGACACTATCCGAAATAGTAAAGAAGTGTCGCGCGCTTGGCGCAATTCCTGACAATAAAATTCAAAGTATTCAATTGCCGTACGTCGAAGCATGTCAACCGCTGTTTAAAATCAATTTTTACGTCATTTTTCTCGTAGAAAAGCGATAAAATTCCGACAGGGAATCTCCTTTTCGGCAAACAGAGGAAAAAATCCCAAAGGCGGGGGCGGTCGGGGTCACGCGCATAAGCTAGTGTCTCTTGATGGGCCACTTGAGAAAGGCGATAATGTGTTTCAGCCTGGGGCTGGAATGACGACATTCTCTTTTTTCCCGGGCTCTGAGAGCCTATGGACGACGTGGGAAGTGTCACGTTAGAGCAGAGATCCTTAGTAAATGATAGAGATGGCAAAGAAGTTCCAGAAATGGTCAGACAGGCCACTTCCTGTAAAGGAATCTCTCAGGTTTTGACCTGCCATTTGAGTTCTGTTATACTCACAGACACCATTCAAACAGTTTTAGAAAATTTAGGGTGTTTTCTATCCATATGTAATAAGTATATGCATATTCTAGTTACTGAGTAGGAGTGGTAACCAGATTAAATCGGGTATGTTTTTTATCCAGCCGTGTCAATGCTGCCCCCTAGCCCTAACAGGTTAATAATTTGTGTGAGATTGAGGGCATCAAGCTTGGATTGTAGGATGGCTGGGGTGTTAAGCATATCCCAGTTTAGGTCACCTAACTTTACAAACTCTGACGATTGATCGGGGGGGAAATCAATTCACATATGGTGTCCAGGGCACAGCTGGGAGCTGAGGGCGGTCTATAACAAGCAGAAACAGTGAGAGACTTATTTCTGGAGAGATGGATTTTTAAAAGTTGTAGCTCGAGCTGTTTGGGCATAGACCTGGGTAGTAGGACAGAACTCTGCAGGCTCTCTCTACAGTAGATTGCAACTCCGTCCCCTTTAGCAGTTCTAACTTGATGGAAAATGTTGTAATTGGGGATGGAAATTTCAGAATTTTTGGTGGCCTTCCTAAGCCAGGATTCAGACATGGCTAGGACATCAGGGTTGGCGGACGTTGCTAAAGCAGTGAATAAAGCAAACTTATGGAGGATGCTTCTGACGTTATCATGCATGAACCCAAGGCTTTTCCGGTTATAGAAGTCAACAAATGAGAGTGCCTGGGGACACACAGGGCCTGGGTTAACCTCTACATCACCAGAGGAAAGGGGAGGAGTAGGATAAGGGTAAAGGCTACGGCTAAAGGCTAAATGAACTGGTCGTCTAGTGCGTTCGGAACAGAGTGTAAAAGGAGCAGACTTCTGGTTGTGGTAGGATAGAGTCAGGGCATAATGCACAGACAAGGGCATGGTAGGGTGCGAGTACAGTGGAGGTAAACCTAGGCAGTGAGGGACGACGAGAGAGGCTGCCTCTTTGGAAGCGCCAGTTAAGCTAGGTGTGGTCTCCGCATGTGTGGGAGGTGGGGCAAGGGAGCTAACCGAGGCATATAGAGCGGGACTGGGGGCTCCGCAGTAAAACAAAACAATGAGTGCTACCCTAAACAACAGTATACAAGGCATATTGACATTAGAGGGAGGTATAAAGCAATCACAGGTGTTGATTGGGAGGGCTAAGAAAACAACGGGTAAACAGCTAAGACAACAACAATGGGTAAATGGAGATGAATGGGCAGAGAGGGTCAGTTAGCTACACACATGACGCTTGCGTCCCACCTACTCAACAGCCAGTTGAATCCTGTGGCGCGTTATTCAAATCCTTAGATATGCTATTACTTAAATTTTTCAAAAATATGACTATTTTACACCATTTTAAAGATAAGACTCTCGTTAATCTAACCACACTGTCCGATTTCAAAAAGGCTTTACAACGAAAGCAAAACATTAGATTATGTCAGCAGACTACCCAGCCAGAAATAATCAGACACCCATTTTTCAAGCTAGCATATAATGTCACATAAACCCAAACCACAGCTAAATGTAGCACTAACCTTTGATGATCTTCATCAGATGACAACCCTAGGACATTATGTTATACAATACATGCATGTTTTGTTCAATCAAGTTCATATTTATATCAAAAACCAGCTTTTTACATTAGCATGTGACTAGCATGTGACTAGCATTCCCACCGAACACTGCCGGTGAATTTACTAAATTACTCACGATAAACGTTCACAAAAAGCATAACAATTATTTTAAGAATTATAGATACAGAACTCCTCTATGCACTCGATATGTCCGATTTTAAAATAGCTTTTCGGTGAAAGCACATTTTGCAATATTCTCAGTAGATAGCCCGGCATCACAGGGCTAGCTATTTAGACACCCAGCAGGTTTAGCACTCATCAAAGTCAGATTTACTATAAGAAAAATGTTCTTACCTTTGTTGTCTTCGTCAGAATGCACTCCCAGGACTTCTACTTCAATAACAAATGTTGGTTTGGTCCAAAATAATCCATCGTTATATCCAAACAGCGGCGTTTTGTTCGTGCGTTCTAGACACTATCCTAAAGGCTAAATAAGGGTGACGAGCATGGCGCAATTCGTGACAAAATAATTCTAAATATTCCATTACCGTACTTCGAAGCATGTCAACCGCTGTTTAAAATCAATTTTTATGCAATTTTTCTCATAAAAAAGCGATAATATTCTGACCGGGAATCTGCATTTAGATAAACAGACAAAGGAAAAGAAACCATTCGGTCGAAGCAGGCACGCGCCTAAGCCCATAGTACTCTGAGTGGCCACTTGCCAAAAGCGATAAAGTGTTTCAGCCAGAGCCTGCCTCGATATCGTTCAACGTTTTCCCGGGCTCTGAGACCCTATGGAAGACGTAGGAAGTGTCACGTTATTGCACAGATCCTGAGTCTTCAATAAAAAGAGCCAAGATGAAACACTACTTCTCAGACAGGCCACTTCCTGCTTGAAATCTTCTCAGGTTTTGGCCTGCCATAGGAGTTCTGTTATACTCACAGACACCATTCAAACAGTTTTAGAAACTTTAGGGTGTTTTCTATCCAAAGCCAATAATTATATGCATATTGTAGTTACTGGGCAGGTGTAGTAACCAGATTAAATCGGGTACGTTTTTTATCCAGCAGTGCAAATACTGCCCCCTATCCCCAACTTAACTGCCTTGTTCAGGGGCAGAACGACAGATTTTTACCTTTGTCAGCTCGGCGATTTGATCTAGCAACCTTTCGGTTACTGGCCCAACGCTCCAACTACTAGGCTACCTTCCGCCCAAAGTTAGTGCAGGGCTCTCTAACCCTGTTCCCACTCCAGTTGTAACTAACCTGATTCATCTTATCAACCAGCTAATTATTAGAATCAGATGCGCTAGATTAGGGTTGGAGCGAAAACCTACAGGATGGTAGCTCTCCAGGAACAGGGTTGGAGAGCCCTGTGTTATCGTGTAATAGGTTTAATACTGTATAATAGGCTAATTCTATTGATCCATTTTCCCTTCTTACTCTGCTGGTTACCCTAACAAACATAACAGTGTCGGATTCTGCTTGTTGTAGTGAAGATGCCTCAGATGCACAGAGGGGATTGAAGAGATCAGGGGGTGTAAAATAAGTCAGACAACTCTGACAATGACTGGGACTGACGTCAATGGCAGAAGGCTTTAGCTGAAATGTCGGATTGAAGGTGTAAATTGATGATGGTTGACTCCGGTCCACCAGAATCTGTTTCCCTCATTATTATTGCGGCCCACGCTCACTGCTCCAAGATGCATCCGCATCGTGATTTGATCTCTAAATCGCATTGATAAGTAAATGCATTAGAGTCATTTCAGAAGAAGGGAGAGTGAGGAGTTTTTTTGTTGTGTTTTGCACACTGTTACTATTTGTTTGTTAGGTCTAGTTTGAAATGTGAACTGTGTCTTTAATTTGCATAGAAGAATAGTAGATGTAGTGGCTTGCCTGTGACGTTTCTGTTGCTGTCAAAACCACACAGCTTCCTGTTTCTCTGTCATGGCCCTTGTGGTTTTAATAATGAAAAATGCACTTCTTTCATTTCCATTTAACCATTTTGAAGATTAACTCATGTCAGCGTTGACCGCACGCGGTCTGAGACTTACTGGAAGTGTTTTCACTTGTAAACACCCAGCCCCCCAAACACACTGGTTTGGGGGGCTGGGCAGTTAAACTGACTCTTGACACAGAAGGCAAAGGGCAGAATTAAGCAATCTTGCTGTACGTTATGTCTCTGCTCCCCTCTCGTCCAAGATTAGCCTGGCACTTTTGATTGAAATTGATTACAGACAAACAAGGGTCTAATTCTACATTCAGCAGTATACAAGCATAGGAAACTAGTATACTGTGTCTATTGGGGGTGCGTCTCTAGTATATTATAGTATGCAGACATCCAATACAGAATGTACTTGATAACATGCGGGACAGCAGCACTGTGTGATTTTGGACGTTCAGGAAGTGGAGCATGCACAGAGCACTCCTTTCCTCCTCTCAGAATGAGTACATGTCTCTGTGTGATTCCCCTGTCCTGCTGTTTGTCTGATCCAGGACCAACCTGTGGCCCACTGCAGTCGCCACTCTCACCCCCCACTTCTCAGACTACACCACTGAAACATGCAGCTGTGCTCACAACAGACACAGGCTACAGTGCAGGTGCTCCCCAGCACACTCCTGTTCAGGCAACACTGTGCTTCTGTTTACTGTTGGGTCTGTAGTAAGGCTAATTGATAGCGTAATGCTATTTTGTAAGGTGAGAGAGTGCATATGCATGTAGCTAAAGGAGTGACTGTTTTGTATGGTGTGTGTGTGTGTCTACGCACTTGTGTTTTTGTTGAAGGGAACTCCAGACAGACCCATTCACACAGCCTTGGCTTGTTTGGGGTCAGGTTCAGACAGTGCACAATAACATTGGTATGTAGTGGCCTAGTGCTGGAGGAGATGGAGGGTTGAAAGAATGTGTTGGCTCGCCTGGAGGATTGCTGCAACCCTTTCACTGTCTCAAGGCCCTGAAGTGACTGGCTGCCACTCATACTCTCCACGCATAAAACTGTATGTTCACTGTGTGCACTAGGCAGACCTTGTGCAGTAGGGCAATTCCACGGTAACAGAATGACGCTGAGACTCACTTCACTTTAAACGTATGCCAAACAAAAAACATTGATTGCCAAGTTAAACCATACAACACTATGCACAAGGACTACTTCAAACAATTTCCACAATTTTTTTTACAGAAACACATTTACTCGAACAACAGTGCAGTTTGGTAACAGAATGACAGTAAAATCTCCCTCAGTTTTTTATGTGACCACGTTTTCCAAAAACAGCTATGATATGATTCCTTGACTTTGAATTTTTTTTATTTTGATTATTGAAGTACAGTAAGTGAAGTGGATCAACACCCGGTAACATATGGATGGTAACAGAATGACATCATGGGTCCCTGATCTATACTATACAAAAATGCATAATTATGAATGTCATATTCTTCATGGTGATGTATCCTGAATAGATACACAAAGGTAGAAAAAAGCATTGTCCTCCTTTGAATGTTTGGGTATTATTCTACATATTGGCGATTATTCTAATTAGCTCTCCCCCAAACAAGACAAAATTTGGTTGGTCCGGGCCGTATCAAATCTCTACCAATCATAGACGTCTATATTTCACAGGTTTGGACCTCACAGTAGAGTACAGCAAAGCACAGCAGAGTAGAGTACATCCCAGTACAGCACAGCACAGTATAGTTCAGTACAGTAAAGTACAGTACAATTGAGTATAGTTCAGTACAGTACGATAGAGTAGAGTTCAGTACAATACAGTAAATTATACTGTAATATACTCTAGTGTGCTCTACTGTATTAAACTCTTTACTGTACATTACAGTACCTTACTGTATTGCACTGACCCATACTCAAGTTTTCTGTACTGTACTGTGCACTACTGTACTGTGCTGTCCAAACTTGTGAAACAGACGTCTATGATTGGTATTGATTTGGACTGACCACATTTCATCTACTTTTCAACGTCCATAGACGTCCGGTGTCGGTCGGTGCTCAGTGGGTGAGAGGGCTGGTTACAGTAAATGGAAAGAGAGGGGACTCATGGGTAGGGGTCAGTAAGAGCCGGGAGAGATGACATTAAATGGAGAGAGAGAGAGAGAGGGAAAAGTTGTCTCAACTGTTTTCACACTCTTGCTTTGACCACCATGCGACAGAAAGAGAGAAAAAAACAGTTATGAGCTGAACGTAACAGTATGCCAAGGGAGGACAGTAGCAGGTATTCCAACTTTTTGGTAACAGAATGACAAGACATTAAGCAATATTTGTTAAACTTACAGAAGACAAATAATTTCTGTAAAACTAAATATAAATGTTGATAATACCTTTTAAGACTTTTTTTGCTAGATGTTTTCTAAGACATCTTTTCCAGCTCTTTGGCCAGAAATCAAAGCCTTTGCTTATTCCTAATTTTTAGGATGCCTTAATAAACACTGACTGTACAAAACATTAAGGACACCTGCTCTTTCCATGACAAAAGGGGGTGGGGGTGCAACTCAATATTAGGAAGGTGTCCTTAATGTTTATATACACTTAGGTTTCATTTGACTCCAAACTGTGCTCCTATGAACTTCATATGTTTGTGCTCATGGGGGTTTTACATGGATATGCCCAGTAGATTTTCTCTTTTCCATATTTAGAAGCAGTCAGTTTATTCCTGTGATTCCTCTGTAATATTGAGAGGTATTGACTGATTGATAGCTGTAGTATTGTAATGTTTACTGTAGGCTATACACCAGGGAGGAGCACTGAATTTTTTTACAAATATAAGGAAAGAGGCACGGGCTGAAATCAGTTGATAACCGGACTTAGACAAGTTGTAAATGCAACAGGTACTAATATCAGGCAAATAAATGCACAGATAGAGCCCAACACTCTTAGAAAAAAAGGGTTTCAAAAGGGTTCTTTGGCTGTCCCCATAGGAGAACCATTTTTAGAACCCTTTTTGGTTCCAGGTAGAACCCTTTTAGGTTCCATGTAGAACCCTCGGTGGAAAGGGTTCTACATTGAACCCAAAAGGGTTCTACCTGGAACCAAAAAGGGTTCTTCAAATGGTTCTCCTATGGGGACAGCCGAAGAACCCTTTCAGGTTCTAGATAGTACCTTTTTTTCTAAGAGTGTAGGGGTGCTGAAGCACCTGCCCTTTTGTCCTCCTATGAAAAAGTGACCATTTGATTGGTGGCGTAAAAAAATATATTATATATATTTTTTTGTATATTTTCTCTATTGTAATTTTAAATACAATGAATTGTCTATCAAAGTAGATAATTTTTCATAAACTCATGAATCTTAAATAATGACAAATCGTTCAAATCACGATGAATCTCGGAGAAGCGAGGGGTGGGCCGCAATAATAATGAGGGCCACAGATTCTGGCAGACTTGAGTCAAGCACCATCAATTTACACCTTCAACCCGACATTTCAGCTAAATCCTTCTGCCATTGACGTCAGTCCCAGTCATTGTCAGAGTTGTCTGACTTCTTTTACACCCCCTGATCTCTCCAATCTTCAATCTCTCCTTATATTTTACATTTTTGTCATTTAGCAGACGCTCTTATCCAGAGCGACTTACAGTAGTGAATGCATACATTTCATAATTTTTTTTTTTTCTGGCCCCCCCGTGGGAATCGAACCCACAACCCTGGTGTTGCAAACACCACGCTCTACCAACTGAGCTACAGGGAAGGCTGTGCATCTGAGGCATATTCACTACAACAAGCAGCATCTGACACTGTTATGCGTGTTAGGGTAACCAGCAGAGTAAGAAGGGAAAAGGGATCAATAGAATTAGCCTATTATACAGTATTAAACCTATTACACTAACACAGGGATATCCAACCCTGTTCCTGGAGAGCTACCATCCTATAGGTTTTCGCTCCAACCCTAATCTAGCGCATCTGATGCTAATAATTAGCTGGATTCAATTGAGATTTTCTGTCACTGGCCTACACACAATATCCCATAATGTCAAAGTGGAATTATGTTTTTTTTTTTTTTACATTTTTACAAATCATTTAAAAATGAAAAGCTGAAATGTCTTCAGTCAATAAGTATTTAACCCCTTTGTTATGGCAAGCCTAAATAACTTCAGGAGAAAAATGTTTTTAACAAGTCACATAATAAGTGCAATAATAGTGTTTAACATGATTTTTGAATGACTACCTCATCTCTGTACCCCACACATACAATTATCTGGAGGTCCCTCAGTTGAGCAGTGAATTTCAAACACAGATTTATCCACAAAGACCAGGGAGGTTTTCCAATGCCTCGCAAAGAAGGACACCTATTGCTAGATGGATATATTTTCAAGCATAGTGGCGGCTGCATCATGTTATGGGTATGCTTGTAATTGTTCAGAACTGGGGAGTTTTTCAGGATAAAAAAGAAAGGGAATGGAGCTAAGCACAGGCCAAATCCTAGAGGAAAACATGGTCCAGTCGGCTTTCCATCAGACACTGCGAGATGAATTCACCTTTCAGCAGGACAATAACCTAAAACACAAGGCCAAATCTACACTGGAGCTGCTTACCAAGAAGACAGTGAATGTTCCTGAGTAGCCGAGTTACACACCCAAGCTAACTGGCTAACTTTGGCTAGCTTGCTGAGAGAACAGCTCACTGACCATTTTATTCACCCTAGCAGAGCTGGTTAGGCTGTTTTTATGTTATCCAGAGCATTGGTGACTGCAACTGTGCTGCTGTCAACAATTTAATTACGCTTTTTTGCCAACGTTTACTGATACAGGCCATATTCAACGGGTGTTGAGCGTTCGTAAATTTGTCAGTTATTCTGCGCTCTGGCACACTCAGATGAGAGTGCTGTGAAATTGGAGTAGATTGCCAGAGCGAATTTACCGGCTACGTCTATCAACATCTGTCGCAGTGACATCATAAACATTCTATTGAAATAGATACTTGCATAGTGGAGTCTTTTGTTAAGATATGTAGCTAGCAAGCTAAACAATGAACCATAATCTAAACTCATGACGTTACTACCCTGCATGAATCTGCTGGTATCTAACCAACCAGGTTCAATATTAGCTAGCTAACATTAGGCTATAACTAGCAAAGGAAATGGCTCTGAGATATGAATAATATTACTACAAAAATCATACACGTAACGTTAGCAAGCAAGCCAGCCAGCTAACATAACATTTTAACTTGAAATGAAAACGACTTTCTGACTAAATTAGAAACGTGTAATATCTGAAAATGCAGCTAGCTAGCCTATCTTACCCGTATACATGGATGGACGCTTCTCCCTCTCTGTCACGGATGCCATGGTTGCCCTTAGTTTGAAGATGTAATTCGGAGACAGGTGTTTTCTCCATCTCCTTAGCTATCATACTCTAATTTCACTGATTTCAAAACTCGGTCCTCCAGAAAGTGGAGAGCAACACTTATATTGTTCTACTACGCAATATATTTTTTTTTACTGACCAGCTCAAATAGACAGAAGCATGCTACATGGCAGACCAATCCGAACTCATCTCTCTGCATATCCAGCCCACTCATTATTTCAGCCAATCATGGCTAGCAGGAAGGTTGCTTACTTTTTCTGTGGCTAACCCAACTAGGCTCATAATTAAACAATTGTATTCGCATTTACAGATGGCATACATATTTGTTATTAAGGCACATGAAAGTTTACAATTTCCAGAAGGCATTTTGATCAAATAAAATAAAAATGACTTTCAAATGGCTCTCCGGTGAAGTAGTGACGCACGACATATGCCCACTTTCCTGAAACGAGCAGAGTTATAAAGAACTTAAGTAAAAATACTTTAAAGTACTACTTAAGTTGTTTTGGGGGGTATCTGTACTTTACAATACTATTCATATTTTTGACTTCTTTAACTTCACTACACTCCTAAAGAAAATAATGTACTTTTTACTCCATATATTTTCCCTGACACCCAAAAGTACTTGTTACACTTTGAATGCTCAGCAGGACAAGAAAATGGTCATCCCTACTGCCTCTGATCTGGCGGACTCACTTAACACATGCTTCATTTGTAAATGTTGTCCGAGTTGGAGCGTGCCTCTGGCTATCCGGAAAGAAATAAAAACTAGAAAATGTGTCTGTCTGCTTTGCTTAATATAAGGAATTTGAAATGATGTATACTTGTACTTTTGATACTTAAGTACATTTTAGCAATTGCATTTACTTTTGACACTTAAGTATATTTAAAACCAAATACTTTTAGACTTTTACTCAAGTAGTTTTTTACTGGGTGACTTTCATTTTCTATTAAGGCATTTTTACTTTTACTCAAGTATGACAATGAGTACTTTTTCCACCACTGGAAAAGAGTCACATTTATGGTCAGTTTACATATATTTTAGATGCTATTTATGTCGAAAAGTTGTATAATACCCACATCACATGCCTTACTTTTATATTCCTGCATAAGTAGAATCAGGATTATGCCTCTACTGCCATTCATTCCAATTAGACTGGTTTGGAGTATTCCCTGACCAATACGGCTGCCATTTTTAAACCATTCTGGAACTTTGAGGCTTCTAGTAATTTAATAGGATCTCTATGGTTAATTCTAAGTAAATTATGTGTTCTCTGTTTGGCCCTCACACATTCAACAAGGCAAATGGTAGACCTGACTGTGTTTTTAAGGAAGTTAAATTGGAACTCCCTGGTATGGAAAGTCCCCAAAATTAATTCTATTACATTTTATTATAGACTTGATTTGTGCACACAGAGAGTGAAACAAAGAGTGGCTTATTTGAGAGAAACACAAGTCAAATAAGCATATGTATACCAAGTGAAGCCTTAGCTAGCTAATACATTTGATGTCACTTGAGTTACATTAATGTGTAAGGCTTTGTCCCCCCCAAAACCGAAGGGTATTAGCATGTTAGTGGTGAAATTAAATCAAATAAGTGTACATCAGAAATTGTACTGCATTAAATGAATGACAAAATGTGATGAAAATATTTTTTTTTCCCTGAGCAAGCAATTGTAAAGATTTGATTGATGTTTAAATTGTAGCTCATTTGATCCATTCTGAACATTAATAGGGTTGCAAAGCTACCAGTAATTTAGAAAAGTTACCGGAATCTTCTGTAATTTTTGTAATTTTAACTTTTATAAAAATGTATTCATATATAGTATTCTTTTTCATTTTTTTTATCTGTGTCCATGTTGTCAATGACTTTCTAGTGGATAGTTCAAGAGAAAATGGCCTAATTAATGAAAAAAGCATCTAATCAACAATGGCATTATTTTTTATTAACTCTTCCAACTATAGATTTTTTTCACAACTGCCACATGTTTGGTGCCAAAACATTTACAACAAAGACATTTTGACATAGTAAAATAAATAAATGTGTCAAAAATATTTCATGCTGAATCCCTCATATGGTATTCACTAACTTAATGGTTGATATTTAGGATAATGTTTTAGTTCTATTTTATATTTTTAAATCATCTTATTTTATATATTTTACATGTGTTAAGGCCACACAGAGGGACAAATATAATTACAGACTTGTGATAATCTGAAGTCATCTGATAAAATTCCCAAAACGCATTGAAAGTTAACAAATTTCTTGTAGTTTACTGGTAAACTTAAAAGTTTCCAGTAATATACCCTCTTTTTGCAACCCTAGATAGACAATATAAAATGAGTATACAAAAGATTAGTAACGTCTGCTCTTTCCATGACATAGACTGACCAGGTGAATCCAGGTGAACGCTGTGATCCTTTATTGATGTCACCTGTTAAGTCCACTTCAATTAGTATAGATTAAGGCGAGGAGACAGTTTGAAGAAAGATTTTTAAGCCTTGAGACAATTGAGACATAGATTGTGTATGTGTGCCATTCAGAAGGTGAATGGGCAAGACAAAATATTTACAGTTGAAGTCAGAAGTTTACATACACTTAGGTTGGAGTCATTAAAACTTGTTTTTCAACCACTCCACAAATTTCTTGTTAACAAACTATAGTTTTGGCAAGTCAGTTAGGACATCTACTTTGTGCATGACACAAGTAATTTTTCAAAAAATTGTTTACAGACAGATTATTTCACTTATAATTCACTGTATCACAATTCCAGTGGGTCAGAAGTGTCCATACACTAAGTTGACTGTGCCTTTAAACAGCTTGGAAAAATCCAGAAAATTAAGTCATGACTATAGAAGCTTCTGATAGGCTAATTGACATCATTTGATTCAATTGGAGGTGTACCTGTGAATGTATTTCAAGGCCTACCTTCAAACTCAGTGCCTCTTTGTTTGACATCATGGGAAAATGTAAATAAATCACAGAAAAAACTTTGTAGACCGCCACAAGTCTGGTTCATCCTTGGGAGCAATTTCCAAACGCCTGAAGGTACCACATTCATCTGTACAAACAATAGTACGCTAGTATAAATACCATGGGACGACGCAGCCGTCATACCGCTCAGGAAGGAGATGCGTTCTGTCTCCTGGAGATGAACGTACTTTGGTGCGAAAAGTGCAAATCAATCCCAGAACAACAGCAAATGACCTTGTGAAGATGCTGGAGGAAACGGGTACAAAATTATCTATATCCACAGTAAAACGAGTCCTATATCAACATAACTTGAAAGGCCGCTCAGCAAGGAAGATGCCATTACTCCAAAACGGCTATAAAAAAAGCCAGACTACGGTTTGCAACTGCACACGGAGACAAAGATCGTACTTTTTGGTTGGTCATAATGACCATCGTTATGTTTGGAGGAAAAGGGGGAGGCTTGCAAGCCAAAGAATACCATCCCAACCGTGAAGCATGGGGGTGGCAGCATCATGTTGTGGGGGTGCTTTGCTGGAGGAGGGACTGGTGCACTTCACAAAATAGATGGCTTCATGAGGGAGGAAAATGATATGGATATATTGAAGCAACATCTCAAGACATCAGTCAGGAAGTTAAAGCTTGGTCTCAAATGGGTCTTCCAAATGGACAATGACCCTAAGCATACTTCCAAAGTTGTGGCAAAATGGCTTAAGGACAACAAAGTCAAGGTATTGGAGTGGCCATCACAAAGCCCTGACCTCAATCCCATAGAAAATTTGTGGGCAGAACTTAAAAAGCGTGTGTGAGCAAGGAGGCCTACAAACCTGACTCCGTTACACCAGCTCTGGCAGGAGGAATGGGCCAAAATCCACCCAACTTATTGTGGGAAGCTTGTGGTAGGCTACCCGAAACATTTGACCCAAGTTAAAACAGTTTAAAGGCAATGCTAGCAAATACTAATTGAGTGTATGTAAACTTCTGACCCACTAGGAATGTGATGAAAGTAATAACAGCTGAAATAAATAATTCTCTCTACTTTTATTCTGACATTTCACATTCTTCAAATAAAGTGGTGATCCTAACTGACCTAAGACAGGGGATTTTTAATAGGATTAAATGTCAGGAATTGTGAATAATTGAGTTTAAATGTATTTGGTTAAGGTGTATGTAAACTTCCGACTTCAACTGTAAGTGCCTTTGATCGGGGTATGGTAGTAGGTGCCTGGTGCACCGGTTTGAGTGTGTCAAGAACTCCAACGCTGACGCGTTTTTCATGCTCAACAGTTTCCTATGTGTATCAAGAATGGTCCACCACCCAAAGGACATCCAGCCAACAAATATTTTGTACACTCAGTGTTTTTTGGGGAACACTTTTACAGTATGTACTTATTACAGTGTAAGGCATAGTAATGTGAAGTGTTACCAAATATTTTCTATAACTTTTATAATTATGATGAGAGACCAGAATTAAAATGTATTGCCCTTATTTACAGTGTTTCAACAAATGTTCTAGTCATGCTTGAATAACATATCTACTCCCTCTGTTCACCAGGAGCACAACCTGGACTGGTTTCCACGGATGCGGGCCATGTCCCTGGTATGTAGCGATGCGGACGGGGAGCAGAATGAGATCAGGAGCCTGCAGGAGAAACTGGAGTCCACCATGAAGCTAGTCTCCAACCTCTCTGGACAACTGACCGAGCTCAAGGAGCAGGTGAGGGGGCCATCTAGCCTCGTAAAGTGAACTGATGATAGTCTGTATAGATATTGATATGAAAATCATTTTTATTTTCCATATATTTTGTGTAGCATTTGGTGTGTTTGATGGCAACTTGCCTTGTTCAGTTCAAAAACATTTTTCATAAATCATTTCATCAAACTTGGTGCACTGTTTCTTGTAAATAAAATAGTATGTTGGTCTTTCAATAAAATGAGAAGTGTTTGAGGATATGGGTGGTATCTAGACCCAGACAGGAGGAAATGGTTGTTGTGTGGCTAAAGGTTTAGATGAGGACACAACTACCCTTTACCCTTGATTTTTCAGGATTAAATATCTCCATAAATAAATCTTTGTTTGGTTGATGTCTACTTTGTTTTTAAAAATTCTTTCACACGTACACTAACATAGACCAAATTGAAAATGTTACTTTAGGAGGTTAGTTGACCGACAAATGCAGACTTAACTGTTCTTTTACATTTAGATTGTTTCAGTCTTATTTTCCCAGAAGTCAGGGCAGTGCCCCCCCCCCCCACCCCCCCCCCCCCCCCCCTACCCGGAAGGTTCGTGAGCATACTCCATGACACTCAAAAGTGTCTCACAAACAAGAACATCGTCTCACAAACAACAGACCCAAACAAGAGCTCCCTCTGTTACATCATTCCAATGAAAATTGACTTAATTAGTTTGCTGTGGCACAAATAAAGAGTCACATTCTACTATAACTGAGTTTAGCCAGTGGCCACCCCTATGGCTCTCTATCGTAATACTATAATGCTGCTCTTTCTAGCACTTCCCGACATCTAATAATGATTTCCTTTATAATGCTCAACTCATGATGACCAACAGCATTGTTATGAGGGTATTTGTATTGCCGTTGCAATATTAAGATGACAAAGAAAACCTTTTTTTGTTAAACTTGTTTTGTTTGTTTTAGAACTTTAATTGATTTAAAACGGTTGTTGTCCCTATTGCCATAAAGGCCAACATCTTTCATTATTACTCATGAGCCTGGCTTGAAAGTTTCACTATTGGTCTTTTCTTTTGGTCTTTTGGTCTTTTCTTTTGTTTCCTGTGGTTTACTTGTTGTTAGAGGAGATGACATTCTGAAAGGCTAGGAAGATACGTTTCAAATGAAACCCTGAAACCCTCCCATCAAAGCCAAAAGCTCTCAGCACATTGCTGTGCAGAATTTGCAGGCATGGGCAGTTTATACTTTTGTTTCTCTGAACAAGAAACTTAGTAGCAGCTTATTTGGAGGTACTCCAAGTGTCAGACACAGACAACCTATATCCCACCCATAGACGTGACAAAAGCAGCAGATGTACAGATCCAGGAAATGAGTAATGAGCAAATAACCTAGCATCTGTCCTGTGTGTTGTCCTCTAGATGACAGAGCAGAGGAAGCAGAAACAGAGGATCGGACTGTTGGGTCATCCTCAGCATCCTCAACATGCCAACCCCCAGCAAACTGCGTGAGGCTGAGGCAAGGAAGCCCCCCCCCCCCACCCAGCCACAAGACCCAGGGAGAGCTACTTCTACTGCTTTGTGTTTGCATAGGGAACAGATTGCAGAGTCTTCACTTAGTGGTCCCTCCCGTCCTGCATATATACTGTAGCTACCAAATGTGTGTGTGAAGCGTAGCACATTGAAATAGCTAGTCATATAATTGTGATATGTAGGTTAGCCTACAAAGGTATAACTCAAACAAAATCACTCACCACGCCCAGGCAACCCATCCTTTTCCCAGTCCAGTTGGGATTGGTGCCAAATGTTTTCTATGTAAAAATGTAAGTGAATTCTCATTACATGGCCTTTACTGGGTGAACTTGAAATACAGCAGAGCAGGGCCGGCATTATGGGCGGGCTGTAGGGGGCCTGGTCCGCCCTACCGTACCTCCTTGAAATATTGATAATTTATTTGACTGAGAAGTCAGACGCATCAATCTCAGATAAAGCATGCGAGCGAAACAGCGCCCCTCTGTCTCCGTATGTGTAGACCATGTATCTGATGCTGTCTGGACAAAAGGAGTATGGCATGTCATACTTTTTCTGACCAGACAGCATCAGATACATGGGCTACACGTAGTAATACAGAGTGGCGCTGTTTCGCTCGATGGTTTCAGCAGAGAGGCAGAGGTGAAGCAAGAGGGCTCACTCTCGCCCAAAATCTGTCCTGAATGCGTTTCTATGGGCATAATATGCAGACCTAAGCTTGTCGCCTGCATTCCCACCTTTGGGACAATGACTCGCACTGTTAGGCGGAGACATGAGCATCTCGTCATTATATACAGACATCTGGTTTCAGCCACTTGCGAATTACAAAGAGAAGTTGGTGGGTTAACAGTGCACTGTTTGAATAGTAGCTTCCCCTAAAGTAAATTGATGTTTTGCCAAAATTATATAATGACTCCTGTCTAAATAAAATAATAGTAAATACTTTACCAGAGATCATGACTTAGCCACAGAGGATCATGATTTTTATTTTTATTTGATAGCTGTGGATTATTTCAAATCACAAGTGCATAGGCCTATGCCTATTTGGAAAGCCAGCAATTTGCACAGAGCACATGGCAATAAGCCTAGCTGATTATTGAATTGTGGCTGTCAGCGGAAAAACATCTAAAATGTGTGAAGATAATGTGTTTTGAGTATAATTTCAAATGTTGAGACAAGAAGCGGAGGGTTGTGGCGAAGATATGGGCGTCTCTCTCCAGAATGCATACACTCAGCTCTCCAGAATATGCTCCGCTGTCTCCCGTGAATTCATGCACATTCATTGTTTCATTATGTGAATGGTTTTCCCTTTGATTGTTTGTTTATTTTGATAAATTCCCCATTACATATGTAACCAGTAGGCCTAGTAAATGTATCGTTAATCTCTGTCATTTGGTTACATTAATTTCTGTTAGTGCATCTATTTCAGTCATTTACTGTTCTCATTCTCGGAGTGGAAACATTGTTTACAGAGTTCACAACCTGCTACACTTGTGAGAAACAAGTTTTGGTTTATTTCATAACCATCATTTTAGGAGTTTTGTCATTGTATTTTGTTTGGAGTGCTCCATATGAGCATGTGAGTGGTTTCTCTGTTCTGATAACGTTGAGGGAGCACCTGAGCACGCCAACCTGCTGAGTTGATACAATGTTGCACTTCACTTCACTAGCAAGTCAAGACAGATAGATAGAAAGAGAGGCAGGCAGGCACAGTAGAGCGATGAATGTGATTGAAAGAACCTGAATTCTCTTCAGGATATTTTCTACTGTTTATATTTGTCGCTTTAGGCCTATGTATTTTACTTAGTTGATGATGGAAGTTGTTGGCCTAGTGCTGCATTGGGCTATCTCTGAACTCTGTGTTAATTTCTTTAGCCTATAAACTATAAAAATAAAGGGAGTCGCACACTCCATATATAAACTCTCAGTAATTTATTGGGTAAATCACCAACGTTTCGGCGTGACTCTCTTTATTTTATAGTTTATTCGCCATTCGTCAGCACCACACAAAATACGTTTTCTGGGTGTGCGCCAGCTCATGTTTGTTATTCATTTCTTTAGCCACCAATGGATCACGGTGTATCAATGTGTCCATATGGCAGAGACTGGTGCTCTTGCATTAGTTGAATTTTTACTTTTGGATTTTTATCATTTTAATTCAGATTTTTATGATTAACCACATAACAATAATTTAGAGAAACAAAAACGTTATTATTGAAATAAAACTGTTCCACAAAAATGCGCAAATACAAATAATCATAACTGATACGCAGATAGGTAGAAATGGCGGGATAAATTAGAAGCTTCCCCAAACTTGAAACTCACGAGCTGCCTACGGCCTTTATTATAACACCCATCAACAAAATTTGTGCAAGCGCGTGCACACAAGAGGTCCCGTAAAAAAAATGGGCCCCCCTATAGAAATTAAATGCCTGTCCAACTGATTCGTTCTGGCGCCGGCCCTGCAGCAGAACTGTACCGGACACAGGAAGATGTAGTCCGATGTGAAATGGCACTGGGAGACATGGAAATAAACATCTTTTTGTATTTACTACTGGTATAGCAAGCAGTATTTAATGTCTTATTTTTGTATCTTGTGCAATATCACTACTTTAATATGCAAACTCCTTGGTGTGTGAATTTAAGTTGTTCCTAAAGTAATGTCTTGTTTAATAGGGACAGAACTTTTTTCCACATGGGAGCTTTATTTTGTATTATTTTGCTTTTAAATGAAATAGGGACCTGTTGTTAGACTTCACATATGGAAATGACTCCATGTAGAATAGCAGTTGGTCGGACAGATTAAGTTACATGTATTGTTCTGGCCTTTCTGATTTCACTTGTTATATTTCTTTCAGAAGGTTGCATAAAAAGTCTTAAATGCACTTCATAGAGATAGTATATTGTCTGAGAGCAAGTATAGGTCTTGTTTTCGGTTTCATTTCTGCAAATAAGATTGTGTCTTATCTTGTACTATTTTATGGTATTTGCTTTCTTATATAAAACTGGCATTTAAAGCTTTTAGGATACTTGCCTTTCTTCATCCAAACAAATGTATTATGTAAAAATGTGATCATGCTGTTATGATGTGTTTATTAATCATATTTCCACATTGTCTTGCACTACATATTATTAGCATCTGTCATCCAGGTTTATCCTCTTGTAATTATAACACCTGTCATGTGTGCCATTTGTCCCTTTAAGACATTTTTGGTTCTGATTTACTACTTGTGACAAAGCCACTATCTTTTTCCTTTGTTTTATCATTCAGCGCAGATTTCTGTTCTCAATTCTGCTGTTTATTTGATATATTATTATTTATTGATTTGTATTGTTGTACTTTAAACATGTACATGCATTATGTTGCTTAAGCCATTGTTTTTTGTATAGGGACCTATGTTTTCAGAAAAGTAATGTGGAATTTAAAAGCACTGTTACTGAAAATGAATGTGCAGAGGACTAATTTAAAAGATTTAAGCACTGTTAGAATTGTAAAATAATGTAGAATTGTCTAATAAAATATATGTAATTCTCCTTTACATCCACCACTGAATCTTGTCACTACACTGTATGCTACTGGGCTACCATATGAAGGAAAGCTGTAGTCCAGTCTTCTCTTTTCCCTCTGCACACTGTGTAAATGGACAGTCTTGTAGTCCATTGTAAAATATAGCTCCAAAGTTCAGAGGTAACTTCCCCACATTTCACCTACTTATCCAGTGTCTGCTTCTGTTAAAGAAATATTACTTTATTTGTAGTCAACTCTTTGTAAGTATTGTCACAAATATTGAAGAATTTATACACAGTATATAGTATATGCAGATATGCTGGTGCACAGACGAGTGTTGGAGATTCATATCCTCCTCTCAGGGTGACAATTTAGTTATTCAGAGAAACGGAGCATGTTAAATAAAATATGAATAGACTTGTGCGTGTCTGTAGACTCGAACATCAGCAAGTTTATAGAGTAACCAAACGCAAAGGCACAAAAGGAGCATTTAATTGTTCAGCTTCATTGGTGGACTTTCCTGCAGTATTTTCCACATACCTAGGGTTTATTAAACAGCAGTGGTGGAAAAAGTACCCAATTATCATACTTGAGTAAAAGTGAAGATACCTTAATAGAAAATTATTCAAGTGAAAGACACCCAGTAAAATATTACTTGAGTTAAAGTCTTTGGTTTTAAATAGATTTAAGTATCGAAAGTAAATGATATTGCTAAAATATGCTTCAGAATCAAAAGTAAAAGTATAAATAATTTCAAATTCCTTATATTAAGCAAACCAGATGTCACCATTTTCTTGTTTGTTTTTTATTTACGGACAGCCAGGGGCACACTCCAACACTCAGACATCATTTACAAACAAAGCATTTGTGTTTGGTGAGTCCGCCAGATCAGAGGCAGTAGGGATGACCAGGGATGTTCTCTTGATAGGTGTGTGAATTGGACCACTTCCCTGTCCTGCTAAGCATTCAAAATGTAACGACTACTTTTGGGTGTCAGGAAAATGTATGTAGTGAAAAGTATATTCTTTTCTAAGGGAATGAAGTGAAGTAAAAGTTGTTAAAAATATAAATAGTAAAGTATAGATACCCCAAAAAACAACTTAAGTAGTACTTTAAAGTCAAAAGAATATGGAGTGAATGCTTGTAATCTGTGCAAAGGCAATACAGTATGAATATGGTTGTGACTAAATACAGTCACCTCCAAAATGATTGACACCCTTGATAAAAATGAACAAAAAATGTGGAATACAATAAATAATACAAATACTTAGCTATAGTGCCTTCAGAAAGTATTCACACCAATTGACTTTTTTCTACATTTTGTTGTTACAGCCTGAATTTAAAATGTCACAGGCCTACACACAATACCCCATAATGTCAAATTGTAATTGTTTAACAACAACAAAAAATCAGGGTGCACCTGTGTAATGATCATGCAGTTGAATCACCTTCTTGATATGCCACCACTGTCAGGAGAAATGCTCACTAACAGGGTTGTAAGCCAATTTGTGCACAATATTTGAGATAAATCAGCTTTTTGTGTGTATGGAAAATCTCTAGGATCTTTTTTTTAAACTCATGAAACATGGGACAAACACTTGCATGTTTACATGCTGCATTTATATTTTTGTTCAGTGTAAGCTCAGGGGTAAAAATGTTCTTAACAAGTCACATAATAAGTTGCATGGACTCAATCTGTGTGCAATAATAGTGTTCAAAATAATTGTATAATACTGACTCATCTCTGTAACCCCACTCATACAATTATCTGTAAGGTCCCTCAGTCAAGCAGTGAATTTCAAACACAGATTCAACTACAAAGACCAGGGGGGTTTCCCAATGCCTCGCAAATAAGGGCACCTATTGGTAAATGGGGGGAAAAAACCATTGAATATCCCTTTGAACATGGTGAAGTTATTAATTACATTTTGGATGGTGTATCAATACACCCAGTCACTACAAAGACACAAGTGTCCTTCCTAACTCAGTTGCCTGAGAGGAAGAAAACCACTCAGAGAGTTCACCATGAGGCCAATGGGGACTTTAAAGCAGTTACAGAGTTCAATGGCTGTGACAGGAGAAAACTGAGGATGGATCAACAACATTGCAGTTACTCCACAATACTAACCTAATTGACAGAGTGAAAAGAAGGAAGCCTGTATAGAGTATTAATATTCCAAAACATGCATCCTGTTAGCAACAATGCACTAAAGTAGTACAAAAAATGTGGCAAAGCAATTCACTTTTTGTCCTGAATGCACATTACTGAGTACCACTCTCCATATTCTCAAGCATAGTGGTGGCTGCATCAAGTTGTGTATGATTGTAATCGTTTTGGACTGGGGAGTTTTTCAGGTTAAAAAAGAAACAGAATAGAGCTAATCACAGGCAAAATCCTAGAGGAAAACCTGCTTCAATCTGCTTTTCACCAAACAGCTTTCGGCAGGGCAATAACGTAAAACACAAGGACAATTATACACTGGAGTTGCTTACCAAGAAGACAGTGAATGTTCCTGAGTGGCCGAGTTACAGTTTTGATTTATCCATGGCAGGACTTGAAAATGGTTGTCTAGCATTGATCAACAACCAATTTGACAGAGCTTTGAATGTTGAAAAGAATAAAGAATATTTTCTCCAGAAAGACTCACAGCTGAAATCGCTGCCAAAGGTGCTTCTACAATTATTGACTCAGGGGTGTGAATACATGAGATATTTCTATATTTAATTTCAACAAATTTGCAAACATTTCTAAAAACATGTTTTCACTTTGTCATTATGGGGTAGTGTGTGTAGATGGGTGAGGGGGAAAAAAAGATTTAATCAATTTTGGATTCAGGCTGTAGCACAACAAAATGTGGAATAAATCAATGGGTGTAAATACTTTCCGAAGGCACTGTGTATTGTATGCTCCAAAAAATTGGGAAGTTGTATTCTTTTTTGGTAATAGATTTTGTTTAACAAGTTATATATTTTTGCTCTCAAAAAGATAGGTGTGATGAATTATTGACCCTCACATACTTCTACAAATGCAAAATTGAGAGCATCCTGTCGGGCTGTATTGTTGCCTGGTACGGCAATTGCACCGTCCGCAACTGCAGGGCTCTCCAGAGAGTGGTGCAGTCAGCCCAATGTATCACTGGGGGCACACAGCCTGCCCTCCAGGACATCTGCAGCACCCAGTGTCACAGGAAGGCAAGGAAGATCATCAAGGACCTCAGTCACCCGAGCCACGGCCTGTTTACCCCACTATCATCTACAAGGCAGAGACAGTAAATGTGCAGCAAAGCTGAGACAAAGAGACTGAGAAACAGCTTCTATCTCCAGGCCATCAGACTGTTAAACAGTCACTACTAGTCTTGGTCACTGTTCTAGCTGGCTACCACCTGATACTCTGCCCTGCACCTTAGAGACTGGTCACTTAAGTAATGTTTACAAACTGTTTCACCTACTTCATGTATATCAAATAGAATAAAATATGAAAAGGTATTATATAAAAGGTATGTACTGTACTCTAGTCATTGCTCATCCTATATACTGCTGTACACACATTTTCTATTCATATTCTGTCCATACTGTCAATACACACCATTATTTGTATGTACATTGCCTTCGGAAGGTTTTCAGATCCCTTGACTTTTACCACATTTTCTTACATTTTGTTTTTCCCTCATCAATCTACACACAATACCCCATAATGATAAAGCAAAAACAGGTTTTTAGAACTTATTATTCATTTATAAAAAATAAAAACTGAAATATTACGTTTACATAAGTATTCACCCTTTGCTCAGTACTTTGTTGAAGCACCTTTCTACTCAACAAATTGGATGCAGTCTATCATCACAGTGCCATCCGTTTTGTCACCAAAGCCCCATATACTACCCACCACTGCGACCTGTATGCTCTTGTTGGCTTGCCCTCGCTTCATACTCGTCGCCAAACCCACTGGCTCCAGGTCATCTACAAGTCTCTGCTAGGTAAAGCCCCGCCTTATCTCAGCTCACTGGTCACCATAGCAGCACCCACCGGTAGCACGTGCTCCAGCAGGTATATCACAGTGGTCACCCCCAAAGCCAATTCTTCCTTTGGCCGCCTCTCCTTCCAGTTCTCTGCTGCTAATGACTGGAACGAACTGCAAAAATCTTCTGCACATCCTACCATTCCAGTGTTTAATTTCTATAGTGTAATTACTTCGCCACCATGGCCTACTTATTGCCTTACCTCTCTTATCCTACCTCATTTGCACATGCTGTATATAGATTTTTCTACTGTATTACAGATTGTATGTTTGTTTCATCCATGTGTAACTCTGCGTTGTTGTATGTGTCGAACTGCTTTGCTTTATCTTGGCCAGGTCGCAGTTGCAAATGAGAACTTGTTCTCAACTAGCCTACCTGGTTAAATAAAGGTGAAATAAATAAAAAACCTTTGGCAGCAAATACAGTGTAAAGTCTTCTTGGGTATGATGCTACAAGCTTGGCACACCTGTATTGGGGGAGTTTTGCCCATTCTTCTCTGCAGATCTTTTCAAGCTCTGTCAGGTTGGAGAGGGAGCGTTGCTGCACAGCTATTTTCAGGTCTCTCCAGAGATGTTAGATTGGATTCAAGTCCAGGCTCTGGCTGGGCCACTCAAGGACATTCAGAGACTTGTCCCGAAGCCACTCCTGCATTGTCTTGGCTGTGTGCTTAGGGTTTTTGTCCTGTTTGAAGGTGAACCTGAGCGCTCGAGTAGGTTTTCATCAATGATCTCTCTCTACTTTGCTCCGTTCATCTTTTCCTCACACCTGACTAGTCTCCCTGTCCCTGCTGCTGAAAGACATCCCCACAGCACGATGCTGCCACCACCATGCTTCACCGTAGAGATGGTGCCAGCTTTCCTGCAGACGTGACATTTGGCATTCAGCCCAAAGAGTTCAGTCTTGGTTTCATCAGATCAGAGAATCTTGTTTCTCATGGTCTGAGAGTCCTTAGGGTGCCTTTTGGCAAACTCCAAGCAGGCTGTCATGTGCCTTTTTACTGAGGAGTTGCTTCCGTCTGGCCACTCTACCATAAATGCCTGATTGGTGGAGTGCTGCAGAGATGGTTGTCCTTCTGGAAGGTTCACTCATCTCCACAGCGGAACTCTAGAGCTCTGTAAGAGTGACCATTGGGTTCTTGGTCACCTATCTGACCAAGGCCCAATTGCTCAGTTTGGCCGGGCGGCCAGCTTTAGGAAGAGTCTTGGTGGTTCCAAACTTCTTCCATTTAAGAATGATGGAGGCCTCTGTGTTCTTGGGGACCTTCAACGCTGCAGAAATGTTGTGGTACCCTTCCCCAGATCTGTGCCTTGACACAATCCTGTCTCAGAGCTCTACAGACAATTCCTTCAAACTCATGGCTTGGGTTTTGCTCTGACATGCACTGTCAACTGTGGGACCTTATATAGATAGGTGTGTGCCTTCTCCAAATCATGTCCAATCAATTGAATTTACCACAGGTGGAGTCTAATTAAGTTGTAGACACATCTCAAGGGTGATCAATGGAAACAGATTCTCCTGCGCTCAATTTTGAGTCTCATAGCAAAGGGTCTGAATATTTTTGTAAATCAGGTATTTCTGTTTAATATTTGTATTAAATTTGCAAAATGTATTTCTAAAATCCTGTTTTCACTTTGTCAATATGGGACATTGTGTGTAGATTGATTAGTTAAAAAATATATATATATATTTTAGAATAAGACTAACGTAAAAAAAAAATGGGGAAAAGTCAAGGGGTCTGAATACTTTCCGAATGCACTGTAAACATATTGTAATAAACTATGGAATATTTTGAATAGGCTAATGGATTCCAAATTAGAGACAGGTCTGTTCCATATTTATCTACAGTGGTGGACTGGGAGCAAAAAAAATCAACCCTGGCATGGGACCAAAAAATCTACCTGGCATTTTTAACATTGAGGCCCCCAAACCGGACAACCCCCCCATTATTAGCCAAATAATGATCAGTTTGAGCAAGCAAAAAAAAACAAGTTAGACAGGCCCACTGGGCTAAAAATGACCAGCCCACCTGGTATTTGCCCAAAATGTCAGATGGCCAGTCCTCCCCAGTTTATCAACCTTCTAATCTAGGTATATTGTCCAGACATATCATACTACAGTGTAAGCCTACTATGCTATTTGTAATTATCTGCCATAAATATATCTGTTGTCCTTGCTGGGAACATACATGTGTGTGGTGTGTGGGCACTAGGTAGACCGGCACGCTCAGCTCTATAGTGTATGACGTCAGTGGCAGGGAGCTGGTTTCGGTTCGCATGGCCATGTTGGAGCTCAACGTGACAGCTCAGTGCAGCAGGTAACACACCGATCAACAAAATCATCCATCTGCAGGTGCACGTGTAGACTCAAATTATTCATGTGTGGAAACCGTGTCCACTCTGAGCCTATTGGCACATGCGAGAATACAGAGCAGCGTGGGGAAAATTAAACATTAGGCTATGCACAACACCAAATAATTATTCCCACGGGGCATTACAGTTTTATATAATAGTTTACATATTGACTGTAGTCTACTCTTAGGTTAGGTGGATTGGTTTATTAGGAATTATTGTCATGGACACAGGCAGGCCTATATAGGCTTTATCTAAACCTAAAATTAAAAACCTACTAAAGATAATACTTAAAGAGAAATATATGAAATACTATTTTCACATCATGAAGGTACAAAAACATTCACAAACATTTTTATTTTAAATGGGCAATTTGCATTTTTTTGACGTATACATTAATATACATTACTTTTGCATTAATATACTTATACATATGTAGGCCTACCCATTGATTTTTGAAGAATACAATTTATAAATACCTGATGAGCTTAGTTCAACTGTGGAATACCCCATCACAATCCAAACGATAAGCTTGTTTTAGTCCAATGTTTGTAAACAATGTAAATGTAAACAAACACTATATAGCCTCAAAACATGGTTAAAACTGTAACGTTATAATGGATGGTCCGTTCTTGCATCAATAGCTCTGTCTATGAATTTGAGATTGGTTACATTTCTCCAGCCCCATCCCTCGGCTTTTTACCGAAACAGGGGCGAGTACACGCTTTGTTATTGTTTCTACCGATAATTGCAGCTTTAACCCTCACACTGACACAAGTTGAATACGTGAGGCTACACGCGAATGAAAAGTTATATGTTCTTCCCTGCAAATGTTCTGTGGATATATTCTCAATTGTAATAAAATTAAGCCATATAAGCGGTAGCTTACCTTCTCTCCCCTATAAACCACAATTCTGTGGTTTATAGAATAACAGGAATGTGATAATGCATCTATTGTATCTTAATTCTGACACTTTCCTATAATAACTGTACATATGCCATGTCATTATTATGCATATGAAAGTTGTACATGGAACAGAAGCCGGAATGTAGAACATACAGTAATAACAAACAGTAGTCTATAAGGCTAAGTGTGTAAGGACTTCTGCCCTAGTTTCTATATAGTAAACATATACTTGCACGTTCTGCCCAGAGTTGTCTTATGTTCTCGTAGCATAGCTGTAGAATAAGAGGGAGGGCCATTATCGTGCAGATCCTCTTTAACTACAGAAATGGGCTGTACTCTAGATGGCTTGAAAGCACCGTCCAACACGTGAGGCTCATGTGACGGAAGTAGATCAGCTCTCCAACGGAGAGACGTGTCTAGTCACAGGGTTTATTTAACACGTAGACCAAACCACCCCTCTATCACACATTTACCCGGGAGTAGAGCATCTGAACTATTGCTGTGCTTGGATCTCAGAGTGACAACATCACATTGACAGTCTCTGGAAAGCAATAGCCTGATGAAATATTATTCTTTATAGAAAAAGTGTTCACTATTGAATAGAATAACATAACAATAATTTTAGCAATAACAATAAACTTAATTTTTTCTCAGATGACAATATTAGCTGAATGTTGAAAGACAACTGAAGCCTAGTTTTAAGATTGAATTGTTTGGAGACCAATATTTGGATTTCATAAAGACGCAAAATGGAGAGGATTACAAGTGCGCAACCTCCTCCTTGTATGGCAAAACACCAGTCGCAGGAGATGGCAGACATGCAAGGGTAAGCCCCCAGAAACAGCTTACAATGTATGCATTATAACACTGCAAAACAACATAGTATTCTTATGTAAATAATAATTTTAAAAAACAATATAAGCATGACTTCTTATCAATATTTTCTATTATTTTTGCCCTATAGAAAGGATTTCCAAAAGTACGTGTCCAAACACCGAAAGGGAATGAAGCGCGTGGAAGACAGTAAGGTATGCTTATGTTCTTTACTTAAAACATTTTGTATATCTTAGGTTTACTTTTGTCGGCAATTCATTATGTCTTATACCCTATTGAATATATTTTACACATTGACTAACAAATGTACTTTTTTTTCTCCCACAGGAGACATACAAGTTACCCCACCGATTGATTGAGAAGAAAAGACGTGACAGAATCAATGAATGCATTGCCCAACTGAAGGATTTATTGCCAGAACATCTCAAACTCACAGTGAGTACTAATTTAATGTGTAGCCTATTACTACTGACTGTGTAATAGGAATGCAAAAGCGCCACCTGGTTGTTCATGATTAATTTGTTTGTCCAAATCAATGCCTTGATTAGTCTGATTCCTTAATCCAAAAATGTTGCCTGTTATGACAAAGGCAACGTATTATTCTTTTTTTTTCATAATGTAAATAACTTGTTTATTATTATTATTATTACATCAATACTATTTCATATTATCCGATTGAAAAGTTTGGTTAATTATAATAATTGAATTAACTGCCTACGCATATTGCCTCAAACCCTTTCAAAACAATTTACATAAACAATATGTTGATAAACTATGTCTTAAATGTACTGCATTGTGTTGGTGTGTGCAGATTGCCTGCCTCCCTACCCTGTGGCAGTTTGTCTTCTGTTCAGCTGCTAAAACTGTTATATAAGAAAGATCAACATGCTTATCAAGGTCTTCCTGTTTTAGACTCTAGGCCATTTGGAGAAAGCTGTGGTGTTGGAACTCACCCTGAAGCATGTGAAAGCCCTGAGCAATCTCCTGGAACAGCAGCAGCAGAAAATCATTGCATTGCAAATCAGTAAGTTTGATACCTTGAGATACACTGTTTAATTTTATTATGGGCTACACTCTAATATTACTTATTATTGACAGGCCATACCATCGAGACGATGCTGCTCAATCAAAGCTAAAATTGTATCTTTCCCATTACAAAAGAAATAAAACAAGTAACCTGTTTCATTGCCAAAACTGTAGCATTATTAAATATGAACCTAATACCTGATATTACTTTGTTTCTCTCAGGTGATCAGAGCAGTGTTAGCTCAGAGAACAGTGAGGAGATGTTCCGCTCTGGCTTCCATGTCTGTGCTAAGGAGGTCCTCCAGTACCTGGCTAACCAGGGGAGCAGCAGAGACCACCTGACCCCCTCTGAAATGATCAGCCACCTCCACAAAGTAGCATCAGAGGTGCTCCAGGGTCCATTCAGCCCCCGGTCCAAAGAGCCCACCCACAAACCCATCGATAGCATGGAGAAACCTGCTGGTCAGATGCCTAAGGGCAAGGAGGGTCACCCCAAGAACTTTGTGTCTGTCATTCAAAGGACATACCCCCACGGACATGGAGAGCAGAGTGGCAATGACACAGACACTGACAGCGGCTATGGAGGGGAACACGAGAAACGGGACCTCAAAGCCCAACGCTCAAGCTACTACGGCAAGGAGGGGGAGCTCAAATATGCTCTGGCTGAGAGGATGGCAGGAGGTGGCGTCAAGCAGGAGGGTGCCGAGCCCCAGGCCAAGAGGTTAAAAGCCGACTATTCAGAGGACGAGTCTTCCTCTGGGCAGGTGGTTAGCAGCCATCACAGCTACATGAGCTTCTCCCAACACCAGACCCCTCTCTGCGTGCCCTTCTACCTCATCCCCCAAGCAGCTGCATCATGGCCCATGATGGAGAAGTGCTGGTTCCCAGGGGGCATGCCCTTTTTGTACCCGGGCATGAGTGTCTCAGCAGCCAGCTTGTCTCCAGAGAAAATACCTCAAAACGTAGTAATGTCTCCCAGGGCAGGTTCCCCGACACTCTACCAAGCACCAATGGACTCACCAGCCCTCCTTCAAGCTTTAAAACAAGCGCCTCCATGAACTTGGAATCCAAAGACTGATACACTTTTGTGTTTGCACCCTGCTCTATGAATGTTTGGGGTTGAACGGATCGCCTGCTGGAAGGCATCCAGGTTAGCAAGGACAAACACGAGAGCACCAGTTTGTCTCACTCAGCAACAGCAGCCCACACTCACCCTTTGAGAGCAAACAACAACTGTCACACACAAACCCAGTGGCCACAACCCTCCAAACCAGCCCACAGAGCAACCTTGGAGCCAGTCAGCACTGAAGCTCTGACCCTATGGAGGCTCACAGATGACCTGTTGCAAAGCTCTGAGTCACTGTGAAGAGCTGGTCTACACAAGGATATGACAAAAGTGGTTAAGAGAGGAACTTACTGTGGGGATGGCTTCCCTGCACTTGTGTTGAATGTCAGAGTTAAACCCTGACTGTGATGAGCAGACAGCACAGCCCCCAGCCATTCAGACCTGCCCTTTGCACACACACCGGTCTGTAATGAATGTAAGAATTTAACAAAACCCCTGTAGATGCTGCTTGAGATTCTATGTATTTTAGATGTGCGACCGGAGGATCCACATTTTCTGCACCTAACTGCTGAAACTGCAACGGACCCGCCTTTAGGCCAGAACGCTACCAAATACGTCTCTGGTTTATGTTGACCAGGGTTGTCACAAAATCCATTGCTCCCTCTTCACCCACCAAGTGTACCCTACCCTGCAGCTAAATGGTTCTCCACTGGATTTTATTCTTTAGAAAAGGTCAGGATGGTGTCACCGGACCTGATATGTGTCACTCATGTAAATAGAGGAGTGATGCATTCAGTTATGCATTTTAGTTTTGAGTTTGTAAGTCACTACCATTCGTGCAAGTAGTTCTTGTGAGGTAATGTCTTGTAATTATTTTGTTTATACTACTTGTACATCTCTATTTTTGATACATGACCTACAGAGTGTTTTTGCATTGTAACTAGAGGGAGGGAATTTAGATGTCCATGTTGCTGTTTGCCAAGAGAATGTGTATATAGCATTGTGCTAGACCTGATTTGCATCATGCTCATTATTCCTTTCGGGTCTGGTCAATTTCTGGCCTGATCTTAGTTCATGCATGATTTTGCTTAAAGCAGACAAATTATGGCAGATGCCTAAATGTATTTGTATCAATTATTGAGGCTGTGGCAAAGAGAGGAGAGTGAATGTAATGCTACAGCAAAATGTTAGTTTTGTATAGGATGAGGTACTTCGGATTTTCATTTTGGGACATAACAGAAGGTTGGTTGTTGTACATATTTTGTCTATAAAGTATTGTTTACATAAAGTTTTTTTCTGTGGAAATAAGAGTTTGGTTCTGAATCTTGGTAGAACACTAGCATGTTGCACAGCAATGCAAACCAACCTTGCTTCTCATCATAACATCACATGCTTACATAACATTAACACTCACATAACCCATAAGGCAGCAGTCATGGGCAGACTGGGACCAGAAATCGGCTCTGGCATTTCTAACACACCGGCCCATTTTTTCCCTCGAGGCCCCCATTATTAGACAGATAATTATAATTTTGTGCAACAACAAAACAATAAAAGTTAGACAGGCCCACTGGTATAAAAATGGACCAGCACATCTGGCATTTGCCATTGTAGACCTAAATCAAGAAGACATGAAAAAAAAATAAGACTTGGATTGCAAGCAGGTTGCTGTAGGTAACTATACATGTACAATATCATGTTCCACACGACACAAACAACTTTATAGGGATTCTATAACAGACTGATAGGATATTATAGTATGACTACTTGACATTTTTGGAACTAGTGGATTGATTGATAGAAAAAAATGTGGATTACTCTTCATCATATTAAGGATAGCCTAGTCAAGCATCTGTAGGCTAATATTCAATCATATTTTGAGTGATTGTAAGTTTTATCAGTTAGAGGAAAAGTTCTGTGATAATTTTATATATAGGCATATGCCTATTAATCAGAAAATAAGAACTAACCAACAGAACCAATATAGGCCTACCTGTTTTAGGCATATAGCCTTTTTTTTCTACAGCATGTGGGCCTATTCCTAAAGCAAAAAGATAGGTAGCATAGCCTCCGTCAAATAACCTCAGAGAAGCATAACCTATCTTCCAGCACCAAACTGGACAAGATCAGGACAATGTGCATAACAAGTGCGATGGAGACATTATAGGCTGCTATACTTGTTGAAGTCGAATTGCAGTTCCCATTGCTAATGCTGGTCAATCTGAATAGTGCAATAGGCTACCAGTTTAGCATATCTGTTTACCTGTCCCACCGTTAATGCATTAACTGCATTTTCAGTGCAGTACAGTTGACTGTTAAAGAATACCAATGGAAGACACAGCATTAATCTCAGACTGGCTAAAAGCATAGCCTATCTTCCAGCACCAAACTGGATAAATGTACATAACAAGTGTGATGGATCTAGCTATATTAATGTATTCTATATATGTTTTTTACATTATAGGCTGCTAAAGGCTACTTGTAGTTGCATAGGCAGCGGGACCTTACAGCACACATAGTTAATTCATTGCAAATGCTGGACAACCTGAATAGTGAAATAGGCTATCGGTTTAGCATATCATTAATGGCTGCCCCATCATAAAAGGACTGTAGGTCATGGCAAGCAACGCTGCGCTTTGAACATGAGGCACGTTTGTCCAAAGTATTTATATATACACTAGATGACTGACGGGCGCTCTGTTAAACCATTTTTGGAAGCTATAGAAATGCATTTATTAATGTCTACATTTGTTTTTGTCATTTTTAATGCATAGTTTAATATTATATAATGTGAGCTAAACATATATATTTTTTAGAATAAAAATACAAAAATAATCCAGTCCCTATAAGGGTTTTAAAATAATAGAAGCAAGTTACAAAAATAAAAATAGAAAAGAATTCTGAAAAAATAAATAAAACTAATAGTACAAACAGCAACAAAAAAGGTGAATAAGTTGCTATATTAAAGTAGTATAGGCCTAAGTGCATATTGCCTAATAGGTATAGATGTAGGATCTTAGTTTGAGCTAGTCTCCTACAGAAAGAAAATAATCTTGCCGCAACAGGAATTGTGAATAATTATGTGGGTTATAGTTAATGAACATTTTTGTAGCAGTTGATACATTTTTCGGGAAAATAAAAATCAAGTCTGAAATTTCTAAGTGGAAATTGCAAACTTTAGAAGCCTTTTTAAATCTCAAACACACTACAGGTTATCCTGCAACAGTTGTATAGGACCAAATAAAATAATCGAAAAGTGACATAACAATCTATAGTAATTTAAATACAGAAATGTCAGGACTTATTTACCTTTATTTAATCAGGGGGTCACCATTGAGACCAGTCTCTTTATTACAAGGGAGCTCTGCATACACAATTTCATAAAATACATAAGAAGACAGTAGCCTATCCTCTGAGAATGAATAATTAAACGAGACGCTCAATCATGATCACAACAGTGACCCTTGATGTCAGATTTTCTAAATCACAATACTAACTCGCCATCTTGTGGTGAAAAATAAGACCTACACGTAATGTTGATTGAGTCTCGAGACACAGCCGTCATGGTCATATGACAGCGGGTATGCTACTTCCTGTAGACATACTTTTGTTTGTCCGAACGGAACAGTTGTCTGGAGGCGGATAGAACCATATCATTAGGAATTAATAGGATCTCTATGAATAGAAGTTACTGGTCTTGCTGTACTACTTTTGTGTTCAGTGGCAAGATGCTGGCGCTAATTAACAGACTTTTGGACTGGTTTAGGTCTCTCTTCTGGAAAGAAGAGATGGAGCTCACGTTAGTTGGACTTCAGTACTCCGGGAAAACCACATTTGTCAATGTGATATCAGTAAGTATAAGGATTTAATTACCACACCACATGAATAAAAAATGCTCGTATTGACATGCTGGTGTTGGATAGGAAGAGATCACGAGCCGCTCGACTGTCTAGCCCAGCTAGCTAGTATGTAAGGAACCTGTGTGCTTAGTTAAATTGGTTAGCTACCATCTGAGCTGATTCACTGTTCGCTAACAAAATGCTATGCTAGCAAAGCAGTAAGTACAGGTGCTCTGCAGTGTCATCAGCTAGCTAGCTAGTAAGTAGCCGACTCAACTCCACGATTTACGATGGAGTTGAGTGGCGACTACTGTGAGCGGACTGTAACTCCGACGTAAAATAAAGTACGTTTTATATGTTTTTACAGATTTCTGCGCCAAAGAATGTCTTGTGTAATTTGGCTATTTTTGTGCTGAAATCAGTAGTTTTTGATGTGACGTTGGAGTTCAGTTTAATCGGTTACAGTTATAACGTTAGGGCAAGCAATATGACTGAAAATAAGACTACTTTATCATGTAACTAACGTTAGCTATGTCACACATATTCTAAAGTCAAATCCGTTAATTAATTTATCCAACTCTCATATGGCAACGCTGGAGTTAAAATATGTTGCAAGCTGAGGGGCATCACCATTTTTTTGTTTCTGCAGTCAGCTAATGTTGGCTAGCTAGTTAGCATGGCTAAAGCATAACAAACCGTTAATCTGTCTTTGTCATCACATTAAATGGACAGTCAACATCACTCAAGTTGTAACGAAGTGTGACCATTTGAAATTATTAAACCCACAGTCCTTTGCTCTGGCCTAAACCACAAAGTAGCTAGCTAGCTATAGGCTAGGTCCTACTTCTGAGAGCTGAATCATGAGGCTAGCTAGCTATTTTTTTTACTCCAAACTGTACAATCCAACTTTATTTTTTTTTCTGGCAGCCTTCTGCTGTTATTACATCATCCAAGTGAGATGAAAAGAGTCAGGTTTCATTCATATCAATGGGAGTGACGGCCTCCCTGCACTGATACAAGTCACATGGAAACATAACATCAACAGTTAGGCCTATAGGAATTGCACTGTTTACAACGAGAGCCCCGAGACCAGATTAACATCCTATCTAGGCAACCTGTAAAATGTCACTATTGTATTAAGTCACTGTTTAAAAGTGCACACTACATAGTACTTAAGGGTATTTAAGAACGTGGAGTTGGTTCACTTTTTCAGACCACGGCTCTGTTCAGCTGACCTACTGCTGATTAGGCCACATTTCCCTCTCCACAAGCCTAGCCTTATCAAATGTGTCCCAATGTCCATATTTGCTCATTGGCAATATACTTGTAGACAGGCAGGCATGTAGAATGTTGGGCCTGATTTGCCAAGTCATTTGGAAGGACTAATAGTGTTGCACAAGGAAAGCAGGTCCTTTGTTTTCCCTAGTTGTTCGACAATGTTGGCTTTCTACCCCATGCAGAAGCACACTTGGTACAGTTACTGTCCCCCAAAAAGAAACTTAGCCAATTCACACACTATATATACACAAGTATGTGGACACTCCTTCACATTAGTGGATTTGGCTATTTCAGCCACACCCATTGCTAACGGGTGTATAAAATCAAGCACACAGCCTATGCAATCTCCATAGACAAAGATTGATACATTTACATTTACGTCATTTAGCAGACGCTCTTATCCTGAGCGACTTACAAATTGGTGCATTCACCTTATGATATCCAGTGGAACAACCACTTTACAATAGTACATCTATATTTTTTTTTTGGGGGGGGGGGGGGGGTAGAAGGATTACTTCATCCTATCCCAGGTATTCCTTAAAGAGGTGGGGTTTCAGGTGTCTCCGGAAGGTGGTGATTGACTCCGCTGTCCTGGCGTCGTGAGGGAGCTTGTTCCACCATTGGGGTGCCAGAGCAGTGAACAGTTTTGACTGGGCTGAGCGGGAACTGTGCTTCCTCAGAGGTAGGGAGGCGAGCAGGCCAGAGGTGGATGAACGCAGTGCCCTTGTTTGGGTGTAGGGCCTGTTCAGAGCCTGAAGGTACGTTGGTGCCGTTCCCCTCACAGCTCCATAGGCAAGCACCATGGTGTTGTAGCGGATGCGAGCTTCAACTGGAAGCCAGTGGAGAGAGTGGAGGAGCGGGGTGACGTGAGAGAACTTGTGAAGGTTGAACACCAGACGGGCTGCGGCGTTCTGGATGAGTTGTAGGGGTTTGATGGCACAGGCAAGGAGCCCCGCCAACAGCGAGTTGCAGTAATCCAGATGGGAGATGACAAGTGCCTGGATTAGGACATGCACCGCTTCCTGTGTGAGGCAGCGTCGTACTCTGCGAATGTTGTAGAGCATGAACCTACAGGATCGGGTCACCGGCTTGATGTTAGAGGAGAACGACAGGGTGTTGTCCAGGGTCACGCCAAGGCTCTTAGCACTCTGGGAGGAGGACACAATGGAGTTGTCAACCGTGATGGCGAGATCATGGAACGGGCAGTCCTTCCCCGGGAGGAAGAGCAGCTCCGTCTTGCCGAGGTTCAGCTTGAGGTGGTGATCTGTCATCCACACTGATATGTCTGCCAGACATGCAGAAATGCGATTCGCCACAAGGTTATCAGAAGGGGGAAAGGAGAAGATTAATTGTGTGTCGTCTGCATAGCAATGATAGGAGAGACCATGTGAGGATATGACAGAGCCAAGTGACTTGGTGTATAGTGAGAATAGGAGAGGGCCTAGAACTGAGCCCTGGGGGACACCAGTGGTGAGAGCACGTGGTGCGGGGACGGATTCTCGCCATGCCATCTGGTAGGAGCGACCTGTCAGGTAGGACGCGCCGGAGATGCCCAACTCGGAGAGGGTGGAGAGGAGAATCTGATGGTTCACAGTATCAAAGGCAGCAGATTGCTCTCATCCTTCTAGACCTGAGGAGAGAGAGTTAGCTTTAGCAGTGCGGAGAGCCTCCGTGACACAGAGAAGAGCAGTCTCAGTTGAATGACCAGTCTTGAAACCTGACTGATTTGGATCAAGAAGGTCATTCTGAGAGAGATAGCAAGAGAGCTGGCCAAGGACGGCACGCTCAAGAGTTTTGGAGAGGAAAGAAAGAAGGGATACTGGTCTGTAGTTGTTGACATCGGAGGGATCGAGTGTAGGTTTTTTGAGAAGGGGTGCAACTCTCGCTCTCTTGAAGACGGAAGGGATGTAGTCAGCGGTCAAGGATGAGTTGATGAGCGAGGTGAGGTAAGGGAGAAGGTCTCCGGAAATGGTCTGGAGAAGAGGGGATAGGGTCAAGCGGGCAGGTTGTTGGGCGGCCGGCCGTCACAAGTCGCAAGATTTCATTACTGAAGAGCTCAGTGACTTTAAACAGGGCACCGTCATAGGATGCCACCTTTCCAATAAGTCAGTTTGTCAAATTTCTGCCCTGCTAGAGCTGCCCTGGTCAAATGTAAGTGTTATTGTGAAGTGGAAACGTCTACGAGCAATAACAGTTCAGCCGCGAAGTGGTAGGCCACACAAGCTCACAGAACGGGAGTGCTGAAGCACATAGTGTGTCAAAATCATCTGACCTTGGTTGCAACACTCACTACCGAGTTCCAAACTGCCTCTGGAAGCAACATCTGCACAATAACTGTTTGTTGTGAGCTTCATGAAAAGGGTTCAGCTCGAGTGGTGTAAAGCTTGCTGACATTGGACTCTGGACAGTGGAAACATGTTCTCTTGAGTGATGAATCACACCTCGCCATCTGGCGGTCGGACAGATGAATCTGGGTTTGGCAAATGCCAGGAGGATGCTACTTGCCCGACTGCATAGTTCCAACTGTAAAGTTTGGTGGAGTAGGAATAATAGTCTGGCCCCTTAGTTTAAGTGAAGGGAAATCTAAAGCATACAATGACATTCTAGACGATTCTGTGCTTCCAACTTCGTGGCAACAGTTTGGGGAAGCCCTTTCCTTTTTCAGCATGTCAATGCCGCTATGCACAAAGTGAGGTCCATACAGAAAGTGTTTGTCGAGATCCGTGTGGAAGAACTTCTCTGGCCTGCACAGAGCCCTCACCTTAACCCCATCGGACACCTTTGGGATCAATTGGAATGCCAACTGCGAGCCAGGCCTAATTGCCCAACATCAGTGCCCAACCTCACCTTACCAGAAGAGTGGTGGCTGTTATAGCAGCAAAGGGTGGACCAACTCCATGTTAATGCCAATGATTTTGGAATGAGATGTTCAATGAGCAGGTGTCCACATACCTTTGGTCATGTAGTGTGTGTGTGTGTGTTCATCACAGGTTGGTGGCACCTTAGTTGGGAAGGACGGGCTCGTGGTAATGACTGGAGCGGAAAGATTGGGATGGTGTCAAATGTATCAAACACATTATTATTATTATTATTTATTATTATTATTATTATTATTATTATTATGAGCCGTCCTCTTCTCAGCAGCCTCCACTGGTGTCCATTATCAAATGTATTTATAAAGCCCTTCTTACATCAGTTGATGTCACAAATTGCTGTACAGAAACCCAGTCTATAACCCCAGACAGCAAGCAATGCAGGTGTAGAAGCACGGTGGCTAGGGAAAAACTCCCTAGAAAGGCCAGAACCTAGGAAGAAACCTAGAGCGGAACCAGGCTATGAGGGGTGGCCAGTCCTCTTCTGGCTGTGCCGGGTGGAGATTATAACAGAACATGGCCAAGATGTTCATAGATGACCAGCAGGGTCAAATAATAATAATCAGTGGTTGTCAAGGGTGCAACAGATCAGCACCTCAGGAGTAAATGTCAGTTGGCTTTTCATAGCCGATCATTCAGACTATCTCTACCACTCCTGCTGTTTCTAGAGAGTTGAAAAACAGCAGGTCTGTGACAGGTAGCACGTCCGGTGAACAGGTCAGGGTTCCATAGCTCCAGGCAGAACAGTTGAAACGGGAGCAGCAGCACGGCCAGGTGGACTGGGGAAAGCAAGGAGTCATCAGGCCAGGTAGTCCTAAGGCATGGTCCTAGGGCTCAGGTCCTCCGAGAGAGAGAATTAGAGAACATACTTAAATTCACACAGGACACCGGATAAGACAGGAGATATACTCGATATAACAGACTGACCCTAGCCCCCCGACACATAAACTACTCCAGCATAAATACTGGAGGCCGAGACGGGAGGGGTCGGGAGACACTGTGGCCCCATCCGACAATACCCCCGGACAGGGCCAAACAGGCAGGATATAACCCCATCCACTTTGCCAAAGTACAGCCCCCACACCACTAGAGGGATATCTTCAACCACCAACTTACCATCCTGAGACAAGGCTGAGTATAACCCACAAAGATCTCTGCCACGGCACAACCCAAGGGGGGGCGCCAACTCGGACAGGAAGATCACGTCAGTGAGTCAACCCACTCAAGTGACGCACCCCTCCTAGGGACGGCATGGAAGAGCGCCAGTAAGCCAGTGACTCAGCCCCTGTAATAGGTTTAGAGGCAGAGAATCCCAGTGGAGAGAGTGATAAACCCATTGGACCCACAACCTGCTTAATTCATGACCCCAGATACCAAGACTATTTGAAGTCTATATTGGCTTGTATTGGCTTGACTTAAGAATTTCCTTTACAGTAATTGTTGGATACTCTAGTCTGAGTAGAAGAGGATAATTACCAAAGAGGCTTTGCAATAGCAGATTGGAATATGCTTGAGTTCATCACAAGAATGCAGCACTTTTTGCAATAGCAGATTGGAATATGCTTGAGTTCATCACAAGAATGCAGCACTTTTTGCAATAGCAGATTGGAATATGCTTGAGTTCATCACAAGAATGCAGCACTTTTTCACTTAGTTGTGGTCAAGTGACCTGGATGTGGTCTGGAGCTGGACAAAGCTGCGCTCTCACCCACCCCGTAGTCAGCAGTACGACACCAGCCACACAACTCTAATGCAGTTTTTTTTTGTATATTCTTGAAATCCCTCTGTCTGTCTTGCTACTCAAGTGTTTGTATAAAACTATACTGATGGCAATGGTGGCTGTCATTGGACTTTTGTTCTTCTAGAGCTCATTCCTACAGTCCCCTTTGGAGCAGACATGGGATACCCCTCTCAATCTGTTGGTGTTACATTTTTGCGAGATGGTGCTTGCGAACTCCCTCCTGCACAAAAAGGGAACTGTGAAGTGAATGTGTGGCATTTGACCAGGTGGCCAGGAAGTCGCCGTAATAGAACCAGATGTTATAGGCCTCATTTTGGGGGGAACTTGATTGAACCTCAGTGTGTCACTTTCTTCCTGTTTTAGTTCTCACATCTGAAAGTCCAAACCCTTCAGCAATTTTGATAAGCTTATGTGCCAGAATATTTTTTTAAATTCAGTTTTAAGTGTAATTTTGTGTGTTCTAAAATTTTACATATTTTCAGTGTCTGGAATATTTGAAATTCTAAGCATAGCCAAAGTTGTTTTAAGAGTGCATTTTGGAAAAATGGTCATGTAACTGACAATGACATTTATATAGAGCATCCCAAAATTGTTGTAATCTATTTAATCTCTTTCACCTTATAATAGCCTCAATGTAGAGACAATATTGTAGAGACAATCATACCCCTTTACATCTCTGTGACCTTTTAATTGACCATACCTACATTTTATGGAGTCTTTGATACCATAATCGGTACTGAATTTTGTTGGCAAATGTCCTTCAAATGTTCCATGCTCAAGCCTGGCCACAACCTATCCCCCAAATCTGCAATAATACATTTGGTATTTTTCAAATTGCTGCTCAATGTGTAGCCAAATGTTTGTGTCTAGCTTTGTGTGCTAAATGTCCACATCGCCGATAAAGCATGCCTCATGTCCTAAGTTCACTTTTCCTTGTTTTGGTTTCTCACAGTCTGGTCAGTTTAGTGAAGACATGATTCCCACAGTCGGCTTCAACATGCGGAAGGTTACCAAAGGCAACGTGACGATTAAGGTAAAGGTTTGCCATTCAACTCTGCTCTAATTGCTGTCTGTGCTGTGCATCTCCCCGGGAACAGTAGGAAAAGAAGAGTGTCTGTGCAGTGTCCACATTGACCTACTGTCTGTCTGTATTGTGTCTACTTGCAGATCTGGGACATAGGTGGACAGCCTCGCTTCAGAAGCATGTGGGAGAGGTACTGTCGAGGAGTCAATGCCATTGTGTAAGTATCTGGACCAGAGTAAACCATCTTCCGGCTCCCCTCTAACCATAACATGCTACTCTGTATCAACGTTTGCTGTGGCATCTGTGTGTTTGCTGTGTGTGTGTGTGTGTGTGTGTGTGTGTGTGTGTGTGTGTGTGTGTGTGTGTGTGTGTGTGTGTGTCAATGCCAGGACTGTTTCCTCTCACCAATGTCTCTACCTGGTCTCATTATATGCCCTTGGCTCTGAAATGCAGGCTCCTTATACCCTCTCAAACTCTGTGGTTCCTGTCCTAATTTGAACCAAAAACACTTAGAGCTGCATAAAGATATGCTCTTTTATGGTCTACTTTAGCAATCACGCTGGGTTCAGGAAATAATATTATCTTTTCAGGATGCATTTAGTTTAGAACTCGGACGTCTGACTGTTCTTCTCCACCATTTTCCTTGCTAGCAGCTGCAGCAATTGGAGATGGCATTTTCATGTTTTTCGTCAACTGTCTTTTTTGTGCTTTTCTAAGTCATCAATCCATGTGACTAATATCTTAGAAGTAGTTTTCAACAATATTTGCAAAATGGCATTGGATATTTATACTTAATAAAAATATAAACGCAACATGTAAAGTGTGTGTCCTGTGTTTCATGAGCTGAAATAAAAGATCCCAGAAATTTCCCATATGCACAAAAAGCTTTTCTCTCAGATTTTGTACACATTTGTTTACATCCCTGTTAATTAGCATTTCTCCTTTTCCAAGATAATCCATCCCCCTGACAGGTGTAGCATATCAAGAAGCTGATTAAACATGATCATTACACAGGTGCACCTTGTGCACCTTGTGCTGGGGATAATAAAAGGCCACTCTAAAATGTGCAGTTTTGTCACACATTGCCACAGATGTCCCAAGTTTTGAGGGAGCATGCAATTGACATGCTGACTGCAGGAATGTCCATCGGAGATGTTGCCAGAGAATTTACATGTTGATTTTTCAACCATAAGCCGCCACAATGTCGTTTTAGAGAATTTGGCAGTACGTCCAACCGGCCTCACAGCCGCAGACCACGTGTAGCCATGCAAGCCCAGGACCTCCAAATCGGCTTCTTCACCTGCGGGATCATCTGAGACCAGCCACCAAGACAGCTGATGCAACTGAGGAGTATTTGTCTGTAATAAAGTCCTTTTTTTAGGGGGAAAAAAAATATTCTGATTGGGTTGGCCTGGCTCCCAGGTGGGTGGGCCTATGCCCTCCCAAGACCGCCCATAGTTGCGCCCCTGCCCAGTCATGTGAAATCCATAGATTAGGGCGTAATGAATTTATTTCAATTGACTGAGTTCTTTTATATGAACTGTAACTCAGTAAAATCATTGAAATTATTGCATGTTGCGTTTTATATTTTTGTTCAGTTTAGTTCAAATATAGGCTAGTTGAAGCTACAGCCTCTTTTTTTTTTTACTGGAAGTCTGGATTCATTCCCTATGACGATGGGGATCAGTGAGAATGCAATGCTACTGAATGCCTTTGAACTTTTAGTTTTTTTATTATATGTTTTGTTTCCATTTGCATATGGATCTACTAGACTGAATGTTTTGAAAAACCGGCGTCTGAGCATTGTCTTGTTTCTCCAGTTACATGGTGGATGCAGCAGACCGTGAGAAGGTAGAGGCCTCCAGGAACGAGCTCCACAACCTGTTAGACAAGCCTCAGCTACAAGGCATCCCTGTAAGTCAGTTATTCAGTCAAATCTAATGCTATATCAATCCCAATGAGTGGCCAGTCAGTGACACTTATCTTCCTTGAGTTCTTCAGACCCAATGTTCAGCACATCTTGGTTGACCTTGACCCATGCCATACATCCCCAGGAGCGTCCAATGACTCCAATCAGATGCATTTGATCATCATTCCTAATTGGCAATTACAACCACTAATGGTTTAAGTTACTCAGGCTAAGTGGCATTGGAAGTGCTCAATTTTGTACCCCAGCCAAGATTTTTTTATTAGATTTCAGTTTCCAGCCCAGCAGCTTGCCAACTGACAGGACAATGTTTGACATGCTGACTCTGTTGCCTTCCAGCTTGCCAAATAGGGGTTGTCTTTTTCTACCAACAGAGAAGGTTCTGTAATAGCAAAGAGGTAATGCAAAACGTATAGATTATCTGTCCAGAAGGTGTGATGTATCTGCAGTTACGGGGAAGGGCAGCCCAGTGGGATTGGCTCTGCTGAGAAATCTGAGTCACAGAGAGAGATGGTCATAAAGCCTGCTCTGTCTCCATACACCCACTGACCTCTCTTCTCTCCTCAGGTTCTAGTGCTTGGTAACAAGAGAGATCTTCCCAGTGCGCTTGACGAGAAGCAACTCATCGAAAAGTTGTAAGATACTCCGTTTCTCCCTTTTCCCTGAATGATCAATTTGTCATTTTGGTCAAAATGAGGACAGACATGTTTACCTATATATCCTTCATTTGTGTGTAATCTTCCCAAGGGTAATGCAAAGGCCATGACTCCAATAGGAATACCACATTTGAACTTTTGTAGGCCATTTCTTGCTAACCATTTATCTTGAGTACGTTTTTTACGGAGGGCTGGTTGATGCGAGGTTGATGAGAGAAATACTCTGCCAGGTCCTTAAATGCCTTTTTATCTTGGCATGGTTTAGAAGGACTATTACTTACATACTCCACATTATTGGAAGGTGATAAAAGGACATTTACTCTATATTTAATTCACCTAGAAGACACTTTTATCCTGTATACAATCAAGGGGTGTGTGTGCACAACAGAAAAAGCACCCCAAAAGTAGAAGAAACCAAAGCACTTACTGATTTAACTCTCTACAGGAATTTGTCAGCCATCCAGGACAGAGAAATCTGTTGTTACTCTGTTTCATGCAAAGAGAAGGACAACATAGGTGAGTAGTAGTGTGAGCGAGGCAATTCACACAGCCACTACCAATGATCAGTTTCAGCATTTCTAATTCAATTAAAATGGAGTGCTGTGCTTATGCTCATTCTTTTAATGTTTTTGTCCCCTCTTTGTAATACATAGTGTCTTCTGTTTTACAATAGTTTTGTGATTTTTAAATATCTCCGCAATAATGTGATAGTTTTATCCCATCCTCAGATATCACTCTGCAGTGGTTAATCCAGCATTCCAAGTCTTGAAGGAGCTGAGAGTGTAGGTCCAGCCTGCTTCTGTGAGTCCTCCTTGCTGCCTCTGTGAAGTGGTTCTCTACCGCCCTGTCTACTCTCAACCCACCACCACATTCTGCACCGTTTGTGTAGTCTTCAATTCACCACCACAACACCAACCACTGCTTAGTCTTTCAGTTGTCACAATACTGTGATGAAGGACAGCGGAGAGTACCTACTCATCATACCTGTTTTCAGTGGAGAAGTTCTATGTGTTTGTGTCCATTCTTTGGTTTTAACGCTACTAACTGGGTTCAGGGAGTCTCATGACCTCCCAGCCCACTGGCATCATATCAGTTTGACTCTGTATTTAGGTGGTGGATCCAGTCTCTTCATTCAGTATCTACTCCAGTTCAATGTCCCCATTTGGTGTCAATGTAATATTGTTTGATTGTAATTAAGGTTTTTGCCAAAACTCGTCGCATGTGTGAATGCCTTTATATCCTGACACACTGTGATATATATATATAATGTACGTTAATTGATTTGCCGGTCAATGGACATATTTAATTATGTATTTTATGAAGTGGCTTACAGTTTACATGACTAATGGAAAGTAAGACTGTATGGAATGCTGTAGTCTGAGCTCAATCCTAAAAGGGGTCTGCAGAGTTTTAAGTGCCTTCTGCAAAATCTCTTTGATTTCTGGAGCAAATTAGCTTTCCATGCAAGAAGATGATCATCACACCATACAGATATGCTGTACATAATGATTGTTTTGACTTTTGACCCACGTCGTTTACTTAGTTGTCTCTGGACATGTTCATTCAACTCTGTAGAATCCCACGTTATTTAATGCACTTGTGTAAATATGCTTCAATAATGAAAAGTCATTGATGTAAATAGGATGAAATGTAGCTTGATTTGAAGGGGAAGCAGAAACACGGTAGTTCTCCACATTTTGTGAAAGATGAAGAATAATAATGATACTTTTCAGATTCTAACTGCTTTTTGAGTGTCTGTCTCATTGGTTACTCTTGAATATCAAGCCCACAGAGGGTCATATAACGGTCATATAATTCAATTGATCAGAAAGCCAGCCAGTGTTACTCATGGAGGAGGTTATGGCAGATGGTGTCACTCAATTCCTCACAATGACGATCAGTCTCCATCTGTTGTCTGAGACAGTTTTACATGGATGCTTTGTCATCTCTAAGCTTTTGCTTGAATAGTGATGTATTTTGTGAAGCCTTACTGATCCAAGGAAAATGCTGCAAGCCACAAGATGTCACCTGTCTTAGTTTCACATGTTATATTAAAGAGTCATTATCAGTTCTACAGTGAGTAGACAATTATTTCTTGAAATGTTCTCCAATTGTGACCTTATGACACATTATAGATTTCAGAGTTCTTTTCTGAATAGAAAGGTCTTGGGCTGGCCGCCTAAATGTTTTATGACATTTTTTTCTGTGTAAACAAACGATAAACTAGATACAAAGTATATAGGAAAGATAATGGACCTATAGATTTTTAAATAAGTTCATCTTTAAGAACTAACAACATTTTGGGAAGATGTGTAGAAATGCAGGAAATTTGCTTTAGAGGGCGTCAAAGTCAGTCTGCTACTGTACATATGGCCATGCCCCACTACCAGATTTTATTCTGTCCCGTGAAGAGAGTAAATTGTTCACTGCACCCAAATGTGAAGAGCTTTCAATACTAAAATATCCCTGCTTTGCTGCTTGTACATTACTAGCTATTCTGCACCTCATCTAGTTTGCTTGAGGATGTCCTCAGTATAGTACCTCACATTCTGTTGTTTTGTATTGGGGCGTCTCTCTCTGTATACTTGTAATGATAGTGGTCTAGTAGATATACTGAAAGTGGGGGCCAGGTAAACCAAGTGCTTTTGCAGAATTGGGTGGTTAAAGCGTGTTACCTCTTTAATCCTATGTTTGCTGTCCCAGACATTTTATGGAAGAATGACACCATATGGAATGAAAGACATCGCCGTTCGCACCCCACCCCCCATGTGAATTTGTATCTGTGTGCAAACCCGATAGATTCAGCTGCAGAAAAATAAGAAATTAAGATTTGTATTCAGGTGAATGCTCTTGTATGTGTTTATTGCATTTTTTCTGTGACTGCTTAATAAAATACTCTTAATTTCTTAAGATTCTATTTACTTACGTTAGCGCTGGGAAAGCATTCCCAGATGAATGCCTTCCTGATGTTGGTAGTCATTAGATTTCTGTCCACAAGAGGGAAGCAAAGTACCGTGGAAGCTGAAAGCAGAGGGAACAAGTCATGGGACCGTAGCCCAGGTTTTCCCAAACAAGGCAGTTAACCCACAGTTAACCCACAACCATCTCAGTTGGGTTGAGGTCAGGTGATTGTGAAGGCCAGGTCATCTGATGCAGCACTCCATCACTGTCCTTGGTCAAATAGCCCTTACACAGCCTGGAGGTGTGTTTTGGGTCATTGTCCTGTTGAAAAACATGATAGTCCCACAAAGCGCAAACCAGATGGGATGGCATATCACTGCAGAATGCTGTGGTAGCAATGCAGGTTAAGTGTGCCTTGCATTTGAAATAAATCACAGACAGTGTCACCAGCAATGCACCCCCACACCATCACACCTCTTCCACCATGCTTCACGGTGGGAACCACACATGCGGAGATCATCTGTTCACCTACACTGCGTCTCACAAAGACATGGCAGTTGGAACCAAAAATCTCACATTTGGACTCATCAGACCAAAGGACAGATTTCCACCTGTCTAATGTCCATTGCTCCCATTTCTTGGCCCAAGCAAGTCTCTTTAGTAGTGATTTCTTTGCAGCAATTCGACCATGAAGGCCTGATTCACACAGTCCCCTCTGAACAGTTGATGTTGAGGTGTGTCTGTTACTTGAACTCTGTGAAGCATTTATTTGGTCTGCAATTTCTGAGGCTTGTAACATAAATGATATTATCGCGTGCAGCATAGGTAACTCTGGGTCTTCATTTCCTGTGGCGGTCCTCATGAGAGCCAGTTTCATCATAGCACTTTATGGTTTTTGCGACTGCACTTCAGGAAACTTTCAAAGTTCTTGAAAGATTCAGGATAGACTGACCTAAGACTCTCGTTAATCTCTCGTTAATCTAACCACACTGTCCGATTTCAAAAAGGCTTTACAACGAAAGCAAAACATTAGATTATGTCAGCAGAGTACCAAGCCAGAAATAATCAGACACCCATTTTTCAAGCCAGCATATAATGTCACAAAAACCCAAACCACAGCTAAATCCAGCACTAACCTTTGATGATCTTCATCAGATGACAACCCTAGGACATTATGTTATACAATACATGCATGTTTTGTTCAATCAAGTTCATATTTATATCAAAAACCAGCTTTTTACATTAGCATGTGACGTTCAGAACTAGCATACGTTCTGGGGAATTTACTAACAATTTACTAAATTACTCACGTTAAACGTTCACAAAAAGCATAACAATTATTTTAAGAATTATAGATACAGAACTCCTCTATGCACTCGATATGTCCGATTTTAAAATAGCTTTTTGGTGAAAGCACATTTTGCAATATTCTAAGTACATAGCCCAGCCATCACGGGCTAGCTATTTAGACACCCAGCAAGTTTAGCCTTCACCAAAATCAGATTTACTATTACAAAAGTTTGATTACCTTTGTTGTCTTCGTCAGAATGCACTCCCAGGACTGCTACTTCAATAACAAATGTTGGTTTGGTCCAAAATAATCCATCGTTATATCCAAATAGCGGCGTTTTGTTCGTGCGTTCCAGACACTATCCGAAATGGTAAATCAGGGTCGCGAGCATGGCGCAATTCGTGACAAAAAAAAATCTAAATATTCCATTACCGTACTTCGAAGCATGTCAACCGCTGTTTAAAATCAATTTTTATGCAATTTTTCTCGTAAAAAAGCGATAATATTCCGACCGGGAATCTCCTTTTAGGTAAACAGAGGAAAGAAAACAAAGCTTTCGGGCTACGCGGGCACGAGCCTGAGTCTCACAGTACTGTAACCAGCCACTACCCAAACGCGCTACTTTGTTTCAGCCAGTGCCTGCAAAGCCACGATTCAGCTTTTTGCCGCCTTCTGAGAGCCCATGTGAGCCGTAGGAAGTGTCACGTAACAGCAGAGATCCTTTGTAATGGATAGAGATAATCAAGAAGGGGAAGAAATGGTCAGACAGGGTACTTCCTGTACAGAATCTTCTCAGGTTTTGACCTGCCATTTGAGTTCTGTTATACTCACAGACACCATTCAAACAGTTTTAGAAACTTTGGAGTGTTTTCTATCCAAGGCCAATAATTATATGCATATTCTAGTTATTGGGCAGGAGTAGTAACCAGATTAAATTGGGTACGTTTTTTATCCAGCCGTGTCAATACTGCCCCCTAGCCCTAACAGGTTACTTATTTTTGATATTTGAGTCTTATTTTTGTATTTATATAGTTTAAATGGTATGCTTATTTATTTGTATTGGAGGCGCTGAAGGGGGGGTTCGCCTAGAAAGCCATACAAGCTAGAACCGCCACTGCCCGTATCTGTCCAAGTAGCCTACTGTCCACTCTGGTATTCCTCGCTATTGGGACATTCCAGAGCGAAATTAGTGACAGGTTGGGTATATCTCAGCCGCATCCTGCCACAAGTGATCGAGACAATTCTACACGTATTGTCTACGAGATACATTAGTTTCCCATTTACAGCCGACGAACAGGTGAGTTTGTCCGCTCATTTAATTTCCCAGGGGTCATAGGTGCAGTTGACTGCACGCATATTGCCTTACGTGCACTGTCTGTAGATGAACATGTATATGTTAACAGGATGAATTTCCGTTCATTGAACGTTCAGACCATCTGCGACGTCCGTATGCAACTACTCAATGTATGCTCAAAGTGTCCAGGGTCTATGCATGACTCATTCATTCTGCGCCACAGCAGAGTAGGCCTGGGTTTTGAAGCTGGTGAGAGTGAAGGCAAAATAATGTAACACAACGGTTTTACCCTATTAGGTGACCGGGGCTATCCACTGAAAACGTGGCTTCTCACTCCCTTTGCCGATCCCCGAACAGCAGAGGAAATGTGCTACTATTTGGCGCATGGCAGAACAAGGTCGGTTGTGGAGCGCACCAATGGACAGCTGAAGTGCAGGTAGTGCAGGTGACATAAATGTTAACTTCATTTGAGATTTATAGATCACAGGTGCGTAAGTTACAAATGGGCTTTTTAGAACCTGCTTAAAGCAAGGTGTTTTATGCTCAGTATCTTTTATGAATGGAAGTTAAGCACACCGTCGGAAATGATCTTACGACTAAGTTCGAGTATAAATCCAAGAACATTTTTATAAATGAGGCCCCTGGACAGGAGCAATTCATCATGCAATGCTTCTGAATGAGGAGATACTCAGAGGGCTTATCACTAAACCCTACCCTTAAAGACAGGGGAGTCTTTGTTTAAGTACACAGGTTTCTGTGTATCATGTTTTGTATAAGAAGAAAGTCAGTCACATCTCCTGACCTATATGGATGGGTGAACTTGACCTCCAGGCAGTGTATCAAACGTATATCACATCTTTTTATTTTGCCTTGTGATCCATTTCACTCCTAGTCTGTGAAAAGGAGAGGTCACTGTCTCACAACTCTTACCTTGGTGCTTAACTTCCCAGCCAAATCTCTCTCCACATCTAGAGGGTTTTCAGCAAGAACAGCTTTTTTAGTTGCCCCTCCACATTTACAGTTTAGTTTTTTTCAGTAAAAAAGGCTTACATTTTTTGTCTGTCGAGTTAAGGCAGACTGGATCTACTTAAGGAGCCTTTTGGTCCTAGACTTGGCGCTCGGGTACCGCTTGCCTTGCGGTAGCAGAGAGAACAGTCTATGACTTGGGTGACTGGATGATACCCAACTTGTGCAGTGAGGCAAGGAATAGCGCATGCCTTTTTTTCGACTTTTCAAATCATAGTCGCACACCTCATGTAGCCTAGGCGATAGGTCTATATGTTTGACAAGGTTTGTATCTATTTCACTTGAATAATGTTTACATATATTGCCTTACTCATCTCATATGTATATACTGTATTTTATACCATCTGTTGCATCTTGCCTATGCCACTCTGTCATTGCTCATCCATATATTTATATGTATATATTCATATTCCATTCCTTTACGTAGATGTGTGTGTATTAGGTAGTTGTTGTGGAATTGTTAGATTACAGTACATGTTAGATATTGCTGCACTGTCGGAACTAGAAGCACAAGCATTTCGCTACACTCGCAATAACATCTGCTAACCATGTGTATGTGACCAATAACATTTGATTTGATGTGTCTGTCTTCATTCACTTGTAGCCTACTTCTTAGCTGAAATGCCTGTGAGATAGACCGATCACGTGACCGGCATTGGCTACATCTGAAGGAGCCATGTGAGTGAGAGGTGCTTCGGAGCGAGGTAAGCCGGGAGAAGGGATTTATAATTATTATATTCAGCCCAAGGGCACAACAGCCACCTTGGCCGCAAAAGGCATCACTTATTTTAGAGGGCATTATGGCCACACAAGGGGGATGCTGCTGGGAAATTTGAGGCCTGGTTAGAATATTATCAAGTGCTTGTGAAATTGTGAATGAGAGACAGATGAAGTGTGTGCAGCTTGCGACTTTTTTCAAATCATCATTAGAGTCCCATCATGCAGCCATAGAATGTATTAAAAGTCAAAAATATAGCCCAACGTTTGTATCACAACTAAAGTTGAATAAATAACTCTAAATTAAGCTTAAAGGAGGACCAGTTTCTTTGTTAACCGCTCAACACAGAATAGCCGTATGTGCGCACTTCCTTTGAAATCATTTGGAGAAAATATCCTTTCTATTTTATTAAGCTATGTTCAGTTGTATTCTTCATACTATAAAATAATTTCAAAAATTATGTCACCGAATTCTAAGCAAATCTTTCCTGCTAAATGAACAGGTGTAGCCCACAGCCATAGCCATATCAGGGCCTAACATAAGGACAACTCAGAGAATGCTATTCTGTTATTCTGAAATAGACTACATTTTATTCATATCATGTTTCTTTAGAACTGTCTAAAATAAATATTGGATTTATTGTGATGGTGTAGGCTGTATTAAATTGATTTATTTAATACAGCCTGCATATCTTAAACTTTTTAAAATGTAGATGTTCCAAAGGTCTGATTCAGTGGCATGTACGCTATATGTGGAAACCAGGAGATGCTAAACATGTTTGTTAATTAACGGTCAAATACCGAGAGACTGGCAGTTATTTGCATGACAATCGCCGGTGGACATAATATTAGAGAGAATTGATTGCAAGATCAATCTCTTATCTCTTTCATAAAACCAAAACACACACACGATGACAGAAAGATGAAATGCTATGATTTCAACAGAAAGTACAATCAGATTAATTGCTAATTTAAGAGGGGAATGACTTTGAACTACAGAGGAAAAACAGAGATTTAACTATTAACCATCAATATAAATAATCAAAAGTGACATGCAGCTTAACGATACAGGTAATTGACTCTTTGATAATAAATAACACACCCACTATACAGGAAATCCTCCCATGGCCTCCCAAATCAGTTTTCTAAATATACATTACTTACTAATATAGTTATAATTTCCTGCTATACATAACAAGAGTTCATTAACTTTTGTTTTTAAGTGGATGAAATCATTTAGCTTTGAAATCCTCTGGCTATTCATTATAATGCCACGAAGATGACTGTGAGAGTCCTGGAGGCTGGGGCTGCAGAGCCACGGCGGTGGCTAGGGACAGACAGTGATTATAGGCCATAAGTAACAGGTGGTGGTGGCAGTAATCAGGCCCCATGCGGCACACTGTCAGTGTGTCCAGTGGGCATGGTGTTAACACATTTACAGCTCCCCTGGGCAACATTTGGCCCATTTGAGGGCCTGCGTAAAAGCCTGTGGTGACAGGTCACCTTGGTAGAGGGTGGCACTGAGGCAGCAGCAGGGCATTCTGCCAGGTCACATGGGACTGTTTGTGGACAGACACATCAAGACACTGCCTCAGTCTCAAGACGCTGTGGAAGAGAGAATGGTGAAAGGTGGCAGCATGGAGGTGTTACATTATCATGACTTCTTCATTACCAATAAAGAACAGTTGATGAACACAGAGCGTTGAATTATACTAAATATGTGACTTTGAAAAAATACAAGTTTGAGTCCAACTTTGATCATTATGATCATAGCACAAAGCAATGAAAAAGATGATATATGCAGAGAACATAAAAGGCTCTAATCTTGGCTCATTGACATCAAGATTAAAACAGTGTCTCTGAAATGAGAGACAAATGAAAGCAGACACCTTCAAGTTCAAACACATAACAGAGCCTCAGGCAAATGAATGAACCCTTTGATCCCTTCTCATCTTAATAAAGCAAATACTTGGCCTGCTTAGAACTTTGTTTCCCTGGCAATACTTTCCTGGCTACCCAAACGCCATGCCACGTCATCGGACATTAGTTTCTTCTCCGCAATGAGTCTGGATCTGAGTACATCCCCTACGATTTACAGAATGGAAATATGTTCTAGACCATCTGGTTGGTGCCAGAAACAGATGGGTTGGCCCCGAGCCAAAACACACGTGGGTAAAGTAACATTTAGAAAATGTGTCCATGGCTTTGATACTCTGATTGGTTAGAGATGATCAAATCACTGATCACTTTGTTTTGTACAACACCCCTTATTTTGACATCACCACAAACGACTTCAATGATGGCCATCTGTCACGTCCTGGCCAGTATAAGGTTAATTGTTTTGGTAGTTTGGTCAGGACGTGGCAGAGGGTATTTGTTTTATGTGGTTTGGGGTGGTGTGTTTGTGTAAAGGGTGTTTGATTTAGTATTTCCGGGTTTTTGGTTGATGGTCTGTGTTTGTATTCTATGGTTAGTCTGGTGTGTGTGTTTCTATGTTTGGTTAATTGGGGTTGGGACTCTCAGTTGAAGGCAGGTGTTGTCTATCTGCCTTTGATTGAGAGTCCCATATATTAGGGTGTGTTTGTGTGTGTGATTTGTGGGTGATTGTTCTGTGTTTAGCCTAGTGCCTTACCAGACTGTTTTTTGTCGATCGGTCGTTCTTTGTTATTTTGGTGTTCATTTTGGATTTATTAAAAAACAAGATGAGCATACACATACCTGCTGCGTTTTGGTCCTCCATTTCCAACGACAAGCGTGACACCATCTCAAACTGAAGTATGTAGCGATAGATAGAGCAGCGGAAGAATTCAGTTTGAGTTTTCAGGCAATTGCAAAACTGTGTCTTAGAATAGATGTGTATGTAACCTACAGTCTTCCTAAATATACAGTATCTATAAACATATTCGTTTCTAAGATGACTAAATGAACTCCTCTCACATTACTGAATTTCAATGAGTACAGTCTTTGTCTCTGGAAAGTCACTTGGTCCTGACGATGATGATGACGATGATGAAGGAGCAAGTTGAAAGATACACTTCTGTGGCAGAGGTTTTTAAAAGATTGTTTGGCCTTTGATGTCTTGTCTTATGTACGCTTCATGAAGAAAGATAATTTGTCATATTAATGTGATGAGTTTATTTCGCCTGAACTGGCTGGAATTCCTGAGTGGCGCAGTGGTCTAAGACACTGCATCTCATTGCAAGAGGCATCACTGCAGTATCTGGTTCGATCCAGGCTGCATCACATCCGGCCGTGATTGGGAGTCCCATAGGGCGGCGCACAATTGGTCCAGTGTCGCCGGGGTAGGCTGTCATTGTAAATAAGAATTTGTTCTTAACTGACTTGCCTAGTTAAAAAAGGTTAAATGAATAAAATTCATGGCTATATAACCAGCAGGCACATGACCAACTGTCCACATCTGTTTTGGGTTTTCACCTCTACAAAGATATCAATGGACTCAACCAGAGCACACAATTTGCCCATCAAACAATTCAGACGTCCATAAATACACAGCACACTCAGAAATTAGAGCATAGTAAATGGAATAACTGTGGTGTTTCTAGATGTTACTGTATTAAAGTGTATACAGAAGTGTATATAGCCAAGTTATCATTACTCATTGTGTATTTATTCCTCATGTTATTATTTATCTATTATTTCAGTTAAAAAAAATGTTCTCTCTGCATTGTTGGGAAAAGACCAGTAAGTAAGCATGTCACTGTTAGTCTACACCTGTTGTTTACGAAGCATGTGACAAATAAAATGTGATTTGACCATATTAAAATAGATTTAGCTAAATGTCATCAGGACGTTGTGCTATAGAAAGACGTCATGTCCCTGTTCAGCTCCAAATCTATCATTAGGAGCAGTAAGCAGAGGAGCACAGGGGCCTACAGTCCAGCAGGCACCTCTCAACTCTCAGTTAAATTAAAACAACTCTTCCATTTTTTTATTATCATAAATGACCCAATGAAATTAATACGACACAATTTCACTCTTCATACTGTACTGTTCGCAGTAATAATCGACTCTGCCTGGAAAACACAAAGCACATTTAAACTATGAGCAGCCCTATCCCTCCCAGTGTACCTCTGCCCCATATACTTACACTCTGTCGTATCCTCAATCATTCCATCTTCACCTCCACCCTGACATACAGTACATTTTCTGCCAAAGCAGAGGTGGAAGTTACAGTACCAATGTATGGAACAGATTTAGTCCTCATGATATATTGTGTATCATCTCCACTTTCCCCCTTGTGATGATCACAGGAAGTGGATCATTCCTTTTCTCTACGTCTCCCAGTGGCCAGGGGGAGGGGGCATAAATCTCTCTCCTTCAGAGAGTGCACACTATTGAAAGCATACTGTCCAAATCAGGTTAGATAGAGAACTGAGCCACGGAGGAGGCAATAGCGCAGGCGCAAACTCTGGACTCAATCTCGCTCACTCACTGGCCCTCCCTCCTTCTCTGCCAAACCAACAGAATGTAGTGTAAGGCAGATACAGAACATGTTGTGTTTTGAGACACTGACCAACATATTAGTCAGAATGTATCTGTGATAGGGTTTTGGAGCAGTTACCAGGATCTGTTTTGTGATGTCACAGGAGTACTGTACTGTATCCTCACCATACTGTTCTGTATCTGGCAGAGAGCAGACACCACTCTGAATAGGACTAGTCAGTAAATCTAACGGAGTGGGACTAACTCAAGTGTAACCATGCTTTCATAATGATGTAGAGGATTTCAGTGGAAGATGCTGGGGAAAGAAATAAGGAAGCATTTAAAGTAACTGTTCAGTGAAAATCTCTCTTTTTCAAACACCTCACCTCAAACTTGTATTTATCTCAAAGAGACAGTTTCAAAATTGCTTGCTATTTTCTCATAGAGGATGATCAAATCAAATTTTATTAGTCACATGCGCCAAATACAACAGGTGTAGACCTTACAGTGAAATGCTTACTTACGAGGCCCTAACCATCAATGCAGTTTAAAAAAAATATGGATAAGAATAAGAGAAAAGTAATTAAAGAGCAGCAGTAAAATAACAATAGCGAGACTATATACAGGGGAGGTACCGATACAGAGTCAATGTGCAGGGGCACCGGTTAGTTGAAGTAGCATGTACATGTAGGTAGAGTTATTATAGTGAATATGCGTAGATGACAACAGAGAGTAGCAGTGGTGTAAAGAGGGTTGGGGGGGGGGGGGGGTATTCAGATATTAGACTAGATATTCAGGAGTCTTATGGCTTGGGGGTAGAAGCTGTTTAGAAGCCTCTTGGACCTTGACTTGGCGCTCCGGTACCTCTTGCTGTGCGGTAGCAGAGAGAACAGTCTATGACTTGGGTGGCTGGAGTCTTTCACAATGTTTAGGGCCTTCCTCTGACACCGCCTGGTATAGAGGTCCTGGATGGCAGGAAGCTTGGCCCCAGTGATATACTGGGCCGTTCGCACTACCCTCTGTAGTGCTTTGTGGTCGGAGGCCGAGCAGTTGCCATACCAGGCAGTGATGCAATCAGTCAGGATGCTCTCGATGGTGCAGCTGTAGACATTTTGAGGATCTGAGGACCCATGCCAAATCTTTTCAGTCTCCTAAGGGGGAATAGGTTTTGTCGTGCCCTCTTCACGACTGTATTGGTGTGCTTGGACCATGTTAGTTTGTTAGTGATGTGGAAACCAAGGAACTTGAAGCTCTCAACCTGCTCCACTGCAGCCCAGTCTATGAGAATGGAGGCGTGCTCGGTCCTCTTTTAATGATGTCATCCTCCTGAGGAGTATGAGCTGGCCAATCAGCGGTTTACTCTCATTAATATATTTGTATTACCGGTAAACGCCCACACCATTCCATATGCACTTATTTACATGTGAGCAAAATAGATACTAGTTTGCAAACACACTGATTTACTGATTGTGCATCTGGATTTGGAGTGTGTTGGGCTACAAATGAGTCCCTCTTGTCTCTGTTCAGATAATTACAATCATCATTAGTGTTAGCCATTGCTGCACACTCAACAACTGTCCCATGGTGACAGAAAAGACAGATGAAACTGTGTTATACTGTACCTGGAGTTAATGTCACCTTTCAGTGAATGGATAATGTGCTTTTATCTATTGCTCACAAGATAATTCCTTTTATGTTGTGTACTTCAAATCATGGGGACAATAAATATATTCTATGATTAACAATTATGTTTTGTATATCTTTTGTTTCGACACCCTCAGATTAGAGATAATTTACTCCAGTCCAGTGATCTTTATCGAGTCTACCCCATATACGGACCAGGGAACTGAGCTCAACACAGTGACACAGTTACTAAATAGCTACAGTCCCTCCAGGTCCCTGCACTCCAGAGAACAGTCTCCAGGATATTGTTCAGTTATTGTGATTGGCAGCAGAACCTGAGGTGAGATCCACTGGTGATTATTGCTCTTGATCTGAAACTCCTACACCTGACTCAGAGAGAGACAGAGGAGAGAGATATGTCCTGATGCCAACCACTTACCTTACTCACTGTAATCTGATTAATCAGACCAAACGAGCAGGTGGCTCATTCTCGCACGCACGCATACACGCGCACACACGCACACAAGACAAATTCAGTAGATAATGAGGGAAGAGTACAGTAGACCAGGAGTACTCAAATACTATTTGAGAAGGTCCGGTCACACAAATTACCTATGTGGCAAGGGTCCGGATGAATATTGTCATTTATCACCTCAACCCATGTACTGTACTGTTGAAAACAAAGCACCACAAAGTGTGAGAGAGAGGCCCCAGATTTCACTTGGTTTTTCCACAGCCCTTCAGTGGCTCATAAAAGTCTGAACAAGGAAGGAACTCTGGGATTTCATGGCAAGCTGAAACAAGGCTCAGCCTTGGGGGAGAAAAAACTACAACCTGCCACACTCTTCTTCATCCATGAGGGTCAGAATAAAAAAAGACAGACAAATAGATAATTGAAGTCAAAGCAACATTTGAAGTGCATAAAGTAGCAGAACAGAAAAGCTCAACACATGTCTTTGGTTATCTGAAGTCACCGACTGCGGATTATTCCAAGGTGGTCCGCATCATATTCATCATCTCTGCTGTCATTTTAGCAGTGAATTTTAACAGTGATATTCTGGCGCAAATTCCAAAAAAATTGCATTATTGAGAAAGACAATTAATCCTCAGTCAAAGTTTATCTACTGTACATTCACCACATGTACCACCATACATTGTCTGGAGCTGGTCACTAACACATGGCAACAGAGTGCTCCTAATATTTGGTATCTAACTCCAAGAAGTGTAGTAGTTGGAGATGGGTCTGCCCCTGGACGGCAGGCGTGCAGGCAGGCAGGCAGCGCTAGAGTAGTTTGAGATAGAATATTAGGCACGCAGGCAGGCCAAGGCCTTGGGTGGGTGGTGTGGAGGTGTGACAGGACAGAACAGGATAGGGGGTGGATGAAGTCCCTGGGAACCCTGTTTTGAGAGGATGACAGCTCTATAAGTCAACCTCTGATAAACCAGTCAGGAGTGACAACCTCCGGGCCCCAGCCAGCGCACTGTCCGTCCTTCTTAGATAAACCCAGACAGGCCATCCATCAGCCCAGAGAGCTGGACCAGCCGGCCTGAATGGACAGGCTCAATGGCCAACCACTCCAGGAATGCATGGAACCTCTCACTCTCAAGAGGCAGGAGCAAGGGGAACAAAGATGGCAGCGCACTCTGTTGAGAATCACCCATGCAGATTAGTGAAGAGTGGGGGTGTGAGATGAACCCAGTTATGTTAAGAGGACAAAGAGGAGAAATACTATGTCTCGTGGAGAAGGCTGAAGACGAGGGTTGACAATGGCAGAGCCACAATAGATCTCCTGTGAATGAGACCACCACCAGCTCAGACAGCAGACAAACACTGACAACCACGTTGTAATGAGAATGTGATAAGCCCTGATAAACAGTTACGGCCACACTAAATATTCCACATGTGAAGTCTATGATACTACAGGCAAAACCAATGTCATGAATTTGCTCTGTTTTCATAAATATACGATACCCTTCAACAGTGCTCATTCTGTAAATATACAGTCAAAAGTTTGGACACACCTACTCATTCAAGGGTTTTTCTTTAGTTTTAGTATACATTGTAGAATAATAGTGAAAACATCCAAACTATGAAATAACACATATGGAATCATGTAGTAAACAAAAAAGTGTTAAAAAATATTTTGGTTTCTTCAAAGCAGCCAACCTTTGCTTTGATGACAGCTTTGCACACTCTTGACATTCTCTCAACCAGCTTCACCTGGAGTGCTTTTCCAACAGTCTTGAAGGGTTTCCCACATATGCTGAGCACTTGATGGTTGCTTTTCCTTCACTCTGCGGTCCAACTCATCCCAAACCATCTCAATTGGGTTGAGGTCGGGTGATTGTGGAGGCCAGGTCATCTGATGCAGCACTCCATCACTCCCCTCCTTGGTTAAATAGCCCTTACACAGCCTGGATGAGTGTTTTGGGTCAGTGTCCTGTTGAAAAACAAATGATAGTCCCACTAAGCGCAAACCAGATGGGATGGCGTATCACTGCAGAATGCTGTGGTTGCCATGCTGGTTAAGTGTGCCTTGAATTCTAAATATATCACAGACATTGTCACGAGCAATGCACCCCCATACCATAACACCTCCTCCTCCATGCTTCATGGTGGGAACCACACATGCAGACATCATCCGTTCACCTACTCTGTGTCTCACAAAGACATGGCTGTTGGAACCAAAAATCTCAAATTTGGACATATCAGACCAAAGGACAGATTTCCACCTGTCTAATGTCCATTGTTCGTGTTTCTTGGCCCAAGCAAGTCTCTTCTTATTATTGGTGTCCTTTAGTAGTGGTTTCTTTGCAGCAATTCAACCATGAAGGCCTGATTCATGCAGTTTCCTCTAAACAGTTGATGTTGAGATGTGTCTGTTTCTTGAACTCTGTGAAGCATTTATTTGGGCTGCACTTTCTGTGGCTGGTAACTCTAATGAACTTATCCTCTGCAGCAGAGGTAACTCTGGGTCTTCCTTTTCTCCTCATGAGAGCCAGTTTCATCATAGCACTTTATGGTTTTTGCGACTGCACTTGAAGAAACTTTCAAAAGTTCTTGAAATGTTCCGTATTGACTGACCTTCATGTCTTAAAGGATTGTCATTTCGCTTTGCTTATTTGAGCTGTTCTTGCCATAATATGGACTTGGTATTTTACCAAATAGGGCTATCTTCTGTATATCACCCCTACCTTGTCACAACACAACTGATTGGCTTAAACGCACTAGCTTGTCACAACACAACTGATAGACTCAAATGCATTAATAAGGAAAGAAATTCCACAAATTAACTTTTAACAAGGCACACCTGTTAATTGAAATGCATTCCAGGTGACTACCTCATGAAGCAGGTTGAGATAATGCCAAGAGTGTGCAAAGTTGTCATCAAGGCAAAGGGTGGCTACTTTAAAGAATCTGAAATATAACATCTATTTTGATTTGTTTAACAATTTTTGGTTACTACATGATTCCATATGTGTTATTTCGTAGTTTTGATGTCTTCACTATTATTCTACAATGTAGAAAATAGTAAAAATAAAGAAAAACCCTTGAATGAGTAGGTGTGTCCAAACTTATGACTGGTACTGTATCTCAGCTGGTGAAATGGGCACTTCAATAGAAGGTGGGAACCTCCAGATAGGGCAACTTCTCCATCTGTCTCTGGCCTCTGTCCCACAGAGGCCAAGAACGTGTCTGGTCTGAGAAACCATTCCAAGGGAAATACAACTGCTCTAAGAAGAACAAGAAATCATTTATTTATCTTGGTTTACTTAACATTAGTCCTTTGGAGGTGTAACTGACAATAATATTTTTTTATGTGACCCACCTCTGGCTAGCTGGAGAAAGACGTTCAGAGAAGAGAGGGGTGAATCATTTCCCTCTGTTAGAGGGAGCAGTATAATTAAATCATTAATATATCTAAAGGGGTTAAATAAAACAGTTGGTTTGTAAAATGTCACTATGCTTCACATATTACCACATATTACATATTAGTGAAATATAGTCCTCCAGTATGGCATTTTAAACTATTTCTAATGGGAAATGAATCATTGGTTGTCTTTACGTAATGCTGTAATCACATTCATATGTTTACAGTGCCTGTTTAATGTTTCTGATACTGTACAAGGCGGTGTGTTGAGAGCTGCTGGTGCGTACAGTAACACTGTCTATCAGAGGTCTTGTAGCTGGCATCTGCTCTGTGTCATCAGAGGACAGCATATTATTTACCCATGATGCACTAAGTAGCACCCGGGGCCGGGAATAGAGATCTGTGCCCTGTGTGGCCTCAGGTTCATGTTCCTCCACAGAAATAGATGTGTTACCCTCAGGTTGTGTGTGCTTTATGCCTAGACAATAGCATTCTTGTCATGGTTCATCACTGTTACTATATCCCTATCTGTTGAAAGACACGTAGGCCGTAGACACACTCACCCCATAAACAACGACGTCACAGCCCAGCACTCACCACGGCAACCACTGGACAGGTGATATGGCAATCTTCACAGGTACACAGCAACACACACCTTACCCTTTGGGAAGTAACTCATCCATAAAAATTATTTAGATTGTGTGTACAGCACACACTTTTCATGTCGTAGAATACAGTATACTACATACTTTCCTTGGTCAAATCTTGTTGAAGATGTACATGAACAGATGGAGGCAGTTGAATAGACAATCCCTCATGCAACACTGCCACGGAATTAATGACTGGAAAGTGTGCTTGAGAAAGCATCAATTTGAGCCTGCCAAAGAAAAACTGCCGCTTGGAAACCTCTGCCACCAATTTGGTGAAACTTAAATGAACGGACCATTTACCTCTCCCACAATACACGATTGAAAGCATGAATGTGAGTATGAGGTGAGGGGACAAGAACACACTTAATGAAACTCAATATCTGTGAGTTTAGAATAGCTATGAGTTCACTGTCACTGAGCACACCTCTGTTCCTTTTGGCAGAGCCAGACACAATATGACAGATTAAACGACCATAGTGTGCGGCTGGCTTCCGGGTTAAGTGGGCGGGTGTTAAGAAGCACGGTTTGGCGGGTCATGTTTCGGAGGCTGCATGATTTGACCTTCGCCTCCCAAGCCTGTTGGGGAGTTGCAGCGATAAGACAAGATCGTAATTGGGGAGAAAAAGGGAGTAAAAAAAATATTTTCTTTGTCTGATTTCACTTTGCTCCACCTTTTTGATTTGCTTCTTGTCTTTAAGTTGTGGGTTTTTCTTTTGTTTGCCTCTTCTTGGGCAAATTCAGTGGGCACTCATGGTGGGTGTCTTTTAGGTTCCAGTTGTTGTTGCTAGTCAACTGTCAGTGGAGACCCCCATGAGTGTCTTTCAGAACCCCTCCTAAAACCCCACGTTTTGTTTTGGTTGTTGGTCAGTAACGCTTTGTGTAAGTTCCCCCTTCTGTTTGAGCGACACTATTTGGTTAACTTGCTGGGGAACTTACAAGACTAACAGTGAAATGCTTACTTACGGGCCCTTCCCAACAATGCAGACAAAAATTAAGAAAAATAATAACACAAGGAATAAAAACACAATGAGAAACGATAACTTGGCTATATACTCAGGGTACCAGTACCAAGTCGATATGCAGGGGTACGAGGTAATTGAGGTAGATATGTACATAGGTAGGGGTAAATGACTAGGCAACAGGATAGACAAACAGTAGCAGCAGTGAATGTATTGAGTCAAAATAGTTCGTGCAAAAAGGGTCAGTGCAGATAGTCCGGGTAGCTATTTAGTTAACTATACTGAACAAAAATATAAACGCAACATGGAACAATTTTAATGATTTTACTGAGTTCATATAAGGAAATCAGTCACTTGAAATAAATTCATTAGGCTCTAATCTATGGATTTCACATGACTGGATGGCCATGGGTGGGCCTAGGAGGGCATAGGCCCACCCACTTGGCAGCCAGACCCAGCCAACAAGAAAGAGTTTTACAGACATAAATGCTCCTCAGTTTCATCAGCTTTCAGGGTGGCTGGTCTGGTGATCCCGCAGGTGAAGAAGTTGGATGTGGAGGTCGTGGGCTGGCGTGGGCTGGCGTGGTTACATGTGGTCTGTGGTCGTGAGGCCGGTTGGACGTAGAATCTCTAAAACGACATTGGAAGTGGCTTATGGTAGAGAAATTAACATTTAATTCTCTGGCAAAAGCTCTGGTGGACATTCCTGCAGTCAGCATGCCAATTGCATGCTCCCTCAATTTGAGTAATAAGCTTTTTGTGCGTATGGAACATTTCTGGGATCTTTTATTTCAGCTTATAAAAGATGGCACCAACACTTTACATGTTAGATTTATATTCTTGTTCAGTATATTTAGTAGTCTTATGGACTTGGTGCATCGGTATCGCTTGCTGCACGGAAGCGGAGAAAACAGTCTATGTGTCAAGGCTGTGGGTAACTGGTGAAAGGAGTCAGGCGCAGGAGAGCTGAGATGCGTGGACAAGGTATTTAATACAAGAAAACACCAGTATAAACACAATACTACGGTGCGGGAAAAATACCGGTACCACGAAATAAACAGGCGTAATAACAAAACCCGGTAACAAAATACCAGCTGTCAGTAACAGCCTGAACAATAGAACAAACACGCACACAAACATGGGGGAAACCAGAGGGTTAAATAATGAACATGTAATGGGGGAATTGAAACCAGGTGTGTAGAAAACAAAGACAAAACAAATGGAAAATGAAAAGTGGATCGGCGATGGCTAGAAGGCCGGTGACGTCGACCGCCGAACGCCGCTCGAACAAGGAGAGGGACCGACTCCGGCGGAAGTCGTGACACTATGACTTGGGTGGCTGGAGTCTTTGACAAGGGTTACCTTGGTGATCTTGGGCACAGGGACTATGGTGGTCTGCTTAAAATGTCTAGTTATTACAGACTGGGTCAGGAACAGGTTGAAAATGCCAGTGAAGACAACCGGCAGCTGGTCTGCACATGTTCTGACTAAGCGTCCTGGTAATCTGTCTGGCACCGAGGCCTTGTGAATGTCAACCTGTTTAAAGGTCTTACTCAAATCGGCTACGGAAAGATAACACAGTCATCTGGAACTGCTAGTGCTCTCACACATGGTTCAGTGATGCTTGCCTGAAAGCGAGCATAAAAGACAAAAGGCATTTAGAAGGCATTTAGATCGTCTGTTAGTCTCGTAGCATTGGGCAACTCGCGGCTGGATTCGATCTTAGTCCTGTATTGAAACTTTGCATGTTTGATGGCTCATCAGAGGTCATAGCGGCATTTCACATAAGTGTCCAGATTAGTGTCCTGCTCCTTGAAAGCGGCAGCTCTAGTCTTTAGCTCAGTGCGGATGTTGCCTGTAATCCATGGCTTTTGGTTGGGATACAGTGCATTCGAAAAATATTTAGCAAATTTATTTAAAAAAAGATCTACTGAAATATCACACTTACAATGCATTCGGAAAGTATTCAGACCCATTCACTTTTTCCACATTTTGTTGCGTTACAGCCTTATTACAAAATATATTTTTAAAAAAATCCCTTATCAATCTACACACAATTCAACAAAATGACAATGCGAAAACAGGTTTTAGGAATTTTTGCAAATGTATTAAAAATAAACAACTGAAATACCTTATTCGCATAAATATTCAGACTCTTTGCTATGAGACTCAAAATTGAGCTCAGGTGCATCTTGTTTCTATTCATCATCCTTGAGATATTTCTACAACTTGATTGAAGTCCAACTGTGGTAAATTCAATTGATTGGACATGATCTGGAAAGGCACACCCATGTCTATATTAGGTCCCACAGTTGACAGTGCATGTCAGAGCAAAAACCAAGCCATGAGGTCAAAGGAATTGTCTGTAGAGCTCTGAGACAGGATTGTGTCGAGGCACAGATCTGGGGAAAGGTACCAAAAAATGTCTGCAGCATTGAAGGTCCCAAAGAACACAGTGTCCTCCATCATTCTTAAATGAAAGAAGTTTGGAACCACCAACACTCTTCCTAGAGCTGGCCGCCTTGCCAAACTGAGCAATTGGGGAAGAAGGCCTTTGACAGGGAGGTGACCAAGAACCCGATGGTTACTCTGACAGAGCTCCAGAGTTCCTCTGTGGAGATGGGAGAACCTTCCAGAAGGACAACTATCTCTGCAGCACTCCACCTATCAGGACTTTATGGTAGAGTGGCCAGACGGAAGCCACTCCTCCGTAAAAGGCACGTGACAGCCCGCTTGGAGTTCGCCAAAAGGCACCTAAAGGACTCTCAGACCATGAGAAACAAGATTATCTGGTCTGATGAAACCAAGATTGAACTCTTTGTCCTGAATGCCAAGCGTCACGTCTGCAGGAAACCTGGCACCATCCCTACGGTGAAGCATGGTGGTGGCAGCATCATGCTGTGGGGATGTTTTTCAGTGGCAGGGACTGGTGACTAGTCAGGATCAAGAGAAAGATGAACAGAGCAAAGTACAGAGAGATCCTTGATGAAAACCTGCTCCAGAGCACTCAGGACCCTAAGCACACAACCAAGACAATGCAGGAGTGGCTTCAGAAAAAGTCTCTCAATGTCCTTGAGTGGGCTATCCACATAAAATGGCTAACATTAGAATCAGGTGCAAATGATTAGAAAATCATTATAGAGTAACTTGGGAAGGTCCAGCCTTCCATAAAATTAGAAACTTTGTCTGGTTTGGTTATAACCATATGGGTGTGTGGTAACACATCATGCCAAGATCAAAATATCTATCCGAGGCCCTCAGAAGAAAGATTGTTGATGCCCATGAATCTGGGAGGGGTTACAAATCCATTTCCAAGCAATTCAAAGTACATCATTACACTTTCCGACGGATAATCTACAAATGGAGAAAATTGCAGACCACTGGTAATCTAGCTAGGACAGGTCAGTCCCACCAAATTCAACTCAAGAGCTGACCGAAAGATGCTCATAGAAGTCTCTAAGAACCCCAGGGTAACATCAAGGGATTTGCAGGCCTCTCTTGCCACAATCAATGTCAGTGCATGAGTCAACTGGCCTACATGGTTGGTCAGGAAGGAAGAAGCCTCTGCTCTCAAAAGAGTATATCAAGACAAGACTGACGTTTACCAGACAACACCTGGGTAAGTACAAAACTACTGGAACAATGTGCTCTGGACAGATGAGTCAAAGGTGGAGTTGTTTGGCCGCAATGCCAGATGCCATGTTTGTCGAAAACGAAACACTATCTTTGAACAGTATAACCTCATACCAACCATAATGCATGGAGGCGGTGGCCTTATGGTTTGGGGCTGCTTTTCTGCCTCAGGGCCTGGCCTACTTACCATCATTGACTCAACCATGAATTCCATATTGTACCAGAGAATTCTGGAGGAGAATGTGAGGCCATCTGTCAAAAAGCTGAAGCTGAACTGAACATGGATCTTGGAACAGGACAATGATCCACAACACACAAGCAAAGCTACAACAGAACGGCTCAATAAGGAGAAATGGAGGGTTATGGAATGTCCAAGTCAAAGCCCAGATCTCAATCCTGTCGAAATGCCGTGGGGGGACTTGAAGCGGGCCTTGCATGCAAGAAAGCCCTCAAACATGACACAGTTGAATCAGTACTATAAGGATTAGGCAAACATTCCTCCCAGTCGATGTAAGAGACTGATAGACAGTTACAAGAAATGGCTACATTAAGTTATTTCAGCCAAAGAGGGCAACATCAGCTAATTAAGCTAGGGGTCTACTAATTATTTCCACACTATGGAATCGCATTTCTGTAGATGTTTGATGAATAAATTATTGCAAAGTATATCTTCCAGTGTAATTTGTTAAATTAGATTACCTGTATCTGTCAATGGTGTTGAAGAAAGGATTACATATCTGTTTGTCCAAATATGTACAAAAAAAAAAAGAAAAAAAAAATTGCAGGGGGTGTACTTACTTATTCATATGACTGTACATATCCTAACCAGAAGCCATGGATTACAGGCAACATCCGCACTGAGCTAAATTCTAGGGCTGCCGCTTTCAAGGAACGGGAAACTAATCCGGATGCTTATAAGAACGCTATGCCCTGTGACCAACCATCAAACATGCAAACCGTCAATACAGGACTAAGATTGAATCCTACTACACCGGCTCTGATGCTTGTCAGATATGGCAGGGCTTGCAAACTATTACAGATTACAAAGGGAAACCCAGCCGTGAGCTACCCAGTGACTCAAGCCTACCAAACGAGCTAAACGCCTTCTACGCTCGCTTCGAGGCAAGCAGCACTGAGCCATGCATGAGAGCACCAGCTGTTCCAGACGACTGTGTGATCAAGCTCTCCATAGCCTTATCTAAGATTTTTAAACAGGTCAACATTCACAAGGCCGCAAGGCCAGACGGATTACCAGGACACATACTCAGAGCATGCGCTGACCAACTGGCAAGTGTCTTCACTGGCATTTTCAACCTCTCCCTGACCAAGTCTGTAATACCTGCATGTTTCAAGGAGAACAATATAGTCCCTGTGCCTAAGAACACCAAAGTAACCTGCCTAAATGACTACCGCCCCATAGTTATCACATCTGTAGCCATGAAGTGCTTTGAAAGGCTAGTCATGGCTCACATCAACACCCTCATCCTAGAAACCCTAGACCCACTACAATTTACATATTGCCCCAATAGATCCACAGATGACGCAATCTCCTTTGCGCTCCACACTGCCCTTTCCAACCTGGACAAAGTGAACACCTAAGTAAGAATGATGTTCGCTGACTACAGCTCAGCATTCAACACTATAGTGCCCTCAAAGCTCATCTCTAAGCTAAGGACCCTGGGACTAAGCACCTCCCTCTGCAACTGGATCCTGGACTTCCTGATGGGCTGCCCCCAGGTGGTGAGGGTAGACAACAACACATCTGCCACCCTGATCCTCAACACTGGGGCCCCTCAGGGATACATGCTTAGTCCCCTCCTGTTCTCCCTGTTCACCCACGACTGTGTGGCTAAACACGACTCCAACACCATTATTTAGTTTGCTGACGACACAACAGTAGTAGGCCTGATCACCGACAATGATGAGACAGCTTACAGGGAGGAGATCAGAGACCTGGCAGTGTGGTGCCAAGACAACAACCTCTCCCTCAATGTGAGCAAGACAAAAGAGCTGATCATAGACTACAGGAAAAGGGGGGCCCCATTCACATCGACTGGGCTGTAGTGGAACGGGTCGAGAGCTTCAAGTTCCTTGGCATCCACATCACTAGTAAAGTCCAAACACACCAAGACAGTTGTGAAGAGGGCACGACAAAACCTATTCCCCCTCAGGAGACTGAAAGGATTTCGCATGGGTCCTCAGATCCTCAAAAATGTCTACAGCTTCACCATCGAGAGCATCCTGACTGGTTGCATCACCACTTAATATGGCAACTGCTCGGAATCTGACCGCAAGGTGCTCCAAAGGGCCGTGCATACGGGCAAGCTTCCTGCCATCCAGACCTCTATACCAGGCGGTGTCAGAGGAAAGCCATAAAAGTTGTCAAACACTCCAGCCACCTTAGTCATAGACTTTTCTCTCTGGAATGCCAAGTATAGGTCCAAAACGCTCCTTAACAGCTTCTACCTCCAAAACAATAAGACTGCTAATGTCACGGCTGCCAAAAGGAACGGACCAAAGTGCAGCGTGTGTTTCGTTCCACATATTTATTTAATCCTTGAAACTGTGCAATACATCAAATAACTGAAATTTACAAAACAACAAACAGTGACGTAGAGGAGAAGCAAACACTACTCACAAATAATCACCCACAAAACAGGTGGGACAAACATCAGCTTAAATATGACCTCCAATTAGAGACAACGACAACCGGCTGCCTCTAATTGGAGATCATACCAAACAAAACCAACATAGAAATACAAAACTAGAAACTGAACATAGAAATACAAAACATAGACAAACACCCTTTCACGCCCTGACCTACTCTGCCATAGAAAATAACAACTTACTATGGTCAGGATGTGAGAGTACCCCCCCCCCAAAGGTGCGGACTCCAACCGCACCTACAACAAAACAACAACAACCCCCCCCCAAACAACAAACCAAAAACACAAAGGGAGGGTAGGGTGGGTGACTAATGTCTATGGCAGCTCAGGTGCAGTACCCAGAACCTTCTTATCCAGCGCATCCCCCCACGGAGGAGGCGGCTCGTGTTCGGGGCGTAACCCCCGCTCCACCCCATCCCTCTGCTTCTGTACCACCGGACTGTAGATCATCGCCGGAGGCTCTGGGTTGCAGGCCGCCATTGGAGGTTCTGGGCTGCAGGCCGCCATTGGAGGTTCTGGGCTGCAGGCCGCCGCTGGAGGTTCTGGGCTGCAGGCCGCCGCTGGAGGTTCTGGGCTGCAGGCCGCCGCTGGAGGTTCAGGGCTGCAGGCCGCCGCTGGAGGCTCCGGGCTGCAGGCCGCCGCTGGAGGCTCCGGGCTGCAGGCCGCCGCTGGAGGCTCCGGGCTGCAGGCCGTCGCTGGAGGCTCCGGACTGGCGACACAGTGTGCATCACCGCACAACACGGCGCTTGCTTGGTCACTCGCTCCCCACGGTAAGCACGGGGAGTTGGCTCAGGTCTCCAACCTGACTCTGCCAATCTCCCCGTGTGCCCCCCCAAAACATTTTTTGGGGGTGCCTCTCGCACTTGCCTCTTGGTGGATATAGGGCCTCGTAGTATTGCCGCTCCACTCTTGCTGCCTCGATCTCCTCCTTAGGACGGCGATACTCCCCAGCCTGCCTCCAGGGTCCTTTCCCGTCCAATATCTCCTCCCAAGTCCATTTGTCCTGCTGATCCATACCACGCTGCTTGGTCCTTTGGTGGTGGGTGATTATTTGTCACGGTTGTCCAAAGGAGCGGACCAAAGCGCCGCGTGTGTTTCGTTCCACATATTTATTTAATCCGTGAAACTATACAATACATCAAATAACTGAAATTTACAAAACAACAAACCGTGACGCAGCGGCGAAACAAACACTACTCACAAATAATCACCCACAAAAACAGGTGGGATAAACATCAGCTTAAATATGACCTCCAATTAGAGACAACGACGACCAGCTGCCGCTAATTGGAGATCATACCAAACAAAACCAACACAGAAATACAAAACTAGAAACTGAACATAGAAATACAAAACATAGCCAAACACCCCCTGTCACGCCCTGACTTACTCTACCATAGAAAATAACAACTTACTATGGTCAGGACGTGACAGCTAAACAGTTAATCAAATGAATAGCCGGACTATTTGCATTGACCCCCTTTTTACACTGCTGCTACTTGCTGTTTATTATCTATGCATAGTCACTTTACCCCTACCTACATGTACACTACAGTTCAAAAGTTAGGGGTCCCTTAGAAATGTCCTATTTTGCATAGTTTGGAGTTGTGCTTTGGGTCATTGTCCTATTGTAGGAGGAAATTGGCTTCAATTAAGTACCGTCCACAGGGTATGGCAAGGTGTTGCGAAATGGAGTACAAATCTCCCACTTTACCACCACCAAAGCACCCCTAGACCATCACATTGCCTCCACTATGCTTGACAGATGGAGTCATTTTTTCTGAGTCTCACAAATGTTCTTCTTTGTGATCAGAACACCTCAAACTTAGATTTGTCTGACCAAAACACTTTTTTCCAATCTTCCTCTGTCCAGTGTCTGTGCTCTTTCTTTTCAACTCTGCCTAAAAGGCCAGCATCCCGGAGTTGCCTCTTCGCTGTTGAAGTTGAGACCAGGTGTTTTGCGGATACTATTTAATGAAGCTGCTAGTTGAGGACTTGTGAGGTGTCTGTTTCTCAAACTAGACACTCTAATGTACTTGTCCTCTTGCTCAATTGTGCACCGGGGCCTTCCACTCCTCTTTCTATTCTGGTTAGAGCCAGTTTGCGCTGTTCTGTGAATGGAGTAGTACACAGCATTGTACGAGATCTTCAGTTTCTTGGCAATTTCTCGCATGGAAAAGCCTTCATTTGTCGGGACAAGAATAGACTGACGAGTTTTAGAAGAAAGTTCTTTGTTTCTGGCTATTTTGAGCCTCTAATAGAACCCACAAATGCTGATGCTCCAGATACTCAACTAGTCTAAAGAAGGCCAGTTTTATTGCTTCTTTAATTAGAACAACAGTTTTCAGCTGTGCTAACATAATTGCAAAAGGGTTTTCTAATGATCAATTAGCCTTTTAAAATGTTAAATGTGGTTAACTAACACAACGTGCTATTGGAACACAGGAGGGATGGTTGCTTATAATGGACCTCTGTACGCCTATGTAGATATTCCATAAAAAATCAGCTGTTTCCAGCTACAATAGTCATTTACAACATTTTCAATGTCTACACTGTATTTCTGTTCAATTTGATGTTATTATTTTACTTTTCTTTAAAAAACAAGGACATTTCTAAGTAACCCCAAACTTTTGAACGGTAGTGTACATATACCCTCAATTAGCTCAACTGACCTGTGTCCCTGCACATTGACTCGGTACCGCTACCCCCTGTATATAGCCTCAATATTGTTTTCTTACTTTATTTTAGTGCAAATATTTTTTTACTGACTTTAAAAAAAAATCTGCATTGTTGCTTGAGGGCTTGCAAGTAAGCATTTCACGGTTAGGTCTACACCTGTTGTATTCGGAGCAAGTGACTAATACTATTTGATTTGAAGTCGACAAGCAGAAGGGAAAATTTGAGAGGAAGAGAGTGTGTAGATGTGATGATGCTGTTTTGTCATGTGTGCTCCCTCTCCGGTCTCTAGGTCACGAGGCTGCTCATTATGGCGCACACCTGTCACCTTCGTTACGCGCACCTGCGTGTCGTCAGACTCACCTGGACTCCATCACTTCCCTGATTACCTTCCCTATATGTCACTCCCTTTGGTTCCTTCCCCAGGGGTCATTGTTTCTGTTTCATGTCTGTGTGCTGTTCGAGTTTCTTGTTTGTATTATGTTTTGTTTATTTATTTATTAATTAAAACAGTCACTCCCTGAACTTACTTCACGACTCTCAGCGCAAGTCATTACATGTTTGTATGGCTGCTATGAAAGTTAACTGTGTGTGCTGGTGATCAGGGGTGTATTCATTCCGCCGATTCTATTGCAAAACGTTTCTTATACGGAAGCAATCAGTACCAAATTGGGATGGACCTACCTGAATTTGTCCAATAGATACTCTTGTTTTAGTTGCAAAACGGAACATTTGGACTAATGATTACATCCTAGATCAGCTGGATGCAGGCAAGAGTGTGCAAGGTGGTATTGAATGTGTCACTGTCTGTCACCTTGATTGCAATTTGTCTCTCAACCTGTGCACCTACGTTATAAACTTTCATTCGTAGGCTAGGTTGTAGCAACCTCGTGATGGGTATAGGGAAAATGTGAGTTTCATGCAGTAGCCTAAACCTAGCGATTTTACATTGCGCTGGGTAAATGGAATATGAAAGATAGTCATCCAATATGATGTATTAGAAAAAAGGCCAAGCTCATTCAAAAAAGAAATCGTCCTCCATAATGTTAAATGGCACTGTCCGCCACTGCTATATACACCTACACATGGTGTACATGGATGACTGACCCATTATGTCCTCAACGTGTTCTTTATAGCAGGATAAAGGAGCCAGTGGTTTTATTTCCCCCTCCAGGGCTTCTTTCCATGATCTTTGTCAGAAACACATAGATCAAACATCTAGGGAGATTGGACAGTGACATCAGACACTGGAGGTGATTTAGCAGCTATTATAGGAGGAAAAAGACAGCAGGTAGGACCTGTCATTAGGGAGGTCTGTTACAAAAGAAAATCCTACTACCATGGATGTACTGTGTGTGACTCTCCTCATTTCCTCTGATGTCTTAGTCCCTGGCTCCCTCTAATGAAGAGCTGGTCTCCAATAAGCTCTAGACAGAGGTCGGCAACCTGATATTTGCATTTCTATAAGTTAACTGTCTGGGTGGCTAATTTGCTATTTCTTTTCGTTTTCTATTATGTGTAGCCTACAGGAAACTGATAACAAAAAAAATAACATTCTCTTGGAATTAAGATGATCAAAAAAGGACATGAAAGTACAGTAAGTGTGGCACACATCCAGGATTGACCACATCACACTCAATAAAGTTCTAGAATCACGTCAGCAGTTGAGACATCCATGATCCTGCATTCTAATTCTATCCAACACTCCATGTTTACACACATGTTCAAAGAATTACGCTCCCTACATCATATTTTCATTCAATATTTGTAAATCCAACATGGTCCAATAAAATGGACTACAGTGAATCTGCTTTAAATGCAGACTCTTTGATAAATACTCAATCTATATGTAAATATGAGGTTCATTGGAACTTTGAAAAAGCTGGAAAATGCATCACCTTTACCATTTGATCAGAGCCCCTGGAGCTAAAGTTATGACTTTTAATGGAATTTGAGGGGCAGAGAGACTCAGAAGCAGGGAAGCTGGAAGTGTAAATGCAGGCACAGGGGAGCTATCTGAAACAACGATGAATAACAAAACGGCTCTGAAAAGATTACGCTTTTCTAAGTCTAAATAGAATTATTGCTTTTTGACATGTCAGCAACTTTCTCTCCAAAATTGGCATAAATAAAAAGGTGTGAAGGGTTCACACTCAAAAAGATGTCGCATAAAGCTTACTTCATTTTTAACCACATTAGACCTGTCTGTTACATGGTGAATGTCCATGTAACCATATGTCTTTTATGGGGTGTGGTGGAGCAGTAAAGGGGATGTGTGTGTGTGCCATGATGCTCTATTTGAATCATGTGCTATCCACACATAGCGATTAGCCCCAGATTACGTCCCATGTCGGGACATGAAGGAGGTGTTTGCAAATGCCTGTCAGGGTCGGGATTTGAAACCTCTAATCCCAAAAGAATGATTTAACAACTTTGGAATGTTATTTACTAAACAGAAGCAATCACTGCCTTTTGGATCCTGGCAAAAAATTACCCCATAATTAGAGCAGCCCCAAACAGATAACATTTATGTCAAATGTAGCAAAGGTACTTACAGTGAGTAGCTAGCTATCATCACAGCAGCAACAATAACAGTGCTTGTAAATAAACACATGTCTGGATGCACATAAAATTCAGTACCTTCACCAGAAATGACTCTGCATGTGGTGGGATAACAGTCAGTGAAACCCTAAATATAAACTATTTTTAATTTCACATGAGGAATAATAGGAATGACCCAGCAAAGTGTTAGGCCTATAGACTGTTCCCACAAAGGCATTATGAATCCTCCAGAAAACATCCCAAAATGAAAAGAAGATGGAAAGACAGGGTTCACACTGGACTGCACATCACTCCTTCCAAAACATCCCACTCTAGGAATTTTAAAAGATTGATAGATCTTTATCAGTCGTCTTTTCGTGGAAAGGTTAACAAATGTTCATGTTTCCATGCACCTCCCTCCTCAATTTATTTTCCTTTTAAGAAGTGACATAAAAATGAACCGGTTGTCAGTTGTGAAGGCTGTAATGCTCCTCTCCCTTGGGAGGATTCACTGCACTCTCATCATGTGGTTTGGTTAGGCTGTGCCTTCAAGAGAAAACATGTGTCTGATGGGGAAACATGACAGTAAAAACTCCTTGGACCCACACACCCTCACTATTTTTCCAAATGAACCAAAACATGAGTCGTTACACTGTTTCCATTCCAGCTGAATTTTAAACGGCACCACCTCAAGCTCAACCTGCTGTGGTCTACTCAGCTGAATCCAGCTGCTCCATCACTGGACCAAGTCAGGTACAATCTGGACAAACAGGTGCCAGATAACCTAAACCCTGAGCAGGCTTTAAAGAATGAGGGCCTCAAATGATCACATTTCTTAACTTTTTTATTTGACCGACTGCAATGCGAACATTGCATTTTATAGTAAGCAACTACTGTTAAATATTTGCAAGTGAGTACCCCAAAAACACAGAGTGAGAGAGAGAGAGAGAGAGAGAGAGAGGTTTAAACTTCATGACAGAGGAGAGGGAAAGAGATAGATGTGTACTGTTGGTGTTAATGCGTCAGAGGCAAGGAGAGACCCAGAGGTGGAATGGTCTAATGGTCTGTCTTTGACACAATGGCATAGGGGAGCATTCAGCTCCATGTTTTAACAGCTTCTACCCCCAAGCCATAAGACTGCTGAACAATTAATCAAATGGCCACCCGGACTATTTACATTGACTCGGTACCAGTACCCCCTGTATCTAGCCTCGTTATTTTTATTGTGTTACTTTATATTTTTATTTGACTATTTTTACTTTATTTAATTTAGTAAATATTTTCTTGACTCTTTCTTGAACTGCATTGTTGGTTAGGCATGTAAGTAAGCATTTCATGGTAAGGTCTACACCTGTTGTATTCGGAGCATGTGACAAAAACTATTTTATTTCATTTGATTCACAAGTGAAACTACATAATCCAAGTGATAGGCTAATATTGTCACCCATCAGACTCTTAATTTAATGTTGTCTTTACATTTACTAAATAATATATGTGTGAAATGAGTTTTGATTTAGAATGGACCTTTATCATGCACCTGTCTTGGAACAGGGCATGGGGAAAAGAAATGTGTCGACTACGCACTCAAATAGCGAATGGAGGATGCTTTTCCTGTGGTTCATTTTCATGCCAGCCAGGTAGGCTATACTCCTGTTGTAAAGCGAAGCAATGTGCTTAATATTAGGAAAGTTGATAAATAGTAGGCCTAGCCTACAGAAATCTGATGGGATCCTCCTCCCTTTATTAGAATCCATCAAAACTCTGTTTTCTCACGCCAACGCATACCCTATAGAAATGTTGAGCAACATGAGCTCATAGGCTCTCATGAAGTCTTTGATTAGATTTTCAATCACCTTTGCATTAATATCAGAGTGATTAGAGGGACAATAGAGTGCTGAGTACCAGGCAGTTAATGACCATCAGCAGCATCAGAGCTTGGTGAAGCCTAATTAATTGTCTGCCATCATGACTCGTGACCACCGGTGTGGCGTTAATACGTCACCATAACAGCCCTAGTCTGCACATAGATTTTTGTTAAGCCCTCGATGAGTCATTCTAAATGGACCCCATATGATGTGCGGTACAGTATGTGTTACACTTTGAGCCTTGGTAATAAGAAATGAGATCTACTGTATGTTTTTATCTATGGGTGTGTATACTGTATGCTGATCACAGGTAGAGCTGGCAACTGGCAAATCAATCTCCCGTCAGTATATCTTTGGCAGGGGTTCAAGGATCAGAAAACCTGGAGTGTTCAAAGCTTACAGATTGGCACTCCCATAATGCTCACAAGTTGGCTCTCCTCACCTGCTTAATAGTGGAGCTAGGGTGGGATAGAGGGATATTTCCCCTCTCTATCCTGCTACTATGACACCGGGGTCTGGGGCCGATGTCATACTGTACTGGCAGCAGCTGTCGTGGTGCTATCACTGGGAACTATTGAGCCGAGCCGCCCAGGCTGTCCGTTATAGACTCTTACCTCACAGAGGCTGGGTTATGAAAATATCAGTGCTGTTTATGCATTCGCAAGGCAGAGGGTGATGCTCCGGTTTGCTATATTGAGTGTGTCAATAGACCTTCGCAGTCAAAAATGAGGCAGCAGACTAAAGCAATTGTGAAGTTTGTAAATGTGAAGGTTTGGTTGTGACTAATTAGTCCAGAGGTGGCTGTACAGTCAGCCATCTTTTTTCCAAGGCTGGAATTCCCATGCTCCCAACAGACATCCTTCATTGAAGGTTGACCTCACTCTCATTTTCTTTTCACTGTACTGGAGCATATCCCAAAAAACCTCCACACATTTATAGGAACAGCCTGCTGCTCACTAGAGCAGAGAAGGGAATCTGCGAGTGGCTCGGCGTTACCCACTGTATCGAGGCAATCACATTTTTCTCAATTATCTACCAGGCTTCCAGAAGCCATATAAGCCAATTTCAGAGAGAAAGAGAGGGAGAGAAAGGCCCATGAGTCACATTGTACATAAAACAGAGAAACGTGGGACAGCAAAGGAATTTGTTCCAAGAAGACCCCTTTCCTGTAGTTATAATGGAGCGGTGGTGTAGTGCTTTCCACTCAGTCTTGCCTCCACTTTCAGAGGTATGCCTTTGAAATCCTGCAGACTTCACTCCACCCCTCCTGATCCTGCAGCTTCTCTAACTAATTAGTGTCAAGTAGCATCACCTCACACTGCCAAAGATCTCTTTATGTAGCGCGCCCCTGACACCTCAGCCTGATTCCCTGAATAAATAGCACTTTTTCAGCTATTTTTTGTCCGCTGAGACAGAAAAACACCAGATGTTACGGAAGTGTTTCTCAGAAGGCTGGTGTTGTGACACGGAGCCTTAAGTTGTGTGTTGATCCCCTCAGACCCCTCAGTTTGCAGTTTCCACATAAACAACTCAGACAGGCACGTGCTCTCACAACACAGCTAAACATACATTTCCCAGGGGTTGAACTCCAGGCCTCAGCCCTGTCAGCCCTGGGAGTGAGGCTGGGCTGTCAGGGAAGTGAGTAATAGATGTGATGTGGTAGGGAGAGAGGAGGGAGAGGAGGTTGGTTCTGGAAGGCTGGTGAGGGTCCAGCATGGGGAACATGGACAAGAATATCCCAGCGTCTCCAAAGGCTACTATGGAGAGAGATGTAACCAGACCAGGGTAGCAGGGAGAGTAAGTAGACCCAAGAGCCTGGCTGGCTAGTATATTCATAATACTGATTACTGGAGCTGCCTGTCCTTTACCGTTTGTCCCTCTGCTGTGGGGCTCTGGAATGTGTGTGTGCGTGTGCGCGTGTGTGTGTGCGTGTGTGTGTGTGCATGCGTGTATGCAGGGTTGAGGAGTAACTGATTGCATGTAATCTGATCTTTACATGTAATCTTTACATGTATTCTGATGACAAAAAAACGGTCATCAGTTACGTTACCAGCTAAATTATTGGAATCAGATTACAAATACTTTTGAAAAACTAGATGATTACTTCTTGGATTACTTTTAAATTCAGAAAGGATGTTTTCAAAAACATACATTGACACCTTTCTATTTTCTCAATGACATTCAATTCAGCTTTGAAAAAAGTTGCAAGTTTGTTCCACCTGAGCGAGTCTGACCACAAGTCAGAGACCACTATGATGACACACCAAATGCTTTGATGGATCCTTTTTGTCTTCTTCTAATGTCTCTTAAGGGTAAAGTAGTCCAAAAGTAACTGAAAGTAATCAGATTATGTAACTGAGTTTTGGTAATCCGAAAGTTACTTTACTGATTACAATTTGACAGGTAACTAGTTACTGCAACAGATTACATATAGAAGGTAACCTGCCCAACCCTGTGTGTTTGCGTGCACTTGCGATCTTATAACATGGCTGCAGTCATTACACAGCTCTGTGTGTTTATTGAATGAGACTTAGTCTAGAACAGAAGCCCTCAAACCTCCTTTTTAAGTATGCTCCTGATAATGATGTATAAGTAGTGGTTTCAACAGCTAAAGTCACATACAAATACATGCTTGTGGTATTATCAAATTAGTTATGTGATGTAACATTTCACAATATTCTGGGAGCTTGAAATAGTAGCATAGGCTTAAATAATGGTATATTGGTTTTATTTGGACCTTTGTGTAATCCTTGAGGTGTTGATATTTTCATATTCTCACAATCTCACGAGCACAAGTACACAATCAACAGAGGACCCATAGATATGGCATCAAACTCCTCTATCAGGTCAACACAGGCTTCAGTACCTTGTGTGAATTGGCAAGTACAGGGAACTTCATCCACTGTAATATTATCTTATTTTCTCTGAAGAATGTTGAACCGCTCAATGTACTGAAGGAAATGAAGTCGCCATAATTTTACAGCAGATCTCTGTGAACTACACTTTTAGAAAAAAAGGGTTCTTCGGCTGTCCCCATAGGATAACCATTTTTGGTTCCAGGTAGAACAATTTTGGGTTCCAGGTAGAACCCTCTGTGGAAAGGGTTCTACATGGAACCAAAACAGTTCTACTTAGAAACAAAAGGGTTCTACCTTGAACCATCAAGGGTTCTTCAAAGGGTTCTCCAATGGAGACAGCCGAATAACCCTTTTAGGTTCTAGATAGCACCTTTTTTTTCTAAGAGTATCTCTGTGAGTTGTTGTTGGCAACAAATAATTGTATTAGGTTTTCAACCTTGGTGATTGGCACGTGGGTGATCAGACCTTGGGGCACATACACCATACACCCTGTTCTTGTTCCAGTGTGTGATCTGGCTGGATACCCACCTGCACCCCTCTAACCTGTTCATCTGGAGGTAATGCTTGGAGTGTTTTTGTTACCACAGTCACGTTACAGAAGAGGTGGTTGGCTCTTTGTTTGTGACTGGGTTCATGGGGGCTATATGACACCAGGACAGCTGCTGAGGTATAAATCATGAGGAGTAACTAGAGCAGGCTTTCTTCTATCTATTTACCACCACAAACTGATGCTGACACTAATAAGGCCGCACTCAACTAGCTGTATACGGGCATAAGCAAACAAGGAATGCGCATCCAGAGGCGGCATTTCTCGTGGCCAGTGATTTTAATGCAGGGTAACTAAAATCTGTTTTATCTCATTTTTACCAACAAAACTCTTGATCACCTTTACTCCACACACATTAACGCATACAAGGCACCTCCCTCGCTCTCCCATTGGCAAATCATACCGTAACGCTATCCTCCTGCGTATTGCTTACAAGCAAAAACTCAAACAGCGGTCCGACACGAAAGTGGTCCGATGAAGCGGATGCTAAGCTACCGGACTGGCATATGTGGATTTTAGGAACAACAGAGGGAGCACGCCCCTATACACATCGACAGGACTGCAGAAGAGAAGGTGTTCCTCGTGTACACATCACTGATGATCTGAAATGGTCCACCCACACAGACAGTGACGTGAAGAAGGCCCCGAAGACAGTCTGAAACCTTTACAGATGCACAATTGAGAGCATCCTGTAGGGCTGTATCACCGCCTGGTACGGCAACTGCACACCCACAACCGCAGGGCTCTCCAGAGGGTGGTGCGGTCTGCCCAACGCATCACCGGGGCCACACTGCCTGCCCTACAGGACACCACAGGAATGCCAAAGAGATCATCAAGGACATCCACCACCCGAGCCATGGCCTGTTTAGCCCACTATCAGCCAGAAGGCGAGGCCAGTACAGTTGAATCACAGCTGGGAATGAGAGACTGAAAAACAGCTTCGAAAGCCATCAGACTGTTAACCTCTATGGGCTAGGTGGGACGCTTGCGTCCCACCTACTCAACAGCCAGTGTAATCCCGTGGCGCGATATTCAAATACCTCAAAAATGCTAAAACTTCAATTTTTCAAACATATGACTATTTTACACCATTTTAAAGACAAGACTCTCGTTAATCTAACCACACTGTCCGATTTCAAAAAGGCTTTACAACGAAAGCAAAACATTAGATTATGTCAGCAGAGTACCCAGCCAGAAATAATCAGACACCCATTTTTCAAGCTAGCATATAATGTCACATAAACCCAAACCACAGCTAAATGCAGCACTAACCTTTGATGATCTTCATCAGATGACAACCCTAGGACATTATGTTATACAATACATGCATGTTTTGTTCAATCAAGTTCATATTTATATCAAAAACCAGCTTTTTACATTAGCATGTGACTAGCATGTGACTAGCATTCCCACCGAACACTGCCGGTGAATTTACTAAATTACTCACGATAAACGTTCACAAAAAACATAACAATTATTTTAAGAATTATAGATACAGAACTCTTCTATGCACTCGATATGTCCGATTTTAAAATAGCTTTTCGGTGAAAGCACATTTTGCAATATTTTCAGTAGATAGCCCGGCATCACAGGGCTAGCTATTTAGACACCCAGCAAGTTTAGCACTCACCAAAGTCAGATTTACTATAAGAAAAATGTTATTACCTTTGCTGTTCTTCGTCAGAATGCACTCCCAGGACTTCTACTTCAATAACAAATGTTGGTTTGGTCCCAAATAATCCATTGTTATATCCAAATAGCGGCGTTTTGTTCGTGCGTTCAACACACTATCCGAAAGGGTAAATAAGGGTGACGAGCATGGCGCATTTCGTGACAAAAAATGTGTAAATATTCCATTACCGTACTTCGAAGCATGTCAACCGCTGTTTGAAAATCAATTTTTATGCCAAAAAAGCGATAATATTCCGACCGGGAATCTGCGTTTAGGTAAAAAGACGAAAGAAAATAAAGCATGGGGTCGACTCGTGCACGCGCCTAAGCCCATTGTCCTCTGATCGGCCACTTGCCAAACGCGATAATGTGTTTCAGCCAGAGGCTGCCTCGATATCATTCAGCTTTTTCCCGGGCTCTGAGAGCCTATGGGAGCCGTAGGAAGTGTCACGTTACAGCAAAGATCCTCAGTCTTCAATAAACAGAGCCAAGATGAACAACAACTTGTCAGACAGGCCACTTCCTGTTCAGAATTTTCTCAGGTTTTTGCCTGCCATATGAGTTCTGTTATACTCACAGACACCATTCAAACAGTTTTAGAAACTTTAGGGTGTTTTCTATCCAAAGCCAATAATTATATGCATATTCTAGTTACTGGGCAGGAGTAGTAACCAGATTAAATCGGGTACGTTTTTTATCCGGCCGTGTCAATACTGCCCCCTAGCCCTAACAGGTTAAATAGCCATCACTAGCCGGCTACCACCCGGATACTCAACCCTGCACCTTAGAGGCTGCTGCCCAAAATACATAGACATGGAATCACTGGCCACTTTAATAATGGAACACTAGTCACTTTAATGTTTACATAATGCTTTACTCATCTCTTATGTATGTACTGTATTCTATTCTAGTCAATGCCACTCAGACATTGCTCATCCTAATATTTATGTATTTCTTCATTCCATTCTTTTACTTTTAGATTTGTGTATTGTTGGGAATTGTTAGACACTACTGCACTGTTGGAGCTAGGGACACAAGCATTTCGCTACACCCGCAATAACATCTGCTAAATATGTGTATGTGACCAATACAATTTGATTTGATTTGATATGTTCTGGAACTCATCCTACAACATTGAGGAGTTTACCACATCAGTCACCGGCTTCATTAATAAGTGCATTGACGATGACGTCCGTACGTACAGTACATACCCCAATCAGAAACCATGGATTGGAGGCAACATTCGCACTGAGCTAAAGACAAGAGCTGCCGCTTTCAAGAAGCAGGACACTAATCTGGACGCTAATAAGCAATCCCTAGACTTCCTGACGGGCCACCCCAGGAGGTAAGCGTAGGCAACAACACAACCGCCATGTTGACCACCAACACGGGGGCCTGTACTCCTTGTTCATCCATGACTGCATGGCCGCGCACGACTCCAACACCATCATCAAGTTTTCTGACAACACACCGGTGGTAGGACTGATCACCGATGACGATGAGGCAGCCTATAGGGAGGAGGTCAGAAACCTGTCCAAGACAAAGTAGCTGATCGTGGACTACAGGAAATGGAGGGACGAGCACACCCCCATCCACATCGATGGGGCTGTAGTGGTGCGGGTCGAGAGCTTCAAGTTGTTCGGTGTCCACATCACTAAGGAATTAACATGTTCCACACACACCCACACAGTTGTGAAGAAGGCACGACGGTGCTCTTCCCCCTCAGGAGGCTGAAAAGATTTGTCAAGGACCTTCAGATCCTCAAAAAGTTCTACAATTGCACCTTTTTAGAGCATCTTGACTGTCTGCATCGCCGCTTGGTACGGCAACTGCAAGGCACCCATCCACGAGGCGCTACAGAGGGTGATGAGTACGGCCCAGTACATCACTGGGGCTGAGCTTCCTGCAATCCAGGACCTCTATACCAGGCAGTGTTAGAGGAAGACCCAAAAAATTGTCAAAGACTCCAGCCACCCTAGCCAGAGACTGTTCTCTCTGCTATCACACAGCAAGTGGTAACTGTGCACCAAGTCTGGAACCAACAGGACCATGAACAGCTTCAACCCTCAAGCCATAAGACTACTAAACAAGACTGATGATCAATACCTCAATAAAACGGCTACTTGGAATTAGACCCTGCGCCAGGACAAAGTAACTAAGGGGACAGTTGAAATCAGTGAGGGGGGCACAATTTTGGGGGGTTCTTGCATTGGAATTATATTGAATTATGTTTCTATCACGCTATACCATAATAAACATAATGTTACAATGCCAAGACTCCGAGACCATTGATTGAGTGCTTTTGAAGTGACAGGTTGGCACAAAATCTCTGCTACTCTGTATCAGCACAATGGACAGCACCCTACACACTAAAGCAAGGCTGGTTTGGTAATGAATATAGGCTACAAGATAGATAGGGTAATTAATCTATTACAAACAGCCTATTTTAATGCAGCTGTACACACAGCTGTCTTGCCAAAATAATGCAAACTAAATGCTGAAAGTAGTAACCTAGTTATTCATGCCTGCATACAAAAATACTGAATAGCAGTTCGGCTTAGAATACCAACACAACTGCTAATGCGAACTAATGAATACAATCTGAACAAAACAGCAGTACCAAGTAGGCCTAGTAAACAAGTATCAGATCAACAAAGATATGACACAATCTATATTTAGGGTAGTTAAATGAACAGTTAACAAACACAGTAAACATCGGGCAAATTAATATCCAAGTAACCAAAACATAGCCTACAGCCTACTACAGTGAGATGCAGCCATGCACAGCTGTCTTGCCAAACAAATAGGCCTTTAGGCCCGCTTCAAACATTGAAAACCATACCACTCATGAGTACAGCAACAATTTGTGATAAGGCAAAATACACTTCTGTGGATCCAACTAGACCCATGTAATCAATTAAGCAATGTCAACCTACCTTAATCATGTTCCCAATAAGTACAGTTCCATTTACAACCACGAAAACCAATAGGCTACCAAGAAAACCATAATAGAACGTATCTATTTCTATGACGAAACATACTGATATGTACAGTTGAAGTCGAAAGTTTACATACACTTAGGTTGGAGTCATTAAAACCCGTTTTTCAAGTAGGTGATCTTACAAGAAGACTTCAGGGAGAATGGAATGATTGATAACTCATGAAGTTCAACAGAGCATCAAGGAGGCTGCAACTCTTCTGAAAAGCTAAGAAACAATCTAACTGGTTGGTTTTTATCAAAATGTTGGTGGTATAGCCAGTGGCAAAATTTCAGCTAAAATCGAGGGTTTGGAATGGCAAAATGACTTCCATAGCCAGCACAGGTTTTAAACGGCTTGTTTTAGTGTGTAGGGAGCTGTCCATGGTGCTGATAGAGCATAACAGAGATTCTGCGCCAACCTGTCACTTCTTGATCAAAAGCACTCAATATTGTCAGCATTTTAACTTTTATGTTTATTGTGGTACAGCATGCTATAAGCAGAATTCAAAATAATTACAATGTAAAAACCCATATGACACCCCTGGGTATAGCTACAGTTGAAGTCAGAAATGTACATACACCTTTGCCAAATACATTTAAACTCAGTTTTTCATAATTCCTGACATTTAATCAGAGTAAAAATTCCCTGTCTTAGGTCAGTTAGGATCACCACTTTATTTTAAGAATGTGAAATGTCAGAACAATAATATAGAGAAGGATTTATTTCAGCTTTATTTCTTTCATCACATTCCCAGTGGGTCAGAAGTTTACATACACTCAACTAGTATTTGGTAGCATTACCTTTAAATTGTTTAACTTCAACGTTTCGGGTAGCCTTCTACAAGCTTCCCACAATAAGTTGGGTGAATTTTGGCCCATTCCTCCTGACAGAGCTGGTGTAACTGAGTCAGGTTTGTAGGCCTCCTTGCTCGCACACAATTTTTCAGTTCTGCCCACAAATTTTCTATGGGATTGAGGTAAGGGCTTGGCCACTCCAATACCTTGACTTTGTTGTCCTTAAGCCATTTTCCATCCTCATGATGCCATCTAGTTTGTGAAATGCACCAGTCCCTCCTGCAGCAAAACACTCCCACAACATGACGCTGCCACCCCTGCGCTTCACGGTTGGGATGGTGTTCTTCTGCTAGCAAGCCTCCCCCTTTTTCCTCGAAACATAACGATGGTCATTATGGCCAAACAGTTATATTTTTGTTTCATCAAACCAGAGGACATTTCTCCAAAAAGTATGATCTTTGTCCCCATTTGCAGTTGCAAACTGTAGTCTGGCTTTTTTGTGGTGGTTTTGGAGCAGTGGCTTCTTCCTTTCTGAGCGGCCTTTCAGGTTATGTCAATATAGGACTCGTTTTACTGTGGATATAGATACTTTTGTACCTGTTTCCTCCAGCATATTCACAAGGTCCTTTGCTGTTGTTCTGGGACTGATTTGCACTTTTTGCACCAAAGTACGTTAATCTCTAGGAGACAGAACACATCTCCTTCCTGAGCAGTATGACGGCTGCGTGGTCCCATGGTGTTTATACTTGCCTACTATTGTTTGTACAGATGAACGTGGTACCTTCAGGCATTTGGAAATTGCTCCCAAGCGATGAACCAGACTTGTGGAGGTCTAGAATTTGTTTTCTGATGTCTTGGCTGATTTATTTTGATTTTCCCATGATGTCAAGCAAAGAGGCACTGAGTTTGAAGGTAGGCTTTGAAATACATCCACAGGTACACCTCCAATTGACTCAAATGATGTCAATTAGCCTATCAGAAGCTTCTAAATCCATTACATAATTTTCTGGACTTTTTCAAGATGTTTAAAGGCACAGTCAACTTCGTGTATGTAAACGTCTGACGCACTGAAATTGTGATACAGTGAATTATAAGTAAAATAATCTGTCTGTAAACAATTGTTGGAAACATTACTTGTGTCATGCACAAAGTAGATGTCCTAACTGACTTGCCTAAACTATAGTTTGTAACCTCTCTTGGGTAGGGGGCAGTATTTTGATGTCCAGATGAAAACCATGCCCAAAGTAAACTGCCTGTTACAGGCCCAGAAGCTAGGATATGCATATAATGGTAGATTTGGATAGAAAACACTCTATAGTTTCTCAAACTGTTAAAATAATGTCTGTGAGTATAACAGAACTGATTTGGCAGGCGAAACCCCGAGGACAAACCATCCTCCCAAAAAAGATTTCAGCCTACCACTATTTTCAATGGCTGTCACTTCTATTATAAGGCGAAGTTCTCCCAGATTGCAATTCCTAGGGCTTCCACTTGATGTCAACAGTCTTTAGAAAGAGTTTCAGGCTGGTTTTTGGACAAATGAGCCAGAAATTGTAGTTTTTCTAGGTAGCTCCCATTTTAGCTGTAGTGTTTTCAAGCGCGTGAATGAGAGCGAGTTCTTTGGTATTTTTCTCCGGTAAAGACAATAACAAATATCAGTCTTAACTTCTCTAGGGCCAGTACCTACGTAACAGCCAGTGGAATCCTGTGGCGCGTTATTCAAATACCTTAGAAATGCTATTACTTCAATTTCTCAAACATATGACTATTTTACAGCATTTTAAAGACAAGACTCTCGTTAATCTAACCACACTGTCCGATTTCAAAAAGGCTTTACAACGAAAGCAAAACATTAGATTATGTCAGCAGAGTACCCAGCCAGAAATAATCAGACACCCATTTTTAAAGCTAGCATATAATGTCACAAAAACCCAAAAGACAGCTAAATGCAGCACTAACCTTTGATGATCTTCATCAGATGACACACCTAGGACATTATGTTATACAATACATGCATGTTTTGTTCAATCAAGTTCATATTTATATCAAAAACCAGATTTTTACATTAGCATGTGACGTTCAGAACTAGCATAACTTCCGGTGAATTTACAAAAAATGTACTAAATTACTCACGATAAACGTTCACAAAAAGCATAACAATTATTTTAAGAATTATAGATACAGAACTCCTCTATGCACTCGATATGTTTTCGGTGAAAGCACATTTTGCAATATTCTCAGTAGATAGCCCGGCATCACAGGGCTAGCTATTTAGACACCCAGCAAGTTTAGCACTCACCAAAGTCAGATTTACTATAAGAAAAATGTTATTACCTTTGGTGTTCTTCGTCAGAATGCACTCCCAGGACTTCTACTTCAATAACAAATGTTGGTTTGGTCCCAAATAATCCATTGTTATATCCAAACAGCGGCGTTTTGTTCGTGCGTTCAAGACACTATCCGAAAGGGTAAAGAAGGGTGACGAGCACGGCGCATTTCGTGACAAAAAAATTCGAAATATTCAATTTCCGTACTTCGAAGCATGTTAACCTTTGTTTTAAATCAATTTTTATGCCATTTTTCTCGTAAAAAAGCGATAATATTCCGACCGGGAATCTGCGTTTAGGTAAAAAGACGAAAGAAAATAATGCACGGGGTCGACTCGTGCACACGCCTAAGCCCATTGTCCTCTGATCGGCCACTTGCCAAAAGCGTAAATGTGTTTCAGCCTGGGGCTGCCTCGATATCATTCAGCTTTTTCCCGGGCTCTGAGAGCCTATGGGAGCCGTAGGAAGTGTCACGTTACAGCAAAGATCCTCAGTCTTCAATAAACAGAGACAAGAAGAACAAGATCTTGTCAGAGAGGGCACTTCCTGTAAGGAATCTTCTCAGGTTTTTGCCTGCCATATGAGTTCTGTTATACTCACAGACACCATTCAAACAGTTTTAGAAACTTTAGGGTGTTTTCTATCCAAAGCCAATAATTATATGCATATTCTAGTTACTGGGCAGGAGTAGTAACCAGATTAAATCGGGTACGTTTTTTTATCCGGCCGTGTCAATACTGCCCCCTACCCCCAACAGGTTAAATTGTATCATTTATTTACGTATTAGGGTACCTAAGGTTTGATTATAAACGTTGTTTGACTTGTTTGGAAAAGTTTATTACTAACGTTTGGGATCCATTTTGTATGCATTTTCATGGAGGGAAATTGGGTGGATTATTGACTGAAGCACGCCAGCTATACTGAGTTTTTATGGATATAAAGAAGGACATTATCAAACAAAAGGACCATTTGTGATATAACAGGGACCTTTTGGAGTGCCAACAGAAGAAGATCATCAAAGGTAATGTATTTATTATATCACTATTTCTGACTTTCCTGTCGCACTTGCCTGGTTGAAATAAGTTTTTCATGGTTTTGTATGCGGGGCGCTGTCCTCAGATAATCGCATAGTGTGCTTTCGCCATAAAGCCTTTTTGAAATCTGACACAGTGGCTGGATTAACAAGAAGTTAAGCTTTATTTTGATGTATTACACTTGTGATTTTATGAAAGTTAAATATTTATAATTCTATAGTTTGAATTTCACGCTCTGCAATTTCACCGGATGTTGGCAAGGTGAGACGTTACCGTCCCACCTGCCCATAAGAAGTTTTAACAAGAAATTTGTGGTTGAGTGGTTGAAAAACGAGTTTTAATGACTTCAACTTCCATCATTAAAATAAAAGTCCGCTGCCCTCTTTCCCTCTTGACATTATCGTGTCCAATCTCCTCCTCTGTGGTTGCTGGTTTGAAACAGTGAACTCATTAAATCAAATCTAATTTTATTGGTCGCATACACATATTTAGCAGATGTTATTGCAGGTGGTGAAAAGCTTGTGTTCCTAGCTCCAACAGTGCAGTAATATCTAACAATACACACAAATCTTAGGACTAGCAACCTTAGGACGAGCAATGTCGTAGTCCGGAGTGCACATGTATGTATGTATGTATGTATGTATGTATGTATGTATGTATGTATGTATGTATGTACGTACAGTACCAGTCAAAGGTTTGGACACACCTGTCACGGATCCCTCTGGAACTTTCATTGCGCACACCTGGCCCCTATTCCCACTGATTGTATTTGTATGCATGTGCCCTTTGTTCCCCATGGTGCTGTCGATTATTGTTACAATGTCCGTTGGTGCGTATGTGTACCTGTGCTGTGTCTTTTGGACTTTCGTGCCCTTGTGGATTGCGCAGATGATTACGGGTCTCGTCCCATGTGTTAATCATTGTGCGTGTGTGTATGTATTCGAGGTACTCCTCACTCTTTTGTTTGGGTTTCAACCCTGTGTTTTGTGTACTTGTTTGTTTGGTCTTCGTCCCCATGTCTTTACACGGCATGCCGTAATTTGGGGTATAAAAAAAAAATTGACGCATTCCAGCGCCTGTCTCCTGAATCTCTTCATACCAACGTGACAACACCTACTCATTCAAGGGTTCTTGCGATAATATGGACTTGGTCTTTTACCAAATAGAGCTATCTTCTGTATACCACCCTTACCTTATCACAAAAAATTCCACAAATGAACTTTTAACAAGGCACATCTGTTAATTGGAATGCATTCCAGGTGACTACCTCGTGAAGCTGGTTGAAATAATACCAAGAGTGTGCAAAGCTGTCATCAAGGCAAAGGGGGGCTATTTTGAATACATTTTGATTTGTTTAACACTTTTTTGGTTACTACATGATTCCATATTGTAACGCCCTGGCCATAGAGAGGGGTTTTTGTTCTTTATTTTGGTTAGGCCAAGGTGTTACATTGGGTGGGCGTTCTATGTTCATTTTTCTATGTTTTTGTATTTCTTTGTTTTGGGCCGTGTGTGGCTCCCAATCAGGCACAGCTGTAGTTTGTTGTTGCTGATTGGTAGTCACACATAAGGAGCCTGTTTTTCCTTTGGGTTTTGTGGGGGATTGTTTCTGTTTAGTGTCTTGCACCTGACAGTACTGTTTGGCTGTCGGTTTCCTTGTTTTGTTGTATCGTTGTATCGTGTTCGTTCGTTAATTAAAACTCAAGATGAACACTAACTCCGCTGCACCTTGGTCTACTTCCACAGACAGCCGTTACACATATGTGTTATTTCATAATTTTGATGTCTTCACTATTATTCTGCAATATAGAAAATAGTCAAAATAAAGAAAAACCCTTGAATGAGTAGGTCTGTCCAAACTTTTGACAGGTACTGTATAGACATTATGTTAACACCGATGTTCACATAGCGCTTCAAACTAGTTTTTCTTTCCAAAGTACAGTGCATTTTAAGTACTCTTTGCTTGATGCGTGCCAAGCGAATCCGTTGGTACTATCAATAACATGCTTCCAGTTAGAATACCCAGCTTGGGTGAAGACCTTGTCTGCGTTAGCATTGGACCCAACACAGAACTTTTGACATTGGAAACAAAATGCCGCATCTGCAGTAAACGTTTTTGGACAAAAAAAAACCTGCGGATAGGGTAGGATTCTAGACTAACCTGGGCTGATTCCTCTGTTCCAAGATCGTCAGGAACAGTTGGAGTTGGAGTGAGCTGTGGAGCCATTATCCTGGCAGCGCCTATGGAACGGTGGGTAGGCTCTGCACACGGAGCTAGTTGGACCTCGGCAGCATCATCGATACTGGGCTTGGCTTCGGCCTCCGTGGTTTGATGCTGCTGCTGCTCATTGCTCTCCTTCTCCTTTTGTCTTCGTTTGGATACTTTGGCGAAGCCAATTTCTGAAGTCCATCGTGGCAGTGGCAGATTAGCTGGTTCGAGCTAGCTAAATAGGCTAAGGATAATAACACTAACGCTTTTAACATCTAGCTAAGACGCTAACTAAAATCTGTAGTGGTGGGGCGTGAGGCAGAGTTGAGTGAAGTAGCTTCAACTGTAAACTTGACCCCGCCCTCATAAATCCAAATCAAATATTACAGCCGGAGGCGTATCATGTTATTCACTTAGCCTAGCACAGATGAGAAGTGTTTTTCCCCCCCTTTTTATGGAAACCTAAATGAGACATACCTTAATAACACCCCAGTGGCTTTCCATAGCCCCCCTACAAACACTGCGGCTCGCTGTCCATTGTGCTGAGACAGAACATCGGCGATACAAATTTCCACTGAGGGGGCTAGTCCCCCTTTTGCCCCCTTGTGGAGACAGGCCGCCCAGACTACCTGCATTGACCCTTTTCTGCACTAACTCTCTTGCACTGACTCTATGCACACACTGGACTATACCCACACCTACTTACACTGACACCCCAACACACACTACATACGCCCACACACATAACACACGCATACTGATGACACACACACACACACACACACACACACACACACACACACACACACACACACACACACACACACACACACACACACACACACACACACACACACACACTGTAGACTGCTGCTGCTGTCTATTATCTATCCTGTTGCCTAGTCACTTTACCCATACCTATATGTACATTATCTCATACCTCTGCACATTGACTCGGTACTGGTACTCCCTGTGTATAGCCATGTTATCTTTACTTGTTTTTTTGTTATTCACTGTGAATGTATTCCTCGTATCCCTATTTCTATTTTTATTTTATATATTTTTTATCTTCAACTCTGCATTGTTGGGAAAAATATCTGTAAGTAAGCATGTAACTGTTAGTCTACACCTGTTGTTCACTAAGCATGAGACAAATACAATTTGATTTAATTTACCCTCTGTAATGCTCAGTCGTATCCTGCTGCCTGAGTCCATTGAAGCCTCGGCCTGTTGGTCACCTCTCTGTGCTCTGGCCTCCTTGTCAACATGGAACTCAGGAAACTCAAGATTCTGACCAATTTTTAAGAGGCCACCAAATTCCTTGTGCGTGTTTTTTTATTTTTTATATGTGTTTCTCAGCTAAATCATGGCGGGTTTAGCCATGGGTTCCTTCAAGACGCCAGAATGATCTGGATACCTCAAGCCTACGTTTTTTCTAAGTTGTATACGTTTTTTCAAGATGTATAGCCTACATGTTTGTCTTTATTAGAAGAAGATATACCATGAATCAGCATGCACTTCCCATGACCTTTACAACAAATTGAATTCCCTATTTATTTGTCAGTTGTCCCTGGAGTTGGATATTAGCTGAAACGATGGTGTTGATTTTGGTTATGGTTTATGAAAGTCTAGTCTGTTACAGACTGGGGTTTATATAGGAGACTGGTATCTTCTGACAGAGTTGAACTGGAATAGTCTCAGCAATGTCTCCTGACTGAATTGTTCATGTCTGTCTGTCTGACTGTCATGTCTGTCTGTCTGTCTGTCTGTCTCTTCCCTTTGTTTTCTCAGTATGTGTTACATGGCCACCAAAAGGTCAAGTACCCAGGGTCTGGAGCCAATTACACCAGCTGTTTCCATGCGTTAGCATTATGATTTGTTTACATTATTGACCAAACATTTATCTTCTTGTCTTACTTATTTAGCTCAGATAATGAGGAACTACTCTGCACCACACAACATCTTAAAGTAGCAACATCTGAAGTTGGAACAGAGATGAACTGCTTGTAAGAGCTGGCTTCCATGGCAGGCAATTATCATTGAAATCTTACTCTGTTCTTCTTGGTTTTATGATGCATGTAATTTTTCCATCATTTTGCATGTTATTGAATTGCTGTAGTAAATTTGTATGGGAAGACATATCATTTTTGTTCTCAAACCATGGAGTGAGCCTGGAGAGCATTGCTGCACAGCATGGACACATAATCACTGAGAGCACTGGACTGTTGTGAACCAAGCATATGGATGTAGTTGTAGCTATTGGTGTATGAAATATGGCTTTGTTTGTCCCCTGTAACCTGTGATTACACTCTGGAGTGGAGCATTGAACAGGACCTGTTTTCAGAAAAGCTTTTTCTAGAGGGCCATGCAGTGCAATTTTCCTTTATTTATCCTTAAACTCAGAGCAGAAAAAGGATTGGATTTCTCTCATTCTGAGGAACTGGTGCCAAGCATGACTAAGTTGGGCCTGTAAAAAGAGATCCCAGACACACGCACAGTTGCACACACACACACACACACACACACACACACACACACACACCACACACACACACACACACACACACACACACACACACACACACACACACACACACACACACACACACACACACACACACAGTCTTGTACAACTAACGTTGTGGGAACAGAATTCGGTCCCGTTAAAAATCCTATTTTCCCTAACCCCTAACCCTAACTCTAACCCTTACCCTAACCCCAAAACCTAATCTTAACACTAAACCTAACCCTCACTCCTAACCCTAGCTCCTAACCCTAAACCTAATTCTAACGCTAATTCTAACCTTAAACCTAAACCCCCTAGAAATAACATTTGACTTTGTGGGGACTAACAAAATGTCCCCAGTTGGTCAAATTTATGGTGGTTTTACTATTTTTGTGGGGACTTCTGGTCCCCACAAGTTTAGGGAAACTTGTCCACAGACACACATACACACATAAACACACACAAGATCAATGAAATACTGTACTTTTCACGTTAATGATACAAAATAAAATCTCTTTGAACTTATCAATGTGTTTCTTTTGGTGATTTATATAAAATTGTTCTAATTTTGCCACACCTACTCTATGAAATCATGGAAGTGTTTTGTTGGACTTGGGGAGAGAAGTTTGATATGTTTTGAATATAATACTTTCTCTTTTAAAATGATCTCAACTTTATTTAGAGAAAATACCTTTAATTGATCACTGATTATTTCCTGTGTCTGTGTTGTGCCGCATTTGCGTGCCTGTGCTCTGTCATCTACCCACAAACCCTATGTTTAATTTCCTGTCCATCTCTTGCCTACAGACTGCAGCCCCAAGGGTGTTCAGGGATGGTACTGACCTCTTCCTGCTGACAGAAATCTGCAGTGAAAGTCCCTAGTCCAAAAGAAAACAAGCTTCTAGCTGCAAAAAGCTTTTCAGGTCCTCCAACACACCCGTCTCTTCCGGCTGAGCTGACTCCCTAACACAGACGCAGGCTGCTCACACAAGACTGAGCACCATGTTCCTTCCCCCAAAAATCTATACAGTTCCATGTCTACGACAGTGCCTTTATCAACCCCCTTCATGTATTTTTTAGAACACCACTGTTCTAGACTAAACAGAGATGGTCACAGAATATTTGCTTTGTCTGTATAAATAGAGAGTTTCATATGGATTCTCTGAGACTTTGGCAGCACGGTAAGCAATTACTGGCATCATATAAAAGACTCACTGTTTTTATACTGAAGCTTTCACACAATGAGGCGAGCTAGGGTGGAGACTAACTTGGCGTATACTGTTGTATCACAACGGGATTCAAGCAGGCAGTGAGTGATGAGAGATTCCCAAAAAACAAGCCACTTCAATACAGCTATGACCAAAGTAACTTTTTCGTAGCAGGTTAGGATAATTAACGTATCAGTTTAGGAGAATTAGGTTAAGGTTGGGAAAAGGGTTAGCGAAAATGCTAACCAGCTACAAAAAGTTACTTTTGGTTGTAGCTGTATCAAACTTAACCTTTTACTGCAGTGGGCTAAATCAGGGTCTGTGTGACCCTGATTTAGCCCACTGCAGTAAAACGTTAGTAGTCTTAAACAAATCTACTTTGAAACAAAAGTATACACCTCATACACATGGTTATGGGCTTAAAAAATAAGACACCTGTACCATGTCAGATATAGAGTTGAAATGTATAAAATGTTGAGTTTGCATCCCAATATTACTCTTTATATACACCACAGAAGACTGAAATATAACAAAACTGTTTGACATAGAAACACCAGATTTTCTGTGAAAATGTTTAAAAAGTTTATTCATGATGCAATTTTTAATAACCTTCCACCCATGAGGCCACTAAGTCATTTGACTGCAGGAAAGGGCTACGTTAATGAAATATCCCAGTTACTTGTGGAAAGTGTGTTGCACCTAGGTAATGTCTCTCTGTGACCTCCAGAGATTTTTGAGTGCCATGCTGAGTGACTCAGGTTGGCAAATGATTGGCTTTGAGCCTGTAGGACAATCCTCTCCTGTGGCTCCTCCGTCAGGCATGGATTTAGCTGGGACTTTCCTCTGTGTGCAGCGTTCAGCTCAGGTTAGAGGAGAGCCAAACCATGGGCAGTGTTTGCGGAGACGTGTACGAACAGGGCCCACAGCGCAAAACGTCTCCGTTAGCCATTCCTGGAAGACCACATTCCAAAATGGAAATAAATATGTCATTGGAACATTCTCAATAACAGTCAAGAAGAGAGATCATATTATACCTAGTTATTAGTCATATGGACATCATTACAGATTCTGTAAGGTATCCTTCAGCGAAACAGTAAAAACTGCATCATTGTTTGAATGATAAATGCTCTGGCCTAGTACAGGGATTATTAGGGTGTTGTCCATGATGCAATGAGGAATCCCTCTCTAGTTAATCCAATTACAGGGTGTAATGTAGAGGTCAGATTTGGTCCCACAATCCTCTCCCTCAAGGCTCTTTGTTGCCCCTTTTAACTTTTAACACTGACCAACATGGTCATCAGGTTTTTTTCTGTATTGGGATTTTCTCTCTACCCAAACACTTTATTGATTTAGTTGAGATTACGATTAAGGTGATATACACTGCTCAAAAAAATAAAGGGAACACTTAAACAACACAATGTAACTCACAATGTAACACAGACCACTTCTCAGTTCCTATGCTTCCTGGCTGATGTTTTGGTCACTTTTGAATGCTGGCGGTGCTTTCACTCTAGTGGTAGCATGACACGGAGTCTACAACCCACACAAGTGGCTCAGGTAGTGCAGCTCATCCAGGATGGCACATCAATGTGAGCTGTGGCAAAAAGGTTTGCTGTGTCTGTCAGCGTAGTGTCCAGAGCATGGAGGCGCTACCAGGAGACAGGCCAGTACATCAGGAGACGTGGAGGAGGCCGTAGGAGGGCAACAACCCAGCAGCAGGACCACTACCTCCGCCTTTGTGCAAGGAGGAGCAGGAGAAGCACTGCCAGAGCCCTGCAAAATGACCTCCAGCAGGCCACAAATGTGCATGTGTCTGCTCAAACGGTCAGAAACTGACTCCATGACGGTGGTATGAGGGCCCGACGTCCACATGTGGGGGTTGTGCTTACAGCCCAACACCGTGCAGGACGTTTGGCATTTGCCAGAGAACACCAAGTTTGGCAAATTCGCCACTGGCGCCCTGTGCTCTTCACAGATGAAAGCAGGTTCACACTGAGCACGTGACAGACGTGACAGTCTGGAGACGCCGTGGAGAACGTTCTGCGGCCTGCAACATCCTCCAGCATGACCGGTTTGGCGGTGGGTCAGTCATGGTGTGGGGTGGCATTTCTTTGGGGGGCCGCACAGCCCTCCATGTGCTCGCCAGAGGTAGCCTGACTGCCATTAGGTGCCGAGATGAGATCCTCAGACCCCTTGTGAGACCATATGCTGGTGCGGTTGGCCCTGGGTTCCTCCTAATGCAAGACAATGCTAGACCTCATGTGGCTGGAGTGTGTCAGCAGTTCCTGCAAGAGGAAGCCATTGATGCTATGGACTGGCCCGCCCGTTCCCCAGACCTGAATCCAATTGAGCACATCTGAGACATCATGTCTCGCTCCATCCACCAACGCCACGTTGCACCACAGACTGTCCAGGAGTTGGCGGATGCTTTAGTCCAGGTCTGGGAGGAGATCCCTCAGGAGACCATCCGCCACCTCATCAGGAGCATGCCCAGGCGTTGTAGGGAGGTCATACAGGCACGTGGAGGCCACACACACTACTGAGCCTCATTTTGACTTGTTTTAAGGACATTACATCAAAGTTGGATCAGCCTGTAGTGTGGTTTTCCACTTTAATTTTGAATGTGACTCCAAATCCAGACCTCCATGGGTTGATATATTGGATTTCCATTGATTATTTTTGTGTGATTTTGTTGTCAGCACATTCAACTATGTAAAGAAAAAAGTATTTAATAAGATTATTTCTTTCATTCAGATCTAGGATGTGTTGTTTAAGTGTTCCCTTTATTTTTTTGAGCAATATAGAATTTTCCTTGCAATCCAAACTAATATTGCTGTTATGATCTTATAAGTACGTAGCATATAGTACCTCTGTTAATCACAGTTGTTGCCAAGGAGACCCTCCCAAGGGTTCCTGGGTGTGAGTCAGTTTGTTTAGTGCCCCACCCAGAATCAGAGCCCATATGGAGACCAGATGAGAGCCCTCAGGGTGAAGGAATCTCGGCACGTGGATGTGCTTGTGAACCTCTCAGCTCTCACCACAGATGCTAAGAGGGGTCTCAAACAGACCAATACACAGTCATCTCCCCTGCCCGATACTGTAAATTCTGTGGAAGAGCTCCATATCCATAGCAATATAAGTGAAAAGTGTTTTGCTATGCTCTAGGCGAGAAGCTGCAGGGAGCGTCGGGAACCTAGCCACCAGAATGATAACAGAGTGAATTTAAAAAATATATATATTTCACCTTTATTTAACCAGGTAGGCCAGTTGAGAACAAGTTCTCATTTACAACTGCAACCTGGCCAAGATAAAGCAAAGCAGTGCAACACAAACAACAACACAGAGTTACACATGGAATAAACAAACGTACAGTCAATAACACAATAGAAAAAGTCTATATACAGTGTGTGCAAATGGCGTGAGGAGGTAAGGCAATAAATAGGCCATAGTAGCGAAGTAATTACAATTGAGCAAATTAACACTGGAGTGATAGATGTGCAGATGATGATATGCTGATGATGAAGTAGAAATACTGGTCTGCAAAAGAGTAGAAAAGTCAATAAAAACAATATGGGGATGAGGTAGGTAGATTGGATGGGCTATTTACAGATGGGCTGTGTACAGCTGCAGTGATCGGTAAGCTGCTCAGATAGCTGATGCTTGAATTTAGTGAGGGAGATATAAGTCTCCAACTGTTTGCAATTCGTTCCAGTCATTGGCAGCAGAGAGCTGGAAGGAAAGGCGGCCAAATGAGGTGTTGTCTCTGGGGATGACCAGTGAGATATAACTGCTGGAGCACGTGCTAGGGGTGGGTGTTGTTGTGGTGACCAGTGAGCTGCGATAAGATTTACCTAGCTAAGACTTATAGATGACCTGGAGCCAGTGGGTCTGGCGACGAATATGTAGCGAGGGCCAGCCGACGAGAGCATACAGGTTGCCGTGGTGGGTAGTATATGTGGCTTTGGTTACAAAACGGAAGGCACTGTGATAGACTGCATCCAGTTTGCTGAGTAGAGTGTTGGAGGCTATTTTGAAAATGACATCGCCGAAGTCGAGGATCGGTAGGATAGTCAGTTTTACGAGGGTATGTTTGGCAGCATGAGTGAAGGAGGCTTTGTTGTGAAATAGGAAGCCGAGTCTAGATTTAATTTTGGATTGGAGATGTTTAATATGAGTCTGAAAGGAGAGTTTACAGTCTAGCCAGACACCTAGATATTTGGAGTTGTCCACATATTCTAGGTCAGAACCGTCCAGAGCAGTGATGCTAATCAGGCGGGCGGGTGCAGGCAGCGATCTGTTGAAAAGCATGCATTTAGTTTTACTAGCGTTTAAGAGCATTTGGAGGCCACGGAAGGAGTGTTGTATGGCATTGAAGCTCGTTTGGAGGCCCTCTGATTTGACACACTGAACTCTATCTAAGAAGTAGTTGGTGAACCAGGCGAGGCAATCATTTGAGAAGCGAAGGCTATTGAGTCTGCCGAAAAGAATAAGGTGATTGACAGAGTTGAAAGCCTTGGCCAGGTCGATGAAGATGGCTGCACAGTACTGTCTTTTATCGATGGCGGTTATGATATCGTTTAGTACCTTGAGCGTGGCTGAGGTGCACCCATGACCAGCTCGGAAACCAGATTGCACAGCGGAGAAGGTATGGTGGAATTCGAAATAGTCAGTGATCTGTTTGTTAACTTGGCTTTCGACGACTTTAGAAAGGCAGGGCAGGATGGATATAGGTCTATAACAGTTTGGGTCTAGAGTGTCACCCCCTTTGAAGAGGGGGATGACCGTGGCAGCTTTCCAATCTTTAGGGATCTCAGACGATACGAAATAGAGGTTGAACAGACTGGTAATGGGGTTGCAACAATGACGTCGGGTAATTTTAGAAAGAGAGGGTCCAGATTGTCTTGCGCTGCTGATTTGTAGGGGTCCAGGTTTTGCAGCTCTTTCAGAACATCTGCTATCTGGATTTGGGTGAAGGAGAAGCTGGGGAGGCTTGGGCAAGTAGCTGCGGGGGGTGCGGAGCTGTTGGCCGGGGTTGGTGTAGCCAGGAGGAAAGCATGGCCACCCGTAGAGAAATGCTTATTGAAATTCTCGATTATCGTGGATTTATCAGTGGTGACAGTGTTTCCTAGCCTCAGTGCAGTGGGCAGCTGGGAGGAGGTGCTCTTATTCTCCATGGACTTTACTGTGTCCCAAAACTTTTTAGTGTTAGAGCTTCAGGATGCAAATTTCTGTTTGAAAAAGCTAGCTTTTGCTTTCCTAACTGACTGTGTGTATTGTTTCCTGACTTCCCTGAAAAGTTACATATCGCGGGGACTATTTGATGCTAGTGCAGTCCACCACGGGAAGTTTTTGTGCTGGTCGAGGGCAGTCAGATCTGAAAGGAACCAAGGGCCATATCTGTTCTCAGTTCTACATTTTTTGAAAGGGGCATGCTTATTTAAGATGGTGAGGACATTACTTTTAAAGAACGTCCAGGCATCCTCTACTGACGGGATGAGGTCAATATCCTTCCAGGATACCCGGGCCAGGTCGATTAGAAAGGCCTGCTCGCAGAAGTGTTTTAGGGAGCGTTTGACAGTGATGAGGGGTTGGTCATTTGACCGCGGACCCATAGCGGATGCAGGCAATGAGGCAGTGATTGCTGAGATCCTGATTGAAAACAGCAGAGGTGTATTTGGAGGGCCAGTTGGTCAGGATAATATCTATGAGGGTGCCATGTTTACGGATTTAGGGTTGTACCTGGTGGATTCCTTGATAATTTGTGTGAGATTGAGGGCATCTAGCTTAGATTGTAGGACTGCCGGTGTGTTAAGCATATCCCAGTTTAGGTCACCAAACAGAACGAACTCTGAAGATAGATGGGGGGCAATCAATTCACATATGGTGTCCAGGGCACAGCTGGGAGCTGAGGGGGGTCTATAACAGGCGGCAACAGTGAGAGACTTATTTCTGGAGAGATTCATTTTTTTAATTAGAAGCTCGAACTGTTTGGGAATAGACCTGGATAGTATGACAGAACTTTGCAGGCTATCTCTGCAGTAGATTGCAACTCTGCCCCCTTTAGCAATTCTATCTTGATGGAAAATGTTGTAGTTGGGGATGGAAATCTCAGAATTGTTGGTGGCCTTCCTAAGTCAGAATTCAGACACGGCAAGGACATCAGGGTTAGCGGAGTGTGCTAAAGCAGTGAGTAAAACAAACTTATGGAGGAGGCTTCTGATGTTAACATGCATGAAACCAAGGCTTTTACGGTTACAGGAGTCAACAAATGAGAGCGCCTGGGGACACGCAGGGCCTGGGTTAACCTCCATATCACCCGTAGAACAGAGGAGGAGTAGGATGAGGGTACGGATATCAAAACTGGTCGTCTAGTGCGTTGGGAACAGAGAATAAAAGGAGCAGATTTCTGGGTGTGGTAGGATAGATTCAGGGCATAATGTACAGACAGGGGTATGGTAGAGTGCGGGTACAGTGGAGGTAAACCTAGGCATTGAGTGATGATAAGAAAGGTTGCATCTCTGGACACACTAGTTATGCTGGGTGAGGTCACCGCATGTGTGGGAGGTGGGACAAAAGAGGTATCTGAGGCATGTTGAGTGGGACTAGGGGCTCCGCAGTGAACTAAAACAATGATAACTATCCTAAACCACAGTATACAAGGCATATTGACATTAGAGAGAGACATAAAGCAAGGCATAAAGCATTCACAGGTGTTGATTGGGAGAGCTAGCTAAGACAACAACGGGTAAGACAACAACAGCTAATCAGCTAAGACAACAACAACAGGTTAAATGGCAATGAATGGGCAGAGAGGATCAGTTAACTACACACAGGGCCTGAGTTCGAGGCTGGGGCCGACAGATAAACACAATAAACAAAATGTAGTACCGTGATTAAAGAACAGTCCAGCAGGCATCAGCTATGTAGCCAAGTGATCATAGGGTCCAGTGAACAGCAATAGATGAAACAGGAAAGCCGCTAGGTAGTCGTTACTATGCTAGCAAGCCGGAGACACAGCGTTAAAAAAAAAAGTTAGCAGGCCAGAGCTAGTAGAAGCGTCTGCTCCGACGTCTGGCAAAGGCCGGTTGAGGGCACAATGGATGGAATTACATCAGCAGACCAGTCGTGTTGGAACGGCGGGGCTCCATGTCGACAAAGGGTCCAGGCCAGTTGGCAAAAGAGGTATTGTAGCTGGAGAAATTTTGTTTGCTAGCCGGGAGATGCACCTGGCTCACGGCTAACTGGTGCTAGCTTCAGGACAAGGGCATTAGCCATTATAGCCACTCGGTAGCAGCTAGCTAGCAATGATGATCCGATGCAAAGGTCCAGAGCTTACGGCAGGAATCCGGTGGTGTAGTGGATTCTAGTCGTGTTAGTGAAGAGTCCGGGAGGCATCAGCTGTGTAACCGAGTGATCATAGGGTCCACTGAGCAGGCCGGGAGATGGGCCTGGCTCAAGGCTAGCTTCGGGGCTTGGCCACTTGGTGGCAGCTAGCTAGCTGCGATGATCTGGAGTAATGGTCCAGGGATTATGGCAGGAATCCGGTGTTGTAGTGGAGAAAAACTGTCCAAAAACAGTTTGCAGACTGGCAGGCTGGCAAGTATTATCCAGGCTAAAAGCGGCTGGTGTCTGTGCTAAAGGTAAAGGCAGCTAGCAGTGGCTAACAATGACTAAATAGCTAGTAGCTAATTAGCAGGTTAGCTTCTGATGGAGGTTCTGGCTATAAGGTCTAAAAATAGCAGATCCGTATCACATTGGGTGAGGCGGGTTGCCAGAAGGTATATTTAATAAAAAAAATTGAAAAAGAGATTGAAAATATATTGAAATATATACATAAAGGACAAAAATACAAAATGTACACGGGAGGACGACAACCAACGTTTGCACCGCTACGCCATCTTGGAACAATAGATAGATAACTCGTTTTGATATCAATGCCTTATTACTGAATAATCATTTAATAGTGCCATGTATCATACGTTCATCTTTGGCTTGTTCCTGAACTTCTCCCCATGGTTGTCCTCAATAAGAAAGATGCAGTTAAAAAGCGAAAGCTCTTTATAGTCCATTTTGATGTATAGAAAAGACACACAAATAGTATATCAGGAATCAAGGTAAGACCCAAGTGCAGACTGTGTGAAGTAACAATGTTTATTGTAACCACAGGGGCAGGCAAATGACAGGTCAAGGCAGGCAGGGGTCGATAATCCAGAGCAGAGGCCAAGGTACAGGACGGCAGGCAGGCTCAGGGTCAGGTCAGGCAGAGGTCGGTAATCCAGAGGTGGAGCAAAGGTACAGGACGGCAGGTAGGCTCAGGGTCAGAGAGGCAGTGGTCAGGCGGGCGAGTAAAGGGTCCGGACAGGCAAAGGTCAAAAACCAGGAGGACAAGGAAAAGAGAGACTAGGGAAAAACAGGATCTGAGACAAAACGCTGGTAGGCTTGAACAAACAAGACGAACTGGCAACAGACAGACAGAAAACACAGGTATAAATACACAGGGGATAATGGGGAAGTTGGGCGACACCTGGAGGGGGTTGGATACCAGCACAAGGACAGGTGAAACAGATCCTTGCTATTTACATGCATCATAATTTGCCTGCAATACCATTTCCCCCTTGATGCATTTACTGCAATTTGTCTCTCTCAGATCAAATAGAATTAATCAAGCCCTCACTGAGGCCGCTAGCCTGGCTGGGGTAAGGTTGCTGGGGTTAGTGATCTGGGAGGCTGGTGGTCACAGAGGGAAGAGGCAGAGGAGCAGCCACACTCCTTTCTCAGCCCACTATGTGAATCCCAGATTAGTTATTGACTCCAGAGCCCAGTCCTCTGAAGTGAAGAAGTATAGGCTGCAGGTTAGGGTATAAAAATGTGGTCTGCTGAGAGAGATGCTTTACCATTGAGTGAGGTTTATAAGCTGGAGAGTGACTGACTCATCTTGTGTTTATAAGAGAAGGGAGAGCAGAGGAATAAGGGAGAGAGAGAAGTAGGAAGAGAGGAGAGAAGAAGAGAAGACAGTAGAGGTTGGAAGGAGTTGGAAAGGTTGCTATGGATGGAGTTTGAAAGGTTGCTGTGGATGGAGTTGGAAATCTTACTATGGAAGGAGGTGGAAATCTTACTATGGAAGGAGGTGGAAAGGTTGCTATGCCTATTATGTTTTACAATTAATTTGTTTGCAAGCTGAAGAACGTCTACAGAATCTGCATTTCTGCACTGCCCAATAACATCTCCCAACACATTGCTTGCTGAGTTTCTAACATGGTCTGAGACCCGAGACATATTCCTTTTGGCCAAAGATGAAGGGTGAGACTGAGACAGAGAACTTTGCTGTCAGTCAGTCTCGGTATAAGAACATAAAAGTCTACGATTTTTGCCTTTCCCTCTGACTTCAGAGTTTGGACAAGTGGACAGCTCACTGCAAGACTCTCCCATCAGAGTTGAAACAGCGCTGTTTGATCATTTTATGCAGTATTCCTTTATTCCAATATTCCTGTCTCTGCGAGATCGAGAGACATCCTCACCACGTGAAAGCATCTCAGGGTTATAAACCACAACTCAGTCAGAGAAAAAGCGTGCACATATCTCTGATGTCTTTGAAAACCTCAGGGGGGAAATATGTTTTTCATCTTTCTCTTTTCCTGATAGGTCTCTGAGAAAAACAAGAGATTCTGATAGTCTTCAAAGGAGCCAGAGAAAATCTATATGCCGTCTGGGCGGAACCTTTCATCAATATGGCATGAGGGGCTGCTGTGTCTTCAAATCAAATCAATTCAAACTTTATTTGTCACATGCGCCGAATACAGTGAAATGCTTACTTACAAGCCCTTAACCAACAATGCAGTTCAAGAAAGAGTTAAGAAAATATTTACCAAATAAACTGATGGTCCAACAAAACCAAAGACCCCGGATGAATGAGCATAATATACAAGGAATTTCTCAAAGCTGCTAATGAGAACTTTGACGACCTCGTACCTAGCCGGTGTGAATTACAATGGAGTAACCCCACCCAGGAAGTGGCAGTGCAGCCAACACTAGCTGCAGTAACCCATGGGGAGGGGGTCACACTCAGACAATCAGAGAGGGGGCAAATTATTTTGGCCCTGGCGGCACAAAATAATCGAATGGTCTGACTGCACAGAGGTGCTTGGGAAAATGGTCACAACGCGGGACCAGTGTCTGTGTGTGTTTCGGGGGATGGGGTGTATCCGAGCTCCATCAACTAAGACTAGACATTGGTTAATCAAGTCTCCCCATTCTTGCCCAATTTGGAAACAGCTTCAACAGTCTACACATTCACACATCAAGTCTTCTCTTGAGTTGGCCTCTGGGATGGAACAACTGTTGAACATCTGAGCTTGTGGTTGTTTGTGGGTAGGGGTGGGGAGAGTATGTATCCCACATCTGTTGCTATGGGGTAATGATGTTAGGCACAGTATAGGTTGAATCGCAATAATTCTTTGCCAACATAATAATTGCAATCCTTTGGAGTAAGTGCCTACATTATTATGCATATTATTTGTTATTAATTGTGGAAATAAATTGAGATTTGCAAGAATTTGTATATATATGTATATATATTAAACTGTATAACAATACAATGGAGGTGAGGGCATTGCAAATGCCTTTGGCTGTTGATCTGCTTCTGTTCTGTAGGTGGCCCTGTGTTCTCTTTTCAAAGGTTGGGTCCCAATCCCTCAAAGGCCCTTGGATCCAGATGGACAGGGGTGGTCTACCAGTCATGGGGATGACAACCCAACTTGGGAGAGGGGAGGTTTTAGCGGGTGGTATAGTGGAGAACAATTGGAGGTCTACTCAGTAGCAGTGCAAATATCATGGTACAGCTACTATATGGACACTCAATCATCATGGTACTTTTTAATGGTAAGTTTACAAACATTTATTATTATAAATAGAATTAAAACTTGGTAGCCTAGTGGCCTAGTGGCAGGGTAGCCTACCACTAGGCCACTAGGCTACAAAGTTTTAATTCTATTTATAATAATAAATGTTTGTAAACTTGTGTTGGGCTAGTAACCAAAAGGTTGCAAGTTCAAATCCCTGAGCTGACAAGGTACAAATCTGTTGTTCTGCCCCTGAACAAGGCAGTTAACCCACTGTTCCTAGGCCATCATTGAAAATAAGAATTTGTTCTTAACTGACTTGCCTAGTTAAATAAGATAAAATATCTCGTTATGGTGAAATAACTATAGCCAGTTAGAATTGTAATGGCATAGCAGATTTTTTTTAACCTTTTTTTTTTAACCTATATACAGTCCAAATAATCTTTGAAAATATATATAATATTTTATGAAGCCTGCAAGCAATACAATACTTTATTATTATGGTGGGAGATTATAATACGCTTTTAAATACCTCATGGACAGTAAAGGAAATCACACTACAAAACTATCACCTTAAGGTATTTAAAGAAATTATGAAAATCATGGCTATATTTGTAACGTCTGCTTCCAACTCACACCCTCAAACACAGATCCCCTGAACGCAGCTCACTTTCCAGCCCACCTTCCAGCTCACACTCTCAAACACCTAGATCCCCTGAACGCAGCTCACTCCCCAGATCCCAATCACCTGAATTCTAATCATCTGTTCACACACCTGTATGTCATTTCACACACTATTTAGTTCAGTTCTTTGCACCCAATCACTGTGAGGTATTATTTTGTGACACACGTCTTTCAGAACTCTGTTTTTCCGTGATTTACGCCTCCCATGTATGATAGTTTTTACATGCCTCACTAACAACACCTTTAGCCTATCGGATTTCCTGTTACCTACCTATCGCCTGATCTCCCGGACTATGTTACTAGCCTTTTCCCTGCCTATACTGTTGCCCTTTTTGGACCCCCTGTGTATGGCCTTCTGCCTGCCCCTGGACCCAGCTACCTGCCTCCTGTGGTCCTTTCAATGAACACCTGCAGCACCCTGCGCTTGAAACCAGCTCTCTGTCTCCCCTCGTGTTCATTGCAATATTGGAACTAGTGGATATATGGAGGCTTAAATATTCTGACCTAGTGAGATATTCAGGACATGGCAGAGGCTAAATCAAGCTAGTCGTCTTGACTACTTTCTTATGTCATTCTCGCTAGCAACAAAAGTAAAACAATTGTTGGTAGGGGACAGAATGCGGTCAGACCATCAAATAATTGTCATATACATTACTCTTACAGAAATTCCACATGGGCGAGGATATTGGAAATGTAATCATAGCCTATTGGATGACAACTTGTTTTTAATCTAGACAGAAGACTTTATAACAGACTTTTTCAGACATAACATAGGTACAGCAGATCCCCTTATTGTATGGGACACTTTTAAATGTGCCTTTAGAGGCCATGTAATTTAATACTCATCTTTAAAACAAAAGCAATTTAGGTCAAAATAGTTCATAGAATTCAACAAAGGAAATAAAGGGACATAAATCTGATCTAAAACTGCACATTTTAGAGTGGCCTTTTATTGTCCCCTGCACAAGGTGCCCCTGTGTAATGATTATGCTGTTTAATCAGCTTCTGATATGCTACAGCTGTCAGGTGGCTGGATTATCTTGGCAAAGGAGAAACGGGGATGTAAACAAATGTGTGCATACAATCTGAGAGAAATAAGCTTTATGTGCATAAGGAACATTTCTGGGATCTCTTATTTCAGCTCACGAAACATGGAATCAACACTTTACAGGTTGCGTTTATATTTTTGTTAAGCATATCCACCCCCCCCCCCCCCCCCAAAAAAAAAAGTAGTGTATCAATACATCTAAGTATGTAATGCAATGATTTGAAAGCATGTAAAGATCCCAAATATACCTTTTATGCTCGCTGTTTGACCATCTCCCTCTGGGCTGTGAGTAAGGCTGTTTCGCCTTTTCTGGTGATGGATGGAAGCTTCCGACAAGCAGATTGACAAGCCTCCTCCTCCTCCTCTAAATCAATCAGTGTACTCATTTTCTGCTCTGCTGGCTCTGGGAGGAGGTCTGAATCAGGAGGATGGACTGAGCTGCTGCCAGTCTACATTTCAATCAGTAACCACAGACGTGCACATGCACTCTTCAAGAGATGAGAAGCTATAACTTTACATTTCAGTATCTCATAGCAGATGGAATACTCTTTGCTACTCCTCAGGGTTGAGTTTTATCCTTGCTTGATGGGGTCAAATGGAGCACTTTGATCATAAAACTATTTCACATGGAATGGTTGTTCCAATGACATTTCAAACCATACTATATCTCAAATCAAATCAAATGAAGTTGTATTTGTCCCAAGCTCCAGATACAACAGGTAGACCTTACAGTAAAATGCTTACTTACAAGCCCTTAACCAACAATGCAGTTAAAGAAAAATACGTGTTAAAAAATAGATACGTAAAAAATAACAAATAAAAGTAACAAATAATTAAAGAGCAGCAGTAAAATAACAATAGCAAGGCTATATTCAGGGGGCATCGGTACAGAGCCAATGTGTGGGGGCGCTGGTTAGTCGAGGTAATTGAGGTAATATGTACATACATGTAGGCAGAGCTAAAGAGACTATGCATAGATAATAAACAGAGAATAGCAGCAGCGTAAAAGAGAGAGGGGTGGGGGGGGAATGCACATAGTCTGGGTAGCCATTTGATTAGCTGTCCAGGAGTCTTATGGCTTGAGGGTAGAAGCTGTTGAGAAACCTTTTGGACCTAGACTTGGCGCTCTGGTACTGCTTGCTGTACGGTAGCAGAGAGAACAGTCTATGACTAGGGTGGCTGGAGTTTTTGACAATTTTTATGGGCTTCCTCTGACACCACCTGGTATAGAGGTCCTGGATGACAGGAAGGTTGGCCCCAGTGATGTACTGGGCCGTACGTACTACCCTCTGTAGTGCCTTGTGGTCGGAGGCCGAGCAGTTGCAATACCAGGCAGTGATGCAACCAGTCAGGATGCTCTCGATGGTGCAGCTGTAGAACTTTTTGAGGATCTGAGGACCCATGCCAAATCCTTTCAGTCTCCTGAGTGGGAATAGGTTTTGTCTTCCGGAACAGCTGATGCTCTCATGCATGTTTCAGTGCTACTGAAACAGTGATACTCCCGGACCATCTCCATGATGATATGCTCCATACAGGCCCTAGTTTCGTCACACCTGGACTACTGCCCAGCTGTGTGGTCATGTGCGGCAAAGAAGGACATAGGTAAATTGCAGTTGGTCCTGAACAAACTGCACCACTATTGGTCTTTGTGCAAGGTATTGAACTGTCTGTTCAAGCTGTTGGCACACAGTTCGGACACTCATCGGTACAACACAAGACATGCAACCAGAGGTCTCTTCACAGTTCCCATGTCCACAACAGAGGCTGGGAAATGCACAGTATTAAATAGAGCCATGACTAATTGGAACTCTCTGGCACCTCAGGTAACTGAAGCTAGCAATAAAACCAGTTTAAAAAAAACAGATAAAAGAACACCTTACTGCACAACGGGGAATGTGAAGAGACACAGCCATTTATATATATTGTATTGTAATTTGTATTCTATTATGTATTTAACCTACAGTAGATATTGTGTGTATATACTGATGTGTAGGCTGTGTGTGACGTTTTACCTTTTTGTAGTTCAGTCCTTGACTAATAATGTTCTGTACTATGTATTATGTAACGCTTCATATAGACCCCAGGAAGAGTAGCTGATGCTTTTGAAGCTGCTAATGGGGATCCTAATAAATACCAAATACAACAAAAATGATTAAGTCTTACCCTACAAGATCTGGAGCCTGCTGGTTTTCTGTTCTACCTGAGAATTAATTGCACACACCTGATGTCTCAGGTCTAAATCAGTCCCTGATTAGAGGGGAACAATGAAAAAAGCATTGGAACTGGCTTTGAGGTCCAGAGTTGAATTTGAGGGTTCTATATGAATGACCTGACCTCCCCCTCCCTCCCAGAGGTTGAGTGGTATCATCCAGGTCATCGTTTCCCACTTCATCTCCTCAGACCTACCTGTATGTCTCTCAGCGGTCTGAACCCACCACACTCCCCCATGTACACAAAGAGACTCTGTATGACACTGCCTGCTCCGAACAAACCCCTTTATTCATCAGCCAGCCTCTCCCTCTCGACGAGGCGCAGCAGACAGAGAGAGGTCATTATCTGCTGGAGGACAAAATGGTAATTGCTGACAAAGATTTTTTTTAAATCGCAACAAAACATTCTCTCATTACAGAAGAGCAGAGTTCCACAGCAGGACATTCTGGAAGGTTGGCCTGAAACAGATACTGCTCTGGACTGATGCTCATACGGGAAAAAAAACCTTGGACTGTACAGAAACAGTGTGAGGTCTTCTTAGTGAGAGGAATCGCCTGTAGGCTACTTCTGTTGGATTACCAACCTGTCAGTGTGTGGACATTTACATGTGGGAGCTTTCAAAGCTGTCCTGCTCTTGTTCTCACCAAAGCAGAGCATTTCCTATCAAACTGCCTCATGTGCAGTTTAAGCACATGGCGAGATTAAGGCGAAGGGAAAAGTGGACATCTCTTCCCTCTATTCTATTGACCAATCGATAGTCACTTGATAATAAGGGACTCTCGTAACTGCAATATTCTCCGTTTTTCTGAAACATGGCTATCCAACTCGATGGATTCTTTATTTACCGAGTGGACAAGACATTGGATTAAGGAAAATCGAGAGGGATAGTGGTATGCCTCTTAATCAACAGAAAATGGTGTGCTGACTCTAGTGCAGTGTAATTCCCGACCTATTTTTCACCCGTCTTGGCATTTGACCATCAGCTATTCCGACTCTTCTACCTCCTGAGAGATGTTTCAGCTGTTTTTGTGGCTGCTGTATATATTCCACCTCAGGACAAGAAAAACAACAAGCTGGCACTTAACGAACTGTACAATGTTATAAACAAGCAGGAAACGATGCACCCAGAGGCTGCTTTTCTGGTTGCCAGTGATTTTAATTCCGCGTCACTAAGACACTTGGTGCCCAACTTCCATCAACACGTCTCCTTTGCCACTAGGGGCAATAAAGGCTACTGTTACTCTACCCACAAGCAAGTATACAAGGCCCTCCCTCGTCCCCCAATCGGCAAATCAGATCATGGCTCAAATAGGAAGTACCCATGACACGCTACATAGAGGAATGGTCCTCCGAGTTGGAGGCTAAGCTGCAGGACTGCTTTGCTAGCGCTGACTTAAATATGTTCCGGGACATCCTCCGATAACATCGACAAGCTAACCACCTCCGTCACCAGCTTCATTAGGAAATGCATCACTGATGTTTTCCCCACAATGCAGGTTCGCTGCTTCCACAATCAAAATCCCTGGATTAACACTGAGGTTGGTGCTAAACTAAAGGACCGGGCTACCGTAAACAGGATATCTCAGCCAACCCCGAGGCTACAGCTGAAGTCACTAACAAGTACAAGAAGTCCTGCTATGACCTCCGCAGAGCCATCAAACAAGCAAAAGGACAAAATAGGAACAAGGTGGAATCCTGTTACACAGGCTCCAATTCCGCCACTGTAGTGGAGCAGGTTGAGCGCTTCAAGTTCCTTCGTGTCCACATCACCAACAAACGAACATGGTCAAAGCACACCAAGACAGTCGTGAAGAGGGCACGACAAAACCTATTCCCCCTTAGGAGACTGAAAAAATTTGGCTTGGGACCTCAGATCCTCAAAAGGTTCAACAGCTGCACCATCGAGAGCATCCTGACTGTTTGCATCACTGCCTGGTATGGCAACTGCTCGGCTTCCGACCGTCAGGCACTACAGAGGGTAGTGCGTATGGCCCAATACATCACTGGGGCCAAGCTTCCTGCTATCCAGGACCTCTACACCAGGCGGTGTCAAAGGAAGCCCATAAAAATTGTCAAAGACTCCAGCCACCCTAGTCATAGACTGTTCTCTCTGCTACCACATGGCAAGCAGTACCGGAACGCCAAGTCTAGGTCCAAAAGGCTTCTCAACAGCTTCTACCCCAAGCCATAAGACTCCTGAACAGCTAATCAAATGGCTACCCAGACTATTTGCATTGCCCCCCCCCCCCCCCCCCCTTTTACACTGCTGCTACTCTCTGGAATTATCTATGCATAATCACTTTAATAACTCTACCTACATGTACATATTATCTCAATTACCTCTACTTACCGGTGCCCCCACACAATGACTCTGTACCAATGCCCCCTATATATAGCCTCGCTATTGTTATTTTACTGCTGCTATTTAATTATTTGTTACTTTTATTTCTTCTTCTTCTTTATTATATATATATTTTTAACTGCATTGTTGGTTAGGGCTTGTAAGTAAGCATGTATTCAGCTCATGTGACAAATAAAATATGATTTGATGTGGCAAGGGCTACAGTACATTTTGGATTACAAAGGAAGACCCAGACGTGATCTGCCCAACGATGGCTCTCTACCAGACGAGCAATGCATTTTATGCGCACTTTGACAAAAACACTGAGCCGTGCATGAGGGCCCCCGCTGACCTTGAGGACTGGGTGATCTCGCTCTCAGAGGCCGACTTGACTAAGGTTTTTAATCAGGTCAACACTTGCAAGGCTGCGGGGCCGGACGTTACTCCATGGCATGTTCTCAGAGCATGCGCAGAACAGCTGGCAGCTATTTCAGTCTGTAATCCCCATGTCTCAAGCTGACCACCATCATTCCTGTTCTCAAGAACTCTAAGTCTACCTGCCACAATGACTACTGCCCTGTAGCACTCACATCTGTAATCATGAAGTGTTTTGAAAGACTGGTTATTTTTATATATTTTTTTAATTATTTCACCTTTATTTAACCAGGTAGGCCAGTTGAGAACAAAGTTCTCATTTACAACTGCGACCTGGCCAAGATAAAGCAAAGCAGTGCGTCAAAAACAACAGAGTTACACAAACAAACGTACAGTCGATAACGCAATAGAAAAGAAAAATTACAATTTAGCATTAATACTGGAGTGATAGATGTGCAGATAATGATGTACAAGTAGAGATACTGGGGTGCAAAAGAGCAACAGGGTAAGTAATAATATAGGGATGAGGTAGTCGGGTGTGCTATTTACAGATTGGCTGTGTACAGGTACTGTCACGTCCGTTGTTGGAATGAGACCAAGGTGCAGCGTGGTAAGCGTATATCTTCCTTTATTTGATGAACACCAACAAAACAACAAAATACAAAACTGAACGTAACGTTCTGCAGGCTTCACAGCAGCTATACAAAAACAAGATCCCACAATCACAGGTGGGAAAAAAGGCTGCCTAAGTATGATCCCCAATCAGAGACAATGATAAACAGCTGCCTCTGATTGGGAACCATACTAGGCCAACAAAGAAATAGAAACATAGATATGCCCACCCAAGTCACACCCTGACCTAACAAAATAGAGAATAAAAAAGGCTCTCTAAGGTCAGGGCGTGACAGGTACAGTGATCGGTAAACTGCTCAGACAGCTGATGCTTAAAGTTAGAGAGGGAGATATAAGACTCCAGTTTCAGAGATTTTTGCAATTCGTTCCAGTCATTGGCAGCAGAGACCTGGAAAGAAAGGCCTTCAAAGGAGGTGTTGGATTTGGGGATGACCAGTGCAATGTACCTGCTGGAGCGTGTGCTGCGGTTGGGTGTTGCTATGGTGACCAGTGAGCTGAGATATGGTGGGGCTTTACCTAGCAAAGCCAGTGGGTTTGGCGACGGATATGTAGTGAGGGCCAACCAATGAGAGCATACAGATCGCAGTGGTGGGTAGTATATGGGGCTTTGGTGACAAAACGGATAGCACTGTGATAGACTACATCCAGTTTGCTTAGTAGAGTGTTGGGGGCTATTTTGTAAATGACATCGCTGAAGTCAAGGATCGGTAGGATAGTCAGTTTTACGAGGGTATGTTTGGCGGCATGAGTGAAGGAGGCTTTGTTGCGAAATAGGAAGCTGATTCTAGATTTAATTTTGGATTGGAGATGTGAGTCTGGAAGGAGAGTTTACTGTCTAACCAGACACCTAGGTATTTGTAGTTGTCCACATATTCTAGGTCAGAACCGTCCAGAGTAGTGATTCTAGTCGGGCGGGAAGGTGCGGGCAGCAATCGGTTGAAGAGCATGCACTTAGATTTACTAGCATTTAAAAGCAGTTGGAGGCCACGGAAGGAGTGTTGTATGGCGTTGAAGCTCGATTGGAGGTTTGTTAGCTCAGTGTCCAAAGAAGGGCCAGATGTATACAGAATGGTGTCGTTGGAATAGAGGTGGATCAGAGAATCACCTGCAGCTAGAGCGACATCATTGATATATACAGAGAAAGGGTCGGTCTGAGAATTGAACTCTGTGGGACCCCCATAGAGACTGCCAGAGGTCCGGACAACAGGCCCTCCGATTTGACACACTGAACTCTATCTGAGAAGTAGTTGGTGAACCAGGCAAGGCAGTCATTTGAGAAGTCAAGGCTATTGAGTCTGCCGATAAGAATGCGGTGATTGACAGAGTCGAATGCCTTGGCCAAGTCAATGAAGACGGCTGCACAGTACTGTCTTTTATCGATGACAGTTATGACATCGTTTAGGACCTTTAGCGTGGCTGAGGTGCACCCATGACCAGCTCGGAAACCAGATTGCATAGCGGAGAAGGTATGGTGGGATTCGAAATGGTCAGGGATGTGTTTATTAACTTGGCTTTCGAAGATTTTAGAAAGGCAGGACAGGATGGATATAGGTCTATAACAGTTTGGGTCTAGAGTGTCTCCCCCTTTGAAGAGGGGGATGACTGTGGCAGCTGCAGTCGCTGCAGGGGGTGCTGAGATGTTGGCCATGGTAGGGGTAGCCAGGTGGAAAGCATGGCCAGCCGCGTAAAAATGCTTGTTGAAATTGTTGATTATCGTAGATAAAGCACTTTTGAAGAGCAACCAGGCATCCTCTACTGACGAGAGGAGGTCAATATCCTTCCAGGATACCCGGGCCAGGTCGATTAGAAAGGCCTGCTCGCTGAAGTGTTTTAGGGAGCTTTTGATAGTGATGAGGGGTGGTCGTTTTACCGTGGACCCAGTATGCACACGGGCAACGAGGCAGTGATCGCTGAGATCCTGGTTGAAGACAGCAGAGGTGTATTTAGAGGGCAGGTTGGTCAGGATGATATCTAATGGCACACATCAACTCCATCATACCAGACACCCTAGACCCACTCAAATTTGCATATCGCCCCAACAGATCCATAGACGATGCAATCTCAATTGCACTCCACACTGCACTCACCCACCTAGATTAGAGGAATACTTATATCAGAATGTTGTACATTGACTACAGCTCAGTGTTCAACACCATTGACACCTCCAAGCCAGTCACCAAGCTTGGGACCCTGGGACTGAACATCTCCCTCTGCAACTCAATCCTACTTCCTGATGGGCCGACCCCAGGTGGTGAGGGTAGGCAACATCACCTCTGCCACGCTGACCATCAACACGGGGGCCCCACAGCGGTGTATGCTTTGTCCCTTTCTGTACTTCCTGTTCACCCATGACTCTGTGGCCACGCATGACTTCAACATCATCATCAAGTGTGTGGACAACATGACAGAGGTAGACCTGATCCCCTATAGGGAACAGGTCAGTGACCTGGCAGTGTGGTGCCAGGACAACAATCTCTCCTTCAACGTCAGTAAGACCAAGAAGCTGATCGTGGACTACAGGAAATGGGGGGGGGGGGGGGCACACCCCACATCCACATCAACGGGGCTGTAGTGGTACGGGTCAAGAGCTTAAAGTTCCTCAGTGTCCAAATCACTAAGGACTTAAAATGGTCCACACACACATACTCCCTCAGGAGGTTGAAAAGGTTTGTCATGGGCCCTCAAATCCTCTGAGAGCACCATTGAGAGCATCTTGACTGGCTGCATCACTGCTTGGTATGGCAACTGCACCGCCCTCGATCGCATGGCACTACAGAGGATGGTGTGGACAGCCCAGTTCATCACTGGGGCCGGTATGGAAGGTAGGCCCGGAAAATTGTTAAAGATTGCAGCTACCCAAGCCATAGACTGTTCCCTCTGCTTTCTCACAGCAAGTGTACCGGAGCAACAAGTCTGACAGGCTCCTGAACAGCTTCTATCCCCAATCCATAAAACTAGCTAACAAAATGGCTAAACAGACTATTTGCATTAACTAGGGATGTTAACGTTTAACAAATTTGACCTGTCATGCTTATCTGTCTATAGGTTAGTTTGCATAATTTAGTTGAATTCAATTGACGTGTGTGTATTTTCATTAGTCGTCATGTATTTTATTTATTACACACGCACAGAGTACAGAGCCTAGTTTGAGGGGCGGAATGGAGTGAAACGTGCTTTTATAAGCCCAGTCATTGCTCAACAAATAACAATTATATACAGTTGAAGTCAGAAGTTTATATACACTTTAGCCAAACACATTAAAACCCTATACATACATTATCTAACCCTACCACTCCAGTATCCCTGCACATAAATAAGGTATTGGCGCTGACCCAGGAACTGACCCTGTATATAACTTACATACTTTCTCGTGTTCTTTTTATTTCTATTTTCTATTTTCTGTGTGTTTCTGGTACTACATACTATATATTGCTTGCTACATTGTTTGGAAAAAGCTTGCAAGAAAGGCATTTCTCTGTACTTGTGCACGTGACAACAAACTTGAAACGTGGATACAGTGAATAGAGGGAGAGGACTGCCAGCTGCCGGTTGGTCTGTCTGTCTGTCTTTTTCTTTCTTTCTTGTATTCTTTCTTGTGATGTAGAATCACAAATAGGCTTTACCTGATGGTTGAGAGGGAGAGAGAGAGCAGAGTTGCTGATGGATGAATGGAGGCTTGTATGGTTGTGAGGTTCCTCTGTCTGAGCTGTAGCAGTGGTTCTTATCTGGGTCTCATCAGGCTGCTCTGGGCCTGAGAGGAGGAGACATGAGGGGACCAGGGCTACGGCAAGGAGGAAATGAAAGAGCCAAAGGTACAGGGGCGAGGTAAGCAGAACCACCTCCCTTTCACCTTTATATAATCAACAAAGCATATTCCAACGCAGCAATTTATTATTGTGGCCAAAGAACCCACCCCAATACTAATAGTGTTAACTGTTTAAAACCACAACAATAACACGCCCTGTGTCTATCAATCTTAGCTATGTCATTACTTTAAGAAAAGCAAAAGAGATTTCCTCTTTCAGTTTGACACATGCCATTGTAAAGCTACTTTGATTCAGAACAGACCCTTTCTGACAGGTTTTGCATGCACTTCTCTGTTGACAAATACCTCAGCTTTGCAAGCCAACATTAACATCTAGGCCGGCCGTGAAGTATTCAAGCTGGTATGGGTCTAAAGATAATTTATAAACACACACAAACACATGCCTGTATACCACATGCCGCTGACACAAACATTTGTAAAACACTTCATGACATCACAATTAGTGTTTGTTGACAAGACGCTTAACAGTTTCTTTTGAAAAGCAATCTTGTACCTTGGGCATGATGAAGTAGCAGTTGTAGACGCTGTTACATGATAAACTTAATGAGTCAGGTTAAGCAGCCAAGCATGCGTGTGGATGGTTTCCATTCCATGCCATTCTATATTGTGTCCTACAGAAAACAGAGGGTGATTTATATCAGTGACCTTTTGCCCCCCCCACACACACACAAAAGTATGGCCCTCAGAGTAAACATAAAGTCATTAGGTATTTCCTCCTCCTCCTCCTCCTCTTCCACCCAACCAATCTCATGAATGTTATGAGCAATGCTACAATGACATGGTTGCTCATGGCTACACTGAACACTTGTGAATTATTTGCAAGTAGCAACAGTATGCCAGTACACCATTAAGAGGTTTTGTTGACAGGTCTCCTTTATATTTTGAATGGGACAACACAGGACTTTTCAGAACTCCATCAGAACCTGTCCTCTATGCCTTCCTATAACCCAGAAAACACTGGCCACAACTCATGAAGTGTGTTTTAACACGCCTCAGTGCTGTGCAGACCATTGCTCGGTAAACATATGCCATTGGTTAATGCACAGCCAGCCTGTTTTCATGGAGTTCGCTGGAATTCAACACCACCAGTTGGATACATTAGCTCTGCTTGTGTGACTTTTATGGAACCAGGGGACAGTGTAACCTTACAGCCATGATAAAATGTGTGTTGGCTAACAAGGCTGTGCAAACATTTCCTCAATCACAAAATGCACAAGCATCACCGCTAAGTCTCTGCTAACAATGACCTTTATAGATTACTCACCGTTTGGGAAAATCGTTATTTTCAGAATTATGGCTGCTCAATTCCATCATATAATGTATTCTTATGCATAATGCTGTTAGTCTTTTCAGTATTATACAAACTGATGTTTAATACAGTACTGTAAAACATCCACAATATATAGTATATTTACTAATAGTTTGCTGTTCTCTTCTTTTGGGGCGGCAGGTCGCCTAGTGGTTAGAGCGTTGGGCCAGTAACCAAAAAGTTGCTAGATCGAATCCCTGAGCTGACAATGTAAAAATCTGTTGTTCTGCCCCTGAACAAGGCAGTTAACCTACTGTTCCTAGGCCGTCATTGGAAATATGAATTTGTTCTTAACGGACTTGCCTAGTTAAATATATATATATATATATATATTAAATGTCTTTGTGTGGATGCCTTCTGAATTCGAGAGGCTCCTTGGAAGGCCCCTTCATACCCCAGCCAGTGTACAAAACCCTCCAATCTGAACCAGTATTGATCATCTGTATTGATGATAATATTTTCCCTTTTAGCCAAGTTTAGGTTGCTTGGTTGAAATTCTTGTGCAGGGCAGCAGTGGTGTGATCCACATTGGTATCACTATCTATCAGTTTAATGGTACTGCAACTTCCCAATAAAGGAAAATTGTTCTAACCTTTATCTGATCCATTAAACAAGGACAGGAGGGAGGTCAATTGGGGCACAATGCCACACCACAACTCATAAACCCTGGCTGCAGCAGCTGCAGGAGGGCACGCAGATCATTTACATGGACATTATTTACTCTGGGGGGGGGGGGGGAGGGGGGCGCGACCCACTGTCCTGTCATGCTGCTGGACAGCTCCGACCTGCACCCCATTTTTTTCTCGTTCATTTTTTTATTTGCTTTTGGGCCAGGGGCCCCGATTCTCTTCACTGTAGGAAAGTAGCTCAACCATCAAGTTGTGTGGAGGTTGTTACGGTGCATTGTCCAGGAGTGAGTGGTTGGGAGACCCTGGAATGAGTTGCCCCCTCTACTCCCCTTGTCTCCCCCTGTTATTAAGTGAAATTAGTCATTAAGTGGTTGGATTTCTTCCTTGTGGGCCTGTGTTGCTCATCCCTCTCCCCTATATTACACAGTTTATTACCCAGACCCAGCAGCAGGATGTGTGTGGTTGCCTGATGTGCACAGGTCACATAAACACATCTTGAAGTGTGTGGTGGGCTCTGATCCTATCAGTCCTCTTCTCCATTCCACGCTATCCACTCTCCTTGTTTTTGAGACTAGGAGGATTTTCTGTTTGTTTCGCAGTGATGATGATGCTCATGATGATGAAAGAGGAAACGGACACCATAAACATTAGTACTGCTTCATCAAAACATTTGGCTATTGTGTAAACATGTGAAGTTGAGTTACGTCATGTTTTCTATCAGCCTCATGTTTTCCCTCTGACCCACAAATAAAAGTTTCCAAGTCACCATAATATTATGTTACCAAATCAATAGTGTATTTTCATAGTGTTGGGGCCACTGGGGGATGGCATATAATGAAAGCAACATCTGGGATGCTTTCTCTCTAAGTCTCCTACTATTTCCCAGATGAATCTCTCTTTTCCTGTCCCTCACACAGCTAAGGCTCAGTAGTGACTCTTTCTGTGCTGTATGTTGTTCACGCAGCTTCAAATCAAATTTGATTGGTCGCTCACACAGATTTGCAGATGTTATCGCAGGTTCAGTGAAATGTTGATGTTTCTAGCTCCAACAGTTCAGCAATATCTAGCAAAACATTAACAAAAAAGTTCAAAAATAAAATACAAATCAAGAAATATCAGAACAAGCAATATCAGAAGGAGCAAGATTTGGGGTTTTGGTGTGAAATAGTTGCAAAACCCATTCTCTTCGCAGTAACACTGCTTGACTCCAATACAGCTCTCTGGCCACTGCAGGCTTCTGGGACAGGGTGGGCATTAGAACACTGGTATTTAGAAGTCAAAACTTCTTAAGATCCTCTAGGGTGTGATGGATTGATGTCTCAGTAGAATAATGCTGTCCTTACATGTACTGTGACATACCCTATTTGATTATGGGGGAAATTACAAAGTTAAATCAAAAGTACAGAGATGCTTTGCCTCTGAAATCAGAATATTTGTCCAATTAGTGATTAGAGGGCACTGTTGACCATTCCAAAGTCTAGGTTGAAAACGAAAGGACACCGGGTATTTGCCATTAGAGCCCCTAAACCAGGGTTCCCCAACTGACATGGCTGTGCGCTCGATTTTATACACATTTCAGCAATGGGTGTGGCTGAAATAGCCGAATCCACTAATTTGAAGGGGTGTCAACATACTTTTGGCTATGTAGCGAATACTATTTTTGGGCGTCTCAGAAAACTTCGGTAGCCAAATAAAATCACCTGTGAGCCAAATATTTTATTTGGCTCCCCAAGTTTTCTGAGCCCCCCCAAAAAAGTATACACTACATGGCCAAAAGTATGTGGACACACCTTCAAATTAGTGGATTCGGCTATTTCAGGCACACCCATTGCTGACAGGTATATAAAATCAAGCACACAGTCAAGCAATCTCCATAGACAAACATTGGCAGTAGAATGGCCTGTACTGAAAAGCTCGGTGACTTTCAATGTGGCACCATCATAGGATGCCACCTTTCAAACAAGTCAGTTTGTCAAATTTCTGCCCTGCTACAGTTGCCCCGGTCAACTGTAAGTGTTGTTATTGTGAAGTGGAAACGTCTAGGAGCAACAATGGCTCAGCCGCAAAGTGGTAGGCCACACAAGCTCACAGGACGGGACCACCGCGTGCTGAAACGCATAACCCCGTACAAATCGTCTGTCCTTAGTTGCAACACTCACTACCGAGTTCCAAAGTGCTTCTGGAAGCAATTTCATCACAGGAACTGTTCCTTGGGAGCTTCATTTCCAGAGCCGAGCAGCCGCATACAAGCCTAAGATCAATGCCAAGCGTCGGCTGGAGAGGTGTAAAGCTCGCCGCCATTAGACTCTGGAGCAGTGGAATCGAGTTCTCTGGAGTGATGAATCACGCTTCATCATCTGGCAGTCCAACGGATAAATCTGGGTTTGGCGGATGCCAGGAGAACGCTACCTGCCCGAATGCATAGTACCAACAGTAAAGTTTTGTGGAGGAGGAATAATGGTCTGGGGCTATTTTTCATGGTTCGGGCCAGGCCCCTTAGTTCCAGTGAAGGGAAATCTGACGCTACAACATACAACCCGCTACCAGGAGACAGGCCAGTACATCAGGAGACGTGGAGGAGGCCGTAGGAGGGCAACAACCCAGCAGCAGGACCTCTACCTCCGCCTTTGTGCAAGGAGGAGCAGGAGAAGCACTGCCAGAGCCCTGCAAAATGACCTCCAGCAGGCCACAAATGTGCATGTGTCTGCTCAAACGGTCAGAAACAGACTCCATGAGGGTGGTATGAGGCGGTGATGCAGCTCAATACTCTCAATGGTGGATCTGTAGAAGTTTGTGAGGGTCTTAGGGGCCATGCCACATTTCTTCAGCCGCCTGAGGTTGTAAAGGCGTGGTGTTGGTGTGGTGAGACCATTTCAGGTTCTCAGTGATGTGCACTCCAAGGAACTTGAAGCTTTTGACCCTCTCCACTGCGACCCCATTGATGTGGATGGGGGGGTGCTCCCTCTTCTGTCTCTTGTTGTCCATGGTCAGCTCCTTTGTCCCTGGACAGGACACTAGTCTATGGCAGGGCCTTACCCCCAATCTATCTCCTTAGATTATCTCCTCATGGCTTTGTAGGCTTTATGGTAATAGGAATGTTGCCAGCTATATGAGGGGATATTAGATGTAGTTGGACAAGGCTTTCTTAAAGTGCACATGATGGAAGTTAGAGTTAAATGTGAATTATTTCATGGAATAATTCACAGGGTAAAATGTGACTAAAATTAGACTAAAATTGTCCAGAGTTTTAGTTGACTGATAATAACTAAAACTACAAAGGAAGAAATGACTAAAATTGGACTAAGACTAAAAGGTATTTTAGTCAAAAGACTAAGAATACAACTAAATCTAAAATAGCTGCCAAAATTAACACCCCTGTTAAAACACTGCTGTAAAAAGCTTAGTATCAACACATTTGATTGATTGATTGACTGTTAGCAAGCTCGTTACAACCAGGAGAGGAGAGGATGTAGGCTTTAGAAGAGGAACAAGGGCCCTCCGCTGCATGTGATTTGACTGGGAAGGGACTGACCATACAATACAGTAGTTAGGACAGAACAGTGTATGTCCTGGCAGGTGTCTTGGCTGGCTGTTGTCAAGGTTTACTGTTTCTCTTCCTCTTAACAGTCACATATGTTCACTTCATCAAGGCATAACAGGGGACCAGACATTGCTGTGCTCACAGAAGTCTTTACACGGATAGAGTGAGATTCCCAGGGAAGCGTATGAAGAGGTTTTAGTGTAAAGGTTTAGCAGGAATTGGAGTTCCCATTCATACACTGACACCTGTTGGGGGTCTGGGCTGTGCACAGTGATATGCTGAACAACAGATGTGCATGGATCTCTTTACTACTTGCTGAAGACACTGATGTTCAGAGACATTTGGTTCTGTATGGACATTGTAACATCTGATCTGGTACTTCCCCATTGTATAATATGCCTAACAGAGTTGAAGTCGGAAGTTAACATACACTTAGATTGGAGTCATTAAAACTCGTTTTTCAACCACTCCACAAATTTCTTGTTAAAACTATAGTTTTGGCAAGTCGGTTAGGACATCTACTTTGTGCATGACACAAGTCATTTTCCCAACAATTGTTTACAGAGATTATTTCACTGACCCACAATTCCAGTGGGTCAGAAGTTTACATACACGAAGTTGACTGTGCCTTTAATCAGCTTGGGAAAAAAATGTAGACCTCCACAAGTCTGGTTCATCCTTGGGAGTAATTTCCAAACGCCTGAAGGTACCACGTTCATCTGTACAAACAATAGTACGCAAGTATAAACACCATGGGACCACGCAGCCGTCATACCGCTCAGGAAGGAGAGAGATGAACGTACTTTGGTGCAAATCAATCCCAGAACAACAGCAAGGACCTTGTGAAGATACTGGAGGAAACAGGTACAAAAGTATCTATAGCCACAGTAAACGAGTCCTATATCGACATAACCTGAAAGGCTGCTCAGCAAGGAAGAAGCCACTGCTCCAAAACCGCCATAAAAAAGCCAGACTACAGTTTGTGACTGCACATGGGGACAAAGATCATACTTTTTGGAGAAATGTCCTCTGGTCTGATGAAACAAAAATAGAACGGTTTGGCAATAATGACCATCGTTTTGTTTGGAGGCAAAAGGGGGAGGCTTGCAAGCCGAAGAACACTATCGCAAACGTGAAGTACGGGGGTGGCAGTATCATGTTGTGGGGGTGATTTGCTGCAGGAGGGACTGGTGCATTTCACAAACTAGATGGCATCATGAGGATGGAAAATTATGTGGACATATTGAAGCAACATCTCAAGACATCAGTCAGGAAGTTAAAGCTTGGTCGCAAATGGGTCTTCCAAATGGACATTGACCCCAAGCATACTTCCAACGTTGTGGCAAAATGGCTTAAGGACAACAAAGTCAAGGTATTGGAGTTGCCATCACAAAGCCCTGACCTCAATCCTATAGAAAATGTGTGGGCAGAACTGAAAAAGTGCGTGCGAGCAAGGAGGCCTACAAACCTGACTCAGTTACACCAGCTCTGTCAGGAGGAATGGGCCAACATTCACCCAACTTATTGTGGGAAGCTTGTGGAAGGCTACCAGAAATGTTTGACCCAAGTTAAACAATTTAAAGGCAATGCTACCAAATACTAATTGAGTGTATGTAAACTTCTGACCCACTGGGAATGTGAAGAAAGAAATAAAAGCTGAAATAAATCTCTACTATTATTCTGACATTTCACATTCTTAAAATAAAGTGGTGATCCTAACTGACCTAAGGCAGGGAATTTTTACTCTCATCAAATGTCAGGAATTGTGAAAAACTGAGTTTAAATGTATTTGGCAAAGGTGTATGTAAATTTCCAACTTCAACTGTACATTGGAGAATTGTGCGCCTGTCTCCTGTTTATGGATCTACTTTTTTTAACTTATGGATAAAAGTATTGAGTTGTGTACAGTTGTGTATGATTAGAGACTCCTTGGAGAATTTATTGGCTTTTGGCCTTTAAAAAAAATAGAAAAGCTGATAAATGGAGTACGTGCAATTCCGTCGGGGTACGCCAAATAAAAATGTGATTCACATTCTTTATTATAATTTTTTTTTCTTCATCTTTTCAAACAGTCCATATATATTTTCCAACGGGGCTATACATTTTGGTGAGGTTTTTCTCTCGCCCGAGTAGCCTTGTTTCACTGCCAAAAATAAAATTAAACCATCTAGTGTTTAGCGAAATAACATCACAATATCAAATATCGGTAGCCTAGTCAAATAATTAACATCCAATCACATTAACCGTTACTCTCTAGCAGGAATTCCACTAGCGGTCCACATGTAGCCAAACCTAGCTGCTGCTCATGTTGGTATCTGTACTGATGGCCAAAAGCCATGACAGGGAGACATAGTGGAGTGGTAACGTGTGCGCAAGCAGTTGCTCCCGACGCCACTTGGGTACACTGCAGCATCCACCGGGAGGCTCTTGCTGCCAAGGGAATGCCTGACAGCTTGAAAGACGTTTTGGACACTACAGTGAAAATGGTTAACTTTGTTAAAGCAAGGCCCCTGAACTCTCATGTATTTTCTGCACTATGCATTGATATGGGCAGCGACCATGTAACGCTTTAACAACATACAGAAATGCGCTGGTTATCAAGGGGCAAAGTATTGACACGTATTTTTGAATTGAGAGATGAGCTTACATTTTTCTTTACTGACCATAATTTTCACTTGACTGTTCATTTGCATGATGACGAGTTTTTCACATCACTGGCCTATCTGGGTGACGTTTTTTCTCACCTGAATGATCTGAATCTAGGATTACAGGGACTCTCCGCAACTATATACAATGTGCGGGACAAAATTTAGGCTATGAATGAGAAGTTGGAGCTCTTCTCTGTCTGCATTAATAAGGACAACACAAAGGTCTTTCCATCATTGTATGCTTTTTTGTGTGCAAATGAACTCAAGCTTATGGACAATGTCAAATGTGATATAGCGAAGCACCTGAGTGAGTTGGGTGCGCAATTATGCAGGTACTTTCCCGAAACGAATGGCACAAACAACTGGATTCGTTATCCCATTCATGCCCTGCCTCCAGTCCACTTACCGATATCTGAACAAGAGAGCCTCATCGAAATTGCAACAAGCGGTTCTGTGAAAAATGAAATTAATCAGAAGCCACTACCAGATTTCTGGATAGGGCTGTGCTCAGAGTTTCTTGCCGTGGCAAATCGTGCTGTTAAGACACTAATGCCCTTTGCAACGACGTACCTATGTGAGAGTGGATTCTCAGCCCTCACCAGCATGAAAACTAAATACAGGCATGACCATGTGTGGAAAATGATTTAAGTCTGAGACTCTCTCCAATACAACCCAGCATTGCAGAGTTATGCACATCCTTTCAAGCATACCCTTCTCATTAACCTGTGGTGAGTTACTCACAATTTTCGATGAACAAATAAGGTTTTATATGTATGATGGTTAAATAAAGAACAAAATTATTTATTATTATTTGTGCCCTGGTCCTATAGGAGCTCTTTGTCACTTCCCACGAGCCGGGTTGTGACAAAAACTCACACTCATTCTTATGTTTAATAAATGTATCGTATAGTGTGTGTGTGTGGCAGGCTTACAATGATGGCAAAAAACAACATTTGAGAGTGCGCTGACCCTGGTGCTAGAGGGGGTACGCAGCTGGAGGTTGAATTGTTGAAGGGGTACGGGAATAGAAAAAGTTTGAGAACCACTGATTTAGTAGAATGTGTAGGCTACAGTATATTGGTTATGTATGTTATTTATTGCACTCGTACAGCATACAGATAAAGAGTCTTTGAGCGGAAACTCTGTCAGACAGCGCGAGAGTTGCTGCAGCATCTCAACATCAGCCAGTCACACACCACTTTGCAATGAGCTGGAGGCAGTAGGACATGCATTTTGAAAACATATACTTAATTGTTTGAAACCTGAATGTTTCAGTACATACAGTATTATGAGGCATGTCTTACATTGCTTCAAAGTAGCCTATTAGATCTCCTCTCTTTCTAAATTTCTAATGGATATTTTCATCTCTGTCACATTAAACCGCTCACATGTGCGGTGCCCTTTGGACAACTGTGTTTTCCTGCTAATTGCATTATGAAACAAACATTTGTGCGTAGCCTACTGCCTTGTGTGCATTGTTGCACTTATAATGTGAAGCAATAATTGTTTATCCACATAAGGTAAACGTTCTGATCTGTTGCATCAGACTCATTGCTTTTAAAAAATTGTTTTAATGTAGTCTAGGCCTACTGGTTGTATGCATTTGAGATCTATCTTCCCACAACTGTCCTAGAGTCTCTTTGGAATAGTCTATTTCTTTCTCGACAAGCTGACCAATAGAATAGGTCAACCTTTCTACTATGGGGGATAGTAGATTGACATAAGCTAGTGATTTTTCCTAGCCACCGTGCTTCTACACCTGCATTGCTTGCTGTTTGGGGTTTTAGGCTGGGTTTCTGTACAGCACTTTGAGATATCAGCTGATGTAAGAAGGGCTATATAAATACATTTGATTTGATTTGATTTGGCTATTCGTTACTCGTCTTGAGTAAATGTAAATGTGGACAGTTATTCTATCTTCAAAGTGCACATCAGAATTCGGTAAGAAACATTGTTGCATCCTCGACTTACATGTTCTATTAATATGAATTACACAACCAATACATATGGGTCAGGCAGATTTCTCAAATGTCCGGTGAATTAAAATGTTGCAGGTCAAATGTCCTAACGGAAACCCTGATTGGTATCCTTATACAGTGGCGTTACAGTGTGGTGGAATAGTTAGAAACAAGTTGTTTCTTCTTCATGTACTTCATTGCATTTACATACAGTATTGAAATCCATTAAAGGAATATTCTCCTATGATTAAAAGTGTCTCACAGTGGAGAGTGGAAATGTTTTCAGCCCAAAGCAAGCCCAGTTGTTTTACCTTACTGCCCAGGTATGCCTATATATTTTCTATTTGTCACTAACCCATCATTTTGACAGGTTTGACAGCTGCCCACACATGCACATCTCTTCACCTTCTATGCATAATTAAATAAGCATTGGTGTAATAAATACACATCTTTGAGCAGGTTATACAAGGAGTATCTTGGTTTATCCCATTTCCTCCCAAGGGATTGCGATGTCAGTGTAATTTGGTGTAATTATGTGCCTTGTGTGCCTATACTGTACTGTATGAGTCCAGGAATGTACAGTATTTACGTCTTCATTTCCTCTATAGAAAACCATATGGGTTACTGCTGTTCTGTATAATGCTTGGACTTGAGTGTCCACCTATCGCCACTAATCTATCCCTTAAACAAAACAATTTAAGAGATCTCCATTTTATTCAGCAACATTGCGTCATAGAGAGCGTACATCTGGGACGAGTTGCTCATGGCACTCCAAGCCTCCATTTGAGTCAGTGAAACCTGGGCACTTTGCATGTCCCATGAGTTCATGATGTGCCTCATCTCCCCTTGAACAGATTGCTGTGGAGCACCAACCCCAGCAGATGTTATTGAGTGGACATTTGTAAATATTTACCCGAGTGAGGCTATGAAACCCATGGAGGCCGACGGCCAGAGGGGAGGCCTTTGAAGCGACACATATTGGGTTGTGAGATGGCCCATATTTTAAATTGCAGAAGCCTCAGAATGAACACACAGCCATGGCGATCTTAATCTACTAGCGAGGACTAGAGGAGGTGGTTTAGAGAGAACTGATGATGATGTTCATATAGTTTTGGTCTTAGAACAAAATAGTCAGAGGTTTGTGGTGAAGAACATGCTTGTCCACAGCCTCAGGATTTGTAGAGTTGTTGTAAGCTTTGGGTCCTAGCTGAGAGTTTTTATGGTGCCTTATGTTCTGAGCTGTGTGTCTACAGGAAACACATCTTCCCCAGACATAATTCAATTTGATCCACGGAATTCAATTTATTTTCGTATTTTATATCAATATGACAGGAATAACTGACAATTTCGTTATTTTTTGTATTAATCGTACTTCACTCCAGTAGGCAAAGTAAATAGATGGAGCGAAAGAAGAGGAAGAAAGGAATAAAAAAGAAGGAATGAAAAGAGGAATAACTCTCAGCTTGACATTAGGTCTGCCGTGCTGCCAAGTGATGGGTCCCTAGAGAGAAGGGTCAAAGTATGCCTTGGAGCTTGCAGCCCATTGCATCTAATGAAGATAAAACAGACATACTATGAGCACCCTGAAGTCCATCATTACTGGAGCTAATTGGTCACTTTTAGATTTATCAGGAAGGGAGAGTAGCTACTTCATGGGAGGGATTTCATCCACAAAGTGAGGATGTTTTGCAATCTCCACCACTGTAGTACCTCTTACACACTACGGGACTGATCAGAACAGAACTATTCTAAGCCATTCATTAGTGAACACTACAGTATATCACAATAAGATATACAGTACATGCTTTTGCCTGTTGAGTCTCACTAGCAGCTCAGCTTCCGTTTTTGTAGTTAGATACACAGCACCAGAGGGGAATAAGCATGTTAATTATGCATTTGAGAATGATTATATGAACATATAAAATGTGGGTGAGTAGTAGTGCTCCTCTCTGTTGGTACAGTATGTCTCATTAGTGATATTCCCACAGCTGGATGTGGGCTTGCAAGATGGCCGACATGTCTCTCTAATTAGCTCCGCTGGTACCCCTCCTCCCTCTGCGAGCCCCATGTTAGCCTTCACTACCAGGACTTGCCTTTACTTTACCATGCAGGGGGTTGGCAATACTGATTGTGGTTCTGTTTCTTTAATTATACATTCCCTTTGTGCTGTGTAGCAGCTGTGTCTGGGGTTCTTGCTGGCTGTGCTGTGCAGGGTTCTATGTGATACTATTAATCAAGCAGAGGCAAACATTGGGGAATCAGTAACCTTGGGATTTTGAATGAAGAGAGAATAGGGGACCAGGGTCAATAGTTTGACTAGTGTTCCCAGTCTGTAGACAGACATTCCTTATAAATTGTTTAACGACTGAATATTTTTGACTGTTCGTTTTCTTTCCCTTTCCCTGTGATTCTCTCTCAGACAGTGATTTCTGTGCTGCACTCACAACTTTGTTAGCAGGGCATTGATGTGCCACCATCCCCTTGTGTCTTCCTACTGATGGAGGGTGCTGACGGGGGCATGAGGAACGCTAGCTTGGCTTTTGAAGGTGGGGGGAGTTATAGTTTAGAGGGTGAAGGTGGAAGGGGAGGGAGGGGGGTTAAGAGGGCTGATGTAGAGTCAGGAGTGGGTACTGTAAACAACTCTGGGTGAGCTACCTTTTCAGCCAGGGTGTCGGTGTCTCCACACAACATGCCAGCATTTATTTAGCACCAGGCAACAAGTTGTAGGGAAACCTGATCTCCTTACAAACAGGGGGCCGCTGCTGCTTCACACACGGCCATCCTGGCCTCCACGACGTCTCCCTGGTCTCTCCTCGTACCTACTCCTCTGTTGAGTGCCGATTATAGCCCACCACTGATGCACTTCAAGCATAGCCAAATCACCAGCTCTCACATTACACAGGATGAGCTCTACCCTGTCACTGACAGCTAAGGGCAGATGCATAGCTCGACGTGAATTTGTAAGGGGATCATCAGTTTCTTTCCCAGTATGCCCAGAAGAAAGGCAAGCCGCCGTGGGTCTGCTTGCTCAATATATTACACCTATAGCACAAGCAGATGCAGGAGGAGCCTCCGAGTTACACACCAGTAAACCCGCTGATTTGATTAAGAAAATACATACCTGTAGTCTGTTCTCTTTACTCCTTATTAGAGACTAAAAGAAGTGGCTGAGAGCTTCACTTTTTATTTTTGGAATCTGTTTGATGACTGTGCACATAACTTGGGGTGGCACTGCCTGGAACCAAACTGGGGGAAGCTGGCAAACCATTGTTTAGCAATTAAAAACAAACTGATCTTGGGTAGACAATTTTTTTCATGGCTGTTCACGGTATGCTCTCAGGCACCTTTCCTATGAACTGTTAATGTCTCATAGAACCTAAGAGAGAGAAACATGTAAACCCCTATATTACGCACAATGACAGGTAATACCTCTAAACGCATTGACTTTGTGATTACTTTGCGAACCATGAAGCGGTTACAACAAAGCTGGTGTTAGCTTAGCTAGTTGTCAGTTGGAGAAAGGACAGTGCCCACATCTGGAGTGTGCTGAGACAGTCTCACAGCTTATTAGGAAGCTGACATTGATTAGAAATGATCTGCCAAGTATAGGAGGGGTAAACTCTGGCAGTGTGTTTGGTATGGCATGTCTGATCTCATGCAGGAGCCCTGTCTACACACATGGATTAATTATGGGAACAGGCAGCTAAGCAATATCCCTGGATTGCTTTTTCCAGAGAACAACCTAAGGTGATCACAGAGCTGAATACTTCACTGTTTTCAATCAACATTAGATTCATCAGGTCAGGGTTATTGCGGCTGCCTGTCATAAATCTAAGGACCAATAAAGTGGACCCAAATGTTTTCGCCTTAAATTGACTTTATAGAAAGGAAACGGATTGACCCAGACGAACAGTGAATGTGACCTGTTGTGTCCAGATAGTGTGTGATCTATGACAGGGTCATCAGTGTGAGATATACTTGCTTTCTTTATGTGAGGGGTTAAAGAAGGTCCTCTTACAGTATCTCCCTTCTAGATATATACACAATAACTTGATAAGCAAGAGTTAGGGTGGATACATTCAATCAAAGTGGCTTATTTGGATTGCTTTATCATGGTTTTAATTATTTTTTTGTGAGTTTTAGGCCTACAGTATTTCAAACTACATTAATATTTTGCTGGGCTATGTTGTAAGCTACAAGATCTAGAGATTGAAGGTTCTTCTCAGCAACTCAAGAGGCTCATAGCTTCCGAGCCACCAGGCTTGGCCATAGAGTCATGTCACTTCCATCAGAGCTTTGATATTCCCCTGCAGAGAATCTTCACCTCGTCAGTCATCTTACCAGGAGGAGTGATGTGCCCATTATGCATTATAGAACTTCTATCTTACATAGTGGTTCTATTTTCACCTCATGGTCCAGTCACAGACAAACGACCCACAGATTTTGCAAGGATACCTGATACAATCCAGGCTTTTAACAGATAATTTACAACAACCAGTTATCTGTGGAGAAACAACAGGCATCTAGGTAGCCTAGATCAGAACAGGTAAAAAGTGAACTGTCATGTTGAAATAGTATTAGTCATATCAGGTGTGATCTTCTGAACCAAGTGAATTGCCTAATGCCAAACAGCACATGACTCAACTCAATTGATCATAAGTCAGTTGATCATATCATGTCCAAGGGCTCCTTTATATGACCAAAAGGTTTGCATTTTAGAAACCAGGACGAAGTCTGGCCATACCTTCTGCCAGTCCTGGTCAGCAATGTGGTTAGAATCATTGGGATACAAAACAGGACAGCTATACTTGTAAGCCTTCCAAATTAGGTAATGTGAAGCCTAAACCTTCTTGGGCTCCCGAGTGGCGCAGCGGTCTAAGGCACTGCATCTCAGTGCTACAGGCATCACTACAGACCCTGGTTTGATTCCAGGCTGTATCACAACTTGCCGTGATTGGGAGTCCCATATGGCAGTGCACAATTGGCCCAGTGTTTTCCGGGTTAAGATTTGGCCGGGGTAGGCTGTCATTGTAAATAAGAATTTGTTCATAACTGACTTGCCTAGTTAATAATTTAAAAAACATTGTGCGTGACCCATCTGGACAGAAGTTCTGTATGGGTAGGGGTGCTACAACCCATGCACTGATAAAACCATCTAAACAAAAGGCAGATGAGATGGCATCTCTTTGACGCCCCGACTCCCAGCTTTCCCACAGTGGTGATAAGCTCCAGTCCCCTCACCAGACACATGCAGGGTAATATGTCTTCCTGGATCTAAGGCTACAGGACTATACACTCTACTGGTCCAGTATTGCAGAGAACAGGAGAACGGAGGAATAATCGAGAAAAGCTCATTTGGTATTATCATGGTAGAAAATAGAGGAAATGTACGTGAGACACGTGAGACATCATACATTTCATTTTTACTGCATATTGACATGCCAATATTTACTGAGACTGGTCCATGAATACCAACACAGTAGAAAGGCATGGACAGTCATGAAAGCCCCTTGAGTCACAGGCCATAAGACGCATAGATACAGCCCACAAGCAATCAAGCAGATCTAACTCAGATACCCCCATTCCCCTCTGTGGAACTACAGAGACTTTCCAAACAGCCACTTGTTATTCCGTGCGGAGATATTGAGCAGGAATTGAAAGCTCGGTCTACAGCCACGGGCAGCCTCCCCCTAATTCTGCCAGGTATTGTCTAGCTTTTGTTTTGAAGTGGAGAGATAAGGCTTTAGAAAGGGAGAGGCGGGCTACCCCCAAAGGAGATAGATATAACATTAGTTAGATTGTGATAAACAGAAATTATGAAAGTGCTATGGCTTTAAAATACAGGTTATCAGCAGGGATGAAGAGGCTGTCTGAGAGCCCTGCACAAAGTAGACATGCAGGTAATTACCAGGACATGATGGGTTTAAACACCTCCCACCCTGGAGACATGCAAAGCATTGGGGATGAGCCCTACCCTGCTGTCTTACAACACAATATTAGGAAGGTGTTCTTAATGTTTGGTAAACTCAGTGTATATTATTATTATTATTATATTATAAGTACGATAAATAGAAGACTGATTCCCTATATATGAGGTCATGAAAAGGCTGGGAACTCAGACAGCCTGTCTGGTAGTCAATATGCTGGGGGACACAACACAGCTGGTCTGTGTGTTAGTACAACACTCCAAATTCAGCACTGCTGCCCCTGCCTCATTCCTCATGTGTACAGCTGTGTGACACCAGCCAGGAGTAAGGGTGGTCAGCTCAAGACACATGATATAACCACTCACTGTAGGGACGTCTACCACTGTTTCTACCCAGACACCTTAGTTTTTCTTTGTATCCAGAACTTTGCATCATCGAGCTAAGTATACACGTTCCACATGACTTTACTTCGACTCGTAATGCTGAGCAGTTACTGAGGACATGATTCAACCGCAAAGACCTGGGAGGTTTTGACTTAAATCTGCCTGAAAATCTATGGCAAGACCTGAAGATGGTTGTCTACTGTAGCGATGATCAACAACCAATTTGACAGAGCTTGAAGAATTTTTTTAAAGAATAGTAGGCAAATGTGGCACAATTCAGGTGTGGAAAGCTCTTAGAGATTTCCTCAGAAAGACTCACAGCTGTAATAGCTGCCAAAGGTGCTTCTACAAAGTACTTATGTAAATGAGATATTTCTGTATTTCATTTTCAGTAAATGTGCATAAATGTCTAAAAATATGTTTTCATTTTGTCATTATTGGGTATTGTGTATAGATGGGTGAGAAAAAAAATCTATATTTCATCCATTTTGAATTCAGGCTTTAACACAACAAAATGTGGAATAAGTCAAGGGGTATGAATACTTCAAAAGTCATGACATTCATTGTGTATTCAGAGTAGTTACTTGTGTTGTACATAGTGATGCTTCAGTATGCATGGTCCCTTCCCTCTCTTTGAATCTATAACCAGAAACTGGCTGTGTTACTCAGTGTGCCTTTGCATGAGTATCAGTCAGTTGGCATTCTGCATAGTCATGTCTGTTCTAACCTTTGGCTGGTTGTTCAATTTCTACTTAATAGTAAAATTGTACAAATTAAATGTTTCTTGTAACCGGCATGTTACCATAAATTCCCTGTTGCCAATATCAATAAGGGATTGGTTTGTTTGAAAAATAGAAGTTGGCATACTTTAGGCATACAAATATAATATTATTATCTACATATGTAGATATTTATTGTTCCCCACGATGGAATCAGGGAGGGGAATTTGGATCTGTCTCCATCCGTCCGTTCTTTCGTACGTTCGTTCGTACATTAGTCACACGCGATATCTCAACCTGCACTGGCCCGATTTTGATGAAACTTGAGTGAATATTGCATCTTGCCATATAGATCTGGCATTTTCTAAATTACATTGGCAGATGGTGACGCTATAACAAGAGATTGTAAATGCACATTTTATAAAGTCAGGCCCCTCACCCCGTTTTACCTAAAGTCCTGAAAGTTGGTACATAGGTCCCTCTCCTCACAAAGAACAAATTTACCTCAGAGACCCGTAAGGTCCACCATGATGGAATATCCGCCATTTTTTATATCGTGAAAAACACTTAAAACGCTACTCTTCTGGCACCGAATGACCAATCTTCACAAAACTTGAAATGTGGCATATATGGATAAAGGTCTCGCAGCACAATATTTTCCATACTAGTATCTAAAACAACATTGACCAATAAATATTTACATGGGCGTGGTCTGGCACATAAATTCATATAAGTCAGTTAAGGATATTCATATTGTAACACCATTTGGTACACATGTTGCAAACACTGTCAAGACTCAATATATGCAAGAACATTCATATCGACCATACGGTGGCGCTATAACAGTCACATGTTTATATCACTTGATCTGTTTGTGTCATAGTCGTGTGTGTAGGTGGCAGGGAAGTCAGGCGCAGGAGAAACCAACTTGGTTAAACTGGAGTAGTTTTATTAACAAAAAACAAACTCCAAAACCAACGTACAAAAATAACATGGGTAAAAATAACCCGTCGCACACCAATACAACATACACGAGTACATAAGATACAAACAATCACTGACAAGGACATGAGGGGAAACAGAGGGTTAAATACACAACATGTAATGAATGGGATTGGAACCAGGTGTGTAGGAAGACAAGACAAAACCAATGGAAAATGAAAAACTGATCAATGATGGCTAGAAGACCGGTGACGTCGACCGCCGAGCACCACCCAAACACGGAGGGGCATCGACTTCGGCAGAAGTCGTGACAGTTTGACTCAGAGTGCTGAAATTTGGCACAAATGCTCAGGGATATAAGTCTAGCTTACCCATGCGATATTTCAGACAGCACTTGCCTGATTTTGATGAAACTTGGGTGAATGATCCGTCATTACACTGGGGTGGGGGGCTGCATCATTCGTGGGGGACTTCATGTTTACTGTTGCATTTTTTTATTTGTATAATGGTTAGTGATACACCCAGCAGTCATATGAGACAGAATTTACTTACCAAGCTGTCACCAAACTCTCTTTCTCGCAAGACTGATTGGATAAGTCCAGGGATGTAGTGGTGGGTAAACTCCATTTACACACCTTTTAATTTGTGAAATAGTGTTTACTTACCATTTTATTTAGTTAATTTTCATTTACCCACTTATTATTGCGTTCCCAGTAATGATCAATGGCCACAACACTAATGTTATTGATCTGAGTTCTAATCGCATCTGCCTCTCTGCGAAGGAGTAGACTCATGATTTAGCTATGCTCGTTATGTTTGCCTGCTCCCCCCGGATTTGTCTTGCTAGCAGCGCAATTATTCACCACTCTGTCCAAAGGCAAACTCCGCCCACTGCACAGGCCAAGATGTGAAATTAACTACTTCAGCCCAGACCAAAGTTGACAAGTGGAAGAGAAGGGTCATGGCTAGAATGAATCCATCTTTTGTCAAATTAATGTCAAACGTTGAAATGTTTTGTATTATACCTAACCCAAACCCTTTCCCTAACCATAACGTAATTATCGTAAGCTGCTACGTTAATTATCCTAACCTGTTGCATAAATTCTCCTAATCTGTTACAAATTTGACAAAAACTGGATCCATTCTAGCCCTGACCTGTTGACAGTGCCTGTCACGGGTGTCGTAGGGATTAGACCAAAACGCAGCAGGAACGTGTAAACTCATCTTCTTATTTTATTAAAGAAGGAAAAGAAAAGAAACACGTATACAAAAACAGCAAACGACACTAAACAGTCCCGTCAGGTGCACGAACACAAAACAGGAAATAACTACCCACAAACCCCCATAGAACAAACACCCCTATAAATAGGACCTTCAATCAGAGGCAACGAGAAGCAGCTGCCTCCAATTGAAGGTCAACCCAATAAATACCACATAGAAATAGACCAACTAGAAATAACATAGAAATACACTAACATAGAACATAACCCAAACAACCCCGAAACACCCTAAACAAACACCCCCTGCCACGCCCTGACCAAACTACAATAACAAACAGCCCCTTTTCTGGTCAGGTTGTGACAGTGCCCTTGCGAGATGCCAAACATAAGCCAATTTGCTTTACGTCTCTCGACTTCTGCCGTATCAACAGACATCTCCCAAACAAAAAAACCCAGACCTTCAGAGAATGAGTGTACAACTGGTTAATAGTTGCTGATATTTCAGTCAGATGGCAAGGTAGCTAGGCAGCACACTCAAGGGGCTCTGGCTACTGTTAGCCAGATAGCTAGCTAGTTGGCTAGAAAGATAAAGTTCTAAGCTAACGTTAAACGGAGCCTGACCTCAGCAGGAGCAGTTGACTGAAATTAAGCTAGCTAGCTATAATCTTAACAAAAGATAAGACTACATAAGTTCTCATAACAAAATAACTTTGCTGTAGTGAGACAGACAGTGGTGAGGCAGCCTGCAATGAAGGAGTCAAAGGAGACACAGAGAGAGGAAGCTAGCAGAGAGAGAGGTTAGTAGTACAGTGTGTCCCAAACTTGGGGTAGGGGAACTATGTGGGATCCCTGGAAATGTAAATAGGGTCCCATGAGAGTATCTTTAATCTTATCAAACACATTAATAACTTGTTTTTAATAAACTAAGGGCCTTTTACACTGCTATAATGCACTTCCATGCCATTATGTGTTCGGACAGCATGTGGGACATAAAATTTAGTGAAATATTTTACTTTATGTAACTAGGCAAGTCAGTTAAGAACAAATTCTTATTTCAATGACAGCCTAGGAACAGTGAGTTAACTGCCATGTTCAGGGAAGAACGACAGATTTTTACCTTGTCAGCTCAAGGATTCGATCTTGCAACATTCCGGTTACTAGTCTAACACTCTAACCACTAGGCTACCTGCTGAATTTAAATGTAAAGACAATTTAATATTATTCTTATGTATATCACATGTATATAACTGCTTTACAGATAGTATTGAGACAGTGGTGAAACAGACAGTGGTGACACTGAGACAAGCTGCAATGCAGGAGGAGGCAGGTTCCCACACTTGGGGTCGGGGACCGATATGGGATCCCCTGAGAGAATCTGTAATCTTATCAAACACAATAACTTGTTTCTCGTCAAAGCATATAAGATACAACATTTTAGAGTAAACTATGGGCCTTTTACACAGGTGCACTTTAGCTGTTTACAAAACAGAACTTAATTGCAATGCAGCTCACATGAGATACTAAGAACATGAACTTGATTAAAAAGCTAACACATTTCAATATAAACATCTCCACATCCTATTCTTCTGGTGTAAAGTCCAAACTGGACAACTGTGCCGTTTTCAAGAATTGTTAAATTAAAGTTAACTATTTGGTTGTAAAATCATCACCTCTTGAAGATGTCTGATTACCAATCAGACCTACAAATGTCTAATTATTCCATGCAAAACAATTGCGCACATTTAGCTCTATCATCAGAGTTATACAGCAAGTAACTCCATGCACATAATGCAAATAGTCCGGGTAGCCTTTTGATTATCTGTTCAGGAGTCTTTTGTCCTAGACTTGGCACTCCAGTACCGCTTGCCTTGCGGTAGTAGAGAGAACATGACTGGGGTGGCTGGGTCTGGGGTCTTTGACAATTTTTAGGGCCTTCCTCTGACACCGCCTGGTGTAGAGGTCCTCAATGGCAGGCAGCTTAGCCCCAGTGATGTACTGGGCCGTACGCACTACCCTCTGTAGCGCCTTGTGGTCGGAGGCCGAGCAGTTGCCGTACCAGGCAGTGATGCAACCAGTCAGGATGCTCTCGATGTTGCAGCTGTAGAACCTTTTGAGGATTTCAGGACCCATGCCAAATCTTTTTAGTTTCCTGAGGGGGAATAGGCTTTGTCGTACCCTCTTCACGACTGTCTTGGTGTGTTTGGACCATGTTCGTTTATTGGTGATGTGGACACCAAGGAACTTGAAGCTCTCAACTTGCTCCACTACAGCCGCGTTGATGAGAATGGGGGCGTGCTCGGTCCTCCTTTTCCTGTGGTCAACAATCATCTCCTTAGTCTTGGTTACCTTGAGGGATATGTTGTTATTCTGGCACCACCCGGCCAGGTCTCTGACCTCCTCCCTGTAAGCTGTCTCGTCATTGTTGGTGATCAGGCCTACCACTGTTGTGTTGTGTGCAAACTTAATGATGGTGTTGGAGTTGTGCCTGGCCATGCGGTCATGGGTGAACAGGGAGTACAGGAGGGGACTGAGCATGCACCCTTGGGGGGCTCCAAGTGTTGAGGATCAGCGTAGCGATGTGTTGCTACCTACCCTCACCACCTGGGGGCGGCCCGTGAGGAAGTCCAGGATCCAGTTGCAGAGGGAGGTGTTTAGTCCCAAGATCCTTAGCTTAGTGATGAGCTTTGAGGGGACTATGGCATTGAACGCTGCGCTGCAGTCAATGAATAGCATTCTCACATAGGTGTTCCTTTTGTCCAGGTGGGAAAGGGCAGTGTGGAGTGCAATAGAGATTGCATAATCTGTGGATCTGTTTGGGCGGTATGCAAATTGGAGTGGGTCTAGGGTTTCTGGGATAATGGTGTTGATGTGAGCCATTACCAGCCATTACCAGCTGACAGCTGTGGCATATCAAGAAGCTAATTAAACAGCATGATTATTACACAGATGCACCTTGTACTGTGGGCAAAAAAAGGCCACTCTAAAATGTGCAGTTTTGTCATACAAGAACATGCCACAGATTCCTCAAGTTTTGAGGGAGAGTGCAATTGGCATGCTGTTGCCAGATAATTTAATGTTCATTTCTCTACCATAAGCCGCCTCCAACATCGATTTAGAGAATTGGGCAGTACGTCCAAACGGCCTCATAACCACAGACCACGGTAACCACATCAGCGGAGGATCTCCTCGGAGGACGATCCGGCTTCTTGCGGGATCGTCTGAGACCAGCCACATGGACAGCTGATGAAACTGAGTATTTCTCTCTGGAATAAAGCCCTTTTGTGGGGATGAAGGGCTGGGCCTGGCTCCCCAGTGGGTGGGTCTGGCTCCCCAAGTGGGTGGGCCTATGCCCTCCCATGCCCACCCATGGCCGTGCCCATGCCCAGTCATGTGAAATCCATAGATTAAGGCCTAATGAATTTATTTACATTTATTTAAATTCATTAATTCCTATGAACTGTAACTCAGCAAAATCATTGAAAGTGTTGCATGTTGCGTTTATATTTTTGTTCAGTATACATGATCATTGATGTTTACTAATCATGGAAAGCATGCAGTTACTTACAGTATAACTCTGATGATAGAGCTAAATGTGCGCAATTGTTTTGCATGGAATTATCTGAAATGTGTAGTTCTGAATATGCTCAGTAGGTGATGATATTTAAACCAAATAGTTATAGCATGTATTTAACAATCCCTTGAAAACGGCATGTAGTTGTCAATGGTTATAGCCAAATCAAACATATTCTGACGTTTTACTCAAAATGACATATTGGCCAGAATGTAATGTCACAATGAATGTATGTCCAAATTAATATAACATTATTAAAATACTATCATTTTATTAAAAATATATGTGTAACATATATTTTTGTAGTTTTTAATAATGATATTAGTAATGACAATATACACTGCTCAAAAAAATAAAGGGAACACTTAAACAACACAATGTAACTCCAAGTCAATCGCACTTCTGTGAAATCAAACTGTCCTCTTAGGAAGCAACACTGATTGACAATAAATTTCACATGCTGTTGTGCAAATGGAATAGACAACAGGTGGAAATTATAGGCAATTAGCAAGACACCCCCAATAAAGGAGTGGTTCTGCAGGCGGGGACCACAGACCACTTCTCAGTTCCTATGCTTCCTGGCTGATGTTTTGGTCACTTTTGAATGCTGGTGGTGCTTTCACTCTAGTGGTAGCATGAGACGGAGTCTACAACCCACACACGTGGCTCAGGTAGTGCAGCTCATCCAGGATGGCACATCAATGCGAGCTGTGGCAAGATGGTTTGCTGTGTCTGTCAGCGTAGTGTCCAGAGCATGGAGGCGCTACCAGGAGACAGGCCAGTACATCAGGAGATGTGGAGGAGGCCGTAGGAGGGCAACAACCCAGCAGCAGGACCACTACCTCCGCCTTTGTGCAAGGAGGAGCAGGAGAAGTACTGCCAGAGCCCTGCAAAATGACCTCCAGCAGGCCACAAATGTGCATGTGTCTGCTCAAACGGTCAGAAACAGACTCCATGAGGGTGGTATGAGGGCCCGACGTCCACAGGTGGGGGTTGTGCTTACAGCCCAACACCGTGCAGGACGTTTGGCATTTGCCAGAGAACACCAACATTGGCAAATTCGCCACTGGCACCCTGTGCTCTTCACAGATGAAAGCAGGTTCACACTGAGCACGTGACAGACGTGATAGAGTCTGGAGACGCCGTGGAGAACGTTCTGCTGCCTGCAACATCCTCCAGCATGACTGGTTTGGCGGTGGGTCAGTCATGGTGTGGGGTGGCATTTCTTTGGGGGGCCGCACAGCCCTCCATGTGCTCGCCAGAGGTAGCCTGACTGCCATTAGGTACCGAGATGAGATCCTCAGACCCCTTGTGAGACCATATGCTTGTGCGGTTGGCCCTGGGTTCCTCCTAATGAAAGACAATGCTAGACCTCATGTGGCTGGAGTGTGTCAGCAGTTCCTGCAAGAGGAAGGCATTGATGCTATGGACTGGCCTGCCCGTTCCCCAGACCTGAATCCAATTGAGCACATCTGGGACATCATGTCTCGCTCCATCCACCAACGCCACGTTGCACCACAGACTGTCCAGGAGTTGGCGGATGCCTTAGTCCAGGTCTGGGAGGAGATCCCTCAGGAGACCATCCGCCACCTCATCAGGAGCATGCCCAGGCGTTGTAGGGAGGTCATACAGGCACGTGGAGGGCACACACACTACTGAGCCTCATTTTGACTTGTTTTAAGGACATTACATCAAAGTTGGATCAGCCTGTAGTGTGGTTTTCCACTTTAATTTTGAGTGTGACTCCAAATCCAGACCTCCATGGGTTGATAAATTGGATTTCCATTGATTATTTTTGTGTGATTTTGTTGTCAGCACATTCAACTATGTAAAGAAAAAAGTATTTAATAAGATTATTTCTTTCATTCAGATCTAGGATGTGTTGTTTAAGTGTTCCCTTTATTTTTTTGAGCAGTATATAACAATACATGAAATGTAATCTCTCCCATTCTATTGTCAGCATTGCAGTAATGATTCTGTTAGGTTGATATATGGTAAATGTTTGATGTCAGGGGTGGTGAGCTTTTTGGACTCAATACTGGCCAATTCAATCTTTCATCTTTCCTCCTCTGTTTCATTTGGATGTTATTCTGACATTCTGAGGGAGAACGCAGCTTGGCCTGCAGTACTGTTGGCTTCTCTCGAGGCCACACATGGTGACATAATTCGGAAGACTCAATCATAAAAAAATCACAACCAATATAAAGAGATCTGCATCAAACCAGTGGGTGCTGGCCATGTGACTTCAGCGCACGTAAAGCACATGGAGCAATTGCATTAGAGGCAAAGGGGCCTGCTGTTGCCAGACTCTTTATTAGACTGGAAGACTTGTTGGACCTCCGGTGCAGGTCCCATTTATAACATCATTATCATATTTGTCAACTGGAACCGAAAGCATTGTGATAAAATACAGGATTCTGTTGAATTACAGCCAAGCCGGGGCAGCAAGAAGAAGGACCTGACTAACTCCTCCATCATGTGTGTTTTGAACCGCCAACCCCAGCCCTCAGCATGCAGTGCATGAATCTGAACTTTGCATGTGGAGAATTCACAAATATTTTTATCTTGCCTGCCTAGGCTGAAGCTTGCTGTCGTTTTGCCTTATGTGTACGCTTGTGAGATAAGCAGGGAGAGATGGTTCAGATAGGATCTTCCGTCATCCCAGTTTGAAGATGGGCGACCACAGCTTTGCTCGGTTATCAGGACACATCTAGAGAGACTGACAGCATTCAATTATCCAAATGCACACATTCACATTTCTACATGGTAGGCTGACTCCAAGAGAATGGGAAGCACAATATGTGACATCAGCCTATAAGTGTAGTGACAGGAGCATCTCCCAGACTGGTGATCTGTTATTCACCATGTAACATGCATTAAAATGGCGGCGGAAGAAATGGCAGCAGTTTTACGGGCTCCCAACCAATTGTGCTATTATGTGTTTTTTTTTGTGTTATTCGTAACTTATTTTGTACATAATGTTTCTGCAACCGTATCTTATGGCAAAAAAGAGCTTCTGGATATCAGGACAGCGATCACTCACCTCGGATTAGACAAAGATTTTTTTTCTTCAACAAGCAGGATGCACGGGATATACTGCTAACACCCGACAAGGCCAAAATCCCCGTTATTGGCAAGAGGAAGAGACGCAGGTACAGAGGACACAGAGCGGGGTGCCTCATAAGGATCCGTAGAAGGCAAGTAGGAAAGCTGCCGTTACCGTCAATATTACTCGCTAATGTACAATCATTGGACAATAAATTAGACAAGGTACGATCACGAAAATCCTACCAACGAGACATCAAAAACTGTAACATCATATGTTTCACGGAATCGTGGCAGTATGATGACATGGATATTCAGTCAACAGGATATATGCTGCACCGGCTAGATAGAACAGCACACTCTGGTAAGAGGGGGGGGGGGGGGGGGGGGGGTGCGGTCTGTTAATATTTGTAAACAACAGCTGGTGCACAAAATCTAAGGAAGTCTCTAGATTTTGCTCACCTGAAGTAGAGTATCTTATGATAAACTGTAGACCACACTATTTGCCAAGAGAGTTTTCATCTATACTTTTCGTGGCTGTTTATTTACCACCACAGACGGATGCTGGCAATAAGGAAATAAGCAAACAGGAAACCGCTCACCCAGAGGCAACGCTCCTAGTGGCCAGAGACTTTAATACAGGGAAACTTAAATAAGTTTTACCTCATCTCTATCAACATGTTAAAATGCGCAACCAGAGGGAAAACAATTCTAGATCACCTGTACTCCACACACAGAGACGCGTACAAGGCTCTCCCTCGCCCTCCATTTGGTAAATCTGACCACAATTCTATCCTCCTGATTCCTGCTTATAATCAAAAATTAAAGCAGGAAGCACCAATGACTCGGTCTATAAAAAAGTGGTCAGATGGGCCTAAACTACAGGACTGTTTCGCTATCACAAACTGGAACATGTTCCGGGATTCTTCCGATTGCATTGAGGAGTACACCACATCAGTCACTGACTTTATCAATAAGTTCATCGAGGACATCATCCCCACAGTGACTGTACATACATACCGCAACCAGAAGCCATGGATTACAGGCAACATTCGCACTGAGCTAAAGGGTAGAGCTGCCGCATTCGAGGTGTGGGACTCTAACCCGGAAGCTTATAAGAAATCCTGCTATGCCCTCCAACGAACCATCAAACAAGCAAAGCCAGGTCTAAGATTGAATCATACTACACCGGCTCCAACGCTCGTCTTATGTGGCAGGGCTTGCAAACTATTACAGACTACAAAGGGAAGCACAGCTGCGAGCTGCCCAGTGACACGAGCTTACCAGATGAGCTAAATCACTTCTATGCTTGCTTTGAGGCAAGCAACACTGAGGCATTCATGAGAGCATCAGCTGTTCCAGACGACTGTGTGATCACTCTCTCCGTAGCCGATGTGAGTAAGACCTTTAAACAGGTCAACATTCACAAGGCCGCGGGGCCAGACGGATTACCAGGATGTGTGCTCCGGGCATGTGCTGACCAACTGACAGGTGTCTTCACTGACATTTTCAACATGTCCCTGATTGAGTCTGTAATGCCAACATGTTTCAAGCAGACCACCATAGTCCCTGTGCCCAAGAACACTAAGGCAACCTGCCTAAATGACTACAAACCCGTAGCACTCACGTCCGTAGCCATGAAGTTCTTTGGAAGGTTGGTAATGGCTCACATCAACACCATCAACACCATTATCCCAGAAACCCTAGACCCACTCCAATTTGCATACTGCCCAAACAGATCCACAGATGATGCAATCTCTATTGCACTCCACACTGCCTTTTCCCACCTGGACAAAAGGAACACCTACGTGAGAATGCTATTCATTGACTGCAGCTCAGAGTTCAACACATTTTTACATTTTTAGTCATTTAGCAGACACTCTTATCCAGAGCAACTTTCAGTAGTGAATGCATACATTTCATTTCATGCATTTTGTTTTTGTATTGCTCCCCCATGGGAATCAAACCCACAACCCAATCATTAAGTTTGCACACGACAGTAGGCCTGATCACCGACAATGATGAGACAGCTTACAGGGAGGAGGTCAGAGACCTGGCCGGGTGGTGCCAGAATAACAACATATCCCTCAAGGTAACCAAGACTAAGGAGATGATTGTTGACTACAGGAAAAGGAGGACCGAGCACGCCCCCATTCTCATCAATGTGGCTGTAGTGGAGTATGTTGAGAGCTTCAAGTTCCTTGGTGTCCAAATCATCAACAAACGAACATGGTCCAAACACACCAAGCCAGTCGTGAAGAGGGCACGACAAAGCCTATTCTCCCTCAGGAAACTAAAAAGATTTGGCATGGATCCTGAGATCCTCAAAAGGTTCTACAGCTGCAACATCGAGAGCGTCCTGACTGGTTGCATCACTGCCTGGTACGGCAATTCCTCGGCCTCTGACCGCAAGGCACTACAGAGGGTAGTGCGTACGGCCCAATACATCACTGGGGCTAAGCTGCCTGCCATCAAGGACCTCTACACTAGGTGGGGTCAGAGGAAGGCCCTAAAAATTGTCAAAGACCCCAGCCACCCCAGTCATGTTCTCTCTACTACCGCATGGCAAGCGGTTCCGGAGCGCCAAGTCTAGGACTAAAAGGTTTCTCAACAGCTTTTACCCCCAAGCCATAACACTCCTGAACAGGTAATCAAATGGCTACTCTGACTATTTGCATTGTGTTCCCGCCCCCCCAACCCCTCTTTTACGCTGCTGCTATTCTCTGTTTATCATATGTGCATAGTCACTTTAACTATAGATTCATGTACATACTACCTCAATTAGCCCGACTAACCGGTGCCCCCGCACATTGGCTACCCGAACGATCTGCATTGTGTCCCGCCACCCACCACCCGCCAACCCCTCTTTTACGCTACTGCTACTCTCTGTTCATCATATATGCATAGTCACTTTAACCATACAGACATGTACAAACTACCTCAATTAGCCCGACTAACCAGTGCCTGTATATAGCCTCGCTACTGTTATAGCCTCACTACTGTATATAGCCTCACTTCTGTTATTTTTCACTGTCTTTTTACTGTTGTTTTTTTATTTCTTTTCTTATCTATTGTTCACCTAATACCCTATTTTTTACTTAAAAATTGCACTGTTGGTTTGGGCCTGTAAGTAAGCATTTCACTGTAAGGTCTACACCTGTTGTATTCGGTGCACGTGACAAATACACAATGATTTGATTTGATTTGATGGAGTTGGGTTAAGACGGCCACCCCAATGAAACGTGTTGAGTCTCTTCAAGAGATCTGCCAATTTCTCACTCACTGCTGTCAAATGTATAAGACGAAGACAAACTGAGGACATCATGCTTTTCACACATATCATTTGTTTGAGGACTGCGATCCATTTATTATTATATAATTGAAACATGCATAATTTAGTGGTGTCTTGAACACAAGCCTAAGTAAATATTTCTGAAGGCAAATTGAGGGAATTGTATATGAGGAATCTCTCTTTTTTATTATACGCAATCACTCGGTCTCTTGCCAACCCTCTTTCTCCTTCTCTCATCTCTCTAGTCCTCCCTCTCTCTCTCTCTGATGTTTTTCTGAGGAAATGAATGTGAATGTGTGTAAATGTGTGTAATTGACCTGCTTTAGACTGAAGTGCTGTGGTGCTTGCAAACCAGGCTGTGTGCATGTGTGCATTAACCAGACCCTGGGGCCTGACAGCTCTCCAGTGGAGGCAGGCAGCGGGACTACAGGGGCGGGGGAACAGGGACCAACGCCTGTCATGGTGCATTCTGACTCCCATGGCTTACACTAACAGCAGCCAAATTCTGGTACACGTCTATGGGATTAACACTAAGAACTGGAGTCAAAGGTCAATGGGTTTTAAATGGTGATATCCAGTACACAGAAATATAATAAATCAAGAAGAATGCAGCCTCGTTTTGAGTGAATGTAAACCAGAAAGAGCATCTCTAGTGTTAATGGCTGGCCTTTCAGCTCCTGCTGTGCTGAATTCATGGTTATTCCCCAATGAAACTAGGTTGCTGAAAACACTCTCATCTAAATGCTAGATCAGGCCTCTTTACCATTGGCTTGTTTTCCCTTGGAACTCTTGTCCTGACCTGGCAGTTGTTCAGAGCTCACTTTTTAAAGGTCCATTGAGTTTCTGTTGGTTTGGGGGGATTGAGCCTCTGCTCTTGATCACACAATGTTGGATGTCTTGTCCTGTTGAGTGTCCTGCACCTCTTCAGTTCACCCCTCAGTGAATCTTAATGCAAAGTGTTCATTTATGGGTTTTAGGCATTACGTCGTTACTCATCCCCGTTTCCTAATCAGCTTCATGCTGGTGTTGTTTTACCACAGGACTACTTTCATACATCTGTTTCTGATTCTTCTGGGAAGCAGGGATATAAATGCATTCCTATCAACTGAATATAGATGGGAAGTGTAATTGCGATTCCGAGTTTTGCTACAGTACGAGTATTGAATTACTCCTGTAAAACAATGTGTTCTACTTGAAACTGAAAAGAGGAGACACGGGAGTACTAGTCCTCATGTTAATAGCCTGCCCTATTCCAAATAACTCAACTTCTCTCCTCTGCCCTCAAAGGAGAAACAAGGGGTTATCAAGGGTCCTCACCTTTTCATAATTTTGATTCAGAGGCCTCTTTCCTGAAATTCATTGCTAGCTAGCGTCATTATTTCTGTCTGCAATCTTTATTTCTGCCTGTAATCTGTCTGTAGTCTTACTCTTCATTGCTCTGTCCTCCTCAAGACCATATGATACTAGGGCTTTTAGTAAGCTTTATCCTTTCTGGGCTAGGATAACAGCCAGTTGAATCCCGTGGCGCGTTATTCAAATACCTTAGAAATGCTATTACTTCAATTTCTCAAAAATATGACTATTTTACACCATTTTAAAGACAAGACTCTCGTTAATCTAACCACACTGTCCGATTTCAAAAAGGCTTTACAACGAAAGCAAAACATTAGATTATGTCAGCAGACTACCCAGCCAGAAATAATGAGACACCCATTTTTCATGCTAGCATATAATGTCACATAAACCCAAACCACAGCTAAATGCAGCACTAACCTTTGATGATCTTCATCAGATGACAATCTTAGGACATTATGTTATACAATACATGCATGTCTGTTCAATCAAGTTCATATTTATATAAAAAAACAGCTTTTTACATTAGCAGGTGACTAGCATGTGACTAGCATTCCCACCGAACACTTCCGGTGAATTTACTAAATTACTCACGATAAACGTTCACAAAAAACATAACAATTATTTTAAGAATTATAGATACAGAACTCCTATATGCACTCGCTATGTCCGATTTTAAAATAGCATTTCGGTGAAAGCACATTTTGCAGTATTCTAAGTAGATAGCCCGGCATCACAGGGCTAGCTATTTAGACACCCAGCAAGTTTAGCACTCACCAAAGTCAGATTTACTATAAGAAAAATGTTATTACCTTTGCTGTTCTTCGTCAGAATGCACTCCCAGGACTTCTACTTCAATAACAAATGTTGGTTTGGTCCCAAATAATCCATTGTTATATCCAAATAGCGGCGTTTTGTTCGTGCGTTCAAGACACTATCCGAAAGGGTAAATAAGGGTGACGAGCACGACGCATTTCGTGACAAAAAATGTCTAAATATTCCATTACCGTACTTCAAAGCATGTCAACCGCTGTTTAAAATCAATTTTTATGCCATTTTTCTCGTAAAAAAGCGATAATATTCTGACCGGGAAATCGTTTTTTAGTACAAACAGAGCGAAAGTAAAAGCATGGGATCCCCTCATGCACGAGCGTCAGTCTGATGGCCCACTAATAGAGCACTTGCCAAAAGCGCTAATGTGTTTCAGCCTGGGGCTGGAATTACATCATTCAGCTTTTTCCCGGGTTCTGAGAGCCTATGGGAGCCGTAGGAAGTGTCACGTTACAGCAAAGATCCTAAATGTTCAATAAACAGAGGCAAGAAGCCCAAGGAATGGTCAGAGAAGGTACTTCCTGTTTGGAATCTTCTCAGGTTTTTGCCTGCCATATGAGTTCTGTTATACTCACAGACACCATTCCAACAGTTTTAGAAACTTTAGGGTGTTTTCTATCCAAAGCGAATAATTATATGCATATTCTAGTTTCTGGGCAGGAGTAGTAACCAGATTAAATCGGGTACATTTTTTATCCAGCCGTGCAAATACTGCCCCCTATCCCCAACAGGTTATTTAGCTAACTGGTTAAAGTTTGTTATTTGAATTTATCGTTACAGCAAATTGTCTTCTGCTGACAATATAGTATGTGGACACCCCTTCAAATTAGTTGATTTGGCTATTTCAGCCACACCCGTTGCTGACAGGTGTATAAAATCGAGCACACAGCCATGCAATCTCCATAGACAAACATTGGCAGAGCTCAGTGACTTTCAACATGGCATCGTCATAGGATGCCACCTTTCCAACAAGTCAGTTAGTCAAATTTCTGCCCTGCTAGAGCTGCCCAAGGTCAACTGTAAGTGCTGTTATTGTGAAGTGGAAACTTTGACCGGGCAACAACAACCCAGCCATGAAGTGGTAAGCCACACAAGCTCACAGAACGGGACCGCTGAGTGCTGATTGCAACACTCACTACAAACTGCCTCTGGTAGCAACGTCAGCACAAGAACAGTTTGTTGGGAGCTTCATGAAATAGATTTCCATGGCCGAGCATTCACACACAAGCCTAAGGTCACCATGCACAATGCCAAGCACCGGTTGGAGTTGTCTAAAGCTCGCCACCATTGGACTGTAGATCAGTGGAGCAATGAATCACGCTTCACCATCTGGCAGTCCCACGGACAAATCTGGGTTTGTCGGATACCAGAAGAACGCTACCTGCCCGAATACATAATGCCATCTGTAAAGTCTGCTGGAGGAGGAATAATGGTCTGGGGCTATTTTTCATGGTTCGTTCTAGGCCCCTTAGTTCCAGTGAAGGAAAATCTTAACGCTACAGCAAACAATGACATTCTAGACAATTCTGTGCTTCCAACTTTGTGGCAACAGTTTGAGAAGGACCTTTCCTGTTTCAGCATGACAAACCAAAAACGGTTTGCCGAGATCGGTCTGTAAGAACTTGACAGGCCTGCACAGAGCCCTGACCTCAACCCCATCGAACACCTTTGGAATGAATTGGAACACCGACTGTGAGCCTAATTGCCCAACATCAGTGCCAAACCTCAACCTCAGAATAAATCTTGTGGCTGAATGGAAGCAAGTCCCAGCAGCAATGTTCCAACATCTAGAGGAAAGCCTTCCCAGAAGAGTGGAGGCTGTTATAGCATTAAAGAGGGGACCTACTCCATATTAATGCCCATGATTTTGGAGTTAGATTTTTTGAAAAGTAGATGGCCATGTAGTGTATTTGTTTTGTCAGCATAGGCCTATACTTTGTCTCCACTAAATGCCTTGTAAAGTTATGAACTGATAAACATAACATTCTGCTCCAACCTCTTCACATGTGCAGCTTTCACACGCTATAAATTGGCCAATGATACACACTTAGAGAGGACTCCTGGATCATGGCCCCTGCTGTCCCTGTGCCAGGGAAAGGTCATGTGTCAACACTGCTGCATCTCTATATCCTCTCTTTAATGACAACTTCCAATACTCAATAAGTCATGGACAAACATGTCCTTTAGCCCTTCTCCCCGTTGTGGACTGGAGAGAGTTGTGGGAAGGATGGAAGTGGGGCCAGGGGTACTGGGGGTGCTGCTCAGCTGTCAAAGAGAGGGAAACTGGCTTTGAAGAGATTATGACTGGACCCTGCTGTGCCTCATCTAAACTTATCCTGAAATGTTGTCACACAGAGAAGCAGAATAAACACAGCACTGAGTGCTAGAGTAGAAACACTCCCTTTCCCCAACACTGCTTGACGTTATCCTCCTCTCCTCAACAACTGTAGTGTTGATACTTGAGTATCTCTCTTTGGATATCTATTTTGCACTTTCTTTGCTTGATGAATGTGATTTCATTGTGACAGCATACTGTCCCCGTAACACTACTCATTAACATTCCAAGGTGTAAATTCTCTTTGTCTACACATCAGTGACATCAATTACTTTTGTTAATTTGAATAGAACCACAAATTCCCCCAAATAAACACTCACAAATCAATCCATCTTTGAGAAAAATGTGTGAGTAAACTCAGAGTTTTACCTGAAATGGCTCTGTCGAGTGCAAAAATGGTTTAGTAGTTATGACCAACATACCTCCAGTAGGGGCAGACCTAAAGAAAATAACATTACTCACCAATGTGCGGAAGAGATTTTGATAGATGTAGATTTGACTTTATCTTGCCTTCTTAAAAGGTTGAGACCCTGAGAGGGCCAAATTGCTTGGTGAAACCGAAAAAAATCTTTAAATCTAACAATGGAGTGCACACATTCTCGTGTCTCCAGAGGACATTGGGTATGTATTGCAGCACAGAATGGCACAAACCAATCAAATGAGTGCATTGTGTTCTTCCGGTAGAGCTAGCACAATGTTTAATTGCAGCCAGGAATACGGGTAAGCAGGATTAAGAGCTAGATTCAGCCTGTACCCACCATGCCGCCACACAAAGAGTTGAGATGACATCAGCTTGATCATTTTAATTATCCTGTAATCCGCTTTTCCTTGAATGAGTTTCTCATTAAGCCATGCTGTAATGTGCCTGTCATAAGAGAAAGCACTGTAGGTTTAGGATTGTTTTGGAATCAAGGATCTGATGAAATGCTAAGTATGGCTGAACTTTTTGGGGAAAGATGGGTGGTCGAAGCAGTAAGTGGTTTTCCACTCATAGTGCCTCTTATAATTCTGGCTGAGAGTTTTTGGTGTGATGTCACAGACGGCATGACCTCCACTACGCCTGCACCTGGAACATTTCCTACTCAGATATATCGCAAGTCATGTTTAACTACCTCTGTAACGGTCTGGGTGTAGCTGGTGCAGAGGAATCAGGCGCAGGACAGCAGTGATGAGTAATAAAAGTAACTTTACTCAATAATATACATTCCATGTAGTAAATACCAAGCCCACACAAAAGGACCGAAATACATAAAACAAACACGCACAAAAACCATGGGGAAAACAGAGGGTTAAATAATGAACATGTAATTGGGGAATTGAAATCAGGTGTGTAAAACAAAGACAAAACAAATGGAAAATGAAAAGTGGATCGGCGATGGCTAGAAAGCCGGTGACGTCGACCGCCGAATGCCGCCCGAACAAGGAGAGGGACCGACTTCGGAGGAAGTCGTGACAACCTCCCGTTCATTGTGCAGTAGTACTATTTTACTACAGTTGTGTGTGAGAGGGTAACGATAGAAGTATATCTTAGCGTGACGCAACTTTAATTAATGAGAATTTATAGGGCCTTGTAGTGACCACAGTTTCCAGTGGAGGCCTGACCCACTTTGCTTCCACTAACATAAACATGCAGGGGCATAACAATCTTGGCCTAAGACCATAGCCCCCATACCAATAGGCCTACACGTACCACCATCCACTGTATGAATCAACCTTCTACTGTTTCAAAACTTCTCTCTCCCATTCTCCAACCTGGCAGTTGCTCTGTTCCAACAGTAAAGTATGTTATGACCAGTCACAGCATCTCTATACTTTAAACTGCATTGGCCACAGTGCTGCCTGGAAACGGACATTGATGCCAACTAGGGCACATTCACCCAATGGCTTACAACTTAGAATGTGGATTTAGCTAATCGCTCCACTGCTGCAGTAGAGCCAGTTGAAAAGCACAGTTTAGTGGTATATAATTACTGCTTTGATTAAAGAGACAGTAGCGTGATGATCCTTAGCATTCCAAACATGATTAATGGCTGTTTGGATTTAGTTGACTGACTTAAAATGTCTGTTTAACCTCCAAGAGGTCTGATGTGAAAATGAACCAGTCATATTTAATGAAAAACCAGGAGAAACAAGTTACATCCCCATGAACCCTCGGTCCTTCAGGAATTTGACCCTTTTTCGAGGGGTTTAGTTCAAGTGATATTGCAACAGCTGTACTTCTCTTTCTAGTTGGGAAAATGGTATAAACTTGAGAAGGGTGCTTTCCTTTGAAGTATGAAGGGCAGGGCCTGTCAGTCAATCTGTGGAAGACTAAGTAATTACAGAGAGGCCAAGTGAGAAAGGCCAGAGGGTGCGGGGTGGGGCCGAGCTGTGTGTCTTTGGACTTTTGAGAAATATTGTCAAACCATGGTCCAAAGGATTGTTTACACTTGCAAAACACTTTGAGTTAAACAGTTGAAGAAAGTCTTCCACAAAGCTTTCCAAGGCTTTGACATTCTACAATAACCAAAACAACCAAGCGATACCGTGCTCCAGGAAAACAAATCCTTCAGTATGCAAAATAATAAACAATTCTTTAATCAGATAAGGGCAAAGATATATGGAGGCCCCAGTGAGCCAGCTAGTGATGCATTTATACAAATAATGAGTTTCCATTTAGGCTGTTTTGAAAATCTTCATGCCCCTCGGGTGATTCATGAAGTTTTGTGCCGATTTGTATCACGTTGTCAGAGTCAGTCATTCATAATGTGACAAATCTGGGACAACGTCAACTTGAAAATGGGTCATGATGCGGGATACCTCGCTAAAGGCAAATTATGTCATATATTTTGTTTATTAGTGCATGTTATGCTTTCATTATAGATTATGTGCCTACAGTGGTTTGAATGAATTGATGGATGTATGAATGAATAACCCCTATTTGCATTGATCAATGTCACTCTTGCTATGTGTTGTGTAAGCCTGTCAATACTGGAGTCACTCTAGAGGTAGAAATATGGCGCTCAGGTCGATGGACAGCTAAAGGCCATTGTTAAGAGCAGTTCATAAATGAGGAGCGCTCAACACCCAGACCCGGGTTGGGAGGTCACATCCTCTCTGGTGGTTTGGTTTGATGCCATTGACTGACAGAGCCAGACTGATATTTCACTGCCTGCCTGCCCAGAGTGTTTGGGCTCAGGGACCTTGGATCCAGTGGCTGACAGGGAGAAATGCAATTACATCAATTAATACCTTCACATCCAAACACAGCTTAGAGACATCTTAAAGACAAGATGGTTTAGAGTCCACTTGTTGATAATTACGTCCATTTTTTATGCAGTCGTTGAAGGTATAAATGTTTTGTATGTTCCTGTTTCTTTCAATGTAATCCTTAGTACTGTACTTCACCACAAAAGGAATGAAACTGAAAATTGAGTAGCCTAAATGAAATGTAAATCAGTCAGGCTTGATTGAGAGGTGGAGGTGTAAGTTCATTTCCGCCTGGCCCTGGTGTTATTTATGGTCAGCTCATTGGTGTGTAGGGGCTGGTGATTTGTCATGTAGCTGGGTTAGGGCTGGGCCATTCTGAGTGTGACTGAGATGCTGGCCCACAGCTGTCCTCTGGCTTCAAGTGACTCTGACAAAGCACTGTAATGAATGTGCCCAGTGTAGAACCAGGGCGTGGGAAAACATGTCACGGTGTGCGTGTGTGGCATGCTCTTAGAGCGACAAGACTTTGCAGCAGGGGCTAACCCCCTGTGCCATGATGGCTGTGTGTGTGCTCCCTTTGATTGATACTTTTCCATAGAGCAGCAGAAGAAGGCATCCCACCCCTACCCTCTTAGAAAGAATAGGTGCTATCTAGAACCTAAAAGGGTTATTCAGCTGTCCTTATTAGAGAACACTTTGAAGAACCCTTTTGCGTTCCATGTAGAACCCTTTTTGGTTCCAGGTAGAACTATTTTGGTTCCAGGTAGAACTATTTTGGTTCCAGGTAGAACTTCACTGCTCAAAAAAATAAAGGGAACACTTAAACAACACAATGAAACTCCAAGTCAATCACACTTCTGTGAAATCAAACTGTCCACTTAGGAAGCAACACTGATTGACAATAAATGTCACATGCTGTTGTGCAAATGCAATAGACAACAGGTGGAAATTATAGGCAATTGGCAAGACACCCCCAATAAAGGAGTGGTTCTACAGGTGGTGACCACAGACCACTTCTCAGTTCCTATGCTTCCTGGCTGATGTTTTGGTCACTTTTGAATGCTGGCGGTGCTTTCACTCTAGTGGTAGCATGAGACGGAGTCTACAACCCACACAAGTGGCTCAGGTAGTGCAGCTCATCCAGGATGGCACATCAATGCGAGCTGTGGCAAGAAGGTTTGCTGTGTCTGTCAGCGTAGTCTCCAGAGCATGGAGGCGCTACCAGGAGACAGGCCAGTACATCAGGAGACGTGGAGGAGGCCGTAGGAGGGCAACAACCCAGCAGCAGGACCGCTACCTCCGCCTTTGTGCAAGGAGGAGCAGGAGGAACACTGCCAGAGCCCTGCAAAATGACCTCCAGCAGGCCACAAATGTGCATGTGTCTGCTCAAACGGTCAGAAACAGACTCCATGAGGGTGGTATGAGGGCCCGACGTCCACAGGTGGGGGTTGTGCTTACAGCCCAACACCGTGCAGGGCGTTTGGCATTTGCCAGAGAACACCAAGATTGGCAAATTCGCCACTGGCGCCCTGTGCTCTTCACAGATGAAAGCAGGTTCACACTGAGCACATGTGACACACGTGACAGAGTCTGGAGACGCCGTGGAGAACGTTCTGCTGCCTGCAACATCCTCCAGCATGACTGGTTTGGCGGTGGGTCAGTCATGGTGTGGGGTGGCATTTCTTTGGGGGGCCGCACAGCCCTCCATGTGCTCGCCAGAGGTAGCCTGACTGCCATTAGGTACCGAGATGAGATCCTCAGACCCCTTGTGAGACCATATGCTGGTGTGGTTGGCCCTGGGTTCCTCCTAATGCAAGACAATGCTAGACCTCATGTGGCTGGAGTGTGTCAGCAGTTCCTGCAAGAGGAAGACATTGATGCTATGGACTGGCCCGCCCGTTCCCCAGACCTGAATCCAATTGAGCACATCTGGGACATCATGTCTCGCTCCATCCACCAACGCCACGTTGCACCACAGACTGTCCAGGAGTTGGCGGATGCTTTAGTCCAGGTCTGGGAGGAGATCCCTCAGGAGACCATCCGCCACCTCATCAGGAGCATGCCCAGGCGTTGTAGGGAGGTCATACAGGCACGTGGAGTCAACACACACTACTGAGCCTCATTCTGACTTGTTTTAAGGACATTACATCAAAGTTGGATCAGCCTGTAGTATGGTTTTCCACTTTAATTTTGAGTGTGACTCCAAATCCAGACCTCCATGGGTTGATAAATTTGATTTCCATTGATTATTTTTGTGTGATTTTGTTGTCAGCACATTCAACTATGTAAAGAAAAAAGTATTTAATAAGATTATTTCTTTCATTCAGATCTAGGATGTGTTGTTTAAGTGTTCCCTTTATTTTTTGGAGCAGTATATTTTGGGTTCCATGTAGGGTTCTACCTGGAACCAAAAAGGGTTCTTCCTGGAAGCAAAAAGGTTTATCCTATGGGGATAGCCAAAGAACCCTTTGGAACCCTTTTTTCTAAGAGCATAACACAGAGATGGAGGCTATGCCTCTTTTGTGGGCAGGCCACTCAGGCTTGTGAGGAAACAAATGTTTTATATATTTTTTGCCTTCCACAGCCATCTTGGAACTGGTGTCTCTGGTTTTATGTACTGTAACTCTACCAGGTAAGAGAAGAAATGTGAGGAGTGACATATTTCGTGTGAGGGGATACTTATTTGATCAAGATGGGGAAACAAAACACCCTAGTATTAATAGAGACATATTCCTGTCAGGGACTTCTTTAATGGAGTCTTCTTCTCTCAACATCCATCAGATCATTAGACCATCAACACAGATTACATTTCCCAATGATATCACATACAGACATATCCCCAGGGACAAGCGGAGGTGAAATCATGGCACCTCGCAAAATGTACTTGAGAGAAGTGAAAAGGTGACTGATACTTTTTAATCCAGGTTGCCATGCAGCTCAGATACCTCATATCATAAGAAAGCATTGCAAACACAGGAGGAATCCACATCAATTGTGTTGTTTCTAAGAAGGTATTTTTTCCAATAGCCCCGCCAATGATACACTGTGGTAGAACAACATCTGTCATCTCAGACTGGGCGAGGCAGGTAGGACAGAAAGACGACATATGTTGTCACTGGTGCCTTGCTGATCAATCTCTCATTTTTTGGAGCCCTTTTTCACATGTGACCTGGTCACATGAAAGGGAGCGGCCTTCACAGATGAAGAGGGACGTCACTCACCTTCCCCAACAAGCCTGCCCAGCTGTAGCTGCCCTGAATACCTTCTAACCAGATAGCTAATGAGATATCATGTCAGAGTAGCTAGATTAGGAGCCGCTAAGGGGTACAGATACAGTACCAGACCCTAGCTCTCTGTTCTGTTATCTTCTGCTATAGAGCAGTGGCCAGGTCATTGATACAGGACAATGACGGGATTATCTGTCACCCTCTAATGCTGCCAAATACCAGCACTGTGTTGTTGATTGACCTCCTATCTACTTTCATGCTCCATTGCTCTGGGGAACAGGTGGTCATTTCTAATGAGTGCCCAGAGGTCCTAGTGCCCAGTCCTTTATATACTGTTGTTTGTCTCAGATACTGTAGATCTTTAGATACTCGCTTTCCACATCTGTTCTTATTTTTGTATCCTTTCTCTTGCAACTAACATTGTTAGTCTTTAAAACTAAACTTGCACTTGGCTTAAAAAAAATAATATATATATATATATATCTATCTATATATCATTATCCATTCAAGTCTTTGTTAGCATTTTAAAATGTCTTCCGAGCTGATGATTCTCCAAAACAAATGTTATATAACACATTCTTATGTAATGGGCTCCTGAGTGGAGCAGTGGTCTAAGGCACTGTATCTCAGTGATAGAGGTGTCACTACAGACCCTGGTTTGAATCCAGGCTGTATCACAACTGCTGTGATTGGGAGTCCCATAGGTCAGCACACAATTGGCCCAGTGTTGTTAGGGTTTGGCTGGGGTAGGCTGTCACTGTAAATAAGAATTTGTTCTAAACTGGCTTGCCTAGTTTAATAAAATAACATGTAAATGATGTAACAACAGTTTCATGTCAACATTTAAAATGATTTAAAATTACCCCAACTGGTCTGAACTGTGCTCCATATACTCAGTGGACCTTCTCTTCAACACTATATGCAGTACATTCAGATCAGAATCACCTTTATTCGCCAAGTACATTTAAACATACCAAGAATTTGTCTTAGTGTGATATCATGTTTCCTCTGCTGTATGGGAATCTATGTCAGCATATACCATGGTGCCTGAACACAAACACACAGACTAAAACACACACTTTTGGACATGTCCGCTCATGGTCAGGGGAGTGTTAGGCAGCTCCTAAGATGACAGAACCATGAATAATGGCAGTTATTCAGCAGAAAAAAATCACCTCCAACTCAAGAGGCTGTAAATTTGAAAGATTTGAAGTGAGGAAAGCCACAGCGGAACTCCGCTGGGTTGTGATGAGGTGCTAAGAGTGTGATTTTATTTTATTTTTATTGGACAAGTAAAAAAGAATTCTGTATAGTGAAAATATAATTTCACATTAATAAGGAACCATTAACTTTTATTTAAAGTTCAATTGCGTGTAAATGATTTACTTGAGAGCATCTGTTGGCATGCTTTATCACAGACATCTGCAATGAACAGGTTTATTTACACAATATGAATCCTCTCTCTAACCGTATCAATTAACATTTAGTGAGAGATGCTAGCTATGCTTGTACCTTGTCAGTCCAGAGTTTCCAAAATAAGAATGTAATTCTCACATCAGGCATTGCATTGACTCTCCAGGCATTTTGCTGCTGTGGCTTCTGGCATCAGGTGATAGAGACTGAATGTAGTGGCTTCTGTAGTGACTCGGCATCCCAAGCTCCCAAGGTCCTTAGGGACAACACGTTTCCCATTTTGGTGGCAGGTAATAATTCAAAGCAGCTGCTCTCTAATTGGAGCTCAGTGGTCTAATAGGTTGGACACGCAGAACAAGCATTCCAAATCAATCATTCCCTCATTTGCTCCTGTAATTTTGTTCCTTCTAAAGATAAAAACAAAAACATCAGCAGGTTTATGGCTCTGCTCCATGAAGCACTATTCTCTGTTGCTGTACTGTAGATAGCCAACAGTGTTTTACTGTATCACCAGGTTGCTATGGATACTTCTGTTAGAGCTGGGCTAAGCTGGGCAGTGCTAATACTGGTGTCAGAAATGTTAGCATGCTCCTAGTCAAGCGCATGAAGGGGACAACCCCAAAGCCTTGCCTTGGATTTCACCCAGAACTAGATGCTTACTTAGTCTAGACAAACAACTCTCACTGAGGTTCCCTCTCTCCCACATGGTATGGTCTCCATGGAGATAGACCCCTATGCCCTGCCTTCCTCTTACTCCCATAATGTTGTCTGTCATGCCTTACAGATGTAGAATCTTAATTTGATCACCATGTTGCATGAGAACTTAAAACTGTAAGGTTTAAAAAGGCTGCGTAAGTTTCTAATTTCCACTTGGAAATTTCTGACTTGATTTTCCCTTATGAAAAATGGATCAACCCCTACAACAATTTCCATTAAATATAATCCACATAATAATTCAAATGTCCTGTTGCTGCAGGATTTTCCTGCAGTAGCAAACTGGCTCAAATTAAGATCTTTATGAGAGTCCACTGGCCAGTCCCTTGATGGGCACTCAGTAGTTCAACCAGGATGAGGTTGGGATCTTTTACTGGTTTGATATTCCAAAGTGTTTTGTTTATTCTTACTGTGTGTTGTTAGCAGGAGGGATATTCTGACTGGCAGCATAGGGGAGTTGAAGGGGTCATCAGTGGTGTGTTCATAATCACAACATTCTAGGACCACTTTCATGTGTACTAGCATTCTGGAGAGAAGGAGCATTCAAGGTTAACATTCAACACACAAGCAAACGCACAGACATAAAGTACATACATACATACACCATACACACATGCACACACACACTGGCATACACCACACACACAACCCGAAACAGACTGAAATCACACCAAAGCCTTAATAATTTACACCCTGTTTCTCTCTGTTTTAACATTTTATCAACTATTATTTTGCTGGCCCATTCTCAAGAGAGAGACAGAGAAAGACTTAAGAGCCTTATGTGTTTTATTCATTTTTTCCTCAAGCTCCTTGTCAGTTTGGATCAAATGATGGCTTCTCCTCAGCTCACACTCTCAAAGCATGACATGTCCAAAGTTCAAGTAATTCAAGGAGTTTGTAGTTCATTTTGGAAAGTGGGAAGTAAGATTGTAGCTTGGACTTTGAAAATATGTCAGGTATTTGTTGGCAATTGAGCTTATCCAAACAATGGCTCCTCTGTGCAAAACTGCCAACATTATTTCCATTCCCCTACTAATTTATTTCCAAGAAAGAGGCCTGCATGTCTTATTAGTGTCAATCCATTATTAGTGCTGGAGATAACATAACTTGGTCACAATGAAGAGGGCTTTGTATGTCAACAGGGAAAAGGAGGAGAAGGCTCTTTATGATGTTCCATAAAGGTGAGTGGAGTAGCAGGCCCACTGTAATAGTAGCACAGAGGGGCAGTCTGTATGTTAGCAGGTCACAGGGTCATTGTAGACAACACAATAGATTTGATGTGGACAACCATTACATTCCATTCTCAGTGTAAGCTGTCAGATCCCCAGGGCTCTGCTGGATGACATGCCCTCAAGGCTGGCTGACTATATGATGATACACTCCTCATAAAGACAAACTTTAAAAGATCTCTGTGTGAAGGTGTCAATGATACACCATCTCCTGGTGACTTGTGTTGCCTACATTTCCCCGTCAATAGACCACCTGTGTTCTCAAGGTGCTTGTGATGCAAATACCAACAACACTGGGATATGATACCTTTAGTTTTTTAAGGGCCTATAGAAGTCTGTTATTTTATGCTAAGAATATGACTCTCTGTTATGTGTGTGTTTGGGCTCTATTTTAATCAACATAACGTAGTGACAGTAGCGCTATAGGTTCCGGGGGGTGTCAGAAATATTTTTGCTATTTTCACAACCAACATGTTTTGGGCGCAGTGCTGACAGTGGCTTTTGATGAATAAACCAGTTGTGGGTGTGTTGAGACTTGGCCCCTCAGTGGCCAATCAGAACGTGCACCATGGCGAAATATGTGGTTGCTTCAAATTATGTATTTACAGTCGTTTATGTATTACCTTGGAATCAACTCCAAATCCAATGTTAGTCAGATTCCAATGTTAGTCCATTATAGTTTGTTAATAAACAGCTTACAGAAACAGAATAGCAAAATGTAGACCTAATCCATCTTTGCTAAATATGTTAACTTGAACCTGTTAGCAGTCAACATTGGTCAAAGTAAAAGCATGGCTTCGATGTGGAAATATATACATAGCATTCACACTGACATAGGCCTACTGTAAATTGCATTATGGTTGAGCATGGACATGCCAAACGTTGTTGATAAACAAGACAAAATGCATAATTGCTAAGGCCTAAAAAGAGAGTGAATAATTCTAATCAAATTGTAAACAACTAAACAAGTTGTTTTAAACAGGCTATCTCTAAATACACTTACAAGCACCATAATTGCTCCCCTTGGGTATATAATATAAAAACAAAATAGACAATGGAGGGGTTTCACGCACATCCAAACTTTTCACAGTAGCTGGACAAAGATCCAATATAAAGAAAAAGGGAGAATGTCCACTCCGTTAAACTGCTCCCAAATATAATGTTTATATACAGTTGAATTCGGAAGTTTACATACACTTAGGTTGGAGTCATTAAAACTCGTTTTTCAACCACTCCAGAAATTATTTTTAACAAACTATAGTTTTGGCAAGTCGGTTAGGACATCTACTTTGTGCATAACACAAGTCATTTTTCCAACAATTGTTTACAGACAGATTATTTAACATATAATTGTAACGGGCGTCGTAATGATTGGACCAAGGTGCAGCGGAAACGTGTATACTCATCTTCTTTAATTGGTTAAAAGAAGGAAAAACAAACAAAACATGTACACAAACACAACGAATGACACTAACAGTCCTGTCAGGTGCTCAGACACTAAACAAGGAGACAACTACCCACAAATCCCATGACAAAACACCCCTCTTAAATAAGACCCTCAATTAGAAGCAATGAAGAGCAGTTGCTTCCAATTGAAGGTCAACCCCATCAACTAAACATAGAAATAGAAAGACTAAACTAAAACATAGAAATATACTAACATAGAACATTAACCAAACCCCGGAACACTCTAAACAAACACCCCTCTACAAAAACACATAGCCCAACAAACCCCGAACCACATAAAACAAACACCCCCTGCCACGTCCTGACCCAACGACAATAACAAATAACCCCTTTACTGGTCAGAACGTGACAATAATTCACTTCATCACAATTCCAGTGGGTCAGAAGTTTACATACACTAAGTTGACTGTGCCTATAAACATCTTGGAAAATTCCAGAAAATTATGTCATGGCTTTAAAAGCTTCTGATAGGCTAATTGACATCATTTGAGTCAATTGGAGTTGTACCTGTGGATGTATTTCAAGGCCTACCTTTAAACTCAGTGCCTCTTTGCTTGACATCATGGGAAAATCTAAAGAAATCAGCCAAGACCTCAGAAAAAAATTGTAGACCTCCACAAGCCTGATTCATCCTTGGGAGCAATTTCCACACGCCTGCAGGTACCACATTCATCTGTACAAACAATAGTAGGCAAGTATAAACACCATGGGACCACGCAGCCGTCATACCACACAGGAAGGATATGTGTTCTGTCTCCTAGAGATGAACGTACTTTGGTGCGAAAAGTGCAAATCAATCCCAGAACAACAGCAAAGGACCTTGTGAAGATGCTGGGGGAAACAGGTACAAAAGTATCTATATCCACAGTAAAACGAGTCCTATATCGACATAACCTCAAAGGCCGCTCAGCAACGAAGAAGCCACTGCACCAAAACCGCCATAAAAAAGCCCGACTACGGTTTGCAACTGCACATGGGGACAAAGATCGTACTTTTTGGAGAAATGTCCTCTGGTCTGATGAAACAAAAATAGAACGGTTTGGCAATAATGACCATCTTTATGTTTGGAGGAAAAAGGGGGAGGCTTGCAAGCCAAAGAACACTATCCCAAACGTGAAGTACGGGGGTGGCAGCATCATGTTGTGGGGGTGCTTTGCTGCAGGAGGGACTGGTGCACTTCACAAAATAGATGGAACCATGAGGTAGGAAAATGATGTGTATATATTGAAGCAACACCTCAAGACATCAGTCAGGAAGTTAAAACTTGGTCGCAAATGGGTCTTCCAAATTAACAATGACCCCAAGCATACTTCCAAAATTGTGGCAAAATGGCTTAAGGACAAAAAAGTCAAGGTATTGGAGTGGCCATCACAAAGCCCTGACCTCAATACATTAGAACATTTGTGGGCAGAACTGAAAAAGCATGTGCTAGCAAGGAGGCCTACAAACCTGACTCAGTTACACCAGCTCTGTCAGGAGGAATGGGCCAAAATTCACCCAACTTATTGTGGGAAGCTTGTGGAAGGCTACCCGAAACGTTTGACAACAAGATAAACAATTTAAAGGCAATGCTACCAAATACTAATTGAGTGTATGTAAACTTCTGACCCACTGGGAATGTGATGAAAGAAATAAAAGCTGAAATAAATCATTCTCTCTACCATTATTCTGATGTTTCACATTCTTAAAATAAAGTTGTGATCCTAACTGACCTAAGACAGGGAATTTTTACTCGGATTAAATGTCAGGAATTGTGAAAAACTGAGTTTAAATGTATTTGGCTAAGGTGATATATAAACTTCCGACTTCAACTGTACATATTTGAACTATCTTACAGCTCGCATTCACACTTCTCCAGAAGTTGCATGTGCACCAAGGATGTTCACACCATAAACCCAGGACAGGACTCCTAGAAACAGTAATTGATGTTGCTTATCCTGCTTCACTGCACATAACTGTAAGCAGTATCAGGTAGGCCGTCATTGTAAATAAGAATTTGTTCTTAACTGAATTGCCTAGTTAAATGAAGGTTACATTTTTTTAAATATGTAACAACATCTGCAGTTAGTTTTTCTGGTATCATACCAGGAAGCAGGTTATAATGATGTCATACTAGAGTGTGTGTGTGTGTGTGGGGGGGGGTGTGTATGTGTGGGGGGTGTATGTGTGTGGGTGGGGGGGTGTATGTGTGTGGGTGGGGTGTGTGTATGTGTGTGGGGGGGAGGTTGACACACCAGCCTACTTGGGGGGGGGGGGTGTATGTGTGTGGGTGGGGGGGTGTATGTGTGTGGGTGGGGTGTGTGTATGTGTGTGGGGGGGAGGGTGACACACCAGCCTACTTGGGGGGGGGGGGGGGGTGTATGTGTGTGGGGGGTGTATGTGTGTGGGTGGGGGGGTGTATGTGTGTGGGTGGGGGGGTGTGTGTATGTGTGGGGGGGGAGGGTGACACACCAGCCTACTTGGGGGAGAGGGCGAGGTCTAGTAAATAACAAATAATTCAGCCACCATGCCTCTCCCTCTCACAGTACCAACACAGAGAACATCTCAAAGGCGTGCTTAACATGCCAAACTAAGGCCCGTGTCTCTCTCTCAACCTTTTGTTATGAGACATTATCGTGTCTCTCGGTGTTATCTCCGGCTCACTTATCTGCTCTGAGTGGGCTCTATGTCACTGTCCAGACCTCCATCTTCTAATGCCTGAGTACTGGGCTCTGGGCTGTATGGCTGCTGTGTGGGATAGTGGATTTAACACCAATATTCTGGCTCCAGGAGAATGGGGCGACAGACAGCTACAGGTGGTGTTGATCAGTTGCCTCCCTCGTTCCGTCTTTACCCTCTCTCGCCTAAAATCACTCTTTCTCACCTCCTCTTTACCCTCTCTTACCTAAAATCACTCTTTCTCACCTCCTCTTAATTGAGATGTCCCTCCAATTAAAAAATCTCATCAAATTCAAATAAAATTGTATTTGTCACATGCTTTGTAAACAACACGTGTAGACTAACAGTGAAACGCTTACTTACAGGCCCTTCCCAACAATGCAGAGAGAAAATTATATAAATATAATGACACAAGGATAAATGCACATTGAGTAAAGATAACATGGATATTTACACGGGGTACCAGTACCAAGTCTATGTGCAGGGGTACGAGGTAATTGAGGTAGATACTGTATGTGCATATAGGTGGGGGTAAAGTCACTAGGCAACAGGATAGATAAGCAGCAGCGTATGTGATGAGTCAAAACATTTAGAGCAAAGAGGGTCAATGCAGATTGTCCAGGTAGCTATTTGGTTAACTATTTAGTAGTCTTATGGCTTGGGGTAGAAGGTGTTCAAGGTCCTGTTGGTTCCAAAGTTCGATAACACTTGCCGTGCGGTAGCAGAGAGAACAGTCTATGACTTGGGTGGCTGGAGTCTTTTCCCATTTTTAGGGCCTTCCTCTGTCACTGCCTGGTATATACGTCCTGGATGGCAGGGAGCTCGGCACCAGTGATGTACTGGGCTGTACGCACCTCCCTCTGTAGCATCTTGCTGTCGGATGCCAAGCAGTTGCCATAACATGCGGTGATGCAGCCAGTCAAGATGCTCTCAATGGTGCAGCTGTATAACTTTTTGATGATCTGAGGGCCCATGCTAAATCTTTTCAGGCTCCTGAGGGGGAAGAGGCATTGTTGTGCCTTCTGCATGATTGTTTTGGTGTGTGTGGACCATGTTAATTCCTTAGTGAAGTGGACCGAGGGACTTGAAACTCTTGACCCACTCCACTACAGCCCCATCGATGTGGATGGGGGCGTGCTCAGCCCTCTGTTTCCTGTAGTTCACGATCAGCTCCTTTGTCTTGCTGATGTTGAGGGAGAGGTTGTTGAGTCATGTCACCACACTGCCTACCACCGTCGTGTCGTCAGCAAACTTAATGATGGTGTTGGAGTCATGCCTGGCTACGCAATTCCCAGGCTATTGAAGGTCATTTAGGTCCAGTGAGTCAATACTAAGACCTCGATATTGTACTTGTCCCTCCAGGTGCTTTGTTTTTATGGAGGACAGTTCTGTGGAAGGACCTATTACTAAGTGAGCAGCAATAAATAGTAGTTAGCCAATCAGAATTGTTACCTATGTTTCCCCCTTCAATAATGATGACAAAGGGCCCTTTCATCTTTTCTTATTGGGAAGGAAACAGTCTGTGCACCGCAGGCGTTAACATACCCCCACATACCTGTGGTGAGGCCTTTCCTATTGCTGCACCTTTACGAGCTAACCAATAAACTCTGGTGGGTTCTCAGAGAGTTGGAAGGTCAGGTGACTGTAGTTACTGTTACTGTAGGACATTTACAGTGGTGGAGTCCCCTGTTATACTGAAGTTTCACTGGTGAAGTCAAGTGTCTCTGTTTGACATGCAATGCCAACACACCACTGCCAATTACAACATTTTAAATAAATCACAGCGGGATGAAATAACAAGTTCATGTCAATTATAGGAAGGTATCATTACTGCACAGTTTAGTTATTGCCACACTGTGCTCTTCGTCTGGCAGAGGTATAGCCCGGGCTTGCCGTTTGCCAGAAAACAAATATGAATCCCAGGATAAATCACATCCAAATGACCTGTCTGTGTTGGTTGGACACTTGTGTGTGATTCCTCTAAGCTGTATAAAGATACAACATGTTAGATGTTCTAATCCTAGAGAATCAGCTAATGTTTATTTGAATTAGAACCAGAAACCAACACAGAGGCCTCTACTGTCTGTGGGTGACCAGTGATTGGCCAATGAGTCAAAGTCCTGGGATGATGATAATAAATCAAAATTATGCATTTATTTTATATACTGCGTTTCATTACAAACAAAAATCTCTAAGTCGCTTTGAAAACAAAAACAAATGTATGGATCTGTCAGTTCATGGTTGAAGGTCTTCCACAGCTTCAGAGATCTAGGCAGTTGGGATAGGCAGTCAGTTGGGATAGGCAGTCATTTGGAATAGGCAGTCAGTTGAGATAGGCAGTCAGTTGGGATAGGCAGTTGGGATAGGCAGTCAGTTGCAGTAGCTTGATCGGAGACAGAAACTGGTAGACAGGCCCTGAGTCCAGTCCTGAGATAGGTGCTCTGCGAGGAAGGACCAATCCTTCAGCCATGGAGCACAAAGCACTCAAACAAACATGATCATCTACTTCTGAAAACCAGGCCAAAATACTTAACCATTGGCTCTGGTCAGCACTGTGTACTGTAAGCCTACTCTCCGTCAGTCACATAATTAGTCAAACCTGGGATGATGACACATCTCTCTCTAGAGCAAAGGCAATGTTTCCAAAATGAAAGGCTTTCTTCTCCTGTCATGCAGAGTTTCTCGATACAGAAATATCGCCTGAGGAGAACAAATAGAAATGGATCCGCCCTTGGAAGTGAGAGAAAGTCGTGTTTATGGGTGCATTCCATCTGTGGCCTATTTAATGATTTGGCATGTGCACGATTGCACAAAATATAAATGCAACATGTAAAGTGTTGGCCCGTGTTTCATGAGCTGAAATAAAAGATCCCAGAAAATGTCCATGAACACAAAAAGTTTATTTCTCTAAAATGTTGTGCACAAATGTGACCGACCGGCTTGATTCGGTCTTATGTAGCAACATTTGAAGTGGTGCTTTTTACATTGGATAAAAGTTAAGAAAATGGTATATAATACACTACAGTTGAGGAACAATGGGAAAGTAATTCTGCTTTGAAAGTTGATCAACTTTTGAGAAAATGGCCCTTGAATGTTTTGGTTAACCAACTGGAGAGCTCTTCTTTGTCTACAGCCATTCAGAATTGTTCACACCTTCTTAACCTGTTGGGGGTAGGGGGCAGTATTTACACGGCCGGATAAAAAACGTACCCGATTTAATCTGGTTATTACTACTGCCCAGAAACTAGAATATGCATATAATTATTGGCTTTGGATAGAAAACACCCCAAAGTTTCTAAAACTGTTTGAACGGTGTCTGTGAGTATAACAGAACTCATATGGCAGGCAAAAACCTGAGAAGATTCTGTACAGGAAGTGCCCTCTCTGACCATTCCTTGAGCTTCTTGACTCTGTTTATTGAAGACTGAGGATGTTTGCTGTAACGTGACACTTCCTACGGCTCCCATAGGCTCTCAGAAGGCGGAAAAAGCTGAATGATGTAATTCCAGCCCCAGGCTGAAACACATTAGCGCTTTTGGCAAGTGCTCTATCAGAGGACAATGGGCTGAGGCGCGTGCACGAGTCGACCCCATGTTTTTATTTTCTTTCGTCTTTGAACCTAAACACAGATTCCCGGTCGGAATATTATCGCTTTTTTACGAGAAAAATGGCATAAAAATTTATTTTAAACAGCGGTTGACATGCTTCGAAGTACGGTAATGGAATATTTAGAATTTTTTTGTCACGAAATGCGTTGTGCGCGTCACCCTTCTTTACCATTCGGATAGTGTCTTGAACGCACAAACAAAACAGAGGATATTTGAACATAACTATGGATTATTTTGAACCAAACCAACATTTGTTATTGAAGTAGAAGTCCTGGGAGTGCATTCTGACGAAGACAGCAAAGGTAATAACATTTTTCTTATAGTAAATCTGATTTTGGTGAGTGCTAAACTTGGTGGGTGTCTAAATAGTTAGCCCTGTGATGCCGGGCTATCTACTGAGAATATTGCAAAATGTGCTTTCACCGAAAAGCTATTTTAAAATCGGACATAGTGAGTGCATAGAGGAGTTCTGTATCTATAATTCTTAAAATAATTATGTTTTTTGTGAACGTTTATCGTGAGTAATTTAGTAAATTCACCGGAAGTTTGCGGGGGGTATGCTAGTTCTGAACGTCACATGCTAATGTAAAAAGCTGTTTTTTGATATAAATATGAACTTGATTGAACAAAACATGCATGTATTGTATAACATAATGTCCTAGGGTTGTCATCTGATGAAGATCATCAAAGGTTAGTGCTGCATTTAGCTGTGGTTTGGGTTTATGTGACATTATATGCTAGCTTGAAAAATGGGTGTCTGATTATTTCTGGCTGGGTACTCTCCTGACATAATCTAATGTTTTGCTTTCGTTGTAAAGCCGTTTTGAAATCGGACAGTGTGGTTAGATTAACGAGAGTCTTGTCTTTAAAATGGTGTAAAATAGTCATATGTTTGAGAAATTGAAGTAATAGCATTTCTAAGGTATTTGAATAACGCGCCACGGGATTCAACTGGCTGTTGAGTAGGTGGGACAATTTCGTCCCGCCGACCCTAGAGAGGTTAAGCCTCAGCCCCACCCATCTCTTAAATTATTCACATGTGAGGCCATGTGCTAAACAAACAACGATTTCTGGACTAAAGGCTGGATTATACTACCGTCAGTTGTCGTAGTGACATCATGAACATTCTATTGTCATCCGACATCAAACTTGTCATTGTCATTATGAAAAAGTATAAACACAAAAACAACAGGTTTCATGGCATCAGCAGCCTGGTGGTCCAAAATAGCATAACTAGTGTATTTTAACACCAAAAAACACACCCGTTTAAACATTTATTTAGTATATGTCAATCTATAGTAGCAAACCAGGCAACTAAAATCTACTTTCTAAATAACATTTTGGTTAGTTTCTAGCTTGTTAGCTGGCTAGTCAGTTCAAATAATGACCATATCATACAGCTGACAATGTCTGCACTTTAGCTAATTTGTCTTCATTATTACAGGAAAATAAACTCACAACAAGATCATTATTTACAAGGTAATGGTGAGCCAATTACAGAAAATGGTTTAGCTAGCTAGCTAGCATTACTACCCAGCATGCATCTGCAGGTGGCTAACCAACCAGTTTCACTGTTAGCTAGCTAACATTAGGCTATAACTAGCCATGCAAATGGCTCTGAGATACAAATAATATTACTACACAGATCATACACGTAATGTTAGCTTGCGAGCCAGCCAGCTAATGTTAGCTAGCTCGCTTAGAGTACACTTTAACTTGAAATGAAAATGACTTTCTGACAAAATTAGACATGTATAATATTTGAAAATGTAGCTAGGTAGATTATCTTACCTGTATACAAGGATGGACGGTTCTCCCTCTCTGTCATGGATGCTATCGTTGCCCTTAGTTTGAAGATGTAATCCGGAGACAGGTGTTTATACAACAGCCTTCTGTGTGTTCTCTTTTCGACTGCCTCTGCATATTTGCAATCAAATGCCAGAATTTTCTCCATTACCTTAGCTACCATACTCTAATTCCACCGGGCATTCCACTGATTTCAAAACTCGGTCCTACAGAAAGTGGAACGCAACACTTTTGCATTTCTACTGTGTGATATCTTTTTTTTTAAAGCAGCGTTGGAAAGGATTGCCTACACAAACTGACCAGCTCCTGTTATAGACCATTCCGAACTCATCTCTCGGCATGTCCAGCCCAAACATTATCTCAGCCAATCATGATAGCGGGAAGGTTCCTGGCTTTTTCCATGGCTAAACCAACTAGGCTCGTAAGTTAACAATTGTATTAGCATTTACAGATGGCATACAAATGTGTTATTAAGGCACATGAAAGTTCACAGGTTCCAGATGGCATTTCTGCCAAAATACACATTTTGATCCTAAAAAAAAGTTTACATTCAAATGTCTCTCCTGTGAAGAAGTGAATCGCGACATACGCATAGCTTCCTGAAACGAGGCATGCATTTGTTTACATCTCTGCTATTGAGCATTTCTGCTTTGCTAAGATAATCCATCCACCAGTCAGTATCTAGTGTCAGTCAATTGAAATAAATTCATTAGGCCATAGGTGGGCCTTGGAGGTTATAGCCCCACGCACTTGGCAGCCAGGCCCACCCACTGGGGAGCAAGGCTCAGCAAATCAGAATGATCACACACACACACACGCAGGTGAAGAAGCCAGATGTGTAGGTGCTGGGGCTGGCGTGGTCACACGTGGTCCCTCATCTGTGGTATTGTGTTGTGGGACAAAACTGCACATTTTAAAGTGTCTTTTCATTGTCCCTAGCACAAGGTGCCCCTGTGTAATGATCATGCTGTTTAATCAGCTTCCTGATATGCCACACCTGTCAGGTTGATGGATTATCTTGGCAAAGGAGAAATTCTCACTAACAGGAATTTAAACAAATTTCAGCACAACATTTTAGAGAAATAAGCTTTTTGTGCGTATGGAACACTTCTGGGATTTTTTTGTTTCAGTTCATGAAACATGGGACCAACACTTTACGTTTATGTTTTTGTTCAGTGTATATAATGTATATGTACTGTCACGGCTGTTCAAAAGATCGGACCAACGCGCAGCATGGTTGTAGTTCCACATATTTATTTATTCCGTGAAACGTTTGCAACACACCAAAATACTTGTAACAACAAAACAACAAACCGTGACGCAGAGAAAATAACACTACTCAAAAATTAACAACCCACAAACACAAGTGGAAAAACCCCCTACATAAATATGATCTCCAATTAGTAACAACGAGAACCGGCTGCCTCTAATTGGAGATCATCCCAACAACCCCAACATAGAAATAGAAACCTAGAAAAACAACATAGAAACAGATAACAAGAAAAAAAAACACCCCCTGTCACGCCCTGACCTACTCTACTATAGAAAATTACATCTTACAAGGGTCAGGATGTGACAGGTACCCTCAGCAGCCAGTTAATTAGGTACACCCATGTAGTACCGGGTCGAACCCCCTTTGGCTCCAGAACAGCCTGAATTGTTCAGGGCATTCTACAAGATTTCAGAAATGTTCCACCGGGATGTTGGTCCATGCTGACTTGATGGTGTCACGCAGTTGCTACAGATTGGATGGTAGTACATTCATGCTGCAAACAGCCCGATCCATCTCATTCCAAAGATCCTCTATTGCCAACTCGCTATCATGTTCCAGGTAATGTTTTTCCACTCATCAATTGTGCTGTGTTGGTGATCGGTTGCCCACTGGAGCCGCTTCATCTTGTATTTAGCTGAAGTAGAACCTGGTGTGGTCGTAAACAATATATACTGCTCAAAAAAATAAAGGGAACACTTAAACAACACAATGTAACTCCAAGTTAATCACACTTCTGTGAAATCAAACTGTCCACTTAGGAAGCAACACTGATTGCCAAGAAATGTCACATGCTGTTGTGCAAATGGAATAGACAACAGGTGGAAATTATAGGCAATAAGCAAGACACCCCCAATAAAGGAGTGGTTCTGCAGGTGGAGACCACAGACCACTTCTCAGTTCCTATGCTTCCTGGCTGATGTTTTGGTCACTTTTGAATGCTGGCGGTGCTTTCACTCTAGTGGTAGCATGAGACGGAGTCTACAACCCACACAAGTGGCTCAGGTAGTGCAGCTCATCCAGGATGGCACATCAATGCGAGCTGTGGCAAGAAGGTTTGCTGTGTCTGTCAGCGTAGTGTCCAGAGCATGGAGGCGCTACCAGGAGACAGGCCAGTACATCAGGAGACGTGGAGGAGGCCGTAGGAGGGCAACAACCTAGCAGCAGGACCGCTACCTCCGCCTTTGTGCAAGGAGGAGCAGGAGGAGCACTGCCAGAGTCCTGCAAAATGACCTCCAGCAGGCCACAAATGTGCATGTGTCTGCTCAAACGGTCAGAAACAGACTCCATGAGGGTGGTATGAGGGCCCGACGTCCACAGGTGGGGGTTGTGCTTACAGTCCAACACCGTGCAGGACGTTTGGCATTTGCCAGAGAACACCAAGATTGGCAAATTCGCCACTGGCGCCCTGTGCTCTTCACAGATGAAAGCAGGTTCACATTGAGCACGTGACAGACGTGACAGAGTCTGGAGACGCCGTGGAGAACGTTCTGCTGCCTGCAACATCCTCCAGCATGACCGGTTTGGCGGTGGGTCAGTCATGGTGTTGGGTGGCATTTCTTTGGGGGGCCGCACAGCCCTCCATGTGCTCACCAGAGGTAGCCTGACTGCCATTAGGTACCGAGATGAGATCCTTAGACCCCTTGTGAGACCATATGCTGGTGCGGTTGGCCTGGGTTCCTCCTAATGCAAGACAATGCTAGACCTCATGTGGCTGGAGTGTGTCAGCAGTTCCTGCAAGAGGAAGGCATTGATGCTATGGACTGGCCCGCCCGTTCCCCAGACCTGAATCCAATTGAGCACATCTGGGACATCATGTCTCGCTCCATCCACCAACGCCACGTTGCACCACAGACTGTCCAGGAGTTGGCGGATGCTTTAGTCCAGGTCTGGGAGGAGATCCCTCAGGAGACCATCCGCCACCTCATCAGGAGCATGCCCAGGCATTGTAGGGAGGTCATACAGGCACGTGGAGGCCACACACACTACTGAGCCTCATTTTGACTTGTTTTAAGGACATTACATCAAAGTTGGATCAGCCTGTAGTGTGGTTTTCCACTTTAATTTTGAGTGTGACTCCAAATCCAGACCTCCATGGGTTGATAAATTGGATTTCCATTGATTATTTTTGTGTGATTTTGTTGTCAGCACATTCAACTATGTAAAGAAAAAAGTATTTAATAAGATTATTTCTTTCATTCAAATCTAGGATGTGTTGTTTAAGTGTTCCCTTTATTTTTTTTAGCAGTGTATATTGTTTGTAGTTTTTCTGGGGGGGGGGGTGTTTTGGGCTTCGACCCCTGGTATCATATAAACAAACAGATGACATATCATATAAACAAACAGATGAAATAGCAGGAAATGTGCTTTAAAACAGAAAAAAAAGTATCTCCCCCATGCAAAATGTGTAGATTTGCGAGAAATTAGCATTAAAACGTAAAGAACGTCAAGAAAAGGGGTGTGAACAGTTTGGTGTTGCATGGATTGCGAGGTGGGGGTTTGTTACTACGCTGATAAATGACAATATCCATCTGGACCTTTGCCATCTAGGAAATTAGTGTGACCAGACCTTTTCAAATATTACTTGAGTACCCCTGCAATAGGGCATAATGGAGAAAACATGAGGGTTCAGGGTAGGCCATAAATCCAGCTGGAGCTAAAATCAAGCTGTGAAATCTATGTTTTAATAGTTTGATGGTAGCTGAATTGATACTCAGTTCAAACATATCATTGGACTTTAGCGACAGTCTCAGGGGAATTGTACAGGGTCCAGTTGGCAAACATCTATACTTAAACAGGTCATAAATCGTCTGAGTTTAAAGGGTGTCGGCCATGGCACTCAGCACTCCTAGTCATTAGCCGTACATGAGACCTAATGAGTTTGTCACCTGGAGTCTAGAGCCCTGGAGCTCTAGAGAGAACCTATGGTTTAACACCTCTACTGGGTGAGCTGGGATGGGTAGAACCTGTGGTTTACACCTCTACTGGGTGAGCTGGGCTGGGTAGAACCTCTGGTTTAACACCTCTACTGGGTGAGCTGGGCTGGGTAGAACCTCTGGTTTAACACCTCTACTGGGTGAGCTGGGCTGAGTAGAACCTGTGGTTTAACCATCTCTACTGGGTGAGCTGGGCTGGGTAGAACCTGTGGTTTAACACCTCTACTGGGTGAGCTGGGCTGGGTAGAACCTGTGGTTTAACACCTCTACTGTGTGAGCTGGGCTGGGTAGAACCTGTGGTTTAACCATCTCTACTGGGTGAGCTGGGCTGAGTAGAACCTGTGGTTTAACCATCTCTACTGGGTGAGCTGGGCTGAGTAGAACCTGTGGTTTAACACTTCTACTGGGTGAGCTGGGCTGGGTAGAACCTGTGGTTTAACCATCTCTACTGGGTGAGCTGGGCTGAGTAGAACCTGTGGTTTAACACTTCTACTGGGTGAGCTGGGCTGGGTAGAACCTGTGGTTTAACACCTCTACTGTGTGAGCTGGGCTGAGTAGAACCTGTGATTTAACACCTCTACTGGGTGAGCTGGGCTGAGTAGAACCTGTGGTTTAACACCTCTGCTGGGTGAGCTGGGCTGAGTAGAACCTGTGGTTTAACACCTCTACTGTGTGAGCTGGGCTGAGTAGAACCTGTGGTTTAACCATCTCTACTGGGTGGGCTGGGCTGAGTAGAACCTGTGGTTTAACCATCTCTACTGGGTGAGCTGGGCTGAGTAGAACCTGTGGTTTAACACCTCTACTGGGTGAGCTGGGCTGAGTACAACCTGTGGTTTAACACCTCTACTGTGTGAGCTGGGCTGAGTAGAACCTGTGGTTTAACCATCTCTACTGGGTGGGCTGGGCTGAGTAGAACCTGTGGTTTAACCATCTCTACTGGGTGAGCTGGGCTGGGTAGAACCTGTGATTTAACACCTCTACTGGGTGAGCTTGGCTGGCCAGAACCTGTGGTTTAACCACCTTTACTGGGTGAACTTGGCTGGGTAGAACCTGTGGTTTAACCACCTTTACTGGGTGAACTTGGCTGGGTAGAACCTGTGGTTTACACCTCTACTGGGTGAGCTTGGCTGGGTAGAACCTGTGGTTTAACACCTCTACTGGGTGAGCTGGGATGGGTAGAACCTGTGGTTTACACCTCTACTGGGTGTGCTGGGCTGGGTAGAACCTGTGGTTTAACCATCTCTACTGGGTGAGCTGAGCTGGGTAGAACCTGTGATTTACACCTCTACTGGGTGAGCTGGGCTGGGTAGAACCTGTGGTTTAACACCTCTACTGGGTGAGCTGGGCTGAGTAGAACCTGTGGTTTAACCATTTCTACTGGGTGAGCTGGGCTGAGTAGAACCTGTGGTTTAACACCTCTATTGGGTGAGCTGGGCTGAGTAGAACCTGTGGTTTAACACCTCTACTGGGTGAGCTGGGCTGAGTAGAACCTGTGGTTTAACCATCTCTACTGGGTGAGCTGGGCTGAGTAGAACCTGTGGTTTAACCATCTCTACTGGGTGAGCTGGGCTGAGTAGAACCTGTGGTTTAACACCTCTACTGGGTGAGCTGGGATGGGTAGAACCTGTGGTTTAACCATCTCTACTGGGTGAGCTGGGCTGGGTAGAACCTGTGGTTTAACCACCTTTACTGGGTGAACTTGGCTGGGTAGAACCTGTGGTTTAACCACCTTTACTGGGTGAACTTGGCTGGGTAGAGCCTGTTGTTTAACCACCTCTACTGGGTGAGCTGTGCTGACCCTCCTGGGATCTCTGCCTGTCTGGGATGACATTAAACATTACAACCTATTCAGTCTGTCTACACACAGGCTCTCAAAGTGCTTGATAGGAAGCCCAATAGCCATCATCACTGTTACATCCTCAGAAAGCATGAGCTCCTGAGTTGGGAAAATCTTGTGCAATACACCAACGCATGTCTTGTATTCAAGATCCTAAATGGTCTGGCTCCCACTCCAGTCAGTATTTTTGTTAAACAGAATACCCAAACATATGGCAGCAGATCCACAAGGTCTGCCATGAGAGGTGACTGGATAGTTCCCTTAAGGAAAAGCACCTTTAGTAAATCCACTTTCTCTGTGAGAGCTTCCCATATCTGGAATACACTGCCACCAGACACACATAACTGCACCACCTATCACACTTTCACAAAAAACATGAAGACATGGCTAAAGGTCAATTAGATTTGTGAACATAATCCCTAGCTGTGTATTGCCGCTTTCCATGTTGTCTGTTGTCTGTAGCTTGTGAGGTGTGGAAACACTTTGTTGCTTTTATGGATTTTCTCTTGTTGCTTTTTGTTCTATGTTGTTCTGTCTGTATGCTATGTCTTGCTTGTCCTATGTTGCTCTGCGTGTGCTCACTGCTGAATTATTGTCTATATTGTAATTGTTTTTAATAACCTGCCCAGGGACTGCGGTTGAAAATTAGCCGGCTGGCTAAAACTGACACTTTTACTGAAACGTTGATTAATGTGCACTGTCCCTGTAAAAATAAAATAAACTCAAACTCAAACATTTGAGCTGGATGTGTTTTCCACCTGTGAGGTTTAAAGGCACCAGGGTTCCAAACAATCCTTAATCAGTTATGTCATCGACACAAGATCACAGGATGACCTCTCAACCTCTGTTTGGTAGACTGATCAACAGCCTGACAAGTTAAGAGGTGTGCCACACCTGTGATTTACTAAGGAGAGTCTCATCCAAAGAACATGCTCTGCTGGGGATTTGTCTGTTTGTTTCCACCCAACAGGAAATACAGTGCCGGGTTCTAGTGGCATAGAGAGGGTGGCAGAGTGGTCTGGTCTGCTCTGGTCTCCTATCGCCGCATCATGTCAATTCGGCGCTGTGTTCTGTAGGTATGAGAATGATTTATTGCGTCAGACATGGTCTTGATTTCACTGGAATTAGAGTTTAAAGCACATAAATCATTCAGCAATCCCATGACTGACTTCCTGGCACTGCGTGGCATCAGTGTGTGTTTATAGCAGGGAGTGAGGGAGTTATTGAAAACATCCAGCACTGAGCCTAGAAATGAAGTTTATGTTAGGAACCCCTCCCTTGACATAATTCACTCGCTCAAACGTGATCCTGGCAAAAGACGACAAAATAATAAAACAATTTTAACATCTGATTTCTGTCAGTGAGGATTTAGAAACAAAGAGATAGCTTGGCAAGGCATTTAAGTTACGTATAGCAACCAATGCCGCACTGTGTTTTAAGAAAACCTTTTCAGTGACCGGCAGAAAAAATGGCTAAAGCGTTAGAGGTGTTCTATGGGGTTTGCGTAGTAGTCTACACAGAGAAGCAGAGGAGCCCAGACGTGCAGGTCCCTCAGCCCCTCCAGCTCTATGGCAGACAAGACAAGTGCCTCTAATAGCATCAAAGGCTTCTCCCCTTCCTAAACACACCTAAACACAATTTCACTAAGTGTCTAGCTGTCTGTCACCTAGAGAACTATCGTGTGTGTGTGTGTGTGTGTGTGTGTGTGTGTGTGTGTGTGTGTGTGTGTGTGTGTGTGTGTGTGTGTGTGTGTGTGTGTGTGTGTGTGTGTGTGTGTGTGTGTGTGTGTGTGTGTGTGTGTGTGTGTAGCCATGTATGTTGTCTATCCAACCCAACTAGCCTCTGGCGCTGAGGGGTAATTATCCTGAAGCACCTTTCACCACTCAGTCTTCTTCCTCCCCTCCCAACATCAAAGAGCTGATTCACCAAGAAAACAAGTGCTGTGGAGTTGTTCTGGGGGATGTTTTCAGAGTGGACAAGCTACTCATTTCACTGCCTCTGTGGGTCATTTGCACTGGTAGGTGCTGGACAGGACACATTTATCCTGAGAATAGCTGAAGTACGTAAACGCTTGTTCTGACAGCCCATTTTCTGACAGCTTTTGTCAATCTTCCTATTAAACACCTTCGTCATACATCATGACTCTGCAGAAACAGCATGATTCAGTGCTGGCTCCAGTTGGTTGGAAGGAAGCAGGTGGTTTCACGATGCAAAATCATGACTGCTGATCTTTCCTGTGAAAGATATTAGAGTGAGTTTCCAGAACTTTTTGGTGGTGTGCATGTGAGAGTTGTCATAGAATGACATTTGGAGAGCACGCCCTGGGCTTTGCCTGGCTTCCTGTGGGCTGGCACAGGGGAAACAGGCAAGCTTCAGCAGGAAAAGGAAAGAGCAACTACATGAGGGCAGGTTTCCTTTACTATGGAATGACGTGATGAGGAGTGTGACACTGTCATGAATGACTGTCAAACACACACCCTTTCCACAAAATCCTTACGGTAAAACACAGACACTTGTACTGTATGTTCCTTACACATTACCCATACAAATCCCCATGGCAATGTGTTTAATGAGGTTGTGAACATCAGGGATACTCCCCCATCAGTGGTGTAGTATATGAATCAGATAAGGGACTGTTAATACATTCCTCTCATAGGTCTAATGAATTCTCCAACCAGCATCCGCAGACAGAGCAGCCAAAGTATCAACACAGCACACCTCATTTGCAGTGTGAATAATGTCAGTTGTTTTATTCTGGTGTGGGACAACAGCCTACACAGCAGTCGTGTCTAATGTCTCCCAAGTCTACTCTCTGCTCACTCGTTGGGGGTTTCACCTCATCAATGAGAGGAAGGGAGTGCTCTGATAGGACAGCCAGTGAGATCCTCTCAGGCTTGGTTCCCATGGACCCTTCTAGATAACCCTTCACCTCTGGCAACCCTTACAAGCCCATCTCATAGTGACAAGACTGGATATGAAGACATATTCAGCAAAACAGTCGACCCATTCCATTACTATCATGACTGCACAGTATGCAGGAGAGGTTTGCATTGAGAGAATTGTAAACTTGTGAATACATTAGTTTGAACATATTTCATAGACTCCTGTCATAGTCTTTGAAATGTAGATATTATGCTGTAAGAAACTTCATTAATGTGTTCTGTGAATTCAAAGCTTTCTCTTCTCATGCAGACAAAATAGGAATGCTTCAAGTACCAAACACTGAGCTCTTTGTTCATTCTCCTTTCAAACAGCCTAATTATGCGTGCTTAATCATGCAACTTAACCACCAATTTGTGACTCACAGCTATTAAATGTTTCATTTTTTTTCTAATGTTCTTCGATGAACAATTAGAAGTTGTTTTTCTATTCTCTCTAAATTATTTTTTTATTCCTTTTCTGTGTCTTTCCTCGTCATATCTGTCATTAATCCCTGTCGTGTGGTATTTACAATAGAGCATTGGGATGCAGTATTCTTGAACTAAGCCTATCCATCCCAGCAGAGGTTCTGATGTCGTCTCTGCCTTCTGGCACAGCAACTAGTGCCAGAAGTGCCTAGTGACGGAGGAAAAAACACATACAGTTACACATCAGGATATTCTTTTTGATAATATATCGTATCGTTTTGACAATATTGCAGTATTATTTTTGCTCTTGTTGGCTGTGCCTGCACTAAAAACTCCATATTCTTTTTAAACAGGGAGCCAATTTGTTTTCAGCACATTTATTTATATTACTGATCAAAACTCAATTTCTCATGGCTCTCTCTTGTCCCTGTGCAACAGACATATGCTGAGCAATATGTTTGGAACATCGAAACGCAAAACAATCACACTATCGAATTGCAAGACATATAGATCTTGAGAATCGCAATATATATCGTATTGGCACCTAAGTATCGTGATAATATCATATTGTGAGGTCCCTGGCAATTTCCAACCCTAGTTAGTGCCCTTGTAGGATGTGAGTGTCATGGAGACTGAGGTCATAACCCAACTGCCCAGTAGCAAGGCAGGAAGTAGATGAACACATAGAGGAACTGGTGCGCTCTTACCCAGTAGGAGCCTGCTGCCTTCCCACAATATCCTCAGGAAGTATCAATGGGCTGGGCAATGCCAAGCCTACAGCACAATAGACCACTTGGGGAGAGAGGCCGCTGACATCCTTTTGCTCAAGAGATGGATTAAGTAAAAGATGATACTAAACTTCAGAGTTATTATTTCATATTTTCTGTCAAATCAAATGAAGTAAACAGATAACTGGTAAAATACAGAGGGTAGAAGAAAGACATCATACAGGTAGGGATATACAGCAGTAAGTGATTGTGTTGAGGACAAAGTGGAGGGAAAAGACTCCAGTAAAGCCTCATCTAACATTTAAGCAGATGGTGGTGAGGAGTTAACATGCACTCTACCCGACAGAGTACCTGCATGGTCTCAGTGACCTCTCTGACCTGACCGCCACAGCCACCTGCTCCATGGGCCTGTCAGCCCCAGTGATGACAGACACCCACTCCCAGGGAGAGGAGGGGAAAGGGGACAGCAGAGGGGTGAGGTGGGCTGGGCATGCAGAGTTTACAATATTCAATAATACTGATGTTTATCTTTTTGTAATGGTATGCAATCATACAGGGTGATATGACAACACTAATAATTTCTGTCCTCGTTGAATAGAGAGCTTGGTGTAGAGAATAGCCCAGCATTCCTCTTGGGGAGATGCAGTGGTTTCCACACAATAACCACAGTAGCTGGCAGTGAGACAGCGTGGCATTGGCAAAGTGGTGGGCCAGCAGCGTTGAGAGACAGCTGCTAATCTGTTTTTAAACATACCCATACCTTTCAGTGCCCTTGTACATTCTCTGTCTGTCTGATAGACAAGGGCACCACAATGTGTAGTGCAGCAATACGGTACAATACAATAAAATTGTATTGTCCAATGTAACATCTTGATTGGTGGTTTTCTTCGTTGGGGGCATTAGCAAATAAAAAACGGCTGGTGATATCACAATAAGATATCAATGTATGGTGATATACTCTTATTTAAATTCAGTTGTTGTAAATAGGCACTCCCAATGATGCCGTCCTGCCAATAACAATGCAGTAGTGACACAATAGAGTTTTTTTTTACTGTACCCTAAGGTACTACCAGCCAGCACAATGCACAGTCCCTACTTGCTGTTACTTCCCTGAAACGTCCCTTTAAATTGCATCAAAGCATGACGCATACTGTACATGAATCATAAACGACCCACCTTCTAATTGTGCTTATTTCCTTTTCCGCAGATTGAAATCACCACTCAAAGTTTGGAAGATGGATTCTTTTTACAAAGTTCTGCCCCTTGACTTGACTTTAGCAGTCAAGAAGGACCACAGAATTTGAGCAACATTGAGTTAGTGGACACTGAGATATTCTCCACCTTAGCACTGTAGAGTTGTGATTTTGTTGAATTACAGACTATTTACCTTAGACATATTTCAGCATTGATGTAGGGCGGTTGTGGGTAAAAATGAACTCACCTTTTCCTCCATGCACACACACACACACACACACACACACACACACACACACACACACACACACACACACACACACACACACACACACACACACACACACACACACACACACACACACACACACACACATACATCATGGGCAGTGGTCCAGTGGTCTCACTGGGATACTGGTTTATTTGTGCAGCTTGGAAGAGAGAAGTTTACAGTACTCCTTCCCTTCCCTATTTGATGTGTGAAAGGTGGAAGGAAATCAAAGTCATTTCCTTAAAATGGCCTCAGATTCTGGCCACAGTGTGTTGTGGCTCCTCTGAGATACCGGCAATAAGGAAACGTAGGGGGCTGCAGTTAAAGTCTGGGAGGGAGCAAGGGAGGGAAGGAGGGAGGTGTGCTTCGTGAAAAGCTCAACATGCTGCCAAAAACAACAGGGAAACTGTGGCTCAATCACTCCAACCACAGGTACGGGGAAAGGTGGTCCTGTAACATTAGTGTTCTTGTGAGGACCATGCTATTAAGAGCATTCAGAAAACATTATCGATCCATACAATCTTTGAAATTAGATTTTTGGCACTGTTCGAGCTGAGGGGACAGTTGTCAAAAAGGCATGGTTATGTGGTGAGAGCTGCAGAGGGTTGTGGTCCGTTGCTAAAGGGGCCATCACACAGCCAGTTGCCTTGTTCATCACTGCTGCCAGGCCACACTTACTCCCTCGCATAGCCATTCACTCGCTTGCTGGCTTTCTTGCTAGCTCGCTTACTCACTCACTCTCCAACTCTCTATCTCACGCACTCTCTAACTCACTCTCTAACTCATTCACTCACTGACTCACTAACTCTCTAACTCACTCACTCACTCACTCTCTAACTCACTCACTCACTCACTCACTCACTCCCTAACTCACTCTCTAACTCATTCACTCTCTCACTCATTCACTCTCTAACTCACTCACTCACTCACTCACTCACTCACTCACTCACTCACTCTTTAACTCACTCTCTAACTCACTCACTCACTCTCTAACTCACTCACTCTCTCTACAGCACTCACTCACTCTCTAACTAACTAACTAACTAACTAACTAACTAACTAACTCACTCACTCACTCATTCATTTTTTTAACTCACTCATTCATTCTTTAACTCACTATCTAACTCACTCATTCTCAATTTCACGCACTCATTATATAACTCACTCTCTAACTCATTCACTCTCTAACTCACTCACTCACTCACTCACTCACTCACTCACTCACTCACTCACTCACTCACTCACTCACTCACTCACTCTCTAACTCACTCACTCTCTCTACAGCACTCACTCACTCTCTAACTAACTAACTAACTAACTCACTCATTCATTTTTTAACTCACTCACCATCTAACTCACTCATTCATTCTTTAACTCACTCACTATCTAACTCACTCATTCTCGATTTCACTCACTCATTATATAACTCACTCTTTAACTAATGCACTCACTCACTCTCTAACTAACTCACTCACTAACTCACTCTAACTAACACACTCACTCACTCACTCGTAACTCATCTCACTCACTCTCTAACTCACTAGCTCACTCCCTAAGTCACTCAATCCCCTTCTAACTCACACACTATCTATCTAACTCACTCACTCACTCACTCTCTAACTCATTCACTCACTCACTCACTATCTCTCTCTCACTCACTCACTCACTCACTCACTCACTCACTCACTCACTCACTCACTCACTCACTCACTCACTCTCTAAGTCACTCACTCACTCTCTAATTCACTCACTCACTCACTCACTCACTCACTCACTCACTCACTCACTCACTCACTGAGTGAGGTGGACTATAACTACTTACCGCAGGTGGACTATAACTACTTACCAATGAAAAAATACAAATCCTAAAAAACTCTAGACCCTATTCTAGTCTTTTCTGTAAGCAGTATAGGAGAAAGATTATTCCATGATCAAGGTGAGATGCTGTCTACTGCAATAACCTATTTTTCCATTTAAATACTAATAACACTGATAACATCGACTTCACACCAGAATTTTTTTGTCATATCTTGTCACACCATAAGAATACAGCTTTTCTACTGAAGTTGAAAGATTACTACATGTGCAGACCTTAAACTCAACAGGGTTGTGTGTGTGTGTGTGTGTGGGTGTGTGTGCGTGTGTGTGCGTAGTTATGAGTTTCAGGTTGGAAGGTGCAATGCTAAACACATTAAACATGGTCAAAGACCAATGACCTAACACCCATATGTAGAGCCAACCTTTTTTCCTCGTCATTATTCCTCCCTTGGTGATGTGTTTGTGATTATGCTTTACCTTTAGGCTTATTGACAAGGACTTCAAACTCTCAAGAGGTTACATGATGTCATATTTTTTAGTTGCCAAGCAATGAGGTAGATGTCCTGAAACAGAGTGTTTTGAAATGGCAACACAGCATGTGAAGACCGTAATACCTATTTCCAGGATGAACAAGACACCTCATGTGTTTCCCACAAAATTACTAAAACAATTCCCACAACTTGCCTGAAACATCCAGACAGAGACAGTTCAGTGCTGACAACTACACCTTTCAGCTCAGCAGCACCGACACCAGGTGGATTCTGAAACCTGCATTGTTCATCTGAATGACAGCAGCACTGTAAAGCATGCAGTCACAAAGAGTGGAGAACCAGACACGCACCAGGGTTGTTACATCTCCCTACACAATGGGACTGTGAAGATGAACACAATGTGGATGACCCCTGGGTGTCACGCCTACTCCCGCTCCCCTCTTTGGCGCTCGAGGGTGCCAGGCTGCCCATCATTACGCACACCTGTCACCATCATTACGCGGATCAGTGCTCATTGGATTCACCTGGAATCCTTCACTTTGTTGATTGCCCCTCTATATCTGTCTGTTCCTCAGTTGGTTCCCTGTGTCAGCATTATTTTCGTAATGTCGTTTTGTTCCCCCTGTCCAGACGCTGTTCTTGTTTTGTTATATGTCCGTTGTTTCATTAAATGTTCACTCCCTGTAATTGCTTCTTGTCTCCACTATCTGTCCTTACAGAATGCTGACACCACTATTTGAAGCATCAGGGAGTTCGTGTTTTTTGGTATTGGTGGTGACGTCGGGTCCGGGTGCCACCGCCGATGGAACAAGGGGTGCCTCAGCTGGCTCGTTGAGCTTCCACGCCTTTTTAAAATTTGTATTTCACCTTTATTTAACCAGGTAGGCTAGTTGAGAACAAGTTCTCATTTGCAACTGCGACCTGGCCAAGATAAAGCAAAACAGTTTGACACATACAACAACACAGAGTTACACATGGAATAAACAAACAATACAGTAGAAAAAAGTCTATATACAGTATGTGCAAATGAGGTAGGATAAGGGAGGTAAGGCAATAAATAGGTCATGGTGGCGAATTAATTACAATATAGCAATTAAACACTGAAATGGTAGATGTGCAGAAGATGAATGTGCAAGTAGAGATACTGGGGTGCAAGGGAGTAAGTTCAATAAATAAACACAGTATGGGGATGAGGTAGTTGGATGGGCTATTTACAGATGGGCGATGTACAGGTGCAGTGATCTGTGAGCTGCTCTGACAGCTGGTGCTTAAAGCTAGTGAGGGAGATATGAGTCTCCAGCTTCAGTGATTATTGCAGTTCGTTCCAGTCATTAGCAGCAGAGAACTGGAAGGAAAGGCGGACAAAGGAAAAATTGGCTTTGGGGGTGACCAGTGAGATATACCTGCTGGAGCTCGTGCTATGGGTGGGTGCTGCTATGGTGACCAGTGAGCTGAGATAAGGTGTGGCTTTACCTAGCAGAGACTTGTAGATGACCTGGAGCCAGTGGGTTTGGCGACGAGCATGAAGCGAGGGCAAGCCAATGAGAGCGTACAGGTCGCAGTAGTGGGTCAAATATGGGGCTTTGGTGACAAAACGGATGGCACAGTGATAGACTGCATCCAATTTGTTTAGTAGACTGTTGGAGGGTATTTTGTAAATGACATCGCTGAAGCCAAGGATCGGTAGGATGGTCAGTTTTACGAATTTATGTTTGGCAGCATGAGTGAAGGATGCTTTGTTGCAAAATAGGAAGCTGATTCAAGATTTTATTTTGGATTGGAGATGCTTAATGTGAGTCTGGAAGGAGAGTGTACAGTCTAACCAGACACCTAGGTATTTGTAGTAGTCCACATATTCTAAGTCAGAATGCATTTAGTTTTACTTGCATTTAAGAGCAGTTGGAGGCCACGGAAGGAGAGTTGTATGTCATTGAAGCTCGTCTGGAGGTTAGTTAACACAGTGTCCAAAGAAGGGCCAGAGGTATACAGAATGGTGTCGTCTGCATAGAGGTGGATCAGAGTATCACCAGCAGCAAGAGCGACATCATGGATGTATACAGAGAAGAGAGTCGGCCCGAGATTTTAACCTTGTGGCACCCCCATAGAGACTGCCAGAGGTCCGGACAACAGGCCCTCCGATTTGACACACTGAACTCTATCAGAGAAGTAGTTGGTGAACCAGGCGAGGCAATCATTTGAGAAACCAAGGCTGTTGAGTCTGCCTATAAGAATGTGGTGATTGACAGAGTCGAATGCCTTGGCCAGGTCGATGAATACAGCTGCACAGTAATGTCTCTTATCGATGGCGGTTATGATATCATTTAGGACCTTGAGCGTGGCTGAGGTTCACCCATGACCAGCTCTGAAACGAGATAGCATTCCGGAGAAGGTACGGTGGGATTCGAAATGGTTGGAAATCTGTTTGTTAACTTGGCTTTCGAAGACCTTAGAACGGCAGGGCAGGATAGATATAGGTCTGTAGCAGTTTGGGTCTAGAGTGTCTCCCCCTTTGAAGAGGGGGATGACCACGGCAGCTTTCCAATCTTTGGGAATCTCAGATGATATGGAAGAGAGATTGAACAGGCTAGTATTAGGGGTTGCAACAATTTCGGCAGATCATTTAAGAGAGGGTCCAGATTGTCTAGCCCGGCTGATTTGTAGGTTTCCATATTTTGCAGCTCTTTCAGAACATCAGCTATTTGGATTTGGGTGAAGGAGAAATCGGGGAGACTTGGGCGAGTTGCTGTGGGGGGTGGAGGGCTGTTGATCAGGGTAGGGGTAGCCAGGTGGAAAGCATGGCCAGCCGTAGAAAAATGCTTATTTAAATTCTCAATTATTGTGGATTTATCGGTGGTGACAGTGTTTCCTAGACTTAGTGCAGTGGGCAGCTGGGAGGAGCTGCTCTTATTCTCCATTTCTTGAGTTTGTGCTTCAGGATGCACATTTCTGTTTGAAAAGCTAGCCTTATCTTTCCTAACTGCCTGTATATATTGGTTCCTAACTTCCCTGAAAAGTTGGCTCGGCTCATCAGGCTCCCATCCCACATCATGCCTCAGCCGGCTCGTCAGGCTCCCACACCTCAGCGGGATCGTCCCACTCTCTGGCACTCGAGCGTGCCAGGCTGCCCATCATTACAATCCACTTTTTAATATTTTTTATTTTTATTTAACCTTTATTTAACTAGGCAAGTCAGTTGAGAACAAGTTCTTATTTACAGTGAAGGCCTACCAAAAGGCAAAATGCCTCCTGTGGGGACGGGGCTGGGATTAAAAATAAATGAAATAAAGAATACAGGAAAAAACACACATCACAACAAGAGAGACAACACAACACTACATAAAGAGAGACTTAAGACAACAACATAGCATGGCAGCAACACATGACAGCACAGCATGGTAGCAACACAACATGACAACAACATTGTAGCAACACAACTGTCACGACTTCCTCCGAAGTCGGTCCCTCTCCTTGTTCGGGCGATGTTCGGCGGTCGACGTCACCGGTCTTCTAGCCATCGCTGATCCACCTTTCATTTTCCATTTGTTTTGTCTTTCCACACACCTGGTTCCAATTCCATTCATTACATGTTGTGTATTTAGCCCTCTGTTCCCCCCATGTCCTTGTCCGGAATTGTTTATTGTAGTGCTTGTGCACGTTATGCTGGTGTGTGACGAGTTTTACCCACAGATTTATTTGTATGGTTTAGGGTGGTATTATTTATTAAACTACACCATTGTAAATCAGTTTTGCTCTCCTGCGCCTGACTTCTCTGCCGCCAGTACGCACCCCTTACAGAATTCCGGACCCAACTTATGGAGTCAGCAGGAGCGGGTACCCCGGGTATAGGGGTGGAGAAGCGCGTCCGGGAGCAAGCAGCAATGCTCCACCATCTTGGCACCCGCATGGACTGCATTGTCCAGACAATGGACCGCTGGGAGGGACAGGGAGTTCTCCCAGCGCCTCCACCAGCACAGCCGGGGTCTCCACTACGCGCCCCTCCTTCTCCTGGTCCCTGTAGGATTCGTCTCTCCTTTCCCCAGGAATATGATGGGATGGCTGCGACCTGCCAGGGGTTCCTCTTGCAGCTGGACTTATACCTGGCAAACGTCCACCCGGCTCCTTCGGCCCGTGAGAGGGTGTCCGCCCTCGTCTTGTGCCTCACCGGGAAAGCCCTGGAGTGGGCCAACACCGTGTGGAGAGAGGGAGATGCGGCGTTGGACCAGTTTGAGGAGTTCATCCGCCGTTTCCAGGCAGTCTTCGACCACTCGCCCGAGGGTAGAGCGGCGGGTGAACGCCTCTTCCATCTGAGGCTGGGGACGAGGAGCGCCCAGGAGTTCGCCCTGGAGTTTCGGACACTGGCTGCCAGCGTGGGATGGAAAGACAGGGCCCTGATCGACCATTATCGCTGCAGTCTGCGCGAGGACGTACGTCGGGAGTTGGCCTGCAGAGACACCACCCTCACTTTCGACCAGCTGGTGGACCTGTCCATCTGGCTGGATAACCTGCTGGCTACCCGTGGACGTTCAGATCGGGGTCTGTTGGTTCCATCCCCTCGCACCCCCTCTCCTATACCAATGGAGCTGGGAGGGGCGGTGCGCAGGGAGACCGGAGGGGGTTCCTGCTCGTTCACCATCTGTGGCCGCAGAGGTCACACTGCCGGTTGGTGCCGGGTTGGTTCCTCTGGGTATCGAGGCAGCAGGCAGGGCGCTCTGGCGTCACCCCAGGTGAGCCCTCTGTTGCACATATGTTTGTGTATGTCACTTTTCCTGAGTTTTCCCGCATTCCCAGCATAAGGCGCTCGTCGATTCAGGCACGGCTGGGAATTTTATAGAGAGATCGTTCACCCATAGTTTAGGGATCCCCATTGTTCCCGTGGCTGTGCCCTTCCCCGTTCACGCCTTAGATAGTCGACCATTAGGGTCAGGGTTGATTAGGGAGGCCACCGCTCCTCTGAGCATGGTGACGCAGGGGGGTCACAAGGAGAGAATTAGTCTCTTCCTTACTGACTCTCCTGCGTTTCACGTGGTTCTAGGCCTACACTGGTTAGCTTGTCATGACCCTACTGTTTCTTGGCCACAGAGGGCTCTCACGGGGTGGTCACGAGAGTGCTCGGGAGGTGTTTAGGGGTTTCCGTTGGTGCTACTACGGTGGAAAGTCCAGACCAGGTCTCCACCGTGCGCATTCCCCCTGAATATGCTGATTTGGCTCTCGCCTTCTCCAAAAAGAAGGTGACTCAATTACCACCCCATCGACGGGGCGATTGCATGATAAATCTCCTGGTAGGCACTGCACTTCCCAGGAGTCACGTGTATCCCCTGTCACAGGCGGAGACGGAGGCTATGGAAACTTATGTCTCTGAATCCCTGGGGCAGGGGTACATTCGGTCCTCCACTTCACCCGCTTCTTCGAGTTTCTTTTTAGTGAAGAAGAAGGAGGGAGGTCTGTGCCCGTGTATTGACTATCGGGGTCTGAACCAGATCACTGTGAGGTATAGTTACCCACTACCGCTCATAGCCACAGCGATTGAGTCAATGCACGGGGAGCGCTTCTTCAGCAAACTAGATCTCAGGAGCGCTTACAACCTGGTGCGTATCCGGGAGGGAGATGAGTGGAAGACGGCTTTCAGTACCACCTCAGGGCACTATGAGTACCTCGTCATGCCGTACAGGTTGATGACTGCACCATCAATCTTCCAGGCCTTTGTACACGAGATTTTCAAGGACCTGCATGGGCAGGGTGTAGTTGTGTTTATTGATGACATTCTGATATACTCCGCTACACGCGCCGAGCATGTGTCCCTGGTGCGCAGGGTGCTTGGTCGCCTGTTGGAGCATGACCTGTACGTCAAGGCTGAGAAGTGCCTGTTCTTCCAGCAGTCCGTCTCCTTCCTAGGGTACCGCATTTCCACTTTAGGGGTGGAGATGGAGAGTGACCCCATTTCAGCCGTGCGTAATTGGCCGACTCCCACCACGGTAAAGGAGGTGCAGCAGTTCTTAGGGTTTGCCAACTACTACTGGAGATTTATCTGGGGTTTTGGTCAGGTAGCAGCTCCCATTACCTCACTGCTGAAGGGGGGCCCGGTGCGTTTGCAGTGGTTGGCTGAGGCAGACAGGGCTTTTGGTCACCTGAGGGCTCTGTTTACCTCGGCTCCCGTGCTGGCCCAACCGGATCCCTCTTTGGCGTTCATAGTGGAGGTGGACGCGTCCGAGGCTGGGATAGGAGCTGTGCTCTCTCACCGCTTGGGTACGCCACCGAAGCTCCGCCCCTGTACCTACTTCTCGAAGAAGCTCAGCTCGGCGGAGCGAAAATATGATGTGGGGGACCGGGAGCTGTTGGCTGTCGTCAAGGCTCAGAAGGCGTGGAGACATTGGCTTGAGGGGGCTAAACACCCTTTCCCCTTCTGGACTGACAACCGCAATCTGGAGTACATCCGGGCAGCGAGGAGATTGAACCCTCGCCAGGCAAGGTGGGCCATGTTTTTCACCCACTTTGTGTTTACCCTTTCTTACAGGCCAGGCTCCCAGAATGTGAAGGCAGACGCATTGTCCCGGCGGTATGACACAGAGGAGCGGCCCATGGATCCCATTCCCATACTCCCCGCCTGGTGGCGGCGGTAGTGTGGGAGCTGGGCGCGGACATTGAGCAGGCGTTACCTGCAGAGCCCGCTCCCGTCCAATGTCCCGCTGGGCGTCTGTACGTCCCGTCTGTTGTTCGTGACCGGTTAATCTATTGGGCCCACACGTCACCCTCCTCTGGTCATCCTGGGATCGGTCGGACAGTGCGCTGTTTGAGCGGGAGGTACTGGTGGCCTACCTTGGCTAAGGACGTGAGGGTTTATGTTTCCTCCTGCTCGGTGTACATCCAGTGTAAGGCTCCTAGGCACGTGCCCAGAGGGAAGCTACACCCCTTACCCGTTCCTCAATGGCCTTAGTCGCACCTGTCGGTGGATTTTCTAACCGATCTCCCCCCTCACAGGGTAACTCCATGATCCTGGTCGTTGTGGATCGGTTTTCGAAGTCCTGTCGTCTCCTTCCTCTGCCTGGTCTCCCTACGGCGCTACAGACTGTGGAGGCCTTGTTTATGCACGTCCTCCGGCACTACGGGGTGCCTGAGGATATAGTGTCTGATCGAGATCCCCAATTCATGTCTAGGCTCTGGAAGGCGTTCATGGAACGTCTGGGGGTCTCGATCAGCCTTACTTCAGGGTTTCACCCCGAGAGTAATGGGCAGGTGGAGAGAGTAAACCAGGATGTGAGCAGATTTCTGCGGTCCTATTGCCAGGACCGGCCGGGGGAGTGGGCGGCGTTCCTGCCCTGGGCCGAGATGGCACAGAACTCGCTTCGCCACTCCTCCACTAACCTCTCTCCCTTCCAATGCGTACTGGGGTACCAGCCAGTTCTGGCGCCTTGGCATCAGAGTCAGACCGAGGCTCCTGGTTTAGGCACGCGGAGGAGATATGGGAAGCTGTCCGTGTTTACCTTCAGCGGGCCGTGCTGCGCTCTCGACCCGAAACCTGCCCCTCCGCCTGCCCTGCCGGAAGCTGGGTCCGTGGTTTGTGGGGCCATTTAAAGTCCTGAGGAGAGTGAACGAGGTTTGTTACAGGTTACAGCTCCCCCCGATTACCGTATTAACCCCTCATTCCATGTGTCTCTCCTCAGGCCGGTGGTGGCTGGCCTGCTCCAGGAGTCTGAGGTGGGGGAGGTTCCTCCACCCCCTCTGGACATCGAAGGGGCCCCGGCGTACTCCGTTCGCTCCATACTGGATTCGAGGCGTCGGGCAAGGGGCCTTCAGTATCTCGTGGAGTGGGAGGGGTACGTTGCGGAGGAAAGGTGCAGGGTTACGGTCGAGGACGTGTTGGACCCTTTAATGCTGCAGGAGTTCCATCGTCTTCGTCCAGATCGCCCTGCGCCTCGCCCTCCAGGTCGTCCTCGAGGCCGGTGTCGACACGCGGCTGGAGCCGACTTCCTCCGAAGTCGGTCCCTCTCCTTGTTCGGCCACGTTCGGCGGTCGATGTCACCGGTCTTCTAACCATCGCCGATCCACCTTTCATTTTCCTTTTGTTTTGTCTTTCCACACACCTGGTTCCAATTCCATTCATTACATGTTGTGTATTTAACCCTCTGTTCCCCCCATGTCCTTGTCCGGAATTGTTTATTGTAGTGCTTGTGCACGTTATGCTGGTGTGTGACGGGTTTTACCTATTGATTTATTTGTACTGTTTACGGTGGTTTTATTTGTTAAACAATGACGTTGGAAATCAGTTTTGCTCTCCTGCGCCTGACTTCTCTGCCGCCAGTATGCACACCTTACAACAACATGGCAGCAGCACAACATGGTAGCAGCACAAAACAGGGTACAAACATTATTGGGAACAGACAACAACACAAAGGACAAGAAGGTAGAGACAACAATACATCACGCAAAGCAGACACAACTGTCAGCAAGAGTGTCCATGATTGAGTCTTTGAATGAGGAGATTGAGATAGAATTGTCCAGTTTGAGTATTTGTTGCATCTTGTTCCAGTCGCTACCTGCAGCAAACTGAAAACACGAGCGACCCAGGGATGTGTGTGCTTTGGGGACATTTAACAGAATGTGACTGGCAGAACGGGTGTTGTATGTTGAGGATGAGGGCTGCAGTAGATATCTCAGATGTGGGGAGTGAGGCCTAAGAGGGTTTTATATACAAGCATCAACCAGTGGGCCTTGCGACGGGTATACAGAGATGACCAGTTTACAGAGGAGTACAGAGTGCAGTGATGTGTCCTATAAGGAGCATTAGTGGCAAATCTGATGACCGAATGGTAGAGTACATCTAGCCGCTCAAGAGCACCCTTTCCTGCCAATCTATAAATTACGTCCCCGTAATCTAGCATGGGTAGGATGGTCATCTGAATCAGAGTTAGTTTGGCAGCTTGGGTGAAAGAGGAGCGACTACGATACAGGAAACCAAGTCTAGATTTAACTTTAGCCTGCAGCTTTGATATGTGCTGAGAGAAGGACAGTGTACCGTCTAGTCATACTCCCAAGTACTTTTATGAGGTGACTACCTCAAGCTCTAAACCCTCAGAGGTAGTAATCACACCTGTGGGGAAAGGGGCATTCTTCCTACCAAACCACATAACCTTTGTTTTGGAGGTGTTCAGAACAAGGTTAAGGGCACAGAAAACTTGTTGGGCACTAAGAAGCTTTGTTGTAGAGCGTTTAACACAAAATCCGGGGAGGGGCCAGCTGAGTATAAAACTGTATCATCTGCATATAAATGGATGAGAGAGCTTCCTACTGCCTGAGCTATGTTGTTGATGTAAATTCAGAAGAGCGTGGGACCTAGGATCGAGCCTTGGGGTACACCATTGGTGACAGGCTGTGGCTGAGACAGCAGATGTTCGACTTTATACACTGCACTCTTTGAGAGAGGTAGTTAGCAAACCAGGCCAAAGACCCCTCAGAGACACCAATACTCAGTTGTGGAAAAAGTACCCAATTGTCATACTTGTGTAAAAGCATAGATACCTTAATAGAAAGTTACTCAAGTAAAAGTGAAAGTCACCCAGTAAAATACTACTCACATAAAAGTCTAAAAGTATTTGCTTTTAAATATACTTAAGTATCAAAATTACATTTAATTGCTAAAATATACTTAAATATCAAATGTAAAAGTATAAATCATTTCAAAGTCCTTATATTAAGCAAACCAGATGGCACCATTTTCTTGTTTTTAAAATATATGGATAGCCAGGGTCACACTCCAACACTCAGACATTTTTTACAAAAAATGCATTTGTGTGAGTCCACCAGAACATAAGGCAGTAGGGATGACCACGTGTTCTCTTGATAAGTCTGTGAGTTTTACAATTTTCCTGTTCTGCTAAGCATTCAAAATGTAACGAGTAATTTTGGGTGTCAGGGAAAATGTATGGAGTAAAAAGTACAATATTTTCTTTAGGAATGCAGTGAAGTAAAAGTAAAAGTTGTCAAAAATATAAATAGTAAAGTACAGATACACCCAAAAATGACTTAAGTAGTGCTTTAAATATTTTTACTTAAGTACTTTATACTACTGCCAGTACTCCTTAGCTGGCTGTAACGGCTGTCGGGAGAGAGAGTAGACCAAGGCGCAGCGGAGTTAGTGTTCATCATGATTTTAATTAACGTAAGAACACTATACAAAACGGAACAAAAACACGACAGCAAAACAGTCCTGTTAGGAAATAATCTAACAGAAACAATCCCCCACAAAAACCCAAAGGAAAAACAGGCTCCTTATGTGTGACTCCCAATCAGCAACAACGAACAACAGCTGTGCCTGATTGGGAGCCACACACGGCCCAACACAAAGAAATACAAAACTATAGAAAAATGAACATAGAACGCCCACCCAATGTAACACCCTGGCCTAACCAAAAATAAAGAACAAAAACCCCTCTCTATGGCCAGGGCGTTACACCGGCCCACAAGAATGGAATGGTCTACCGTATCAAAAGCTTTGGCCAAGTCAATAAAAATAGCAGCACAACATTGCTCAGAATTAAGGGCAATGGTGACATCACTGAGGACGTTTAAGGTTGCAGTGACATCCATAACCTGAGCGGAAACCAGATTGCATACCAGAGAGAATACTACAGACATCAAGAAAGCCAGTCAGTTGATTATTGACACGTTTTTCCAACACTTTTGATAAACAGGGCAAAATAGAAATATGCCTATAACACCATATGATGTGAAATGTATCTTACTGGGAGAATTTCAGTATTTTGAAAGTTACATATCTTGAAAACTAGATTTTTGGGGTGGAATTTTCCTTTATTGAATCATGCAGGGTGACACCCAATGCTTGCCATCCATCCCAGCCCCACAGGCAGGCAATGACCCTGAGCAGGTTCTTCACTCTCCCTTTGGAATGCAGTGTATTCTGCAGAACACTAAAAACAATGTCATACTGTCACGCCCTGACCTTAGAGTGCCGCTTTATTTCTCTATTTGGTTAGGTCAGGGTGTGATGTGGGGTGGGCATTCTATGTTATCTATTTCTTTGTTTAGGCCGAGTAGGGTTCCCAATCAGAGGCAGCTGTCTATTGTTGTCTCTGATTGGGAATCATACTTAGGCAGCCTTTTCCCACCTGTGTTTGTGGGTAGTTGTTTTCTGTTTTGTTATTCTGTACCTGACTGAACTGTGCACTTTCGTTTTTCCCTTATTTTGTTTGAGTGTTTTTTGATAATAAAAATCATGAACACTTACTACGCTACGCTTTGGTCCACTCCTTCCGACAAAACCCGTTACACATACACCACTTAGATGTTAACAGCATCATTAAATCACCTCCTGGCAAGATTTTATCCCAAATATTATAGTTCAGGCCCACTTAAAAACAGAAAGTCCTTTTGGCTGCAAAATGTCCACAACTCATCTTGCATTTTCATCAAGCAGAAAAGCACAACTCACACGTGTGGGACTAGTTCTGACACCCCAAATGTTCTTCTTTCAGCAGAATGGATGGGATGAGGAATGTAGAGATGGCTTTACAGGACTCTCAGGCCCATTTCTCATCTCAGACAGCAAATCCATTCTGCCCTCATTTCTCAGACCCTGCCTGTAGAGCTGAAGAGGAAGAAGTCAGTTGAAATCATCAGAGAGATCTTTTCCATTTGACCTCTACCAAGTCACTTTGTAAAAGGACCTTTATGGAAGGCCAGAGTACATTGGAGATTGAGGAGTATAGATTGAATTTCATGGCTTTTTATGTGTGAACTTGAGATACTTTATACAGTTTATTTTGACTCCATTGATTCAACTCCAGTATATCTAGCTAACTTCCCTAACTCATTGGCATGCTTAATTGGGAAATTAATGCATGACATTTAAAGGGATGAGATTGAAGAAGAAAATGATAAAGCAGGTAGGAAAAGACAGTGAAAATAATGAGTCTCCTTTTTGAAAATTAACAGCAATAACTTAATGAATGCATTGGATTCTATCAGTTTGAATGGAGGGGGAAATTAACCATTTTAATGGTAATTTTCCAAGCTCTGTAAAATAAATGACATCAGTTGCCGTCTGACAATTATTCAAATTCAAATTATTATTCAAATTATCATCATAAGTACATGACGAAGATAACATTGTTTTTTTGGACATTTGTAATGGGGTTATTAATCAGCACCTGTTAAAGTGTTCTTTGTGCTCGGTCATATTAGTGGAAGTGAAAGTCAAACATTAATTGGAGAGCGATGTGAATGATGTTTAATGGCTTTAAGGTCAACTTAGTATGTGGTCTCACAGTCTTCATGGCCATAGAGTTGGCCAACTGAACATATACAACATGTGCATTACCAGTGATTTGCAATAGGTATTCATTTGTCGGTTTCTTCTTGCATAAAGTTCCAATAATAAAAAATAAAAAAACGTATACTTTTTCGCGCTTGTGGATTGATCAAGTATTTAAATCCGTAGGAATATAGAACACATATTATTGACAAGTGTGTAATGTATTCCTCAGCCAAATCCTGTTGAATATTATCCTTCCACACGTTATGTGAGGGTGGCAGATGGTAAGTCTCTGGCTGTCGTTGGGAAATGGAAATAATACAAGCAGTTGACTAAAAGCGAACAAACACCCTCTAAATAGTGAGAGTCAAATATAGTGATATACAGTGAGCTCCAAAAGTGTTGTGACAATGACACATTTTTTGTTGTTTTGGCTCTGTTCTCCAAAACTTTGAAGTTGAAATGATACAATGACTATGAGGTTAAAGTGCAGACTGTCAGCTTTAATTTGAGTGTATTTTTTTCCATATCGGTTGAAACAGTTTAGAAATTACAGCACTTTCTGTACATAGTCCCCCTATTTTAGGGGACCAAAAGTATTGGGACAAATTCACTTATACAGTATGGGTATTCAAGTAGTAGGTGCCTGGCGCACCGGTTCGAGTGTCAGGAACTGCAACACTGCTAGGTTTTTCACACTCAACTGTTTCCTTTTTGTATCAAAAATGGTCCACCACACTAAGGACATCCAGCCAACTTGACACAACTGTGGGAAGGATTGGAGACAACGGGGGGAGGGGGGGGGGGGGGGTTCAACTAAATATTAGGAATACTCAGTGTAGATCATCTGCCAAAAGTCTGGCGTTTGCAAAAATATCCTTTTACCTGTATTTTATCTTTATTGTTGTTGATGTACAGTATGGCATGGTGTATGCCTTCCTACTATTTAGTTAGTGGTTGTCTGTCTTCATTTGTGACCATATACCACATTCCAACATCAAAGAAAGTGTTCAGGAAAACAGAGACCAAGACTGTTTTGCAGTCAGTCAGTCAGTCAGGTACAGTATGTTCCAACATACAGTAAGAAAGTACGGATCGGTGACCCCCCCACGGGACGGTTGAGCTAACGTGCGCTAATGTGATTAGCATGAGGTTGTATGTAACAATAACATTTCCCAGGACATAGACATATGATATGGTCAGAATGCTTAAATTCTTGTTAATCTAACTGAACTGTCCAATTTACAGTAGCTATTACAGTTACATGCTATTGTTTGAGGAGAGTGCACAGTTATGAACTTGAAAATGTATCAATAAACCAATTAGGCACATTTGGGCAGACTTGATACAACATTTTGAACAGAAATGCAATGGTTCATTGGATAAGTCTAAAACTTTGCACATACACTGCTAAATTGCACCTAAACTGAAATAATATATTGTGGCCTTTCTCTTGCATTTCAAAGATGATGGAACAAAACAACAACAACAAAAAATGCATGTTTTTTTTATTTGTATTATCTTTTACCAGATCTAATGTGTTATATTCTCCTAGATTCATTTCACATTTACACAAACTTCAAAGTGTTTCCTTTCAAATGGTATCAAGAATACGCATATCCTTGCTTCAGGTCCTGAGCTACAGGAAGTTAGATTTGGGTATTTCATTTTAGGCAAAAATTGAAAAGAAATTTGATCAGGTTAACCTAACAGGTTAAGAGGTTAAATCGCTGATATTTTCTTATTATATCGTTATCCTAAGGACTAGGCAGTCAGCCCTGTGGGCAGGTAAGGTCTACCAGGTATGGTCTACACCTAGGCCCATACAATGTGTAGGCTACAGCACTGTAATTACAGTAGCTGACTAGCTGCTTATATAGGATAACATAAGGTTATATGATATACAGTGCATTCGGAAAGTATTCAGACCCCTTCCCTTTTTCCACATTTTGTTACATTACAGCCTTATTCTAAAATTGATAAAATATTATTCATTAATTTACACACAATACCCCATAATGACAAAGAAAAAACAGGTTTTTAGAAAATGTTGCTTATTTATTAAATATAAAAAACTGAAATACCTCACATACATAAGTATTCAGACCCTTTGCTATGAGACTTGCAATTGAGCTCAGGTGCATCCAGTTTCCATTGATCATCCATGAGATGTTTCTACAACTTGATTGGAGGCCACCTGTGGTAAATTCAATTGGTTGGACATGATTTGGAAAGGCACACACCTGTCCATATAAGGTCCCACAGTGACAGTGCATGTCAGAGCAAAAACCAAGCCATGAGATTGAAGGAATTGTCTGTAGAGCTCTGAGACAGGATTGTGTTGAGGCACAGATCTGGGGAAGGGTACCAAAAAATGTCTGCAGCATTGAAGGTCCTCAAGAACACAGTGGCCTCCATCATTCTTAAATGGCAGACGTTTGGAACCACCAAGACTCTTCCTAGAGCTGGCCGCCCGGCCAAACTGAGCAATAGGGGGAGAAGAGCCTTGGTCAGGCAGGTGACCAAGAACCCGATGGACAGAGCTTCAGAGTTCCTCTGTGGCGATGGGAGAACCTTCCAGAAGGACAACCATCTCTGCAGCACTCCACCAATCAGATCTTTATGTTAGAGTGGCCAGATGGCAGCCACTCCTCAGTAAAAGGTGCATGACAGCCCTCTTGGAGTTTGCCAAAAGGCACCTAAAGGATTCTCAGACAATGAGAAACAAGATTCTCTGGTCTGATGAAACCAAGATTGAACTCTTTGGTCCGAATGCCAATTGCCACATCTGGAGGAAACCTGGCACCATCCCTACGGTGAAGCATGGTGGTGGCAGCATCATGCTGTTGGGATGTTTTTCAGCGGCAGGGACTGGGAGAATAGTCAGGATTGAGGGAAAGATAAATGGCGCAAAGTACAGAGATCCTTGATGAAAACCTGCTCCAGAGCACTCAGGACCTCAGACTGGGGAGAAGGTTCACCTTCCAACAGGACAATGACCCTAAGCACACAGCCAAGACAACGCAGGAGTGGCTTTGAGACAAGTCTCTGAATGTCCTTGAGTGCTCCAGCCAGAGCCCGGACTTGAACCGGAACGAACATCTCTGTGGAGATCTGAAAATAGTTGTGCAGTGACACTCCCCATCCATCTGACAGAGCTTGAGAGGATCTGCAGAGAAGAATGGGAGAAACTCCCCAAATACAGGTGTGCAAAGCTAGTAATGTCATACTAAAGAAGACTATTTAAAATATATACATATATTTGACCTTTATTTAACTAGGCAAGTCAATTAAGAACAAATTCTTATTTACAATGACAGCTGTAATCGCTGCAAAACGTGCTTAAACAAAGTACTGAGTAAAGGGTCTGAATACTTATGTAAATGTGATATTTTCGTTTATAATTTTCTAAAAGTTTTCAAAAATTTCTAAAAACCTGTTTTCATTAATGGAATTGTGTGTAGATTGAAAAAACGATTCAATGCATTATAGAATAAGGCTGTTACATAACGAACTGTGGAAAAAAGTCAAGGGGTCTGAATACTTTCCGAATGTGGGAACAAATTATCAAAGCCCAAAGCGTTAATTGTGTGTGTGTTTTTCATAAATGTGGAGTCAATCTGGTTTGAGGGATACTGACACTGTTGACCAATGAATCACCACAATAGTCCGGTCTGTTCTATCAGACTGATTATCTAGAGGCGGGAGGAATGGGCGGCGGCAGCCAAGGTACTTCCCGCCCCGTGGGTGTGTTTAACGCAAGTGTAGGCATTGCATCCACCTGCCAGCGCGTTTCCTCAGCAGTCAGGAGCGAATGCACTTTTACCAGGAACACTTTCTGCGTGTGAAGACGACTTTCAGACAAAGAGGAATACTTAAAATTGTCGGTTTTCCGGGATCTGTCACATTGGACCTGTCACAACTCGTCATTAAACTTTCACGAAATTGATCTGGAGAGACGTTTTCAGCTGCTCCTCATGAGCATTGTACTGGGCAGCAATAAACACACCGGGCTCAGGTGTAACTCTAAAGACTGTCCTGCAACGGCACCCGGATCTTATACATTTTAAACTTGGAGACGAGAGGCGAACGATTTCGTGGAATTCTGTTAGTTTTTTCGATGACTTGTAAGGTTGGACTTGGTCTCAAAGTTATTTGTGGAGAGTAAAGTGACAATCAGGTAATTATTCATAACGTTACCCTTACGAAAAAAGATTGCAGTCTGAGTGCGTTATAACTGCAGTTAGAGTGAATCATTACTGCAGTATCCTGCAAATACTGTGTCCAAAATAAAAAATGTTTACTCTAGTGTACTACAGTTATAACTGCAGTGTAACTGTAGTTAGAGAGCAATATAACTGCAGTTCAGCTGCGTCCAAAATACCACAGTCGACTGCAGTTACTGCACTTTTACTGCAGTTTAAAAACTGCAGTACTTTTTTGTAAGGGTAAAGCTTTGCGTTCAAACAGCCTACAATTTGCACACAGCACTGACATTATTTACTGGTGGGTTACATTGAACATGTTGTTGCTCCAAAACAGCTGTGACAAAATGGGTCTAATAAGTTCTGTACTTACATTACAACTGTTACATTTTTGTTGTTGTTGATTAGGCTTAGCCTGTATGAAAAACAGCTTAATGTGGCTAGTTAAATTAGGCTTTAATAATGTACATTTCAATTTAAGTGTGACAGCCAATGCTGGGCACTTCGACTTTGTTATAAACGTGTATGACATGCCATGTCAGTGAGTTTTACCATTTAGAAAATATTTTTTATTTAACCTTTATTTAACTAGGCATGTCAGTCTTATTTTCAATTACGGCCTACCCCGGCCAAACCCGGACGACGCTGGGCCAATTGTGCTCAGCCCTATGGGACTCCCAATCACGGCCGGATGTGATACATCCTGGAATCGAACCAGGGACTGTAGTGACACCTTTTGCACTTAGACCACTGCGCCACTCGGGAGCCGTGCCACGCTTTAAAGGAGTTTTCTTTTTTTCCCCCTGTGCACTCATGTGCTGGAACAACTAACGTTACCAGCTGCAGATCTACCTGACAAATTAGTAGCTTTATGTCGCACAACTCAACACAGGTAGTATTGATAATGAGTGTCTCCAGTTTTCAATATAGCATAATATTTCAACGATTGTTCACATTGATTCTGCAATAGCCTAGGTGTTTTCTTTTTAGAATAAAAATACGTACGGGATTTAGTCATCCACAAAGGTTATTTTGTCTCTGGTAAAAGTGCACAAATCATTAGAAGCGCACACCTCTCTAAGAAAGCAATGTAGCATACCCACACCCGAAAGAATGCAGAAAGTATGAAATCCTACTTTTAGTATACGATCCCAATAGCCCGCTGAATTTTCAAGCGCGGCTGCCGCTGGACCAAGCAGAGGGTGAGTGGCTAAAAGCGAGTTTTAATAGTGGTCTTTACCGTCTTTCGGCCGGTAAATCATGCTCAACGTGGTAATTGTCTTGATTCGCGATACAGCAATAAGTAATGTTTGCTGTCAAAAACACATGCAAGAACTGAGAACAGACAATTAGGCAACACCTCTGATAAAATGCATTAGCGAGGAACCGTACAAAATGATATATTATTATAGGTTAGTCTGTCGACATTTGAACAAAAAATACTTACCTAATGTAAAAGGGATGACATGCCAATGAACCGATGGGGTGGGTGGGGGATGAGATGCCTTAATGTAGGTGTCATGTTTATTCTACATTTTAATCCTTTGATGAGAACCATGCCAAGGCTACTGAGCTTCATTCCTATATTTAGCTCTAACGAATTTATGTTTATGTTTTCAAGTGTAGGCCCACGCTATTACACTGCTATTACACTTGTTGCACTTCAAGAACATAAAGAACATAAAGAGGAAGACATTGGGTCTGGACCTGTTAGATCATTTAATCAAATTAGAATTCCTAGGATATTGTACAAATGGAAAATCATGCACGTCTGTGTGTAACAGTGTGTGTGTGTGTGTGTGTGTGCTCCTGCGTGTGTTGATGTCTGTCTGTGTGGTGTGTGTGTCTGTTGAAATGTTATTTGTAAATAGTTGATTGTTTAATTTAATTTGCTTGTGTGAAGGAATCAGCCCCTGACTCAGAATAAACAGCTGCCCGGTTAACAAATTGTCCACAAATAGCTGAGGTTTGAACAGCTGGTTATACTCATAAATCCACCCTAACCAACCCGTTTGGTTAAAGGACCTCTTTTGAGCTGTAGGCTCTGGCCCAGCTCTCTAGCAGTCTGCATGTTGTGTTTGTGGTCGAAGTGCCCTTTACACTTGCAATCACATGCAGAGTGGTTGTATAGCCATCAAAATGTAAACGTTGTACATTGATGATGTGTACTCACTGAATCCAAGGTACATGTGATGTCATAGCACCCTGGGCTATGGGACACAGAAACTGCCTGTTATAGCTGAAGTAATAGCGCTATAGCTCCTTGACTGTGGGAATCAGGATAATGTGAAGGTTGACAGTGTCCATAAGAGCAGGACACTGTATCTAGTAGATGGCATGAGCCTGTTGGCCAAGCCTGAACATCCATGGATCCGTGCTTTATTATGGTGCACATAACCACAGTGGCATCTGCCCTACACTGTTAAAGCCATGAAATAAGACTAATAATAAGACTTACCCTAGATTTGAGTTTGGCAGTTTTTTTGTTGTTGTATCAAGTCTAGGCAACACCGTACTACCCTTAAAGGGGCAGTGCAGTCGAAACTTGATTTTCCTGCGTTTTATATGTATTTCCACACTGAGGTTTGGAATAATACTGTGAATTTGTGAAAAAGATCATAATTCCCTTTTAGTGTAAGAGTTGTTTGAAAAGACCACCAAACATTTCAGCTTGTTTGCATGGGTGTTTTTTTGGTATAAGTTAATAGGCCAATAACAAAGAGAGTTTGCCCTCCTCTCTGCCAATAACAGCCAGGTTTCAGGTTACATATCCCTCCCATTAGGCTCGTCCAATTAGACCCCTCACTCAGGCCACGCCCAGACATTTCTAGCAAAATTCTTGCTTGAAAAATAGCTTTTTGCTAAGAAGCTATTTTGGATTATTTTTTACCATTTAATTGAAAACAATCACAGTACATAATTGTTACCCAGAAATGATTTGATATTGAGATAAAAATGGCTGCATTGGACCATTAATAAAGCATGCAGTATTCTGCTTACCCTTTATAACTTGAGTGTATTGCCCATTCCTTTTAGGTATGGCTCCATTGCTACATTTTATCAATATGTTATTACAGTTTCAATCAACAATCCCAGTGGTTCTGGTAAGACTCTGGTTGATTTTATCTTCAATACTGTATTCTATTTTGTAGAGGTGCGATTACACCAGTGACAAGATTTTTTTCACTCTGGATTGTGTGAAGACAAGGTATAACCTTACATTATATGACTACATAATTACAGAGAAGTGCACAGGGTTTGTGATCTTGAAAGAGGAATGTGTTTGGTGGGACTAGAAGATAACAGCATATTCTTGCACAAGAGGCAGGGAACAATGGAGGAGACCAGCTTGATTTTCCCATCATTTTGTCACGAAAACATAAAGGTCAAAGGAATATCATAAGGTGAATGCACCAATTTGTAAGTCGCTCTGGATAAGAGCGTCTGCTAAATGACGTAAATGTAAATGTCAAATACGACCCTGGCCAAATGGAATTGGATTCTCTACTTTGGAAAGGTCCAATGGTCTGGGTGTAATCCCTAAACATCAGTGATGGAACATCAGATGTTCACAGCTCTCACAAAGAAGCTATCATCGTAAATACCACTGTGTAATACTTTTAGCAGCTAACGTTTTTCAAATGTTTAATTGTTGACCTCTTCTTTCCTCCAGTGTTCTGTGATTGTTCTTTACCTGGAGGTTGGTTCACCATGCTGTTGGCAGGTCTGTGGAAGGTCCACATGCTCCTGGCCCTGGTTGTCGGGGCTCTGTGCAATCACAACATCAACGACCCTCATGCTTCACCCCGCGTCTTCATCTCCTTCAAAGGTAAGAGGCAAACATCTCTGGTCTACCCCCTAGTGGTTTCTATCTGGAGTCTTGAATTCATGTAGTTCTCTCCTCTAATAGCTTCCTCCCGTTGTGTGGCATCATTAAAAGAATCACCGCATTTTCTGTTTTCTACTGCTCTGCACTGTGTGTGCACCCTTTGTGTGACTGATGATATGATAATCAGATAAATGGGACGATTCTGGCCTTGATAAGTGCTCTAGATTCCATAGGAAGAACTTCCAGCATGGTCATGAGTCATGTTGCACCGCAGATCCGTCATAGTGACCACTAACAAATCATGCGATTCTAATTTGCTTCCTCTCTTAAACATTCTGGCAGGGTCATTCTCAGCAACTGCTTCCACTTTACTATATTGAACAAATAATTAAAAACATAAACAAAGGAGAAAAAAAGCTTCAAATTGAGGTTAACAAAGACAACAGTGTATTTTTTAGAACATTTTTCCCTCTGATACAGAATGCTAGTTACGTGTCCTTGAATCAACATGATTAGATTCTCTGATGTTTTTGTAATGGAGAAGAACCAATCTAAAGGTGAAAGTGATGCATTAAAAAGACTTTGCCTGCAGCATATTAGCATGTAATGATAACACTATCATGGTCATTATCAGATCAGGGGTCCCTCTACAGAATGACACATCTCAGAGCTTTGTTCATGCACTTCAGTGGCCATGTAGATGAGGTGGGGTAGGGCTTGGGGGTTGTGGGGTTTGGAGGGAGCGTGTAGCGGGTATTACTGAGATCAAATTGCCTGGTTCAACCAAGCAGAGCGCTGTTTGTCCCTAAGGTCTGTCCCTCTCTCCAATCTAGCCTGCGATTAGCAGCCGTAGCAGCGCTAAGGGACTGAGCAGTGCCCCTGTTTGCTTTGGCTTCCATTTCCCAGGACTCCTGGGCTGGCACAGTTCAATATTAAAGGTTCTTTCCCTCTTTAATCAAGTCAGATTTAACACATCACTGAACACGTATCCAGAGCTCAGCATTTCTTTCATTCTTTTTTATCCAAATATCAATATACCCAGTTCTCTAGTTGAATATCTTCAAATATATTACTTTTACTCAACTGCATCAACAAAGTTGGTCTTTTCGTTTTTCGGTTGATTGTTTTTCTTAGAATGGATACATGATTATTATTTTTTTAAATTCTCAGAAGTGTGTCGTTTGAAATTGTGGCCCGCTCTTTATTCACCTGCAATACTTTTTTGGCAAATCCAGCAGTATTGTTTGCTGATGAGCAGACACAGAGGAGAACCTGGCTCTCTTGCTTACCTGTTTGTTTTGCTACCCAGTCATGATGCATTTCACAGTCTACTGACTCTGCTTTTCTCCTAAGCTCTGGAGAGAGCCTTTTCCCCCTTCAATATTGTGATTCACCCACTTAATTGCTTTTCTAGTACCTTCTAAACCCCACATTGACAAAGCAGCTGCACTTTCCACCTTGCATTAAAGTGTTTTAATTATTCACTACAGTTTCAGGGATCCATTTACTATTGACTGGCGATGTAGGTTATTTTTATAGATCGTACTTACTAACTAGATTTTTAGCAACAAGTTTGAGATTTCTCTTTATGGCACCCTTTGATGTTTTGGCTATGGGCTTTGACACGGCATAACATTTATATTGCAGTGGAGGCTCCTCAGAGGAGGAAGGGGAGGACCAACCTCCTCAGTGAATTTCATAAAAAAATACTTAAACATAAAAAAAGTTATCCTTTTTAGATAAAACTAAACAAAATATATTCACGTCACCAAATAATGGATTAAAACACACTTTTTGCAATGAAGGTCTAGAGTAGCCTCAGCAGCAGTCTGTATGGTAGAACAACGGTCTAGCCGGAGAACAGATCGCTTTCGTCCTCCTATGGGTACATTGAGTTCAATACAAAACCTAGGAGGCTCATGGTTCTCACCCCCTTTCATAGACTTACACAGTAATTATGACAACTTCCGGAGGACGTCCTCCAATCTATCAGATCTCTTGCAGTATGAACTGACATGTTGTCCACCCAATCAAAGGATCAGAGAATTAATCTAGTACTGAAAGCATAAGCTACAGCTAGCTAGCACTACAGTGCATAAAATGTGGTGAGTAGTTGACTCAAAGAGAAAGACAATAGTTGAACAGTTTTGAACAAATTCATTTCTTCCAAAATGAAGGAGAAGCAAGAGAGAGAGATTTCATAATTTTGTTTCACTATCAGTTTCAAATCAAATCAAAGTTTATTTGTCACGTGTGCTGAGTACAACAGGTATAGACCTTACAGTGAAATGTTTACTTACAGGCTCTAACCAATAGTGCAAAAAAGGTATTAGGTGAACAATAGGTAAGTAAAAAAATAAAACAACAGTAAAAAGACAGGCTATATACGGTAGCGAGGCTATAAAAGTAGCGAGGCTACATACAGACACCGGTTAGTCAGGCTGATTGAGGTAGTATCTATATGTAGATATGGTTAAAGTGACTATGAATATATGATAAACAGAGAGTAGCAGTAGCGTAATTAGAGGGGTTGGCGGGTAGTGGGTGGTGGGAACCAATGCCGATAGCCCGGTTAGCCAAGTTGCGGGAGCACTGGTTGGTCGGCACAATTGAGCTAGTATGTACATGAATGTATAGTTAAAGTGGCTATGCATATATGATAAACAGAGAGTAGCAGTAGCGTAAAAGAGGGGTTGGGGGGGGCACACAATGCAAATAGTCCGGGTAGTCATTTGATTACCTGTTCAGGAGTCTTATGGCTTGGGGGTAAAAACTGTTAAGAAGCCTTTTTGTCCTTGACTTGGCACTCCAGTACCGCTTGCCATGCGGTAGTAGAGAGAACAGTCTATGACTGGGGAGGCTGGGGTCTTTGACAATTTTTAGGGCCTTCCTCTGACACTGCATGGTGTAGAGGTCCTGGATGGCAGGAAGCTTGGCCCCAGTGATGTACTGGGCCGTACGCACTACCCTCTGTAGTGCCTTGTGGTCAGAGGCCGAGCAATTGCCATACCAGGCAGTGATGCAACCAGTCAGGATGCTCTCGATGTTGCAGCTGTAGAACCTTTTGAGGATCTCAGGACCCATGCCAAATCTTTTTAGTTTCCTGAGGGGGAATAGGCTTTGTCGTGCCCTCTTCACGACTGTCTTAGTGTGTTTGGACCATTCTAGTTTGTTGTTGATGTGGACACCAAGGAACTTGAAGCTCTCAACCTGCTCCACTACAGCCCTGTTGGTGAGAATGGGGACGTGCTCGTTCCTCCTTTTCCTGTAGTCCACAATCATCTCCTTTGTCTTGGTTACGTTGAGGGATAGGTTGTTATTCTGGCACCACCTGGCCAGGTCTCTGACCTTCTCCCTATAGGCTGTCTCGTCGTTGTCGGTGATCAGGCCTACCACTGTTGTGTCATCTGCAAACTTATTGATGGTGTTGGAGTCGTGCCTGGCTATGCAGTCGTGGGTTCACTTACTTATCTAGCAAATGCAGCTAGCTAGTTTAGCCTACTCAAACACCCTGCTCAAACAGAGGGATGCTATGTTAGCTAGCTGGCTATGACTATCAAACACAACACTGAAACTCTTCCAAGTCAAGGTAAGATTTTGGTTTGACTAATTTATTGCCACCGGGCCCCGCTGGTGTATGTGCTAAACTGCTTACTGACTGTACACTGTAACGTTACTGCATGATTCTAGCGGGTTTACTAATGCATTAATTATATTAGCTATGTTGAGTATGACGTTAGCTAATATGGTGATAATGATGTAGGCTGTGTGTAGCGGTTATGATATGGTTTGGCTTGGAAAGGTTTTTTCTCCTGGTCACATACAGCTGATGTGTTGTGCATTGAAGTTCACAAGCAAAGGGTAAGGTGAGAGGAGTAGAGCGCATTGATGCGAGAAGGAATACAACGTGGCTGCTATGAAAGTGAACTGTGTTTACGCGTGATCAGGGGTGTATTTATTCTGCCGGTTCTGTTAAAAAACTTTCTTAAACTGAAGCAAGCTGAACGAAACTGGAATAAACATACCTGAATTTGTCCAATAGAAACTCTTGTTTGCAACTGTTGGACTAATGATTACACCCTAGATCAGTTAGATGCAGGCAAGAGTGTGCAAGGCGGTACTGAATGTGTGCACCTACGTTTTAAACTTTAATTCATAGGCTAGGTTGTAGCAACCTCATCATGGTTGTAGGAAAATTGTAATATCTTGTAGTAGCCTAAACCTATCGCTGTTACATTGAACTGTGTGAATGGAATATAAATTACAGTCATCCAATATGTCGTCCTCCCTCATCTTAAACGGCATCGACTGCCGCTGTTATATTGATATATTTTTATGTATGATATGCTCATTATGAAAGTGCCGTATAATGGTGCCGTATCATATTAAACATATCCCAAATTAAAAACTTTAAGCTGACATCCCTTCTTGGTTATTTAATGGTCTGGTCTCTAACTATTGTGAGGTTGGTTGCTTGCCAAAACCTGCTTACTCTGCTGCTCCCGAGAAGCGCTAAGGACCGTGACCTCTTACACAAGAGGCCCTCACTTGCCCATTAAACAGGTCGTACCTACGTGGAGAGTAAATCAAGAACCTCTTAATTGTTTTTTTCTTTCTACTTTGGTGAAATGCTTCCCCAGAGAACTTCACCTACAGATGCAAGCTCTTCATTTGATCACTCTTTTGTTGCTGAGAATTTTCCTCCACTTAAGGAAATGCAGATGAGCTTTGTGATTTACATAAATTCCCAGAAAACCAGCACTAACACACGGTTTATTAACATGATTGCACTTTTCATGTAGCTTATTTTTATCCAGCTAATCGCTTAACCACCCATCAAGCAACATTATGGACTACATGTTCAAATTCTGTTGCTGCAGGATTATTTCGCTACGACAATACTGGTGGAATTAAGATCCTACATCTCTATGATGCAGTCTGGTCTGGCCTACTGACTGAGTGTCAATTATATGAAGCCAAATGTGGAGCATGAAGCTCTGCTTTTGTAAATGAGAAAATGTTCAGCATTAGTATGTCTCAAGATATTCACTCTCAAGCTTGAATGTTAGAAAGGTTTACATATTGCACAAACAGGTATGTTTTGGAGCTAAATGTTTTGAACCACAATAGTGAGGATATTGCAAGTCTAGCCATCATCTGTAGCCAGTGAAAGCATGAGGTAAGAGCCCTGAAAGGGTAGACTTCGGTCAGGCTTATCACTGTCTCCTGCCCTGCACGATCACAGACAGGGTGAAGGACTTTGATAGCCAGAGCTGTGAAGTCCGCTTCAGTTAGGAAAGCTAATAGGAATCTGTGTAATCAATACCTCACAGCTCATTTAAATGGCCAACCTAACTTAGGCATAAAGAGAAGTGAGTCGCCATAGATAATCAATTGCACTCTATGGGGGTAGCTCAGACAAGACTGCTGTCGCCAACAATCCCCAAGAGGGTAATGTCTCCACCCGTCTACCGCCATAAGTCAGACTCTACCTGGAAAACTGGAGAATACAGTGAATTATACTGAACAAAAATATAAATCCACTGTGTAAAGTGTTCATGAGCTAAAATAAAATATCTCAGAAATGTTCCATATGCACAAAATTATTATTTCTCTCAAATTTTGTGCACAAATTGGTTTACATCCCTGTTAGTAAGCATTGCTTCTTTGCCAAGATAATCAATCCACCTGACAGGTGTGGCATATCAATAAGCTGATTAAACAGCGTGATCATTAAATCAAATCAAATCAAATTTTATTTGTCACATACACATAAAATCAAATCAAATGTATTTATAAAGCCATTCTTACATCAGCTGATATCTCAAAGTGCTGTACAGAAACCCAGCCTAAAATCCCAAACAGCAAGCAATGCAGGTGTAGAAGCACGGTGGCTAGGAAAAACTCCCTAGAAAGGCCAGAACCTAGGAAGAAACCTAGAGAGGAACCAGGCTATGAGGGGTGGCCAGTCCTCTTCTGGCTGTGCCGGGTGGAGATTATAACAGAACATGGCCAAGATGTTCAAATGTTCATAGATGACCAACATGGTCAAATAATAATAATAATCACAGTGGTTGTCGAGGGTGCAACACATGGTTAGCAGATGTTAATGCGAGTGTAGCGAAATGCTTGTGCTTCTAGTTACGACCATGCAGTAATATCTCACAAGTAATCTAACAATTTCACAACAACTACCTTATACACACAAGTGTAAAGGAATGAATAAGAATATGTACATAAAGATATATGAATGAACGATGGCCGAACGGCATAGGCAAGATGCAGTAGATGGTATAGAGTACAGTATGAGATGAGTAATGAGATGAGATGAGTAATGTAGGGTATGTAAACATTATATAAAGCGGCATTGTTTAAAGTGACTAGTGATACATTTATTACATCCAATTTTGAATTATTAAAGTGGCTAGAGATTTGAGTCAGTATGTTGGCAGCAGCCACTCAATGTTAGTGATGGCTGTTTAACAGTCTGATGTCCTTGAGATAGAAGCTGTTTTTCAGTCTCTCGGTCCCTGCTTTGATGCACCTGTACTGACCTCGCCTTCTGGATGATAGCGGGGTAACAGGCAGTGGCTCGGGTGGTTGTTGTCCTTGATGATCTTTTTGGCCTTCCTGTGACATCGGGTGGTGTAGGTGTCCTGGAGGGCAGGTAGTTTGCCCCCAGTGATGCGTTGTGCAGACCTCACTTCCCTCTGGAGAGCCTTACGGTTGTGGGTGGAGCAGTTGCCGTACCAGGCAGTGATGCAGCCCGACAGGATGCTCCCGATTGTGCATCTGTAAAAGTTTGTGAGTGTCTTTGGTGACAAGCCGAATTTCTTCAGCCTCCTGAGGTTGAAGAGGCGCTGCTGTGCCTTCTTCACCACACTGTCAGTTTGTCCGTGATGTGTACGCCGAGGAACTTAAAACTTTCCACCTTCTCCACTACTGTCCCGTCGATGTGGATAGTGGGCTGCTCCCTCTGCTGTTTCCTGAAGTCCACGATCATCTCCTTTGTTTTGTCTCTAAACAGGTGCACCTTGTGCTGGGGAGAATAAAAGGCCATACTAAAATGTTCAGTTTTGTCATACAACCCAATGCCACAGATATCTAAAATGTTGAGGGAGCATGCAATTGGCAGGCTGACTGCAGGAATGTCCACCAGAGCTGTTGCCAGAGAATTTAATATTAATTTCTGTACCAACGTTGTTTTAGATAATTTGACAGTACGTCCAACCAGCCTCACAACCGCAGACCATGTGTATGGCATCGTGTGAGGGCGAGCGGTTTGCTGATGTCAACTTATGAATTGAGTGCCCCATGGTGGCGGTGGGGTTATGGTATGGGCAGGCATAAGCTACAGACAACAAACACAATTGCACAGAGATACTGTAAGGAGATTCTGAGGCCCATTGTCGTGCCATTCATCTGCCGCCATCACCTAATGTTTCAGCATGATAATGCACGCCCCCATGTCGCAAGGATCTATATACAATTCCTGGAAGCTGAACATTTCCCAGTTCTTCCATGACCTGCATACTCACCAGACATGTCACCCATTGAGCATGTTTGGGATGCTCTGGATCGATATGTACGAGAGCGTGTTCCAGTTCATACCAATATCCAGCATCTTATCACAGCCATTGAAGAGGAGTGGGACAGCAGACCACAAACAACAGCCTGATCAACTCCATGCGAAGGAGATGTCGCGCTGCATGAGGCAAATGGTGGTAACACCAGAGACAGACTGGTTTTCTTATACACGACCCTACTTTAAAAAAAAAGTATCTGTGACCAACAGATGCATATTTGTATTCCCAGTCCTGTGATATCCATAGATTAGGGCCTAATTTATTTATTTAAATTGACTGATTTCCTAATATGAATTGGCACTAAATAAAATCTTAGAAATTGTTGGATGACCTCTTGACTTTTTTCACATTTTGTTATGTTACAGCCTTATTCGACAATGGATAAATGCAAATACAAATCGCTTCAATCTACACACAGTACCCCATAATGACAAAGCGAAAACAGGTTTTTAGATATTTTTTTTGTCCCCAAAAAATGAAAAAAACATATCTTATTTACATAAGTATTCAGACCCTTTGCTATGAGACTCGAAATTGATCTCAGGTTTATCCTGTTTCCATTGATCATCCTTGAGATGTTTCTACAATCTGGATTGGAGTCCACCTGTGGTAAATTCTATTGACTGGACATGATTTGGAAAGGCACACACCTATATATACAGTTGACAGTGCATTTCAAAGCAAAAACCAAGCCATGAGGTCGACGGAATTGTCCGTAAAGCTCTGAGACAGGATTGTGTCGAGGCACAGATTTGGGGAAGGGTACCAAAAAATGTCTGCAGCATTGAAGGTCCCCAGGAACACAGAGGCCTCCATCATTCTTAAATGGAAGAAGTTTGGACCCACCAAGAATCTTCCTAGAGCTGGCCCCTCGGCCAATTTGAGCAATCGGGGAAGAAGGGTCTTGGACAGGGATGTGACCAAGAACCCGATGGTCACTCTCACAGAGCTCCAGAGTTCCTCTGTGGTGATGGGAGAACCTTCCAGAAGGACAACCATCTCTGCAGCACTCCACCAATCAGGCCTTTATGGTAGAGTGGCCAGACTCCTCATTAAAAGTCACATGACAGCCCGCTTGGAGTTTGCCAAAAGGCACCTAAAGGACTCTCAGACCATAAGAAACAAGATTCTCTGGTCTGATGAAACCTAGATTGAACACTTTGGCCTGAATGCCAAGTGTCATGTCTGGAGGAAACTGGCACCATCCCTACGGTGATGCATGGTGGTGGTATCATCATGCTGTCAGTATGTTTTTCAGTGGCAGGGAATGTAGGATGGAGGCAAAGATGAACGGAGCAAAGTACAGAGATCCTTAATCAAAACCTGCTCCAGAGCACTCAGGACCTCAGACTGGGACTAAGGTTCACCTTCCAACAGGACAATGACCCGAAGCACACAGCCAAGACAACACAGGAGTGGTTTCAGGACAAATCTCTGAATGTCCTTGAGTGGTCTAGCCAGACCCCGGACTTGAACCTGATCGAACATTGCTGGAGAGACCTGAAAATAGCTGTGCAGTGACGCTCCCCATCCAACCTGACAGAGCTTGAGAGGATCTGCAGAGAAGAATTGGAGAAACTCCAAGAAGACTCGAGGCTGTAATCACTGCCAAAGGTGCTTCAATAAAGTACTGAGTAAATGGTCTGAAATCTTATGTAAATGTGATATTTTATTTTTATAAATTTGCTAAAGAATCAAAATGTCTTTTTTTTTGCTTTGTCATTATGGGGTATTGTGTGTAGATTGATGAGGAAAAAACTGTTTAATCAATTTTAGAATAAGGCTGTAACGTAACAAAATGTGTAAGACGTCAAGGGGTCTGAATACTTTCCGAATGCACGGTATGTAATACATTCAGTGTAAAGGCATTATTCCAGGTTTGGGTTTATTGGAGAAAGTTAAGATAAACCAAAGCCCTCCACTACTAAAGTGATAGCCAATGAATTACCATGCAAAAGTATTGTTTGAGAGAATACAGGCCTCCAACATGACAACTAATAAGTGATTGTTTACATGTAAGGCTCCTTGTAAATCCATTTACAGCAGATTACAACAGATTTAACCCTATCTGTGTTGTTTCACAGATTACCAGTGTTGTATTGCAGTTTGACAATACACATGGAGAATGACAAATCATTTTTACGAACAAATGCACTGATAGGCATTGCTCCAGGGACGCTTCTCCATTATGTTTTGGTATAGAATTCCCCTGCATGACAGATGAGCATAACCCTACTTTGTTGGCTCATATCCCCCCTCTGACATAATATGATAATAACAATGATGACACTAGTAGTAATATATGCTGTTTAGCAGACACTTTTATCCAAAGAGTCATGCATGCATCCATTTTTTTTAGGTATGGGTGGTCGCTGGAATTGAACCCGCTATCCTGGCGTTGCATCCGCCATGCTATACCAACTGAGCTACAGAGACATGTTATTGTTCATCCATTATGGGTGATCCTTGCTTATGGCTCAGCCTTTTGAGGTTTTAAACCACACATGAACCCTGGCTACAGCTGTGCTGTTTAATACGTAGCTTACTATGACTCACTAAATACTCATTGTTTGTCAAATAGAACGTCAGCTTTTGTTTATTGTTATTGTGAAACCATTGCAGATGCTGTATGCATATGTTTACAGAAAGTGTGAGTTGTGAATAAAAGCCATTAGTGTCTATATTATCCCAGCAAGGCCTCTAGGACACAGGCTCTTTACATTTGTCTGCTAAGATAAGGAGGCAAAGTAAACTTAAGGTGAGAATTAACAAAGGCACAGGGTCAAGAGGTACCACAGTTGTAAATAACATGACAGGACCAGGCTAGGTGGCGGTGACATAGCCCTCCCCCGCTGTGAGATGTGCTGACAAGACCATGGTGCACACTGGTATGTATATTCACATACGTATCATTGGTTGTGTTTGCTGTTTCTAGCTTCTAACTGCAATATTTTTGAAGTTATCTACCTCTACACACGGTCTCCCTCTCACCTTTTCCCTGGCGGGGTTAATGGAATTTGAAACAGTTGTTCTCAAGTGTAGTAGGAATTATGGGGTATGGTGGGAATGCTTGGGAATGCTGTGACATCACATGGGATTACTCCCTTTTTGGCATCCAGGACCAAATCCACGAAGAGGAGCAGGAATGTTGGTCACTGTGACCACCGTGGTTGGGATCGGGAATTCCATTGGTCGGTGTCTTAGAGCAGGAGGAAGCTTCACTGACTGACCACCGTGGTTGGGATCGGGAATTCCATTGGTCGGTGTCTTAGAGCAGGAGGAAGCTTCACTGACTGACCACCGTGGTTGGGATCGGGAATTCCATTGGTCGGTGTCTTAGAGCAGGAGGAAGCTTCACTGACTGACCACCGTGGTTGGGATCGGGAATTCCATTGGTAGGTGTTTTAGAGTAGGAGGAAGCTACACTGACTGACTGCCCCCGTCTTTCATTCACACTTCTCCTCTGCACCGTCCTCGTCCAGCCTCGAAGGTAACAGCAGGCTTCTATTTTTACTCTCTGGCTCCGTCTTTCTGTCTATTTCGGGTGCTGCCGGGGTTATAAACTTCCCTTCAGGGTTTAAAGCCCTGCACTCAGGACTTTCAATGCCCTTGAAGTCCAGTAGTGTTGTATCTGTAATGTAAAGTGTTAGTTGCCAGTGGGTTAACGCCGCAGAACCTGAACAACAACAGAGGAGGATTAGAAGCAGCTTAATACTGTCCATGCTGTTTACCAGTACTGTAATTTCCGGACTATTAAGCGCACCTGAATATAAGCCGCACCCACTGAATTAAAAAATAAATAATATTTTGAACATAAATAAGCCGCACATGTCTATAAGCCGCAGTTGCCTACCGGTACATTGAAACAAATTAACTTTACACAGGCTTTAACGAAACACGGCTTGTAACAAAAATAAATATGCTTTAACGAAACACGGCTTGTAACAAAAATAAATAGGCTTTAACGAAACACGGCTTGTAACAAAAAATTTAAAATTAGCAGTAAGCTTTAGTTGTCTTTTTGCACTGAGTCAATTCCTCACGCTGCTGTTTCCAACGTCTTATCATCGACTCATTAAGACCAAGCTCCCGTGCAGCAGCTCTATTTCCTTTTCCAACAGCCAGATCAATCGCCTTCAACTTGAAAGCTGCATCATATGCATTTCTCCGTGTCTTTGCCATGATGAGGGTGACAAAATGACTACCGTAATCAGAATGATGGGAAGTTTGAGAGCGCTCGATTTAATCTAAACAGTAAACAAAAAAGTTGTTTGACCTTAACCCGTTCGGCAATTTCATTGGTCTAATGAAAGCTTCATGCCGCCAAAAAACTGAGCACGTCACAGAATGTGTTTTTTTGGATAAAAAAAAAATTGAAAGCTGGAAAAATCCATATATTAGCCGCGCCATTGTTTAAGCCGCGAGGTTCAAAGCCTGGGAAAAAAGTTGCGGCTTATAGTCCCGAATTTACGGTAGTTGTTTTCCTTTTTATAAATGTGGGTGTCAGTTCTTCTTCCAGCTGATCCTCCAGTGGTTCCCTCTCACCGCCTCCACTAGTCAATGTTTACACCATTACAACATTCATACAGAATCCAGACAGCAGCCCCATTGTTCATTTAGGAATACGTTAGAGGACAGAGTTTGCTCATCCTGAACTCCTATTATCACTGCTGACCTGATTATAAATGACAGCATGTTACTGCTGTGGGAGGTTTTCTTTATTATCACTGGTGCCAGCATCTGTGATAGCAGAGCCTATTGGCTGTGTGTATGAGGCTAATGCAACATGATCTACTCTACTCCAGGCAGTCATTGCTAGCAGCTCCATGGACAGCTTCCAGTACATACCTGTCTCTCCCTGTTGCCCTGATTGTCATGGCACCTCAAGGGTTCACTTACAGCCACACCTTCACACTGGCTGACTGTGTCTTATCACTCCAATGGACCACAAGACATGTTGTTGATCCTATGAAACCAAACCACATTCCCTTGCATCTGGCACAGATGAAAACGTTTGGCTATATTGTCTAATTACATTTAGCAGGCCTTCCTGGTCCCTGTTGCAGTGGTAGAGAGGTAATGACTGACAAAGCATTAAAAAACGCTATTACTTTGGCCCTGACCCAGACCTCAGTTTCCCCCCACAGCAGCTATACTTATTGAGAAATACTGTGCTCCACTAAATGTCAGGCACATAGAGACCATCTGTAATACAATGGTTAACCATTGAACAGCGGCCGCTGGAGGCCAGTGGTTATGTGGAAACACTTCCTGGTCTTTCCCTTCTCTCTGGGCTGTAGGTTCGGATTCATAATACACTCATCAAGAGTGTCACTTCTGTCAGGAAAGCAAGTCTCACTGTGTCAGATGCATATTGTGTGTATACAAAAATGTGTGTGTGCGTGTGTGTATGAGAGGCGGAGAGAGAGAGTGTTGAAGCTCTATGTCTCTAGGTCAGTAGATTGAGCTCTTGTGTTCCAAAACCAGTGTTAATCCTCCACTGTGGTCCACATTACCCACAGGAGGGAGGGGTGGGTGGCATGAGTCCCCCCCTACACCTGCTCCCTGACCTCACCCCCTTACCCCCTCACCCCCTTATCTCCTCAGCCCTCCCCCCGCCCACGTCAGGTGGTAGAGGGGTTTGTGATGCCAACAGGGTCACACGTGGGGGAGTGGTTCTGCACACACTGTCCTTAAATCCAGTTGTAATATTGTGTCGGGGAATGATGATGCCACTTTCTCTCTCAAAATAAAACATCACAGTGGTCACCATGTCATTTCATATCTGTGCCAGCCAGACATTAGTACTGCACCCTTACTATCAGCTTCTGACTCCTCTGGATTTGGCAAATCTGTTCTGTTCACTCATCTTCATGTGTTGCTCATTAAAAGCACATTGTAGTTTTTATGACTGTCCATGAATTGCGGTCATTGAAGTGCAGGGTTATAGAATTGCTTTTATAGAATCTTGCTGGCTGGCACTTGAGTCTGCAAGTAGCTTACCTAAGTCCACATGGCCATGTAGTTTTTAAGAGAATATCTATCCGAATTCACTTACTTAAGTGGTCCACCTTTTTTTATGCTGATAAAGTGTTGGAGCTTCCCTCTGGAATATATTGGGGTTAAATAAGAGTTAGCAGCGTTGCTCAATGCGTGAACATCTGGGCCAAACTTCAGAATGATAGATGCTGATAAAGTCTCTTGTTGACACTTTCTGTCGCGTTGTGTAATCTCTTAGGTGTCTGTGCACATGCACACGTGTGTGAGTGAGTGAGTGTGTGTGTGTGTGGTGTGTGTGTTTTTCATTAAGTATGTAAACAGATTCTATGGAGGAACAGGAGACGCAGGCAGAGTCAATCCCCACTGTGCTCGGCATGGAACTTAACTTGTAGCGAAAGGATTATTCTGGGGAGGGAAACTGAAGGTGACAGTGTATCGTCTAAATATAGTCCAGCCTGTCTCTGGGGTTCAGTTTCCTGGTGCCCTGCCCTCTCTCCTTCTCCCACTCCCTATCTTCTTCTCCCACTCCCTCTCTCTTCCATTGACAAGTGAACAGCAGTAAATGCAAAGGGAGTGGAGTGTTTGGAATTCCTGGAGTAGCAATGGTGCTCTCTTTTAGCACACAGGGGAACTGAGCTGCAGTGTGTGTGGTGTTCCCTCCCTGGTGAGGCTTTCACCTGTGGACATCCGCTGGGCTCGGGTTCCTGATTCTGTCAGAGCCCTGTCTTGATTGAAACCGAGGCCCAATGTTGTCTGTCTGTCTGTCTGTCTGTCTGTCTGTCTGTCTGTCTGTCTGTCTGTCTGTCTGTCTGTCTGTCTGTCTGTCTGTCTGTCTAGCTCCTCTTTCACGGCCATGCTGTTTGCTGTTGCATCTGTTGCTCCCTCGCCGTGTTGGAAAATACCATCAATCCAGATAATATGAATTACTTTTTCCCTATGGTACCAGACCAGTGGGGCCTGTACACCTTTGTTTTTAATTTTAAAATACGCACTCACACAGTTTCACTCTTTATTCAACTAGAATAACAGAAAAGCAGAACCAGACCATCAATTAAAAGCAAAGCAGAAACAATGTTAGCCTTTGATATTGTGAAGATTACACTGAGCCTCTTACAGAGAAAATACACAGACATGTGAAGGGTAAATGATGGCACATGTTCCAAATGAATGCTATTAAGACTGTACCTCATTGTTTCCTTTCATCAAAATGGTTGCTATGGTTCTCTTCAGTGGATACAGTTTTCTCAGAGCTGAAATCCAAGCAGTCTGCTAGCTAAGTCAGTCTACAGTACCCAGTGATGGCTTGTATGTAGACAGACTTGCTTAGAGAGCAAGTGATTTTATTCTCACCAAAAATACAATACAGAAATTGATAGATAATTTATTGTTTCCAGAAACTACCTTTCTTTCAGCACCAGCTTGTTGGGTTAAACTTAAGCAATGAGACTAAACTGTCTAACAGACCCACAGGGTTTCACCCTTGAAGGTCACTCTTTTCTAGGTGGCATAATTGGCACTTCCTGTGGGATTTGGTGGCTTTTCTCACCAGTGAAAACAGGTGAGGATAAACAGGTCTAGAAATCCTGTATGGCTTTGTCCCGTTGTACACAATGCTCTGTTCTCAGATTGAGATCCAAACCACGGTGTATTCTTACATTTACATTTTAGTCATTTAGAAGACGCTCTTATCCAGAGCGACTTACAGTAGTGAATGCATACATTTCATTTCATGCATTTTTTGTTGTTGTTGTGCTGGCCCCCCTTTGGGAATCGAACCCACAACCCTGGCGTTGCACACACCATTCTGGCGTTGCAAACACCATGCTGTACCAACTGAGCCACAGGGAAGCAAAAGTAAAGAGTATTTTTCCAAGCTTGATTTTGGTCAACTAACTATATTTTCGAGCCAGCCAGGAGTCAAACCTAGAATCTTCTGATCCGTAGTCAGACACGTTATCCATTGCGCCACTGGCCCCGTCTTGGATGTGGCGCTGCCCCTGTGGAAGATAAGATTTAGATGTCAGCGAGAATAATAGTACAGAGGGATTAGTTGTCTAATAATTCCCCCTAAACCTGAGCTGAGGCTGGAAGGCTACTTGAAAACAGAATCCCGGTGCAAGTGAGGCTATTATAACAGGATCATCTCAAAGTGCTCAGGTTTACTGGAATGGTCGGAAAAATAGAGAATGAGGGAGGGACAGACAGACAGGGAGAGTGAGAGAGACAGAGTGAGAGAGCCTGTATGCAGTGACCCAGACAGAGATCAAGTGCAGCTTGACTGAGCCATGACCTTCACAGGCTTCTTTGTCTTGTCATTTGGATACAGGGAGAATGCAGCTCCAGCTCTAATCCAACTCAAATTACCACAATGGCTCATGACAGCAGTCTAGTGCTTCCTTAGATCAAGAGGCCGCCGTCTCACTGTACTGCACACTGGACACTGTACTGAGCACTGGAGCATTGGAGGGGAGATGGCAATGCACTGGGAAAAGTGTGAGGCGGCAATGACTGTAGTGTTGGGGACAATATTCATGACATGGTGATGGTGATACATTTTTATCCTCCAACTGCTCAAGGGAATCTCTCTCTAACTGGTTCATTTCAGGGTGAGAAGAAGATTGTTGCATATCGCTCCTGGCTTTCATGGTAGCTACTTCTGTTGTTTTTACCAGTTAGTAATTGACTAAATCTCAAACTTCTCTCTCTCTCTCTCTCTCTCCTCTCTCTCTCTCTCTCTCTCTCTCCTCTCTCTCTCTCTCCTCTCTCTCCTCTCTCTCTCTCTCTCTCTCTCTCTCCTCTCTCTCTCTCTCTCTCTCTCTCTCAGCAGTATGGGGAGCACGTTAAGGGCCAAAAACATCCTCTGAAAATGTGTCCAGCTGGATTATCCATTTATTAGTTGATGTTTGTCATTATATTTCAGGAGTTATGCCACGTAACATGGGGTATGGACTTACCCCATACCCTATCTGTCGTAAACAAATAGGATGGTACAGCCCTCTTACATACATGTACACAACTCCTTTCTCCCAGAGGTCAGCTACAGTGAGGGAAAAAAGTATTTGATCCCCTGCTGATTTTGTACGTTTGCCCACTGACAAAGAAATGATCAGTCTATAATTTTAATGGTAGGTTTATTTGAACAGTGAGAGACAGAATAACAACCAAAAAAATCCAGAAATACGCATGTCAAAAATTTTATAAATTGATTTGCATTTTAATGAGGGAAATAAGTATTTGACCCCCTCTCAATCAGAAAGATATCTGGCTCCCAGGTGTCTTTTATACAGGTAACGAGCTGAGATTAGGAGCACACTCTTAAAGGGAGTGCTCCTAATCTCAGTTTGTTACCTGTATAAAAGACACCTGTCCACAGAAGCAATCAATCAATCAGATTCCAAACTCTCCACCATGGCAAAGACCAAAGAGCTCTCCAAGGATGTCAGGGACAAGATTGTAGACCTACACAAGGCTGGAATGGGCTACAAGACCATCGCCAAGCAGCTTGGTGAGCAGGTGACAACAGTTGGTGCGATTATTCACAAATGGAAGAAACACAAAAGAACTGTCAATCTCCCTCGGCCTGGGGCTCCATGCAAGATCTCACCTCGTGGAGTTGCAATGATCATGAGAATGGTGAGGAATCAGCCCAGAACTACACGGGAGGATCTTGTCAATGATCTCAAGGCAGCTGGGACCATAGTCACCAAGAAAACAATTGGTAACACACTACGCCGTGAAGGACTGAAATCCTGCAGCACCCGCAAGGTCCCCCTGCTCAAGAAAGCACATATACATGCCCGTCTGAAGTTTGCCAATGAACATCTGAATGATTCAGAGGACAACTGGGTGAAAGTGTTGTGGTCAGATGAGACCAAAATGGAGCTCTTTGGCATCAACTCAACTCACCGTGTTTGGAGGAGGAGGATTGCTGCCAATGACCCCAAGAATACCATCCCCACCGTCAAACATGGAGGTGGAAACATTATGCTTTGGGGGTGTTTTTCTGATAAGGGGACAGGACAACTTCACCGCATCAAAGGGACGATGGACGGGGCCATGTACCGTCAAATCTTGGGTGAGAACCTCCTTCCCTCAGCCAGGGCATTGAAAATGGGTCGTGGATGGGTATTCCAGCATGACAATGACCCAAAACACACGGCCAAAGCAACAAAGAAGTGGCTCAAGAAGAAGCACATTAAGGTCCTGGAGTGGCCTAGCCAGTCTCCAGACCTTAATCCCATAGAAAATATGTGGAGGGAGCTGAAGGTTCGAGTTGCAAAACGTCAGCCTCGAAACCTTAATGACTTGGAGAAGATCTGCAAAGAGGAGTGGGACAAAATCCCTCCTGAGATGTGTGCAAACCTGGTGGCCAACTACAAGAAACATCTGACCTCTGTGATTGCCAGCAAGGGTTTTGCCACCAAGCATAAAGTCATGTTTTGCAGAGGGGTCAAATACTTATTTCCCTCATTAAAATGCAAATCAATTTATATGACATGCGTTTTTCTGGATTTTTTTGTTATTCTGTCTCTCACTGTTCAAATAAACTTCCCATTAAAATTATAGACTGATCATTTCTTTGTCACTGGGCAAACGTACAAAATCAGCAGGGGATCAAATACTTTTTTCCCTCACTGTATGTGGGAGTTCCTCAGAAATGTCATACCAGAGGACCTGAACCTGACTGAGGAGGTCAAGGGTCGCTCTTCCTCTCCTCTTCTGTCGGTGGGAGATTCTGTTACTGTTCTCTCTCTTGTTCTCTCTATCTATCTCTCTCTTTCTCTCTCACCCCCTCTCTCTCTCTGGGCTGAGACTGGGAACACCATACAATGTAGTCACCAAGCTGAGTTATGAGAGTGGGAGACTATAGTTTAGATTTGAACCAAATGGACTCAACTGAGTTTACCTCAGGAACTAAAGTTCAGATTAGTTGGCCATAGTACAGTGTTGCAAACCGACTGCTAAAAGAGAAGACTCCATGTCTCATGTCTAAATGTACATGTCTGTGCATAGGGAGTAAGTAGGGAGTAGGTAGGGATTAGGTAGGTAGAGAGTACATAAGGAGTAGGTAGGGAGTAGGTAGGGAGTAGGTTGGTAGGGAGTAAATAGGGAGTAGGTTGGTAGGGAGTAGGTAGGTAGTGAGTATATAGGGAGTAGGTAGGGAGTAGGTAGGTTGGGAGTAGAAAGGTAGGTAGTACATAGGGAGTAGGTAGGGAGTAGGTAGGTAGGGAGTACATAGGGAGCAGGTAGGGAGTAGGTAGATAGGGAGTAGGTAGGGAGTAGGGTAGGTAGTGAGTATGTAAGGAGTAGGTAGGGAGTACATAGGGAGTAGGTAGGGAGTAGGTTGGGAGTAGGTAGGGAGTAGGTAGGTAGGGAGTACATAGGGAGCAGGTAGGGAGTAGGTAGATAGGGAGTACATCGGGAGTAGCTAGGGAGTAGGTAGGTAGGTAGTAGGTAGGTAGGGAGTACATAGGGAGTAGGTAAGTAGGGAGAAGGTAGGTAGTGAGTATATAGGGAGTAGGTAGGGAGTAGGTAGGTAGGGAGTACATAGGGAGCAGGTAGGGAGTAGGTAGATAGGGAGTACATCGGGAGTAGCTAGGGAGTAGGTAGGTAGGTAGTAGGTAGGTAGGGAGTACATAGGGAGTAGGTAAGTAGGGAGAAGGTAGGTAGTGAGTATATAGGGAGTAGGTAGGGAGTAGGTAGGTAGGGAGTACATAGGGAGCAGGTAGGGAGTAGGTAGATAGGGAGTACATAGGGAGGACCTAGGGAGTAGGTAGGTAGGTAGTATGTAGGTAGGTAGGTAGGGAGTACATAGGGAGAAGGTAGGGAGTAGGTAGGGAGTAGGTAGGTAGGGAGTACATAAGGAGTAGGTAGGGAGTAGGTAGGGGTAGGTAGGTAGGGAGTACATAGGGAGTAGGTAGGTAGGGAGTAGTTAGGGAGTAGGTAGGTAGGGAGTAGATAGGTAGTACAGTAGGTAGGTAGGGAGAATATATGTAGTAGATAGGTAGGGAGTAGGTAGGTAGTAGATAGGTAGGGAGTAGGTAAGGAGTAGGTAGGTAGGAAGGGAGTTGGTAGGTAGTAGTAGATAGGGTGTAGGTAGGGAGTAGGTCGGGAGTAGGTAGAGAGTTGGTAGGTAGGGAGTAGATAGAGAGTAGGTAGGTAGAGAGTAGGTAGGTAGGGAGTACATAGGGAGTAGGGAGAGTGTAGGTAGGTAGTAGGTAGGTAGGGAGTAGGTAGAGAGTAGGTAGGTAAGTAGTAGGTAGGGAGTAGGTAGGTAAGTAGTAGGTAGGGAGTAGGTAGGTAGTAAGTAGGGAGTAGATAGGTAAGTAGTAGGTAGTGAGTAGGTAGAGAGTAGGTAGGAAGTAAGTAGGGAGTAGGTAGGTAAGTAGTAGGTAGGGAGTAGGTAGGTAGGGAGTAGGTAGGTAGTAAGTAGGGAGTAGGTAGGTAAGTAGTAGGTAGGGAGTAGGTAGGTAGGGAGTAGGTAGGTAATAAGTAGGGAGTAGGTAGGTAGTAAGTAGGGAGTAGGTAGGTAAGTAGTAGGTAGGTAGTAGGTAGGTAGGGAGTAGGTAGGTAAGTAGTAGGTAGGGAGTAGGTAGAGAGTAGGTAGGTAAGTAGTAGATAGGGAGTAGGTAGGTAAGTAGTAGGTAGGGAGTAGGTAGATAGTAGGTAGGTAAGTAGTAGGTAGTTAGAAAGGAGGTAGGTAAGTAGTAGGTAGGGAGTAGGTTGGTTGTAAGTAGGGGGTAAGTAGGTAAGTAGTAGGTAGGGAGAAGGTAGACAGTTGGTAGGTAGGGAGTAGATAGGTAGAGAGTAGGTAGGTAAGTAGTAGGTAGAGAGTAGGTTGGCAGTAGGTATGTCTAAGTAGGGTGTAGGTAGGTAAGTAGGGAGTAGGTAGAGGGTAGGTAGGTAAGTAGTAGGTAGGGAGTAAGTAGAGAGTAGATAGGTAACTAGTAGGTAAGGAATAGGTAGAGAGTAGGTAGGTAGTAAGTAGGGAGTAGGTAGGTAAGTAGTAGGTAGGGACTAGGTAGAGAGTAGATAGATAAGTGGTAGGTAGGGAGTCAGTAGGTAGAGAGTTAGGGAGTAGGTAGGTAGAGAGTAGATAGGTAAGTAGTAGATAGGGAGTAGGTAGGTAGAGAGTAGGTAGGTAAGTAGTAGATGGGGAGTAGGTAGGTAGAGAGTAGGTAGGTAAGTAGTAGGTAGGGAGTAGGTATGTAGGTAGGTAGGTAGGTAGGTAGGTAGGTAGGTAGGTAGGTAGGTAGATAGGTAGGTAGGTAGGTAGGTAGGGAGTAAGTAGGTAGGTAGGTAGGTAGTAAGTAGGGTGTAGGTAGGTAAATGGTAGGTAGGGAGTAGGTAGGTAAGTAGTGGTTAGGGAGTAGGTAGAGAGTAGGTAGGTAAGTAGTAGGTAAGGAGTAGGTAGGTAGGTAGGTAGGTAGGTAGGTAGGTAGGTAGGTAGGTAGGTAGGTAGGTAGGTAGGTAGGTAGGTAGGTAGGTAGGTAGGTAGGTAGGTAGGTAGGTAAGTAATTTCCGGACTATAAGCCGCAACTTTTTTCCCACGCTTTGAACCTCGCGGCTTAAACAATGACACGGCTAATATATGGATTTTTCCCACTTTAAATATTTTTGCCCCCAAAAAACACATTCTGTGACGTGCTCAGTTTTTTGGCGGCATGAAGCTTTCATTAGACCAATGAAATTGCCGAACGGGTTAAGGTCAAACAACTTTTTTGTTTACTGTTTAGATTAAATCGAGTGCTCTCAAACTTCCCATCATTCTGATTACGGTAGTCATTTTGTCACCCTCATCATGGCAAAGACACGGAGAAATGCATATGATGCAGCTTTCAAGTTGAAGGCGATTGATCTGGCTGTTGGAAAAGGAAATAGAGCTGCTGCACGGGAGCTTGGTCTTAATGAGTCGATGATAAGACGTTGGAAACAGCAGCGTGAGGTATTGACTCAGTGCAAAAAGACAACTAAAGCTTACTGCTAATTTTTTATTTTTTGTTACAAGCCGTGTTTCGTTAAAGCATATTTATTTTTGTTACAAGCCGTGTTTCGTTAAAGCCTATTTATTTTTGTTACAAGCCGTGTTTTGTTAAAGCCTGTGTAAAGTTAATTTGTTTCAATGTACTGGTAGGCACCTGCGGCTTATAGACATGTGCGGCTTATTTATGTTCAAAATAATACTTTTTTTTTTAATTCAGTGGGTACGGCTTATATTCAGGTGTGCTCAATAGTCTGGAAATTACGGTAGTAGGTAGGGAGTAAGTAGGTAATAAGTAGGGAGTAGGTAGGTAAGTGGTAGGTAGGGAGTAGGTAGGTAAGTAGGAGGTAAGGAGTAGGTAGGTAGGTAGCTGTTAATTGTTACGTGAGGAGTTTGAGACCAGGCCAGGGCAGCTCTTACCCCATCCGGTTTTGTTTTTGTTTGTGGCCCATCTTATCAAGCACCCCTGTGATGGTGCCTCCTCTCCATTGGTGGGGGAGAGAAAAGGGGGACCCCGGGTTGCAATCCCCTTGTTGTTGTTCTGTGTCGCCCACACACTCTTCCCCCTGTGAAGGTCCTGCAGGCCTCTCGAGCCACAGCGGCGTTTGTGTAGGTCTGCCTCCCATTCACAGAACTCCATTCACATTCTGGGAGACCTGGGGGTGGGTGTCAAACTGGCAGCAGGCCTTTTTGTCAATGAATGCCCTGCACACCATCCCACAGGCCTCTCTCTGTGCTGCCTATACATTCTATAGGCCAGGCCCAGGACTGCATTTTGATAAATGGATGGACATGGGGGTGCTTGGTGATGATTTGATGGAAGTAGTGAGTATGTAGTGTGAAGTGAAAAGATAATGTTTTTAAATGCTTTGGCATAGTGCTCCACTTAACCCCAGGAGATTTCACTCATCTGTTAGATCCAGCTCTGGAGTTTTCTCCATTCTCTTACCCCCTCAGGTGCACCCCAAACCTGAGCTCATCAAAGGCTTCCCATTGTTTTACAGTTAGAAACTTGGGGGAGTTTACAATGTTAAGTCTCTGTTCGAGAACTTAACTCGGCTGCTTGTTTCCCCCACTTCCCTCTGAATGGGGGTTAATGAATACTTTATTGCCACTTTACTGTGTGTATCTCAGTGAGCGTATTCCTCCCCCCCCCCCGCCCCCAAGAGATGTCCCGTAGAGTTTCCCAGAGTATCACGACAGCCTCTTTTGCATTTCCTTTCTGTGTGATACAAACGGATCCAGAGTCCGAGAAAAAACACTCACCCATACGCTGAGAGAGATAGAGAGAGAACATCCCTGGTCATTCCCAACTCCTCTGATCTGGTGGATTCACTAAACACAGATGCTTTTTTTTTTTTTTTTTACGAATTCTAAGTGTTGGAGTGTTACCCTGGCTAAATTAAGAAAATTGTGCCGTCTAGTTTGCTTAATATAAGGTATTTGAAATTATTTATACTTTTAACGCTTAAGTATATATTAGCAATTACATTTACTTTTGATACTTAAGTATATTTAAAACCACGTACTTTTAGACTTTTACTCAAGTAACATTTTATTGGGTGACTTTCACTTTTACTTGAGTAATTTTCTATTAAGGTATCTTTACTTTTACTCAAGTATGACAATTGAGTACTTTTTCCACCACTGGAGAGAGAGTGTAAGAATAACACTCTCCCAGTCCCTCTCAGTCAGTGTTGGTTCACAGACTCGCTCTCTCTCTTGATACAGTATGGATAACATTTAATCCACAGTTGTACTTTTACACTTGCCCAGTTTAGACATGTTTATGCTGTATCTTACAGGATATGACTAGAGAGAAATAGTGAGAGAACAGGATGAGAGACAGAGAGTGTAAACGATTGGAGGAGGATAGGGATGGAGTGAATAAGCTGTTTGGGAGCAGAGAATTGGGAGTACTGATTGCATTGGGATTCAACTGTTGCCTTGTCTGTAAGTGTACATAGTGGGGCCATGGCTGCATGCAGTCACTTCCCTGGAGTTGATGTGAAATCAGGCAGGAGTCCATGTGTTTCTCACCATTCAGGTTTTATTTCTGCTGCCTTTAGTGCCAGTATTAACAAACTACTGTCGGTTTACAGATATCATCACCCACTTTGTAATGTTGCTTTTTCTTCTCTGCCCCCATTGAGAAAAATACAGCTTAAGTTAAATGACATTTCACGGCTGTAAGGATGACCTTTGACTATTTTAATCAATGTTATTAACTAAATGCACCTCGTCATTTTCCGTTATGGGGAGGAGGGTGTGTGACCATGCAGAGGAAGGTGCCCGGGTGGACTCTGTCCATGTCTTTTAAATGCAACCCGTCCTCTCAGCAGAAATAAGGCCGAGTTGAGCTAGTGAAGCCCAGTGTTTCCCCTATATATAAATTGTGACTGCCACTGAAAAAAAATAACATTTTATATACGGTACCAGAGGAAAGTTTAGACACACCTACTCATTCAAGGGTTTTTCTTTATTTTCTACATTGTATAATAATAGTGAAGACATCAAAACTATGAAGTAACACATATGGAATCACGTAGTAACCAAAAAGGTGTTAAACAAATCAAAATATATTTTATATTTGAGATTCTTCAAAGTAGCCACCCTTTACCTTGTCACCTTGTCACAACACAACTGATTGGCTCAAATGCATTAAGAATGAAATCATTTCCACAAATTAACTTTTAACAAGGCACACCTGTTAATTGAAATGCATTCCAGGTGACTACCTCATGAAGCAGGATGAGAGAATGCCAAGAGTGTGCAAAGCTCTCATCAAAACAAAGGGTGGCTATTTTGAAGAATCTCAAATATAAAATACACTTTTTTGGTTACTACATGATTCCATGTGTGTTATTTCATAGTGTTGATGTCTTCACTATTATTCTACTAATAATAGTGAACAAAAGTGAAGATTATTCACCCCCCCATACCCAAAAGCCTTTCCCAAAACGTTTTTGTTGGAAATAAAATTGCTATTTAATGCTGTCTCCAGAAGAGGGTTTACCAGAATTAGGGTTTGTATCAGCTCTAGGGAGCAGTAGTGACCTTGAGGAGTCCTGTTGGGTTAATTTGGTGTGACTCTATCTCTCTCTCTCTCTATTTCTCTATTTCTCTCTCTACTCCACTTGGCTCCTGTTGTCTTTACTAATCAGCACTACACATGGATGTGTTGCCATGGTGAGAGCGAGAGAGGTTGTGGATCTGCTGTTCCAACCCCATGCCAGTCCCTATACCAGCCAGGTCTCTCCATGCCAGTCCCTATACCAGCCAGGTCTCTCCATGCCAGTCCCTATACCAGCCAGCTCTCTCCATGCCAGTCCCTATACCAGCCAGGTCTCTCCATGCCAGTCCCTATACCAGCCAGCTCTCTCCATGCCAGTCCCTATACAAGCCAGCTCTCTCCATGCCAGTCCCTATACCAGCCAGGTCTCTCCATGCCAGTCCCTATACCAGCCAGGTCTCTCCATGCCAGTCCCTATACCAGCCAGGTCTCTCCATGCCAGTCCCTATACCAGCCAGCTCTCTCCATGCCAGTCCCTATACCAGCCAGCTCTCTCCATGCCAGTCCCTATACCAGCCAGGTCTCTCCGTGCCAGTCCCTATACCAGCCAGGTCTCTCCATGCCAGTCCCTATACCAGCCAGCTCTCTCCGTGCCAGTCCCTATACCAGCCAGCTCTCTCCATGTCACACGTCCGTTGTCATTGCCAGGAACGCCCAGGTCTGGTTCAGACTAAGAGCTGGAAAAAATAACGGGCCATTATGAAAAGAAAGTCTGGCAGGTTTGCGAAATCTCCCAAACAACTCAGAAATAACTTTATTATGGTTCAACTTGTTATGATTTATGTGGTGTTATTAGAAAAGAGAAAGAGTATCTTGTTGTGGAAGCCAATGGCAGCTGAGACTTCAGCCCAGTGGTTTTAGTGTCATGAAGGCAATAGCAATGGGAAATGTTTTAACATACAGTAATTACATTCAAAAAGCTATGAGAGACATATACAGTAAATCAATAGAGGATCTTAGTAGTGCTCTCTGGGGCTTTCATGACCTCCTTTCAAATATAACTTCGTAAGATGTTTTGCCATTTACTTTAGAGTTGTAGTACAGTGAAATGGTTAATGGTCAACTGAAGGCTTTGTGTTAAAATATGATGGCCTACTTTTTCTCTCTATTTTCTCATTGTCTCCAAAGGTGTATTCTGTCAACCCCTTAGCTTAGTGTTTTTAGGTCCAGAGTGAAACTGAGAGTTGGTTTTGGATCACATGTTGAGTCCTTTCACAGTCGTGCTTCTGGCTCAGTGGAGCTCAGTTATTGTCCGCTGTTCAACAGAACCCCGATTCTCACTCTCAGTAACATGCTTAAGTTACCTGCCAATGGCTGCCATTTGAGATGGAGAGGAGATTCACTTCATCAGATTATTCAGAGAGACAGCTGAAACACATTTTTTAAAAGAGCTGTCATGACCTCTGGACAACCTGTCATTGAGTTTTATACTTTCCTGTATCACACACGATAAGGCTTTCCAGCTGTTTGTGACAGATACTTTCACATTGGATTAAGAACATATTGATCTGCATCAGTCTGACCTTGGTTGATGTGACAACCAGAAGACCCATGGGCACTGTTGGACTGTTTTCCTCTGTGCCCTAGGAGGCTGGCACAAATGTGCACCACAATCCCATTTGATTAACTAAACAACCTTTCATCCATTCAACAAGATTCTAAGTAGAGAAAGTATTTCCTTGTGTTATCAAAATGCCTCTCTGTCTGTGTGCAACCACACATTGTTTGTGGTTTGTGTAATGGGAATCTGCAGGACAGCATATCTGAATCTTATGAATGGAGGTGTAAGGCAGTGGGTCCGCGGAGGTACTGCAGATCTATATATATAAAGAAAACATTTCATTTTTATTTTATGAATATTTCTAACAACAACAGATGAAACATATTTTGGCTAAGGGATCCGTGGAATATGTTTATAGGTGTAATACAATACAATGTCATCATATTAAAGGAACTATATGTAATATTTTTGCAATGTAATGTCCTTAATATATCCACAGTAATAGTGGAATGATAGTGTTTCACAATATTTCTTCCCCAAAAATGTTATTGTGTCACAAAAGGTGCCGTGTTGAATTGACCAAACTGCAGCGGGAATGTGGATACTCATTCTTTTAATGAAATACGTAAAGCATCCACAGAAAAAACAAACAATAAACGATACTCACGACCAAACCGTGTGGCAGGCTAAACAAGCAGTGCTCACAAACAATTACCCACAAACACACCCTACTAATATAGGACTCCCAATCAAAGGCAACTCAACACACCTGCCTTCAATTGGGAGTCCAATCCCAATTAACTCTACATAGAAAACAAACCTAGAACCTATACCCACAACTAACTAACTACACCTAGAAATACATAAACACAGAGCAGTGCCCAAAACCCCCAGAATACATAAATAAAACACCCTACTACCTACACCACCACCCCAAACCATATAAAATAAATACCCTCTGCCACATCCTGACCAAACTCCAACAACAAATAACCCTTAACTGGTCAGGACGTGACAGTACCCCCCCCCCCCCCCCCTAAAGGTGCAGACCCCGGAATGCACCTAAAAGAAAAAACAAACCCCCCAAACAAAAAATATCCCCCTAAACAATAAGGGAGGGAAGGGAGGGTGGCTGCCATCAACGACGGCACTGTGCTACACCCTCCCTCCCCAACCCACCTATCCTGGAGGTGGCTCAGGTGCAGGACGTGGACCTCGCTCCACCTTCGGCGTCGCCCACTTCGGTGGCGCCGATAGCTGCGCCGGGCAGACGGGCCACTCGGGCTGGGCCGGAGGACAGGCGGGCCACTCGGGCTGGGCCGGAGGGCAGGCGGGCCACTCGGGCTGGGCTGGGCCGGAGGGCAGGCGGGCCACTCGGGCTGGGCCGGAGGGCAGGCGGGCCACTCGGGCTGGGCCGGAGGGCAGGCGGGCCACTCGGGCTGGGCCGGAGGGCAGTCGGGCCACTCGGGCTGGGCCGGAGGGCAGTCGGGCCACTCGGGCTGGGCCGGAGGGCAGTCGGGCCACTCGGGCAGACCCGGGCAGTCGGGTCACTCGGGCAGACCCGGGCAGTCGGGCCACTCTGGCAGACCCGGGCAGTCGGGCCACTCTGGCTGACGCACTAGATGCCTGATGCGTGGGGCTGGTATTGGATGTGCCAGTCTGGGCACACGCATCTTCGGGCTAGTGCGGGGAGCGGGAACAGGCTGAACAGGACTAGGCTGACTACTGGGAAGCTTGGTCCAGGTTGCTGGTGTTGGTCGTGCCAGACTGGAGGTACTCACTTCCGGGAAAGCACGTGATCGCACCGCCTGCACAACCCGTCCTGGCTGGATGGAACTAGTAGCCCTGCACGAGCGGGGTGATGGTGCAGGGCTGTGCGTGCGTGTAGGCGAGATAGCGTCGTGTTTCGCTGAGGTGCGCACTCTCACCTCCCTACGCATCTCCACATACTCACGGGTAGCTGGCTTATGGCTCTTCCTAGACCTAGCCAAACTACCCATGTGCCCCCCCCTAAAAAAATCTCGGGGGTGCCTCTCCGGCTTCCTCGCCAGCACGTTCATGGCTTCAAAACGCCGCCTCTCAGCCTTCGCTTCCTCGATCTCCTCCCGTGGGCGACGGTATTCCCCAGCCTGATGCCAAGGTCCAGCCCCATCCAAAATCTCCTTCCAAGTCCATCTCTCCCCATAGTCCATATACTTAGCGTGCTCCTCCTCTCTCCGCTGCTTGGTCTTGGTTTGGTGGGTAATTCTGTCACAAGATTCGTAGTGGAGAGAAGACCAAGGCGCAGCGGGAATGTGGATACTCATTCTTTTAATGAAATACGTAAAGCATCCACAGAAAAAACAAACAATAAACGATACTCACGACCAAACCGTGTGGCAGGCTAAACAAGCAGTGCTCACAAACAATTACCCACAAACACACAGACAAACACACCCTACTAATATAGGACTCCCAATCAAAGGCAACTCAACACACCTGCCTTCAATTGGGAGTCCAATCCCAATTAACTCTACATAGAAAACAAACCTAGAACCTATACCCACAACTAACTAACTAAACCTAGAAATACATAAACACAGAGCAGTGCCCAAAACCCCCGGAATACATAAATAAAACACCCTACTACCTACACCACCACCCCAAACCATATAAAATAAATACCCTCTGCCACATCCTGACCAAACTCCAACAACAAATAACCCTTAACTGGTCAGGACGTGACATATTGGGCACACAAAAAATTCTATTCTAATGGTGCAGCCTTCTTATTGGTCAACAAAAGATAGACCATCTCCTGTTGTCAAATTGACATAAATGCACTGTAATTCAAGCTTTAAAACAGTGTTTTGTTTTCTCTCTGCCTTATGGCAAAATGTGTAGAATGTCTGGATTTTGGCTTTAAAGCTGCAGCAACAAAAAGTATCTCTGCCCCATGACAGAATGTTTAGAATTGCAGGAAATTAGCTGGAAAAGTCAAACATTTTGCAAAATGTTTTCCTTCCCAGGGCCCGAGACGGTTCATCCGGCCATGCACTGCCAAAGTCATAGTTAATCTCTTTGTATGCAATTTTTTTCTCACTTCTCACAATAAATCTATTTATTTTTCTCCACACAGCAGTTGTCCCACATCAAATCATAGCTGTGTTGGGCCAGTAACCAAAAGGTTGCTAGATCGAATCTGTCATTCTGCCCCTGAACAAGGCAGTTAACCCACTGTTCCTAGGCTGTCATTGTAAATAAGAATTTGTTCTTAACTGATTTGCCTAGTTAAATAAAGGTTAAATAAACAAAATAAGGGAGTCCCTGATGAATTTGCTATCACAATCACAAAAGGGGTCCCTGACCTCAAAATGTTTGAGAAACCCTGGTGTAAGGTACTCAGTTTCAGAGTAACTTAAACGCAAGTTCTCACTTCATTATTTAGAAGCATGTGAGGAAATAGAAACGGTCTGGAGGTCAATGGTAGTAGACATCGTCTGTATAAGCAGTTTTCACAGGTAATGTATCAATGTCAACACAGTCTGGTTTAGAGTGGATGGATAATCCAGGTTGTTCTCTCTCCATTCTCAGCTTTACAGTAAACCAACACTATCTGCACACTGGATAAAAACAGATAGGTTTGAATGCTGTCAAAGTCGTGTTCTATCACAACTTGAAACTTAATAATGAAATTCCCCACATATATATGTATATTAACTCAATTTCTGAATGACATAAAAGAACATTCCAATAAATCTATTTTTTTTTCTCCACACAGCAGTTGCCCCACGTCAAATCATAGCTGAGACCATGTGGGTTTAGTGCATAAAGCATCAGACAAAATCAATTAAGTACGTTATTTGTACTGCAGTTCAATTCACATCATCCCACAACCCAAATATTTTCCCTTGAGAGCACTTTCTCTGGCATTGATGTAAGCCATAGATCTCCGACTGATATTCTGCATCCTCTCAGAGCATTCTGTGGAAGAGAAACTTGCCTGGGGAATCAGATTAACTTCTATCTCACAAAGAGCTTCCACAAGAGCTCTGTTTTGACTTGTCTTGCTTAATTGCCGTGGCAAACAGTTTTTCTGAAAACATCATGGGTGTGGGATAGGGGCCAGGGAAATCGCTGAAAGGTACATGTCGATCTCGTTCACAGCTGTGCAACGTCTCTAGTGTAGCTACTGTAGAGAAGAAAAGCTGGCAAGCAGAAACAAACAATGGTCCAAGAATCATGTCTGTAGTCCCAGTCCAAATCAGATGATCATATAACTGAGATTGCAGTAAGGGAGAGGCACCTCCTTTATCATGATATACATATGAGGGGTGGTTCTCCCTGGAGCTCCTGGGATATCATCTGCCTGGACCTGATATCATCTGCCTGGCCCTCTGCAGATGGGAGAGGAGTGGACCTTGGTTGGCAGTCGTGGTAAGAGATAAAAAAAATATGATTTATTATGTCATGCTGAGCAAATATTCATTGCAGATGGTATCACCCCCTGACTCTCTTTATTTGACCTTTACACACGGAAATGCTGAGACTGAGACCAACTGAAAATGTATGTGAATAAAGAGCAATTAGGTAGACGTGGCAAATTATAAACAAGAGAGAATTAAACCAAATGAGAAATACCATAACTAGATAACAACTTTGCTGCTGTGGTAATCACACACACTTAAAACATTTTGTTTTCATCTGCTTCTATGACACAGCAGTGCAGCCAAAGACAGAGCCACTGATCCTGGACAGAACACCCGGTAGGCCGGTACCCTCTCACCATTCACTCCAGCCTCTTCCTCCTTTGTCTATTGTTAGCTCTTCATTTATGCTATCTGGTTTGAAAGTCATGGTTCCTTCCACACACCACAGACATTACATTTGTGGAACACCCTTTACATACCACATGTTTTACTGTATCAGATGAAATCTGTTCATGTTAAAAATCCTTTTCACAAAGTCCCTTTACTATATATTTTTTGATAACTCATACTAAGTGAATTGTAACTCATAAAATGACTCTGGGGACCCTCATTGTGAATGATGTGACTATTAGAGACGTGCCTTTCAGTGTATCCATGTTTCCTTGCGTGAATGGGGCCAACAATAAGGTGCTATATTAATTGCTTACACACTGGGATTGGGTTTTGTTCCATTTGGCGCAGTACGGAGAATCCATTAATCTCTTCCCTCAAACCAGGGGTAGTCTCTATCCACAGTTTCATTCCCAGTTGATGGTAAATTGCTGGAGACCTGGAGGGCCACAAAGGAGTGCGAGAAAGACGGAGTTCCATCTATACTGGAGCATGCTGGGCCTTTTACACAGGGCCAGGCATGACAGAGTTCTCAGCTCCAAAGAGCAGTTTGGGTGCATCAAAGCATAACACTGCTGAGGAAATGCTGCAATAACCCCAATTATAGACAGACCAAAAGAACTTAGTCGCTGGTTTCCATGGTGCTTGTTCCTTTACTTCTCTCTTCCACTCTTCCTCCCTCATCCCTTTTTACTTTATATTTTCAGTTTCTCCCTCTGTCTTTATCCATCTGTTTTGTTTCTCCCTGGATACACCAACATTCACTGCGACCAGGTGTGAGGTCTCTCAAATGGGATTTGCAGTGACATTAAGAGAGAGCACCTTCTCATTGAGCTTGTCTTAGGTCATGTTACCTCATCCCAACCAAACCCATGCCTTTCTTGCTATATAGAAATTCACTGAGAAAAGCTGTCTTTCAAACAAGTTGAAATCTACACTTTCGACCCCGCCCACTGCCAAAATTCCTGGTGGGCTACAAGGTCATGGGATAGGATGTCAATCAAACATTATGACTGTCAGTTTTGACTGCAGTTAAAGATTTAGTTCCTTGGGGAGAGTCTGGCTGGTCAGTCAGAGCTGGGGTAGAGACTGGCTGGTCAGTCAGAGCTGGGGGAGAGACTGGCTGGTCAGTCAGAGCTGGGGGAGAGACTGGCTGGTCAGTCAGACCTGGGGGAGAGACTGGCTGGTCAGTCAGAGCTGGGGGAGAGACTGGCTGGTCAGTCAGACCTGGGGGAGAGACTGGCTGGTCAGTCAGAGCTGGGGGAGAGACTGGCTGGTCAGTCAGAGCTGGGGGAGAGACTGGCTGGTCAGTCAGAGCTGGGGGAGAGACTGGCTGGTCAGTCAGAGCTGGGGGAGAGACTGGCTGGTCAGTCAGAGCTGGGTGAGAGACTGGCTGGTCAGTCAGAGCTGAGGGAGAGACTGGCTGGTCAGTCAGAGCTGGGGGAGAGACTGGCTGGTCAGTCAGAGCTGGGGGAGAGACTGGCTGGTCAGTCAGAGCTGGGGGAGAGACTGGCTGGTCACTCAGAGCTGGGGGAGAGGAAGAGTTTTGATTTCACTCTTTTTCTTGAGTTGTCTACCTGTCTGTTACGAGTGTAGATCACATCCCAGACATGGGTAGGAAAACAGCGAGAGACCTCAGCTTTGGTGGATGGGGGTTATAGCTGACAGGAGATGACTGGTTCAGTCATCTCTGTTGGGAGATGGGAGTTTTCTCTGCTCTGCGGGGAGGGAGTTGACTCTCCTTAGACATTCTCAGGCCTCTGGCCTTACCCCTCAGGGCTCATATGGGATTAATGTTAAGGCCTCTGGACGCTAGCTGACTGCAAAGTGCTTAAGAATGCTTTCTTCCCTTCTCTAAGAGTGCACCCCGGGATTTAGAGTTTCTGGAGTGGATGACCAATAGGATTTAGAGTGGCTGGAGTGGTTGACCAATAGGCTAGCTGGTATTTGACAGACCTAATGTGTGTTCCCTGTGGCTCAGTTGGTAGAGCATGATGTTTGCAACGCCAGCATGGTGTGTGCAACGCCAGGGTTGTAGGTTTGATTCCCATGGGGGGCCAGTGCAAAAAAAAATGCATGAAATGTATGTATTCACTACTGTAAGTCGCTCTGGATAAGAGTGTCTGCTTAATGACTAAAATGTAAAAAATGTGTTAGAACACAACACTAAGACCTTGATTAATGGACTTGGTCCAGACCAATAGAAAATCTGTCAAGGGTTGTGTTTTTTTATTCCATTCCAGTTGAACTGCCAGGAAACAGCGCTCTTCATGTTAGTATATAATCCACACAGGAGTTAATAAAGGATTGTTTTTGGAATCATGCTGTACAGTATCAGACTTTGAACTTTACCCATTACGTCTCATTGTCAGTGGTTTGCCAAGTGAGATGGAGAGTAGGCTCAGGGAATCAGAACCTTTCAGAGGGAAGTATTGTATTTGTAGTTGAGTGCACTGCTCTTTCTTTTTCTACCAGGTTTTCTTTACTCACAGTCTCCCCCTCCCATCCCACTCTCTACCTGCTGCTTTCTGTTGTCATGCCAGTCCCAAAAGTTATATTTGAATGGAAATGTGTGAGCCTGCCATGGGTGTGCAAAGGGAGTCCCATTGTGAATTTCAAATGTTTGGGGTCATTATGAGAGAAGAGCAATGGATGTCACATGGTGTGAGATGCCAGTTTAGTGTTTGAGATGATAAAGGAATGTACAGATAACTGGCAAAATAAAGGAAACCCCAACATAAAGCCTCTTAATACATTTACTCAAGAGTTGCCTTTATTTTGGCAGTTACCTGTATGTTACCACTCTTCCACTGGAAGTCGAAAAGAATGGATGAGATAAAGGGAGAGGGGAACTCCTCTAATCAGTGGGGATGTACATTCCATCCAGAGAGATGGATGGTTCTTTTCTTCTAACCCCAGACTGAGTGCTCTGCTACAGAAAGCAGCCTCAGCGCCGCTGCTGAACTCTAAATGCACTTAGCAGCATGAGAGATTCCGAGCTTGGCCCATTAGCTCAGATAAACCCAGCAGGGATTGAGAAGCTAAGATCAATTTTGGGTAGTCTATGGCTGAAGTTCTGTGCCAATGTACAGAGCGGGATGCTATTGGTCAGCCCAGCAATCCTCTCCAACCCCCTCCAACCCCCTCCCAGCCTGCAGTCAGGGCATCTTGGTTCAACAACACAGCAGGATCCCTCTGGGATTTACCACATATTCTATGTCAAATATACTCTCCAGGAATAATGAGCAAAGGTTTCAGCATTTTAACCTGACACTTTACAGGATACAACACTGAATTAGTTTGATAACCCGAGGTGCATTGTGTATATTTCCATTTATGGTCCCAAGTTTTCTATGGCATGCTCTGGTGTAGGACTTTCTGCATCTACCTCAGACCATTTACTGAACACAAACAGACCCAGGGCTCAGGTAGCTCTGCACTGGGATATAACACAAACAGACCCAGGGCTCAGGTAGCTCTGCACTGGGATATAACACAAACAGACCCAGGGCTCAGGTAGCTCTGCACTGGGATATAACACAAACAGACCCAGGGCTCAGGTAGCTCTGCACTGGGATATAACACAAACAGACCCAGGGCTCAGGTAGCTCTGCACTGGGATATAACACAAACAGACCCAGGGCTCAGGTAGCTCTGCACTGGGATATAACACAAACAGACCCAGGGCTCAGGTAGCTCTGCACTGGGATATAACACAAAAAGACCCAGGGCTCAGGTAGCTCTGCACTGGGATATAACACAAACAGACCCAGGGCTCAGGTAGCTCTGCACTGGGATATAACACAAACAGACCCAGGGCTCAGGTAGCTCTGCACTGGGATATAACACAAACAGACCCAGGGCTCAGGTAGCTCTGCACTGGGATATTATACAAACAGACCCAGGGCTCAGGTAGCTCTGCACTGGGATATAACACAAACAGACCCAGGGCTCAGGTAGCTCTGCACTGGGATATAACACAAACAGACCCAGGGCTCAGGTAGCTCTGCACTGGGATATAACACAAACAGACCCAGGGCTCAGGTAGCTCTGCACTGGGATATAACACAAACAGACCCAGGGCTCAGGTAGCTCTGCACTGGGATATAACACAAACAGACCCAGGGCTCAGGTAGCTCTGCACTGGGATATAACACAAACAGACCCAGGGCTCAGGTAGCTCTGCACTGGGATATAACACAAACAGACTCAGGGCTCAGGTAGCTCTGCACTGGGATATAGCCCTCGTAGTAGGATTAAAGTTCCTGCTCATATAGGAACATTGAAACCTGCTCAGATGAAGAGCGCTGTTCTTTCGGTGCTTGTCTTCTCAGGCCTGATGCATAAACTGTTACTGATTCAGTGGACGCATGTCTGTGATCCCATTGCTAATGTAGGAATGTGTTTGTTTAGTACGGAGGACTTGTTGTCTCTGACATTAATAGGCTTTTCTCCCCTTGCTCTGTGGCAGTGATTACATTTTCATAACCAGCGCATAAACTGTACTGTGGCAGTGGCTCTATTTTCATAGAGAAGAATGTGTAGAGATGGCTGGATCTGTTGTTTAATCCCTCTAAAGGAGCAATTATATGCATTATATTACCATAAAAGGGGATGTTTCATAACATTATGCTTGATTAAGAGTGTTGAGAATAATGCTTGTTGGTGCCCACATCCAGTGAAAGGGAGGATCCAGTTTTCCTGGTGATGTCATTGTGTGAAAGGACAGTGGCCTTTTGTTTGTATTTATCATGCGTGTCCAATGACATTAACGTCAAAAGCTGGCCTGGCCTGGCCTGCTATGTCACTGTATTGGCACAAGCTTGGTTGAGAGGTTAACCCCTCTTTCATACACAGGGGTCAAGTGTAGGTGGGTTGGATGTAGGAACTGTTGAAGAATGTATAAGTGGGGTTTGGTAGATTTTGATCACATGCCTGCCATTCTGATCAACAAACAACTCCATACTGCACCAGTTGCATTAACTATCTCTCTCTCTCTCTCTCTCTCTCTCTCTCTCTCTCTCTCTCTCTCTCTCTCTCTCTCATTCTCTCAACTAATTGCCCCTGTCCCCCCCTGGCCCAACGTCCTCTTAATATACCTGCCTCAGTGGGTTTCTGTCTGTGTTTTGGCTGATTGATCAATGTTGAAAGGGGACCCCTTAAGTGAAAGTGTAAAAACTATCTGCAATCAATGATTGACAGTTTGGTTTTCCTCTATCAAGGTCACATAGCCAATTTTAGCCTGTCAGAGCCGTAGGCCAATCAAGTGGTGAGTGGAAATGAAGCTTTGTTTTGTCTCTTCAGATTCTCTAGTACCAGAGGCAAGGAGAGAGGTGGGGGCTGCAGTAAATCAGACTAGGATTTAAAGCTATGAGCAGGACAGAACAGAACCGAGAGAGAAGAACTGGAGAATGAGTTTCTGTGTTTCTGTCATCTCTACTCCCTACAAATGCAATTTAGCTGCAGTGTTTTTGTTTAATCTGCCATAGATCTGATAGATTAGCTGGTAAATATACAGCTACATGTGGTCAAATAGGAATATATCCAGTCAGTATGAGTAAATCCTAGTGCTACAGTATGTTATGTTTTGTGAAACGTATGCACATTATTGGACAGTGCTCAGACGACACCATTCTGTATACATCTGGCCCTTCTTTGGACACTGTGTTAACTAACCTCCAAACGAGCTTCAATGCCATACAACACTCCTTCCGTGGCCTCCAACTGCTCTTAAATGTTAGTAAAACCAAATTCATGCTTTTCAACCGTTCGCTGCCTGCACCCGCCCGCCTGACTAGCATCACTACTCTGGACGGTTCTTACTTAGAATATGTGGACAACTACAAACACCTAGGTGTCTGGTTAGACTGTAAACTCTCCTTCCAGACTCATATTAAGCATCTCCAATCCAAAATTAAATCTAGAATCGGCTTCCTGTTTCGCAACAAAGCATCCTTAACTCACGCTGCCAAACATACCCTCGTAAAACTGACTATCCTACCGATCCTTGACTTCGGCGATGTCATTTACATAATAGCTTCCAATACTCTACTCAGCAAACTGGATGCAGTCTATCACAGTGTCATCCATTTTGTCACCAAAGCCCCTTATACCACCCACCACTGCAACCTGTATGCTCTAGTCGGCTGGCCCTCGCTACATATTCGTCGCCAGACCCACTGGCTCCAGGTCATCTATAAGTCTATGCTAGGTAAAGCTCCGCCTTATCTCAGCTCACTGGTCACGATAACAACACCCACCCGTAGCACGCGCTCCAGCAGGTATATCTCACTGGTCATCCCCAAAGCAACACCTCCTTTGGCTGCCTTTCCTTCCAGTTCTCTGCTGCCAATTACTGGAACGAATTGCAAAAATTGCTGAAGCTGGAGACTTATATTTCCCTCACTAACTTTAAACATCAGCTATCTGAGCAGCTAACCGATCGCTGCAGCTGTAAATTGCCCATCTGTAAATAGCCCACTCAATCTACCTACCTCATCCCCATATTGTTTTTATTTACTTTTCTGCTCTTTTGCACACCAGTATTTCTACTTGCACATCATCATCTGCTCATCTATCACTCCAGTGTTAATTTGCTAAACTGTAATTACTTCGCTACTATGGACTATTTATTGCCTTACATCCTCCCGCCATTTGCACACACTGTATATAGACTTTTTTTTTTAAATGGTGTTATTGACTGTACGCTTGTTTATTCCATGTGTAACTCTGTGTTGTTGTTTGTGTCGCACTGCTTTGCTTTATCTTGGCCAGGTCGCAGTTGTAAATGAGAACTTGTTCTCAACTGACCTACCTGGTTAAATAAAGGTGAAATAAAAATAATTTATAGACCCCTGGGTTCGCATGAAAACACGCAAAGGTGCACTTTTTCTCTTAAAAGCTACTGCACATCACAGCTAAAACTGCAGTCGGTAAATGCATTTTGACATAATAAACTTTTATTTTAGTGAAAGTGAGGAAATTCATCTGGGTGTTCCAGATGAGGACCTGTTGGCCTGTCATGGCTGTGATGAAATGTAAGAGCACGCTTGCCACTCACACATGACCTCTTTATTGAGAATAATATCCCTTGTTTTCCCTGGGCCAGAGGAGACTTGGCTGTGGTTGGCCCGGCTCACTGGGAGTCAGAATGGAGACGTGTTCACATTGACCCCCATCTCTCTCTCACTCTGGAATGGAGATTGAGGCTTTTAAAAAAGAAAGCACATTGTCGGGGGTCACGGTAAGAAGAGGGGTGTACGGCGTGGCGATGGGGGGTGTTGGGAGGTCATGTTGGGGCGATTAAGGGAAGGGAATGAGGGATACTTTTGCATGGTAGCTAGCTGTGAGGTCCTAGGACTCGGGCCGGCACAACCAAACTAAACACTATTCCACCTCGGGGGAACCGTCCTGATACGCACGTTGCCTCATTCACACACTTCTTGCTTTACTCTCTTTCTGACCTCATTCTGGTCTTTGATTACCTCAGTCTTTCAATGTTCAATCCTTGCTCTCTTTGCACTTTAAGCTGTTAAGAAACATGAGGAATGGTTGGGATAATTTGTTGTGGATGAGTGTGTGTGTGTGTGTGTCACGGATTTCTTCGTCGTCAGACGATATAGCGAAATCATCGTCGGAGAAAGTGGACCAATACGCAGCGGGTTGCGTGTTCAACATCACAATTTATTAAATGAATGAGAACACGTGAAAACAAGAAAACAAGAACAACGAATGACAGTTTCGCAGGCTATACCTAGCAGTGCAAAAAACAACTACCCACAAAACACAAAGACAAACACACCCTATTATATAGGACTCCCAATCAAAGGCAACTCAACACACCTGCCTTCAATTGGGAGTCCAACCCCAATTAACTATACATAGAAAAACAAACCTAGAACCTATACCAACAACTAACACCCCACTACACCACACACAAAACCCCGAAATACAAAACAAATATACCTCTGCCACGTCCTGACCAAAATATAATACAAATAATACCTAAATATTGGTCAGGACGTGACAGTGTGTGTGTATGTGTCAGAGAGGGAGAGTTGAAATCAGAGATAGCATGTCATCATCAGCTTGGAGAACTTTTCACCCACTGTCTCTTAATAGTCCTGTTAGCTGCAGAGAGATTACCAGTGACAAACTGGGAGGACTAAATCGTCTTGGCAAACTCCAACTCACTGACCCGGGCTCCCATTCCTCTTCTCCTGTATCTTCTCAACACCACCACCTCACATGGACTGGGAGTAGAGCAGGACTGCAGGAATCCATCTGAACAATTTGTGACACCAAATTTGATAAGACAAAGAGCACATTTTTATGTACGGACTTGTGAAAATTATTCTGTCAAATCCTTACAGTGAAGTAGAATCATTGTCAATGCCTTAGAAATTCAGTCAGTTTTGTTATGAATTATTGTAATTTCTTTATGGACAATGAGTATTGTACAGTATGTACATCACTGTCCAATGTGTGTAGGGACAAGAGCTTTGACACAAAAATGTTGAATGGACAGAGAGGCTCTCTGACCAAATGGAATAGTAGTGTCTTAAGGGATCGTATTGTCTCCTGGCTTCTGAAGCGGATCAGACATCTCAAGCCTGGGAAGGCCCTTTAAAACGGCCATGCAGGTTTAAAGGACGGACATTAGGCTTACAGTCACAAACCACCATGGTACTAGCTCAGTGCTCTCTGTCCCTTGGTCTGTCACTGGGTTGTGCTGGAAGGGTTAACCCTGTGGCCTCTCATTCCCATGGGAGCATGTGTTGGGGATGTAGGGCACTTCAGCACACTGCTTGGTGAGGGGCCCGGAGAGGAGGCAACGGACAAAAACACCATGCTGTTTGTGAAGGGCTAATCGCTTTTATTTCAGATGAGCGCCCTCTCAAAAGAGAAAGAAAATTATGAGGCAAAATGCATGACCCTGCTGACATAAGCGTGGGAAAACACCCGCTTTGACTCCTAATCCCATTTCCTGTCCTTCCGGCCTGGGTAACAGGGCACTTGCCTGTGGACTGATCCGTGCCCGCTGCTATTGGTGGGGCCCCAACTCCCATAACCAACCCTCAACTCCCCTAACCAAACACCATGTCAGGGTTTCAGGCTGCAGCTCTTGGATACTTCTCCCTGACAAGGTAGGGGACAAATGGGTAGGGAATGGTTATAAAGCAACCAGTGTATCCTTCCTCAATCCTCTATCCCTAAAAACAGAAATAATCACACAAAGGGCCAAACACTCTCACCACCTCCCTCCTGTGGGTCAGGAAGATAAGCGCTGTGCTGTAGAGGCCCAAAGTGAAGCAGCAGCAGGAGGTGGCTGGTGGGAGGAAGAGCCTTGTCACAATGGCCTCTGTCACATTCTGTCTGCTTTTCCTGTCCTATACAGGATGAGGAGGAACAATAATGCTCTCCTACACTGTGACCCCACACTGCTAAACAAATAGGACCTTTACATATAGGGGTCATCATATGGGGTCACATTAGTTTACCATCCTGTATCTTCTGGGTTCTAAATCAACTGCAGACATAAGGATACACCTGAAAAGTTTAAAGGAGAGAGATATGTACCGTTATCTTCCAATGGTCTTCCTAAACTCTGCACATTGTCTCCCGAATGGCCCTCATTCTCTTACTCAGTTGAAGCCCCCTGCCTCTTCTTACTTTCCTTTTGATTCACAGTGTTTTTCAAAGTATTGTTTGATGGTGTATAAAGGGGAGGCAGTTGCTGTATTTCACACAAATAAAACTGTCAATTGTTCTCTTTTGAATTTTCTTTGTCAAAAGCAGAGGATTCTCCACTCAGTATCTCCTGGTTTACCCTTCCTGTGTTCTGGGACTTTCTGAGAGTTTCCAACTTACAGCATAGCACAAGACCAATGGGGGACCTCCTGATACAATAATATAATTTAGATAGACCACAAATTACCTTGACTAAAGTTGTAAAAAAAAACATTGTATCCATTGAGGTTTAGTTTTGTGTCCGTTTTGGCTTTGGTTTGGCAGTTTCATTTAAGATGTTATCTATAATTTCAGCAATATCATAATAGGCACTTTTTAATGATATTCATTAGGTTAAATGTGGTCCAGCATGGAATAAAAAGCCCCTCTTCATTGAAGCTCCTGTCCAATTCACACAGAGCTGAGTGATTCAGCAGAGATAGGGTTATTGAAGCTCCTGTCCAATTCACACAGAGCTGAGTGATTCAGCAGAGATAGGGTTATTGAAGCTCCTGTCCAATTCACACAGAGCTGACTGATTCAGCAGAGATAGGGTTATTGAAGCTCCTGTCCAATTCACACAGAGCTGACTGATTCGGCAGAGATAGGGTTAATGAAATACCTGTCCAATTCACACAGAGCTGAGTGATTCAACAGAGATAGGGTTATTGAAGCTCCTGTCCAATTCACACAGAGCTGAGTGATTCAACAGAGATAGGGTTATTGAAGCTCCTGTCTAATTCACACAGAGCTGAGTGATTCAACAGAGATAGGGTTATTGAAGCTCCTGTCCAATTCACACAGAGCTGACTGATTCAGCAGAGATAGGGTTATTGAAGCACCTGTCCAATTCACACAGAGCTGACTGATTCAACAGAGATCGGGTTATTGAAGCACCTGACCAATTCACACAGAGCTGACTGATTCAACAGAGATAGGGTTATTGAATCTCCTGTCCAATTCACACAGAGCTGAGTGATTCAACAGAGATAGGGTTATTGAAGCACCTGTCCAATTCACACAGTGCTAACTGATTCAACAGAGACAGGGTTATTGAAGCACCTGTCCAATTCACACAGAGCTGACTGATTCAACAGAGATAGGGTTATTGAAGCACCTGTCCAATTCACACAGAGCTGACTGATTCAACAGAGATAGGGTTATTGAAGCACCTGTCCAATTCACACAGAGCTGACTGATTCAACAGAGATAGGGTTATTGAAGCTCCTGTCCAATTCACACAGAGCTGAGTGATTCAACAGAGATAGGGTTATTGAAGCTCCTGTCCAATTCACACAGAGCTGACTGATTCAACAGAGATAGGGTTATTGAAACACAGACAATTGCTCTGTGGGTGAAATATGACGACTGATCATTTTTGACTTGTGAAAACAGGATATTGTCCCTTTATGATATGACTGTTTTTCAGCCGTATTCACTTCAATTAAATCAATTTAAGTGCCAGAGTTTGATGGTGCCTTTGATGTGCAAATCTTGTTCCTATGGTGATGAAGTGTTTGTGAAGACCCCATTAATGAGAGGAGAGATTGAACTCCAGGCTTTTTTAACTTAGTTCTGTACATGTTGTTGAGACAAGCCAGTTTGACATAGATACCAATGAACATTTTACTCTTTTACATGCTTTGTTCCGAAGGCTTTGCTGCTTCTTTAAATTCCTACCAATAATCATTGGTCTTAGTTGTCAATACATGTTGATTACACAAATTCATTTTGCACAATTGGAGAAGTATGGTTAGGATATTAAAAATGGTTGGTTACTGTAGCCTATATAATTTAGTTTTCATACGTCTCTCGACTTTCATGGTACCAGACTGCGATGTCTTCAGGACACCGGAAGGTATGCTCAATATGTCTAGACACATTATGCATATTATTAATGGGTTCACATGGCATAGTAATTCATAGACATACATAGTGCGCATTGTCTTCCAGTAAGATTGATCTTACGGCGGGGAGTGTTTCAGAGTGATGGCAGGGTGTCACGACCCTAGGCTCAGTGAAACATGGAGGTCACTCTTTCTGCCCGTTCGTCTCTGTGTGTCTGGACTCTGCGTCTCTCTCTGATGAACAGAGAACACAGGCTCATTGGGATTATTTTCAGACGGCCAGTAATGCCACTTTACCCCAGGACAATCCCTGTTTCCTGATTCCTGTCAGGCCGGGGCGAGATAACCCTTACCCTGGGCTAATCCCAGATTATAATGGAGCATGGCCAGACGTTGCTGACCTCTGCTGACCATCCACCTCTCGGTCTCAGAGCCGATACTGAACCGTGCTCAGCACTGCTCAGCACTGCTGACCAGCACTCATAACACCGGGAGATGGAAAGTGCTATCTAAGCAGGTTGGCCAGAGACACAAGCCATGTCATCTCTCAGAGAAGTAAAAATGCACTGAAGTGCCTCTCAAGCTATGAGTGCCTAAGACACAGACACGGGAGTGTGGGTGCAATAATCAGGTTAAATTTGTTTTGAAATCTACTGAGAGAGATACAGGGGAGGAATGCAACTGATTTACAGCAGGCTCTGGTTTAGACACAGTGTCTGGGGTCGCAGTGGGAGGAGGGAGATGTGGGGAGGGGACTTGTGGGATATGAGCAGGGTTTAGATTTGTCACTGTTGAGAAGGAGATTGTTCATAAAACACATGGCCACAGAAAGAGACGTGTTTTTGCAGATTTGTGTGATTAGATGAAGCCTCCATAGAGATGATCTCCTTCCCTCTCCTCTTTCTCTTTCTCCTTCCCTCTCCTTCTCCTTCTCTTTCTCCTTCCCTCTCCTTCTCCTTCTCTTTCTCCTTCCCTCTCCTTCTCCTTCTCTTTCTCCTTCCCTCTCCTTCTCCTTCTCTTTCTCCTTCCCTCTCCTTCTCCTTCTCTTTCTCCTTCCCTCTCCTTCTCTTTCTCTTTCTCCTTCCCTCTCCTTCTCCTTCTCTTTCTCCTTCCCTCTCCTTCTCTTTCTCCTCCTCTTTCTCCTTCCCTCTCATTCTCCTTCACTTTCTCCTTCTCTTTCTCTTTCTCCTTCCCTCTCCTACTCTTTCTCCTTCCCTCTCCTCTTTCTTCTTCCCTCTCCTTTTCTTTCTCCTTCCCTTTCCTTCTCTTTCTCCTTCTCATTCTCCTTCTCTTTCTCCTTCTCTTTCTCCTTTCCTTTCCTCTCCTCTCCTTCCCTCTCCTTCTCTTTCTCTTTCTCCTTCCCTTCTCCTTCTCTTTCTCCTTCCCTCGCCTACTCTTTCTCCTTCCATCTCTTACTTTCTCCTTCCCTCTCCTACTCTTTCTCCTTCCCTCTCCTTCTCATTCTCCTTCCCTCTCCTTCTCTTTCTCCTTCTCATTCTTCCTATTTCATCCCTTTCTTCAGATGTTTCTCTTTTTGAGAGATTCTGGGACTCAAGTACTCAAGTACTTTGACAAAACAAAGCAATTCCTCCCCATTTCTGTTTGTTCAAAACATAATGTTGTCATTTCATTTAGCCTCCTACCTTCTGAACAAGATGAAACCATGAAAGAGGACAGAGTCTCTTCTTCACAGTATGAGGAACAACTCCCTCAGAGATCCCTCATCTCCTCTCCTCCATGTTGTTAGCCTGATACTGAAGTATGGCACATCTTTCTGCAACATTTAGGATGATGATTCCATACACACCCTCCCAGACCCAGACATGTCTCCCCCATACACACCCTCCCAGACCCAGTCATGCCTCCCCCATACACACCTTCCCAGACCCAGACATGTCTCCCCCATACACACCCTCCCAGACCCAGTCATGTCTCCCCCATACACACCTTCCCAGACCCAAACATGTCTCCCCCATACACACCTTCCCAGACCCAGTCATGCCTCCCCCATACACACCCTCCCAGACCCAGTCATGCCTCCCCATACACACCCTCCCAGACCCAGTCATGTCTCCCCCATACACACCCTCCCAGACCCAGTCATGCCTCCCCCATACACACCCTCCCAGACCCAGACATGTCTCCCCCATACACACCCTCCCAGACCCAGTCATGCCTCCCCCATACACACCCTCCCAGACCCAGTCATGCCTCCCCCATACACACCCTCCCAGACCCAGTCATGCCTCCCCCATACACACCCTCCCAGACCCAGTCATGCCTCCCCCATACACACCCTCCCAGACCTAGACATGCCTCTCCCAGCCAGCCTGTCTCCTCTCTCCCCTAGCCTGTCGAAGAGGAGAGGGCTTAGGTGACAGGAGCCAGAGGCCCCCAGTGATAAGGGCCATATCTCCGCATGAGAGCCCATCAGAGCTAACAGTGTATACAAATTGATGCCATTAGCAAAGAGTGGGCGAGAGGGGGGTGGAGGGGGGGAAGCCATTAATTGGTTGTAATTATAGAGCAGGTGGGCCCCGGGGTCGGGGGTGATAACAAGCTGGCGATGGTGGTGAATCAGAGGCAGTGGGTGACATCACAGCACATGATCCTCTACATTCTGTGGGGTCAGACCTGTACACTAATGATCTTCATCTAGTAACACATGTGCATGCATGTGACACACACACACACACACACACCACACACACACACACACACACACACACACACACACACACACACACACACACACACACACACACACACACACACACACACACACACACCATGGTTTGAGACATTCTTGAGCAGTGCTGGGACACACCTATTTCATAATAAGGGAGCTTACCGCAAGGGACTATCAACAGCATGTCGTGAATACCTGGGCAGGTATGCTTTATTGTAAGCCAGCAGATGGGGTGGACTGGATGGGGTGGGCTGATAGTAGGTAACCTGTGAAGTTGCAAAATCCAAGACACCTGAGGATTTGCTTATAGGGGTCTCTTTTTCTAGCATGTCTTTCTTGCTGAATATACAGGTATGTTTCCCTCAGGATACTCTATAAAGGAAGACGAGCATTGCTATCCATGTAGGCTACTACAGTAATAATATTTTAAGCTTGGAAGATGAAATCACAAAGTTTATGATAGTGGCTGTACGTGTAAGAGGTAGCAGTTAGGTAACACACACAGGGTACAGGGTACAGCCCCCCCCCCCCCCCCCCCTCGGCATCAAGGCGTTGGGCTGTCTCTACACTAAGACATGCAGGGAAGCGTAACCACTCCACTGAGAGATAAATATGCCACGTTACCACCCCCCTCCATGGAGCGCGTAGGCATCTCTAAGGAAGTCTGATCATATCTCCTCGTTATAACCGTGAAGCCGTGCTCTTGTATTTCTCTTATCTGGTGATTCATATTTGCTATCTGATCTGACACCGCCAGCCCCTCTGACCCTGTCCATTTTTCTTTACCCCTCAGTGTTGTTCTAGAAGCACTAGGTAAGTAAGCAGCAGGTGCTGTTTTTCCATGCTCCATGCCCTCATCATTCATTTTCATGAAATGCAGCTGCACAGCTACTCGTACATACTGTACTCTACAGGACCAACCTCCAGCAATCACACAGGCATTCTTTTAACATTGTGTCACCTCTCCTCGGGCTTTGATGCGTGCAGCCAACGCAAATCCAAACAACTCCTGTTAATCTTTGACATGAAGACAAATCGTGTTGAAAGGAGCTGTTGAAGGTAAATCAAAGAGGACGCTAGCTGTAGGAAGCTGGTCGCTCCGGGCTGCTGATTAGAAGACGCTCTCCCCTGTGCAAGCTGGGACTGAGGGGATGTCAGTGGTGGTGTCAGGCATAACCTTGTACCAGTGTGCTGGAGATCCACGTCAGTGGAGCAGCTAGCTCTAGTACAGGGGACTGTATAGAACGAGGACCCTACAACTGTGTAGGGGCAGTGGGGACACATCCAGTTCATGTCACCTGTCATACTGCTCAGTTACAGTCACACCATCTGGCCCTTATCTTCCCACTACAGGAAGTCACCATTGTAAAAGCTGTGTCAGATTTTCAGAGCCGAGAAATAACAACCTGTCTAAGACATGCAGGTATCTGGAGATGGGCCTTATCTGTGGAACTATACTGGATTCCCCACCGGTCTGGTTATGGTGACAACACACCCTGCTAGGACCAGGTTGCATACACTACTCAGAGAGCCCTCTCAGAGTAACTTTGTGGTGTCTTTCAGAGTGTGTACTGTGCAGTGTGCACATGTGCTTTTGCTGCTTTGTCCTGACACTAATTGCAAGGTGCAAATTCATTCACGCCCAACCGCTAAATATCACACTGCATTTCTAAAGTTTAACACAAGCTGGGCCACTAACAGCTGATTAGCTCTTCTGGAAAAACTCTGATTAGATACAAAGCTTCTCTCACATTATTTTACTGTCTATAGGGATTAGGTACATCTATCACTAGATGATAAATCAACCAAAACACTGGAGGCAGCATTTAATCATATGTGTCCGCAAACTAGTTGAAGCATGTTTACAGTAGTATCATGGAGGAGAACAAGACGAGGACAGAATGACAGTGAATGATTGTAGCTCTGATTTCCAGATAGCAGAGCCTGAGCTCTGAGCCCATTCCCAGCTCCATCATACCACTGGCAGGTCTAACCAACCAATGATATTGAGTCTGCCTAAGAACAAATTAGCCTTTCTTACTGTGTTCAGGGTACAGGCAGCAGACACTTCTTAAATATGGCAGGTAGAAAAGAGTAAGACAGGCGTTAATGAGAATGTCTGATTTAGACTTCCATGAGGTATTGGATGACGGGCAAAGCTTTTAAACCAGTGGCACCGTTGCCAGGTTGACACATTACTGCACCTCGTAAAAAGGGGATGGAACTGCCAACATCATTCTGTCCTCCTATTGGTGCTAAGTTTTTCCTTAGGTCCTAAATCTATAGGGTTTGAGATCCCATCACTGGTGTTGAAACGGAGTGGGCGTAGGGGAGTAATGCTGACCACTCTGACATTTTTCTTCACTACGTTGACAGCTTTCAAAATAGTAGGCCCGGGTTTCTGACATGCACTTCCTTTCATGTGGGTGAGCATGCCATTTCTCCCAGCCCCTCTTTAACACCGTCATTATCACTCCTGCCACTCCAGTGTGTGTGAGCTCACACACCTAGCTTTGCCTCGCTCCGAGGAGCTCTGGTCGTAATAGTAGGCTACAGGCTCTTTGTGATCACCCATAACAAGCTCACAGAATATTTGTCTCTATACTTTATTGCTTAGCCATAAAGCATTGGCATGTGTGAGTTTATCCAAACCACATTGTTTGCTTTGCAATAAATACGCCCCAGTCAATGTAACAGGATAAACTGATGGCACTGCTTGTATTCTTGTCTTCACTACAACTCTAATGATGAAAACATTATAAAAGAGAAACCACAGACAGAATCTAGTTGGCTCAGGTGGTTTAGAGCCAAACCTCTTTGCAATTTCTGCCCAAGTCTCAAATAGACAAATTTAATGTAACTATTCAGCCCCTCAACCCATGACCCCTCCTCCCTCCTCTTTCTCCAGGCCCCGCAGGGACACAGTCAGGATTCATGCAGTAACATGCTATGCTCCATCTTTCTTTGGCAGAGCCCACACTTTTAATGTACCCAATTTAAAACCAGAGAAATATGTAGCCGGGTAGAACACCCACATCAGGCTGATGTAGCTAATGTGAGCTGCATAGTCAGGTTCCTGGAGTATTTTTTCCCCCTTTGTTATGTTTAAACATACGAAAGTTTTCCATTATTCAGTCATTCGCCTTATTCGACTTGTAGATTCGCCAGGAAAGTTAATATGGGTTGAGCCGTGTACACTTAAATCACGCAGTAATCTTTCCTTAATGAGAGGAAGTGCTCATGTTTCTGAGCCCACCACAAAACATGATTCATTAATACAGTCTACAATACAAATCTACAAAATCCTGCTTCCTTTAGTTATTTCATACTACAGTGGATTGTGCATTATTTTATATAAGACAACATTAACCTATGTTAATAATTTTTGCATTGAAATATAGATGTGCAGTATACCCAGGGGATATCAAGAATATACACCCTTGAACTCAACATTATCATGCTCAAACATACATTTTCAAAGTAAACTGGACCCATGGGCAGTTCATTGAAGACTGGGAGATATGTTGTAACATGTGTGCCTGCAGCCATGGGAGATCATCGTCAGTTGCCAAGTATTCTCTCAGGACGTGGAATGGATGGCCTGGTTTGACTGTCAGGCTTCTGAGATCTGCCTTTGATTTGTGCCTTCCTCCCCTAGCCAGCAGAAACTTGGCTCCGCGGGCTCTCTGGCGGTTTTCACTAAATACCACAGCCACAAAGTCAAAATTGGCTAAAGAAAATAGCTTTTTCGTCTTAATTTAACGCCAGGGTTAGGCATACGTTTAGCAGTGTGGTTAAGGTGGGATTTGGAGCATCTGCCAGAGAATATGCCATTAAGAAACAGTGGGTTTGGGCGTCTTCTTACATGACTCCAAGCCACATCCGCTAACATTTTATGCTAATAGAATGGAATGTTCAGTTATAGAAAGTGGCACGGGCTCTGTAAGCCAGCACTAGCTAGAGATATCCGGACGGAGTATGGAGAGGATTGTCCATGCTCAGTAGACTGGAGAGAATGGACAGGACCGCCACCAATGACTTTACTGAGAGTTCAAGCGACAGTGGTTTCACCTACCTCTCTGCGCACCATTACTCAGGGCAGTAACGTCTGTTTGCGCTCGTTGCGTGCATGTGTGTGTATGTGTTTGAGTGATCAGGAGTACATGGATCAGGTTCCCTCAGTGGCAATAGGCAGTCTCACTTTTCCCACTAATAGAGGCATTGCCATTCCACGGGGGAACTGTTCCGCTCCCTCTGTGTCCTACAGACCCCCCAGAGTCAGCTACACCTAATAATGGACTACTTTAAGAGTTGATCTGGCTCTAATAGACTGAACCAGGTCTCCAAATCTCCAGGCTAAGTCTATGTGGTGAGAATGCTGTCATGCCCTAATGCGGCTGGCAAACAGCACTCAGAGTTCATCCTGGGAGGCCCTTTATGTAGTAAAGCTCCCTGGCTTGGCCTGCGCAGAGGCCTAGTTCCAGCTGCTTCACTCCCTCTGCTGTCGGAGATCATGCACCTGTCCTGTATTATAGAGAGAACCTGCACAAGCATATCTTGTAATAGGCCTGACATTGGCTATAGATAGAAGCAGATCTTTAAGAAAATGTTCACTACAAGCCTGACCAAAACTCATTCTCCTTCTTCTTGCCAAATGGTGTGACATCTAATGAAGTAGCCCGGTCAAAAGGATGGGAGAGGGGAGGAGAGGATGTGAGGAGAGGAGAGGAGAGGAGGGGAGAGGGGGTGAGGATGAAAGGGCAGAAGGGGAGGGGAGAGGGGGATAATGTACAGTGGCTGGCGTGCTTTTCCTTCCACATTTCCTCCTCTTTCTTTTCTTTTTTTTTTACCCCCGACGAGACACCAGGAAGTTCAATTTCTCTGAATGATACAACAAGAAGCCCTAGTGGCACGTTGGGTTTACAATGAGCTCAATGCCAAACCCCCAGGAGAAAGGCCTCTAATGCTGGTATAGAAACAGTAGATTCCTCCTCTTAGTAACGCTTCAATTCAGTGCTACAGTAGGAGCATTAGGGGGAGACTAAAGAGAGAGTTGGTGCTTTCTGATCCATTCTTTAACCAGAACAGATGAGAACTGATGGAATATAATTTTTTACACAGCCTGGTAAGCCTGGTTCTGTATTTGTTTAGAGAACTGTTTTTCACTGACTAAAGGAGCAGTGTTATTATCTAAATATGCATATCTAATGCATAACAGTATTAAAAGTGTTATAGATATTTAATGTGTTATGTTATAGCTTTGGTGAAGAAATGGGTCATATGTTTGGTGTGGCAGTGTTTGTTGCCACCCTTTGGTGTACATTATCACTCCATTATCCGTACATTATCAGGTGATTATGCTTTTGGATTACATATGTTTTGGAGCTGGATATGGAGTGTTCTATAGGGTGTATTGTTGCTCTGTAGCTCTCTGAGTCCCTCCTCACCTAACAGATGGTCACATCTAGCTAGCCTCTGAAAACAAACATACGCTGAGGAGTTGCTGACAGGCTGGTTCAGAAAGGGCTTGAACTGCCCTGGAATGTGTCTGTGTTAAACTTCCTGTTCAGTAGCACATCGCCAGTGATATACAGTGTCATGAAAAAGTATTTGCCCACTTTGACTTTCTACATTTTTTTTGCATATTTTTGATACTGAATGTTATCAGATCTTTAACCAAAACCTAATATTAGATAAAGGGAACCTAAGTTTACAAATGACAAAAAAAAATGGATACTTATTTTATTTATTTAATTAACAAAGTTATGTAAGACCCAGTTCCATAAAGGCCTGATTGGTGGAATGCTGCAGAAATGGTTGTCCTTCTGGCAGGTTCTCCCATCTCCACAGAGGAACTCTGGAGCTCTGTCAGAGTGACAAAGGCCCTTCTCCTCCGGTTGCTCAGTTTGTCCGGGCGGCCAGCTCTAGGAAGAGTCTTGGGGGTTCCAAACGTCTTCCATTTAAGAATGATGGAGGCCACTGTGTTCCTGGGGACCTTCAATGCTGCAAACATTTTTTGGTACCCTTCCCCAGATCTGTGCATCGACACAATTCTGTCTCTGAGCTCTACTGACAATTCCTTTGGCCTCATGGCTTGGTTTTTGCTCTGACCTTCACTGTCAACTGTGGGACCTTTATATAGACAGGTGTGTGCCTTTCCAAATCATGTCCAATCAATTGAATTTACCACAGGTGGACTTCAATCAAGTTGTAGAAACATCTCAAGGATGATCAATGGAAACAGGATGCACCTGAGCTCAATTTCGAGTCTCATAGCAAAGGGTCTGAATACTTATATAAATCAGGTATTTCTGTTTTTCAAAAGAACAGTTTTTTCGCTTTGTAATTATGGGGTATTATGTGTAGATTGCTGAGAAAAAAAGAATAGTTAATCCCTTTTAGAATAAGGTTGTAATGTGGAAAAAGTCAAAGGGTCTGAATACTTTCCAAGGACACTGTAGGTCCCCGACAGATGTGAATCACACAGATGACCTATTAACAGATGCTTGGCTGACACACGTATTAAATCAAACTTTATTAATATAGCAAATGTAATGCTATTTATCGTTGATTATTGACGTAACCCAGAGTTATATTTAGATCCTGTATGAAAGACTGGTAATATCAGATTCAGTGGTGAGTATGTTGAGAAATGTGTGTGGATAGAGTTTATTTTAAGGTCCTGTGGTTTGATGGAGGACATGGGCATGACTCCCGCCTTGTCTTGGTATTCAGACAACTTCCTGAGAGACAGTCAGACAGTTACATAGGAATGTAGTTTTCACTATGTTCAACAGAGGGACTTGAATGTAAACCAGCACTTGCCTGCTTTGGCTTTAGACAGGCATACCAGAGTAGAGTTACCGGTTTAGAAACAGGTCCTGCATAAACATGGATATTAATAAACTGCTTTTTACACTTTTGAAATAGCAGATACATTTGATTTATTTTTACTATGCTGTGTTGTTTTCACTTTGAAGCTGTGATACACCAGGACAATTTTGTTTGAAGTTGACATAACAATATTAATAATAATAATAATTATTATTATCATTTTTAGGTGGCTGCTCATATTTGTCCTATTTCACACATGTATTAATATGAATATGCGAATTTGAAATGTGTTTTTTGCATATCCCACTCTCCTGTAACGTCCGTCGTTAGAGTGAGACCAAGGCGCAGCGTGGGTTGGGTTCATCATATTTTAATATAAACGGTGAACCAGCAAAAACAATAAACAAGAAGTAACACAACGAACGAACAGTTTCGCAGGCTACTAACAGCAGTGCAAAATCAACTTCCCACAAAAGACAGGTGGAAAAAGGGCTACCTAAGTATGGCTCCCAATCAGCGACAACGATGTACAGCTGTCCCTGACTGAGAGCCATACCAGGCCAAAACAAAGAAATACAACACATAGATAAGGAACATAGAATGAACATAGAAATAGAAAACATACATCAAAACCCCGAAACACACAAAACGAACACCCCCCTGCCACGCCCTGACCAAACTACAATAACAAATAACCCCTTTTACTGGTCAGGACGTGACATCTCCCTATAACACCCTCGGAGAGTGGGGACATGGCCAGACATCTTCCTCTGATTATGTACATCTTCGTTCTGTTAGCGTGTAAACAGTGGAAGACTTTAATTAGACCTACATGCTTCCTGTACTGTTTTTTATCTCCACAATTGAACAACTAAAAGTAACATACAGTACATGAACATGTGGTATTGTAGAGCTGTTGTTTTTTGGTGGTCTCCTGACATTTTTTAAGTAGAATAAAGGTAAACATTTAACAGGATCTTCCAGCTTATTTAGTGAAACCTCAATGTTTGTCAAGCAGCAGTATATGAATACCATCCTGCTAAGCCCTACCCTGTAGGGTCCCACAGAGTGTTTGTGTTTGGTGGAGGGCCCAAGCAGTGGAGAGACGGCGGGCCTCTCAAACAGCACTGCCCTGTCTGTAAATGGCTGCTGAACCGTGGAGAAGAAATCAAACAAACACTCCAGTCTCACATGGAAGGTTCTGAAGGAAGCGTCCTGTTACTGTTTCCTTGGGAATGTCTGTCAAATGCATTCTTAATTTCGTCAGAGCTCAGACCGTCAGATGACCAGAGAAAAGCATCCTTGGTGGATGTCCATGGCGGTATTTGCAGAGATGTGGAGGAAAGACAATGATAGATATACTTTTCTTAGAAGGAGCATCTCTTAGACAGTATTAAGATGTCAACAACACAATGAGACCCTCTCTAGCACTTGTCACTGATCTGCTGTGTTGGGTTTCAACAGTGTTAGTGGAAACCATCATATAAACCCCACATCGGTATGCCTAACAGGGGTGGTTTGTGAAATGTGTCAGTTGAGCGTGCATGTGTGTGTTACTGTGTTTGTGTACAGCAATTTTCTGTCCCAAATGGATACATTGCTCTCTTGTTCCCCCTCTCTCTCTGCAGAGCTGAGGTCCACTGGCACTGCCCAGCACTTTGCCTACCTGCTGAACACGTCCGACTACCGTATCCTGCGTATGGACGAGGACCACGACCGCATGTACGTGGGCAGCAAGGACCACATCCTGTCCCTGGACCTGCATGACATCAATAAGGAGCCGCTCATTGTAAGACCTTACAGTCACTAACGCTTCACCTCTTCACCTTCCCTTACCTCCTGTCACCCCCCATCACCACTTCCTCCCTTCCCTCCCATCTCCTCTCCTCTCCAGGGCTCTATAAACCCGGGTGAGGCTAACCCTTTACCTCAGCTCTCAGAAACGGCCCCCGAGGGTCATATGTCCCGTTCCGCTGCCCTGTGTTGGATGTTTTGATTAGCTCACCTCTAGTTTGTATTTGACTGCACAATTCTGGCGATGAGGGTTGTAAAACTACAAAAACTAAATCTAGATATGACCATTCCTAGTCGGCTAATAGTACCGTGGGTGGATATCCCTGTGGCAGGTTTAGCCCCACAGCTATAAGTCCAGTGATGTTGAACGGGTTGTGCAATGGGTTGGGTTATTGCTATAAAATGACCTCTGTTTCCCCCCTGCCTTCAGCTCCACTGGCCTGTCTCCCAGCAGAGGAAGACTGAGTGTCTTCTAAGTGGAAAGGACACCAATGTAAGTATTTCTGTTGACTCTCCATTTCCACACAACTAATTCAGCATTTATGTTTCAGGTCAGGTGATTTGTGCCACCTGTAACTTGAAGTCATGTATTTTCTTTATATATTGAACATCTATAAAGTATATATTTTTTTACTCACTTCTATTTGTGTGCCTGTATTACTAGGTGTATATAGCCTAAGTATTTATTTGAGTTTTTAGCTCACTGAAAAAGGGGTCAAGCGAAACCATTCTAGTGGCACACACCTGTGTGGATTTCATTTGGCCCTGTAAAAGCCTGGTTCCCCTCTGTCTGGCCAGACAGACAGGGCAGGACTGGAACTGAACAGCTCATAGGAGACCAACCAGCCTCACTGTCTCCTTTCGGCCAGTGTAGGGTGTGGATAAATAGATGACTGTTATACTGGTATATTGACATTCTGTACCTTGTTCTATCTGGGTATCATTCAAATTGATAATCCATTCTTGTTTGTCTATGTTTGTCCCCATGCAGGGCGAGTGTGGGAACTTCATCCGTCTGATTGAGCCGTGGAACAGGACCCACCTGTATGTCTGTGGGACTGGAGCCTACAACCCCGTCTGTACCTACGTCAACCGCGGACACAAAGCACAGGTTAGAGCTCCGTGCCTTTTGGAATACACTAAGTGTGTGTTCCCTAAGCTAAAGTACACAGTGAAGAGGTGAAGGAGGGAGACTACGGCTCTGACATTTAGTCTCCGTCCCACACCTCTAACCCAGCCTTCCTCCCTTCCATCTTTCTCTCGCTCTCTCTTTCCATCCCCACACCTCTCTTTCTCTCTCTACCTTTCTCTCAATCCTACTTTCATTCATACCTTCACAAACCTCTACCCCTCCTGATATCCACAGCTTTATCTCCTGCCCCCATGCCTAGGCAACCATTGGAGTCTCAGCCTGCACACAGCTGTCGTCCCCAGCGCACTGTTGCTGTTAGCGTTACTGTTACGGTGCTGTCTGTTTAGTCTCACTCCTTAATTGGAAGTCTTGAGTTTCCTGGAGCCGGGCATCACCACCACAGAGTACTTCCCTGTTTTATTGCCCCTCCAATACCCCCAACCCTGCTGCTTTTAATTCAATACTTGTTCCTTAACGATGGTCCTGGGGCATTTAAGAAGGAATAAATAAAAGTTGTGGATAGATAATATTTCCCTGTTTCCTCCTCTCTGAGGACACAGTTAGACCTCTTCACACCCCTCTGCTATTTCATATGGATCCATATGACCCTTACTAACAAAGGGCATCCATCCATCCATCCATCCACTCATAGCTCTAGCAGCCCTGTGCCTCTCAGTTGGCCTGCTCCCTCTTTGCTCCCTCAGCCTCTAGTCCTCACCATGTGAGGAGTTGGGTAATTGGCCATGGCAGCTCCCATTATGGGGTGCCAGTGGAATGTTCTAGTTATAGTACATTAATGAGATGGCTTTTATTTTCCCTTCACATTGAACAGACAGGTCAGACTCTTCCCGTGAGCCCTCTCTCTCTCTCTCTCTCTCTCTGGAGTTAAGTATGGGAGCAGAGATGTAAAATGGTACAACCATACACACACACAGCTTTTTCAGACAGGAAACCATGAGAAGGCGAAACGCTGCTCAATGCCAGAAATTGGCTCATTTTCTAATGTGGATGTATACACACACACGGACACTCCTTCTCATACTTCAGGAACCTTCTTTTGTACCTGAAGACATGCAGATCAATTGTTAACAACTTGCCAGATTTCAGAATTCTTTCTTTTTCAGTTAAGCCATTATTCAGGCGTGATTTCCTTTTTACAAACCTAAAGGATAGTAGCCTACATGGGGCTATGATAGCTAGTATTGTCTGTAAAAGCCAAATATTGGTTCTTGGCAGTGGCTCAGGCCAGAGTTGAGTGGATATACCATACTGTGAGAGACTGTATTGACTCAACGACAGGGTATAGAACGGATATTGCTGATGTTCGTGCCATCTGGTGAAGTTAAGCTACACAAACATTCATCGCACAGAGAATGTTACAGAATGAGAAATGCATACATTTTCCTCACAAGCTGTCCGAATGACATTATTTAAACAGTCATGCAGTCACATCAGTCCAAGACCAGTTTACAGAGTTACTGAGCTCACGTCAGGTCCTGCCTACTGCAGGTGCGTAACGTCCCAAATGTGTCGCTGTCTCCTGTTTTAGGCCGCCATGCACCTGCAGATGCCCCAGACCGGAGCGAGGGCTAACCGCGCGGCCGAACCCAGCGCTGTGTTCGAGACACTGGGACTAAAGGTGGGACGTGGGTCAGGTGCCCGTCACTAGCCTGGGCGGTTCTGCCTGTCTGCCCCTGAACCTTGCCCCTATGGCTGGGGAGTGCACTGGCGACCCACTCTGGGCCTCAGCTTGCATGCCATGCGCACTCTGTCTCCCCCCTCTCTCCCTCTCTCTCTTTAGGGGGGGGGGGGCTGTGCATGTCTTCTGACCCCTCTGTTCTCTCTGTGCTCATTCTGTGTCTTGAAGCACTTCTGTCATCATCAGTTGAATTGTCCCACTGCGTTGGGTCTCGAGTGTAGTTGACCGCTTATCTCCTCACTGCTAAGCATGTCTTCTCTAGACCCTGTCCATTTGGAGAAAATAAATTGGTCATTCAAATGTTTGTCTGTTTTTGTTTCCTCCGTCATATTTCTGTTGTGCTTTTCTCTCGTTGGTCATTTGTCAATTTTTGTGTATGCCCCATCATTTGAGCACTCTCTCTTTCTCATGCTCACTCACTCACTCACTCACTCACTCACTCACTCACTCACTCACTCACTCACTCACTCACTCACTCACTCACTCACTCACTCACTCACTCACTCACACTCTCTCTCTCTTTCTCTCTCTCTCTCTCTCTCTCTCTCAAACACTCTCTGTCGGTGTGTGTGCTGTTGAACTGATTCTCCAGTATTTGTGTCGCCTGCTTCTTATGCATGAGAGAGATGAAAGTCCAGCACTTTGTGATTTTCTAGACAAGGTCAGACAACATGTTAATACACTACACAATCAAATATAGATCTTTCATTGAGGGTTAATACAGTATAACACTGACACCATCAATGACTGATGTATGACAGTGTTTCTAACTAATAAGCCCATTTGTGGTACATAAATTCATCTCTTTCCTCTCCTCCTTACATTGTCCTTTCACTTGTGTTACAGGACACAGAACACCCCACCCTCCAGTCCTTCACCCCCCACCCCACCCCACCACCCTCTCCCTCTGTAGGAATGTGGGCCAACCTCTCCCACAGGTCTCACACGATTAACGTCTGACCCACTCTCACTGCAGACCTGTTGGTTCAGGACAAACACAAACTGCTAAAGCAGAAAGGAAATAATAGATCCACATAGCTGAGTAACACCATTCACAGTACAGGAAGGAAGTCTTAACCCTTAGAAGGACAGGACCATTATGTTTGAATGGGTTGCATGCAACACTTAGTCCTCTGTCGGGTAACATCTTTCATAAAGGGTTTAAAAACATGTTCAGAGAATATCCCTTTGGCACATGTGACCACATGTTCATTAACATCTGGCATCTCTTGCAGGGAGCTGCCAACACCTTCAGATTTACATGTGTGGTTGATTTTAATCAAAGGTGAGAGGGAATATCATAAGGGTGCACGTAGGAGCCAGTGGAGAATAACGTTGGCAAGCGCCTCACTTTCTCCTGCTCGGGTGTTGACGGACAAAGGTGTCTTCGTCTCTCTGCTCCCCTCAGTCCTCGATTGGAGAGTGAGGGATTAGGGGATTTTACTTGTTCTGGTTTGTGGCAAGGCTACAGGGCATGTCATCGCATGCCATTGGCTGTTTCTATCCGCGACTCCAAATACCTGACAATTACCTTTCAGTGCTGTGTATAGAGACGCCAGGAGTCATGAGCATCAGTCATCCAGCCTCCATCCCAGGCATGTTTTTGCTGAGCAGAAGTACAGGTCTCAGCAGCAGTAGGGCTACATATACAGATTTAACCAAGAGAGGATAAGAGACTTTTGGCATATGAGAGATTGTTGTGCAGAGAGAACAGCCCTTGACGCATTATACCCTCAGTCATTCTAGTGCACTAGAGAGGCATTAAAAGAGTTGGATTGAGATCCTGTTTTTTTCTGAATGCAGGCACTCTCATTAGTCTATGTTTCATCCTTTACAAACCACAATGCCTTATAGGCCCCAGAGGACCTACTAGAAGAATATTGAACTGCCTCAGTTTTCCCTCCACCAGGGAATCACACTGACATGATGAAGACCACTATGAATTTATTGCTTCTTTCTTATGATTTTTCCATTTCAGGAATACATATGGCATTTGGAGCCAGGAAAAGTGGAGTCTGGGAAGGGAAAGTGCTCCTATGACCCAAAGCTCAACAGCGTCTCGGCTTTGATCAGTGAGTATCATCATCCAGGCCACACTTGGCCACATGGCTGGAGATGTCCCAGTCCAGTCCAGTTCACCCAGTTTGTCCCCGTGGCTCTCTCAGTGACTCTGACGGTCCCTGAGGCCATATCCCCTGTGTATGCCTCCTTTTATCTCCCACTACTATAAATAGCAACCTTTATCCCCAATCTTTTGGGGGGCAACTTTGTTAAAAATGTTTGTATTGCCTAAAATCTGTCCAGGCAGACAAATTATCCTTTTTCATTCTGTGCCTATTTCCCATGAGATGGATAGCAGAGCAATGCTGATCTCATCTCTGATGATAAAATCAGAAGGCATCATACCTTGTTAAGAATCGGATTTAATGTAATGCGTCTGTGTGTAGCTGGTGTAGATGAGTCAGGCGCAGGACAGCAGATATGAGTAATGTACGCAATTTTACTCAGCAATAATCACAATACACGTCAAAACAAATCCAAGGCCACAATAACGGACCGCAATACAATAAACAATCACTCACAAACAAACATGGGGGAACAGAGGGTTAAATAATGAACAAGTAATTGGGGGATTGAAACCATCTTGATATTTAATGAAAAATGGAGAACACTATACAAAAATAAACCAAAGACAGCAAAACAGTCCTGTCAGGAAAAACTCTCAAAAGAAAGCACTAGACAGAAACAATCACCCATAAAAACCCAAAGGAAAAACAGGCTACTTATGTGTGACTCCCAATCAGCAACAACAAACTACAGCTGTGCCTAATTGGAAGCCACACGGCCAAAATCAACGAAACAAACCAACCTAGAAAAAAGAACATAGAACGCCCACCCAATGTAACACCCTGGCCTAACCAAAATAAAGAACAAAAACCCCTCTCTATGGCCAGGGCGTTACAGGAAGCAGGGAACCAGGACAAATTAACCCCCGTCTCCACCAGTTAACATCAGCTATGGGTGACTAATGGCGGGGAATAAGAACTGGATACTACTTTGACCCCTAAAAGGTCACACATGTAGGTCTACCCCCTCACCCCTACCCCTAGATATCATACACACTCTATACTGTAGATCAGGGCCTGTGTTGACTCTACTTAGTAAAGACCTGTAGTAGTATAGTTGTATAGTTGTTGCTGCCTTTGCCCTGGGCCCCTGTTGTCCCATTAACCCCACCCCTGAGAACTCCCCGTAGCTACTAAATGCATGCTGGGACACCTGCTCTCATATGAGACCCAACCAGCAACTGGAGGACCAACATTCAGTCTCCCCACTGATTAACAAGACTCTGGTCCTTCTACCCTGTGTGTGCCTTATTCACATAACTTTAAAAAGCCTGGGTAGTGGCTAGTCCCTTTGGCCAAACAGCATGATCTTTATTATGTGTGTATTATGATGTATGCTGTTCATCTGTCTTTGTCCACACTGTGTGCTAAAGATGTCTTTGACATTGACACCCTGGTGATGACAGTCTAAAGATATTTTGCTGGACGTAGGTAAGGGAATGCCCTCACCAAAGTCGTTGACTGTTCTCTCTGCTCCTGCACAGCAAGCGGTACCGGAGCGCCAAGTCTAGGACAGAAAGGCTCCTTAACTACCCCAAGCCATAAGACTGCTGAACAATTAATCAAATGGCCACCCGGACTATTTACATTCCCCCCCCCCCCCCCCCATTTGTTTTTACACTGCTGCTACTCGCTGTTTATTATCTATGCATAGTCACTTCACCCCTACCCCCATGTACAAATGACCTCGACTAACCCGTACCCCCGCACATTGACTCGGTACCGGTACCCCCTGTATATAGCCTCGTTATTGTTATTTTATTGTGTTACTTTTTACTTTAGTTTATCTGGTAAATATTTTCTTAACTCTTCTTGAACTGCACTGTCGGTTAAGGGCTTGTAAGTAAGCATTTCACTGTAAGGTCTACACCTGTTGTATTCGGCGCATGTGACAAATTAAGTTTGATTTGATTTTGATTTTAAAGTATTGGGCACTAGGGTCCGCGAGGGGGTCTTGCCAGGAACAGAAGGTTTAATTTGGGTAGTGGGGGTTTCTGTGTAAGGAGAGCCTCAGTACTTTATGCCAAGGGTGTGGCTGGCTTTATATCAAAGAATCAAAGTATTTGGCTAAGCGGATTAATCTCTTTCCCTCTCATTCTGTCCTTCCCTCTCCCCTCTCTCTCAGATGGTGAACTCTATGCTGGGGTCTACATTGACTTCATGGGAACAGACTCTGCCATCTTCCGTACTGGGAAACAGACCGCCATGCGTACAGACCAGTATAACTCCAGATGGTTAAATGGTAAATAAATGTCTTCTTTAATAATATTTAATGTTTACAAAATCCTCAACTCTCCCCTTTAATAAACAGGAAATGCAAACAGTTTGTAAATGATATCAACCAGATGTTCAGTGATCTTCATATCCTCCTATGCATCTTTCTCTCCTTCTCGCTCTCCTTCTCCCAGACCCTTCCTTCATCCATGTGCAGCTCATCCCTGACAGTGCAGAGAGGAATGACGACAAGCTTTACTTCTTCTTTCGTGAGAAGTCTGCTGAGATGGGCCAGAGTCCTGTGACCCAGGCCCGCATCGGTCGGATCTGCCTGGTGAGCACAGCCTCAGAATGGATTGTACTAATAATGAGACCACATTCACAAATAACAATGCATGTGACATGCACAGCAAATATACCCCAGTTTCATTAAAAAAGGGAAAGGAACCAGTCTGGGTCTATAGAACTAATGTTTGTCTAACACTGACTCGCTGAAATCCATGTGTATTTAACCTCCATGTGTATTTAACCTCCATGTGTGTCTAACCTCCATGTGTATTTAACCTCCATGTGTATCTAACCTCCATGTGTATTTAACCTCCATGTGTATTTAACCTCCATGTGTATTTAACCTCCATGTGTATTTAACCTCCATGTGTATCTAACCTCCATGTGTATTTAACCTCCATGTGTATTTAACCTCCATGTGTATTTAACCTCCATGTGTATTTAACCTCCATGTGTATTTAACCTCCATGTGTATTTAACCTCCATGTGTATTTAACCTCCATGTGTATTTAACCTCCATGTGTATCTAACCTCCATGTGTATTTAACCTCCATGTGTATCTAACCTCCATGTGTATTTAACCTCCATGTGTATTTAACCTCCATGTGTATCTAACCTCCATGTGTATTTAACCTCCATGTGTATCTAACCTCCATGTGTATTTAACCTCTATGTGTATTTAACCTCCATGTGTATCTAACCTCCATGTGTATTTAACCTCCATGTGTATCTAACCTCCATGTGTATTTAACCTCCATGTGTATCTAACCTCCATGTGTATTTAACCTCCATGTGTATTTAACCTCCATGTGTGTCTAACCTCCATGTGTATTTAACCTCCATGTGTATCTAACCTCCATGTGTATTTAACCTCCATGTGTATCTAACCTCCATGTGTATTTAACCTCCATGTGTATTTAACCTCCATGTGTATTTAACCTCTGTGTATTTAACCTCCATGTGTATCTAACCTCCATGTGTATTTAACCTCCATGTGTATTTAACCTCCATGTGTATTTAACCTCCATGTGTATTTAACCTCCATGTGTATCTAACCTCCATGTGTATTTAACCTCCATGTGTACAATACATGTCTCTATCCTTCAGATGTGACCCTGACATCTGACCCTATGATCCTCTGACCTCCCGACTGGTAGTCTTAAAACTTATTAAAGGATGTAGTATATTAGCTATTCAGGTAACAGAACAGCATGGTAAAAGCCAGATCCCCTAAACCAGTCCAGCAGCCCTTCCTTCTACAGCAGTATCCTCTAGTTACAGGGGTATTCAACTCTTACCCTATGAGGTCCAGAGCCTGCTGGTTTAATGTTCTACCTAATCATTAATTGCACACACCTGGTATCCCAGGTCTAAATCAGTCCCTGATTAGAGGGAAACAATGAAAAAACGCAGTGGATCTAGCTTTGAGGTCCAGAGTTGAGTTTGAGACAGCGTGTGGTAATTTCCCTGACCTTCTCCCCCAGAGCTGCAAATTGAGACGATCAGCAAAAATAAATAACAGGGAATGTGTTTGTCCCTGTAGGGTCAACTTGGAGTTTAGGATGCATCTTTCTGGGCTTTGCTTACAAACATGGAGAGCATAGTGTTTATTCAGTTAGTCACCGTGGGTGTGTGCTTGCATGTGCGCGCATGTGTCAGATCTTTAGCTGCTCACAACTGTTTATTTGAGTGGATCAGGTAGTGACCCTGCACACAAACACCCATCCCTCTCTCAGTGGGTTGTACACTCTATACTGTTCTATCATTCACTGGTCCCCAGTGATACTGTTCTGTCATTCACTGGTCCCCAGTGATACTGTTCTATAATTCACTGGCCCCCAGTGATACTGTTCTGTCATTCACTGGTCCCCAGTGATACTGTTCTATCATTCACTGGCCCCCAGTGATACTGTTCTATCATTCACTGGTCCCCAGTGATACTGTTCTATCATTCACTGGCCCCCAGTGATACTGTTCTATCATTCACTGGTCCCCAGTGATACTGTTCTATCATTCATTGGTCCCCAGTGATACTGTTCTATCATTCACTGGTCCCCAGTGATACTGTTCTATCATTCACTGGTCCCCAGTGATACTGTTCTATAATTCACTGGCCCCCAGTGATACTGTTATATCATTCACTGGTCCCCAGTGATGCTGTTCTGTCATTCACTGGCCCCCAGTGATACTGTTCTATCATTCACTGGTCCCCAGTGATACTGTTCTATCATTCACTGGTCCCCAGTGATACTGTTCTATCATTCATTGGTCCCCAGTGATACTGTTCTATCATTCATTGGTCCCCAGTGATACTGTTCTATAATTCACTGGCCCCCAGTGATACTGTTCTATCATTCACTGGCCCCCAGTGATACTGTTCTATCATTCACTGGTCCCCAGTGATACTGTTCTATCATTCACTGGTCCCCAGTGATACTGTTCTATCATTCGCTGGTCCCCAGTGATACTGTTATATCATTCACTGGTCCCCAGTGATACTGTACTATCATTCACTGGTCCCCAGTGATACTGTTCTATCATTCATTGGTCCCCAGTGATACTGTTCTATCATTCATTGGTCCCCAGTGATACTGTTATATCATTCACTGGTCCCTAGTGATACTGTTCTGTCATTCACTGGTCCCCTCTTTTTCACTTCTATACATATCTGGATACTCTTAAGGCTGTTCGATTTATTGTCTCTACACACTCCTAGTACCCAAATATATGAACAAATGTACAGCGTAATTGCTCAAAAAATTTAACACAAAATATATGAATACAATTTCAAATCCCAGTTTGGGACTTATTACACATAAATATGTGTAGACTGTTGTGTGCAGTATGTACAGGCCTACAACCATCATGTGGGCATTACAATGATATATGTGGTGAAAACAATTTGTTAGAGCAATATTTATTTATATATGACCTGGCAGTGTAGTTTCCCCATAAAAGTGGAATGTGCTTTAAGGAGAATGTGTTGGTTAAGGAGGAGAAAGCCTCTAAATCACATCTACTGGGTTTGGCTCTCCCTTACTGGGCTACAATTTGGCTCTAAATAAAAGGAGACAGTGTTTACCATCTCATCTCCTCACAACTAACCAGTTGTCAACGATTCGCCAGCTCGCTTTCCAAACCGGGCTGCTTTTTTAAATATGTACAATGTGTGTGGGAGACTCCACCTGTGTTTATTTTTGGTGGAAGGATGTGAGTGTGTGTGTGACGAAGACCATGTTTTGTCCCTCTCTCTCCCCCTCTCTCTCCCTCCGCTTCTCCCACTCTCTCCCCTTCTCCCTCCCTCTCTCTCTCTCCCTCCACTTCTCCCTCTCTCTCTCCCTCCACTTCTCCCTCTCCCTTCACTTCTCCCTCATTATCTCCCTTCGCTTCTCCCTCTCCCTCTGCTTCTCCCTCTCTCTCCCTCCTCTTCTCCCTCTCTCTCCCCTTATCCCTCTCTCTCCACTTCTTCCTCTCTTTCCCCCTCTCTCTCCCGCTGCTTCTCCCTCTCTCTCCCCCTCTCTCTCTCACTCCGCTTCTCCCTCTCTCTCTCCCTCCGCTTCTCCCTCCCTCTCTCTCCCCCTCTTCCTCTATCTCCGCTTCTCCCTCTCTCCCCTCCCCCCTCTCTCCCGCTGATTCTCCCTCTCTCTATCCCGCTCCCTCCGCTTCTCCCTCTCTCCCCCTCTCCCTCCGCTTCTCGTCCTCTCCCCCTCTTTCTATCCCTCTGCTTCTCCCTCTCTCTCCCGCTGCTTCTCCCTCTCTCCCTCTTTCCCTCTCCCTCCTCTTATCCGTCTCTCTCCCCCTCCCCCTCCCCGTCTCGCTCCCTTTCCCTCTCCCTCTTCTTCTCCCTGCAGAATGATGACGGTGGACACTGCTGTCTGGTCAACAAGTGGAGCACTTTCCTGAAGGCTCGGCTCATCTGTTCAGTGCCGGGGGCCGACGGGATCGAGACACACTTCGACGAGCTCCGTGAGTTCTCCTCCCTTCCCTTGCTATGGTGTCACCCGTTATCCACATTAACGTGAGGCGCGAGGAACCAGACAGCCTGTGGCATGTCTTGAGGTTTCCCATTGGTATTAATACTGTGTCAAATAGAGACCACAAATTATGATGGAACTGACTCCAGACCAGCTAGAGGAACTAGTTGGTGTTGCCTGTCCTTTATAATCCTGCTTGCACTATCCACCCAGCCTGATCTCAGACCAGTTTTATCTCTGCATACCACCACCTGCCCAGGGCCTGACGGCACTGCACACAGCCCAGTCCCTGTCCCATATGGCAGCCTCTTCCATTACACTCGATCCTCCTGTGGCCCATATGGCATGCTGTAATGGGAATTGCACACACTCCGGTAGTGTACTTATTATTTTCCTTCAAGATGTCTCAAACAAAAGGCTTCTTTTTCCTGGCTGTGCATTAAGAGGTGCTCTCCCCTCCTGTAATTTACTGGATATGAGGGGCTTGCTGCCTCGTGGCAGACAGATCAGGTAGCCAGGCAGGAATGTCAGGTCCATTACCATGTCTTTCTCTCTCTCTGTCTCACTGCTTCCAAATAGAGCGTTGGAATGATGAGGGTTCTGATGGTTCTGTGACGGAGTCTACAGTTACTCAAGCCCTAACCTCAGCAATAAAAAGCTTCTGTGACTTTCTATTTGACCTCTGCTTTTAGGTTATGGTTGAGTAATTCTGCTCGCGTGTGCATTAGTCTTGGACTTACCTGAACACTATGGCACAATGGTAAGGCTTTTTTTTGTTAATGGTAACCATTTCACCCAAGTAAATGAAAGGATATCCAAACCGCAAGCACCGTACTCACTCTGCGGTTATAAATGACTTTGTGTCTTTATTTATTGACATAGACATGCCGTGCACACTGGGTTTAGGGGAGAGTGGAGAGCTGGCGCTGGTTCACCTGCACGGTTCAGGATATTGCTTTAATAAAGGTGGACGTGTGTAAAGGCACAGGCTGCTGCAGTCTCCTAACGAACAAGAGACACTTAGCTCAGCTGTCATTACAGTACATCCATACATCCCATACTTCAGACAAACCTGATGCCAGTGGGCACAGCTCACCCCTGGCAGGTACTGTACCCCCAGAAAGGGCATGTGTTAACTGGGTATAGGTGAGCTCCATGCCAAGGTTCCAGTTTACTGCTGGTTTATAATGGCTGGTCTAAATTTGTCCTCAGGTTGTGGTGTAGACAGGGGAGAATAAGGATGGTAGGATTACTCCAGTATTACAAGACAACAAGATCTATGTACCTTCTAGATAATATGCACTCTGAGTATCTCTAAAACGTACATGCCACCGAAGTATTTGGGTTTAGCCTACCTTGATGTAAGAAGAACTTTGCAGCAAGCCGGGACTGGTTGCAAAAGTACCTGGATAAAGAGAACAGATGAACTTACATTAACCCTCTCTCTATTAGTGTTGTAGTAAAGTAAAGAGGACATTGGGGTCATTATTGAAAACGGTGATGAGCCTTCCAGCCCAGCTTTAGGTCTTGTTGTTTGGGAGCAGTATTATGTGTGACTGCTGTTAGTGAGGGACGCCAGAGACTCAGAGGGTTTTTACAGTTGGAAAGAGAGCGATATCAGGCAAAGCTCCAGCAGAAATACATTCTTTCTGAGGAAACAAAAAATGTGTAGACTGAGTTTTTATTGCCTTAGAAAAGAGGAAAGGGCAGTTTCAGTTCCATTCGTAGCTCTGATTAAAGAGATGCTCCAGAAATGTGGCTACTACTAACTATTTTTTAAACCTCTTGATTTGGGCTTCGTGTGTCAATGTGTAGTTCATACATAAATAACCTATGAGCAGAATTACTGTCTTACCTCAATTAGCCACGGAATCCCGAGTTTGAAAGCAACTGTTTTTCTAGAACCTGCGCCATTTTCCCTACACTTTCCCCCACGTTGGTTAGCCCCCTAGCAATTCGAGTTCAGCCAATGAGCTTTAGCCTCTCTCCATATGAGTGACAGCTAGCAAGAGGCACATCATGCACCCACACCAGACCGAAAAGAGAGCAATGACGTGGTGCACATATCTGTACGTACACTATGTAGACATCCCTTCAAATTAGTGTATTTGGCTATTGCAGCCACACCCGTTGCTAACAAGTATATAAAATCGAGCACACAGCCATGCAATCTCCATAGACAAATATTGGCTGAAGAGCTCAGTGACTTTCAATGTGGCACCATCATAGGATGTCACCTTTCCAACAAGTCAGTTTTTGTCAAATTTCTGCCCTGCTAGAGCTGCCCCGTTCCACTGTAAGTGCTGTTATTGTGAAGTGGAAAGGTCTAGACAAAAATGGCTCAGCTGCGAAGTGGTAGGCCACACAAGCTCACAGAACGTGTGCTGAAGCGCGTAGTGCGTAAAAATCATCTGTCCTCAGTTACAACTCTAACTACCGAGTTCCAAACTGCCTTTGGAAGCAACATCAGCACAATAACTGTTTGTCGGGAGCTTCATGAAATGGATGTCTATGGCCCAACAGCTGCACACAAGCCTAAGATCACCATGCGCAACGCCAAGCGTTGGCTAAAGTGGTGTAAAGCGCGCCGCCATTGGACTCTGGAGCAGTGGAAACGCGTTTTCTGGAGTGATGAATCACGAATCTGGGTTTGGCACATGCCAGGAGAACGCTACCTGCCCGCATGCATAGTTCCAACTGTAAAGTTTGGTGGAAGACAAATAATGGTCTGGGGCTGTTTTTCATTGTTCGGGTTAGGCCCCTCAGTGAATTGAAATCTTAATGCTACAGCATACAATAACATTCTAGACGAGTCTGTGCTTACAAGTTTGTGGCAACAGTTTGGGGAAGGCCCTTTCCCGTTTCAGCATGACAATGCCCTTGTGAACAAAGTAAGGTCCATACAGAAATGGTATGTCGAGATCGGCCTGCAACGGAGCCCTGACCTCAACCCCATCGAAAACACCTTTGGGATGAATTGGAACGCCGTCTGCAAGATAGGCCTAATCGCCCAATATCAGTGCCCGACCTCACTAATGCTCTTGATGCTGAATGGAAGCAAGTCCCCGTAGCAATGTTCTAACATCTAGTGGAAAGCCTTCCCAGAAGATTGGAGGCTGTTATATCAGCAAAGGGGGGACCAACTCCATATTAATGCACATGATTTTGCAATGAGATGTTCGATGAGAAGGTGCCCACATACTTTTGGCCATGTAGTGACGATGTACGCAATTTTCAGGGACTACTTTCAAAAGTATACAAATGTACCGGAGAATCCCTTCAACAAGCTTTCCTGTTGCAAACTCTTCTCTGCCTTGTCAGAATATTTATATTTCCAATCAAGTAGCTTTTCCCCTTTATGATAATAATATTTTGGGGGGCAACCGACTGCTGTACATGTATTGAGCTAATGATAGCTCCTGTTGTCTGTCTGTTTGTGACTGCCATGTAGTTTATCTGATTCATCCCTTTCTGTACTGGATCAGCTGTGTGTCTTGGTGGGGCTCATCTGTTATATGACAACCCTGACAGCCCTTCTCTCTGTGTCTGTAGTAACCCATGACCGTTCCGCTATTCTGCCTTGAGCAGCTGTGGGCTCTGGAGGAGGGTGTGTGTGTGTGTGTGTGTGTGTGTGTGTGTGTGTGTGTGTGTGTGTGTGTGTGTGTGTGTGTGTGTGTGTGTGTGTGTGTGTGTGTGTGTGTGTGTGTGTGTGTGTGTGTGTGTGTGTGTGCTTGCGTATGTGTGTCTGTGCATACGTATGTGTATGCATGTGTGTGTCTAGAGATTAAAGGTGGTTAAGGAGGAATAAGGACCATATGCTCTGTTTCAGTCCCTCTCCTTATCCTCTGCTATGGGAATGAAATCATAACCTCAGATTCTCCCCTGAGAGAGCCTTGAATGACACTCAGAGCGTACACATACAACTGGACTCACCAGGCCTGCAACACCATTCTGTCATTCAACTGGACTCACCAGGCCTGCTCACCTCTACTGTCATTCAACTGGACTCACCAGGCCTGCTCACCTCTACTGTCATTCAACTGGACTCACCAGGCCTGCTCACCTCTACTGTCATTCAACTGGACTCACCAGGCCTGCTCACCTCTACTGTCATTCAACTGGACTCACCAGGCCTGCTCACCTCTACTGTCATTCAACTGGACTCACCAGGCCTGCTCACCTCTACTGTCATACAACTGGACTCACCAGGCCTGCTCACCTCTACTGTCATTCAACTGGACTCACCAGGCCTGCTCACCTCTACTGTCATTCAACTGGACTCACCAGGCCTGCTCACCTCTACTGTCATTCTGTTGTGTACATACAATTAGAACTATGTCAACCGGACAACTATTGTTTTTAGTATGTCCCATTGCAAATACTAGTGAATAAAAATGTGCCCAGTCTACGCAAAAGGAATAATTTGTGACTATAAGACTTGTAGAATGTATTATACGTCAGATCATTGTCCATTGAATGCCATATACTGCTTTCAATTCAAGTTGTAGAGTTCTCACAGGTTCTTGACAGCGTGGTATGTGTAGACATTAGAGGTCAACCGATTATGATTTTTCAACACCGGTGCCGATTATTGGAGGACCCGAAAAAAGCCGATACCGATTAATCGGCCGGGTTTTATTTTTATTTTTTATTTGTAATAATGACAATACAACAATACTGAATGAACACTTATTTTAACTTAATATAATACATCAATAAAATCAATTTAGCCTCAAATAAATAATGAAACATGTTCAATTTGGTTTAAATAATGCAAAAACAATGTGTTGGAGAAGAAAGTAAAAGTGCAATATGTGCCATATAAAAAAGCTAACGTTTAAGTTCCTTGCTCAGAACATGAGAACATATGAAAGCTGGTGGTTCCTTTTAAGTATATTGAGTCTTCAATATTCCCAGGTAAGAAGTTTTAGGTTGTAGTTATTATAAGAATTATAGGACTATTTCTCTCTATACGATTTGTATTTCATATACCTTTGACTATTGGATGTTCTTATAGGCACTTTAGTATTGCCAGTGTAACAGTATAGCTTCCGTCCCTCTCCATGCTCCTACCTGGGCTCGAACCAGGAACACATCGACAACAGCCACCCTCGAAGCAGCGTTACCCATGCAGAGCAAGGGGAAAAACTACTCCAAGTCTCAGAGCGAGTGACGTTTGAAACGCTATTAGCGTGCACCCGCTAACTAGCTAGCCATTTCACATCGGTTACACCAGCCAAATCTTGGGAGTTGACAGGCTTGAAGTCATAAACAGCGCAATGCATTGCGAAGGGCTGCTGGCAAACGCACGAAAGTGCTGTTTGAATGAATGCTTACGAGCCTGCTGCTGCCTACCATCGCTCAGCCAGACTGCTCTATCAAATCATAGACTTAATTATAACATAATAACACACAGAAATACGAGCCTTAGGTCATTAATATGGTCGAATCCGCAAACTATCATCTCGAAAACAAAAAGTTTTTCCTGTCAATGAAATACGGAACTGTTCCGTATTTTATCTAACGGGTATCATCCCTAAGTCTAAATATTCCTGTTACATTGCACAACCTTCAATGTTATGTCATAATTACGTAAAATTCTGGCAAATTAGTTCGCAACGAGCCAGGCGGCCCAAACTGTTGCATATACTCTGACTCTGCGTGCAATGAACGCAAAATTACACAATTTCACCTGGTTAATATTGCCTGCTAACCTGGATTTCTTTTAGCTAAATATGCCGGTTTAAAAATATATACTTCTGTGTATTGATTTTAAGAAAGGCATTGATGTTTATGGTTAGGTACAGTCGTGCAACGATTGTGCTTTTTTTCGCAAATGCGCTTTTGTTAAATCATCCCCCGTTTGGCGAAGTCGGCTGTCTTTGTTAGGAAGAAATAGTCTTCACAGTTCGCAACGAGCCAGACGGCCCAAACTGCTGCATATACCCTGACTCTGTTTGCAAGAGAAGTGACACATTTTCCCTAGTTAAAAGAAATTCATGTTAGCAAGCAATATTAACTAAATATGCAGGTTTAAAAATATATACTTGTGTATTGATTTTAAGAAAGGCATTGATGTATAAGGTTGGAGCAACATGTACAGAAGCGATTATATGCAACTCAGGACAGGCTAGATAAACTAGTAATATCATCAACCATGTGTAGTTAACTAGTGATTATGATTGATTGATTGTTTTTTATAAGATACGTTTAATGCTAGCTAGCAACTTACCTTGGCTTCTTACTGCATTCACGTAACAGGCAGGCTCCTCGTGGGGTGCAATGTAAAGCAGGTGGTTAGAGCGTTGGACTAGTTAACGGTAAGGTTGCAAGATTGAATCCCCGAGCTGACAAGGTAAAAATCTGTCGTTCTGCCCCTGAACAAGGCAGTTAACCCACCGTTCCTAGGCCGTCATTGAAAATAAGAATGTGTTCTTAACTGACTTGCCTAGTTAAATAAAAAATAAAAAAACGGCCAAATCGGCATCCAAAAATACCCATTTCCGATTGTTATGAAAACTTGGAATCGGCCCAAATTAATCGGCCATTCCGATTAATCGGTCGACCTCTAGTAGACATGCAGTGTCTTTATCCTCTGGTCAATGGCCATTCCCCTACTACACACTGGCAGGCTGGCCACTTACTCATGAATTCTGTTTTGTGAGGTAGATGGGCCTCCTGAGAGGAGAATGTGGGCCAGTCAGAGAGCAGGCCAGCAGGGAGAGACAAACTGCCCAAATCTTAGGTAGAGTTCTCGCTGGGACCCCCAGAGGCTTGTGAGGTATGATTCCGTCTTCCTCTAGGGGTTAGAATCCGCTCATGGATAGAATGGTTACTTTCCAAAGGTGTGGTCTCTGAAGCTCTTGGTCTTTTCTTTGTGTGTTTTACTATATTGTGTATGTACAGACAGTACTGCATCCTTCACCTTGGCCTACTAGTCCTTCCTGTGGAGATGTCTCTCAGTTCATTTCCTGTTGCTCTATAGAGATGTGCCATGGGCTTACACCTCCTGTTTCCGACAGCAGGATACTGGAATTCAGTAGTACAACCCTGGAGGAGGAGGCTAGCCACATCTTCTCCTTTCATCTTGGCTTTGACCCCATCCTCACTGCTAGTCTCCAATTCCATCAAGCCACTGCATGACTGTGGTCCAGTCACACAACCTCTTTAAGCAACACAAAGCTTGACATGCCTCTGACCTGCAGTTTGAACGAGGAGAGGAGAGACGTGTACATTGGCGCATCCTGTTTGACACCTTTGGATCCCTAAGAGCAGAGCTGTTCTGCCTGTTCTGATGGGAGTTCAGGTTTTGTGAAAGGTGTGAAAGGCAAAGGGTGTTTCACAGAATAACTTTTGATGGAGTGACTGGAGCTCTGTAAATATTAGTGGTGATGAGGAGTGTGCTGTGGAACGTGACATTTCTTTAGTCTGTCCTCTTTGCACTGACTTGATTGTCTCTGTGTATCTGTCTTTTAGGAGATGTTTACATACAGCCGACGCAGGATACCAAGAATCCTGTTATATACGGAGTCTTCTCTGTCTCAGGGTGAGTGGCCAAACTTATGTTCAGATACTTTTATTAGAAAATATTAAGAATAATTATTGAAATATACTTTCATTGTCATATTATGTTCATTTTTGGTTTATTTCAGTTCTTTTCCCACTGAGCTGTCTATCTCATCCCTCTCCATACAGCTCAGTGTTCAAGGGCTCAGCAGTTTGTGTCTATTCCATGGCTGACATCCGCCAGGTCTTCAATGGACCCTTTGCCCACAAGGAGGGGCCCAACTACCAGTGGGTGGCCTACACTGGGAAGATCCCCTACCCTCGGCCTGGCACGGTGAGCCTCACCCTCCCATGACCCTGAGTGTTAATACCAAACCAAGCTGGCATAAAAGATACTTAGACATCAAATAGAAATCGTTTGTCTTTCAAGCAGGACACAAACATCAGCCTTCATACCCATCCACAGTCCTCCTGCTATAAGAGTCCTGAAATCTCTCATTTTGATGCTGTAATCTCCCTAGTAGTAATTTAAGTGGTTGTTAATGTTTCTGTGGTGGGAGGCAAATGTTTTAATGCTAGTTTCATTTTCAACAACAGTGTCCCGGTGGAACGTTCACCCCCAACATGAAGTCCACCAAAGACTACCCAGACGAGGTGATCAACTTCATGCGGAACCACCCCAATATGTACAACGCTGTGTACCCAATACACAAGCGCCCCCTGGTGGTCCGGACCAACGTGGAGTACGAGTTCACCACCATCACTGTGGACCAGGTGGCCGCGGCAGACGGGAACTATGAAGTGCTGTTCCTGGGAACTGGTGAGTCCTCACTAGTCTATATTCATGTGAAATATAGCAGGCCTACATCACTCTTTGTACAAGGTCCAAAGATGTCAAACAGATTTCCTTCTGAAAGTAAAACAAAGGAAAAATGTGTAAATAATCCCAAGGCAGTCTCGCCAGATGGACCTGCTGTCTTTCTCCCTATCATTTAACCCCAGGAGCAAAGCTTTTGAACGCCTTTTTGTCAAAATGGATGTTTCACCAATAAATAGGGTCATTCTTCTCATCATTCACTTTAAGTAAAAGCTTTTGGGTTCTCTAGGGCGGGGGGGGTGAGAGGAGAGGGAAAGGAGGAGGGGGGTTGCAGTAAGGAAATCCATCACACTAATCTCACCACCGGTACCGTGCAGCGGTAGGGATTTTTCTGTTTGTCTCCTTTCTTTGAACTTTTTAAAAGCTGAAGTGACATCACTCCCCTAGTGCATGCAGCCCATACATGCAGCACATTATCCCCTTTGTGTGTGTCTTTGTTCTGCTCTGCGTCTCTGGGAGACTAATGGCTTTTTATATGAGCACACCGTGCTCCACTATGCCCAGAGTCAGTGTAATGTGTAGGACAAAAGGTGAACACAGAGAGATCTGTCTGAAAGTGGTGAAGAGTACTGTAGTGTAGTGCTAAGGCCTGATGGAATGAGGAGTGAGAATTAACCTTTACATTAGCAGAGGAATGTAGCGAGGGCAGTTTGATTAACTGGCAGCAAGGCAGGGTAGTGTCGGGTTACAACTAATCTCCTTCCCAGACACTTCCGATCAAATGCGCGAAGAGTCTGATGGATCAATGCGTCAAACTTGGCCTTCTTTAGCCAATACAGAAAGACTGGGCGAAACTCCCGGCGCATTGGCTTAATCGGCTTAGTCTACTAACCAATCACGCTAGCGCAACACAAGCACTGAGTCACGCCTCGTAGTCGTGTGGTTCGCTAAAATTAAATGACGACAAATACTCAGTAAGATCACTCCCACTAAGACCAAAATTGAATCATTGATGTACCAGGCGTTTATGCGCAATAGTCTGGGGACAAGGTTAGGTTACAACAGGTATGTAGTAGTTTCAAGTCTCAGGTGTTTCCTTGGGCCACAGACAGGGGAACGGTTCAGAAGGTGATTGTGTTGCCCAGAGACGACCTGCAGACTGAAGAACTGGTCCTGGAGGAGGTAGAGGTGTTCAAGGTGAGCACTAACCGTCTTTCTTATTTTTCTATCCTCTCTCTCTCTCATTTTCTCTCTCTGTCTCTCTCTGTCGCTCTGTCTCTCTTTATGTCTCTGTGTCTATCTCTCATTTTCTCTCTCTGTCTCTCTCTGTCTCTCTGTCTCTCTCTCCCTGTCGCTCTCATGTCTCTCTTTATGTCTCTGTGTCTCTCTCTCTCTCTCTATGTCTCTCTCTTTCTTTCTCGTGTCTCTCTCTTTGCCTCTCTATGTCACTCTCTGTCTTTCTCTGTCTCTCTCTGTCTCTCTATGTCTTTCTCTCTGTCTCTCCCTGTCGCTCTCTTTCTCCCTCTGTCTTTCTCTTTCTCTCGCTCTCTCTTTCTATGACTCTCTCTATGTCTCGCTCTCTCTCTGTCTTTTTCTCTCTCCTCTCTCTCTCTCTCTCTGTCTCCCTCTCTCTCTCTCTCTCTCGCTCTCTCCCTCTCTCTCTCTCTCTCTGCTTATACCCATGTATATTTTCAATAACTTTATAAGACTGATCAATGCATTGTCTTCCCATTCCAGGTTCCTACTCCGATTATAACAATGAAGATCTCGTCCAAAAGGGTAAGCATGTCTGTATAAAACCTTACCTAATAGACCTATATATCTTTCCTGGGATAAAGAGCCAAGGAGCTGAATTAAATGAAGGGAAATGATTTAGGAATGCCATGAACTACATGTATACAGCTGTGGAACTAATGTGTCCCTTCATAATTTATAGAAGGCCTGCAGTCTGGTTTAGACAATGAAAAGACAAATATGGAAAATACATTCAACTTTAGTTTTGTCTTTCACTGTGATTAAAATAGTTGGCCATGGATACATGACATGACATCATTCTTAGAAAGGGTTGCAATTTTACAACAGCTGATCGTAAAAACTGAAGATTGCCTTAGAACAATGGAAATCTTAGTTATACAGAAAGGGTGAGCTCTCCCAATGTGCTCACAACTCTTCCAATAAGCAAATTATATTATCATGTTACATTGTTATGGCTTTGATGGATTCTTATCCCCTGTAAACCTCTGCACTGAAAAAATGGAGAGCCATCATAGAAGCCACTCTGCATCCTCTGTTCACTGATACTCTGTCTCTGTGATATTAGCTGGATATTCCCATACTTTATCCAGCTGTGATCTAACATCCTCCCTGGCTTCCTCCTCTAACAGCAACAGCTCTATGTGTCTTCTGAGCTTGGTGTTACCCACCTGGCCCTCCACCGCTGTGACGTGTACGGGGAAGCATGTGCTGACTGCTGCCTGGCCCGGGACCCCTACTGCGCCTGGGACGGAAAGTCCTGCTCCCGCTACTCCGCCTCGCAAAAGAGGTGAGCATCAGCATGAGCTGCTCAGAATGGATCTATGGATTGTTGACTGTCTCTATACATTGTTGACTGGCTCTGTACATTGTTGACTGGCTCTATACATTGTTGACTGGCTCTGTACATTGTTGACTGGCTCTATACATTGTTAACTGGCTCTATACATTATTGACTGGCTCTATAGGTTGTTGACTGGCTCTATAGATTGTTGACCGCTCTATAGGTTGTTGACCGCTCTATAGGTTGTTGACTGGCTCTATACATTATTGACTGGCTCTATAGATTGTTGACCGCTCTATAGGTTGTTGACCGCTCTATAGGTTGTTGACTGGCTCTATACATTGTTGACTGGCTCTATAGATTGTTGACCGCTCTATAGGTTGTTGACCGCTCTATAGGTTGTTGAATAGCTCTATAGGTTGTTGACTGGCTCTATAGGTTGTTGACTGGCTCTATACATTGGTGACTGGCTCTATAGATTGTTGACTGGCTCGATAGGTTGTTTACTGGCTCTATAGGTTGTTGACTGGCTCTATAGGTTGTTGACTGGCTCTATAGGTTGTTGACTGGCTCTATACATTATTGACTGGCTCTATAGATTGTTGATTAGCTCTATAGATTTTTGACTGGCTCTATAGGTTGTTTACTGGCTCTATAGGTTGTTGACTGACTCTATAGATTGTTGACTGGCTCTATAGGTTGTTGACTGGCTCTATACATTATTGACTGGCTCTATAGATTGTTGACCGCTCTATAGATTGTTGACTGGCTCTATAGGTTGTTGACTGGCTCTATACATTATTGACTGGCTCTATAGATTGTTGACCGCTCTATAGGTTGTTGACTGGCTCTATAGGTTGTTGACTGGCTCTATAGGTTGTTGACTGGCTCTATACATTATTGGCTGGCTCTATAGATTGTTGATTAGCTCTATAGATTTTTGACTGGCTCTATAGATTGTTGACTGGTTCTGTAGATTGTTGACTGGCTCTGTAGATTGTTGACTGGTTCTGTAGATTGTTGACTGGCTCTGTAGATTGTTGACTGGCTCCATTGATTGTTGATTGGCTCCATAGATTGTTGACTGGCTCCATTGACTGTTGACTGGCTCCATTGATTGTTGATTGGCTCCATAGATTGTTGACTGGCTCCATTGACTGTTGACTGACTCTATAGATTGTTGACTGGCTCTATAGATTGTTGACTGGCTCTATAGATTGTTGACTGACTCTATAGATTGTTGACTGGCTCTATAGATTGTTTACTGACTCTATAGATTGTTGACTGGCTCTATAGATTGTTGACTGGCTCTATAGGTTGTTGACTGGCTCTAAAGATTGTTTACTGGCTCTATAGGTTGTTGAATAGCTCTATAGATTGTTGAATGGCTATATAGGTTGTTGACTGGCTACATAGATTGTTGACTGGCTCTATAGATTGTTGACTGGCTCTATACATTGTTGACTGGCTCTATAGATTGTTGACTGGCTCTATAGATTGTTGACTGGCTCTATAGGTTGTTGACTGGCTCTATAGGTTGTTGACTGGCTCTATAGATTGTTGACTGGCTCTATACATTGTTGACTGGCTCTATAGATTGTTGACTGGCTCTATACATTGTTGACTGGCTCTATAGGTTGTTGACTGCTCTATACATTGGTGACTGGCTCTATAGATTGTTGACTGGCTCTATAGATTGTTGACTGGCTCTATAGATTGTTGACTGGCTCTATAGGTTGTTGACTGGCTCTATACATTGTTGACTGACTATAGATTGTTGATTGGCTCTATAGATTGTTGACTGGCTCTATAGATTGTTGACTGGCTCTATACATTGGTGACTGGCTTTATAGATTGTTGACTGGCTCTATAGATTGTTGACTGGCTCTATAGGTTGTTGACTGGCTCTATAGATTGTTGACTGGCTCTATACATTGTTGACTGACTCTATAGATTGTTGACTGGCTCTATACATTGTTGACTGGCTCTATAGGTTGTTGACTGGCTCTATAGGTTGTTGACTGGCTCTATAGATTGTTGACTGACTCTATAGATTGTTGACTGACTCTATAGATTGTTGAATGGCTCTATAGATTGTTGACTGACTCTATACATTGTTGACTGGCTCTATAGATTGTTGACTGACTCTATATGTTGTTAACTGGCTCTATAGGTTGTTGAATGAATATATGCAACGTTTTATGGCTGTATGGATTGTTGACTGGCTCTGTGGAATGTTGAATGGCTTTGCATTTGCTTGGTAATTTATTCTCTTCTCTTATTCGGGAATACTGGTCTGACCCCTTTAGACGCAGCCGGAGGCAGGACGTCAAGTACGGGAACCCCATCCGGCAGTGCAGGGGCTTCAACTCCAATGGTAAGATCAGTATTTGCCAGTACCAGTGGGTGGATGGGTTAGAGATTTTCAGTAGCGGTGAATTCATCTCATTCATTTTGAGAGGACTGACTTAATTTATGCCATCACGTGCCAGCATATAGTATAAAATTCTCCCCAATTTTGTGATATCCAATTGCGACCCAATTAAGATTTTGTCTCATCGCTGCAACTCCACAACGGGCTCGGTAGAGGTGAAGGTCGAGTCATGCATCCTCTGAAACATGACCCGCCAAAAGCTTCTTAACAGCTGTCCACTTAACCCGGAAGCCTGCTGCACCAATGTGTCGGAGGAAACACCGTTCAACTGACGACCTAAGTCAGCCTGCAGGCGCCCGGCCAGGCGCAAGGAGTCGCTAGAGCGCTATGAGCAAAGTAAAGCCCCCCCGGCCAAACCCTGCCCTAACCTGGATGATGCTGGGCCAATTGTGCACCGCCCTATGGGACTCCCGGTCACGGCCGTTTGTGACACAGCCTGGGATCGAACCTGGGTCTATAGAATACCTTAGACCGCTGCGCATCTCGGGAGGCTCCACATGCCAGCATTTTCTTCAAATACATATAAATAAAACATTGCTCTTTTGGATTTTTGGTCTTTGTGGGACTTGATACTGAATCTATGGTTGCCATGGTGTCTTTCTATCTCAGCTAATAAGAACACCCTGGAGATGGTGCAGTATGGGGTGGAGGGCAGCAGCACCTTCCTGGAGTGCCAGGCCCGTTCTCCTCACGCCGCCATCAAGTGGCACCTGCAAAGGGACAACAGTGACCGCCGTAAAGAGGTAAGCAGCCATCTATGACGCACACAATATCACTCAAACTAGTATTCTTCCCAAAACACTGTTGAGATCTACAGGTGTACTCTCTGCCCAATTGAACTTTATACTCAGATATATTAAGGGATACCATGAACTAAGGTAACTTGAACCATACATCACCTCTCTGACAGGGAGTTTATAGGTTTAGGAGTAAATCTCTCTAGAAGGACGTGATGTTCCTCGCTGTCGACAGCATTTCTCATTCTGTTACATAATGATGGTGAAGAGTCTTTGTCAGGCTGCTGTATGTTTCATCTGATAGCTGAAATCTATTGATGTATTACTGTTGTCAGTCTATTGATGTATTACTGTTGTCAGTCTATTGATGTATTACTGTTGTCAGTCTATTGATGTATTACTGTTGTCAGTCTATTGATGTATTACTGTTGTCAGTCTATTGATGTATTACTGTTGTCAGTCTATTGATGTATAACTTTTGTCAGTCTATTGATGTATTACTGTTGTCAGTCTATTGATGTATTACTGTTGTCCGTCTATTTATGTATTACTGTTGTCAGTCTATTGATGTATTACTGTTGTCTGTCTATGTATAACTGTTGTCAGTCTATTGATGTATTACTGTTGTCAGTCTATTGCTGTATTACTGTTGTCCGTCTATTTATGTATTACTGTTGTCAGTCTATTTATGTATTACTGTTGTCTGTCTATGTATAACTGTTGCCAGTCTATTGATGTATTACTGTTGTCAGTCTATTGCTGTATTACTGTTGTCCGTCTATTTATGTATAACTGTTGCCAGTCTATTGCTGTATTACTGTTGTCAGTCTATTGCTGTATTACTGTTGTCCGTCTATTGATGTATTACTGTTGCCAGTCTATTGATGTATTACTGTTGTCCGTCTATTTATGTATTACTGTTGTCAGTCTATTTATGTATTACTGTTGTCAGTCTATTGATGTATTACTGTGATAAAGAGACAACATCCATCCAGACATGACAACCAGGTGGTTGGTTTTCAACCTGATGTGGTAAAGCCCAAACTTTCCCAGTACCCAAAGGATGGGCCCATACATAAAACAACATAAGAGCAGCTCATGGTTTCTCACCCTGAGGCTTTTGTTAAAGTTTTATGGTGTAACTTCTGTTTTATTGGCTTTTCTGTTGGATTTTGCCTATCCCCATTGGCATGGCTCAGTTGGCAGGGCTGTTGCTCAGCACGTCTGATTCTGGGTAGAAAAGCTGTCAGCGGCTAATAACACTCTTGAATATGTATCAGGGTAAACATCAAGAGACAATGGAAAACATCACTAGAACACTTATTGAACTGCAGGTCAATGTTGATTGTGTTAGTCAAAGAATGTATCAAATCAAATCAAATCAAATGTATTTATATAGCCCTTCGTACATCAGCTGATATCTCAAAGTGCTTTACAGAAACCCAGCCTAAAACCCCAAACAGCAAGCAATGCATGTGAAAGAAGCACGGTGGCTAGGAAAAACTCCCTAGGAAAAACTCGCTAGAAAGGCCAAAAACCTAGGAAGAAACCTAGAGAGGAACCAGGCTATGAGGGGTGGCCAGTCCTCTTCTGGCTGTGCCGGGTGGATATTATAACAGAACATGGTCAAGATGTTAAAATGTTCATAAATGACCAGCATGGTCAAATAATAATAATCATAGTAGTTGTCGAGGGTGCAACAAGCACGTCCGGTGAACAGGTCAGGGTTCCATAGCCGCAGGCAGAACAGTTGAAACTGGAGCAGCAGCACGGCCAGGTGGACTGGGGACAGCAAGGAGTCATCATGCCAGGTAGTCCTGAGGCATGGTCCTAGGGCTCAGGTCCTCCGAGAGAAAGAAAGAAAGAGAGAAAGAGAGAATTAGAGAGAGCATATTTAAATTCACACAGGACACCGGATAAGACAAGATAAATACTCCAGATGTAACAGACTGACCCTAGCCCCACGACACATAAACTACTGCAGCATAAATACTGGAGGCTGAGACAGGAGGGATCAGAAGACACTGTGGCCCCATCCGATGATACCCCTGATAGGTAGTCATAACACTGATATAGTGGTGTAGTTGGTGGTTGCTGATGATGCTGTGCTGCCAACAAGAGCAGGAAATTAGCTGTCAGCTTGGCCTCTCCCCTGATGTTTCTACCCTGACTTTACATCATGCCTTATTTCTTCATAACTCTCTCTCCCTCTCTCACACACTTTCTATCTCTCTCTCTATCTCTCTCTCTCTCTGTGTGAAATAGATAATAAACAAAAGTGAAATAAACAATAAAAAATTCACAGTAAACATTACACTTACAAAGGTTCCAAAAGAATAAAGATATTTCAAATGTCATATTATTATATATACAGTGTTGTAATGATGTGCAAATAGTTGTGCAAATAAAAATACATAAATATAAAATATATTTACAATGGTGTTTGTACTTCACTGGTTGACCTTTTCTTGTGGCAACAGGTCACAAATCTTGCTGCTGTGATTGCACACTGAGGTATTTCACCCAATAGATATGGGAGTTTATCAAAATTGGATATGTTTTCAAATTCTTTGTGAGTCTGAGTAATCTGAGGGAAATATGTGTCTCTAATATGGTCATACATTTGGCAGGAGGTTAGGAAGTGCAGCTTAGTTTCCACCTCATTTTGTGAGTAGTATGCACATAGACTGTCTTCTCTTGAGAGCCAGGTCTGCCTTTGGCGGCCTTTCTCAATAGCAAGGCTCTGCTCACTGAGTCTGTACATAGTCAAAGATTTCCTTAATTTTGTGTCAGTCACGGTGGTCAGGTATTCTGCCACTGTGTACTCTCTGTTTAGGGCCAAATTGAATTCTAGTTTGCTCAGTTTTTTTGTAAATACTTTCCAATGTGTCAAGTAATTATATTTTTGTTTTCTCATGATTTGGTTTGGTCTAATTGTGTTGCTGTCCTGGGGCTCTGTGGGGTCTGTTTGTGTTTGTGAATAGAGCCCCAGGACCAGCTTGCTTAGGGGGCTCTTCTCCAGGTTAATTTCTCTGTAGGTGATGGCTTTGTTATGGAAGGTTTGGGAATCACTTCCTTTAAGGTGGTTATAGAATTTAACATCTCTTTTCTGGATTTTGATTATTAGCGGGTATCAGCCTATTTCCGCTTTGCATGCATTATTTGGTGTTTTACGTTGTTCACTGAGAGTATTTTTGAAGACTTCTGCATGCAGTCTCAATTTGGTGTTTGTCCCATTTTCTGAATTATTGGTTGGTAAGTGGACCCCAGACCTCACAACCATAAAGGGCAATGGGTTCCATAATTGATTCAAGTATTTTTTGCCAGATCCTAATTGGTATGTGGAATTTGATGTTCCTTTTGATGGCATAGAAGGCCCTTCTTGCCTTGTCTCTCAGATCATTCACAGCTTTGTGGAAGTTACCTGTGGCACTGATGTTTAGGCCGAGGTATGTACAGTTTTTTTGTGTGCTCTAGGGCAACGGTGTCTAGATGGAATTTGTATTTGTGGTCCTGGCAAGTAGAACTTTTTTTGGAACACTATTATTTTTGTCTTTCTGAGATTTACTGTCAGGGCCCAGGTCTGACAGAATCTGTGCAGAAGATGCTGCTGTAGGCCCTCCTTGGTTGGGGAGAGAAGCAAACAGTAGACATTTGACTTCAGATTCTCTCTCTCTCACTCTCTCACTCTCTCAGATGCGCTCTGACGGGCGGGTACTGAAGACAGAGCAGGGTCTGCTGCTGCGTTCTCTCCAGCCCTCAGACTCCGGGGTGTACCAGTGCACGGCCACAGAGAAGAACTTCAAACACACGCTGGTCAAGCTGCAGCTAGTGGTCCTGTCCGGCCGAGCCGTCAACAACCTCCTGGTGGAGGGAGGGGGGCTGGGGCCGTCTCCGCCCAGCGCGGGTCAGTACAAGGACCTGCTGACCATCCTGAGCCAGCCAGAGATGGGCCTGATCAACCAGTACTGTGAGGACTACTGGCAGCTGGGAGACCCAGTGATGGGAGCCATCAAGGGCAAAGACACGAAAGAACTTAAGGAGCAGAAGAAACCACGCAACCGCCGACATCACAGCGAGGGAGAGGAGGAGGTGGAGACATGAGGGGTCCCTTAACTCTCCCAAACCTCAACGGCACTCTACGGAAACTGGGAAAGACTCAACTTAAGAGAGTGACTAGGTGAAAGAAAATCAAAAACCACAAATAAAATACACAGAAGTGGTAAAAAACAAGAGGCATACAAACACACCCCACATCCCTTTGAACAATACAGTATATGATACACAGTATTTATTGTAGGTTGTATATAGAATCATTCTGTGGATTTCTTTGTACTTATAGAAAAATGCTCTTTGTGTATAGGTACCTTTTGGGCAAATGTTATTGTTATTATTGTTATTAATTGTATTATTGTTGTTACTGTCATTACAAAATTCTTCATCTTTCCATCTTTCGACATTGAAAGCTCTGTTTGGAATGTGTAAACTGGCATGTAAAGGCTGTTCATTGTGAACTGAAAGGTGTCATTGTAAACAGAGAAATGAACTGAGGGTTGGGGTAGATGGAGATATATCTATCTTGCTTGTTGTTTGCTTTGACAGAAATGCAATACTCATATTAAGGGCTCACCAGGAATTGTTTGAACATAGAGTAACCTCACCATCACTGCATAAGGACAAAGACTCCTCACTTTAAGTTTCAAGTTTTATGTACGGGATACACATGGTATACACCATCCAACAAAATGCTTACTTGCAGGTTCCTTCTCGACAGTGCAACACCATTAAGGAAATATTAAAGATAAGAATACGAACATAAAGTAAATGTCTCAGTAGAATAGAATAAACATTTTAGCATAAGTATAATACAGGAAGGCACAATTTATTGTCCAATGTTTACACATGTTTTAGTGAAGGGGGGATTCGGGGGCAAGTTCAATGGCAGAGGATGCACAAATTCCTCCACTCATTGGATAGCTATCCCTGTGAACCTGGTGTCTAAATGAGTATGTTGAATACCCTTGCTATTTTATTGGCTCCCCAAATAGGTTGATGGTTTTTATTTCTGGCTTCATTGGTTATTCCTCACTGTACAGTATATGCCTTTGTCTCAGGCAAACCAGTTGTTCTAAATGCTGTGTTGCTATGTATCCTACAGTATGCATGAAAACAGCTCTACATGGCCAGAATCAGGGAAGCTATCAATATATCAAATGTTTCCAAAGTAATTCATATTTGTGTGAGGGGGAAGGTTGACACTAAGATTGTTATTGAATGGCCAGGCCAATCGAATAGATATTTTAACAAAAGGATGAAAAAAGGATTCAAATCTTACCTTTGAGCCGCTCAATTGTGGTAAACTACGTTGTGAAAATGGTCAAGTAAAAGTCATCAAAAGAAACAAACACCATAGATACTTATCAAATAAACATTCTAAGGCTTTCTTTGGTTTATCTAAACATCCAGTGGGATTGAGTGTGAGGGACAGTAAAGAAAGGGTCAAGGTTTTGGAACAAAGGGCATTATTCTATTATCTTTAAAAGATTGACTTGAACCTTATGGAAGGTATTAGATATTCAAAACATTGGCCAGGGCCAAACCTAGCACACTTTGGCCAAATACATTTTATTTTGGTTGACAAAAACAAAAGCACAATTCAGCTTGAGATGGTGCGATGCCCAGATCCCTTTTACTAAGCAGCCATTTTGTTTCTGAGTTGGAGCCATCTATTTTCATTTATTGGTGAGTTTGGCTTTACATGTACAAAAATAAACACGTCCTTACAGAACAGAGCATTGAACAATGTTGTGACACTTACTAACCAAAATATTTGGGAAGCTGGCTTTTCATTGTGTGCATGAGTATGTATTTGTACTGTAATTATAAAACAAACAAAAAACTGTTGTAGTTTTTCTGTTCTTCCACTGTACAGTATGGTCAACGTCAGCCAAGGTCTGAGGGACAGCCTCAGTGCCACAGAGAAAAACAAAATGGATGAGAACTACTATGTATAATGTACCTACAGATATTGACATGCTCGCCCTTCCACACTTCACTATAGAATACTATTCATTCCCAGAATAAAACCAGACAGCCCCTGTTACTCTCCTCCAGTTGAAAACAGGATGTTACAGCAACAAAAAAAAAGTATTTTTAAGATGTGTCTTTAGTTTTGGAGTGTTTTTGTTTTGTTTTGCTTGGTTAAGACTTTTTGAAAAAAGATTAAATGCACAGACAAGAGCTGACATTATTGTAATGACTTGTGTAAATTACTTTTTCTTCCCTTTCCATTGTTGTTGCTGACTAATAAATTAAAGCTCTATATTTATAAAAATGGAATGGTCTACTTTTATTCTGATGTGTCCATATTATATTTGAAGTATCACTCAGACCTTTTGGGATTAAATGTTCCAAGATTCCTCAGAGAGAGTATGATGAGCTAGTAGCCATTTGTGGCAGACGAGGGCATCAGTGGCTTGACTGGCAGCTTGACTCTATTATTATCTAAGACAGAACCCTCGGAGGAAATACATTTACATTGTAGTAATTTAGCAGAGGGTCTTATCCAGAGCACCTTACAGTAGTGAGTGTATACATTGTTGTACTAGTCCCCCATGTCAATTGAACCCACAACCGTGGTGTTGCAAGTGCCATGCTCTATCAACTGAGCCATATGGGACCCAATAGATGAGGGGGGAGATGAGATGAACAGTGTAAGATGAATACTGAGGCTGTTCCCACTATCAGTTCGCTGTGTGCCTCTCTCGGATCAGCCCGACAGTAGTCTGACCCCCTGCTGTGGCTACCTGAATATGCACACTTACTGCTCTATTCAATCAAACCCGTATTGCAGTATTTACGCAGTAGCCTGATTTCCAATGGTCAAATTAACTCAGAGTGGTCTTGGGTACTGTATAAAAACATGCAACTACTACCAGGGTGTCCCCCATCACAGGTATGCTTTCCCTTTTCAGAATTAGAAGTGTGTGGGCACGGGATGAATATTGTAAATAAAGACACGGTGTAAACATTGCTATGGCGGGTTTGAATGAACTTCAGATTTAGGGCTCTATTCAATCTGTAGAGCTGAGGCCCCATTTATAAAACGGATTTACAATTTTTTGATCTTAAGTATGACTTACGCAGAAAACCACGTATAATAAGTTATTTATAAAACCTTACTTGACGTGGACATGATCTTATCTCTACGCAAAGTCTAGACTTGACGTAAGCGATTTTCCAGCTGGTTATGTAGGGTTATTGCAGTTTGGGAAGCATATGTGTCCAAGCCTGTTGTGAACTTTGCATTAGCTTTATGAACAATTTGTTAGGAATGATCAATTAAAGGTGTGAGGAATTAATTGCCAGACGCAAGGTATTTTGAATTAAAAACAGGGTGCATGTTCTGTAAATAGAGTGTCAAATTAGAAAAAAAAGTAACCATGGCTGTTCTTGCGTTATTGGAAGATATTGAAACCCGTGCTTTTAGAAGGGAGAGAGTTTTCAGAGACGTGAATGCCTTTTTTTGCGCATGATGATCGCTATCGTCTCCCAGGAAATGTTGTTAGATTTGTGCGTCGATTTAGCCCCTAGTCTGGAAAGGAAGACGCTGCAATCATGCCATAACCGTATCTGTCCAAGTAGCCTACTGTCCACTCTGGGATTCCTCGCAATTGGGACATTCCAGAGCGAAATTAGTGACAGGTTGGGTATATCTCAGCCGCATCCTGCCACAAGTGATCGAGGCGATTCTACACGTATTGTCCACGAGATACATTTGTTTCCCATTTACATTCGACGAACAGGCGCGCGTCAAAGGCAAGTTAGTCTGCTCATTTAATTTCCCAGGGGTCATAGGTGCAGTTGACTGCACGCATATTGCCTTACGTGCACAGTCTGTAGATGAACATGTATATGTTAACAGGATGAATTTCCGTTCATTGAACGTTCAGACCATCTGCGACGTCCGTATGCAACTACTCAATGTATGCTCAAAGTGGCCAGGGCGTACGCATGACTCATTCATTCTGCGCCACAGCAGAGTAGCCCTGCGTCTAGAAGCTGGTGAGAGTGAAGGCGGGTGGCTTCTCGACAAAATAATGCAACACAACGGTTTTACCCTATTAGGTGACCAGGGCTATCCACTGAAAACGTGGCTTCTCACTCCCTTTGCCGATTCCAGAGCAGCAGAAGAAATGCGCTACAATTTCACGCACGGCTGAAAAAGGTCGGTTGTGGAGCGCACCATCGGACTGTTGAAGGACAGGTGACTTCAATTTTAAATTAATTTGAGATTTATAGATTACAGGCTCTGTGATCTGGGCTCTGTGTAATAATGGCTGGAATGGAATAAATGGAACGGAGTCAAACGTGGTTTCCATGTGTCTGGTACCGTTCCGTTAATTCCATTCCAACCATTTCAATGAGCCTATCCTCCTATAGCTCCTCCCACCAGCCTCCACTGGTCTCCACTAAAGCAGAAACATTACCTTTAAATGTACATCATGCTGTCAAGCTGAACTGCGATGTGGATTAAATAGAGCCCTTAATAGGGATGAAGGAGGTAGCTAAATACAACATTTAAATAACTGTAGCAACAACCATGCAGAGGTAAAAACAATATGACACTTAAATAAATTGTTCATTTCATATCAAATCAAATTGTGTTAGTCACTTGCGCCGAATACAACAGGTGTAGACCTTAGAGTGAAATGATTACTTACAAGCCCCTAACTAACAATACAGTTTAAAAAATACAAATAAGAATAAGAAATACAAGTAACAAGTAGTTAAAGAGCAGCAGTAAAATAACAATAGAGAGACTATATACAGGAGGGTACCGGTACAGAGTCAACGTGCGCGGGCACCTGTTAGTCGAGATAATTGAGGTAGTATGTACACGTAGGTAGAGTTATTAAAGTGACTATGCACAGATAATAACAGAGAGTGGCAGCAGCGTAAAAGAGGGGGGGCAATGCAAATAGTCTGGGTAGCCATGATTATATGTTCAGGAGTCTTATGGCTTGGGGGTAGAAGTTGTTAAGAAGCCTCTTGGAACTAGACATGGCACTCCGGTACCGCTTGCCGTGCGGTAGCAGAGAGAACAGTCTATGACTAGGGTGACTGTAGTCTTTGACAAGGGCCTTCCTCTGACACCGCCTGGTATAGGGGTCCTGGATGGCAGGAAGTTTGGCCCCAGTGATGTATAGGGCCGTACGCACTACCCTCTGTAGTGCCTTGCAGTCGGAGTCCAAGCAGTTGCCATACCAGGCAGTTAAAAAATATATATTTCACCTTATTTAACCAGGTAGGCCAGTTGAGAGAACAAGATCTAATTTACAACTGCGACCTGGCCAAGATAAAGCAAAGCAGTGAGACAAAAACAACAACACAGAGTTACACATTGGACAAACAAACATACAGTCAATAACACAATAGAAAAAGTCTATGTACAGTGTGTGCAAATGTAAAAATATTAGGGAGGTACGGCAATAAATAGGCCATAGAGGCGAAATAATTACAATTTAGCATTAACACTGGAGTGATACACAAGTAGAGATACTGGGGTGCAAAAAAATAAAAAATATGGGGATGAGGTAGTTTGGTGTGCTATTTACAGATGGGCTGTGTACAGGTACAGTGATCGGTAAGCTGCTCTGACAGCTGATGCTTAATTAAAGTTAGAGAGGGAGATTTAAGTCTCCAGCTTCAGTGATCTTTGCAAATCGTTCCAGTCCTTGGCAGCAGAGAACTGGAAGGAAAGGCCACCTGAGTGCGGCCCGTCAGGAAGTCCAGGATGCAGTTGCATAGGGAGGTGTTTAGTCCCAGGATCCATAGCTTATTGATGAGCTTTGAGGGCACTATGGTGTTGAACGCTGAGCTGTGGTCACTGAATAGCATTCTCACATAGGTCTTACTTTTGTCCAGGTGGGAAAGGGCAGTGTGGAGTGCAATAGAGATTGCATCTTCTGTGGATCTGTTAGGGCGGTATGCAAATTGAAGTGGGTCTAGGTTTTCTGGGATAATGGTGTTGATGTGAGCCATGACTAGCCTTTCAAAGCACTTCATGGCTACAGATGTGAGTGCTACGGGTCGGTAGTTATTTAGGCAGGTTACCTTAGTGGTCTTGGGCACAGGGACTATGGTGGTCTGCTTAAAACATGTTGGTATTACAGACTCGGACAGGGAGAGGTTGAAATGTCAGTGAAGACACTTGCCAGTTGGTCAGTGCATGCCAACAGTACACGTCCTGGTAGTCCGTCTGGCCCTGCGGCCTTGTGAATGTCGACCTGTTTAAAAGTCTTACATCGGCTGCGTAGAGCATGATCACACAGTCATCTGGAACAGCTGGTGCTCTCATGCATGTTTCAGTGTGATTTGCCTCAAAGCGAGCATAGAAGTAGTTTAGCTCGTCTGGTAGGCTCGTGTCACTGGACAGCTCTTGGCTGTGCTTCCCTTTGTAGTCTTTAATGGTTTGCAAGCCCTGCCAAATCAGACGAGCGTCGGAGCTGGTGTAGTACAATTCGATCTTAGTCTTGTTTTGACACTTTGCCTGTTTGGTGGTTCGTCGGAGGGCATTGCGGGATTTCTTATTAGCTTCCGGGTTAGAGTCCTGCTCCTTGAAAACGGCAGCTCTAGCTTTTATCTCAGTGAGGATGTTGCCTGTAATCCATGGCTTCGGGTTGGGATATGTACGTACCGTCACTGTGGGGACGACGTCATCGATTCACTTATTGATGAAGCCAATGACTGATATGGAGTAATCCTCAATGCCATAGGAAGAATCCCGGAACATACTCCAGTCTGTGCTAGCAAAACAGTCCTGTAGCTTAGCATCTGCTTCATCTGACCACTTTTTTATTGACCGAGTTACTGGTGCTTCCTGCTTCAATTTTTGCTTGTAAGCAGGAATCAGGAGGATATAATTATGGTCAGATTTGCCAAATGGAGGGTGAGGGAGAGCTTTCTACATGTCTCTGTGTGTGGAGTAAAGGTGGTCTAGAGTTTTTTTTGCCTCTGGTTGCACAGTTAGCATGCTGATCGAAATTTTGGTAAAACAGATTTAAGTTTCCCTGCATTAAAGTCCCCGGCCACCGCCTCTGGATGAGCGATTTCCTGTTTGCTTATGGGGGAATACAGCTCATTGAGTGCGGTCTTAGTGCCAGCATCGGTCTGTGGTGGTATGTAGACAGCTACGAAAAATACAGATGAAAACTCTCTAGGTAGATCGTGTGGTCTACAGCTTATCATGAGATACTCTACCTCAGGCGAGCAAAACTTTGAGACTTCCTTAGATTTCGTGCACTATCTGTTGTTTACATATATGCATAGTCCGCCCCCCCCCCCCCCCCCCCGTCTTACCAGACGCCGCTGTTTTATCCTGCCAATACAGCATATAACCAGCCAGCTGTATTTTGATAATGTCGTCATTCAGCCACGACTCTGTGAAGCATAAGATATTACAGTTTTTGATGTCCCGTTGGTAGTGTAATCGTCCTCGTAGGTCGTCAATTTTATTTTCCAATGATTGCATGTTAGCTGGAAGAACGGAAGACAGGGGGGGGGGGGGGGGGGGGTTATTTGATCGCCTACGAGATGGGTGGAAAAGACAATGAGACATCAGAGCAACATGGCATTGTCTGGACATCACTGGGCCCTATTGTCCATCCCCACCCTGCCCCATAGATGGAGCACTGTTACCCAGCATATCTGATGGCTGACAGCAGCTGGCAGGGAACAGTGGAGCAAAGCTCGGAGACAGTGTGGGTGGTAGACATCTCAACCCTGGATACAAGGACACCAACATCTAGTGGTCAGCTCTCATTTCCCTTCAATGGGGGCCTGAATTGGTGTTGTAACGTTGGCCATGATGACGCCAGTAAAACTACTGTATGGTACCCACCAATACAGTACCTCTACTGTACCTCTCTGACAGATTAGAGATGGGCAAAATACCAAGATATCAGTGGAAGGCTGCATTTACTCATGGCAATCAGTCGTCCTCAATTTCTTGTGCCTTGGGAAGTTAGCGCAGCATCTTCTGTGTAATTTGGAAGCGTTAGACAGAGAGCTGCAAGACACCACACATCTCAAAGAGAACTGTCGTGGGATGCTATCTCTAACATGCCATGACACACTGACATCATTCAAGTGACTTTCCATGAGAGAAATTCTTCAGACAACAGAGTTCTTCCTTATCAGTCGGTCTGATCAAGGACTGTGATCATTATGAAGCAGACATGACTTTTAGTGGGTATCAACAATCTCCTCCGTCTCCCCCACAGCACACAACAGAGAGCCGAAGAACACAAATGGCTTTGTTGGACCAGGGAGATTGATTCTGAACTGGGAACAGTGAGAGGCAGCAGTTTGGAATCCCATGAAACTGGTTGATTGTTCTGACATGACCTTCAGAAGATTCTCAGTCAGTCACTGGTCCTAACCAGACAGTCACACCCACTCTGCTACTTAGATAGATCTGATAATCCACTGACATCGTGTCTCCTAACCTGGGGTGGCTGCCTGATGGTGGTTTGAGCAGATCAACAATTCTCATAGCAATTGCAATGTACTGCATGAAATACTGTATGTGGTTTTGGGTCCCAGTTAGGGTTATTTACAATTTAAAAGGTATTTTACAAACTCTCCTACCTTCTTACTGCCTGACCAGGAAAAACTCTAGGCTCTAGGCTCAGCAAAACCCACATTTGGGTTAGTAAGGGCAAACCGTCTGGACGGATAGAACCATTGGGAGTAGGCCAGTGACCAATATTCCAAAAAGAGCTTCATTTTTAGAGATACCCCTACCTGAGGTAGAACAAAAGACAAAACATATTTTACTTCAAAAATGGTAAGATTGATTGATACAATAGGCGGAAATATCAATTAAGAATTTTTATCATGAATGTAAGCTTTACATTTTGGTGTCTGATTAATAGACAACCTGCTCTCATTCAGTGCTCTATGGTTCTGCCTGATATGAATACATACTGCACAGTTACACTTTAATTTTTTTGTGGCTATTGTAATCTAATCGTCTGTAAGGAAAACAAGTGGGCTGAGACAGTAAAAACTGTAATTTATTTTCTGTCAAAGGTTCCTCTGTGGATTTTATATGTTCAGCCTGCAATTATGTTAGGGGGCTACCCTAGATTTGACTCCAAATCCATTATGGCTCCCAAAATCCAAAATGGCTGCCACAATACCATTAAATGGTGGTTCGATCACCTGTATATGTTTTAAATGAAACATCTTTCAGATTTGTGTACTGTACTTATGACCTGTACTCAACTATGTTGGGAATCCAGTAGGCCTGCCATAATTACACTCAAACACCATTGTCTGGATATAGAAAAGGCAGCAGACTGCTTGGCATGGCAACACCAAGTATTCCAAGTCACGAGCTTCTGAGGATCAATGAGGCAAAAGAGGCTCCAACGAAAGGGAACAGAACCCTGGACACCCTCACCCTAACTCTACAACTTGCCCCCACTGTGGAATAACTTGTGCCTCCAGGATTGGGGTCTTAAATTACCTCATTATTTACAAGTTAAATTTGATTAATTGCTTGTCCAATACGGTTGCCTCGATTCAACATGACCTTCCGCTGGTTCACTGCATTTGTGATGGACATTGAGATGTTCCGGGGCACTTTTATGATGTTCCAGTTGAGCTGGGACATTGCTTTGTTCAAAAAAGCATGTCCAACATCCTGTCTGTCTGCCCTGGAGTTGCCATATATGTTGACCTGTTGAAATTAGGGTGTATGGGGTGGATACAACCAAACATGATGACAAGCGGATTAGGTTGATGTTGACTACAATAAAACAGCACAACCTGACACTCATTGACCAAAAATGCCATCAACTTAGTGGGCCTTCATACTGTATGTCATAGGAATTGTGCCTATCTAATGTCAATGCAATCCTGAATCTCCCAGTCTGACCTGGAGTTGCTGTACATGTTGACATGGTGACATGATGGTGTATGGGGAAGATGCAACCACATATGACAAGCTCATAAGGCAGGTGCTCACCACATTGAACCAACACACCTCTCCAATGTCAATGCCATCCTGAATCTCCCAGAACTGTCCTGGATAGGCCCACTCCACCATCGGTCTACCCTCTGGCTGTTATTAAAGACAGAGACACCATGGAACTGGACTGTTACATGTCAGGAGGTAATTCAACAGCCAAAATACCATCTGGAAAGCGCTGGCGTGCATTGCCCTTATATGTACCTATTTTGCTACCACCCATGGCTGGCCAGCACATGTGACACCTGAACTGGAGAGCATGTGAAGAATGAGCTCTCATGCTGTGGTGACTCATGCATTGGAATGGGAAATTGTTCAGTTATCCCATCAGCCCTATAAGGACATAATGCCATCAATGGCAAACAAGAGGCCCCTTAGGATGGTCAAACTTAAACAAAGATTCTGTATGTGATCGTATATGGTGGCTGGGGATTGGCTGTGAAATAGTGGTCTTTGTGCACCATGCTTGATCAGTTGCACCACCTCTGCAACCCCTTTACTTTCCATTAAAGCCCAGGGATCATCTTCAAATGTACTGTATTTGTGTGTAGAGTCATAACCAACGCTTCACAGTCATAGTCTATGACCTACACTCTAAGTAAACTGAGGTCACCCTCACAGGTTCTGTCACTCTCCTCATCTCCTGGTGGGCCTGTCCCAGACCATAATCCACTACTGGACTATCCTCAGCATCAGTCAGGCTGAGATAACGTTTTTAGTTAGTCAATGGGTCTCATTGGCATGCAAGCTGCATCTGCCTGCACCAAACTGTTGTAGAAATGGAAACTGATTACCACACAGCCCTGAATACCATCCCAGTCATATAGGAAGGATACTGCCCTTGTTGCTGCAGCTTTCCCAGAATGACCAGTTATCTGTGAAACCTGGTCAGGCCCCAGAACTACAACCATTTCTGTCTATTTTGTCTCCTCACCCTGTTAGGACACACAGGTCCTGGTCACCTCAAAGACTTTGAATCAATCTTGCACACTTAGTGGGGAAAAGAGGGGACATGTTAGATCTGCTAGATTGGCTGACTGTAACTTGGTTATGCAACTATGGCTACATTTACATAGGCAGCCCAATTCTGACATTCTTTTCCACTAATTGGTCTGTACATCAACAGATTTTTCACCTAGTCTGCTTGGCGTATCGAACCAGCAACCTTTCAGTTACTGGCCCAACACTCTTAACCGCTAGGCTACCTGCCACCATTGAATTTAACGCCATCAAATGGTATTATAGCAGCCGCATTGGATTTTGGACGCCATATTAGATTCAAGGCAAAATCCAGGGTGGCCCCAAAGATAATCTGTGGTGCCTCGATGACGAAATTGCAAGAGTAGGGGCTAAAGATACAAAATCCTTTTAAGGAACCTCAGACCCAAAATGTTTATTTTGATGTCTGAGCCCACTTGTTTTCCTTAGAGCCGATTACAATAGCCACAACATGAAAATAAAAGTGTAACTGTATGTATTTATATCAGCCAGGACCATATAGCACTGAATGAGAGCAAGTTGTGTATTAATCAGCTACCAAAAACTAAAGCTTACATGAATTGTTGATATTAGAGCCTTTTGTATCTTTGTTTACAGGTCTATGTTTCCAAAATGCATTAATATATGCTAATCCTGTTTAATTGTGTATGCAGGGCAGAAAACTGACTACTTGTATTCCAAATTTGAGCAATTTCAGAGCTTGCAATATTGGGTTACATGAGGTTATGTGGCCCATCCCCCCTTAAGCAGGCATTATTCTGCACTTTTTGAATTTAGGGTGTGTGTCACAATATCTATCAATTGAACCACTTTTGGAGTAAAATATTTTACACAACCATCCATTTCATAAATGGGAGACATTAGAGATGTGAAAAAACATGGTTGCGTTTTGTTCTACCTCTGGTAAGGGTATCTAAAAATGTGGAGGCCTTGCCACTAGCCTAAAGGTAGAGAAGAGAAAATAGAAGGAAAGCAATGCTGCGATCTGCTGGACAGTTATAGCATAAACCATGTCATTACTGTACTATGATTTTTTGTTTCCACAAGCAATTGAGTATAATATGTCATACACATCAGTTATTCAATTAATTAATTTGACCGTCACACAAGTCAATGCTGAAGGCTGTTATACAATGATCTTTTTCTCTTGTTCTCCTATCCCTCCCAAAACACATACATACTTCGCTTGGGAAGAATAATTCATTTCTCCACCTACAAACTGCATTGTAGTATTTCACCCAGTAGATGGCAGGACACACAAGTGGTCATGTCAAATATAAGAATATTTTATTTATTTATTTCACCTTTATTTAACCAGGTAGGCAAGTTGAGAACAAGTTCTCATTTACAATTGCGACCTGGCCAAGATAAAGCAAAGCAGTTCGACACATACAACAACACAGAGTTACACATGGAGTAAAACAAACTTACAGTCAATAATACAGTAGAAAAATAAGTATATATACAATGTGAGCAAATGAAGTGAGATAAGGGAGGTAAAGGCTAAAAAGGCCATGGTGGCAAAGTAAATACAATATAGCAAGTAAAACACTGGAATGGTAGATTTGTAGTGGAAGAAAGTGCAAAGTAGAAATAGAAATAATGGGGTGCAAAGGAGCAAAATAAATAAATACAGTAGGGGAAGAGGTAGTTGTTTGGGCAAAATTATAGATGGGCTATGTACAGGTGCAGTAATCTGTGAGCTGCTCTGACAGCTGGTGCTTAAAGCTAGTGAGGGAGATAAGTGTTTCGAGTTTCAGAGATTTTTGTAGTTCGTTCCAGTCATTGGCAGCAGAGAACTGGAAGGAGAGATGGCCAAAGGAGGAATTTGCTTTGGGGGTGACCAGAGAAATATACCTGCTGGAGCGCGTGCTACAGGTGGGTGCTGCTATGGTGAGCATTGAGCTGAGATAAGGGGGGACTTTACCTAGCAGGGGCTTGTAGATGACCTGGAGCCAGTGGGTTTGGCGACGAGTATGAAGCGAGGGCCAGCCAACGAGAGTGTACAGGTCGCAGTGGTGGGTAGTATATGGGGCTTTGGTGACAAAACGGATGGCACTGTGATAGACTGCATCCAGTTTATTGAGTAGGGTATTGGAGGCTATTTTGTAAATGACATCGCCGAAGTCGAGGATCGGTAGGATGGTCAGTTTTACGAGAGTATGTTTGACAGCATGAGTGAAGGATGCTTTGTTGCGAAATAGGAAGCCAATTCTAGATTTAACTTTGGATTGGAGATGTTTGATGTGAGTCTGGAAGGAGAGCTTACAGTCTAACCAGACACCTAGGTATTTGTAGTTGTCCACATATTCTAAGTCAGAACCGTCCAGAGTAGTGATGCTGGACGGGCGGGCAGGTGCCGGTAGCAATCGGTTGAAGAGCATGCATTTAGTTTTACTTGTATTTAAGAGCAGTTGGAGTCCACGGAAGGAGAGTTGTATGGCATTGAAGCTCGTCTGGAGGGTTGTTAACACAGTGTCCAAAGAAGGGCCAGAAGTATACAGAATGGTGTCGTGTGGTAAGAGGTGGATCAGAGACTCACCAGCAGCAAGAGCGACGTCATTGATGTATACAGAGAAAAGAGTTGGCCCAAGAATTGAACCCTGTGGCACCCCCATAGAGACTACCAGAGGCCCGGACAACAGGCCATCCGATTTGACACGTTGAACTCCGTCAGAGAAGTAGTTGGTGAACCAGGCGAGGCAATCATTTGAGAAACCAAGGCTATTGAGTCTGCCGATGAGGATGTGGTGATTGACAGAGTCGAAAGCCTTGGCCAGGTCAATGAATACGGCAGCACAGTATTGTTTCTTATCGATGGCTGTTACGATATAATTTAGGACCTTGAGCGTGGCTGAGGTGCACCCATGACCAGCTCTGAAACCAGATTGCATAGCGGAGAAGGTGCGGTGGGATTCGAAATGGTCGGTAATCTATTTGTTGACTTGGCTTTCGAAGACCTTAGAAAGGCAGGGTAGGATAGATATAGATCTGTAGCAGTTTGGGTCAAGAGTGTCCCCTCCTTTGAAGAGGGGGATGACAGCAGCTGCTTTCCAATCTTTTGGAATCTCAGACGACACAAAAGAGAGGTTGAACAGGCTAGTAATAGGGGTTGCAACAATTTCGGCAGATCATTTTAGAAAGAAAGGGTCCAGATTGTCTAGCCCGGCTGATTTGTAGGGGTCCAGATTTTGCAGCTCTTTCAGAACATCAGCTGACTGGATTTGGGAGAAGGAGAAATGGGGAAGGCTTGGGCGAGTAGCTGTGGGGGGTGCAGTGCTGTTGACCGCGGTATGGGTAGCCAGATGGAAAGCATGGCCAGCCGTAGAAAAATGCTTATTGAAATTCTCAATTATAGTGGATTTATCGGAGGTGACAGAGTTTCCTATCCTCAGTGCAGTGGGCAGCTGGGAGGAGGTGTTCTTATTCTCCATGGACTTTACAGTGTCCCAGAACATTTTTGAGTTTGTGTTGCAGGAAGCAAATTTCTGCTTGAAAAAGCTAGCCTTGGCTTTTCTAACTGTCTATGTATATTGGTTTCTAACTTCCCTGAAAAGTTGCATATCACGGGGGCTGTTCGATGCTAATGCAGAACGCCACAGGATGTTTTTGTGTTGGTTAAGGGCAGTCAGGTCTGGAGAGAACCAAGGGCTATATCTGTTCCTGGTTTTAAATTTCTTGAATGGGGCATGCTTATTTAAGATGGTGAGGAAGGCATTTAAAAAAAATAACCAGGCATCCTCTACTGACGGGATGAGGTCAATATCCTTCCAGGATACCCGGGCCAGGTCGATTAGAAAGGCTTGCTCGCTGAAATGTTTCAGGAAGTGTTTGACAGTGATGAGTGGAGGTCGTTTGACCGCTGACCCATTATGGATGCAGGCAATGAGGCAGTGATCGCTGAGATCTTGGTTGAAAACAGCAGAGGTGTATTTAGAGGGCAAGTTGGTTAGGATGATATCTATGAGGGTGCCCGTGTTTACGGCTTTGGGGTGGTACCTGGTAGATTCATTGATAATTTGTGTGAGATTGAGGGCATCAAGCTTAGATTGTAGGATGGCTGGGGTGTTAAGCATGTCTCAGTTTAGGTCACCTAGCAGCACGAGCTCTGAAGATAGATGGGGGGCAATCAGTTCACATATGGTGTCCAGAGCACAGCTGGGGGCAGAGGGTGGTCTATAGCAGGCGGCAACAGTTAGAGACTTGTTTTTAGAGAGATGGATTTTTAAAAGTAGAAGTTCAAATTGTTTCGGTACAGACCTGGATAGTAGGACAGAACTCTGCAGGCTATCTCTGCAGTTGATTGCAACACCAGATAACGAATGAATGGTATGATGTATGTTACTATAAATCATGATCAACCTTAATATGGCAATTAATCTATTTCAATGTATAATAACATTGAACAGAAAATGTCCATTATTATCAGAAATGTCATTTAAACCAAGTTAAACTTGACTGACACCTCATTGGTTCCAGCAATGAAACAGTGCGTCATTTTAAGACACTGTCCAGGGCTGAGGACAACGATGAATGAGCAGTGTCTTTGTTTTGTGTCTGTGTTTACTTTTCACCTTCCAGTAAATCAATGAGACAAACTGCACATATTTATCATTGTCATAATCTTTGTGCATTCAGTCACTCTGATGATGGATGATGTCACTTCAGTGTCACAGGAAACAGAAGCATCCATAGTAAACGGTAAAGCTGAGTGGTTTATTAAGAGAGGCAGGCTGAATGACATTACATATGACCTGAAATTGGCAGCTCTATTTAAAGGTAATTATGTGCAGCGTTTATCGTGAATGCAATCACTGCTGACACGGGACCATTGCCTTTAAATTTCAATCATGCTGTAACGCTGTACTTCCGCGATACGGATTGAATAAAGCCCTATATTTTGGGTTCTGATGGGGTACAACAGTTGAACGAAGCTCATGAGGCATTTAGAAGTTATATTCTTCAAGAATCAATGGGTATATATAATTAATTTGTAAGTACAAAAATGTATGTAGCAATTAAGGAATAGCTGTAATCACTGGCCTTTAATTTCAGTAGCCGCCAGTCTTTAGGAGGGTCAGGAAACTGACAGTCTCATTCCTCCCAACACAACTTAATGTAGTCATTACATGTCACAGTGAGAGAGCTAGAGAGCATCTCTCTCAGGCCTAACGATAGTATGGATGGCTGAATACAAATGAAAAGAAGGCCTAAAACATGGGAAGCCTCACTAGAGGAAGGATATCCCATTCCCATCTCAGCCCAGAGAGGCGTCTTTACCCATTACCATTCAGAAACCAATTTGAATCAATTCCAAGTATCCTGGCCAGTAAGCTCTCTAGTCTACAGTGCCTACTGGCTAAACACATATCAAATATGACAGAGAGGGCATAATATGAGGTGAATCTGTCCATCTTTTCAAATGCTTGATCATGTAATTTCATGTACAAGCTGCTTTTATGAGTCAGCTTTAACTTACAACACTGAGGGCTCGATTCAATCCGTAGCGCTGAAGATCAGCACTATAGCGCGTTTGAAATGTATAGCAATGTTTGCGCATTAGCGGAGACCGCATTCACGGTAAACAAAGTATATTGTGGAGTCGATCAGAAATTACCTTTACATTTCAGTTGCGCTATATCGCTGATCTTCCGCGATACGGATTGAATCGAGCCCTGAGTCTTTGCCCTGGATTGGATAGTTGCTTGCCGTTCTAGATAAGACATGTTCTGGCCATGTATAGCACATCGTGAGGGGAACACGTGAGATAGCCACAGATATTCCATGGGTAAACTTTTATTACCATCAAAGTCATGAACTCAGTCAAGGAGTACAGTACAGAGCTTACACATGAGAAACAGTCAGAACCTACAGGTGACCACTGGTCCTGATGAACATTACATCAAAAACAACAGGTTCATCAGAAATTGCATGGAGAAATGAACAGATGTGGAATACTACATACAGTGGCACTGAAACAAAGCATTGCTTTAGATTGTGTAACAGTATTTATTTGTGGTCTTAAGAGGATGAACGACACAAAATGGTATATTCACACAACTTATTTCAGATATTCCTGTTAAGCTTTTCGTGGAAATCTAAATGTTTTGACAAAATAAAGACATTGTGTAATGCTATATCTCAATAATGTTTCTGAATATGCATATTAATCAAGCAATACCTTTTCGTAGATAGAGATGTGAATAAACAATAGACTGGGGAGCAATAACTTATCTCTGATCCAAAAGAAAAGGAGCAAATTTGATTTGACTTCCTGCATTCTATTGAAAATAATTGCTCCAAATTTTCTTAAATACATATTCCATAAAACTTAGTCCCTTGACAAGTAACCTGCAGAGGGACCCATAAAACACATGAATATACTGTATAAGTGTGCATTATAGCTACTGTGTACTGTTAATAAAACCACTGTCTAGCTGTGACAAGGAAGGACGAAGGATGTATGGAGGATGGCACTGTAAATACAGTACAGAAAGAGGGGACCAAGTCAAGCATGACTAATATGATCTAGGCTCGGCCTTGTTTGACACTGGCCATGTGTTATTGACTGGCCATCTGGATAGGGTATCAACGGTTCTTACAGACTACAGGCTTTTAACTTACAGGTACGTACATGTACTCTAAGGAGGACTGTACTCTATATAGGACAAGAAGAGAATAATCACAGTTTCGGCAGCAAGTTGAATATTGCAAAATGTATGGTGATTACAGAGAACTCTTGCAGTAGCTTATTATCGACCATACTGAAGGGAGCCAGGCTATAAACCGACAACTAATCTGTTTCATATTATTGTTATGAATATCTTGAAAATAAGTAAACCTGTGAATAAATAGATAAATAAATACATATGTTCGTAAATATTAAAGACGTTTTAACACAATTGCTCTTAATTCTTCTGTTTCCTTTAAGCAACAAAAAAACGTGTCAACAAAGCTGGTGGGGGGCAGAAATGCCTTTTACAGTGGTGCTTTTACACAGAAAAATGTATGTAATACTTTTCCTTGTAGACAAAATTATAAATTATATTTCTTTATAAATGCATCCACGTATTAAGGATGTATAAGAATGAATAAGTCATGTGAAGTGGTGAATCAGAAACAGAATGTAAAACACATTTTAAAGAAATAGAAAAAGTTAATCTAGTCACATAGGATGGATATGTTAGGACAGAGGCCAATTGAGGAAATTCATAAAGATAAGCTACAAAATACCTTCATGTTTTCAGTTTAAAGGTCAGTAGCAGGATTAGTATGTTATTTTTTTTTAACCAAGTGCTTACAAATGTGAAATTAACAGCGAAAGTTAAGAATACATGCTGTTTTTGTTACTTCTACAAAGGTTTCTATATACAGAGTCTTAACACTGACAGCCATGTGGTTCTTTCCTAAGCAGAAGGGTGGTATGGCATGGATGCTGACTTTCACTAACACTGGGCCTGCTGCATCCCCCAGTAAACCTACTTACTGCAGCACAAACATAACTACTGATCAGTGTATACAAAAAATAACAAAGAGAGCAATGGTCACCCCCCCCAAAAAATCTATTATTGTGTAGAGGGGGGTGTGAAGGAGGAGTTTTACAGATCATTATGTAAAATCAACACTACAAGAGCAAAGCCAAGCTGTTCATTTCCTTATTGACTGCCATGATAATGGAGTGGAATAATATGAGAGTAGGATGGGGGAAAAAGTTCCCAAACATGTCTCATTAAGAGGAAATCAAAGCAGGTTTGGCATAATTACATTACACTTTCATTACAAAAGGCAAAAGTTCAGAGGAAAATATGTAGCTGTTAGCTATAAAGTAAACCTCCTTTCCCCCCCCAAAAAACAACATAATATGGCTAAATCTGGGCTGCATTAGACATAAAAAGCCCCTGTAAGGCCAGAGGGCTGTTTTAAAAAGACAGAATACATATAAAAATGTAGCCAGATAAATTCAACACTCAGGAAAGATAGCATACAGGCTCTGTGAGATGTTACTAACGCTGCAAGTGAGAGATAAGCAGAGTCAGTGTCACCATGCTAGCAGCTAATGTACAGTGTGCAGGAAGGAGGATCTCTGGGAGTGAAGGTGGCATAGGAGGGCGGTGGCTGTCTAACCCTGCTCATCCCCAGCTCCAGCTGCCGGTTGGAGGGGAGTTGGGGCCTCTCCGTTACACCGCGACAAAAGATCAACCTCCTCCGGGGCGGGGGACTCCACTGGGGCCTCCGCTGAGCTGGCCTCCTCCTCAGGTGGAGCTGTGACTTCTGCTGCAGCCTGGGGAGTGACATCATATGCCACGGCCTCCATTTCAGCAGGGGGCTCTGTGACAGCAGCAGGCTCCCCCTCAGGAGCTGCAGCAGCGGGGGCTGCAGAGGGGTCACTGGGAGCCTGGGGGTCTGCTGGAGCTGGGGCTGGTTCTCCTGCTGCAGGGCTGGTTGCTACTGCTGGGCCGGTAGTCCCCGAGTCAGCACCCTTCTCTGGCGCTCTCAGTCGCTTCATCATGGTAGTGACCCGCACTGCTTTCTGTGGGAGGCAGTCGCAGTACACACTCAACTCAAGGGGCCTAGTTACTATATATTTTATATATTTTACAGAATATGTTTCTAACTCAAAAGCCTTGTACTTTCACCAATCATTTATCCCATTTCAAATTCTCAAGGCCCATAAAACTTCTATAAAAAATGTGTGATAGATAGTTTCCTTCAATCTCTCCTTCAGTGATGACAAAATAGAACAGATAAAGAGGCTTACCTTCCACTTAGCTTTGGCAAAGTTCTTCTCTATCTGTGCACAGACATTATCCTTAATATTCTTATTTGAGGCTGCATTTCCAGAAATCCTGACAAGATAAAGAGGGAAAAGGTAACTTCACTATCGGTTTCCACCCAAACTTTTTATGTGGGTAAAGTACGTCGGATAAAAAATATCACGACAAGCCTGATGGAAACAGCAAATTTGTTTCCAAATGTCGACAAAACAAAATACGCTAGACAAGGTGGGATCTTTATGTGTTGATAAAATGAATTATGTGCAAAATGGCAGTAAAACCCATTATATCAAAGTAAACTTGGAGTCACAGGATGAAATGTTGTGTGGTCCTCCCACTACGACTCGGGAAAGCATGCAGATTAAATCAATTATGACGAACTTCACAGGGTGGTGAACGTGCACCATGATGAGCTTGATGCTCCTTTCCAATAAGAGTCTTATTCTGGTGACTTCATGATCAATGCTTGGCTGCCGTAATCTTACTCTTATCCATTAAAATCTCATCATGTAAGTAGCATAGTACATTTTCTACTTAACAACTGCACTGTTGGTTAGAGCCTGTAAGTAAGCATTTCACTGTTAGGTCTACACCTGTTATATTCTGCGCTCGTGACAAATAAACTTTGATTTGATATCCACACTGTATCTGCGAGCTGTTGGCTAAAGCAATTGTGCCAAGACCAGTAACCAGAGTGGGCACATTAGCTTTATAACAACTTTCATTGTGATAAAAACATTAGAGTTGAAAATGTGATGGAAACCCATTCAACTTGTAATTTTTATTCCGTATATAGGAATTTAACTGCAAAAGTAATTTTTATGTGCACTATGTCATCACGCACAGCCTTTCATCTGCAAAAAGTCCATTTGATGGAAACACATCTCTGGTGGGAGAAAAAAAAATGCAGATTTTTGAATATTCGCATGCAAATGTGAGGGAAACCAAGCTAGTGATAGCTCAGCAGATGGAGATGAGTATTACTAATGAAACAGCATCTATAACAACTATGAATCATCATGGCTCCAACCAACATAATGACATTGTCAAATTTGACTGGTCATTTAAGAACACACTGTACCCTTATCATGAACACATCATTCTCTAAATTCATCTGGTTGATTTTCACTTTGGTCATCCAGTATATCTCCACAGTACTGTGGTCATCTGGTATATCTCCATAGTACTGTGGTCATCCAGTATATCTCCACAGTACTGTGGTCATCCAGTATATCTCCAGAGTACTGTGGTCATCTGGTATATCTCCACAGTACTGTGGTCATCTGGTATATCTCCATAGTACTGTGGTCATCTGGTATATCTCCATAGTACTGTGGTCATCTGGTATATCTCCACAGTACTGTGGTCATCTGGTATATCTCCACAGTACTGTGGTCATCCGGTATATCTCCACAGTACTGTGGTCATCCGGTATATCCCCACAGTACTGTGGTCATCCGGTATATCCCCACAGTACTGTGGTCATCCGGTATATCTCCATAGTACTGTGGTCATCCGGTATATCTCCATAGTACTGTGGTCATCCGGTATATCGCCATAGTACTGTGGTCATCGGAATATCGCCATAGTACTGTGGTCATCCGGTATATCTCCATAGTACTGTGGTCATCGGTATATCTCCATAGTACTGTGGTCATCGGAATATCGCCATAGTACTGTGGTCATCCGGTATATCTCCAGAGTACTGTGGTCATCGGAATATCGCCATAGTACTGTGGTCATCTAGTATATCTCCACAGTACTGTGGTCATCCGGTATATCTCCAGAGTACTGTGGTCATCGGAATATCGCCATAGTACTGTGGTCATCCGGTATATCTCCAGAGTACTGTGGTCATCCGGTATATCTCCAGAGTACTGTGGTCATCTGGTATATCTCCACAGTACTGTGGTCATCTGGTATATCTCCATAGTACTGTGGTCTTCTGTTATATCTCTAACAGTAGGCTACTGTGTTAATAATGTGTATTTTCCATACCACTCATGGTTGATGGCCTCCTGAGCAGTCAGTCTCTGATCCTGGTCTACCTCCATCATACGGGTTACCAGGCCTTTTGCTGAAACAAAATAAAAGCAATCTCAACAAACAGCAGTTACTACTCCTAATGGAATCAGAGAACAAAAGGGATACTTTTTTACATGAAGAAGTAAACAGATGATATCCTCCCTTTTGAATTGCTGTTTACCCAGTAAACAGTCATTCACCCAGTCTCCTGTCACTTCATCTTAAATTTACCTGACTCTGAGATGTCGTCCCAGTATGGAGAGTCAAACTCATAGTCCCCAGCCAAGATCTTCCTGAACAGGTTCTTGTCGTGGTTTTCATAGTCGTCATCATCAGTTTCATCATAGAAAGGAGGGTTGCCTGAAAGCCTGAGGGCCACAAGACAAAAGGAGCTCTTTATCAGCTTGTATTGTCATACCATGTGCATAAATGTCATGTAAAGATATGATTTATTGCAATGGGTAATACCCTATAAATAAGATTCTCTGACTAGTTTTGCGCATAGCATGTGGATTACAGTGATGGTCTCTTTCAGTAAAGTATTCCTGTTGCCCTTCTGTATTATTTCTAATCCCCAGTCCTCTGAGCAGACTCACAGCCAACCCCTCTTGCAGTAGTACAGTATATGGGACCCTGTGCCGATAATTAAACCACTCACAGGATGTACATGATGACACCCAGGGCCCAGCAGTCCACTGGCATGCCGTATCTCTGTCTCCCAACCACCTCTGGTGCTGCAGGGACACAAACACAGTTAAGAATTATTTATTGATGTTTCTCTCACAAATGCTTTTCTGCACTCCCATAAACTACTCCCCAAAACCAAATCTCGAAGATACCCTGCTCCTTCCCCAGTCCTTAACCAGGTACTAATCCCTCCCCCTCTCCTCCCCCAGTCCTTAACCAGGTACTAATCCCTCCCCCTCTCCTCCCCCAGTCCTTAACCAGGTACTAATCCCTCCCCCGCTCCTTCCTCAGTCCTTAACCAGGTACTAATCCCTCCCCCTCTCCTCCCCCAGTCCTTACCCAGGTACTAATCCCTTCCCCGCTCCTTCCTCAGTCCTTAACCAGGTACTAATCCCTTCCCCGCTCCTCCCCCAGTCCTTACCCAGGTACTAATCCCTTCCCCGCTCCTTCCTCAGTCCTTAACCAGGTACTAATCCCTCCCCCTCTCCTCCCCCAGTCTTTACCCAGGTACTAATCCCTCCCCCTCTCCTCCCCCAGTCCTTACCCAGGTACTAATCCCTTCCCCGCTCCTTCCTCAGTCCTTAACCAGGTACTAATCCCTCCCCCTCTCCTCCCCCAGTCCTTACCCAGGTACTAATCCCTTCCCCGCTCCTTCCTCAGTCCTTAACCAGGTACTAATCCCTCCCCCTCTCCTCCCCCAGTCCTTACCCAGGTACTAATCCCTTCCCCGCTCCTCCCCCAGTCCTTACCCAGGTACTAATCCCTCCCCCGCTCCTTCCTCAGTCCTTAACCAGGTACTAATCCCTCCCCCTCTCCTCCCCCAGTCTTTACCCAGGTACTAATCCCTCCCCCTCTCCTCCCCCAGTCTTTACCCAGGTACTAATCCCTCCCCCTCTCCTCCCCCAGTCTTTACCCAGGTACTAATCCCTCCCCCTCTCCTCCCCCAGTCCTTACCCAGGTACTAATCCCTCCCCCGCTCCTTCCTCAGTCCTTAACCAGGTACTAATCCCTCCCCCTCTCCTCCCCCAGTCCTTACCCAGGTACTAATCCCTTCCCCGCTCTTTCCTCAGTCCTTAACCAGGTACTAATCCCTTCCCCGCTCCTCCCCCAGTCCTTACCCAGGTACTAATCCCTTCCCCGCTCCTTCCTCAGTCCTTAACTAGGTACTAATCCCTTCCCCGCTCCTCCCCCAGTCCTTACCCAGGTACTAATCCCTTCCCCGCTCCTTCCTCAGTCCTTAACCAGGTACTAATCCCTCCCCCTCTCCTCCCCCAGTCTTTACCCAGGTACTAATCCCTCCCCCTCTCCTCCCCCAGTCCTTACCCAGGTACTAATCCCTTCCCCGCTCCTTCCTCAGTCCTTAACCAGGTACTAATCCCTCCCCCTCTCCTCCCCCAGTCCTTACCCAGGTACTAATCCCTTCCCCGCTCCTTCCTCAGTCCTTAACCAGGTACTAATCCCTCCCCCTCTCCTCCCCCAGTCCTTACCCAGGTACTAATCCCTTCCCCGCTCCTCCCCCAGTCCTTACCCAGGTACTAATCCCTCCCCCGCTCCTTCCTCAGTCCTTAACCAGGTACTAATCCCTCCCCCTCTCCTCCCCCAGTCTTTACCCAGGTACTAATCCCTCCCCCTCTCCTCCCCCAGTCTTTACCCAGGTACTAATCCCTCCCCCTCTCCTCCCCCAGTCTTTACCCAGGTACTAATCCCTCCCCCTCTCCTCCCCCAGTCTTTACCCAGGTACTATATCTCCCCCTCTCCTCCCCCAGTCTTTACCCAGGTACTAATCCCTTCCCCGCTCCTCCCCCAGTCCTTAACCAGGTACTAATCCCTCCCCCTCTCCTCCCCCAGTCCTTACCCAGGTACTAATCCCTTCCCCACTCCTCCCCCAGTCCTTAACCAGGTACTAATCCCTCCCCCTCTCCTCCCCCAGTCCTTACCCAGGTACGAATCTCTCCCCAGCTCCTTCCCCAGTCCTTCCTCAAGTACTAATCCCTCCTCCAATCCTTCCCCAAGTACTAATCCCTTCCCCAGTCCTTACCCAGGTACTCTGGGGTTCCACAAGGGTCTTTGATTAGCCCGGTCTCCAGCTTGGCCAGGTGGAAGTCACTGATTACTATTTTGGAGTGCTTCAGGCGGTTAAAGTACACCAAGTTCTCCAGCTGAGAAAAGGAACAGGACGACAGCTAAAGTTTGCCAAAGTTTTGCTAAAGTAATCTCATTCAAACATATAGGCTTAGAGCAGACTGTTTAAGGTAGATATTGAAGCAGTCAAACACTTCAGTGTCACACAAGTGCCTAAAAATGGCAGTCCAATTTGTTTTGTTCAAACAAAGCAAGACCACTGAGTCAATCTTATCAAGTATATTTGCATAATAAATGTGCCTTTTCAAAAAAATTTTCCATATATACAGTCCCTTCAGAAAGTATTCATACCCCTTATTCCACATTTTGTTGTGTTAAAGCCTGAATTCAAAATGTATCAAAAAAAATGTCTCACCAATCTACAGTGAGGGAAAAAAGTATTTGATCCCCTGCTGATTTTGTACGTTTGCCCACCGACAAAGAAATGATCAGTCTATAATTTTAATGGTAGGTTTATTTGAACAGTGAGAGACAGAATAACAACAAAAAAATCCAGAAAAATGCATGTCAAAAGTGTTATAAAATGACTTGCATTTTAATGAGGGAAATAAGGATTTATTTATATCAGAAAGATTTCTGGCTGCCAGGTGTCTTTTATACAGGTAATGAGCTGAGATTAGGAGCACACTCTTAAAGCGAGTGCTCCTAATCTCAGCTTGTTACCTGTATAAAAGACATCTGTCCACAGAAGCAATCAATCAATCAGATTCCAAAATCTCCACCATGGCCAAGACCAAAGAGCTCTCCAAGGATGTCAGGGACAAGATTGTAGACCTACACAAGGCTGGAATGGGCTACAAGACCATTGCCAAGCAGCTTGGTGAGAAGGTGACAATAGTTGGTGTGATTATTCGCAAATGGAAGAAACACAAAAGAACTGTCAATCTCCCTCGGCCTGGGGCTCCATGCAAGATCTCACCTCGTGGAGTTGCAATGATCATGAGAAGGTGAGGAATCAGCCCAGAACTACACGGGAGGATCTTGTCAATGATCTCAAGGCAGCTGGGACCATAGTCACCAAGAAAACAATTGGTAACACACTACGCCGTGAAGGACTGAAAACCTGCAGCGCCCGCAAGGTCCCCCTGCTCAAGAAACCACATATACATGCCCGTCTGAAGTTTGCCAATGAAAATCTGAATGATTCAGAGGACAACTAGGTGAAAGTGTTGTGGTCAGATGAGACCAAAATGGAGCTCTTTGGCATCAACTCAACTTGCCGTGTTTGGAGGAGGAGGAATGCTGCCTATGACCCCAAGAACACCATCCCCACCGTCAAACATGGAGGTGGAAACATTACGCTTTGGGGTTGTTTTTCTGCTAAGGGGACAGGGCAGCTTTACCGCATCAAAGGGATGATGGACGGGGCCATGTACCGTCAAATCTTGGGTGAGAACCTCCTTCCCTCAGCAGGGCATTGAAAATGGGTCGTGGATGGGTATTCCAGCATGACAATGACCCAAAACACACGGCCAAGGCAACAAAGGAGTGGCTCAAGAAGAAGCACATTAAGGTCCTGGAGTGGCCTAGCCAGTCTCTAGACCTTAATCCCATAGACAATCTGTGGAGGGAGCTAAAGGTTCGAGTTGCCAAACGTCAGCCTCGAAACCTTAATGACTTGGAGAAGATCTGCAAAGAGGAGTGGGACAAAATCCCTCCTGAGATGTGTGCAAACCTGGTGGCCCACTACAAGAAACGTCTGACCTCTGATTGCCAACAAGGGTTTTGCCACCAAGTACTAAGTCATGTTTTGCAGAGGGGTCAAATACTTATTTCCCTCATTAAAATGTAAATCATTTTATAACATTTTTGACATGTGTTTTTCTGGATTTTTTGTTGTTGTTTTTCTGTCTCTCACTGTTCAAATAAACCTACCATTAAAATTATAGACTGATCATTTCTTTGTTAGTGGGCAAACGTACAAAATCAGCAGGGGATCAAATACTTTTTTCCCTCACTCTACACACAATAGCCCATAATGACAAAGTGAAAACATGTTTTTAGAAATGTTTACATAAGTATTTGCAACACTGAGACAAGAATGTTAGAATCACATTTGGCAGCGATTACAGCTGTTAGTCTTTCTGGGTAAGTCTCTAAGAGCTTGCACACCTAGATTGTACAATATTTGCCCATTCATCTTTTCAAAATTCTTCCAGCTCTGTAAAATTGGTTATTGCTAGACAACCATTGTTAAGTCTTGCCATCGATTGTCAAGCAGATTTAAGTCAAAACTGTAACTCAGCCACTCAGGAACATTCCCAGTCTTCTTGGTAAGCAGCTCCAGTGGAGATTTAACCTTCTTATTTAGATTATTGTCCTGCTGAAAGGTGACTTCATCTCCCAGTGTCTGTTGAAAAGCAGACTGAACCAAGTTTTCCTCTTGGATTTTTGCATGTGCATAGCTCCATTCCGTTTATTTTTTATCGCAAAAACCTCCCCAGTCCTTAACGATTACAGGCATACACATTACATGATGCAGCCACCACTATGCTTGAAGATATGGAGAGTGGTACTCAGTAATATGTTGTAATGGATTTGCCCCAAACATAACACTTTTTATTCAGGACAAAAGTTAATTGCTTTGCCACATTTTGTGCAGTATTACTTTAGTGCCTTGTTGCAAACAGGATGCATATTTTGGAATGTTTTTATTATGTACAGGCTTCCTTCTTCTCACTCTATCAATTAGGTTAGTATTGTGGAGTAACTACAATGTTGTTGATCCATCCTCAGTTTTCTCTTATCACAGCCATTAATCTCTGTAACTGTTTTAAAGTCACCATTAGCCTCATGGTGAAATCCCTGACCAGTTTCCTTCCTCTCCGGCAACTGAGTTAGGAAGGACGCTTGTATCTTTGTAGTGACTGGGTGTATTGATACACTTTAGATGGTGTAAGTAATAACTTCACCATGCTCAAAGGGATATTCAATGTCTTTTTTTTACCCATCTACCAATAGGTGCCCTTTGTGAGGCATTGAAAAACCTCCATGGTCTTTGTGGATGAGTCTGTGTTTGAAATGCACTGCTCGACTGAGGGAGCTTACAGATAATTGTATGTGTGGGGTACAGAGATGAGGTAGTAATTAAAAAATCATGTTCAACAATATTATTGCCATAGATTCAGTCCATGCAACTTTTTATGTGACTTGTTAAGCACATTTTTACTCTTGAACTTACTTAGGATTGCCGTAACAAAGGGGTTGAATACTTACTGACTCAATACATTTCAGCATTTGATTTTTAATTTGTTTGTAAAACTTTCTTAAAACATAATTCCACTTTGACATTATGGGGTATTGTGTGTAGGCCAAAGGGAAATACAAGTTAGTTCAATCCATTTTAAATTCAGGCTGTAGCACAACAAAATGTAGAAAATGTCAAGGGGTGTGAATACATTCTGAAGGCACTGTATATAGTATATACAGTGAGCTTCAAAAGTATTGGGAGAGTGCATTTCTTTATTGTTGTTTTGGCTCTGTACTCCATCACTTTGTATTTGAAATTATGCAATGATTGTGAGGTTAAAGTGCAGACTGTCAGCTTTAATTTGAGGGTATTTTCATCTATATTGGGAGAATCATTTAGAAATTACAGCATCAAAAGTATTGGGACAAATTCATTTATGTGTATTAAAGTAGTAAAAAGTAAAGTATTTGATCCCATATTCATAGCACACAGTGACTACATCAAGCTAATTTTCAAATTTGTTGGATGCAATTGCTGTTTGTTTTGGTTGTTTCAGATCATTTTGTGCCCAGTAGAAATTAATGGTAAATAATGTATTGTGTCATTTTGGAGTATCTTTTATTGTAAATAAGAATATAATATGTTTCTAAACACTTGTACATTAATGTGGATGCTACCATGATTACAAATAATCCTGAATGAATCAGGAATAATGATGAGTGAGAAAGTTAGATGCACAAATATCATACACCCCCCCCGGTGAGAGGTTAGCATTTCTTGGGGGTATGATATTTGTGCTGGAGTACAGAGCCAAAACAACAATGTGTGTGTGTGTGTGTGTGTGTGTGTATATATATATATATGTGTGTGTGTGTGTATGTATGTGATGAGTATGATGATGTATGTATGTATGTATGTATGTATGTATGTATATATATATATTGTATATACTCCAACCTACAGTAATTCAACACGTCAATTACTTTTAAAGAACCTGTGGAATTTAAAAGAAGGAGTGCTGCTCAACATTCAGGCATTTACAGTATATTGGGGTCCTCCCCTTGACCATCAGAGGCCCCAGGGCTTAGTACCTTGAGGTTCCTGTGGACAATATTCAAGGAGTGAAGGTAGGCGACGGCCTCCAACACCTGACGGACCACATTACTGGTGTCGCGCTCAGAATAGTAGCCCTGGTCCAGGATCCAATCAAATACCTCTCTGCCTGTAGCACTGTGGGAAGAACGGCATGAAGTTTGGTGCTGACCTACTGTAGATGCTTTGCGCCTGACAATGTCTCTGGATCAAAGCATTCACAGATACTTTTCAAAAATACAACTGACACAGAGACACTTTGAACGTGTAAAAATATGTTTGAAAAATTGCATTACTATGCAATTACCATAGAAATTATAGCCTCGCCAAGGGCGAAGACTTTAAGAGTCAACAAATCATGGAATCCACCAAACCTGCTTAATGTGATGATTTCATTCATTTCAACACTGGATTCTCCTCTGATCTCTGATAGTTTACCTTATGACCAGAATTACAGACTCACAAATCAATGCAATCCTGGAGGAGATGAGTATCATATATTTAATGTATCTATGGTAATGCAACAAATCCCCAAGAACACAGACTGATGAGAATATGGAGCAGCCAGAAATGAATAATATCTGAATAGCAAATGAAGGCTGCAGAAGGGGAGTTCAGAGCTGTGCTCATATCTACATGGCCTCCAGCTACTACAGTTCATTCCCCATGAGTGCATAATCAACACATAGACGCCTGCTGCTGCAAAGGAGCGCAATCTCAACCAATCAGACGACTCAACTCACAGTTCAAGGAAGAGGAAATACTCTTTTCTGGTCTCATAGACCTCCACCAGCTGGAGAATATTAGGGTGCTTCACCCTGGATAGAGCAGGCCACAGGGGGAGAGAGGAAAGTAAAAAGGAGTGTGAGGGGTGGAGAGAGATGGGGGGTGCCGTCATTGAAACACATACAGTACGGTATATGGGTACATTAACACTCATGAATAACACACTCCAACAGTCAGCCATGCCGAGAGGAACGGCAAACATCTGCAGGAAAAAATGCATCAGTAAACAATCAATTTAATTAAAAAAGGACTGTGAGATCTGCATGCTTAAACATCTTCTTAATGGAGGAAAAATGTATACCCATAAATAATGTACTGTGCTTTATGTATGAGTTGAATGTCTGTTTATGAGGGCATTACAGTACATGTCAAAAGTTTGGACAAACCTACTCATTCAAGGGTTTTCTTTATTTTTACTATTTTCTACATTGTAGAATAATAGTGAAGACATCAAAACTATGAAATAACACATGAAATCATGTAGTAATAAAAAAACTACTAAAAACAGAAATATATACTTAAAATATTTGATTCCTCAAAGTAGCCACCCTTTGCCTTGTTGACAGCTTTGCACACTCTTGGCATTCTCTCAACCAGCTTCACCTGGAATGCTTTCCCAATAGTCTTGAAGGAGTTCCCACATATGCTGAACCCTTGTTGGCAGCTTTTCCTTCACTCTGCGGTCCAACTCATCCCAAACCATCTCAATTGGGTTTAGGTCGGGTGATTATGGAGGCCAGGTCATCTAATCACTCTCCTTCTTGGTCAAATAGCCCTTACACAGCCTGGAGGTGTGTTTTGGATCATCGTCCTGTTAAAAAACAAATTATAATCCCACTAAGTGCAAACCAGATGGGAGGACGTATCGCTGCAGAATGCTGTGTTAGCCATGCTGGTTAAGTGTGCCTTGAATTCTAAATAAACGTGTCTCACAAAGCCCTGGCGGTTGGAACCAGAAATCTCAAATTTGGAAGACAGATTTCTACTGTTCTAATGTCCATTACTTGTGTTTCTTGGCCCAAGCAAGTCTCTTCTTATTATTGGTGTCCTTTAGTAGGGGTTTTGTTGCAGCAGTTTGACCATGGCCTGATTCACGCAGTCTCCTCTGAACAGTTGATTTTGAGATGTGTCTGTTACTTGAACTCCGTGAGTTGCAATCTGAGGTGTAGTTAATTGCCGATTTCTTAGGCTGGTAACTCTAATGAACTTATCCTCTGCAGCAGAGGTAACTCTGATTTTCCTATCCTCTGGTGGTCCTCATGAGAGCCAGTTTCATCATAGCGCTTGATGGTTTTTGCAACTGCACTTGAAGAAACTTTCAAAGTTCTTGAAATTTTACGGCTTGACTGGCCTTCATGTCTTAAAGTAATGATGGACTGTCATTTCTCTTTGCCTATTTGAGCTGTTCTTGACATAATATGGACTTGGTCTTTTACTAAATAGGGCTTTCTTCTGTATACCACCCCTACCTTGTCACAACACAACTGACCAAACGCATTAAGAAGGAAAGAAATTACACAAATACATTTTTAACAAGGCACACCTGTTAATTGAAATGCATTTTAGGTGATTACCTCATGAAGCTAGTTGAGAGAATGCCAAAAGTGTGCAAAGCTGTCAACAAGGCAAAGGGTGGCTACTTTGAAGAATCTCAAATATAAAATCTATTTTGATTTGTTTAACACTTTTTTGGTTAATTCATGATTCCATATGTGTTATTTCATAGTTTTTATGTCTTAACTATTATTCTACAATGTAAAAATACAGAAAAACCCTGAGTAGGTGTGTCCAAACTTTTGACTGGTACTGTATGTGCAAGGACGACTATGCGGCAGAACAGTATAGAGTGCTTGACTATGACCATGATAACGACTGCACAAGCTAAGAAACTTCAAGGTGAGTTTTGCCAGCGAGGCGAGAGAGTGTAACACTTCAGATGTTAGACAACATGGAAACCATTGGCCGTATGTGGTAGGTGTGCTGCTGGCTTTCAATGGTGCTTCAGGGGATTGGACTGACAGACTGGTATATTTTCCAGTCACTGAAAGTAATGGCCACCAACCACAAGAAAATATATCAAATCCTCCTGTTCGAGAATTTGAAGAAACCAATTGAAATTGCAAGCCCGATGAAGGTCATGCTTTTGTGTATTGGGAGAAAAGACTCCACGGTATTAGATAACCCTTCAAGAAATGACACTTTCATCTTCCATTATGTACATTGGCTTTTTCATCTGTGTTCTTTGAGTTCCCTACTGCCTGTAACAAATTGTTTGATAAGGCTCAGGTTATGCTAATGTTGGTTTTACTGGAGCGGGATGTGATGAAAGAGAGGCTGCCACAGAATGATGAATAAGGAGCCTAATGGGAGAAAAATAGTTGGAGATAAACACCGTTAGAGAAAATAATGCTACCCAGTGTGATCATTCAGTGGGATGAAATTTGCTTTCCTTTTTCATAAAAAATGCTGCAGACATTTCCCTGTTCTTCGCTCTAATGGATGTCCACTGTGCGCATTCTGTCAGAAGATAAAGTGTATAGAAACGAAACATCTTATTCCTCATAGAGATTACACATTCACATAGCCTACAGGAATAATACACCATCTGTTATAAAACAAAATTCATTTACAGAGAATAGTTTTGTGAACGCAGACACAAAATGACAGATGGCAGAGTTTAAAGTTGATAACAGCAACTCACATCTTTAAAATGAGGATCTCATTTTTTGCAGCCTTCCGAACTTTCCTCCCATCCTTTTTCAAGAACTTTTTACAAGTAAACATTTTCAGTGTGTTTTTGTCCTTTGCCCTGAAGATCTCACAGAACTCCTCCCTGAAAAGGAAATGCACAAAATCACACATTTATAAACATCCAAAGTAAACGTAAATGGGTTTCTAAATTAGTAAAGCCCTTGATTATGATTGTATCATTATGGCTATGGGAACAGCCTTCCTATACATTGTAGGTGGACTTGAATAACGCATTTGTCCTTATTGATTTTTTACTTAGTACATTATCAAATAATCTGGTGCCATACCATACAAAGGAAAAACCCAGACTAGAGGGTTGATGGTGGGTTTCATGTATTTCCTGTTTGTTCAGTCTGGTGGACCACTAGCAGCACACTTACGATTTAACAATCTGTCCCAGGTCATATTTATCAGTCACCTCCGAGGGATTGTTGTAATCCTTCTTTTCCCCGAGCGTTAAACAGCCAAATGGCATGGCCACTCTTGCCCTGAGAGAGAGAGAGAGAGACCTGGAATCATGTAATGAATGTCACACGCTATTTACCATGACTGTACATTATTACACACCACATCAAACAGCATCCCTTAACCATGCAACATGGCACCAGTGGCGAGAAAGAGGGACTGATAAACACCCAACGCCAGCAGACAGTATGGTACGACTGTTGAGCCGATTGTTTCACTTGGCTACTGTAACAAGCCTTTGATAATCTTGTATTAACAAAACCACATTTTGATGAGCTGCAGAGCGTGATGCAAGGAGCTGCTAGGCGACTCAACTTTAAAAGCAGCAGGCAACTGACTGACAGGGGGGTCCAAATGCTAACGGAGGCTGAGCAGGAGAATAGAAACTCTAATGCATTGTGCTCCATCAGCGAGGCTGCCAGCCTGCCACAGCAACAAGTGAAGTATTTCCAATCAGGGAAGAGGAGCGACCGATTTATGAGCAGAACACCAGAGGACACTGAGAAGAATGAAAATGCTTTATGGGCTCCGCATGACATTTATGGACCTAATCGCAGTGCTGCTTCTACTTCTCTCTAAGAGCACTGAGTGAAACTGGAGAACAACCTATTGAAATTTGCTGCAGAGGAGTTTATGGACAGCTTAATTGGCATGTTATTTTGTTATTTTTTGGAGGTATTGTATCGTCTCTTAAAGACAGGGCCATACAGTTGTTTTGGAAGTCTGTTTTGGAAGTCATGAAAAGAAAGGAGTGTATTGACAAATGTTTGATTTTGGAGAGAGAATCTGTCTGGATAAGTGAATGAGTTAATACAGTACCAGTTAAAAGTTTGGACACACCTACTCATTCAAGGGTTATTCTTTATTTTTTACTATTTTCTACATTGTAAAATAATAGTGTAGACATCAAAACTATGAAATAACACATGGAATCATATGGTACCAAAAAAGTGTTAAACAAATCAAAATATATTTTATATTTGAGATTCTTCAAAGTAGCCACTCTTTGCCTTGATGACAGCTTTGCTCAATCTTTGCATTCTCTCAACTAGCTTCATGACGTGGTCACCTGGAATGCATTTCAATTAACAGGTGTGCCTTGTTAAAAATGAATTTGTGTAATTTCTTTCCTTCTTAATGCATTTGATCAGTTGTGTTCTGAAAAGGTATGCCCTATCTGGTAAAAGACCAAGTCCATATTATGTCAAGAACAGGTCAAATAAGCAAAGAGAAATGACAGTCCATCATTACTTTAGGACATGAAGGTCAGTCAAGCCGGAAGAATTCAAGAACTTTGAAAGTTTCTTCAAGTGCAGTCGCAAAAACCATCAAGCGCTATGAAAAAACTTGCTCTTATGAGGACCACCACAGGAAAGGAAGACCCAGAATTACCTCTGCTGCAGAGGATAAGATAATTCGTGTTACCAGCCTCAGAAATTGCAGCCCAAATAAATGCTTCACAGAGTTCAAGAAACAGACACATCTCAAAATCAACTGTTCAGAGGAGACTGCGTGAATCAGGCCTTCATGGTCGAATTGCTGCAACGAAACCACTACTAAAGGACACCAATAAGAAGAAGAGACTTACTTGGGCCAAGAAACACAAGTAATGGACATTAGAACAGTAGAAATCTGTCTTCCAAATTTGAGATTTCTGGTTCCAACCGCCATGTCTTTGTGAGACGCGTTTATTTAGAATTCAAGGCACACTTAACCAGCATGGCTAACACAGCATTCTGCAGCGATACGTCCTCCCATCTGGTTTGCACTTAGTGGGATTATAATTTATTTTTTAACAGGATGATGACCCAAAACACACCTCCAGGCTGTGTAAGGGCTATTTGACCAAGAAGGAGAATGATTAGATGACCTGGCCTCCACAATCACCCGACCTAAACCCAATTGAGATGGTTTGGGATGAGTTGGACCGCAGAGTGAAGGAAAAGCAGCCAAAAAGTGCTTAGCATATGTGGGAACTCCTTCAAGAATGTTGGAAAAGCATTCCAGGTGAATCTGGTTGAGAGAATGCCAAGAGTGTGCAAAGCTGTCAACAAGGCAAAGGGTGGCTACTTTGAGGAATCAAATATTTTAAGTATATATTTCTGTTTTTAGTAGTTTTTTTATTACTACATGATTTCATGTGTTATTTCATAGTTTTGATGTCTTCACTATTATTCTACAATGTAGAAAATAGTAAAAATAAAGAAAACCCTTGAATGAGTAGGTTTGTCCAAACTTTTGACATGTACTGTAATGCCCTCATAAACAGACATTCAACTCATACATAAAGCACAGTACATTATTTATGGGTATACATTTTTCCTCCATTAAGAAGATGTTTAAGCATGCAGATCTCACAGTCCTTTTTTAATTAAAAGGGTGGCTACTTTGAAAAATCTAAAATATATTCTGATTTGTTTAACACTTTTATGGTTACTACATGATTCTATATGTGTTATTTCATAGTTTTGACGTCTTCATTGTTATTCTACAATGTAGAAAATAGTAAAAATATATTGTAGATATGATTTTTGGGCCATATCACCCAGGCCTAGTCTTTTGTGTTGCGCAGGCAAAGAGAGAGTGTATTGTGTATTGCAGGTGAGGAGAGAGTGTATTGTGTGTTGCAGGCAAGGAGAGAGTGTATTGTGTGTTGCAGGCAAGGAAGAGTGTATTGTGTATTGCAGGCGAGGAGAGAGTGTATTGTGTATTGAAGGCAAGGAGAGAGTGTATTGTGTATTGCAGGCGAGGAGAGAGTGTATTGTGTATTGAAGGCAAGGAGAGAGTGTATTGTGTATTGCAGGCAAGGAGAGAGTGTATTGTGTATTGCAGGTGAGAAGAGAGTGTATTGTGTGTTGTGTTGTGTAGCGCAGGAGAGGAGAGAGTCTGTGTTGAGTCTGTGTTGTGTAGCACAGGTGAGGATAGAGTCTGTGCTGTGTAGCGCAAGTGAGAAGAGAGTCTGTGTTGTGTTGCGCAGGCGAGGACAGTGTGTTGTGTAGCGCAGCCGAGGAGAGAGTTTGAGTTGTGTAGTGCAGGCGAGGACAGTGTGTTGTGTAGTGCAGGCGAGGACAGTGTGTTGTGTAGTGCAGGCGAGGACAGTGTGCTGTGTAGCGCAGCCGAGGAGAGAGTTTGTGTCGTGTAGTGCAGGCGAGGACAGTGTGTTGTGTAGTGCAGGCGAGGACAGTGTGTTGTGTAGCGCAGGCGAGGAGAGAGTTTGTGTTGTGTAGTGCAGGCGAGGACAGTGTGTTGTGTAGTGCAGGCGAGGACAGTGTGTTGTGTAGTGCAGGCGAGGACAGTGTGTTGTGTAGTGCAGGCGAGGACAGTGTGTTGTGTAGCGCCGGCGAGGAGAGAGTTTGTGTCGTGTAGTGCAGGCGAGGACAGTGTGTTGTGTAGTGCAGGCGAGGACAGTGTGTTGTGTAGCGCAGGCGAGGACAGTGTGTTGTGTAGTGCAGGCGAGGACAGTGTGTTGTGTAGCGCAGGCGAGGAGAGAGTTTGTGTTGTGTAGTGCAGGCGAGGACAGTGTGTTGTGTAGCGCAGGCGAGGACAGTGTGTTGTGTAGTGCAGGCGAGGACAGTGTGTTGTGTAGCGCAGGCGAGGACAGTGTGTTGTGTAGCGCAGGCGAGGAGAGAGTTTGTGTCGTGTAGTGCAGGCGAGGACAGTGTGTTGTGTAGCGCAGGCGAGGAGAGAGTTTGTGTTGTGTAGTGCAGGCGAGGACAGTGTGTTGTGTAGCGCAGGCGAGGACAGTGTGTTGTGTAGCGCAGGCGAGGAGAGAGTTTGTGTTGTGTAGTGCAGGCGAGGACAGTGTGTTGTGTAGCGCAGGCGAGGAGAGTTTGTGTCGTGTAGTGCAGGCGAGACAAAGCATTCACCTTTCCTTGCTCCCTCCCTCCATTAGACAATGCAGCTTGGGTAAGAAATAGACTCCTGCTAGAGCATCATTCAAATTAAAGCAGAGCTGGTCTGGCAAGCCTCGCCATTAACAAATGCATCAGGAAAAAAATAGATTTTACTAATGCACATACAAGACAATAAAAATAACATTTTCTTTCCCCAAGTGGCTATAACATAGACAGACAGACAGACAGACAGACAGACAGACAGACAGACAGACAGACAGACAGACAGACAGACAGACAGACAGACAGACAGACAGACAGACAGACAGACAGACAAAAGCCTGTTTGTTACGGTTCTCTTTTTTTAGTGCCCTGATGAGTTCTATCGGATGCTGCCAAGGTAAAATGAATGTCCATTAAAGTAACAGATCTAAGCAAACAAACATGTATCCTAAAAGTGGAAGTGATTACAGATTAGGGCGATTGCAACATTACGGACATTACATTTGCATGCAAAATCACAACTTTAATGTCTCACAGAATGGACAAACAAAATATAAATTCAACTTTTGATGTGTGTGTCTATAGTACCCATTTGGGGGAGAAATTTTGCAAATAAGAAGTGTTATGATGCTACATGAAATGGCCAAGCTTTTTGGGGAGACTGAACATATCAGCAAAAGTTTGAGTTTGTAAGTCTTAAGTCAAAATACGCATTGTCATTTCGAAGGAAAGGCTTAGCTGAACACAAAAATGATCATTTTGAAAATATTGTCTTTTCCATTATTACTTTAGAGGGGAAAAACATCCGTTACGGATGTTACACCCTCCGTTATGGATGTTACACCCTCCGTTATGGATGTTACACCCTCCGTTATGGATGTTACACCCTCCGTTATGGATGTTACAGAGTCTGAAAAAGACATTCAAATCAGAAAGATGTCTTGATCAAATTCATAACACATCTGTTGTCATTTAGAATGTTTTTAAAATGTCAGCAAAAGGCATAGTACCTTAGGATTGGATAATTACAGGTAGCCTGAATAGTATACAAGGCCAGGAACCACACCCTTTATATACACTGAGTGTACAAAACATTATGAACACCTACTCTTTCAATGACATAGACTGACTAGGTGAATCCAGGTGAAAGCTATAATCCCTTATTGATGCCACTTGTTCAATCCACTTCAATCAGTGTAGATGAAGGGGAGAAGACAGGTTAATGAAGGATTTGTAACCCTTGAGACAATTGAAACATGGATTGTGTATGTGTGCCATTCAGAGGGTGAATGGGTAAGACAAAATATTTAAGTGCCTTGAATGGGGTATGTTAGTAGGTGCCAGATACACCGGTTTGTGTCAAGAACTGCAACGCTGCTGGGGTTTTCATGCTCAACAGTTTCCCGTGTGTATCAAGAATGGTCCACCACCCAAAGGTCATGCAGCCAATATTGATGCAAGTCAATATTAGGAAGGTGTTCGTAATGTTTTGTACACTCTGTGTGTTTAAAAATGTACCTTTACCAATTTAATTAATACTTTTTTTTGTCCGACAAATTTTCTGAAATATTGTAACAAGATATGCAAATGAGACAATATACTGTAGCTGTGCGTATACTAGCAAACCATTTTTCTGGACACTGGATAAGGTTTGAATATTCTGGGGGACTTTCAATTGAAAAATACACTGTAGGACTATTCACAGATTATTGAAAAACACATCTAATCTTTCTATCCAGAAATCAGTACTGTCATGTATGAGAAATGCCTTTCGGCATATACTGTATATTCCAAGAGAATCTTAGCTAAAACACATAATTTTCAAGATATCAACAATGAATTGCTTCAGTAAAAGTCTGAAGAATACATCCCAGAACAATCACACAAATGGTGGTGAATGCACAAGCTTCTAAAACCAAGATATGATACATCAATATCCATCACATCCACAAGCGTTATGAATGTTACGGATATCATAATGCTGAAAAAGGATACTGACAATGAAAATAACAAAACCAATTAGATACCATATAAAACCTTGATGAAAGTGAATGTTTTATAACAACTTCCCCCCCCCCAAAATACGTTATGGATGATACATTACCTGTCCCAGTCCCTATCTTTACAAGACTGTAGAACACGCAAACAAAACTCACGACACTTCAATTCAGTCTGTATTGCTACCCTGTAATCTCATCTTCATAAGTAACATTGGGGGACAACTGTGAGTAGAAAAAAAGCAAAAAGCTCTGTGAGCCCTTTCTAAAAGCCATGAAATATGATTGACTGAAAACCCTTTTTTGAGACTTGGCAACCTACCCTTTATTGGTCAAAATACCTGCAATTTCCTATTTAAACTTTTCATACTAAGCCTGACCTCCAACATATAGACTTTAAGGATAATTATGAACATGGTTTCAGACTCACTTTATTTGTGCATGCTCAGGTTGACTTTTACACAGAACCGCCGATTAGCTTTCTACTCTGTCACTCTGAAGTCACTCAACACACAGGTTCACAGAGAATGATATTTCTTTGATATCGAACTGTGGAGGCAACCTGGTTTCAGAGCATTTCATATTATTCTGTATGTAAATCTGAGACACTCCATTTAGTATGATATGCTACATTTTGTATGGTATGTATTAATTTGTGGATGTCCATCACTCATTTCATAAATGTTACAAATTACAATTCATACTATATGTTATAAATGTGAAAACGTACAATATGTTACTAATTCGCAAAATGTACTGTATGTTACGAATTTGCCAAATGTATGATATGTTACGAATTCTAGCTAGGTGGCTAACATTAGCTAGCTGGCTAATGTTAGCTAGGCTAGGGGAAGGGTTAGCTAACATGCTAAGTAGTTGCAAAGTAGATAAAAAGTAGTAAGTAGTTGAAAAGTTGCTAATTGGCTAAAATGCTAAAGTTGTCTGTGATGAGAATCAAACTTGCAACCTTTGGGTTGCTAGACATTCGCGTTATACGCCCACCCATCCACCATGACCAACCACCCTACTTTCGTTTTTGTCTTAAGTAACCATCTGTCTTACAGTACGTAACCATACCAAATGAAACATATCATACTAATCTGAGTGTCCCTGATTTAACATTTACTATGTTACGTTTAGTCTATGAGACCAGGCTTGCAGAGGAAACACAGCTCTCTGATGACGGGGTTGGTTAGGCTAGAGGTCTATTAGAGGAAAACGTACATAAACTCAGCAAAAAAGAAACGTCCTCTCACTGTCAACTGCGTTTATTATCAGCAAACTTAACATGTGTAAACATTTGAATTAATATAACAAGGTTCAACAACTGAGACACAAACTGAACAAGTTCCACAGACATGTGACTAACAGAAATGGAATAATGTGTCCTTGAACAAGGGGGGGTCAAAATCAAAAGTAACAGTCAGTATCTGGTGTGGCCACCATCTGCATTAAGTACTGCAGTGCATCTCATCCTCATGGACTGCACCAGATTTGCCATTTCATGCTGTGAGATGTTACCCCACTCTTCCACCAAGGCACCTGCAAGTTCCCAGACATTTCTGGGGGGAATGGCCCTAGCCCTCACCCTCCGATCCAAAAAGGTCCCAGACGTGCTCAATGGGATTGAGATCTGGGCTCTTCGTTGGCCATGGCAGAACACTGACATTCCTGTCTTGCAGGAAATCGCGCACAGAATGAGCAGTATGGCTGGTGGCATTGTCATGCTGGAGGGTCATGTCAGGATGAGCCTGCAGGAAGGTTACCACATGAGGGAGGAGGATGTCGTCCCTGTAACGCACAGCGTTGAGATTGCCTGCAATGACAACAAGCTCAGTCCGATGATGCTGTGACACACCGCCCCAGACCATGACGGACCCTCCACCTCCAAATCGATCCCGCTCCAGAGTACGGTGTACTGGCAACAACAACTGCCTGAGTTACAGAGTATGGTGTACTCTGGCCTCGGTGTAACGCTCATGCCTTCGACGATAAACATGAATCCAACCATCACCCCTGGTGAGACAAAACTGCGACTCGTCAGTGAAGAGCACTTTTTGCCAGTCCTGTCTCGTCCAGCAACGGTGGGTTTGTGCCCATAGGCGACGCTGTTGCCGGTGATGTCTGGTGAGGACCTGCCTTACAACAGGCCTACAAGCCCTCAGTCCAGCCTCTCTCAGCTTATTGCGGACAGTCTGATGGAGGGATTGTGCGTTCCTAGTGTAACTCGGGCAGTTGTTGTTGCCATCCTGTACCTGTCCCGCAGGTGTGATGTTCGGATGTACCGATCCTGTGCAGGTGTTGTTACACGTGGTCTGCCACTGCGAGGACGATCAGCTGTCCGTCCTGTCTCCCTGTAGCTCTGTCTTAAGCGTCTCACAGTACGGACATTGTAATTTATTGCCCTGGACACATTTGCAGTCTTCATGCCTCCTTGCAGCATGCCTAAGGCACGTTCATGCAGATGAGCAGGGGCCCTTTCTTTTGGTGTTTTGCAGAGTCAGTAGAAAGGCCTCTTTAGTGTCCTAAATTTTCATAACTGTGACCTTAATTGCCTACCATCTGTAAACTGTTAGTGTCTTAACGACTGTTCCACAGGTGCATGTTCATGAATTGTTTATGGTTCACTGAACAAGCATGGGAAACAGTGTTTAAACCCTTTGCAATGAAGATCTATGAAGTTATTTGGATTTTTACAAATTATCTTTGAAAGACAGGGTCCTGAAGAAGGCATGTTTCTTTTTTTGCTGAGTTTAGTACTTATTCTTAGATTCTCTGAAAAAAAAGGCTGAGAATTAACCTAAAGTACACACTTTAAGCTGCTTATCGCATATAATTGATTCATTCACTTAGAGACCAGAGGCACAAGGCAGTGATATCAACTATGCAATGACACAGTGTAATCACCATCCACATAAGTCGAGCAGTATCATCCTGTGTTTCTACTGTAATCTTCCAATGGGGTGAAGAGATTGTGTGAAATGCTTTACAGCATTCGGCAGTGTGACCCTCACACAGCCAGTAGCCCTGCCGTGGGCGGCCTTCTATATCACTGATGATTTTTTGCAGACACAGCAATGAATTATGAGAAGGAAAATGGATAAGGACAAAGAGCCAGGATTGTTAGAAGCAGCATACTTTTTCCGATGAGGCAAGGTGATGAGCAAATTAGACTTCTCTCATGTCCATTGAAATCGATGTGAACCTCCCTTACCTCTTGAGTTGGGATAAAGCTGGGATTAAGTTAAACACACTGATTAAACACTGCAGTAAAGGGGATTATTTTACCTGGCGGTATGACGAATGCAATGGAGAAATGAGTGGTATCTGTCTGGGTTGGTAAGCTTTACCTACAGAACAGAACTGTCTTCCTGCCTAATCCCACCATGAAATGTCTCTGCTGAGACTTTGTTGTTTACTTTTCTTTCTTTCTCACTCTTTTTCTCGATATCATTTCTCTATGTCTCTAACTCTATTTCTCCCTCTAATGCAATGGAGGAAAAGTGTGTGCAATTGTTGCATTGCTGTCTGAATCCACTCACTCTCTTTTTTCTCCCTCTATTTCTCTTTCTTGCACCATTCCAAAATGAACATCCCTAACATTCATTTCTTTCATCCGTCCTGACTTCTGGGGATTGCTGCAGAGGTAGGATGGCTATAAATGTGTCTCTCCCACCCTGCAGTTGAGTGACTATGATATGGTCAATATGGAGGGGCAGGACGACAACTGTATTGGCTGAGGAAAGACTGGTGTCAGAAGGATGCTGATGTTCTAATGTTTGCCTTTTACTGTCTTGCACTCCGATGGGAGAGAGGATCACCGAAAATAAAGGCTTTGAAGACTTGGCATGTTATTACACCATTTCACTCAACCTAACCATGACTTCAAAATGTATGCTGTGCTGTTGAGGGTGACTTTGAAGAGGGATTGTTATAGTGAGCAAACCTGACTTGTTTGTTCCAGTACTAGCAACTTGAAATACAAAGAAGATGGCAGAAAACATGCAAACAGGCAATAAGTACAGAGGAGTCTAGAGAAAATTGAAGAGATGTTACTGTGTTGGCTTTTGGATTAACGAGCAACGTGTGATAATTGCAGGAAAATTGCCACTGTGGAGACAGACTGGAGAATTGTGTGTTGTTTTCTCAGCGCGAGGCTTGGCAGTATGGAGGAGAGGACCAGTCTAGGGGCTGTTTGGCTGGTTAAGTGTGGGCTGAATGTCAGTGCTGTCAGAGGCAAAGCAGACCCAGCCAAAGGTCGCCCCCGGGAAACACTTTGAAATTAAATGCTGCAACTAGCCATAAAGAAGTAAACAAAAAGGGCATAATATTTTAAGACTCACATTTAAGGAATATTCTGGATTGACTCTTTATTCTCCCTGAGATGTTTTGTGTGTTTAGTCGCATTCCTTGTGGCTTGAGCAAGGCAGTTAGCCCACTGTTCTCCAGGCGCCGAGGGGTTGGGTTAAATGCGGAAGACACATTTCCGTTGAATGCATTCAGTTGTACAACTGACGACGTATCCACCTTTCCTTTTCCCTTTCTCTTGAATAAGTGCACTACTAGCAAGAGTATGGCGACAAAACAACCAATTACAGAACTGTACACAATGTGGACAACATCCATACAGTACACTCTTTCCATACAGTAGTATACTATTTCCATAGCCTATTTCTCTAACCATGTATAACATATGAGGTAGGGGCCTCACCCACCTTCCCTGCAACCTTACTGAGGCAGAGAAAATCAGAACTGCAGGGTTTTCTTAATTAAACACCTTTAAATTCCTATCAGATGAAATGAAAGTTGCCCCGACAGATGTGATAACACCAATGAATATGTTAAATCTAATGTATGTTTACAAAAGGCAATAAAAAAGTGAATTATTGCATTTGCAGCCATTAGGCTGTGAAGAGTAAAGCCGCCTTGCATGCAGATATGCAAATGAACGTTTCCCAGCAAGGTTGTATAACAGTAAAAAGTCCCATTAACGTCAAGGCTGTCTCCGATTCAAAGTGAACTTTTATGGATGAAAGGAGCAGAACAGAGGGCCAAAATAATGAATTAGCACTCAGCTTGTGTACAGTACAGTACGTGAGATATTGTGATTTTATAAATCAATACCTTTCAATACCTCATCTTGCAAGGATAACGGCAATGAGCCTTTTTCAAAAATGTTTTATGAGTTGGAGAACATATTGGGGGGAATCCTTCCAGTTCCTTGATATTCTTCGTCTGTGCTTATGGGCTGTCCTCTTCAGTTCAAACCACAGGTTTTGATGGGTTTCAAGTCTGGAGACTGAGATGCCCTTATGAAAAATATTGCAGTCAGAGTGCAGTATATATGCAGTACACTGCAGTATAACTGTAGTTAGAGTACAGTATAAATGCAGTACGCTGCAAATACTGCGTCCAAAATAACACTGTTTATTTTATATTTTTTGCTGCAGTCCTTTTGCAGTGTAACCCTTGAAAACAGGGATGTTAATCAAGTGCAGTGTACAGTGCATTCTGAAAATATTCAGACCACTTCCCCTTTTCTACATTTTGTTACGTTACCGCCTTATTCTAAAATGGATTAAATAAATAGAAATATTCTAATCAATCTACACACAATACCCCATAATGACAAAGCGAAAACAGGTTTTTAGAAATGTTTTCTAATTTATTAAATATAAAAAAACTGAAATACTTTTTTTTACATAAGTACTCAGACCCTTTGCTAGGAGACTCGAATTTGAGCTCATGTGCGTCCTGTTTCCATTGATCATCCTTGAGATGTTTCTACAACTTGATTGGAGTCCACCTGTGGTAAATTCAATTGATTGGACAAGATTTGGAAAGGCACACACCTGTCTATATAAGGTCCCACAGATGACAATGCATGTCAGAGCAAAAACCAAGCCATGAGGTCGAAGGACTGTTCCTAGAGCTGGCCGCCCGGCCAAATTGAGCAGTTGGGGGATAAGGGCCTTAGTCAAGGAGGTGACCAAGAACCTGATGGTCACTCTGACAGAGCTCCAGAGTTCCTCTGTGGAGATGGGGGAACCTTCCAGAAGAACTATCATAGAGCTCTTTGGCAACACACACCAGTGGTGGGTTTGGCATTAAAGAACCCCATACCTACTGTATAATATGGTGGAAAACCTGTGGTTTGAAATGAAGAGGGCAGTCCATAAGTGCAGATGAAGGGTATCAAGTAACTGGAAGGATTTTGTATGGATGAATGGTCTAAGATCCCTCCCAATGTGTTCTCCAACTGTCACGACTTCCTCCGAAGTCGGTCCCTCTCCTTGTTCGGGCGGCGTTCGGCGTTCGACATCACCGGCCTTCTAGCCATCGCCGATCCACTTTTCATTTTCCATTTGTTTTGTCTTTGTCTTACACACCTGGTTTCAATCCACCAATTACCTGTTCATTATTTAACCCTCTGTTCCCCCATGTTTGTTTGTGAGTGATTGTTTCTATGTAGGTAGGTCCGTTATTGTGGGCTCTGTTTTTGTATTGCATTTATATTATGTTGAGTAAAATACATTTATTTACTCTTATCTGCTGTCCTGCGCCTGACTCCTATACACCAGCTACACATAGACCTCCTGACACCAATTCATAAAACATTTTCGAAAAAGGCTCAGTGCCGTTATCCTCGCAAGGTGAGATACTGAAAGGTATTGAAAACAGGAGTGTCAATCATTTTTACCCCTACCTTTTTGAGAAAAAAATATATTTACATTTACATTTACATTTAAGTCATTTAGCAGACGCTCTTATCCAGAGCGACTTACAAATTGGTGCATTCACCTTATGATATCCAGTGGAACAACCACTTTACAATAGTGCATCTAAATCTTTTAAGGGGGGGGGGGTGGTTAGAAGGATTACTTTATCCTATCCTAGGTATTCCTTAAAGAGGTGGGGTTTCAGGTGTCTCCGGAAGGTGGTGATTGACTCCGCTGTCCTGGCGTCGTGAGGGAGCTTGTTCCACCATTGGGGTGCCAGAGCAGCGAACAGTTTTGACTGGGCTGAGCGGGAACTGTGCTTCCTCAGAGGTAGGGGGGCCAGCAGGCCAGAGGTGGATGAACGCAGTGCCCTTGTTTGGGTGTAGGGCCTGATCAGAGCCTGAAGGTATGGAGGTGCCGTTCCCTTCACAGCTCCGTAGGCAATCACCATGGTCTTGTAGCGGATGCGAGCATCAACTGGAAGCCAGTGGAGAGAGCGGAGGAGCGGGGTGACGTGAGAGAACTTGGGAAGGTTGAACACCAGACGGGCTGCGGCGTTCTGGATGAGTTGTAGGGGTTTAACCTGTTAGGTCTAGGGGGCAGTATTTGCACGGCTGGATAAAAAAATTTACCCGATTTAATCTGGTTACTAATCCTACCCAGTAACTAGAATATGCATATACTTATTATATATGGATAGAAAACACTCTAAAGTTTCTAAAACTGTTTGAATGGTGTCTGTGAGTATAACAGAACTCATTTGGCAGGCAAAACCCTGAGACATTTTCTGACAGGAAGTGGATACCTGATGTGTTGTATTACCTTTAAACCTATGCCATTGGAAAACACAGGGGCTGAGGAATATTTTGGCACTTCCTATTGCTTCCACTAGATGTCACCAGCCTTTACAAAGTGTTTTGAGTCTTCTGGAGGGAGATCTGACCGAACAAGAGCCATGGAACGATGATGGCCCATTAGACACCTGGCGCGCGAGTTCATGTTGGGTACCCTCGTTCCAATACGTTATAAAAGAGAATGCATTCGTCCACCTTGAATATTATTCATGTTCTGGTTAAAAAAGGCCCTAATGATTTATGCTATACAACGTTTGACATGTTTGAACGAACATAAATATATTTTTTCCCCTCGTTCATGAAGTGAAGTCCGGCGGGCTTAGATCATGTGCTAACAAGACGGAGATTTTTGGACATAAATGATGAGCTTTTTTGAACAAAACTACATTCGTTATGGACCTGTGATACCTGGAAGTGACATCTGATGAAGAGAATCAAAGGTAATGGATTATTTACATAGTATTTTCGATTTTAGATCTCCCCAACATGGCGGCTAGTCTGTATCGCAACGCGTATTTTTCTGGGCGCAGTGCTCAGATTATTGCAAAGTGTGATTTCCCAGTAAGGTTATTTTTAAATCTGGCAAGTTGATTGCGTTCAAGAGATGTAAATCTATAATTCTTTAAATGACAATATAATATTTTACCAATGTTTTCTAATTTTAATTATTTAATTTGTGGTGCTGACTTGAATGCCGGTTATTGGAGGGAAACGATTTCCTGAACATCAACGCCACAGTAAAACGCTGTTTTTGGATATAAATATGAACTTGATAGAACTAAAAATGCATGCATTGTCTAACACAATGTCCTAGGAGTGTCATCTGTTGGAGATTGTAAAAGGTTAGTGCATAATTTTAGCTGATTTTATGGTTTTGGTGACGCCTGTCTTTGAATTGGCACAACATTACACACAACTCTTGTAAATGTACTGTCCTAACATACTCTAAATTTATGCTTTCGCCGTAAAACCTTTTTGAAATCGTAAAACGTGGTTAGATTAAGGAGATGTTTATCTTTCAAAGGGTGTAAAATAGTTGTATGTTTGAAAAATTTGAATTTTGACATTTATTTGGATTCAAATTTGCCGCTCTTGAAATGCACCTGCTGTTGATGGAGTGCACCACGGGTGGGACGCTTGCGTCCCACCTAGCCCATAGAGGTTAATGGCACAGGCAGGGAGCCCAGCCAACAGCGAGTTGCAGTAATCCAGACGGGAGATGACAAGTGCCTGGATTAGGACCTGCGTCGCTTCCTGTGTGAGGCAGGGTCGTACTCTGCGAATGTTGTAGAGCATGAACCTACAGGATCGGGTCACCGCCTTAATGTTAGTGGAGAACGACAGGGTGTTGTCCAGGATCACGCCAAGGTTCTTAGCACTCTGGGAGGAGGACACAAGGGAGTTGTCAACCGTGATGGCGAGATCATGGAACGGGCAGTCCTTCCCCGGGAGGAAGAGCAGCTCCGTCTTGCCGAGGTTAAGCTTGAGGTGGTGATCCGTCATCCACACTGATATGTCTGACAGACATGCAGAGATGCGATTCGCCGCCTGGTTATCAGAAGGGGGAAAGGAGAAGATTAATTGTGTGTCGTCTGCATAGCAATGATAGGAGAGACCATGTGAGGATATGACAGAGCCAAGTGACTTGGTGTATAGCGAGAATAGGAGAGGGCCTAGAACAGAGCCCTGGGGGACACCAGTGGTGAGAGCGCATGGTGCGGAGACAGATTCTTGCCACGCCACCTGGTAGGAGCGACCTGTCAGGTAGGACGCAATCCAAGCGTGGGCCGCGCCGGAGATGCCCAACTCGGAGAGGGTGGAGAGGAGGATCTGATGGTTCACAGTATCAAAGGCAGCAGATAGGTCTAGAAGGATGAGAGCAGAGGAGAGAGAGTTAGCTTTAGCAGTGCGGAGAGCCTCCGTGACACAGAGAAGAGCAGTCTCAGTTGAATGCCCAGTCTTGAAACCTGACTGATTAGGATCAAGAAGGTCATTCTGAGAGAGATAGCAGGAGAGCTGGCCAAGGACGGCACGTTCAAGAGTTTTGGAGAGAAAAGAAAGAAGGGATACTGGTCTGTAGTTGTTGACATCGGAGGGATCGAGTGTAGGTTTTTTCAGAAGGTGTGCAACTCTCGCTCTCTTGAAGACGGAAGGGACGTAGCCAGCGGTCAAGGATGAGTTGATGAGCGAGGTGAGGAAGGGGAGAAGGTCTCCGGAAATGGTCTGGAGAAGAAAGGAGGGGATAGGGTCAAGTGGGCAGGTTGTTGGGCGGCCGGCCGTCACAAGACGCGAGATTTCATCTGGAGAGAGAGGGGAGAAAGAGGTCAAAGCACAGGGTAGGGCAGTGTGAGCAGGACCAGCGTTGTCGTTTGACTTAGCAAACGAGGATCGGATATCGTCAACCTTCTTTTCAAAATGGTTGACGAAGTCATCCGCAGAGAGGGAGGAGGGGGGGGGGGGGGAGGAGGATTCAGGAGGGAGGAGAAGGTAGCAAAGAGCTTCCTAGGGTTAGAGGCAGATGCTTGGAATTTAGAGTGGTAGAAAGTGGCTTTAGCAGCAGAGACAGAAGAGGAGAATGTAGAGAGGAGGGAGGCGAGTTTTCCTCCATTTCCGCTCGGCTGCCCGGAGCCCTGTTCTGTGAGCTCGTAGTGAGTCGTCGAGCCACGGAGCAGGAGGGGAGGACCGAGCTGGCCTGGAGGATAGGGGACAGAGAAAATCAAAGGATGCAGAAAGGGAGGAGAGGAGGGTTGAGGAGGCAGAATCAGGAGATAGGTTGGAGAAGGTTTGAGCAGAGGGAAGAGATGATAGGATGGAAGAGGAGAGAGTAGCGGGAGAGAGAGAGCGAAGGTTGGGACGGCGCAATAACATCCGAGTAGGGGCAGAGTGAGAAGTGTTGGATGAGAGCAAGAGGGAAAAGGATACAAGGTAGTGGTCGGAGATTTGGAGGGGAGTTGCAATGAGATTAGTGGAATAACAGCATCTAGTAAAGATGAGGTCAAGCGTATTGCCTGCCTTGTGAGTAGGGGGGGAAGGTGAGAGGGTGAGGTCAAAAGAGGAGAGGAGTGGAAAGAAGGAGGCAGAGAGGAATGAGTCAAAGGTAGACGTGGGGAGGTTAAAGTCACCCAGAACTGTGAGAGGTGAGCCATCCTCAGGAAAGGAACTTATCAAGGCGTCAAGCTCATTGATGAACTCTCCAAGGGAACCTGGAGGGCGATAAATGATAAGGATGTTAAGCTTGAAAGGGCTGGTAACTGTGACAGCATGGAATTCAAATGAGGAGATAGACAGATGGGTCAGGGGAGAAAGAGAGAATGTCCACTTGGGAGAGATGAGGATTCCAGTGCTACCACCCCGCTGGCTCGATGCTCTAGGGGTATGCGAGAACACGTGGGCAGACGAAGAGAGAGCAGTAGGAGTAGCAGTGTTATCTGTGGTAATCCATGTTTCCGTCAGCGCCAGGAAGTCTAGGGACTGGAGGGTAGCATAGGCTGAGATGAACTCAGCCTTGTTGGCTGCAGACCGGCAGTTCCAGAGGCTGCCGGAGACCTGGAACTCCACGTGGGTCGTGCGCGCTGGGACCACCAGGTTAGAGTGGCAGCGGCCACGCGGTGTGAAGCGTTTGTATGGCCTGTGCAGAGGGGAGAGAACAGGGATAGACAGACACATAGTTGACAAGCTACAGAAGTGTTGTTTCTTGTATTATTGTCTCTTGTGTCTTTAGAGAACTGTTTCACTTTGATATCCTTTTTCTTCTGTCCTGATTTTCTCTTTCTTTTCTTCTGTTAACTAGATATTCTTTGTTGTTCTTCGTTAGCTAGCTAGCTTCTTCCAAAAGAGTCCCTAGCAACTGCTTAGCAACTGGTAAACAATTCAGCTAGCTAAGATAACTACAATTTTATGAAAAATAGTTATTTTTCAAAAGCCTATCTTCTTTGTTTGTTGCTTGTTTTTTCTCCTATTCAGTCTTGCAGTTTTCTTTTGCTTTTTTCCGATGTACTTCACTCTAAAAACCATGTAAATTTCAATATTTGTAGGAGCTCATTTTTCAGCTGCTGCTGCTCAAATATTACTTGTTAAACAAAATCTCTTTCTCTGAGCAATTGTATTAGTATAAAATAATAGAATGTCCCCTTTTTTTGCATACATTATAGCTCATTATTTGAATGATTTATTTTGTACAGTAATTTTTGCTCATCTTTATCAAGGGTGTCAATCATTTAAGACCCCCACTGTACCTAGGTTAGGGGTTATTTTTTAGTATTGTGGCAACCTGGCGGCAAGCAGAGAGCTACGAAGGAAGGAGCAGGAGCTTGGTCAGCTCCAGAGAGCTAGAGAGGCCAAGTCGAGTCAGCACCATGGACAGCTCTACAGGCACCAACTGGAGCTGGTGATTTTCTTTTTTTTATTTCACCTTTATTTAACCAGGTAGGCTAGTTGAGAACAAGTTCTCATTTGCAACTGCGACCTGGCCAAGATAAAGCAAAGCAGTTCGACACATACAACAACACAGAGTTACACATGGAATAAACAAACATACAATCAATAATACAGTAGAAAAATCTATATACAGCATGTGCAAATGAGGTAGGATAAGAGCGGTATGGCAATAAATAGGCCATGGTGGCGAAGTAATTACAATATAGCAATTAAACACTGGAATGGTAGGGTGTGCAGAAGATGAATGTGCAAGTAGAGATACTGGGCTGCAAAGGAGCAAGATAAATAAATAAATACAGTATGGGGATGAGGTATATTGAATGGGCTATTTACAGATGAGCTATGTACAGGTGCAGTGATCTGTGAGCTGCTCTGACAGCTGGTGCTTAAAGCTAGTGAGGGAGGTAAGAGTCTCCAGCTTCAGAGATTTTTTCAGTTCGTTCCAGTCATTGGCAGCAGAGAACTGGAAGGAGAGGCGGCCAAAGGAAGAATTGGCTTTAGGGGTGACCCGTGAGATATACCTGCTGGAGCGCATGCTACTCGTGGGTGCTGCTATGGTGACCAGTGAGCTGAAATAAGGCGGGGCTTTACCTAGCAGAGACTTGTAGATGACCTGATTCAACACCAACACTACCCAGTCCAGGTGCTGCAACCAGTTGGCACCTGGAATTGGTCCCACCTGTCCCTCATTACCCCAAATGGGTGTAAGTAGAGGGGCAGTCACTCAGGCGCTTGCGAAGACAGTAGTGGTCGACCGATTATAATTTTTCAACGCTGATACCGATGCCGATTATCGGAGGGCCAAAAAAAGTCTGCTACCGATTAATCGGCCGATTTCCCCCCCCCCCCCCCCATTTATTTATTTTTAATAATGACAATTACAACAATACTGAATGAACACTTATTTTAACTTAATATAATACATCAATAAAATCAATTTAGCCTCAAATAAATAATGATACATGTTCAATTCGGTTTAAATAATGCAAAACAAAGTGTTGGAGAAGAAAGTAAAAGTGCAATATGTGCCATGTAAGAAAGCTAACGTTTAAGTGCCTTGCTCAGAACATGGGAACATATGAAAGCTGGTGGTTCCTTTTAACATGAGTCTTCAATATTCCCAGGTAAGAAGTATTAGGTTGTAGTTATTATAGGAATTATAGGACTATTTCTCTCAATACGATTTGTATTTCATATACCTTTGCCTATTGGATGTTCTTATAGGCACTTTAGTATTGCCAGTGTAACAGTATAGCTTCCGTCCCTCTCCTCCCTCCTACCTGGGCTCGAACCAGGAACAAATCGACAACAGCCACCCTCGAAGCAGAGTTACCCATATAGAGGAAGGGAAACAACTACTCCAAGTCTCAGAGCGAGTGACGTTTGAAAAGCGATTAGCGCGCACCCCGCAAACTAGCTAGCCATTTCACAACGGTTACACCAGCCTAATCTTGGGAGTTGATAGGCTTGAAAGGGTGGGTATAATTTGTGGAATGTTCCAACAGGAATCTGTTCCAAAAAACGTAAAGTAAAAGGTTGCCAACCAACAACACATACAAAGTAGCAACGCATACAAACCTAGCTAACTAGCTGCCGAATAGGCATCAACTCACCACGTAGCTTATTCTTAATGTTTGTCCATAGGCAACCAGAGTGAGGCAGACATTTTTCGGAATAAACGTGATGAGTGAAAAACGCAATGAAATAGACCACTCCCTACCCGGTATCTTATTCTGCCGCTATACAACATTGTTTGTGTTGTTTTTTGGCAACCTTGTTATTTACGAAGTTTTTGGAATAGATTCCTGTTGGAACGTTCCACAAATTATACCCACCCGGCTTGAAGTCATAAACAGTTGAAGCACAGCGAAGAGCTGTTGGCAAAATGCACAAAAGTGCCGTTTGAATGAATGCTTACGAGCCTGCTGGTGCCTACCACTGCTCAGTCAGACTGCTCTATCAAATATCAAATCATAGACTTAATTATAACATAATAACACACAGAAATATGAGCCTTAGGTCATTAATATGGTCGAATCTGGAAACTATCATCTCGAAAACAAAACGTTTATTTTTTCAGTGAAATACGGAACCGTTCGGTATTTTATCTAACGGGTGGCATCCTTAAGTCTAAATATTCCTGTTACATTGCAAAACATTCAATGTCATAATTATGTAAAATTCTGGCAAATTAGTTCGCAACGAGCCAGGCAGCCCAAACTGTTGCATATACCCTGACTGTGTGCAATGAACGCAAGATAAGTGACACAATTTCATGTTAGCAGGCAATATTAACTAAAGATGCAGGTTTAAAAATATATACTTGTGTATTGGTTTTAAAGAAAGGCATTGATGTTTATGGTTAGGTACATTTGTGCAACGACAGTGCTTTATTCGCAAATGCGCTTGTTAAATCAACACCTGTTTGTCGAAGTAGGCTGTGATTCAATGAGAAATTAACAGGCACCGCATCAATTATATGCAACGCAGGGCACGTTAGATAAACTAGTAATATCATCAACCATGTGTAGTTAACTAGTGATTATGTTATGATTGATAGTTTTCTATAAGATAAGTTTAATGCTAGCTAGCAACTTACCTTGGCTTCTTGCTGCCCTCGCGTAACAGGTCGTCAGCATGCCATGCAGGCTCCTCGTGGAGTGCAATGTAAGGCAGGTGGTTAGAGCGTTGGACTAGTAACCGGAAGGTTGCAAAAACGAATCCCCCCTGAACAAGGCAGTTAACCCCCGTTCCTAGGTCGTCATTGAAAATAAGAATGTGTTCTTAACCTGTTAGGGGGCAGTATTAACCTGCTAGGGGGCAGTATTTTCACGGCCGGATAAAAAACGTACCCGATTTAATCTGATTATTACTCCTGCCCAGAAACTAGAATATGCATATAATTATTAGCTTTGGATAGAAAACACTCCAAAGTTTCTAAAACTGTTTGAATGGTGTCTGTGAGTATAACAGAACTCATTTGGCAGGCCAAAACCTGAGAAGATTCCATGCAGGAACTGCCCTGTCTGACAATTTCTTGCCCTTCTTGATTATCTCTATCCAATACAGGGGATCTCTGCTGTTACGTGACACTTCCTACGGCTCCCATGGGCTCTCAGAAGGCGGCAAAAAGCTGAATCGTGGCTTTGCAGGCTCTGGCTGAAAAAAAGTAGCGCGTTTGGATAGTGGCTGGTCACAGTACTGTGAGACTCAGGCTCGTGCACGAGGGGATCCCATGCTTTTATTTTCTCTCTCTTTGTACGTATACACGCTTTCCCGGTCGGAATATTATCGCTTTTTTACGAGAAATTTTAAGATTTTAAACAGCGGTTGACATGCTTCGAAGTACGGTAATGGAATATTTAGAATTTTTTGGTCACGAAATGCGCCATGCTCGTCACCCTTATTTACCCTTTCGGATAGTGTCTTGAGCACAAACAAAACGCCGCTATTTGGATATAACAATGGATTATTTGGGACCAAACCAACATTTGTTATTGAAGTAGAAGTCCTGGGAGTGCATTCTGACGAAGAACAGCAAAGGTAATAACATTTTTCTTATTGTAAATCTGACTTTGGTGAGTGCTAAACTTGCTGGGTGTCTAAATAGCTAGCCCTGTGATGCCGGGCTATCTACTGAGAATATTGCAAAATGTGCTTTCACCGAAAAGCTATTTTAAAATCAGACATAGCGAGTGCATAGAGGAGTTCTGTATCTATAATTCTTTAAATAATTGTTATGTTTTTTGTGAACATTTATCGTGAGTAATTTAGTAAATTCACCGGCAGTGTTCGGTGGGAATGCTAGTCACATGCTAGTCACATGCTAATGTAAAAAGCTGTTTTTTTATATAAATATGAACTTGATTGAACAAAACATGCATGTATTGTATAACATAATGTCCTAGGGTTGTCATCTGATGAAGATCATCAAAGGTTAGTGCTGCATTTAGCTGTGGTTTGGGTTTATGTGACATTATATGCTAGCTTGAAAAATGGGTGTCTGATTATTTCTGGCTGGGTAGTCTGCTGACATAATCTAATGTTTTGCTTTCGTTGTAAAGCCTTTTTGAAATCGGACAGTGTGGTTAGATTAACGAGAGTCTTGTCTTTAAAATGGTGTAAAATAGTCATATGTTTGAAATTTTTTTGCATTTTTGAGGTATTTGAATATCGCGCCACGGGATTACACTGGCTGTTGAGTAGGTGGGACGCAAGCGTCCCACCTAGCCCATAGAGGTTAAGTTTTGTTTTTGCGTCTTTCACATTAGGTTTTGTACACCAGCTTCAAACAGCTGAAACAATATTTTTGGTTATGGAAAATATATTTCACAGCAGTTTTGATGGTACAATGATTCTCTACACTAGCTTATTTTGTCACAAACTGAAATTAAGCTAACTATTTGAGTTTTAGCAGAAAGGAAATGGCGGAGCGATTTCTGCATCGTGCAACTTGTATCTCAAACAGACCTTTAAAAAAATGCATGCTATTTCCCCATAGAGTATGATGACATACTCCTGAGGATGAGCTGGTCAATCAGCAGTCTACTTGCGTTAATATTTTTAATTACCAATATACACCCACACCATTCTGTTGTTGGGGTACACTCACACCGTTCATGGAAAAGCTGCTTTAACATATTTAAGGACAGCTACTTCACTCATATTGTAAATAATTATAGATCATATTTCATATAAATGTGGAAACACTGGACAGTTACTTTAAGGTGAAATGGCTTCTTTGAAATTTGAAGAAAAGTTTTCCTGCACAATCACGCAAGCTTTTATACTAATTAAAGTTACCATGTAGCATATTAGAATTGCTGTTTCAACCGTTGCAGGCCAGGAAGGAATGTTGAGCTAAGAGAGAGAGAGAGAGAGAGAGAGAGAGAGAGAGAGAGAGAGAGAGAGAGAGAGAGAGAGAGAGAGAGAGAGAGAGAGAGAGAGAGAGAGAGAGAGAGAGAGAGAGAGAGAGAGAGAGGAGAGAGAGAGAGAGAGAGAGAGAGAGAGAGAGAGAGAGAGAGAGAGAGAGAGAGAGAGAGAGAGAGAGAGAGAGAGAGAGAGAGAGAGAGAGAGAGAGAGAGAGAAGAGAGAGAGAGAGAGAGAGAGAACAACCCCGGATTGGGAATAAACGGGGTTAGGGAAATAGGCATCAATCATCAGCGTTCGTAAAAGAAGGAGGATTAGAATGAAGACAGAGAGAGATGGAGAGGGGGACACAATTATATGAATTATTCACGCCTGGCGGTCTCGTCTCCCTGGGCCTGTGTTGGTTCATATTTCTTATATCTGAGAATCAGTGTGTCCCGCGGCATTTGCTCAACAGTCGGCTCAGAGCACGAGAAGGCAGACATTTCTCTCTGTGTCACAATTACCATCCCTCTCTCTCTCTTATCAACTCCTAGCTCAGATTGTGCATCTCTATGCCCCCTGTCTGTGTCTGTCTGTACCCGAAACAGGCGGCCTCTCTGATGAATACATTACATACTTCCTTTGCGCACCAGATAGTGCCTGCCAAGACTCATTGGCGACTGACGGTTTTTCAAAGCAGCCAAACATACTTTATTTCCTGGAGCTGATTCAAGATCCATGGAACCTATGATCAGAGCTTTCCATGTACAGCTGCTTTGTATCTGGTCAGACCAGCATGTCACAACTCCACCGTAGTCATGCATTTTCACATAGATGTCTTTTTCTTCTCAATGATTCATAGAGGTCTATATCTGTGTGAATCATCTTTTCTGTGAATCTTCAATTGTTGCACTTGCAGTCTCATTCCAAGAGAATATATATAGACTTTTCATGCAGCCATTCCTCCTATACAGATGTAAGATCTTAATTTGGTCACCCTGTTGCATCAGTGTTAATTTTGGCATTCTTTTAATAAAATGTAATCTAGTCTTAGTCATTTTTAATAAAATATAATTAAGTAAAATTGTCATTATTTTAATATTGTCTAGTTAATGTCAAAATGATGAAAACATCACATTTTTATTGCCTCATTAAACTATAGTAAACATAAATCACAGACTTCCATGAGCACAAACATAGACTCAGTTTATAAGGTACACCACCCCATTCATGAAAATGGATCACTCCTACAGACAGAGTCACGTGGTCGTGGCTTGCTATATAAAGCAGGCAGACAGGCATCGAGGCATTCAGTTACTGATTGAACAATAGAATGGCCAAGACGAGTGCCTAAGCAACTTTGAGTGTGGTATGATCGACGGTGCCAGACGCACCTGATCCAGTATCTCAGAAACAGGCTTTTCACGCATGACAGTTCATCCAGTCAGGGGCAGTATGTGGGCAAAAACAACTCGTTGGCGAGAGAAATCGAAGAAAAATGGCAAGAATCGTGCAAGCCAACAGGAGGGCAACAAACAGACAAATAACGGCGCAGTACAACAGTCGATCCTTGTCTTGGATGGGCTAATGCAGCAGACGACCACACTGGGTTCCACTCCTATCTGCCAAAAAATGACAAAGCGGCTTAAGTGACAATTGAGAAGTGGAAAAACATTGCCTGGCCCGATGAATCTCGATTCCTGCTGCGTCATGCTAATGGCAGAGTCCGTTTCTGACACCTTGTAGAATCCACGCCCTGAAGAATTCAGGTTGCTCTGGAGGTAAAGGGGGGTCCGACCAGATACAAGATGGGTGTACCTCAAAAACTGGCCAATGAGTGTACATGGCCTTGTCCTACCAACATATTTTTCTGCATAACATCTTATTCTATTCGTGGATCGTGGACTTCAGGAAACAGCAGAGGGAGCAGCCCCCTATCCACATCGACAGGACAGTAGTGGAGAAGGTGAAAAGTTTTAAGTTCCTCGACGCACACATCACGGACAAACTGAAATGGTCCACCCACACAGACAGCGTGGTGAAGAAGGCGCAGCAGCGCCTCTTCAACCTCAGGAGGCTGAAGAAATTCGGCATGTCACCAAAAACCCTCACAAACTTTTACAGATGCACAATCGAGAGCATCCTGTCGGGCTGGTACGGCAACTGCTCCGCCCACAACCGTAAGGCTCTCCAGAGGGTAGTGAGGTCTGCACAATGCCTCACTGGGGGCAAACTACCTGCCGTCCAGGACACCTACACCACCCGATGTCACGGGAAGGCCAAAAAGATCATCAAGGACAACAACCACCCGAGCCACTGCCTGTTCACCCTGCTATCATCCAGAAGGCGAGGTCAGTACAGGTGCATCAAAGCGGGGACCGAGAGACTGAAAAACAGCTTCTATCTCAAGGCCATCAGACTGTTAAACAGCCACCACTAACATTGAGTGGCTGCTGCCAACACACTGACTCAACTCTAGCCACTTTAATAATGGAAAAATTGATGTAATAAATGTATCACTAGCCACTTTATATAATGCTTACATACCCTACATTACTCATCTCATATGTATATACTGTACTCTTGTCACACCCTGGCCATAGAGAGGGTTTTGTTCTCTATTTTGGGTAGGCCAGGGTGTGACTAGGGTGGGCGTTCTATGTTCCTTTTTCTATGTTTTTGTATTTCTTTGTTTTGGGCCGAGTATGGTTCCTAATCAGAGGCAGCTGTCTATCGTTGTCTCTGATTAGGAATCATACTTAGGCAGCCTTTTCCCACCTGTGCTTGGTGGGATCTTGTGTTTGTGTAGCTGCCTGTGAGCAGCCCAGAACGTCACGCTTCGTTTTCGTCTGTATTGTTTTGGTGAGTTTCATATTTATTAAACATGTGGAACTCTAAGTACGCTGCGCCTTGGTCTACTCCTTTAGACGATCGTGACAACTCTATACCATCTACTGCATCTTGCCTATGCCGTTCGGCCATCACTCATTCATATATTTTTATGTACATATTCTTATTCATTCCTTTGCACTTGTGTGTATAAGGTAGTAGTTGTGAAATTGTTAGGTTAGATTACTTGTTAAATATTACTGCATGGTCGGAACTAGAAGCACAAGCATTTCGCTACACTCGCATTAACATCTGCAAACCATGTCTATGTGACAAATAACATTTGATTTTATTCCTAACAGCAGAAATATGACAAACACAGTGTATATATATATACAAAAGTATGTGGACACCCCTTCAAATGAGTGGATTTGGCTATTTCATGCCACACCCGTAAGCAGACAGGTATATAAAATCGAGCACACAGCCATGCAATCTCTATAGACAAACATTGGCAGTAGAATGGACTTACTGAAAAGCTCAGTCACTTTTAACATGGCACCGTCATAGGATGCCACCTTTCCAAAAAGTCAGTTGGTCAAATTTTTTACGGTCAACTGTAAGTGCTATTTTGTGAAGTGGAAACGTCTAGAAGCAACAATGGCTCAAATGGTAGGCCACACAAGCTCACAGAATGGGACCGCCAAGTGCTCAAGCATGTTAAAATTGTCTGTCCTTGATTGCAACGTCAGCACAAGAACTGTTCGTTGGAAGCTTCATGAAATGGGTTTCCATGGCCGAGCAGTCGCACACAAGCCTATGATCACCATGCGCAATGCCACGCGTCGGCTGGTGTGGCATTCCGACGGACCAATCTGGGTTTGGCAGGAGCCAGGAGAATGCTACCTGCCCCAATGCATAGTGCCAAATGTAAAGTTTGGTGGAGGAGGAATAATGGTCTGGGGCTGTTTCTCATGGTTCGGGCTAGGCCCCTTAGTTTCAGTGAAGGGAAATCTTAACGCTACAGCATACAATGACATTCGAGATGATTCTGTGCTTCCAACTTTGTGGCAAATGTTTGGGGAAGGCCCTTTCCTGTTTCAGCATGACAATGTCCCCATTCCCAAGGTGAAGTCCATACAGAAATGGTTTGTTGAGATCGGTGTAGAAAAATGCGACTGGGCTGCACAGAGCCCTGACCTCAACCCCATTGAACAACTTTGGGATGAATTGGAACACCAACAGCGAGCCAGGCCTCACTAATACCTTTGTGGCTGAATGGAAGCAAGTCCACGCAGCAATGTTCTAACATCTAGTGGAAAGCCTTCCCATAAGAGTGGAGAGTGTTATAGCAGCAAAGGAGGGACCAACTACATATTAATGCCCATGATTTTGGAATGAGATGTTTGACAACAAGTATCCACATACTTTTGATCATGTAGTGTATATAATAATTATGGGTGTCTGGGATGATGGTGTTGATGTATGCCATGACCAGCCTTTCAAAGCATTTCATGGCTATCGATGTGAGTGTTATGGGGGTTTTGTCATTTAGGCAGCTTAGCTTGACATATTTGGTCACAGGGAACAAGTTGAAACAAGCCTTCCACGACTAATCATCTACACTGTCGGAATTGAAGACTTCATCTACAGTGACACAGTGAAACAACGTGTTGGTGCAAATGAAAATACCTTTCATAGATCATGAAGAGAGGGCTTCTTCTTGTTGTGTGTGGATACAGTATAGCTCCGTCCACTGTGCTAGTGCTACAATACCTAACTGACTTGGAAGCCCATCATGAAGTACATTCTAAACTGCCTCAAACCTGCTCAGGTCTGAGAGACTGGCCCCACTGCCACCGATGCTGCTCTGTACCTTTTTGGGTCAAAGGGAAAACAGAGGCACAGAGAGAAATAACGAGAAGGTAAAATAAGAGGGCTTCTCTATCAATTATTCCCATCTCTCAGAGGCAACTCTCTGACAGGTCCTCTGAGCATCTGTGCGTTATACAGCCTTTGGAACCGCTGCCTCTCACAGTTTATCCGATGCAGCTTTGCCACAGTAGCATCGTCAGTCATTCCCTCTGAGCTGAGCTGCGCTGCCTTCTCAATCCTCCCCACCATCTGTGTGACTTAGAAAATCCATGACACAGGTGTTACTATATGTATCATTCACATTATTTATAACTATACCGTAATTTCCGGACTAAGCGCACCTGAATATAAGCCGCACCCACTGAATTAAAAAATATATTATTTTGAAGATAAATAAGCCGCACATGTCTATAAGCCGCAGGTGCCTACCGGTACATTGCAACAAATGAACTTTACACAGGCTTTAACGAAACACGGCTTGTAACAAAAAATAAGAAAATTAGCAGTAAGCTTTAGTTGTCTTTTTGCACTGAGTCAATTCCTCACGCTGCTGTTTCCAACGTCTTATCGTCGACTCATTAAGACCAAGCTCCCGTGCAGCAGCTCTAGTTCCTTTTCCAACAGCCAGATCAATCGCCTTAAACTTGAAAGCTGCATCATATGCATTTCTCCGTGTCTTTGCCATGATGAGGGTGACAAAATGACTACCGTAATCAGAATGATGGGAAGTTTGAGAGCGCTCGATTTTAATTACATTTTAGTCATTTAGCAGACGCTCTTATCCAGAACGACTTACATTAGTGAATGCATACATTTCATTTTTTTTTTTTTTTTTAACATACTGGTCCCCCGTGGGAATCGAACCCACAACCCTGGCGTTGCAAACACCATGCTCTACCAACTGAGCCACAGAGGACCGTAATCTAAATGGTAAACAAAACATTTGTTTGACCTTAACCCGTTCGGCAATTTCATTGGTCTAATGAAAGCTTCATGCCGCCAAAAAACTGAGCACGTCACAGAATGTGTTTAAAAAATATATATAATAATAATTGAAAGCGGGAAAAATCCATATTAGCCGCGTCATTAAGCCGCGAGGTTCAAAGCGTGGGAAAAAAGTTGCGGCTTATAGTCTGGAATTTACAGTACATGGAATGATGTCAAAATGGTTCATCTTGATTACCTTCCACAGATGAACACATCCTAAAACCAAATATATGGGAGAGGACAATAGCTACTGTACATAGTGTCAGCATCACACAGAACTTTTTCAGACACCTCGAGGAAACATGTCTTCTCATGACTCCTCCCGTGCCGTTGAGATGCCTCTCTTTAGTGCCTGTAATCCTCAGTCAGAGCCAGAGGTATTAGTCTGATTATTCCTGTTTCATACATGAGATGGTTGTATAACATAGATAACCAGAGACCTATGTATGCCAGCAGCTCCTCTGTGCATTCTGTAAGCTGCCATGGTGAACAGAAGAAATGCATTTTTGCCACCCTCTCCTTTTTAACCATGGCAGAACCTGGGTAATTAAGTTACAGAGAGACAGTGAATGTGAGACACCACAGAAGAGTGCATCTAAGACAGAGATTCTGTTTGTATTCAGTGTTGGTAGCTGAGCCATAAATATGTTTTATGAAACAGGTTTTGAGAAATCTGCAATCCGATTGGCTGAAATTTGGTTCCAAGCCATTGACAATTCCCTGTTATCCATATTGTCTATGGAAGTAGTGACAGTTTTCAAAACATCCATACGCCAACTCCGAGCCATAAACAAAAAACATGGAGGACAATTTCTCTCGCCTCGGATCTATAACATTTACATTTTAGTCATTTAGCAGACACTCTTATCCAGAGCGACTTACAGTAGTGAATGCATACATTTCATTCATTTTTTTTTTTTTTTTTTGTACTGGCCCCCCGTGGGAATTTAACCCACAACCCTGGCGTTGCACACACCATGCTGGCGTTGCAAACACCATGCTCTACCAACTGAGCCACAGGGAAGGCTGTAGTAACCAGTAGTAACCTTCACTGAAGTTTGTGGTTATCTTAAAATTAAAAGACTAATCTAACATTCCTGCATATATACTGAACAGAAATAGAAACATGCAACAATTTCAAAGATTTTATTAAGTTACATTTCGTAGAAGGAAATCAGTCAATTGAAATAAATGAATTAGGCCCTATTCTAAAGATTTCACATGACTGGGCAGGTGCGTGTGGGCCTGGGCCCACTTGGGAGCCAGGTCCACCCACTGGGGAGCCAGGCCCAGCCAATCAGAATTAGAATTTTCCCCACCAAAGGCCATTATTGCAGACAGAAATACTCCGCAGGACCCACTTTCTCCTCCTCAGATGATCCCGCAGGCGAAGAAGCCAGATGTGGAGGTCCTGGGCTGGCCTGGTTACACGTGGTCTGCAGTTGCGAGGCCGGTTGGATACACTGCCAAATTTTCTAAAATGACATTGGAGGCGGCTTATGGTTGAGAAATGACCATTCAATTCTCTGGCAACAGTTCTGTTGGACATTCCTGCAGTCAGCATGCCAATTGGTCCAAACACACCAAGACAGTCGTGAAGAGGGCACGACAAAGCCTATTCCCCCTCAGGAAACTAAAAAGATTTGGCATGGGTCCTGAGATCCTGAAAAAATTATACAGCTGCAATATCGAGAGCATCCTGACTGGTTGCATCACTGCCTGGTACGGCAATTGCTCGGCCTCTGACCGCAAGGCACTACAGAGGGTAGTGCGTACGGCCCAGTACATAACTGGGGTTAACCTGCCTGCCATCCAGGACCTCTACACCAGGCGGTGTCAGAGGAAGGCCCTAAAAATTGTAAAAGACCCCAGCCACCCCAGTCATAGACTGTTCTCTCTACTACCGCATGGCAAGCGGTACCGGAGTGCCAAGTCTACGACAAAAAGGCTTCTCAACAGTTTTTACCCCCAAGCCATAAGACTCCTAAACAGGTAATCAAATGGCTACCCAGACTATTTGCATTGTGTGCCCCCCCAACCCCTCTTTTTACGCTGCTGCTACTCTGTTTATCATATCTGCATAGTCACTTTAACTATACATTCATGTACATACTACCTCAATTGGGCCGACCAACCAGTGCTCCCACACATTGGCTAACCCGGCTATCTGCATTGTGTCCTACCACCCGCCAACCCCTCTTTACGCTACTGCTACTCTCTGTTCATCATATATGCATAGTCACTTTAACCATATCTACATGTACTTACTACCTCAATCAGCCTGACTAACCGGTGTCTGTATGTAGCCTCGCTACTCTATATAGCCTGTCTTTTTACTGTTGTTTTATTTCTTTACTTACCTAACACCTTTTTTGCACTATTGGTTAGAGCCTGTAAGTAAGCATTTCACTGTAAGGGCTACACCTGTTGTATTCGGCGCACGTGACAAACTTTGATTTGATTTGCTCACCTCCTCAACCTGAGACATCGGTGGCATTGTTGTTTGATAAAACTGCACATTTTAGAGTGTCCTTTTACATTCTGTTTAATAGCTTCTTGATATGCTACACCTGTCAGGAGGACGGATTATCTTGGCAAAAGAGAAATGCTAACTAACAGGGATGTAAACAAATCAGTGCACAACATTTGAGAGAAATACGCTTTTTGTGCGTATGGAACATTTCTAGGATCTTTTATTTCAGCTCATGAAAAATGGGACCACCGCTTTACATATTGCGTTTATATTTTTGTTCAGTAAATATGATTCACAGTGGTGATACTGCATCAGTTTGTAGAAATTCACAGGAAAATGAATTCCTGAAAAATTGCTAGAATCATTTTAATATTGTATTAGTTGCTAGTACAGGTTGTAGGCTATACCTCAGGTTGTAGGCTATACCTCAGGTTGTAGGCTATACTCATCCACAGTCACGCTGAGAACTGCTAGACAATATTCCACAATAGACCATGTTAGAGTAAAATGTAGACTTGAGTTGATGATAAGAAAGCTAGAGACAATAACTCCTAGGGGACATTGTGTGAGTGAGTATGACTATGCACTGCACAGTATGCCTGAGTGAGTGAATGCATGCACATGTGCATTTAAGTGTGAACGCGTGCCCTGAACGTGTTTGTCTTTTTAGATCTGCACAAGAAACAAATACCTCGTCTACATATAGCTGCACAAGTCTCCCTCCTGTGTAAAATTCTCAACCTATGTGTCTGTTAGTGGTTATTTAGAAGTACTGTATCGATTCTACAGGGCAGTGGAAGATGAGAGGTTGTGGGTTTGTGTAGATATCCATGTGAGGTGATTGTAGCGCATTTTGGACACCTAATTATTTTTTAAAACACAGCTCTCCTCTGAAAGAGCTCAACATCACAGCAAATGATTCATGATAAAGGGCCCGGGGAGGCTGAGCCATTAACGAGCATGACTGGGTTAACTCGGGGCCCGACAATGATATCTGACTCTCCAGACCAAAAAAACCCAGAGATACTGCTCTCTTGTGGCTTTGCTTTTACTCTGCTTGACAACCCCGGAGGAAGAGTGTACACATGCTCACGCACGTACACACACACACACACACACGAGCCTAAAAGCTTTTTGCCTGCTTTAAGTAACTATTTTCTTCTTACTTCAAAGTTTACAATGATTAATCAGAAACATAATAAAATTAATTTACACAGTACATGATGTTAGCAGTAACATAGTGACTTAAGGGGAGACTGAAATGGCTGCAATAAATACAGTATGTCTCTAGTTTATGGGGGAAGATTGCATTCATTGGTTGGAACCCTCCTCTCTCCCCCTCCTAACAGAGTCACGTGCACATCTAATCCCATTAGGTTCCTCTTCCTCTATGCTGCTTCAGCTACATACGCTTTAATTGCCTCACATAAAATTGACATTATATTAAATATTTTCGTCTCACGCCACAGATAAATAATAGTGGACTCAGTTTTAATGTGGGCTCCGCACTAATTGACGGTCCTTTCAGAGCGCTGGCTGCAGTGTTGAGAGTGCAAACTAAAGATAAATTGAGAGCAGCAAATTCAAGAAAGCCCATTTATGAAGCCGAAGGAGGGAGTGCAAAGTAATAATATATGGAAAAAAGATGCCAAGTGATGATGGATGCTTCCCATTGAAGCAGTGGGGATGAACCACTTCCTATCGCTGAACTGATGGAAACAGATACTGTTGTTGAGCATACTGGAATGCAACCTTAATGTGACACACTGCTAAACAATTTAACTTCATATTATTCAAAATATATAGAGTAAGATTCTATTTTAGCATGAATCCAGTATTCCATAATCAATGTAATATGTAGTTTCCCCTTTTTTCCCACTTCAATGTTTAACAGGATTTGTAAGTAAGGTAGTCTTCTTGAAGAACGATCTAGCCTTAATGGCCATGTACTCTTATAATCTCCATTCAGCACAGCCAGAAGAGGACTGGCCACCCCTCAGAGCCTGGTTCCTCTCTAGGTGTATTCCTACAGTCGGTGCCTGCCTTTCTAGGGAGTATTTCCTAGCCCCCGTGCTTCTACATCTGCATTGCGTGCTGTGTGGGGTTTTAGGCTGGTTTTCTGTATAGCACTTTGTGACATCTGCTGATGTAAAAAAGGGTTTTATAAATACATTTGATTTGATTCCTCCAGCACCTGTTTAGTTCTGGGAGCAGACAACCAGTCCTTAGCTCTGCATCTCAAGCCAATTCTGGGGACATATAACTCATAGCTGAGCTCTTAAGACGACTGTCATATTACACATTCCTGTCACTGCTACCTGTCTTACACCACAGGGAAAAGAGAAAGAAACATTGAAAATCTCCCATGACATTAGATGAAATATTTTGCAATAAAATTACAATTCTATTCTAGAATTCATAGATATTTCAATGTGCTGGAAGATTTGTGTCCATGTTTGGCAAAACAATGACAAAAGCCAAAGCAGACAGACTGGCACCTTCGCTAGCTCTCCTCTGCCCATCTAGTCCAGACGTTAGTTCAGTTTCCATCTTGTATCTCAAGGTTCCACCAGTCCATATATAACAGTATTGTTGCCTGGGGTACAGAAATATCAAAATACACATAATGTACCTTCACATGGTACTGTTCGGTAACTTTTAGGGTACATGTGCAGATAATCTAGTATAAGGGTAATTTTTGTACCCAATATTTTGAATATAAAAAGGTACAATCATTGGATGCCTGGCTTAATGGGGCTGTGGCTTTCAGTTAGTTATTTTTGGCCACCCGTGAGAGGAAGTATTGTACAGTTTAAGTGGTCTATGTTTATCTGTATTATAATATGCTAAGCCTTCTAAACTGCGCAAAGGTCTAATCCTACAATTTTACGCTCAAAAGAAGAGTGCTGTCATCTTACATGGTACCATGGTACTGTTAACTTCTCTGGGCTACGTGGGACGCTACCGTCCCACCCACGGTACACACTATTCAACAGCCAGTGAAATATCAGGGCGGCAAATTCAAAACAACAAAAATCTCATAATTCAAATTTCTCAAACATACAACTATTTTACACCATTTTAAAGATACACTTCTCCTTAATCCAACCACATTGTCCGATTTCAAAAAGGCTTTACGGCGAAAGCATAACATTAGATTATGTTAGGACAGCGCCAACACAAGAAAAACCACACAGCTATTTTCCAAGCAGGAGAGGCATCACAAAAACCAGAAATACAGCTAAAATTAAGCACTAACCTTTGACGATCGTCATCAGATTACACTCCCAGGACTCAATGTTACACAATACATGTATGTTTTGTTCGATAAAGTTCCTATTTACATCCAAAAAACCCATTTTACATTGCCGCGTGATGTTCAGAAAATATTTTGCCTCAAACTTCCGGTGAATGAGCACAATTTACAAAAATACCCATAAATGTTGATAAAATATTAAACTGTTATTCAAAGAATTATAGATAAACATCTCCTTAATGCAACCGCTGACAGATTTCAAAAAAGCTTCACGGGGAAAGCACACTTTGCAATAATCTGAGTACGGCGCTCAGAAAACATCAGGCAATACAGATACCCGCCATTTTGGAGTCATCTAAAATCATAAATAGCATTATAAATATTCACTTACCTTTGATCTTCATCAGAATGCACTCCCAGGAATCCCAGGTCCACAATAAATGTTGTTTTGTTCGATAAAGTCCATTTATGTCCAAATACCTCCTTGTTGTTTGCGCATTCAGTAAGCTACTCCAAATGTAGGAAGCGCACCGAAAATCTCACGACGAAAAGTAAAAAAAAGTTATATTTACGTTCGTAGAAACATGTCAAACGATGTATAGCATCATTCTTTAGGGCCTTTTTTAATAAAAATCTTCCATAATATTCCAACCAGACAATTCCAATGTCTTCAAAAACGTTATGGAACACAGCTACCTCTCACGTGAATGCGCGCCACTGAACTCAAATCCTTTTCTGACTCACCAACTTCCAGGTCCTCTTGTTCGCTCTCTGTTCACTGCAAAAGCCTGAAACAAGGTTCTAAAGACTGTTGACATCTAGTGGAAGTCTTAGGAAGTGCAAAATGAACCCTAAGTCACCATGTGTTAGATAGGCAATCACTTGAAAAAAAAAACTACAAGCCTTAGATTTCCCACTTCCAGGTTGGATTGTTCTCAGGTTTTTGCCTGCCATATGAGTTCTGTTATACTCAGACATCATTCAAACAGTTTTAGAAACATCAGCGTGTTTTCTATCCAAATCTACTAATATGCAAATCCTACCTTCTGGGCCCGAGTAGCAGGCAGTTCAATTTGGGCACGTCATTCATACCGAATTTCCGAATACTGCCCCCTGTCACTAAAAAGTTAATTTGATAGTCCACTGTGTTTTATATTTTAGTTTATTTTCATTTTTTTTGTTTAAAATGGCACGGTTAGGCTACTACAGAACATTTATCTGTCATAATACAAATTACCTACTATCGCGTCATTCCAATGCCATTATGACGTCATTTCACTCCCAAAGCAAAGCCTATAAAGGTGCGGCTCCAGCCACTCAGTGGGTATAACAATAATCATGCCCAGATGCAGACGAACCACTTCTCACCTTGTCCGCATGAGAAGTGGACCCACTTGGATCGTGAGGTGCCATCAGCTCCCTATTAGGCAAGTGTCTTTTGGGCTGCAAAGCTCATTGAGCAAAGAATTTGGCTATATTTAGCCTACAAATATAGATTTGATATAGGCTACATGTATTCTAGATTTTACAAACAACAGCCTAACTTCCAGGAGACTCTTCACTCAACACTGACTTCTATGCTTGATTAGCAACAACGACAAAACAGCCTACAGGAAGGAGGTGAGGGCTCTGGGAGTGTGGTGTCTGGAAAATAACCTTCCACTCAATGTCAACAAAACAAAGTAGATGATTGTGGACTTCAGGAAACAGCAGATGGAGCACCCCCCTATCCACATCAATGGGACAGCAGTGGAGAAGGTGGAACGTTTTAAGTTCCTCAGTGTACACATCACTGACCAACTGAAATGGTCCACCCACACAGACTCTTCAACCTCAGGAGGCTGAATTTGGCTTGTCACCTAAAACCCTCACAAACTTTTACAGATGCACAATTGAGAGCATCCTGTCAGGCTGCATCACCGCCTGGTATGGCAACTGCACCGCCCACAACCGCTGGGCTCTCCAGAGGGTGGTGCGGTCTGCACAACACATCACTGGGGGCAAACTACCTGCCCTCCAGGATGCCTACAGCACCCGATGTCACAGCAAGGCCAAAAAGATCATCAAGGACAACAACCACCCAAGCCACTGCCTGTCCACCCCGCTATCATCCAGAAGGCGAGGTCAGTACAGGTGCATCAAAGCTGGGACAGAGATTGAAAAACAGCTTCTATCTCAAGGCCATCAGACTATTAAATAGCCATCACTAGCACAGAGAGGATGCTGCCTACATACACAGACTTGAAATCATTGGCAACTTTCATAAATGGAACACTAGTCACTATTAATAATGTCACTTTAATAATGTTTACATATCTTGCATTACTCATCTCATACAGTATGTACAGTATATTCCCACGGGGGACCAGAACGGAGAAAAAATGTATGCATTAACTACTGTAAGTCGCTCTGGATAAGAGCGCCTGCTAAATGACAACAAAATGTAAAAAATATATACTATATTCTATAATATCTACTGTATCTTAGTCTATGCCGCTCTGATATTGCTCGTCCATTTATTTATTTAGGTTTCCTACTGGTTGGCCCGCTCAGCTTGCCCTTTCGACTGTGAGTGGAACCCAGAGGAGAGACTCACCGTCGCCCCCAACAGGGAGCAGAAGGCTTTTCAATATCGTGCAACGAACTGGGGCCCACGATCCGAGATGTCCTGGGGAAGTCCGTGTACTTGAAAGACATGGGTACTCATGAGATCAGCAGTCTCCTTCGCTGAGGGCAACTTAGGTAAGGTAATGAAATGGGCTGCCTTGGAGAACCGATCAACAACCACCAGGATAGTGGTAAGCCCTTGGAATGGAGGTAACTTTGCAATAAAGTCTTCGGACAGGTGGGAACAGGGCCAGCTGGGGATGGGCAGAGGTTGGAGCACCCCAGCCGGCCGCTGTCGTGAGGACTTGCTTTGGGCATAGGTGGAACAGGCCGCAACAAAGGATCCTCAATCATGTTGGGCCACCAGAATTTCTGCCTCAGGAACTCCAGTGTCCGATTAACCCCTGGATGCCCAGTTAATTTAGAGGAGAGTGCCCAAACGCGGGTCAAATAGCCCTTACACAGCTTGGAGGTGTGTTTTGGGTTATTGTCCTGTTGAAAAACAAATTATAGTCCAACTAAGCGCAAACCAGATGGGATGGTATATCGCTGCAGAATGCTGTGGAAGCCATGCTAGTTAACCTCTTACATCTAGACGTTCCGCTAGTGGAACACCTGCTCCAATATCCAATGATGGGCGTGGTGCGAATTACAAATTCCTCAAATCCAAATCCTACACCATTTTAAAGACAAGACTCTCCTTTATCTAACCACACTGTCCGATTTCAAAAAGGCTTTACAGCGAAAGCAAAACATTAGATTGTCAGCAGAGTACCCAGCCAGAAATAATCAGACACCCATTTTCAAGCTAGCATATAATGTCACAAAAAACAAAACCACAGCTAAATGCAGCACTAACCTTTGATCTTCATCAGATGACACTCCTAGGACATTATGTTATACAATACATGCATGTTTTGTTCCATGCTTCACAGTGGGAACCACACATGCAGAGATCATCTGTTCACCTACTGTGCGTCTCATAGAGACACGGCGGTTGGAACTAAAAAGCTCAAATTTGGACTCATCAAACCAAAGGACATATTTCCACCTGTCTAATGTCCATTGCTTGTGTTTCTTGTCCCAAGCAAGTCTCTTTTTCTTATTGGTGTCCTTTAGTAGTGATTTCTTTGCAGCAATTTGACCATGAAGGCCTGATTCCATGCAGTTTCCTCTGAACAGTTGATTTTGAGATGTGTCTGTTACTTGCAGTCTGTGAAGCATTTATTTGGGATGCAATCTGAGGTGCAGTTAATTGCAGATTTCTGAGGCTGGTAACTCTAATGAACTTATCCTCTGCAGCAGAAGTAACTCTGGGTCTTCCTTTCCTGTGGCGGTCCTCATGAGAGCCAGTTACATCATAACGCTTGATGTTTTGTGCGACTGCACATGAAGAAACTTTAAAAGTTCTTGAACAATTCCTTGATTGACAGATGGACTGTTGTTTCTCTTTGCTTATTTGAGCAGTTCTTGCCATAATATGGACTTGGTATTTTACCAAATAGGGCTATCTTCTGTATACCACCCCTACCTTGTCACAACACAACTGATTGGCTCAAATGCATTAAGAAGGAAAGAAATTCCCTTAGAAAGGGATATTTCACCAAGAAGGAGAGTGATGGAGTGTTGCATCAGATGACCTGGCCTCCACAATCCCCTGACCTCAACCCAATTGAGATGGTTTGGGATGAGTTGGACCACGGAGTGAAAGAAAATAAGTCAAGAAGTGCTCAGCCTATGTGGGAACTACTTCAAGACTGTTAGAAAAGCATTTCAGGTGACTACCTCATGGAGCTAGTTGAGAGAATGCCAAGAGTGTGCAAAGCAGTCATCAAGGCAAACAGTGGCTACTTTGAAGAATCTAAATTATAAAATATATTTAGATCTCTTTAACACTTTTTAGGTTACTGTATGATTCCGTATGTGTTATTTCATAGTTTTGACATCTTCACTATTATTCTACAATGTATATATTATATGTATATATATATATATATATATACTGCTCAAAAAAATAAAGGGAACACTAAAATAACACATCCTAGAACTGAATGAATGAAATAATCTTCTTAAATACTTTTTTCTTTACATAGTTGAATGTGCTGACAACAATCACACAAAAATAATCAATGGAAATCCAATTTATCAACCCATGGAGGTCTGGATTTGGAGTCACACTCAAAATTAAAGTGGAAAATCACACTACAGGCTGATCCAACTTTGATGTAATGTCCTTAAAACAACCTGTTGGGGCTAGGGGGCAGTATTTTCACGGCTGGATAAAAAAACGTACCCGATTTCATCTGGTTACTAATCCTACCCAGTAACTAGAATATGCATATACTTATTATATATGGATAGAAAACACCCTAAAGTTTCTAAAACTGTTTGAATGGTGTCTGTGAGTATAACAGAACTCATTTGGCAGGCAAAACCCTGAGACATTTTCTGACAGGAAGTGGATACCTGATGTGTTGAATTACCTTTAAGCCTATGCCATTGAAACACACAGGGGTTGATTAATGTTTTGGCACTTCCTATTGCTTCCACTAGATGTCACCAGCCTTTACAAAGTGTTTTGAGTCTTTTACTGTGAGATCTGACCGAACAAGAGCCATGGAACGGTGATGGCCGATTAGACTCTGGCGCGCGAGTTCATGTTGGGTACCCTCGTTCCAATACGTTATAAAAGAGAATGCATTCGTCCACCCTGAATATTATTCATGTTCTGGTTAAAAAAGGCACTAATGATTTATGCTATACAACGTTTGACACGTTTGAACGAACGTAAATATATTTTTTCCCCTCGTTCATGACGAGAAGTCCGGCTGGCTTAGATCATGTGCTAACAACACGGAGCTTTTTGGATATAAATGATGAGCTTTTTTTTAACAAAACTACATTCGTTATGGACCTGGGATTCCTGGAAGTGACATCTGATGAAGAGAATCAAAGGTAATGGATTATTTACATAGTATTTTCGATTTTAGATCTCTTCAACATGGCCGTTTTGTCTGTATAGCAAAGCATATTTTTCTGGGCGCAGTGCTCAGATTATTGCAAAGTGTGATTTCCCAGTAAGGTTATTTTTAAATCTGGCAAGTTGATTACGTTCAAGAGATGTAAATCTATAATTCTTTAAATGACAATATAATATTTTACCAATGTTTTCTAATTTTAATTATTTAATTTGTGGTGCTGACTTGACTGCCGGTTATTGGAGGGAAACGATTTCCTCAACATCAATGCCATAGTTAAACGCTGTTTTTGGATATAAATATGAACTTGATAGAACTAAAAATGCATGCATTGTCTAACATAATGTCCTAGGAGTGTCATCTGATGGAGATTGTAAAAGGTTAGTGCATCATTTTAGCTGGTTTTATGGTTTTGGTGACGCCTGTCTTTGAATTGACAAAACATTACACACAGCTATTGTCAATGTACTCTCCTAACATAATCTAACTTTATGCTTTCGCCGTAAAACCTTTTTGAAATCGGACAACGTGGTTAGATTAAGGAGATGTTTATCTTTCAAAGGGTGTAAAATAGTTGTATGTTTGAGAAATTAGAATTTTGACATTTATTTGGATTCAAATTTGCCGCTCTTGAAATGCACCTGCTGTTGATAGGGTGCACCACGGGTGGCACGCTAGCGTCCCACATAGCCCCAAGAAGTTAAAACAAGTCAAAATGAGGCTCAGTAGTGTGTGTGTGTGTGTGGCATCCACGTGCCTGTATGACCTCCCTACAACGCCTGGGCATGCACCTGATGAGGTGCGGGTGGTCTCCTGAGGGATCTCCTCCCAGACCTGGACTAAAGCATCTGCCATCTTCTGGACAGTCTGTGGTGTTGGTGGATGGAGCGAGACATGATGTCCCAGATGTGCTCAATTGGATTCAGGTCTGGGAAACGGGCGGGCCAGTCCATAGCATCAATGCCTTCTTCGTGCAGGAACTGCTGACGCACTCCAGCCACATGAGGTCTAGCATTGTCTTGCATTAGGAGGAACCCAGGGCCAACCGCCCCAGCATATGGTCTCACAAGGGGTCTGAGGATCTCATCTCGGTACCTAATGGCAGTCAGGCTACCTCTGGCGAGCACATAGAAGGCTGTGCAGCCCCCCAAAGAAATGCCACCTCACACCATGACTGACCCACCGCCAAACCGGTCATGCTGGAGGATGTTGCAGGCAGCAGAACGTTCTCCACGGCGTCTCCAGACTCTGTCACGTGCTCAGTGTGAACCTGCTTTCATCTGTGAAGAGCACAGGGCGCCAGTGGCGAATTTGCCAATCTTGGTGTTCTCTGGCAAATGCCAAACGTCCTGCACGGTGTTGGGCTGTAAGCACAACCCCCACCTGTGGACGTCGGGCCCTCCTACCACCCTCATGGAGTCTGTTTCTGATCGTTTGAGCAGACACATGCACATTTGTGGCCTGCTGGAGGTCATTTTGCAGGGCTCTGTCAGTGCTCCTCCTGCTCCTCCTTGCACAAAGCCGGAGGTAGCGGTACTGCTGCGGGGTTGTTGCCCTCCTACGGCCTCCTCCACGTCTCCTGATGTACTGGCCTGTCTCCTGGTAGCGCCTCCATGCTCTGGACACTACGCTGACAGACACAGCAAACCTTCTTGCCACAGCTCGCATTGATGTGCCATCCTGGATGAGCTGCACTACCTGAGACGCTTGTGTGGGTTGTAGACTCCGTCTCATGCTACCACTAGAGTGAAAGCACCGCCAGCATTCAAAAGTGACCAAAACATCAGCCAAGAAGCATAGGAACTGAGAAGTGGTCTGTGGTCCCCACCTGCAGAACCACTCCTTTATTGGGGGTGTCTTGGTAATTGCCTATAATTTCCACCTGTTGTCTATTCCATTTGCACAACAGCATGTGAAATGTATTGTCAATGAGTGTTGCTTCCTAAGTGGACAGTTTGATTTCACAGAAGTGTGATTGACTTGGAGTTACATTGTGTTGTTTAAGTGTTCCCTTTATTTTTTGAGCAGTGTATATTCTACAATATATGTATGTATGTGCAGGAGGGGGAAATTGCAGTTTTGAGGATGACACAAATTTTAATTTCCACAGTCTGCTGCCTCAGTTTGTATGATGGTAATTTGCATATACTCCAGAATCTTATGAAGAGTGATCAGATGAATTGCAATTAATTGCAAAGTCCTTCTTTGCCATGCAAATGAACTGAATCCCCCAAAAAACATTTCCACTGCATTTCAGCCCTGCCACAAAAGGACAAGCTGACATCATGTCAGTGATTCTCTCGTTAACACAGGTGTGAGTGTTGACGAGGACAAGGCTGGAGATCACTCTGTCATGCTGATTGAGTTCGAATAACCTCTTGACAGTCGCCTAGGATAGGGGGCGCTACAGCGATTTTAGAAAAAAATGTGTGCCCATTTTAAACGGCCTCCTACTCAAACTCAGAAGCTAGGATATGCATATAATTAATACTTGTGGATAGAAAACACCCTAAAGTTTCTAAAACTGTTGGAATGGTGTCTGTGAGTATAACAGAACTCATATGGCAGTTAAAACCCAGAGACAGATCGTAACAGGATGTGGAATTCTGAATTGCGGACTCAACTTCATCACTTTGCCTGTAAATCACACAGTGAGCAATGGTTCATTGAGCACTTCCTATTGCTTCCACTAGATGTCCCCAGTCTTTACAAAGTGATTTGAGCCTTCTACTGTGAACTGACTGAATGAGACGCTGTGGAAAGTGGTCACATGGAGAGGGCCATCACCATTATGACGCCGGCGCCCCTGGCTACCCTCCCCTTTCGAAACGTTTTGAAAGACAATGCAATCGTCCCCCTTGAATCTTATTGGAGCTCTGGTTGAAAAAGGCCCTAAAGATTTATGTTATACAACGTTTAACATGTTTGAACGAACCTAAATTTAAAAAAAAATGCATTTTTTTCGAAAGAGGAGTCCCGCGCACGACGGAACTTTTGGTGCAGCCTTAACCTCTCTAGGGTCGGCGGGACGAAATCGTCCCACCTACGTAACAGCCAGTGGAATCCTGTGGCGCGTTATTCAAATACCTTAGAAATGCTATTACTTCAATTTCTCAAACATATGACTATTTTACACCATTTTAAAACAAGACTCTCGTTAATCTAACCACACTGTCCGATTTCAAAAAGGCTTTAGAACGAAAGCAAACATTAGATTGTCAGCAGAGTACCCAGCCAGAAATAATCAGACACCCATTTTTCAAGCTAGCATATGTCACAAAAACCCAGAAGACAGCTAAATGCAGCACTAACCTTTTGATCTTCATCAGATGACACACCTAGGACATTATGTTATACAATGCATGCATGTTTTGTTCAATCAAGTTCATATTTATATCAAAAACCAGCTTTTTACATTAGCATGTGACGTATGTGACGCAAACTTCCTGTGAATTTACAAAAAATTTACTAAATTACTCACGATAAAACGTTCACAAAAAGCATAACAATTATTTTAAGAATTATAGATGCAGAACTCCTCTATGCACTCGATATGTCCGATTTTAAAATAGCTTTTTGGTGAAAGCACATTTTGCAATATTCTCAGTAGATAGCCCGGCATCACAGGGCTAGCTATTTAGACACCCAGCAAGTTTAGCACTGATTTACTATAAGAAAAATGTTATTACCTTTGGTGTTCTTCGTCAGAATGCACTCCCAGGACTTCTACTTCAATAACAAATGTTGGTTTGGTCCCAAATAATCCATAGTTATATCCAAACAGCGGCGTTTTGTTTGTGCGTTCAAGACACTATCCGAAAGGGTAAAGAAGGGTGACGAGCACGGCGCATTTCGTGACAAAGAAATTCTAAATATTCCATTACCGTACTTCGAAGCATGTCAACCGCTGTTTAAAATCAATTTTTACGCCATTTTTCTCGTAAAAAATCTATAATATTCCGACCGGGAATCTGCGTTTAGGTAAAAAGAGGAAAGAAAATAAAGCACGGGGTCGACTCGTGCACGCGCCTAAGCCCATTGTCCTCTGATCGGCCACTTGCCAAAAGCGTAAATGTGTTTCAGCCTGGGGCTGCCTCGATATCATTCAGCTTTTTCCCGGGCTCTGAGAGCCTATGGGAGCTGTAGGAAGTGTCACGTTACAGCAAAGATCCTCAGTCTTCAATAAACAGAGACAAGAAGAACAAGATCTTGTCAGAGAGGGCACTTCCTGTAAGGAATCTTCTCAGGTTTTTGCCTGCCATATGAGTTCTGTTATACACAGACACCATTCAAACAGTTTTAGAAACTTTAGGGTGTTTTCTATCCAAAGCCAATAATTATATGCATATTCTACTTACTGGGCAGGAGTAGTAACCAGATTAAATCGGGTACGTTTTTTTTATCCGGCCGTGTCAATACTGCCCCCTACCCCCAACAGGTTAAGAACGCGCTAACAAGAACAATCTATTGGAACATAAAGGATTAACTTTTTCGAACGAAAATACATTTGTTGTGGACCTGGGATCCCTGGAAGTGCTTTCTGATGAAGATAACCAAAGGTAAGGGATTATTGACAATAGTATACAAGACTAGATTTGATATGCGATAGTTCCTAGATGGCGCTGACCTGTATTGCTAGCCTATTTTCTGAGTATCGCATCCCCTTTTATCGCAAAGTGTGATTACCCAGTAAAGTTATTTTTAAATCTGGCATTACAGGTGCTTTCAAGAGATATTCATCTATAAATCTTAGAATGACAATATTACATTTTAAAAATGTTTTCGAATAGTAATTTAGTAAATTGTAGCGCTGTTTCACCGGATGCATTTGAGGGAAAATAGTTAGTCAACGTTATGCGCCGATGTAAAATGCTGTTTTTATATATAAATATGAACTTTATCGAACAAAAGAATGCATGTATTGTGTAACATGATGTCCTAGGAGTGTCATCTGATGAAGATTGTCAAAGGTTAGTGCTGCATTTAGCTGTTTTTTGGTTATTTGTGATGCATGTGGTTGGTCGGAAAATGGCTATGTGGCTACTTTTACGATATACTCCTCTAACATAATCTAATGTTTTGCTTTTGCTGTAAAGCCTTTTTGAAATCGGACAACGTGGTTAGATTCAGGAGAGGTGTATCTATAAAACGATATAACATAGTCCTATATTTGAAAAAATATATATATGAAATTTCGTTATGCTAATGGCGATAGGATTTTTCGCTGGATGTCCGTCCCGCATACGGGACGAGCCCGTCACGAGGATAACAGACTGGAAGCTTCAAAAGGAGGGTGGTGCTTGGAATCATTGTTCTTCCTCTGTCAACCATGCTTACCTGCAAGGAAACACGAATGGCAGCAGGCAGGTGTGAGTGCATCTGCATGCACAGTGAGGCGAAGACTTTTGGAGGATGGCTGGTGTCAAGAAGGGCAGCAAAGAAGCCACTTCTCTCCAGGAAAAACATCAGAGACAGACTGATATTCTGCAAAAGGTGCAGGGATTGGACTGCTGAGGACTGGGGTAAAGTAATTTTCTCTGAATCCCCTTTCCGATTGTTTGGGGCATCCGGGAAAAAAAGCTTGTCCGGAGAAGACAAGGTGAGCGCTACCATCAGTCCTGTGTCATGCCAACAGTAAAGCATCCTGAGACCATTCATGTGTTGGGTTGCTTCTCAGCCAAGGGAGTGGGCTCACTCACAATTTTGCCTAAGAACACAGACATGATTAAAGAATGGTACCAACACATCCTCCAAGAGCAACTTCTCCTAACCATCCAGGAACAGTTTGGTGACAAACAATGCCTTTTCCAGCATGATGGAGCACCTTGCCATAAGGCAAAAGTGATAACTAAGTGACTCGGAACAAAACATTGATATTTTGGGTCCATGTCCAGGAAACTCCCCAGACCTTAATCCCATTGAGAACTTGTGGCCAATCCTCAAGAGGCGGGTGGACAAACAAAAACCCACAAATTCTGACAAACCCCAAGCATTGATTATGCAGCAGACTTTGTGAAAATTAATATTTGTGTCATTCTCAAAACTTTTGGCCAAAACTGTACATGTAGATATGGTTGAAGTGACTATGCATATATGATAAACAGAGTAGCAGTAGCGTAAAATAAATTCAAGTTCTAGCCAATGAGCTTCATCCCTTCGCCATTTACGTGATAGCTAGCTAACAAGATGCACACACAGCAGAGAGAGCGAGAGAGAGCTACGACGTAGTATGCAATTTCTGGGGACCACTTTGGCTCATGAGCCCTACTTTCAGAACTATTGGCTAAAAAGTATACAAAAGTACCATAGAATCTCTTTAAATAGTCACGCTGTGTGTGAATGATCAATTTATGAACTGGTGGAGACTTGTTAGTTGGATTTGGAACAGCTTCGTGGCTAATTGTCAAATGCTAAGAAAGCCAAAAGGCATTAATATCCATCCAGGGCTTTTAAAAATGTTCCTCCCCTGATGATTTCAGGTGGCGTGTGTTGTGCCAGCAGCCAAAAGGTTAATATGGCCTTTATGACACATTCACTTAAATCTGTATTGGCTGACAAAGGCACATAAAGCATTGAACAGAGGCAGGGACAATCCAAAGGGTCTATAAAACCAGATACAATCATTAAAACATTAGGCAATGTTATTATACCGTAGAACTATAGTGTGGGCTAATGGTACACTCTTTTTAAAAAAGGAGCTATCTATAACCTAAAAGGGCTCTTCAGCTGTCCCATAGGAGAATGCTTTGAATAATTATTTTTGGTTCCAGGCAGAACTATTTTGGGTTCCATATATAGTGAGGGGAAAAAAGTATTTGATCCCCTGCTGATTTTGTATGTTTGCCCACTGACAAAGAAATGATCAGTCTATAATTTTAATGGTAGGTTTATTTGAACAGTGAGAGACAGAATAACAACAAAAAAATCCAGAAAAATGCATGTCAACATTTTTATAAATTGATTGAGACAAAATTGCAATAATCAAGGTGAAAGAAAGTGACACATTCAATACTGCCTTGCACACTCTTGCCTGCATCTAGCTGATCTGGGGTGTAATCATTAGTCAAGAGTTTCTGTTGGACAAATTCCAACAGAAATGTTTTGCAACAGAATCGTTGGAATGCATACACCCCTAATCACACAGTTCAATTTCATAGCAGCCACATACAGCATCATCACTTTCCTCATTGTATAATTCCTTCTCGCATCTAAGTGCTCTCCTCCTCTCACCTTTTCCCTTTGCTTGTGGACTTCAGCGCACAACACTACAGCTGTCTATGACCAAGTTAAAAAAAAAAACTCTCCAAGCCAAACCTTCATACCATAAGCATAAACAGCCTACATCGTTGTCACCATATTAGCTCAAGTCATAGTCAACATGGCTAGAACTAACACAAACCCACAATCCAATCCATGTATACAGTCACGCAGTACAGTGTACAACAAGCAGTTTAGCAGTTATACTGGAAGGCCCCAGTGGTAATAAATTAATAAAATCAAAAGCTTACCTTGAGTTGGAATAGTTGCAGTACTGGATAGCCTTAGTCAGTTAGCTAACATAAAAGCATTCCTCTCTGTTTGAGTCAGGTTGAGTAGGCTAAATTAGCTGCATTAGCTAGCTAAGAATGTGAAAGGTAAAACTAAGAAGAAAAAAATACAACAAAATACAGCTCTCTCTCTCTCCTGCTTCTCCTTAACTTTTGAATAAATGAATTTGTTTGAGTCTTCAACTAATCTCTTTCTCTCTGAGTCAACGGCTCACCACACTTTATGCACTGCAGTGCTAGTGAGCTGTAGCGTATGTTTTCAGTACTAGATTCATTATCTGATCCTTTGATTGGATGGACAACATGTCAGTTCATGCTGCAAGAGCTCTGATAGGTTGGAAGACATCCTCCAGAAGTTGTCATAATTACTATATAAGTCTATGGATGGGGGTGAGAACCATGAGCCTCCTAGGTTTTGTAATGAAGTCAAGGTACTTTTGTCTTTGGCTATGCCGGATTAAGTGATATGACATGCTATCCTATAAAATAATTTATCTGTAATTAATATTACCTGATTAAGCTAATCAGGTAAATGTAATTAACTAGAAAGTCGGGGCACCACAAAATAATGTTTATAGAGCTGTTATCTTCCGAGTAAACTCTTAAATAGAAACCAAACATAAAATGGCGCCGGAAGAAATGTCAGCAGTTTTACGGGCTCCCAACCAATTGTGCTATTATGTGGTTTTTTTTCGCGTTATTTGTAACTTATTTTGTACATAATGTTTCTGCAACCATATCTTAGGCAAAAAAAGAGCTTCTGGATATCAGGACCGCAATCACTCACATCGGATTAGACAAAGATTATTTCTACAACAAAGACGACTCACAAGACATTCTCCAAACACCCCACAGGACCGACATCCCCGTTATTTGCAAGAGGAAGCGACGCAGGTACAGAGGACAAAGAGCCGGATGCCTGGTCAGGACCCGGCGAAAGCGACTGGGAAAGCTGCCATTACCGTCAATACTACTCGCAAACGTGCAATCATTGGACAATAAATTAGACAAGGTACGATCACGAATATCCTACCAACGGGACATCAAAAACGGTAATATCCTATGATTCACGGAATCGTGACTGAATGACGACATGGATATCCAGCTAGCGTGATATACGCTGCTAGATAGAACAGCACACTCCGGTAAGACGAGGGGGGGCGGTCTGTGCATATTTGTAAACAACAGCTGGTGCACGAAATCTAAGGAAGTCTCTAGATTTTGCTCGCCTGAAGTAGAGTATATTGTGATAAATTGCAGGCCACACTACTTGCCTAGAGAGTTTTCAGCTATACTTTTCGTGGCTGTTTATTTACCAAAACAGACAGATGCTGGCACTAAGACCGCACTCAGTCAGCTGTATAAGGAAATAAGCAAACAGGAAACCACTCACCCAGAGGCGGCGCTCCTAGTGGCCGGAGACTTGAATGCAGGGAAACTTAAATCAGTTCTACCAAATTTCTATCAACATGTTAAATGTGCAACCAGAGGAAAAAAAATTCTAGATCACCTGTACTCCACACATAAAGACGCGTACAAAGCTCTCCCTCGCCCTCCATTTGGTAAATCTGACCACAATTATATCCTCCTGATTTCTGCTTACAAGCAAAAATTAAAGCAGGGGAAGGACCAGTGACTCGGTCTATAAAAAAGTGGTCAGATGAAGCAGATGCTAAACTACAAGACTGTTTTGCTATCACAGACTGGAACATGTTCCGGGATTCTTCCGATGGCATTGAGGAGTACACCACATCAGTCACTGGCTTTATCAATTAGTGCATCGAGGACGTCGTCCCCACAGTGACTGTACGTACATACCCCAACCAGAAGCCATGGATTACAGGCAGCATCCGCACTGAACTAAAGGGTAGAGCTGCCGCTTTCAAGGTGTGGGACTCTAACCCGGATGCTTACAAGAAATCCTGCTATGCCCTGCGACGAACCATCAAACAGGCAAAGCATCAATACAGGGCTAAGATTGAATCATACTACACCGGCTCCGACCGCCGTCTTATGTGGCAGGGCTTGCAAACTATTACAGACTACAAAGGGAAGCACAGCTGCGAGCTGCCCAGTGACACGAACCTACCAGACGAGCTAAATCACTTCTATGCTCGCTTCGAGGCAAGCAACACTAAGGCATGCATGAGAGCATCAGCTGTTCTGGACGACTGTGTGATCACGCTCTCCGTAGCCCACATGACTAAGACCTTTAAACAGGTCACAAGGCTGCGGGGCCAGACGGATTACCAGGACGTGTGCTGTGTCTTCACTGACATTTTCAACATGACCCTGAGTCTGCAATACCAACATGTTTCAAGCAGACCGCCATAGTCCCTGTGCCCAAGAACACAAAGGCAACCTGCCTAAATGACTACAGACCCGTAGCACTCGCGTCCGTAGCCATGAAGTGCTTTGAAAGGTTGGTAATGGCTCACATCAACACCATTATCCCAGAAACCCTAGACCCACTCCAATTCGCATACCGCCCAAACAGATCCACAGATGATGCAATCTCTATTGCACTCCACACTGCCCTTTCCCACCTGGACAAAAGGAACACTTATGTGAGAATGCTATTCATTGACTACAGCTCAGCGTTCAACACCATAGTACCCTCAAAGCTCATCACTAAGCTAAGGATCCTGGGACTAAACACCTCCCTCTGCAACTGGATCCTGGACTTCCTGACGAGCCGCCCCCAGGTGGTGAGGGTAGGTAGCAACACATCTGCCACGCTGATCCTCAACACTGGAGCTCCACAGGGGTGCATGCTCAGTCCCCTCCTGTACTCCCTGTTCACCCATGACTGCATGGCCAGGCACGACTCCAACACCATCATTAAGTTTGCAAACGACACAACAGTGGTAGGCCTGATCACAGACAACAACGAGACAGTCTATAGGGAGGAGGTCAGAGAGCTGGCCGAGTGGTGCCAGAATAACAACCTATCCCTCAACGTAGCCAAGACTAAGAAGATGATTGTGGACTACAGGAAAAGGAAGACCAAGCACGCCCCCATTCTCAGTGACGGGGCTGTAGTGGAGCAAGTTGAGAGCTTCAAGATCCTCGGTGTCCACATCAACAACAAACTAGAACGGTCCAAACACACCAAGACATTCATGAAGAGGGCACGACAAAGACTATTCACCCTCAGGAAACTAAAAAGATTTGGCATGGGTCCTGAGATCCTCAAAAGGTTCTACAGCTGTAACATCGAGAGCATCCTGACTGGTTGCATCACTGCCTGGTACGGCAATTGCTCGGCCTCTGATCGCAAGGCACTACAGAGGGTAGTGCGTACGGCCCAGTACATCACTGGGGCTAAGCTTCCTGCCATCCAGGAACTCTACACTAGGCAGTGTCAGAGGAAGGCCCTACATAAGACCCCAGCCACCCCAGTCATAGACTGTTCTCTCTACTACCGCATGGCAAGCGGTACCAGAGTGCCAAGTCTAGGACAAAAAGGCTTCTCAACAGTTTTTACCCCTAAGCCATAAGACTCCTGAACAGGTAATCAAATGGCTACCCGGACTATTTGCATTGTGTGCCCCCCCCCCCCCCCCCCCCTCCCAAACCCTCTCTTTATGCTGCTGCTACTCTCTGTTTATCATATATGCATCGGCACTTTAACTATACATAACCTAGCCCATCGGCACTTTAACTATACATAACCTAGCCAACTATAACCTAGCCCACGTTTAGCGGGCGGAGAGGGTATCACTTCTTTAGTGAATAAGAGTTCAAAGTTCATACCAAGTTGCCATACGTTTAAGCTCATGCTATATTCTGGCTGGTATAGTCGAAATTCATCCTTTCGGCGTGTTGACCGTCATCTTCCCATTGAAATTTGATGCTAATTTCGTTATGTTCTTGTCGTTCAACCAGAGATCACGCTGAGGTTGGCTTAGTTCTGTTGGGGATCTTTGTCCTTTCAACGTGGGGACCGCAAGTCCGCACGTCCTTGGAACAGGAAGTTTAATTTTCATCAACGGGTTTATATAGTGGAGAAAGAAGGTGTTTCATAGTTTACAACCAAAGTCTGTTCACTTGGGCAGGGCCTCTGAGTGAGCAGAGTTTCTCTATGACAAACCGTTCTCTCATTTAAATTAAGAAGCTAAAATTACATTTAATCTTTTCACAAATAGTTTCATATTTAAACATTTAAATTGCACAACAATTCCATGTGAATCTGATAACTACAATGTGTCGACTTTCCAAGATACAGTTTATGTCATCCTGTCATTAGTAATAATGTCTCAGATGCCTACTGATCTGACACCATATTCATTAAGTACCAACGCATATTTTCAACTGGTTGGATTACTGAAATAGGGTTCCGTTTCCCACCTTTTTATGTTCCCAGACTCTCAAAGGGATTTTCAATAGTCACATCGGTAGAGTAGAGAGGAAAAAGGGGAAAGGTGTTTATGGGGGTCATAAACCTCCCCCAACAGGCCAATGTCATGACAGTACCGACGGAAAATGGCTGTCTCCAGCTACACTATGGTCTTACCCTAGAGAGTTGCTGTTGAGGCTACAGTGTTATTTGGTGACGTGAAAATATTTAGTATTGTTTTATCTAAAAAGGATACGTTTTTTTATGTTTCACTATTTTTATGAAATTTACTGAGTAGGATGGTCCTTCCCTTTCTCCTCTAAGGAGCCTCCACTGGTATATGTTGAAACCAGTGCCAGGGGAAAGACACAAAGAGGGGATGAGAGCGGCTCTGCATATGGCCCAGCGTCCTAGAGGATGGTCCTCCCCTTGCTCCTCTGAGGAGCCTCCACTGGTATATGTTGAACCCAGTGCCAGGGGAAAGACACAAAGAGGGGTTGAGAACGGCTCTGCATATGGCCCAGTGTCCTAGAGGGATCATGTTACCACCTGCCCCTTGCCCACCTGCTCCCATTCAGAGCCAACCAAACCCTGTCCCCATGCTGGGCGCACTTCCTTACTAATACACTTAGTGACACACACACACACACAGTACGTCATTGTGTTTGGCACACAAACCAACATTTAAATCATTATGGGCACTGATGCGTGTCTCACACACACAGTGTGATCACATTTGTTCTGTCCCAAGAGATATGCATCAGGGTCCAACCAACAGCCGCTCCCTGCTGCCTTTTTTCTCCCCCTCAGACCAAGGCAGTTTATTGTGCACTCTACACTAGGATGGTTGCTGAAGTGAGTCTTCATCCCCGCATCAAAAGCTCCAACTTTAATGTTTCACTTGAAAGTTGGGGATCGCCCGTCCTCCTGTCCTCCCCTGGGTGACAGTAGTTTAGAGCAGTGAAGACTAAATTACTCTTTATAGGCCATGTCAGAGGGCATAATCCTGTCATAGTGATGCAAGTCCACACTGCAGACAAAAATCCACTATTTCACAAACATTCAGTATGTTCACACTGTATTTTGAAGTAGACTACAACTGGCAAGGCAGAGGAAATAGGTTTAAAAAAATGGGAGTCAGGCTCATTTCAAATTACAGCAGAAAAGAGAGCCCATTACAAATGTGTGCTGAGAGTATTGGGGCCAGAGAACTGAAAGCCCATGGGTCAGTGTTCTGAGGCAACATTCTTGCCCTTTACAGTGTATGTTAATGGAGCTGGGAGAGCAGCCTCACTGTCACTGCACTGCAGAACCTACTGTCCACCACAAAGCTGAAACTATGCTTCCTTACTCCCACGTGGATGACAAAGCTCACCTCCGAGGCCCTTCAGTCTATTGTAGTAGTCTGAATCTAAAAATATTTCCTTTGTTTTCCTTACAGTCGAGAGGCACGGATAGAATGAATCATCTCTGGGTACTGTAGATGCTGCTCAGTGCAGAGCAGCGAGAGGCTCAAGTAACACACAGGGAACAGGCAGTTGAGGCAGATGGAGGTGGCTCCCTGTGACAGGGGTCAGGGAGGTAGGACATGGTGGTGAGATGACTGAAGTGTGAATCCTGCCTGCCGTTAATGGAGGCATCCATCCATCCACCCCATCCATCCATCCATCCATCCCCATCCATCCACTCCATCCCCATCAGCTCCTCATCTGATCAACATCTCTCCTCCAGTTTCACTTTCAATAATTGTCCATTAGTATATGCTCAAATACCCATCTTAACTGACTTGCCTAGTTAAATAAAAGTATAATACATTTTAAAAAATCACAAAATAATCTATTATAAATTACCACTGTTTTGGTTATATGGGAACTTCCATTGCAGTACTGTACAGTAGAAACCATAGACACCATATGCTTTCTCTAACCTTACTTTTTCAGATTATTGAAGGAGACTTAACATTTTGTCCCCCTGGATGCTCTGTGCTGATCTGTTTGAGCAGTGGGTTATAAAAGAGGGCCCATTCACTGCCTCACCTCTCACTTATGAGCTTCTGAAAACCTGGAGACCCACAGACACAGGATAGACGTGTCAGTACACACTGTACTGGAGAGGTAGGCAGACTTTTAGTACACTGGCTCCACTGCACTTAGAAAGACACCTGGGGAGAGCAAACATCGGACGGATGCCACAGTGGTGAGTGATGGGTCTAACGTTGAGCAGAGAGCAGAAAGTAGGGTTGAAAAAAGGATAGGTGGCTAGAATGAAGGGATCAACAAACTATTATTTCAATGTATGTAATGCTATTGCAATTCAACTGAATCAGTTATCTGTAATAAGTGTGAAATATACTACATTTCAGACAACAACAGGTGGAGGCTCTCGGTATTAAAGTACAGATGGTAAAGTAGCTTGCTGTTCTAACTATTATTCATCATCTGCAACTGTTCTTACTCCACTCACACAAAGCATGTACATTATTTATTTCTACTGACTGCACTAAGAAAAACAAACCACTCCGTTTTCCTGTTTCCCCCCCCCCCCCCCTACGATTCCAAGAGATGTACGTGAGAGCAAGGAGCTCCTAAATTTAGCCCCATACAGCAATCACATACATCCTCATTTTCCTCCAACCCAGTGACGCTGCTCTTCGCATTCATCTGGAACTCTACACAGTACTATGATGCCATTGAAGGACTTTGTAACCAAGGCAACAAACAACAGGCACATAGAACGGTCAGATTAACTGATGAAGTGTGAAGTGGAAGCATTTTTTTATTTTCATTTAAGCCGGTATGGCTTATTGGTTTTAACTGTGACTATTCACTCCAAAGTAGACACAGTTCTTGCTGCCTGCAGCTCTCATTTTGTCAGCATGGTATCAACATGTGAAGTGTAAAAGCACTATGTACAGTACATTTTCTTTCAGCTGCATGTTTTTGTATCAGTGCAAATGGAGGGAAAGAAGTAAGAGGATTTCTCCTCAGACTATTGAGATGAACCCCAGGTATCGAAAATGTCCCAATACATCATCATAAGGCTAATACGAGAGGAACATTAACCCCTCACTCTGGGGTCTGCTCGCAGCACGTCACTGCCTCCTGTCAGAGAAGTGACAAACATCCTGAGCAGAGCAGATCTATCTCGCTCTCCATCGATTGGTCCAATGTTGACACGTAAATGTAGCGTGTCTGCAGGGCCTGTCATGCTACTTTAATGACAATTGATTTTTGCAATCCTTTACCTGGAAGACTTGCAGTCGGAGCGTAAAGAAATGCCTCATCATTGGTTGGATGGAGTCAAAATTAAATGGCTCCATTTGTTGACAGGTTTTCCCTCAAAAAACCTGATAAAGAGTGACAATATGCAAACATATTTATGTGATATCTCCTGGACAACCAGAGGATGTTCCCCTCAGATAAGAAGCAAACGTTCGTCATGCCATAAAAATTACATCAATGCTCTACTGTGGTGGATTGGGAAATAACTATATATTTTTTTTCCAAAAATGGAATTTCAAATGACATCAAGATTAATCGGAATCTACGGCAGAAGACCGAACCACACTGAGGCTCAGAATTGATTTGAAAAATGTAATCTTCAAATTACCTTCCTTTGCCTATTATCATGGAAAACTGTCACTCCTCTCGACTGCAGGAAGCCAACAAACATCACCAGTAGGTTTCTCAGAATCAATAATAATTCCATCCATTCATCATCCTGTTTATCTTTTCAGCCCCATAAATTCACACTACTGCTTTGAATGAGAACATTACATTCACAAGCTGAGCAGCAATAACTTTAAAATGGAGGCAGTACTGTCGACATGGGGCCCATTATTTCTGATGCACAGTGGAGAGGAGAGGATGAAGAAGGCAGTAACGTCACTGCTCCTCTTTGCATAAGCAACTCAGTGGAAGATGAACATGTCTATAGTGGCAGCATGAATCAATTCTGAGGTGAAATATTTATCAATTTCCATTTAGAATTCCCCTTTAAATTAGCTATTTGTGAATGCTAGCTGGGGTGACTTTTTGAAGCAACATTGCGCCACAAGTAACTCTTTCAGTAAAAAGGAGCTCTGAGGGAAGAAAAAGTCTGGTACTGCATCTTCCAATTCACTCATCTGCTCTCTTCATCTGTCCTCTATCCAATTGATGGAATCAATCTCTCTATAAAACAGAGGGATACCACCTCACTCCCTTTCACAAGGAGAATAAGTATTGGAGCTGAGAAAAGTGATTGCCATATTGTGACAGCGGTGATGTATCATCCTAGCTTTTCACCACATCTGTCTGAATCCATCCACAGCTTCTCTCCACCTGATAATACACATGGTGAACTGTGACCAAGGTGAACTGTGACCATGGTGAACTGTGACCATGGTGAACTGTGACCATGGTGAACTGTGACTGTGTGCCTCAGCCTAGATCTGCTTGGCCTTGAGTTGACTGATGCACTAACGCTGACAGACTTCAGTATCAGATAGCAGGATGTAGAGACAGAAAGAAAGGAAGGAAGTTACTGTTACATGCACCAGTGGAAAAGAGCATAGAAAAGGCATCAATGATGCAACACAGTAGCTGAGGACACTCTGTTCAGCCAACACTGCTCTAAACAACCAATACATTGAAATGGGAGTTCCATTGGTACTGAGCCCCAAAAGCTGTACAGTACTAGTAGTACTATAGTAATAGTATATTAAAATATATTTTATCAATGTAAACGAAGTCATTAAACACCCCTGGAATTGAAATAGTAATGACATAATAAAGGTCAAATTTCAGCTTTCCATTTCCCATTTCACTGTCTCTATACAGATGCAGCCTGGATGACAGCATACATCATGATGCTGTATGTGCTGTATGTGACCACTTACAGCCAGTGACATTTACTGATTAACTGGCAGACCGAGATTATATTTGTCATTATGTTCACTGAAGGCACTTCAAACCTAAAGCTCGCCACATGATCATCTAGGGCAGATCTCATCAGGGGCGGACTGGGACCAGAAATCAGCCCTGGCATTTCTAACACACCCTTTTTTCCCATGTGGCCCGAACACCGGACCATTTTTTTCTTCAAGGCCCCCACACTGGCCCATGTTTGTCCTCGAAGCCCCCACACCGGACATCCATCATCTCCAACTTCCTTATTGGGGGTTAAGGGTTAAGAAGGAAACAAGGCAAATATGTTGCTGCTCCCAACAGCCTATCTATTCAAATCAACGGAAGATAGGAGGACAAAGTAGCACCAATGATGAGAGTAATGGAACGTGACCCATCTCTAGGAGGCAGTTACACATTCAACAGCGGAAAGATTCTATTTGTTGTCAGGGCAGCCGATATATTTTTTTTATTTATTTATTTCACCTTTATTTAACCAGGTAGGCCAGTTGAGAACAAGTTCTCATTTACAACTGCGACCTGGCCAAGATAAAGCAAAGCAGTGTGACAAGTTACACATAAACAAACGTACAGTCAATAACACAATAGAAAAATCTATGTACAGTGTGTGCAAATGTAGAAGATTAGGGAGGTAAGGCAATAAATAGGCCATAGAGGCTAAATAATTCAAATTTAGCATTAATACTGGAGTGACAGATGTGCAGATGATGTGCAAGTAGAGATACAGGGGTGCAAAAGAGCAAAAAGATAAATAACAATAAGGGGATGAGGTAGTTGGGTGTGCTATTTACAGATTGACTGTGTCCAGGTACAGCTGCTCTGACAGCTGATGCTTAAAGTTAAAGAGGGAGATATAAGTCTCCAGCTTCAGTGATTTTTGCAATTCATTCCAGTCATTGGCAGCAGAGAACTGGAAGTAAAGGCGGCCAAAAGAAGTGTTGGCTTTGGGGATGACCAGTGAAATATACCTGCTGGAGCGCGTGCTACTGGTGGGTGATGCTATGGTGACCAGTGAGCTGAGATAAGGCGGGGCTTTACCTAGCAAAGATGGCCTGAAGCCAGTGGGTTTGGCGATGAATATGTAGCGAGAGCCAGCCAACGAGAGCATACAGGTCGCAGTGGTGGATAGTATATGGGGCTTTGATGACAAAACGGGTGGCACTGTGATAGACTGCATCCAATTTGCTGAGTAAAGTGTTGGAGGCTATTTTGTAAATTACATCGCCGAAGTCAAGGATCGGTAGGATAGTCAGTTTTACAAGGGTATGTTTGGCAGCTTGAGTGAAGGTGGCTTTGTTGCGAAATAGGAAGCTGATTCTAGATTTAATTTTGGATTGGAGATGCTTAATGTGAGTCTGGAAGGAGAGTTTACAGTCTAACCAGACACCTAGGTATTTGTAGTTGTGCACATATAGTGATGCTGGTTGGGCGGCCGGGTGCGGTCAGGAATCGGTTGAAGAGCATGCATTTGGTTTTACTAGCATTTAAAAGCAGTTGGAGGCCACAGAAGGAGTGTTGTATGGCATTGAAGCTCGTTTGGAGGTTTGTAAGCACAGTGTCCAAAAAAGAGCCAGATGTATACAGAATGGTGTCGTCTGCATAAAGGTGGATCAGAGAATCACCAGCAGCAGGAACGACATCATTGATATATACAGAGAAAAGAGTCGGCCAGAGAATTGAACCCTGTGGCATCCCCATAGACTGCCAGAGGTCTGGACAACAGGCCCTCCGATTTGACACACTGAACTCTATCTGAGAAGTAGTTGGTGAACCAGGCGAGGCAGTCATTTGAGAAACCAAGGCTATTGAGTCTGCCGATAAGAATGTGGTGATTGACAGAGTCGAAAGCCTTGGCCAAGTCGATGAAGACGGCTGCACAGTACTGTCTTTTATCGATGGTGGTTATGATATTGTTTAGGACCATGAGTGTGGCTGAGGTGAACCCATGACGAGCTCGGAAACCAGATTGCATAGTGGAGAAGGTACCGTGGGATTCAAAATGGTTGGTGATCTGTTTGTTAACTTGGCTTTCGAAGATTTTAGAAAGGCAGGGCAGGATGGATATAGGTCTATAACAGTTTGGGTCTAGAGCAGGGGTCGGCAACCCAAAATGTTGAAAGAGCCATATTGGACCAAAAAAACAAAAAACAAATCTGTCTGGAGCCGCAGAAAATTAAAAGCCTTATATAAGCCTTATAATGAAGGCAACACATGCTGTAAGTGTCTATATTGGCTATGTTAGCCTACTATCAAAATGATAAGTAGGCTACAAATACATAATGAGCGTTCATGATTAAATGTTTATTTTGCCTGCAGCGCATCCTGGAGAGAATGACGCACCACGTGACTACTCTGCTGTACGATGGTGCTTTAAGTTTAACTTCCATTATAATATTAATGTATTAGGTTTCGTTGCATTGATGAAATTATAGAAATACAATACAGAAATCAGATTTTTGATGTCATTTTTATTTTAGGATTCGAAAAAACAACAACAAAATGTGCAACGTGCATAATAGGCCTCCTGTAATTTCAGACCTCCCCATGGAAATAAAATGCTTTTCAATCCTCAATAATACCATACAATCCTCTTCTCTTTTCCCCATTATCTGGGCAACAGACAGAGTGCAATAAAACAGCAGCCTTTTGAAAAGGTAAAGTATATCAAATTTAAATAATACAGTTTAAGTTCGATTTCTGTGCATTATCCTCTTCTCTTTAGTTTTCTGCAAATGTGCAAGGGTAAAATGCAGCAGCACCCTCTTCTCTTTTGACACGCACAATACAATGCAGCCATCCTCGGACCTGAGCAACAAAACACAATAATATCCCTATGTGTCATTCCAAATATATACTGACAAAAATCAGAAATCACTTTATAAAAACAGCCACTTTGTTACTAAATATGCGCCTATGACAGGATTGTGTTCTTACCCGTTTAATGTGACTTCTGTTTTCGGACATCACTGGACAGCTTCTCAACATCGGGCATGTAAGATGTAACTTTAATCTTCACGCAGGACTGCAAGCTCTCATCTGTGAGGCGGGTGCGGTATTTGGATTTTATGTAGTTCATGTTTGAGAATATCTGCTCGCACAGGTATGTTGATCCAAAGATGGATAATACTCCAAATGCATATTTCTTCATGTTCCTATAACTGTCAGGAAGAATGGAAATGTCTTTCCACGTTACTCTTTTTGTTATTTGACAACTTCTCATTACAAAGCAAACATGCAGGCAATCCTTCCGCATTGGCAATGAAAGCAAATGATTCGGTCCAAGAACTGTGGAATCCTCTGTTCTCCTCAGCTATCTTTCTCTTTTTCCTTTTGGGATCCATGGCCCATGACACACCCGCCGGTTTGTTTGCAACAGCCACCTGTCTGGCGCTACGCCGAGCTGAAAGAAACGTGTCGCAGGCTATGACGTAAATCTTCGTTGACAGAAATGTTGAAATTAAATATTTATTATACACATTTTTACAGCATTGGATAATAAATTATATTAAAACAAAAAATATATTCACACCATCTTTTTCATTTTCATATTTTTGAAAAAGCTCCAGGGAGCCACTAGGGCGGCGCGGGTTGCCGACCCCCGGTCTAGAGGTGAAGAGGTGAAGAGGGGATGACCGTGGCAGCTTTCCAATCTTTGGGGATCTCAGATGATATGAAAGAGAAGTTGAACAGTCTAGTAATAGGGGTTGCAACAATTTCGGCGGATAATTTTAGAAAGAGAGGGTCCAGATTGTCTAGCCCAGCTGATTTGATATCGCGCTGTGCAGACTGGCAGGTATTGACCGAGCTGAGGCTGGCTGGTGTCCAAGTTAACGGTGAAGACTGCTAGCAGTGGCTAACTGACTACTAGCTAGTAGCTAGTTAGCTGGCTAACTGCTGATGGGTGTACCGGTTCTAAAGTATAAAAATAGCAGATTACCTTTGGTCAGTCAATAAGAGCAATGAAATGCAATGCATTATAATGGGGGCCATTAACTAATACTATTATACATCAACTTAGACATGGAGAGATGGATAACATTAAAGGGGAAAACAGAGTAAGAGACTATTTTACGTCTTCTATTACTATGGCAGAGGAAAAACAGTGTCGTTGTTATGCTTAGCTGTCACATATAGGAAAAAATATAAGACACGTTTGCTATAATAGAATAGAAAATATGTATAAAATGAGATTGAGGCTAATGACTTATGCAAAGTCAATATAACATTGTCAGACTGGAGAAGTTTAATATCTTTGATTCTACACATCAAAGGAAGAAACTATTCTCTCAATTCAAATATTGTTAGTGTGAACGAACTACAGTCTTATCTTATTATTCAAGTAGATCTAATACTTTCAAACTCTTGGGATGTTATCACTGCCTTCAATCATTAAACACTCTCATCTGTGGAAATATGAACCTTTCTCTCCACCCAAAAGCCTGCTATTCTCATTCTCACAACAGTCCCATCACTGACACTTCAATCTAATGAAAGAACACAGTGAAAAGTTTCACTGTACTCTAATGCAGTTGCCCTTGCCTCCCCACACTGACAATGTCTAAGCCAGAGCTCTCCAACCCTGTTCCTGGAGAGCTACCGTAATCTAGTTTAGCTGATTCTAATAATTAGCTGGTTGATAAACTGAATCAGGTTAGTTACAACCGGGGTTGGAGGAGAAACCTACAGGAGGGTAGCTCTCCAGGAACAGGGTTGGAGAGCCCTGGTCTAAGCTGTGTGTCAAGACATTTAATTAACCTTCAGTAGAGTGGAGGAGTGAATGGCCTTGCTAAAATCAGACAGGTAGTCAGGAAGCAACTCCATCCATTTGGGATTAAAACAAATCAGAGATGCTGTCAACCACAAACACCTCTGGAGGTGAGAGAACAATGTACAACGACATGACCAGTGGTGTAGTGCTATATTTTTTAGGTGAATGAGCTCAATATATTTTTTCAAAGTTTGTAACGACAGATGTAGCCATATCATTGTAGAAAATACAATTGCAATGTCTGCCTATGCCCACACACAGTAAAAAAAAAAGTCATATCCTCAAACACCAAGTTAGGCATAGGTTACCTAATTTCAAAATAGGCCATTACTGTCAATCGTGAATTATTATTCTTCACGTTTTACCTGTGAGCAAATTAGAGCAGATGGTGTTAACAAACTATTAGCCTTTATTGTATTTTGTTTCAATCAAAGCATATATTGTCACGTCCTGACCAGTAAAGAGGTCATTTTGTTATTGTAGTATGGTCAGGACGTGGCAGGGGTGTGTTTGTTTTGTGTTGTTGGGATTTCTGGGTACTGTTCTATGTCATGTTTGTATTTCTAGTTCTATTTCTATGTTCAGGGTTTTGGTTTGGCCTTCAATTGGAGGCAGCTGTTCTTCGTTGCCTCTAATTGGAGGCCATATTTAAGTAGGGGTTTTCAGCTTGTGTCTTGTGGGTGGTTGTCTCCGTGTATAGTCAGTGTACCTTACAGGACTGTTTTTGTCGTTGTTTTGTTTGGGTTTTGTTTCCTCTTAATAAATAAGAAGATGAGCATTCACATACCCGCTGTATTTTGGTCCACTCAATACGACGATTGTGACATATATCCTGCCTAGTGGCACGCTCTGTTGAGTTTTGCGCATGAGAAAAACAATCCTAACCATCCTAAAATCTCATTAGAAATGTAGTTTTTGGTGTAACAGTAACATTATAGGCCTACAATGCTATGTTATTATATTCGGTTCTGTAAAATGCAAATTAATAATTCTGTTATCTTGCGAGACATTGATTCAGCTTTGATCTAACTTTACTAAACAAGCACCATTGTGAGAAGTAATAATCTTATTTTTCTCTCCAATTTCATGGTATCCAATTGGTAGTTACAGTCTTGTCCCATCGCTGCAACTCCCGTACGGACTCGGGAGAGGCGAAGGTCGAGAGCCATGTGTCCTCAAACACGACCCAGCCAAGCCGCACTACTTCTTGACACAATGCCCACTTAACCCGGAAGCCAGCCGCACCAATGTGTCGGAGGAAACACCATACACCTGGCAACCCTGTCAGCGTGCATGCGCCCGGCCCGCTACAGGAGTCGCTAGAGCACAATGGGACAAGGACATCCCTGCCGGCTAAACCCTCCCCTAACCTGTACGACGCTGGTCCAATTGTGCGCCGCCCCATGGGTCTCCCGGTCGTGGCCAGTTGCGACAGAGCCTGGACTCAAACCAGGATCTCTAGTGGCACAGCGAGCACTGTGATGTAGTGCCTTAGACCATTGCGCCACTCGGGAGGCAAAGTAATAATCTTCTATTTGTAATAATAATAATAATAAGTGATGAGTAAGACTATTAGGCGTAGGCAACAGATCTTGATGATATGTCATTTTAAGCATTTGGAGTGCCCTTTGTGGTGCTGAAAGGACAGCTCCAGGATCGTTCAATGATGTCAAATAAGTTTTGTGGTGCTGAAGGATAGCTGTCATTCGACCAGTTCAGGAACAAACAATAATTTGCAGTTGGCTTATAGCCTAATAGTCTTACTGGTAAAACTATTTGTAGGCTATAGCTTAATGTAAATACAAATACATATAGCATAATATCATTGCACTGTTTGCGAGAAGAGTTTTATTGTGAGTAGGCATTTCATTGTATTTTGTAGCTTACATGCTATATCATAAATAAACTTGATTTGATTCGCTTCAACACATTGTTACAATTGTGTTTCGTGTAGGCTTACCCTGGCGTGACGTTTTGATAACCATGTAATGTCTCGCGGACAAGGTGACTTTTATCAATATATTCTGCTCTATTTACTCTCAGATTCGAAAATGCTAATTAGCATCAAAGTAGACATTGAATTTTGTCTCTTGTATAATCAATTTTGTACATTAGTTTATACTGCATTAAGCGTACATTTTAGTTAACTGTAATTTTGTTAGTTAAGTTCACCCCCTCCATCTTGTGCCGATATCAGATTGTCAGTTGGATAGGCTTTCGGCAAGTTTTTTTGTATGATTACTCTGATGTCCAAATTATTTCAAATCAACATTTCCTGATAAGATGTTGCATGTATTTGAAAATGTCTACATTGGTCAGTCCAAAAATTTATCAGTCCAAAATCGCTTATCAATTCTGTCAAGGAAATAATTTTATATATTTCCTATTACCAAGTCATTTCCAGTTTCTATGCCTTTTGTTTTCCATGTGGGACAATTTATCTTTGAATTCTGAAAAGCTGTTGTCACGTCCTGACCAGCAGATGGAGCTGTTGTAGTAGTTTTGGGGTCAGGACGTGGCAGTCTTGTGTGTGTGTGATTGTTCTGTGTTGGTCTTGTGACTCCTGATCAGGAACAGCTGGGGATCGTTGTTCCTGATTGGGAGTCATATATGTAGGAGTATGTTTGTCACTTGGTTTTGTGGGTAGTTGTTTTTGCACTGCGTTGGTGAGCCTGCAAAACTGTTTAGTGTTGTGGGTATCATTTATTGTTTTGTCAAGTGGATGCGTTACTCTTTTTTTGTTCATTAAAATATGAGTATCCACAACTCCGCTGCATTTTGGTCTTCCCTGCAACACAACGAAGGATTTTGTGACAGCTGTCCAAGGATTGTTCTATAGGGGTGTGTTTTTTGGGAGAATAGAAAAGGTCATCAACAGATATTATGGATAAATGTACGTCTTGTTTTTTATCGTATTGTATTATACTGAAATATGTTCTTGTATTTGTCAGTGTCTATTTTTAATAACCCCTGTTTGAATAATATGTATCAACACTGGTCAGACTTTTGCCATTCTCTTGCTTATGAGTTTTGTTATTTTATTGTTGCAATTTATAAAATGTACGGGTCTATAATCTGGTTTTAATATAAGTGAAATAATAGTTTGACACATGGAACGCGGAAGCACTGACTTGAGTGACGTATGTTGTCATTTGAGTAAATAGGGTTGCTACTTGGTTACAGAATGTAATAAAAAAGTACATGGGAAAGCCATCCATACCTGGTGATTTTCTCTACGCAAATGTTTTTAACGGTGTCTAGTATTTATTTTTGGGTGATTTCTATTTTTAGTCTTTTTTTTTTTTTTTTTTTGTCTGCCAATAGTTGCTTAAGGGTTATCGAGTCTAAGAAGGCTGTAGGATTAGTCCAACTATTATTTAATTCTGATTTTATATAGATTTTCATAAAAGCTTTTAAAATAGTTATTAATAGCGTTGTTGTTTCTAATTAAAGCATTTGTATCCTTATCTTTTAAAACTATAACTGGTTCGGGGCCTCCCGAGGGACGCAGCAGTCTAAGGCACTGCATCGCAGTGCTTGAGGCGTCACTACAGACCCGGGTTTGATCCCAGGCTGTGTCACAACCGGCCGTGACCGGGTGTCCCATAGGGTAGCGCACAATTGGCCCAGCGTCGTCCGGGTTAGGGGAGGGTTTGGCTGGGGGGGCTTTACTTGGCTCATTGCACTCTAGTGACTCCCTGTGTCGGGCCGGGTGCCTGTAGGCTGATTTCGGTCATCAGTTGAACAGTGTTTCCTCCGACACATTGGTGCAGCTGACTTCCGGGTTAAGTGGGCGGATGTTAAGGAGCGCGGTTTGGTGGGTCATGTTTCTGAGGGCGCATGGCTCGACCTTCGCCTCTCCCGAGCCCGTTGGGGAGTTGTAGCGATGAGACAAGATCGTAATTGGGGAGAAAAAGGGGATAATTTTTTTTTTAAAGAAGTATACCTGGTTTGGCATGTATTCGTTTTGTGAAGGCTGCGAGGTGTTTACCAGGTTTATTTGCCATTAAATACTACGCTTAATTTGAGTTTAACCTGTAGTTGTTGGCTCTCTTCAAAAGTAAAATATCATATTCCTGCTTATGTTCAGAAATTGTATTTTCTTCTTTACCTCCTTTACCATTTTAGTTTTGCCCTAGCACTACACAGCTGATTAAAATAATAGCTTGATGAGGTGGTTATTTGAATCCGCTATGTAGTGCTAGGGCAAAAACCAAAACGTGCACCCAGGGAGGGCCCCAGGACCGAGTTTGGGAAATTCTGCTCTATGACATTTAAAATGGTAAAGGTTGTTATTTTTTCATTTATGTATTTAATGCATTTTGGCTATTGAAGATGTGCTCCATATTCTGTCACTAAGTGTATTTTTTGTTAGTGTAATTACGCATGATACGGGAGACTGATCTGATATCACTATATCACAAAACAAAATTTACCCAGTATATTGTTAGTGCATTTTTGGAAATACAAATTCTTGCATACCTTTCCTTACATTGAGAAAAAAAGGAGTAGCCTTTTCTAGTTAGGAAAAGTAATCTCCAGGTGTCCTGTAAAATATTTGTAGAGATGACACTTTTCAGCCTCTTCGGAGGCTCCTTGAATGTGCCTTTTTTATTGTTATGTCTGTCTAACTTACCAAATGCGTGATTTAGGGGTGGGGGGGGGGTAATACAACAGTGGAGGCTCCTCAGAGGAGGAAGGGGAGGACCATCCTCCCCAGTGAAATTCCATAAAAATAAAAATAGTGAAACACTAAAACTATACAAAATATATTCATATGTCACAAAATAATTGATTTAAACACATGGTTTTGCAATGAAGGTCTATAGTAACTTCAACAGCACTCTCTGGGGTAGCACCATGGTGTAGCCGGGGGACAGCTAGCTTCAGTTTTCCTCTGGGTATATTGACTTCAATACAAAACCTAGGAGTCTCGTAGGCCTCATCCCCTTCCATAGACCTACATGGTAATTATGACCACTCCAGAGGACGACCTCCAACCAATCAAAGCTTTTGCAGTAGGAACTGACATGCTGTCCATCCAATCATAGGATTAGGATCAGAGAATAAACCTAATGTGTTGTATTGGGGTTGTGCCGCAGAGCATTATTGGGGGGGTTCTATGTGTTGAGAAACTTGCTGAAACTATTGGATATAGATTGAAAAGTGGTAGTTGAGCAGTTTTGGGATATTATTCAATTCAAATGAGTTTCTTCAAAATACAGGAGATGGAGGAATATTATAAATTGTTTTCCTGGTTTTAGAACTGTATTTTTGTGTCCAGTTAGTGCAATTTATTTCAATTTGCCTTGCTAACTTAAAATCAATTCAAATTGTATTTGTCACATGCGCCGAATACAACTGGTATAGACCTTACAGTGAAAAGCTTACTGAAAGGCCCTTAACCTGTTGGGGCTCGGGGGCAGTATTGAGAAATTTTGAAAAAAATATGTGCCCATTTTTAACTGCCTCCTACACCAACTCAGAAGCTAGGATATGCATATTATTAACACATTCGGATAGAAAACACTCTGAATTTTCTAAAACAGTTTGAATGGTGTCTGTAAGTATAACAAAACTCATATTGCAGGCAAAAACCTGTGAAAAATAGATAAAAAAAAAAATGTGAATTTTGTGACTGTACTATTTAGTGTCATTGTTTTATAGATACCATAGTGAGAAAGGATTCATTTCGCAACACCTACGGCTTCCACTAGATGTCAACGATCTTTATAAAGTTGTTTGAAGCGTCTATGATAAACAGAGAGCAAATTAGAATGCAGGGAAGTTGACATGTCATCACTTCATTTTTTTGCGCCTGCGCATAAATCTGAGAAGCGTGAGTTTGTCATTAATTGTTTATCAAGACAGGATAGGTTGTGTGAAAATATTACTGATGTTTAACGTTAAAAATGGACCAAAAGATTAATGCTAAACAAGGTTTGACATGTTTGAACGAACGTAAATAGATTATTTACTAGGTTTTTTTAGCTTTTCGGCGTGATTTTACAACCCCCCCACCACGTTTTGTGGGAGCATAATGAACGCTAACTGCTTGGTGTTATTTGGACATAAATTATGAACTTTGTCAAAAGAAACCACATTTGTTCCGGACCTGGGAAATCCTGGCAGTGCCTTCTGATGGAGATAATCAAAGGTAAGGGGATATTTACAATGTTATTATCGATATTAGATGATGCTAACTGTATAGCATAGCTTGTTGTTCTTAGCATAGCACCCCGTTTATTGCAAAATGTGATTTCCCAGTAAAGTTATTTTGAGATCTGGCCATTCGGTAGCAATTACGAGATGATAATATATTATTCTTTGAATGACAATATTATAATTTACCAATGTTTTCGAATAGTAATTTTGTTATGTTCACCGGAAGCATTTCAGAGAAGAAAAAAATCTGAATTTCACGCTACTGTAAAATGCTGTTTTTGGATATAAATATGAACTTGATGGAACAAAAAATGCATGTATTGTATAACATAATGTCCTAGGAGTGTCATCTGATGGAGATTGACAAAGGTTAGTGCATAATTCTAGCTGGTTTCTGCTTTTGGTGACGCCTGACCTTGAATTGAAAATGGATGTTTGTACTTTTGTGGCTATGTACTGTCCTAACATAATCTAACTTTATGCTTTTGCCGTAAAGCCTCTTTGAAAATCGAACAATGTGGTTAGATTAAGGAGATGTTTATCTTTTAAATTGTGTAAAATAGTTGATTGTTTGAGAAATTGAAATTATTAGATTTTTGATGTTTTGAATTTCCAGCCTTGTTAGCAATCCCGACTCGGGGTTCATTGCTAACCTGTAGCCCCAACAGCCCCAATAATGCAGTTTTAAGTAAAAAAAAAGTGTTAAAGTATTTACAAAAATAAACAGAAATAAATAAATAAATAAAAATTTAATATGGGGGTGGGGACAATGCAAATAGTACAGGTAGGCATTTGATTTGCTGGTCAGGAGTGTTATGGCTTGGGGGGTCGAAGCTGTTAAGAAGCCTTTTGGACCTAGACTTGGTGCTCCAGTAATTCTTGCCGTGCGGTAGCCTTCCTCTGACACTGCCTAGCATAGAGGTCCTGGATGGCAGGAAGCTTGGCCCCAGTGATGTACTGGTCTGTACGCACTACCCTCTGTAGTGCCTTGCGGTCGGAGACCGAGCAGTTGCCATACCAGGCAGTGATGCAACCAGTCAGGATGCTCTTGATGGTGCAGCTGTAGAACTTTTTGAGGATCTGAGGACCAATGCAAAATCTTTTCAGTCTCCTGAGGGGAATAGGCGTTGTCGTGCCCTCTTCATGACTGTCTTGGTGTGTTTGGACCATGATAATTTATTGGTGATGTTGACACCAAGGAACTTAAAGCTCTCAAGCTGCTCCACTACAGCCCTGTTGATGAGAATGGGGACGTGCTCGGTCAACCTTTTCCTGTAGTCCACAATCATCTCCTTTGACTTGATCACATTGAAGGAGAGGTTGTTATCCTGGCACCACACTGCCAGGTCTCTGACCTCCTCCTTACAGGCTATCTCATCGTTGTTGGTGATCAGGCCTACCACTGTTGTGTCATCGGCAAAGTTAATGATGGTGTTGCAGTCGTGCTTGGTCATGCAGTCATGGGTGAACAGGGAGGACAGGGGGGGACTGAGCACACACCCCTGAGGGGCCCCCATGTTGAGGATCAGCGTGGCAGATGTGTTGTTACCTACCCTTACCACCTGGGGGCAGCCCGTCAGGAAGTCCAGGATCCAGTTGCATAGGGAGGTGTTTAGTCCCAGGGTCCATAGCTTAGTGATGAACTTTGAGGGCGCTATGGTGTTGAACGCTGCGCTGTAGTCAATGAATAGCATTCTCACGTAGGTGTTCCTTTCTTCCAGGTGGGAAAGCGCAGTATGGAGTGCAATAGAGACTGCATCATCTGTGAATCTGTTGGGGCAGTATGCAAACTAGAGTGGTTCTAGGGTTTCTGGGATAATGGTGTTGATGTGAGACTTTCAAAGCACTTCATGGCTGCAGACGTAAGTGCTACGGGTCGATAGTCATTTAGGCAGGTTACCTTGGTGTTCTTGGGCACAGGGACTATGGTGGACTGCTTGAAACATGTTGGTATTACAGACTGAAAATGTCATAGAAGACACTTGCCAGTTGGTCAGTGCATGCTCTGAGTACACGTCCTGGTAATCCGTCTTGCCCTGCGGCATTGTGAATGTTAACCTGTTTAAAGGTCTTACTCACATCGGCTACGGAGAGCGTGATCACTCAGTCGTCCGAAACAGCTGATGCTCTCATGCATGCTTCAGTGTTGCTTGCCTCGAAGCGAGCATAGAAGTTAATTATCTCATCTGGTAGGCTCGTGTCACTGGGCAGCTCGCGGCTGTGCTTCCCTTTGTAGTCCGTAATAGTTTGCAAACCCTTCCACATCCAACGAGCGTTGAAGCCGGTGTAGTACGATTCAATCTTAGTCCTGTATTGATGCTTTTCCTGTTTGATGGTTCGTCGGAAGGCATAGCAGGATTTCTTATAAGCGTCCGGGTTAGAGTCCCGCTCCTTGAAAGCGGCAGCTCTACCCTGTAGCTCAGTGCGGATGTTGCCTGTAATCCATGGCTTCTGGTTGGGGTATGTACGTACAGTCACTGTGGGGATGACGTTATCGATGCATTTTTTTTATTAAGCCGGTGACTGATGTGGTGTACTCCTCAATGCCAACGGAAGAATCCTGGAACATATTCCAGTCTGTGCTAGCAAAACTGTCCTGTAGCTTAGCATCTGTATCAGCTGACCTCTTCCTTATTGAGTGAGTCACTGGTACTTCCTGCTTTAGTTTTTGCTTGTAAGCAGGAATCAGGAGGATAGAGTTATGGTCAGATTTGCCAAATGAAGGGCGAGCGAGAGCTTTGTACGCGTCTCTGTATGTGGAGTAAAGGTGGTCTGAAGTTTTTTTTCCTGTGGTTGAACATTTAACATGCTGGTAGAAATTAGGTAAAATGGATTTCAAGTTTCCCTGCATTAAAGTCCCCGGCCACTAGGAGCGCCGCCTCTGGATGAGCATTTTCTTGTTTGCTTATGGCCTCATACAGCTCTTTGAGTGCCGTCTTAGTGCCAGCATCAGTTTGTGGTGGTAAATAGACATCTACGAAAAATATAGATGAAAACTGTCTTGGTAAATAGTGTGGTCTACAGCTTATCATTAGCAAGTAGCAAGTAGCTAGCTAGCTACCAGCTCGAGTGTGCAGTTTTTGCTGCCGCAAATTGTGTTGACTTTTTTTTGAAGAACCCCATTTATTCTCTGGGGTACATGGAAAAGGTGTGAATTAAAACCAATGGTCGACCTCTAACTGAGATCAGTTTCATGAAGAAGGATGATAAGGTGAGGGCGTTCAATACCAATTGGTATCAAAAAGGGAGCCTGTATTGCTGGCCTTGCCTGCTTTTTGGACAGTCTGAGCCTTGGGCAAAAGAGGGGTACAGTGTCCTGAAGAACATCGATTGTACAGCTGAACGGCCAAACAAAAGCAGGGAGCATATAAATGCCCACATCAGATTCAAGCTTCTAGGAAAAAGCTGATCATGACGAAAGTCTGCGTATTCAACCTGCGCAGCACAACAAGAAAATAAGAAGAAACAGGGATGTTCTCAATCGGCTTATGAACACCACTGCATTTTTGGGAATGTAATAATTGGCTTTTAGAGGACAAGACAAGAGGGAAAGTTCCACTAACAAGTGCAACTACAAGGAGCTTGTAGCGGTAATTGCACGTTACAATGCTTTACTTGCTGAACATATGGAACTTTCTACTGTATTTTCTGGGATGTCGAAATCAATTCAGAATGATTTGATAGCTTCCATCGCATCATCCATTAAAAGGTAGATTAAAGAGAGAGGTTGGCACAGCACATTTTATCGCACTCGCTCAAGTAGGCTTCCACTTCCCTTCTGTATTTATGTAGCAAAGATGATAACATATAATCACTCCGGACAGACACAAGAAAAAAACTCATCACATAAATGTTACAGCAGGCCTCCCGAGTCGCGCAGTGGTCTAAGGCACTGCATTGCTGTGCTAACTGCTGCCACTGGAGATTCTGGGTTCGAGTCCAGGCTCTGTCGCAGCCGGCCGTGACCTGGAGACCCATGGTGCGGTGCACCATTGGCCCAGCGTCGCCCGGGTCAGGGGAGGGTTTGGCCTGCAGGGATGGCCTTGTCCCATTGCTCACTAGTGACTCCTGTGGCAGACTGTGCACGCTGACACAGTTGCCAGGTATACGGTGTTTCCTCCGACACATTGGTGCGTCTGGCTTCCGGGTTAAGTGGGCATTGTGTCAAGAAGCAGTGCGGCTTGGTTGGATTGTGTTTCGGAAGACGCACGACTCTCGACCTACGCCTCTCCCGAGTCTGTATGGGAGTTGCAGCGAAGAGACAAGACTGTATCTACCAATTGGATACCATAAAATTGGGGAGAAAACTTGAACATTATAAAATAAATAAATGTTGCAGCAGCCTAGGCTACACCTAAACATTAGAGATCTGACATGCTGTATGGGATGAATACGAGACAATCTTTCAGTCTGATCAACTGTAGGCTCCTAATAAGAGCAGACGCATACAGCCTATGCACCCTGTCCATCTGGTCAGGGTAACTCATTGATAATGTTATGTATTTACAGTCCATTTGTGGGTCAGGAAAAAATGTGAATGTGATCAAATTTGGTTTATATAAAATATTGGGCTGGCTAGGCTGCCTATACGCTTTCAATCGAAAATTATTAACTGGAATGAATCATTCAACATAATAGTGATGACAGATTTTGTTTCATTTTCTATAAGGCCTACAGTTGCATAGGCCTGCATGATGCAAACATGCATAAATCAAGCTCAGCCCTGTGAGTTCTATTGTCTATCAGTTGTCTCTGTGTCTGGGTAGAGGAAATCCCCCTCCTAATCTAGTCTAAATATAATTCATATGAACAAGTATAAGGCCTGCTGCAGTTTGACAGGGTTTTCATCCCCCCCAGGGCCAGGGGTTTTTCCATGTTTTAAAAACCATGTGACCTGATTAGGAAAAACTGGTCCCATCATAGCTACCTTTTAACAACAGATAAATCACTGTCATACCTTATAGGGTCCAGAGTTTTCATGGTTAGATTAACAGATAAGGAAAAACTCCGGGCCCCAAGGGATAAAAATTGCCCCACAACTCTGGGACCTATGGTGTCACCAGTCTGCTTGCAGTTTTCAGTTATTGTCAGGTATGTGGATGATCAGGGCTTTATTCAGGAATGTTTATTGGGCGAGATGCGCTGTCTGTGTTTAACTTCATGGAGAAACTTGTTGTTCAAACCTACAATGCTGTATTGGAATGCATCTTCTATTTGTATATCCTGTTAGGGCTAGGGGGCAGCATTGACACGGCTGGATAAAAAACATACCCGATTTAAGGATAGCAGTGGCTGTTACGTAGGTGGGACGAATTCGTCCCGCCTAGCCTAGAGAGGATATACACCTAAGTCCCCTCATGTTCCTTGATTAAGAGGTGATGACAGCTCCACTCCACTACTGTACCATTGTCAACTCTCTCCTGACATGAACTGAAGCCACGTCTCATGTGCCCGCTCATCCACTGGCACATTGAATGTTTCCTCTCCAAGCACAGTGAGTAACCCTATCAATTTTCTATCATTACTGTATGTAGAGTCAATCACATACACAATCACATTATTACACATGAATGATTTTACTCCTTGCTTGGACTAACTCATTTTTAGGTATTTTGTCTAACTGTTACTGTTTTTTTGTCTTCCCAGTCAAATCCTGTCCTGCACTGAAGTCAAGCCTCTGAACACCTCAACTCATGCCTCAACTCATGCCTCATAACCTCATTCATTCACGTGATTCCTTCCCAAAACAGTGTAAATTGCCCTCTCATGCCCATTCCCCATAATATTGTACTATAAATGTCTTTATTAACCTGTTGGGGCTAGGGGGCAGTATTTGCACGGCTGGATAAAAAAATGTACCCGATTTAATCTGGTTACTAATCCTACCCAGTAACTAGAATATGCATATACTTCTTATATATGGATAGAAAACACTCTAAAGTTTCTAAAACTGTTTGAATGGTGTCTGTGAGTATAACAGAACTCATTTGGCAGGCAAAACCCTGAGACATTTTCTGACAGGAAGTGGATACCTGATGTGTTGTATTACCTTTAAACCTATGCCATTGAAAAACACAGGGGCTGAGGAATATTTTGGCACTTCCTATTGCTTCCACTAGATGTCACCAGCCTTTACAAAGTGTTTTGAGTCTTCTGGAGGGAGATCTGACCGAACAAGAGCCATGGAACGATGATGGCCCATTAGACACCTGGCGCGCGAGTTCATGTTGGGTACCCTCGTTCCAATACGTTATAAAAGAGAATGCATTCGTCCACCTTCAATATTATTCATGTTCTGGTTTAAAAAGGCCCTAATGATTTATGCTATACAACGTTTGACATGTTTGAACGAACGTAAATATATTTTTTCCCCTCGTTCATGAAGTGAAGTCCGGCGGGCTTAGATCATGTGCTAACAAGACGGAGATTTTTGGACATAAATGATGAGCTTTTTTGAACAAAACTACATTCGTTATGGACCTGTGATACCTGGAAGTGACATCTGATGAAGAGAATCAAAGGTAATGGATTATTTACATAGTATTTTCGATTTTAGATCTCCCCAACATGACGGCTAGTCTGTATCGCAACGCGTATTTTTCTGGGCGCAGTGCTCAGATTATTGCAAAGTGTGATTTCCCAGTAAGGTTATTTTTAAATCTGGCAAGTTGATTGCGTTCAAGAGATGTAAATCTATAATTCTTTAAATGACAATATAATATTTTACCAATGTTTTCTAATTTTAATTATTTAATTTGTGGTGCTGACTTGACTGCCGGTTATTGGAGGGAAACGATTTCCTCAACATCAATGCCATAGTAAAACGCTGTTTTTGGATATAAATATGAACTTGATAGAACTAAAAATGCATGCATTGTCTAACATAATGTCCTAGGAGTGTCATCTGATGGAGATTGTAAAAGGTTAGTGCCCTGATCATCCACAGGTTAAAAGCTATTTTAAAATCGGACATATCGAGTGCATAGAGGAGTAATGTATCTATAATTCTTAAAATAATTGTTATGCTTTTTGTGAACGTTTATCGTGAGTAATTTAGCAAACTGTTAGTAAATTCCCCGGAAGTTTGCGGGGGGTATGCTTTTTCTGAACGTCACATGCTAATGTAAAAAGCTGTTTTTTGATATAAATATGAACTTGATTGAACAGACATGCATGTATTGTATAACATAATGTCCTAGGTGTGTCATCTGATGAAGATCATAAAAGGTTAGTGCTGCATTTAGCTGTGTTTTGGGTATTTGTGATGCATGCTAGTTGCTTGGAAATGGCTGTGTGTTTTTTTGTGTCTATGTACTCTCCTAACATAATCTAATGTTTTGCTTTCGCTGTAAAGCCTTTTGGAAATCGGACAACGTGGTTCGATTCAGGAGAAGTGTATCTGTTGCCCTGCCCCAGCTTTTCACGGTGCCCTCTGAATGCCAAATTTCATGATGCAAATGTGAGAGTTACATTAACTATGCGCTCCAACACCTGTCACCAGAAATGTGTTGCGTTACACACGCCTCTTTCCATTTCTACATCAATAGTGCCATTGAGCTTCCATTGCACATACAGTCGTGGCCAAAAGTTGAGAATGGCACAAATATTAATTTCCACAAAGTTTGCTACTTCAGTGTCTTTAGATATTTTTGTCATATGTTACTATGGAATACTGAAGTATAATTACAAGCATTTCATAAGTGTCAAAGGCTTTCTTGACAATTACATGAAGTTGATGCAAAGAGTCAATATTTGCAGTGTTGACCCTTCTTTTTCAAGACCTCTGCAATCCGCCTTGGCATGCTGTCAATTAACTTCTGGGCCACATCCTGACTGATGGCAGCCCATTCTTGCATAATCAATGCTTGGAGATTGTCAGAATTTGTGGGTTTTTGTTTGTCCACAAGTTCTCAATTGGATTCTTGGTCGTGGGAGTTTCCTGGCCATGGACCCAAAATATCGATGTTCTGTTCCCTGAGCCACTTAGTTATCACTTTTGCCTTATGGCAAGGTGTTCCATCATGCTGGAAAAGGCATTGTTCATCACCAAACTGTTCCTGGATGGTTAGGAGAAGTTGCTCTAGGATGTGTTGGTACCATTCTTTATTCATGGCTGTGTTCTTAGCCAAAATTGTGAGTGAGCCCACTCCCTTGGCTGAGAAGCAACCCCACACATGAATGGTCTCAGGATGCTTTACTGTTGGCATGACACAGGACTGATGGTACCGCTCACCTTGTCTTCTCCGGACAAGCTTTTTTCCGGATGCCCCAAACAATCAGAAAGGGGATTCATCAGAGAAAATGACATAACCCCAGTCCTCAGCAGTCCAATCCCTGTACCTTATGCAGAATATCAGTTTGTCCCTGATGTTTTTCCTGGAGAGAAATGGGTTCTTTGCTGCCCTTCTTGACACCAGGCCATCCTCCAAAGGTCTTTGCCTCACTGTGCGTGCAGATGCACTCAAACCTGCCTGCTGCCATTCCTGAGCAAGCTCTGTACTGGTGGTGCCCCGATCCCGCAGCTGAATCAACTTTAGGAGACGGCCCTGGCGCTTGCTGGACCTTCTTGGGTGCCCTGAAGCCTTCATCACAACAATTGAATCGCTCTCCTTGAAGTTCTTGATGATCCGATAAATTGTTGATTTAGGTGCAATCTTACTGGCAGCAATATCCTTGCCTGTGAAGCCCTTTTTGTTCAAAGCAATGATGACGGCACGTGTTTCCTTGCAGGTAACCATGATTGACAGAGGAAGAACAATGATTCCAAGCACCTCCCTCCTTTTGAAGCTTCCGGTCTGTTATTCGAACTCAATCAGCATGACAGAGTGATCTCCAGGTTTGTCCTTGTCAACACTCACACCTGTGTTAACGAGAGAATTGCTGACATGATGTACACTGGTCCTTTTGTGGCAAAATGTTTTTGGGGGATTCATTTCATTTGCATGGCAAAGAGGGACTTTGCAATTAATTGCAATTCATCTGATCACTCTTCATAACATTCTGGAGTGTATGCAAATTGCCATAATACAAACTGAGGCAGCAGACTTTGTGAAAATTTATATTTGTGTCATTCTCAAAACCTTTGGCCATGACTGTATACCAAACAGGCACCCATGTGAATCTGGGATGTCTCATGACATGCTATTTTGAATGTTAGATGGTGCCAATCTCTCACTCCATTCACCCACGCATCAGAGAAGAAAGGGGCACTCCGATCTCTAAACAGCCAGCAAGGCTCACAATACGCGCAATCTAGCTTGGCTGAATAACATAGCCATGTACGTGGTAATTTGATTCCAGCCTTGGTTGTAGTGGTGTAATACGACTCGGAAAAACACCGCCATCTCTTGGGAATGGGCCAGTAGGCTTACACGAGCCTAATGCAATAACGTGCCGTTTAACTTTAGCATCCACATTTGTTGCATAATGCTCCCTGTCAGCTGGATAGGTAAAAAGGCAGGGGAGCAAAGTGAGGCTAGAATCGTGGTGGCTGAGGAAACAGGCCACCACGATTCTAGCCTCACTTTGCTCCCCTTCCTCCCCGCCCGGCCTGGGGATAGATTGTCTAGCCTGGCTTGTGCTCAGGGTCGTATCCGCCGATACCTGACAACCTGTATCCTCCTCTGTCAAAGTTGCTTCTTCTGGCACGATGGAACAGCTTGGCCTTGGCTCACTTGACCCGCTAAAAGCTGCTGCTGGCGATGATAAACCTACATCCTCTTCTGGTCCCGCTACATTGCTTGTGCTAGCAATGGCTGCACATGAACTGCATTTGAAAAGGGAATCTAATTTAACTAAGTTTGATACCTCCTTTGCTTTCTCATTTTTGGCCTTACTCTTTTGGCCTCCACTTTTGTGTTGATACATTGTTGATTTTTAAATCCATAATTTTCTGTTCTCGACTTTCTCTCTTTCTCTCTTTTTTTCAGCCATTGTCTCTTGATAGCTAGCTCAACTGTTGCTTAAAACGACGACAGAAACAACAATGCTTTGGAGAGTATTTGCACAATGAATCCCAGAATGCATTTCATTATTTTAACATGGTATTGAAACTATTGAATAATATGATTTATTTAGCTAATTAAATTTGATTTATTGTCATCAATAAAGTAAAATATCATGCTGACTTATGTAGTGGCAAAAAAACATTTTGTTGGTGAAACCATCAGTGGGATCATTTATCATATACCTTACGTTAAAGAAAGATCTTCTCATGAAATTGTAGACATGATGGACCTGTGATAACAATTAATACTTGGGCATGGTGGGGTGGTATTCAAATTACATAGGCGGCCGGTGGCTCTGCAGATCCGGGCCATCACTGGGCCCATGTGCGTCCCGGGCCCTAGTGCGACCGCACCGGCTGAAGCTACGCCACTGGCTGAGAGGGTCACCAAAACTAATAGGTATTTTGGTTTCAGTGCATTTTCTTAAAAAAAATGATATAGCCTATCAATGTGTAGGCATACTGTGTAATACAATCTATAATTAAATAAAGGTTAAATAAAAAAATGCAAATGATTTTTCACTAAAATGTGAATGTGTTTTTACAGAACATACAACTATGCCGACAGCCATCTGTGGACAAAGGGCGGGACAACGGGCCGCAACGAAAAAATGCATGGTTGCCAAGAAAGCGATTAGTTTTGCTAGATTCTTAAAATGTGTACGCAGAATTTGTGTGTTTTAATTCTTAATTGATCTACCATTTCTATCATAGGCCACTGTAATCGATGGGGGCTCAGGGCGGTACCATTCTGCTCATCTGATGAAGGTGCACATGGATCAGATTCAAACTTTGAAGACCGAGATCGAGTCATTGAAGCCAGACCAGCAGAAAGAGAAACATTTTCTGAGGGCAGAGATAGGGGCGACAGCTGATGCATTGGTCCAGAGCCAGGAGGCATTGGCGGAGAGTCAGGCGGACAATGACACATTGAAGAGGGCGAGGAATGAGATGGAGTCACAGTCCATGCCAGGCACACCTGTGAGCTCTGGAACTCCACCTCCGACAGGCAGAGTCAACGTACATGACGGGTTCATCAGCTCGTCAGTTCACCCTGACATTTCCATTCCTCTTCTGACAACAGAACTTGACCAACTGCTCACCAGGCACAGCAAGGGCCGCCCGGACTGGTATGCTGTTCTGCTATTCCAAGGAGATGTAACAGAAGAGAGATACCACGAGTGGGCACAGGATACCAACTGGGATGGATCCCGAGGCAAATGTGGCTTACCAGTGAACCTCCGGGTGTTCATCATTAATACTGTGTCTCAGAAGTTTATGTCCATGACTGATGCAACCCGAAAAAGCATTAAAGACAGAGTTAATGAGTACTTGAGGTCACGGAGAAAGTCTGGACATGGCCTGCTCTCACTTATGTAAGGAATTTGGCACTTTCCCATGTATACTACAGTATGTACTGTAGGCTATGTTAACTTATAAGACTGCACAGTAGCCTAATTAACAAATGCAGGTGGCTTATATCTTCAAAATGTTTTAAATGCTTTATTATCCAAATGTAAAAACATATACTGTACAGTACTGTACATCTTCATCAGCTTCTTTATGCTTCGTTAATAAAATAATGATAAAAATAGTCTTTCAAAATGCAGATGTTTATTTTGTTATGGATCCATAACAAATTACTATGGGAATAAATATCAGTGAATTACAGAAATATTGGAACAGAATTATCTAATGAAGGTAAACAAATGGTTGCTTACTGGAAAATACTCTATCAAACACACACGGTCACGTTGTACAGCACCATTTTGGCTATTAGCAGGTAGCTGGAAAATTCTACCGTCAAATGTATTCTTTTGTTAGGTTGGCTGTATCACAACCGACCGTGATTGGTTGCAATTTCAGTATAATCCACCAGAAAAGACAAAACAAATAATACAACAAAAACTATTATTATTATTATCTATCACATCCGACCGTGATTGGGAGTCCCATAGGGCGGCGCACAATTGGCCCAATGTTTCTCTCCCTCTAAAAACAGAAATAAATGTTTTGGCCTTTACAAATAATATTTTGGCCTTTATTTAGATTACAATTGCTCGCTTTATTTTTTTTAAACGAAATAACCTCCAAAATATCATTATATATTATCAAGTTGATGGCACCGTCATATAGCCGGCACCTACATAAAGCTGAGTGACTCACTCATTGATGGCTTCGGATCAAAATAAATAAGTACCAACATTCTTTCTGATGGTCTTTAATAAATACATGTTTTGTTATCCTGACACTTTTATGCAGGGTTAAACGAATATGTGGCCACCAGTCAGATTTTGACAGCAATGCTAAAAAAATGACAGATACATTCAAAATGAGAGGCTACAAGGACAAAACTCTTGATGATGCAATGATGAAAATTTCTCAAAAACCAAGAGAGGAATTACTAAAAACTCAAATAAAGAAGAAAAATAACAATGCAACCGTCTTTTGCACTAAGTACACTAAGGGTTGGGAGAAAATGAAAGCAATCCTGAAAAAGCACTGGCATATTCTGCAATCAGACAAAAAAAAAATCGCACACCTCTTCAACGAGGTGGTGGTCTATAAGCGTGGTCGCAATATTGGAGATAGTTTGGTGAGATCTGACATGCCCCCTGAGCCTACTCAGACACTCTTGACACCTATCCCAAATGGTAACTACAAATGTGGCTCATGTGCACACTGCAATAGCACTATAAAAACGTCTTTCTTCAGACACCCACATACAGGTCGAAAGATCCCTGTTACGGGTATCATCTCATGCAAGACCAAGGGAGTAATCTATCTCATCACCTGTTCATGTGGAAAAGCCTACGTAGGACAAACGAAAAGACAATTAAAACAACACATAGCTGAACACCGCAGCTCAATCAGGTGAAAGAACATTGACTATCCAATAACAGCTCACTTTGTTGAAGCTAACCATCCCATCTCCTCCCTCAAATACACAGGCATTGAGCATGTTGCTCTACCAAGGAGAGGAGGTAACATCGAGATCCTACTGCTACAAAGGGAGGCTTCCTGGATATCCTATCTAAAAACACTGACCCCTGGTGGTCTGAATATTAACTTTGATCTCAGACCCTTATGAACACATTTTTCCTTTATGAACAAGTCTTATAAATTGAAAAATTATTTTTACTGCTTATTAGCGTACACCTAATATGTTCCCCCTGTTGATGATGCTCATTATATATTAAGGTTGAACCAAAAGATTACATGTAACAAAAATTAAATGAAATACGAAATGATGTGAAATTGAATGAAACAATAATGTATGTTGATGCTAATATGATGTACAATATTCCATTATGTTTCTATATGATAACAATAGCGTAATATATTTAATATGCCATATACTATTTTTTAACAGTTTCACAAATTAATTTTAATTAACTTAATCATTATGACACACCCCTCACTACTGTCATTGGTTACACTAATTGCACTGTTTGTCTACATAACCTGGTTCAAGTATTCATGACATTACCCTGAGGAAGACACAGTGATGCCGAAACGTTGGTAAATACCCATTAAATTGCTGGGAGTTCATACATGGAGTGTGTGACTTTCTTTATTTTGACAGGTTATCCTGACATGGACACCATGTACAGTATTATAATAGCCCTCCTGATTGGCGCAGCGGTCTAAGACACTGCGTCACAGTGCAAAATGCATTGCTACAGATGCAGGTTCGATACCTGTGCCGGGAGGTTGATATGTAATTATTGTCAGTCACGTCATTGGATTTATTTTTTCCCGATATACTGTGGGTCTACCGTAGGCGACATGAGTCTCACTAGTGTTGAGTAATGTGCTGTTAAAAGTTGTGTAGGTCTTATTTATTTAAAGAGCAGCTCTAGACCCCAGGTGGTCAACTATTTTAGCACCGTTTTGTTAAAAAGTAAAAAACACATGAAATAACACACCCAGAGTGTAACGTGGGTCGTCTAAAGGGGACCAAGAAGCAGCGTGTTGAGTGCTCATATTTCCTTTTATTAATGAAACACTTAACAAAAACAACAAAACGACCACCAACAGTTCCGTCAGGTAACACATACAAAACGGAAAACAACTACCCACAAAAAGCCAGGAAGAAAAACCCCTACTTAAATATGATCTCCAATCAGAGGCAACGAGGACCAGCTGCCTCCAATTGGAGATCAACCCCAAAAATAGCAACATAGAAATAGAAAACCTAGAACACAAACATAGAAATAGAAAACATAGAAAAACACACCAAAAAAACTGTCACGCCCTGACCTACTCTACTATAGAAAATGACACCTTACTAGGGTCAGGACGTGACAGTACCCCCCCAAAGGTGCAGACTCCGAATGCAACAAACCAACAAAAAAACAAAAGGGAGGGTAGGGTGGGTGATAATTGTCTATGGCGGCTCAAATGCAGTCCACATAACCTTAACCTCCAGCATAGGAGGCGGCTCCGGTTCTGGGTGTACTCCCCGCTCCACCCACTGATCCTTCTGCTTTTTTACCACCTGACCGTGGATCGACGTCGAAGGAACCGGACTGTAGATCATTGCTGGAGATTCTGGGCTGCAGGCCGCCGCTGGAGGTTCTGGGCTGCGGGCCGCCGCTGGAGGTTCTGGGCTGCGGGCCGCCGCTGGAGGTTCTGGGCTGCGGCCGCCGCTGGACGTTCTGGGTTGCGGGCCGCCGCTGAAGGCCGCCGCTGAAGGTTCTGGGCTGCGGGCCGCCGCTGGAGGTCCTGGGTTGCAGGCCGCCGCTGAAGGTTCTGGGCTGCGGGCCGCCGCTGGAGGTCCTGGGTTGCAGGCCGCCGCTGAAGGTTCTGGGCCGCGGGCCGCCGCTGGAGGTTCTGGGTTGCGGACCGCCGTTGGAGGTTCGGGGCTGCGGACCGCCGCCGAAGACTCCGGGCTGCGGACCGCCGCCGGAGGCTCCGGGCTGGGGAACGTCGCCGGAGGCTCCGGACTGGGGAGCGTCGCCGGAGGCTCCGGACTGGGGAGCGTCGCTGGAGGCTCCGGACTGGGGAGCATCGCTGGAGGCTCCGGACTGGAGTGCCATGGATCATCCTACAGGCTTCGTGCCATGGTTTATCCCTACAGGCTCCGGACAATTTGTAATCCCTCCAGGTTTTTTGCCAAGGATTATCTCTACAGGTTCCGGGCCATGGATTACCTCTGCAGGCTTCGTGCCATGGAATATCCCAACAGGCTCCGGGCCATCGATCATCACTAGAGGCTTAGTGCCATGGATCATCTCTACAGGCGTCGGACCATCGATTATCACTGGAACTGGTCTTACCAGACTGGGGAGACGCACTGAGGACCGAGTGCTCAAAGCAGGCACCGGCCTTACTGGGCTATGGATGCGAACTGGAGGGAGAGTGCGAAGAACAGGCACAGGACGTACTGGATGATGGAGGCGCACTGGAGGAAGAGCGCGAGGAGCAGGCACAGGACGTACTGTGCTATGGAGGCGCACTGGAGAGAGAGTGCGAGAGGCAGGCACATGCTCACCACAAAAAGCACGAGTAGTCATTGTGCATCACAGGAGGCTGCTGTGGGGAGGACAGCTCATAATAATGGCTGGAAAGGAGTAAATGGAATGGCATCAAACACAAGGAAGCCATATGTTTGATTTATTTGATATCATTCCACTAATTCCGCTCCAGTCATTACCACAAGCCCGTCCTCCCCAATTAAGGTGCCAGCAACCTCCTGTGTTGTGCATAGAGTTGTATGGTTAGTTAAACTTTTAAATCAATGTTTTTTGTTTGGCATACATTTTAAAGTGAAAAATCTGAGTCTAAGCGTTATTCCGTTACTGCAGAATTACCCAGCCATGTTCCCTGGAGATCTAATTGTGTACAAACTGTGAAGTAATGTGCTAGTCTGTTCCTGTTCCTGTTTACAGCGGCGACTGCTGCTGCTGCTGTTCAGAGGCCACCTGGGGTCTAGAGCTGGACCCCTTCTGGTTACTCATGAGGCACGTATCCCATGCTGCTAAACACTATCTAGGCTACATGCCGATGCTCCATCTTAAAAGCCCCCACAGTCTACTCCTTAGAGACTCAACATATGGAGGAATGACCGTGTAGTGCAGAAATGTATTCACAGTGCATTCTATTTCATGTGTAAAACTCCAGACAAAAAAAATCGGTATATAGGCAACCGAGAGAATTTCAACCAGGGAATTTCAGAGTTGTGTGTGTCCTTCCAGCTACTGGCAGCCGCAGCCCTTGTGCCCAGCGTCATTTCATTTCAATGAGCATGGGCTTAATGTGTCACGTCATTGTGCTTCAACAGCTGCAATAAAAATAGCTAGTTTCTGATCTCACATCCCTGTTAGCTACCTCACAGGGTTGTAGCAACAGATTTGGAGGCTTATTGTCATGGGTTGATTATTGAATTTGACATACATATTAACTTGTGTCTAAGAATATGATAATGCAGAACGTCATAGTGGTTATGGGAATCGCTCCAAATAAATAAATGAAAAAGAAAATGTGTTAATGTATGACAGTCCATAACTATATTGATTTTGGATAAGAGTAGATCTCTAATTAAAGACTAGGTCTCTAAATCCCCAAATTCTGGGACTTGCTTTACCTGTTTAAAATAATTGTTGTGATAGTTGAACCACTTGATTGGTAGAAGTTATTTATATTCTTATTTCAGATTTGAGACGCAGAGAAGAAGAGAAAGACTTCATAAAACCTTTCAGATTTAAATAGCAGAAAAATAGACTAAGATTTCAAACACTAACTTGTTGTTGGGAAAGTGAATAGCAGAGTAGAAGAAGATTTTATGCGCGCTAACTTTTTGTCTAACTTCTTGGGAAAGTGGACTGAATTTCATTTTTTTTTTTAAAAGGTTCGAGATTTTTATTTTTATGCTGTTACTAAAACAGCTATATTGTAAGAATGGTAGAATATATTTTGATTCTGATTTCATATTTGAATTGCAGAGAAGTAACGTAAGATTTCATATGCAATAACTGTTTGTCTAACTTGTTTGGAAAGTGGTCAAAGTAGCTGGTTTGTGTCAAAAGTTGCATTGTTCATAGTGAATGGAATGTTGGAAGTCATGTGACTTTTTAATAATAGGGAGCACTAGAATGTTTAAAAAAGTCCCTTTAAAGTGAATAAAGATGGACAAAAAAAGCACAAAAAGCTTAATAGTTTAAAAATTATAAAACATATCAAAAAGTTGTGTAAGCACACTATTCCAGACAGGTCTGTACATGTTAAAGTGTGAATTAGATTTTTTTGCTTAAATGGTGTAAAAGGAGCAGGCTGTTAAATAATAACATGCTATCGCATGTCTCGTTAATTACACGAAAAATAAAAAGTTGTATGACTGTTATAGTACTATATCAACTGGAATGTGTGGCCAGAGATAGTCAAGCATTACACAAAACAAGTAATGATAATTAATAGCATGACTGATTGTGGGAGTCATTCTAAAACTAATCTGCCACGGCATAAAAGGAAGTGTCAGTCATTGGGATGACTGCTTGATGACAGCCTGAGTGTCAAACTTCTCATCCTTAATCAGCTTCCCAGTTGTTCTTATCATGGAGACAGAAAGTGCTCACTTTCCTAAAGAAAATAATAATAAATACACTTTTTAATATGCTATATATTGTCAGTGGCTTAACAAACGTAAAGCTTTTTGATGCAACTGTTTTACGGGTGTTGAAGCTGCGGTATATAGCTGCGCTTCTTAACACCTGCCTGCTTAACCCGGAAGCCACCAATGTGTCGGAAGAAACACTGTTCAACTGACGACGGAGGTCAGCCTGCAGGCGCCCAGCCCGCCACAAGGAGTCGCTAGAGCGCTATGAGCAAAGTAAAGCCCCCCCCCCCGGCCAAACCCTCCACTAACCCGGACGACGCCTAGCCAATTGTGCACCGCCCTATGGGGCTCGCCATCACGGCCGGTTGTGATACAGCCCGGGATCAAACCCGGGCCTTAGACCGCTGCACCACTCGGGAGGCCCATAGGCGCTGTCTTTTGATGAGCATGCAGCATCGCTGCACAGTTCGCAGCATCAGCACCATGAGGAGGTTGATTGGGAAATAGCCTGGTCTCACAGCCTAAGCAGCGTCGTCCGGGTTTGGCCGGGGTAGGCCATCATCGTAAATAAGAATTTGTTCTTAACTGACTTGCCTAGTTAAATAAAGGTCTCCAGGCCCATCCCTCAGCGTTTTACCAAAACAGAGGCGGGGTGCCCGTTTTGTCATTGTTTCATCTGTGGATTTGCCCTTTAAACAGCTGCATATTATCAAGATATCAAAGTGTCACCAACAAAAGGTAAACAATATGCCTATAGCAAATGCAGCATATGACATACATTTTTCACATGTAAATAGAACTTTTCAGTAGTGCTCAAAGCATGCCATTCCATGAGCACAGCATTTATGTTTCAACTCGAATCAATGAGCCCAACCAGTCCTCCATGACAACAAAATCATAAACAACAGAGTAGGGCTGGCTAATAAGTCCTTCGTTTTTGGGTTAGATAAAAAAAAAAATATATATATATATATATATATATATGTTTTACTATGTTACGTTTTAATTTTGTTTAAACCTTTATTTAATCAGGCAACAAATTCTTATTTTACAATGACGGCCTACCCCGGCCAAACCCTCCCCTAACCCAGACGACGCTGGGTCAATTGTGCACCGCCCTATGGGACTCCTGATCACGGCCGGTTGTGATACAGCCAGGGATCGAACCAGGGACTGCAGTGACGCCTCTAGCACTGAGATGCAGTGTCTTAGACTACTGTGCGGTCACTAAAATGAGTATATGTTAGGTTTAGTATGGTTACATAAGACAGAAGGTTACTTAAGGTAAAAACGAAAGTAGGGTGGTTGGGTTGGCATGTAACGCGAACGTCTACCAACCCAAAGGTTGCAAGTTCAAATTTCATCACGGACAACTTTAGCATTTTAGCAACTTTGCACCAACTTACTACTTTTTTAGCTACTTTGCAACTACTTAACATGTTAGCTAAGTCTTCCCCTAACTTTAACCCTTTAACCTAACCCCTAACCTTAACCCTAACCCCTAGCTTAAGTAACGTTAGCTACCTAGCTAACATTAGCCACAACAAATGTGTAACATATACGGTTCGCAAATTTGTAACATTGTAAAAAATTGCAATTCGAAACACATCATACAAAATGATGAGGGACGTCCACAACTTTATAAAAACAATACGAAACATAACATTTCATATTAATTGGAGTCAGTGGCGGTTCTAGACCATTTCAACTGGGTAAAAATTATTTCATACTTCACAATCAGGGGGGGCCACAAGGGGGTCAAAAATTGTTGTCACAAGGGCACTGGCCCCTTGTGAGGTTGTTGGACGGTGTGCCAAAAAGTTGATAGCCTACATCTGAACATGCCACTGGAATCTTTGTATATACCGGTTATTCTGCATTCAAATGACATTTTTCTCATCTCATTGCCATGTTTTGCAGGAGATTGGCTATTAAATATAAAACGGAGTGAAGTAAAGAGCCTAGAGACAGAACATTTCAACCTGGACTCAGGGGTACTGGGGTAAGGGTAAGGTGCGATGCTGTTTATTAGGCTATATAACTTTTTGCAACAGAGATATTGACGAAACTGTAGCCCTCAGATTTACAAAAGTATAGGCTACTTCACGATGTGCTTCACTAGGCTGTTGAAACCCAGTGCCGTGCGCGTCGTTTACAATAGGCGAGCATGGTAAATATAAATTTGACAGCAAACAGTTTCGAGCAGTCTAGTCTATCATAATGCGTACATTCTGGTGCACCGTTCTCCTTCACTTTATCAGCAAAAATCGCAAGCATTAGGCTATAAACATGAAATAACGGCACTATTAACCTAGTTAGATTTTATAGGCCATTCAATATAATTAACATGTGTTTGAAAAAAAGTGATTTTCGGATAAAGAATAGGCTACGATTCCCAAATAAACACATTCTGCATGCAAAAGTAGTTATCAGCTTTACAAAAGATTTCAGTGGGGAACAGAGAAAATTCATTAGTGAGCTCAACTCCCTGATAGACAACTCAAAATGCGTGAACTTACCTTAGTAGCAAATTTCTCAAACCTAGAATCCCGTGACTCTTTCCACTCGACTGTTCACATTAGGATGTAACTGCAAATATGATGCTATTTCTACTTAGTACTTTTTTCTAGGGAAATTCCAGCGCTCCTTTGTACCATCAGTTGTGCCTCGCGCGTCGAGTTCAGCTCGGGAGGGAATGAGAGGCGGAATTAAAGTATGCACAAGAGGATGGAACACGCGTGAGTGGGGGGGCATAGTGGAGCGAATTAGAACGAGTTCATCTGATTTACATCTAATGGGAGTGGTACATTCAGGGTTGGGTAGGTTGCTTTCTAAATGTAACCCTTTACAGTTACTAGTTACCTGTCCAAAATTGTAATCGGTAACGTCACTTTTGTTTTACCCCAAACCCTGTAACGTAATCTGATTACATTCAGTTACTATCTCCTTAAGAGCCATTAGAAGAAGAAAATAACGTGTGTTACCAGTTCAACGAAATCTATTGCAGGATAAATCAATGATAAAGTTTACATAGCTGGCTATATATGGACGTTAAATGTTACTTTATGGGTTGTTAGGTAGGCTTCTTCTAACCCATCACTTTCTACTACATATAATAATAAAAATCAAAGTATATCAGAATTCCAGTCATTCCAATAAATGTTATACCCCTTGATCTTCAAGAATAGGACTTGGAAATATGGAAGTATAGATTAGCCAAATTGTTTTACCTGAGCATAACCCAAAAACGAAGGACTTATTAGCCAGCCCTACTCTGTTGTTTATGATTTTGTTGTCATGGAGGACTGATTGGGCTCATTGATTCTAGTTGAAACATAAATGCTGTGCTCATGGAATGGCATGCTTTGAGCACTACTGAAAAGTGCTATTTACATGTTAAAAATGAATGCCATATGCTGCATGTTGATGACACTTTGATATCTTGCTAATATCCAGCTGTTTAAAGGACAAATTCACTGATGAAACAATGACAAAACGGGCCCGCCTCTGTTTTGGTAAAATGCTGAGGGATGGGCCTGGAGAAATGCAACCACTCTGATGTTTTATTGAACCTTTATTTAACTAGGCAAGTCAGTTAAGAACAAATTCTTATTTACAATTACGGCCTACCCTGGCCCAACCCAGACGATGCTGGGCCAATTGTGCGTCGCCCTATGGGACTCCCAATCATGGCCGGATGTGATTCAGCCTGGATTCAAACCAGGGACTGTAGTGACACCTCTTGCACTGAGATGCAGTGCCTTAGACCACTGCGCCACTTGGGAGCATTAATAGACAGAGCTATGGATGGACTGACCCTCCATGATATCAAACTTATTGTTTTAAACATATTATGAGCCTATACCGTGTTTGTTTACATTTACAATGTTTACAAACAATTGAACTAAAACAGGCTTATATTTTGTGTTCTCATGGAGTGTGACAGTTGAACTAAGCTCATGAGGCATTTCTAAGTTATATTCTTCAAGAATGAATGAAGATATTCATTCATTCTTGAAGAATATAACTTAGAAATGCCTCATGAGCTTAGTTCAACTGTCACACTCCATATATATATATATATAAAATGTATATGTCCAAAAATGAATGTAGCAACTACAGATTGCCCCTTTAAGTCTATCAAAAGTGTGCGAGTTTGAGCATGTGTCCGTTAGGTCTATGGAATTTTAAATTTTTATTAGCATGAATTAGATTGAGCAATAAAAGTCCCACTTTTATTCCATAGGCTGGGATTCGCACTATGCAGCTGTTGCGAGAGCGCATTTTTCACTGGCTGTCCACTGATTTAAAAAACAATGATTGATAGGCAGCTTAAACTTCTTGAATTCAATCATTATTGGGTTCAAATACACATTTAGATTTGTGAACGGCCATCCACAACAACCACAATCCGTAAGGCGCAAATAGCTAAATGAGAGAGCAGCAGTGTGATTCACATTAATGCGCTATGTAGATATCAACAATAAGTGATATCCGTATAGCCGTAGACTACACCACTGCTGTCGTCCTTACCTCCAAGCGTTTATTCAAATTGGATAACCTTTGGATGCCGACAGCAGTCGCACCATTGAAAGACATAGCTTGGACTGTAGCCCACAAAAGCCTATTCCTGCTCTTTTCCGGTGATCCATCAAAAACATTTGGTGTGTCATCATAGTGGCTTCTGATTTGTGGTCAGACTCGCTCAGGTGGGACAAATTTGTGCCTTTTTTCAATGCTGATTTGAATGTAATTGAGAAAACAGAAGTGTCAAATATTTTTTTCGCAAACATCCTTTCAGAATTTCAAAGCAATCATCTAGTTTTTCAAAAGTATCTGTAATCTGATTACAATATTTTTGATGGTAATTTAACGGATTACAGTTACCGTTTTTTGTAATCCATTACATGTAACAGATTACATGTAAATTGGTTACTCCCCAACCCTGGGTATATTAGTGAACCAACACATGTGCATATATGAAATCAATAGTTATTGCAGGATTACAATAAGTATCCTGTGCTACAAGTGTTTAATGTGTACCTCAAGGGGCATATGGGGTAGATATCTTAATTTACATTGACTGTATTTGTTTTTTGATCTACTGTGATAAAATGTCAACATTTATTTTATGCAATGATGTTGTAGCCTATGCAATACACATAAGGCCTACCTCACTTTCAGTGTCATTCAGTGTGCATGCATTATAGGCTAATTAATAATACAAGTACACAGAAAGTCAAGTCCCCTATAATTGCTTGATAATCATAATGTTTTATTAATAATTTTAACAGTCTCAACTCTTCAGGCAACTATTTGGACAATAGTAAAGCGCTATACTTGTTCCCACTATGTGATCTTATAGCATGATCGCCAGCCTTGTCTTAACTACATTGGATTGTTGTCGGAAATTAAGTCATCCTATAACATCTTACAACTTAACCAAACCCTCTAGGGTCTCCTGTCCATGCTGATTAAAGAAAATGTATAAAATGTATACATAAGTGCCTTCCCATGTTGCAAGTATGGAAGCTCATTCCCGCCACCAAAAAAATAAATAAATCGAGATGCCATCAAAACAATAAAAAATTAAAATTTGGGGTTACCTAAGTCAGAATTTCGAGACACTAACTCAAAATGTTGAGATAATAGAACATACACATAGGATTATGTTTCTTCATTTGTAACATTATGTGGTGTTTTCCATCTATCCACGCTGCAGAGATCAGCACGGCAGGGCCGGCGGCAAACCTGTGGCGAGCTGGCATTTGCCCCAACACTTTTAATTCGGTTTAATAATTTTTTTTACACAAAAGTGTTGAAAAGAGGGAGAAAGTACTGTTGCTAAGACTGAATTCCCTCATGGTATGTCAACTCATGCACAGATTAACTGTAGCCTACTGATAACCATAGCTGCAGGTAACCTAGAGAAGCCATATGCTCTGATCCCCTCTGGCCAGGGTAAACGTAGCGGTAACATCATGTATTTCTAGCCTAAGCTGTGCATTTCTAGCCTAAAATAGGTATTTATTTATGCCTAGAGAAATTGTGAAGGTGATCAAATTTAGTTTATATTCAAACTGCTGGTGGCTATGCTACCTAGACCTTTTCAATCCAAAATGATTGACTGGAATTAATAAATCCACATAATAGTGATGACATCCTGTGTGAGTAACCTTTATATTACAGATGCAAAGGCCTAAATAAAGCAAGCTCAGACCTGTTTGTGTAAAGGACCCCCCTGTTAGTTTAGCTTTAAAATAGCATTCATATGAAAAACATAGAAGATTGCTGCCGTTTGACAGGCTTTTAATGTTTTCATCCTCCCAAGGGCCAGAAGTTAAGGATCTTTTTTTTATAGCTCATATAAAATGTTTTGCAGCTGATTTATTACTATGTCACACCCCCCCACCCCCCGACCATGGCACCTCTGAAATCACCACACAATGTTACAAATGAAGACACGTAGATTCTATAAAAAAAATGTAGACCTAGTATAGGATAACCACCCACTCTACCCAGAGTCGGTGAAAATGTGCTTTGGTGATGAAATTTCACTTCCTTATGTTATAAAATACATTTTACCAAGACAAATATGGTTATTCATATTATGAATAGTTCAGTGGGGTCTTTTTCTAACATAGTTACAATATATCCAAAAAGTTGGATTTTGAAACCTAGTACATCCGATAATAAGCACAGAACTCTGTTGACATAGCAGTGTAGGTTTCTCGTAACGTTTGAGAATTAAACATTGTGGTCGTTGTCCTCCGAGTTGTTTCCGCAGGTCGCAAAAAGCTAAATTAGCATGACGAGCTGAATTAAATGTAAAAGGATTTGAAAATAAAAAGGTTGGTATACACTCACTGTTCCGTTGACATTTCACAGAGATATGCTTGTTTTTGTGAGAAATCTTGGGAAAATAATATGAATTTCTAATTCATATGAAAAGCATATACGAAAATACAACGTCATGTCGCAAAATCGATATCCATTTTACCTTTATATTGTTTTATGTCCTGTGGATTTTATGTCCCGCTGAACATCGTGGAGGCGCCACACAGGGCCACGTTGGCCATCAAGGCCTCCTGCCACTCTTGAGCGCACTTCTGCAGGCTGTTCATGACCAGGATGTGAACTGCTTTCCACATGTCACCTTTCAGATGGTCCCTGCATCCCTGCATCGGATGGACAGAAGAGGATCTCAGGGCTACGGAAGCACTTGTTGCCCAGGGTAATGTGGTGGCATCAGGGAGTTGATAGTCTAGAGGTATGCCTCGGACCTCGGCTCCACCTGAATATCCTGGGAGATGTAGCAGCTCCGCCTCTTCATCTCCTGCACAGAGGTCTTCTGCTGGAGATCACTGCCATATCCAACGTTGGCCAGTAGTTTGCACTGATAGGCACACACTTTCCAGCCAGGTCCATCTGAAAGGTGACATGTGGAAAGCAGTAGCCTTTGCACACTGGAGAGACAGAGGTGGAGCCAGCCCCAGAGTCCACCACTAGACCAGTAACCAGTCCATAAGAATCCATGGACAACATCACCAGGGCCCCAAAACCATTCAAACGAGAGTTCAGCTGTCTTCTCTCGGGTGGAGATTGGAGAGAAGGCTGGGTCAGTCATCAGGATGCCATACTCTTCAGGGCAGACCAGTAGCTCCTCATAGAGCACATGGCTCCACAACTTCTACAGGGAATCTCAGTCACTTATCATTCCACTGGTGATGGGCCTCTTGAGAATTAGATCGCCCTTGCAGGGAATGTTGTTTCCAAAAAATGTCTGGTCCTTTTTGGACAATCCAGCCACTGACCTCAGCACTGTATGGGGCTTCTCATCTCCATAGAAGCCAGCTTTGATTGACCCTGATCCTGGGTCAACTACAATAGCCACATTCTGCTTGAAGTCCTCACCGCTATCCACTGCAGTCATTCTTGGACAAAGTCTGTATTTCTTTGAACAATGAAAAGCAAAAGTAATTTTTCTAGTTGTTCCCAAGCATGGTCTGGAACAACAAACTCTTATGAATTGAGACTAATGGTCAGAAGAACTGCTTTATTACTTGAAAAACATGTTTGTCACAAAACCTGTGAAATCACAATGGCCTTGTAGCATCACCACCGTGCTCCAGTCTGGGTTACTATGGCAATGGATGATCACAGGGTTATTTCTCAGTATTTGAGAACATTAGATGACAAGGAGAACTTGTGTCTCTCACACACACACAATTTTGGCTCCCTGTCTGACATACTGTACCCACAAACAGCTGCACTCCAAGAAACCATAAACGGTGTGTCAGAGATATCTCTCAGAGTCATTCAATCCTCATCTTTGAAAATCTATTTTTATAGAATCCTTTATCTCCGTTTGGTGCAGGCCTGGTAAATATTTGTTTTCTTTGAGTGTCTTTTCCAGGGGGAGATACAGCCCCATGAAATTGTTTGATTCAGTGAGTTGAGCCATCATTACCTACGCCTCTCCAACATCTATAACGGGAGAGAGGATGAATGTTCCCATCCAAACTCATCATAGCACTTACAGGATATTTGATGGCCAGTAGAATCATTGAACTGCTGTTAACCTAGAGGTGAAATGTTTCTGCGTCCAGTCATAGCTGCGGGAAGATGTTTGGGGGTGGGGGCGCATCATTGTTTTTGTGCCTTCGCTACAGACAGCTATATCGTCCGCTAATACAGGACTAGTTAACGTTTTTATTTTTTTATAATTATTTTTTTAGCCACACCCCTACTTCCAATGACTATGCATCCAGTACACATCATCCCTCACTATGTGATTAAGATAAGAACAAATAATAGGGGCTGCATTGCGTGTATGGACCAGTTTGAACTGGATTCATCACATGCGATAAACAAGGCAAGAGAGTGGTTCCAAATGTAAACATGATTCTGTATTACAGTACAGTAACACGGAAGGTAGGAAACATACCGACCAAGAGTTGTTACTGAAGGCACATTTGACCCCCGATGGCACCCATTACACTGCAAATCTGCATTGGGTTAACACACTAAAGCTGGACCAGGCTTCAGTCACTCTGATCTAATCACACACGTACTGTACACACACCTATGCATCCGATACTTCCTATGATGGAGTTGACCTACAAATGTCACCCCTGAGAGTTCAGCTCTCTGTGGCTACTGCAAAGGAAGAGTGTAATTAAAAGCAATTTGTTTCCATCCCTCGGGCAATAGGAATTTTGGCTGAATGGGTCAACAGTTCAGATGTAAGGCTGCGTTTACATCTGAACTGATATTTTCTTTATCAATCACATCAGATCTTTTCCATCAGATCTTTTTTAAAGTTGATCCAATTGGTCCAAAGACCAATTAGTAAGAAAAATAACAGAATTGGGCTGCCTGTCTAATGGCTAACTGGTTGCATCACTTCCCATTAGGGACCATTTGAAATGTACATGACCCTCCCCTTGTACTGTAAAACATTTTTGAACACCCTCCCCCCTCATAGAACTAACTCAAAATAGTGTTTATGACCACAGGTAACAATAACTGTAGTGACCCTTTGTTTATAAACATGGATTTCAACTTTGCCACTTCAGCATGCTTCGATGCCACACAGGGCAACGGGCCAGAAGGTTGAAGGTTCACAGACCACCACGGACCAGCTCACTCTCCCTGCCTGTTTCATTATGCCTAATCTACGATCAGAGCCGGCTACAGACAATGATCAGCTCGGGGGAAATCAGATGTTCAACATTTTGATGCCATATTTATAATTATATAAAATATATGCAACACATTTTCCACCAACAGGTTTCTGTGCACATACAGCACAGAAACAAAGTCTACAGACTTTGGTATGCTTTGTTTTCAACATCAAAGGCTTGGCTTGACAATCTCAGAATGTCATTAAACTTCACTTTTTGTATTTTTTATATTTAACTAGGCAAGTCAGTTAAGAACAAATTATTATTTGCAATGACAACCTACCCAGGACGATGCTGGTCCAAATGTGCGTCACCCAATCACGGCCGGTTGTGAAACAGCCTGGAATCTAACCCAGGTCTGTAGTGACGCCGCTAGCACTGTGATGCGGTGCCTTAGACCGCTGCGCCACTCGGGAGCTTGTAACAGATGTCTCTTTCCATTCATCAAATGTCCACTGCACAGTTTGGATTAATTTATTTTATTTTTCAGTAAACAGCTAAAATAAAAAACATACACACAAGGTACAAAGATAATTTTTTGGCTCTTTTTCTCCCCAATTTCGATCTGTCTCATCGCTGCAACTCCCCAATGGCCTTGGGAGGCAAAGGTCGAGTCATGCATCCTCCGAAACATGACCTGACAAACTGCACTTCTTAACACCCAGAAGCCAGCCACACTAATGTGTTGGAGGAGACACCAACTAATGACCAGGTCAGCCTGCAGGCACCCGGCCCGCCACAAGGAATCGCTAGAGCGAATCTTCAACCGATTCCTGCCCGCACCCGCCCACCCGCCCGACCAGCATCACTATATGTGGACAACTACAAACACCTAGGTGTCTGGTTAGACTGTAAACTCTCCTTCCAGACTCATATTAAGCATCTCCAATCCAAAATTAAATCTAGAATCGGCTTCCTATTTCGCAACAAAGCATCCTTCACTCATGCTGCCAAACATACCCTCGTAAAACTGACCATCCTTCCGATCCTCAACTTCGGCGATGTCATTTATAAAATAGCCTCCAACACTCTACTCAACAAATTGGATGCAGTCTATCACAGTGCAATCCGTTTTGTCACCAAAACCCCATATACTACCCACCATTGCGACCTGTACGCTCTCGTTGGCTGGCCCTCGTTTCATACTCATACCCACTGGCTCCAGGTCATCTACAAGTCTCTGCTAGGTAAAGCCCCGCCTTATCTCAGCTCACTGGTCACCATAGCAGGACCCACTCGTAGCACGCGCTCCAGCAGGTATATCTCACTGGTCACCCCCAAAGCCAATTCCTCCTTTGGCTGCCTTTCCTTCCAGTTCTCTGCTGCCAATGACTGCAACAAACTGCAAAAATCACTGAAGCTGGAGACTCATATCTCCCTCACTAGCTTTAAGCACCAGCTGTCAGAGCAGCTCACAGATCACTGCACTTGCACATAGCCCATCTGTAAACAGCCCATCCAACTACCTCATCCCCATACTGTATTTATTTATTTATCCTGCTCCTTTGCACCCCAGTATCTCTACTTGCACATTCATCTTCTGCACATCTACCATTCCAGTGTTTAATTGCTATATTGTAATTACTTCGCCACCATGGCCTACTTATTGCCTTAACTCCCTTATCTTACCTCATTTGCACTCACTGTATATAGACTTTTTTTCTACTGTATTATTAACTGTATGTTTAGTTTATTCCATGTGTAACTCTGTGTTGTTGTATGTGTCGAACTGCTATGCTTTATCTTGTTGTTCTCAACTAGCCTACCTGGTTAAATAAAGGTGAAATAAAATAAAAATAAAAAAAAAATACTTTGGGCAAACATGGGCATGCCTACAGGATACTTTTGAAGTAGCCTAATCATATTAAAACATTGTAACTGGTTGTGTTTATGCCACATACAGTGCCTTCAGAAAGTATTCACACCCCTTGACTTTTTCCACATTTTGCAGTTTTACAGCCTGAATTTAAAATTGATTAAATGGAGATTTTTTTTGTCACGGGCCTACACACAATACCCCATAATGTCAAAGTGGAATTATGTTTTTCAATATTTACAAATTAATTGAATTTGAAAAGCTGAAATGTCTTGAGTCAATAAGTATTCAACCCCTTTGCTATGGCAAACTTAAATATGTGCTTAAAACAAGTCGCATAATAAGTTGCATGGACACACTGTGTCCATGCAACTTAATTGTTTAATCACTACCTCATTTCTACCCCACATATACAATTATATGTAAGGTCCCTCAGTCAAGCAGTGAATTTCAAATACAGGTTAAACCGCAAAGACCAGGGAAGTTTTCCAATACGTCACAAAGAACGGCTCCTACTGGTAGTATCAGAACTCAGGACAAGACCCAGATGCAGACAGCAGAATCGCAGATGTTTATTCACCCAAACGGGGCAGGCAAAAGACAGGTCAAGGGCAGGCAGAGGTCCGTAGTCCAGGGCAGAGTCAATAAGGTACAGAACAGCAGGCAGGCTTTGGGTCAGGGCAGGCAGAGGTTCCTAATCGGGAAACAGAAAGACAAAGGACAGTGGTTTTATCTTGGACACGTAGGATGGATACGGAGGGTGAGGGGCAAGAGAAGGCGAACAGCAGAGGGGCTAAGGATTTTAGAGATGGGGAACAGGCCGATGAAACGTGAGGAAAGTTTACGGGACTCCAGGCAGGTCCTGAGTGGAGAGCCATACCCTCTAGCTGAGCCGATAGTGGGGAGCAGGGGTCCGGTGGCGATCCGCTTGTTGCCAATACCTGGATGTGGTCTTCAAAAGAGCTCTCTTCCAGGTACGGCGACAGCGACGGATGAACATCTGGGAAGAGGGTATGACTTCTTCCTCTTGCTCAGGGAAGAGCATGGGCTGATATCCCAAAGAACACTCAAAAGGTGAGATACCAGTGGCCGAACAGAGAAGAGTGTTGCGGGCGTATTCCACCCACACAAGTTGCTTGCTCCAGGTGGTGGCATTGGTGGAGACAAGGCAACGAAGGGCCGTCTCCAGGTCCTGATTGGCTCGCTCCGACTGGCCATTAGATTGGGGGTGGAAACCAGAGGACAGGCTGGCCAATGACCCAATGAGGGTGCAGAATGCCTTCCAGACGAGAACTGTGGACCCCGATCGGAGACTATGTTGACCGGAAGTCCATGGATCCGGAAGACATGCTGCGCTATGAGCTGAGCCGTCTCCTTGGCTGTGGGTAACTTGGGAAGGGGAATGAAATGGGCGGCTTTAGAAAACCTATCCATCACCATCAGGATGGTAGTGTTGCCATCTGACGAGGGAAGCCCAGTAACAAAGTCCAGGGATATATGGGACCAGGGGCGGTGAGGAACAGGGAGTGGTTGGAGAAGGCCAGCCGGAGCTTGCCGCAGAGTCTTATTTTGTGCACACACCGTGCAGGCAGCGCCAATTCCGGAAACATCTGGCACCATGGAAGGCCCCCAAAAGTCAGACAGGAGCCTGGATGACAGGTCAGTCTGGAGGAATGTGCCCATTCCAGGACCGGGGAACGGGCAGAGTCCGGGACAAACATCCGGTTAGCTGGAAACCTTACGAACCAGGCTCTCTATACCCCAGATGACAGAAGCCATTAGACAGTAGGTAGGGAGGATGATGTTGGGGTCAGACGGAGTAGCAGTGGCGTGTTAAAGGCAGTATTCCACTCATCTCCTTCCTGTATCCGAACCAGATGGTAGGTGTTCCGAAGGTCCAACTTAAAGAAGATGGTCGCTCCCTGAATAGGTTCAAAAGCTGAAGCGATTAAGATGAGTGGTAGAAGGTAACGATTTTTACTGTGATGACATTAAGGCCCTTGTAGTCGATACACAGGCACAGGGTTTGGTCCATCTTCTCCACAAAGAAGAACCCTGCGCCGGCAGAGGAGGCCGATGGTCAAATACTCCCTGCAACAAGTGAGTTACCAATGTACCCTTCCAAAGCCTTGATCTCCGGACCCGACAGGGAGTAAAGCCGCTCCTGAGGAGGTGTAGTGCCTGGGAGAAGGTCAATGGCGCAGTCGTAGGGTCAATGCAGAGGGAGAGAAGTAGCAGGGGCCTTGTTGAAGACCTCCCAGAGGTCCAGATATTCTGGGAGAATGGCAGAGACGTCAGAGGCTTCTCTCAAGCCTGCAGGGAGACGTCCCAGGGCAGGCTGGTCTGACTTGAGACAATGAGCATGGCAGAACGGGCTCCAACCCACAATAGCACCAGTAGCCCAGGTGATCAGGGGATTGTGCTTCTGGAGCCATGAATATCCCAAAACCCCGGTACATGGGGAGATTCGATGAGCAGGAACTGCATACACTCACTGTGATTCCCTGATACTCGTAGGTTGATAGGAATCATATTGCGGGTGACTCGGTCAATAGAACGCCCATCTAGGACTCTGACGTCCATGGGAATGGAGAGGGGTTGATTGGTGATACCAAGCTCTGACACCAAGGTAGCATCGATAAACAATCGAGCCCTTCCCAGAAGCTTGGGCTCTGGAGGAGGCAAGTCGACCGCCCTCAGTGATTCCCCTGAGCACTCTGGTGACGTCGGAGTCTCTCGGAACTGCCTTCAGGGGTTTTCAGGATTCCTCGGAGTCGAGGTGGGAATCGAGGGCAAGCGAAGGCGACAGGGGACAGATTCTCTCTCTCCCTCCTACGTTCTCGTAGCTGCCCATCGATCCGGATGGTCAAGGCTATGAGGGAATCGAGGTCCATGGGCAACTCCTGGGCTGCGAGCTCATCTTTGATCACCTCCAATAATCTGTGAAGGAACATGTCAAACAATGCTTCCAGGTTCTAGGCACTCTCAGCTGCCAACGTGCGAAAATACCCTCTGGAGTCTGCCACACTACAGGCGTCTTGTTGTAGCTGGAGCAGTTTATGAGCAGCCTCTCTCCCGGACAACGGAGACTTGAACACTTTCCGTACTTCCGCCCCAAACTCCTCCAGACTAAGGCAGATGGTGGACTGTTGCTCCCACACCATTATGATGCACGCTATACTCGAGCGGTCCGAGGGGAACGAAGAAGGCTGCAGCTCGAAGATGAGGGAGAACTGGGAGAGAAAGGCCCGGCAGGTTCCAGAATCTCCAGCGTAACGCTCCGGAGGAGGTAAGTGGGGTTCTCAGGACACTGGGGTAGGCTGGGAAGTAGCACCGCTGGTGGCGAGCCTGCTGAAAGTCTGGGGAATTACTGGTGTGGCTTGCTGCCTTGTAGAGAATCTGTGGAATTGCTTCAGCAATGTATCGAACACCTGGTCATGGCATTCCACCAGAGTATGGAGTCCCTTCATAAGGGATGGAGTCTCTTCATAACTCCTCGTGTCTTTCAATGGTGGCTCCTTGCTGGTCTGAGTCTGCTGGATCAGTCATGGACAGTTCATGCTATCAGAACTCAGGATAAGACCCAGATGCAGACAGATGGAATCATATTTATATTTATTGACCCAAACAGGGGGCAGGCAAAAGATAGGTCAAGATCAGGCAGGCAGAGGTCCGTAATCCAAGACTCAATAAAGTACAAAACAGCAGGCAGGCTCTGGGTCAGGGCAAGCAGAGGTTTGTAATCGGGTCAGAGTCAGGCAGGTACAGAACGTTAGGTAGGCTTGGGGTCAGGACAGGCAGAATGGTCAGAACCCGGGGAAACTAGGAAACATACATTTGAGAAAGCAGGAAGATGGGAAAACACGCTGCTAAGACCTGACAAGACAAGACGAACTGGCAACAGACAAACAGAGAACACAGGTATAAATGCTCAAGGGATAATGGGGAAGATGGGCGAAACCTAGAGGGGGGTGGAGACAAGCACAAAGACAGGTGAAACCGATCAGGGTGTGACAGGTAGATGGGTAAACATTTAAAAAGCAGACATTGAACATCCCTTTGAGCATGGTAAAGTTATTAATTACACTTTGGATGGTGTATCAATACACCCAGTCACTACTAAGATACAGGCGTTCTTCCTAACTTAGTGGATGGAAACCAATCAGGGATTTCACGATGAGGCCAATGGTGACTAAAACAGTTACAGAGTTTAATGGCTGTGATAGGAAAAAACTGCAGATGGATCAACAACATTGTAGTTACTCCACAATACTACCCTAATTGACAGAGTATAAAGAAGGAAGCTTGTACAGAAAAAAAATATTCAAAAACATTGCATCCTGTTTGCAACAAGGCACTCAAGTAATACTGCATAAAATGTGGCAAAGCAATTTACTTTTTGTCCTGAATACAATGTGTTATGTTTGGGGAAATCCAGTACAACACATTACTGAGTACCACTCTCCATATTTTCAAACATAATGGTGGCTGCATCATGTTATGGGTACACTTGTAATCGTTAAAAACAGTGGAGTTTTTTCCGATAAAAAAGAAAAGGAATGGAGTTAAGCACAGACTAAATTCTAGTAGAAAACCTGGTTCAGTCTGCTTTCCACCAGACTCTGGGAAAGTAATTCACCTTTCAGCAGGACAATGACCTAAAACACAAGGCCAAATCTACGCTGGAGTTGCTTACCAAGAACACATTGAATGTTCCTGAGTGCCCAAGTTAGTTTTGACTTAAATGTGCTTGAAAATATATGGCAAGACTTAAAAATAGTTGTCTAACAATGATCAACTTCCTTGAAGAATAGCTTGAAGAATTGTGCAAAGAATAATGGGCAAATATTGTACAATCCAGGTTCGGAAAGCTCTAAGACACTTACCCAGAAAGACTCACAGCTGCAATCGCTTCCAAAGGTGATTCAAACATGTATTGACTCAGGGGTGTGAATACTTATGTAAATTAGATACAGTATTTCTAAAAACATGTATTCACTTTGTCATTATGAGGTATTGTGTGCAGACTTATTCCAAATATTGTGTGTAGATGGGTGACAGAAAAAAAAAGATTAAATCCATTTTGAATTCAGGCTGTAACACAACAAAATGTGGATTAAGTCAAAGGGTATGAATACTTTCTGAAGGCACTGTATACACTTATCGGACAGTTTATTAGGTACAGCCATCTAGGATCGAGTCGAACCCCCCTTTGCCTCCAGAACAGCCTGAATTATTTGTAGCATTGTACAAGGTGTCTGAAACATTCCACAGAGATGTTGGTCCATGCTGAAGCGATGGCATCATGCAGTTACTGCAGATGGGACGGCGATACATTCATGCTGTGAACAGCCCGTTCCTCTCATCCCAAAGATCCTCTAGGCCACTCAAGTAAACTGAACTCGCTGTCATGTTCCAGGTAATGTTTTTCCACTCCTCAATTGTCCAGTGTTGGTGATCGTGTGCCCACTGGAGCCGCTTCTTCTTGTTTTTAGCTGATAGGAGCAGAACACAGTGTGGACGTCTGCTGCAATAGCCCATCCGTGACAAGGATTGATGAGTTGTGCGTTCCGAGATGCCGTTCTGCACACCACTGTTGTACTGTGCCTTTATTTGCCTGTATGTGGCCCGCCGTTTCACCCACAGGAGTGCCACTGAGTGGATGTTGTTTGTTTGTCACACCATTCTCGGTAGACCCTAGACAATGTCGTGTGTGAAAAGCCCAGGAGGGCGGCCGTTTCTGACATACTGGATCCTGCGCGCCTGGCACCGACAATCATACCATGCTCAAAGTCGCATAGGTCACTTGTTTTGCCCATTCTAACGTTCAATCGAACAGTAACTGAATGCCTCGATGCCCGTCTGCCTGCTTTATATAGCAAGCCACAGCCACATGACTCACTGTCTGTCGGAGCAATCCACTTACGTGAATGGGGTAGGGAAACCTAATAAACTAGCCTGTGACTGTAAAAGCAAATTCAATCGAGTACAGGCTTAACTTTTTATGGGCAGGTGGGACTGTAGCGTCCCACTTGGCCAACATCCGGTGAAATCGCAGAGCACGAATTTCAAATTACAGAAATGTAAATATTTAACATTCATGAAAATACAAGTATTATACATCAAAATAAAGCTTAACTTCTTGTTAATCCAGCCGCTGTGTCAGATTTCAAAAAGGCTTTACGGCTAAAGCACACCATGCGATTATCTGAGGACAGCGCCCTGATTTAAAAAAGATGAAAAACATTTTTCAACCAGGCAGGTGCGACACGAAAGTCAGAAATAGCGATATAATAAATGCCTTACCTTTGAAGATATTCTTCTGTTGGCACTCCAAAAGGTCCCAGTTACATCACAAATGGTCCTTTTTTCAATAAAGTCCTTCTTTATATCCATAAAAACTCAGTTTATCTGGCGCGCTTCATTCGATAATCCACCGGTTTCCCTCCTTCAAAATGCATACAAAATTAATCTCAAATGTTACCAATAAACTTATCCAAACAAGTCAAACAACATTTATAATCAAACCTCAGGTACCCTAATACATAAATAAATGATACAATTTAAGACAGAGAATAGTATGTTCATTACTGGAGATAAATAACAAAGAATGCGCTTTCACCCACGCACATGGACCACTACAGCCAAAATGGGAGCCACTTAGAAAAACTACAACTTCTAGCTCATTTTTCCAAAAACCAGCCTGAAACTCTTTCTAAAGACTGTTGACATCTAGTGGAAGCCCTAGGAACTGCAATCTGAGAGGACTTCGCCTCATAATAAACATGAAAGCCATTGGAAACAGTGGAAGGATGGTTTGTCCTCAGGGTTTTGCCTGCCATATCAGTTCTGTTATACTCACAGACATCATTTTAACAGTTTTAGAAACTTTAGAGTGTTTTCTATCCAAATCTACTAATTCCGTCCGGATGACAAGTGTGCACAAAGTAAACTGCCTGCTACTTGGGCCCAGAAGGTAGGATATGCATATTATTAGTGGATTTGGATAGAAAACACTCTGAAGTTTCTAAACCTGTTTGAATGATGTCTGTGAGTATAACAGAACTCATATGGCAGGCAAAAACCTGAGAAAAATCCAACCAGGAAGTGGGAAATCTGATGCTTTTAGTCTTTTCAAGTCATTGCCTATCTAACACACAGTGACTTAGGGTTCATTTTGCACTTCCTACGGCTTCCACTAGATGTCAACAGTCTTTAGAACCTTGTTTCAAGCTTTTGCAGTGAACAGAGAGCGAACATGAAGGCCGGGAAGTTGGTGACTCAGAAAATGACATGAGTTCAGTGGCGCACTCTCACGTGATGAGGTAGCTGTGTTCCACAACATTTTTCAAGACATTGAAGTTTTATGTTGAAAAGGCCCTAAAGATTGATGCTATACAACGTTTAACATGTTTCTACAAACGTAAATATAACTTTTTTTGACTTTTCGCCGTGAAATTTTCGGCGCGCTTCCTACATTTGGAGTAGCTTACTGAATGCACAAACAACAAGGAGGTATTTGGACATAAATTATGGACTTTATCGAACAAAACAACATTTATTCTGGACCTGGGATTCCTGAGAGTGCATTCTGATGAAGATCATCAAAGGTAAGTGAATATTTATAATGCTATTTATGATTTTAGATGACTCCAAAATGGCGGGTATCTGTATTGCTGGTTTGGTTTTCTGAGCGCTGTACTCAGATTATTGCAAAGTGTGCTTTCGCCGTAAAGCCTTTTTGAAATCGGACAATGTGGTTGGATTAAGGAGAAGTGTATCTTTAAAATGGTGTAAAATAGTTGTATGTTTGAGAAATTTGAATTATGAGATTTTGTTGTTTTGAATTTGTCACCCTGATATTTCACTGGCTGTTGATAGTGTGTACCGTGGGTGGGGCGCTAGCGTCCCACGTAGCCCATAGAAGTTAACGATATCACTGTCAAAAATCGTTACCCTCTACCTCTCCTCTCCTCGGCATTTGAACCTCTCCAGGGGGCTACCATGTTTTCCAATTTGGACCTTCGGAATGCCTACCACCTGGTTCGGATACGCGAGGGGGATGAGTGGAAGACAGCCTTCAACACAGCCAGTGGACATTATGAGTACCAGGTCATGCCATTTGGACTGTCTTCCAGGCTTTGGTCAATGATGTGCTTTGGGACATGCTAAACCAGTTTGTGTTCGTCTACTTGGATGACATCCTGTTTTTTTCCCAATCTGCCCAAGATCATGTACTCCATGTCAGACAGGTCCTTCAGCGCCTCCTGGAGAACCAATTGTTCGTGAGAGCCGAGAAGTGTGAGTTCCACTGCTCTTCTATCACCTTTCTGGGATATGTCATTGCTGAGGGCAATGTTCAGATGGATCCTGGAAAGGTGAAAGCAGTGGTGGATTGGCCTCAACCAACGTCCAAGGTGCAGTTGCAACGGTTTCTTGGGTTTGCAAACTTCTACCGCCGTTTCATTCGGGATTACAGCACCCTGGTGGCCCCCCTCTTGGCACTCACCTCCCCCAAGGTACCGTTCAAATGGTCTCCAGCTGTTGACAAAGCCTTTGTGGACCTACAGCTTCGGTTCACAACAGCACCCATCCTCATCCATCCGGACCCCTCGTGTCAATTTGTGGTGGAAGTGGAGGCTTCATATGTTGGAGTGGGGGCCATCCTGTCCTAGTGATCTGCCCAGGACCAGAAGCTTCATCCCTGTCCCATCGTCTCAATCCTGCTGAGAGAAATGACGATGTTGGCAAACGCGAACTCCTGGTGGTGAAGATGGTGTTGGAGGAGTGGAGGCACTGGCTGGATGGAGCAGAACAGCCATTCCTGGTCTGGACTGACCATAAAAACATGTAATATCTCCGTTCAGCCAATCGCCTCAACTCAAGGCTGGCCCGGTGGGCCCTCCTGTTTACCAGATCCAACTTGACCATTTCCTACCATTATGGGTCTAAAAATGTGAAGCCTGATGCTCTCTCCCGCCTATACAGTTCCTCTGCCTCACCCTCGACTTCCGAAACCATTCTCCCTACCTAATGCCTTGCTGTCACTGTGGATTGGGGTATTGAGAACCTGGTTCGCGAGGCGCAGCGCTTCCAACCTGGACCTGAAGGGGGCCCGGCTAACCGGCCCGGTTGTCCCTAACCAGTCCGGTCCCGGGTCCTGGAATGGGCTTATTCCTCCAGGCTGACCTGTCATCCAGGGTCCCGTTGTACACTAGCCTTCCTTCGACAACATTTCTAGTGGCCCACAATGGTCCCAGACGTCTCTGCCTTCGTCACCGCATGCACTGTGTGTGCTCAAAACAAGACTCCACAGCAAGCTCCTTCTGGCCTCCTGCAGCCACTACCGGTTCCTCATCATCCCTGGTCTCATATATCTCTGGACTTTGTCACTGGGCTCCCTCCATCTGATGGCAACACTGTCATTCTAACGGTAGTCAATCGGTTCTCCAAGGCCACCCATTTCATCCCTCTCCCCAAACTACCTTCTGCCAAGGAGACGGCCCAAATTATGGTGCAGCATGTCTTCCGGACCTATGGACTCCCGGTAGACATGGTCTCCGATCGGGGTCCTCAGTTCTCGTCTCAGTTCTGGAAGGCATTCTGCACCCTTATTGGGTCTTCTGGCCATCTTGTCATCAGGATTCCATCCCCAAACTAAAGGTCAGTCGGAGTGAGCCAACCAAGACCTGGAAACAACCTTAAGGAGCCTGGTCTCAACTAACCCCACTACCTGGAGCCATATGCCCGGAACACTCTTCCCAGTTCTGCCACGGGACTCTCCCCTTTCGAGTGCTCCATGGGCTATCAGCCTCTACTCTTCCCTAAAGAAGAGCAGGAGGTCAGCGTACCCTTGGCCCAGATGTTTGTCCGCCATTGTCGACGTACCCGGAGAAGAGCCAGGGCGGCTATTCTCAAGACCAACTCCAGGTATCGTCGACAAGCGGACTGTCGCCGGACCCCAGCTCCCCGCTTTCGCATTGGGCATTGGGCTATCCAGTCAGGATCTGCCCCTTCAGGTAGAGTCCCTCAAGCTGGTTCATTGGTCCTTTTCCCATCTCCAGCGTTCTGAATTCCAGTGCTGTCCGTCTTGTGTTACCCCGTACCCTCCATATTCACCCTACCTTCCATGTCTCTAGGATTAAGCCTGTGTCTCACTGTCCTTTGTCTTCTGTCTCCAGGCCCATCCCTTCCCCCGGGTTATTGGTGGCCAGACAGCGTATACAGTGAGACGCCTCCTGAAGGTTTCGACCACGGGGCAGGGGTTTCCAGTACCTGGTTGACTGGGAAGGTTATGCCCCAGAGGAGAGGTGCTGGGTTCCTGCTAAAGACATCTTGGACCCGGCCCTTATCACCGAGTCAACCAGCGTTTTTTCATTCTCCTGCTTTTTGCATTCTCCTTTTTCTAGTCCTCCCGGTATTGACCCTTGCCTGTTTCTGGACTTTGTGCCTGCCTGACCATTCTGCCTGCCTTGACCACGAGCCTGTCTGCCACTCTGTACCTCCTGGACTCTGATCTGGTTCTGACTTTTTTGTCTGTTCATGACCATTCTCTTGCCTACCCCTTTGGATTAATAAACATTGTAAGACTCCAACCATCTGCCTCCTGTGTCTGCATTTGGGTCTTGCCTTGTGCCTTGATACATAAACATGTGTAAATATTTGAAGTTTGCTGAAAATAAACGCAGTTGACAGTGAGAGGACATTTCTTTTTTGCTGAGTTTACATAACATTTAAAGAAGACAAATATTTAGGCTATATTGAAGCATTAGGTCCAAGTGTGTGAGGAATAGCTGCTTGGATTGGAGAAGAGGCAAAGTGTAGATTAAGCTTTCCTGAATAACTGGGCCTGCTGGGAGCATACTGTATGTGGCCACATTAATATAGGATTTATAGGATGACTTGGGAGAATGATGATCTGCAGCAGACGGCGCATCTCAGTATCAGAAGTAAAAATACAGCCAGACCGTCCTGCTACTGTGCCTTTTCTAATGAAACTTTCAAATCACCGGCCTTTTACACCTTTATTCTAATGGAATTTTAACTGCAGCCTAGAGTATAATTTTGTACTAACTTGAAAACAATAAATAAATTATTCATTGCATTGTGATGTTGTAGGCTAGTCTAAGTAGGATAATCATATTGTCCCTAAACAAGATCAATAGGGGAGCTTTCAGAACGTCTTCACTGTTCTGTCATGCACAATGATGCACCTGGCCTCTCCACTGCCTATCAGTTATTCCTATTTGTTCTTGTGGAATCATATTTCAAAATTGATGCAGCTCGGAATACTTTGTGTGGTATGATTGGTAGGTAGCCTATTGCAGATCTGGACCAGCGATCCACCTACCACTATTGTCAGTATGAATGGTGGATAGAGGGCAGGATAGACAGACTGGTAGACTATATTGACCTGTGGCAGTGGCGATTTTAGCATGTAAATCTTAGTCAGGCAAACTCAACCAATTTGTTTAGATGCATGCCAGCAAAGCCACTACACAACATTGTATTATTTTATTAGGCCTACAGTGCCTTGCAAAAGTTTACATCCCCTTTGGCGTTTTTCCTATTTTGTTGCATTACAACCTGTAATTTAAATTGATTTTTATTTGGATTTCATGTAATGGACATACAAAAAATAGTCCAAATTGGTGAAGATAAATAAAAAAATTACTTGTTTCAAAAAATTCAAAAAGATAATACATGGAAAAGTGGTGCGTGCATATTTATTCACCCCCTTTGCTATGAAGCCCCTAAATAAGATCTGGTGCAACCAATTACCTTCAGAAGACACAAAAATAGTTAAATAAAGTCCACCTGTGTGAAATCTAAGTGTCACATGATGTGTCACGTGATCTCAGTATATATACACCTGTTCTGAAAGGCCCTAGAGTCTGCAACACAACTAGGCAAGGGGCACCACCAAGCAAGCGGCACCATGAAGACCAAGGAGCTCTCCAAACAGTTCAGGAACAAAGTTGTGGAGAGCAACAGATCATGGTTGGTTTATCAAAATATCAGAAACTTTGAACATTCCACGGAGCACCATTAAATCCCTTATTAAAAAATTGAAAGAATATGGCACCACAACAAACCTGCCAAGAGAGAGCCGCCAACCAAAACTCACGGACCAGGCAAGGAGGGCATTAATCAGAGAGGCAACAAAGAGACCAAAGATAACCCTGAAGGAGCTGCAAAGCTTCGCGGAGATTGGAGTATCTGTCCATAGTACCACTTTAAGCCGTAAACTCCACAGAGCTGGGCTTTACGATAGAGTGGCCAGAAAAAAGCCATTGCTTAAAGTAACAAATAAGCAAACACATTTGGTGTTTGCCAAAAGGCATGTGGGGGACTCCTCAAACATATGGAAGAAGGTACTCTGGTCAGATGAGACAAAAATGTAGCTTTTTGACCATCAAGGAATACGCTATGTCTGGCGCAAACCCAACACCTCTCATCATCCCGAGAACACCATCCCCACAGTGAAGCATGGTGGTGGCAGCATCATGCTGTGGGAATGTTTTTCATCGGCAGGGACTGGGAAACTGGTCAGAATTGAAGGAAGTATGGATGGCGCTAAATACAGGGAATTTCTGGAGGGAAACCTGTTTCAGTCTTCCAGAGATTTGAGACTGGGACAGAGGTTCCTCTTCCAGCAGGACAATGACCTTAAGCATACTGCTAAAGCAACACTCAAGTGGTTTAAGGGGAAACATTTAAATGTCTTGGAATGGCCTAGTCAAAGCCCAGATATCAATCCAATTGAGAATCTGTGGTATGACTTAAAGATTGCTGTACACCAGCGGAACCCATCCAACTTGAAGGAGCTGGAACAGTTTTGCCTTGAAGAACGGGCAAAAATCCCAGTGGCTAGATGTGCCAAGCTTATAGAGACATACCCCAAGAGACGTTCAGCTATAATTGCTGCAAAAGGTGGCTCTACAAAGTATTGATTTTGGGGGGGTGAATAGTTATGCATGCTCAAGTTCTGTTTTTTTGTCTTATTTCTTGTTTGTTTCACAATAAAAAATATTTTGCATCTTCAAAGTGGTAGGCATGTTGTGTAAATCAAATGATATAACCCCCCCAAAAATCAATTTTAATTCCAGGTTGTAAGGCAACAAAACAGGAAAAATGCCAAGGGGGTGAATACTTTCGCAAGCCACTGTATGTGGTCTAAAAAGGAAGGAAAATACAATCACGAGGATCCACTTTTATAGACAATATACTGACGCATAGACAGCGCATCGCGCAAACAAAACAACCCTCACAATATCACCTGGAATTACATGGGTTTATTATTTAACTTTTTGTTGAAAAATAAAATTTGAATGGGAAGAGACTGTCACTGGCAAACATGGTTACATACCCAACACAATTATATAGTATCCACTCGTGAAGAAAAGCACATTCGCTAATTATAATACACAGAGTAAGCAAAACAATGAAATCATTCCAACATTGCCTGATGAATAAGATATGAAAGGGATAGACCTATATAAGCAATATAACAACTGTGATGTACAAACTATGGTATGAGGGAACGATGAGCGGATAAGACACAAGCCGTGATTTCGATTAAGGCATTAATGTCACACCCAAATCTGTTTCACCTGTCTTGTGCTTGTCTCCACACCCCACCAGGTGTCTCCCATTTTTCCCCCATTATCCCCTGTGTATTTATACCTACGTTTTCTGTTTGTCTGTTGCCAGTTCGTCTTTCCTCTTTCTGGTTTTTGTTCTAGTCTCCCAAGTTACGACCTGTTTCCCTGTACTGAGCCTGCCTGCCGTCTACGTCTACCCACTATTACCAGGATTACTAACCCATCTGTCCTCGACATGCCTTTTGCCTGTCCCTGTATATTCAATAAATCTCTGCGACTTGAACCATCTGCCTCACGTGTCTGCATCTGGGGCTCATCCTGATAATTAATAAGTGAGTAGTCAATATAATTATTTGTTCAGCACTTTTGAAATGTACAGTGACAGAATTCAGAACATGAACATGGCCCGTTCTTACAGTATTCTCCCTATATTCCAAGTCATATAAGCAAACAATGAAAGCTCTTACAATATTTGACATTTCTCTAAGACAGGGTATAGGCTACATGTGCACCACCAAGTCTGAACAGTAGGCTAAGTTAGTTAGTAGTCTGTTTTAGAGAAATGTCATCCTCAAATATTGTCTGCTTATATGCCCCTGTTATTTAACCTACGGTTCTGACACAACATTCACTTTAGTATTACTTTCTTAGCTACTAACCTACTGATGGGAACGGAAAACTACTTTTCTGATTGCCTTGACCTTATTGGGATCTGGCTCCAGTCCTGAGGCAGAAACCCTGTGACCCAAGAAGAAGATATCATCCTTGGCAAACAGATTTTTCATTGAGTGTGAGACCTTCCAGCTGCAATTTCTGATGTACTTTATGAAGTCTCGTCGTGTTCTTGTCCATCACGTCCAAACACCAGATTGTTGTCAGTGTGGCACACAACACCTTTAATGTTCTCAAACATTTGAGACATTTGTCTCAGAAAATGCTTGGGTGCCGATGAAATGGCAATCTGTTGAAGTGGTACTTCTTAAACAGCATGATGAAGGTAGTGAGTGTGTGAGACTCTGGTTCAAGCGCGATGTGACAACATCCAGATCGAGCATCCAGCTTCGTGAAGACTTTTGCATTTGTCAACATTGTGAGTGTCTCTTCTACCGCTGGAAGAATGAGACGCTCTCTTATCACTGATTCACTCGGGTGTGAGGTCAACACACACTCTGTCTCCATTCGCTTTGGGGACGACCACCCACCATTCCAGAGCACCATTCTGTGGGCTCTGTCGCTTTGGTTATGACATCCAGGTTCTCCATCCTGACCAGCTCTCCATATACTTTTTCTCTCATGGGGAGTGGAACGTGTGGTGTTGAAAGAGCACAGGGTGTGGTTCCATCTTTGAGCTTTATCTTGTATGACTGTTGGAGTTTCCCCAGTCCTTGAAAGATGGACGGATAGACAACGAAATAGGTCTCTGGCTGTGTCACTAACTGTAGGGCCTTTATGGCTGGTAGGCCTAGGAGTGATTGTGTCAGTCCTACTACAATGTACACCTCGTTCCCTTTTGCTATCAGCTTGCTCTTAAAGCAGCCTTTCACATCAATCCCTGGCCCATATAGATTCTTGATTGGTCTAACCAGACTGCTATCACTCTGTTTTGAAGTATTTCTCTGGTATAGCTATCACAGATGCTCCTGTGTCGAGTTTGAAGCTGAAGACTTTTCTCCATCCACGGCTGTGTATCTTGCGAGGATCCTTCACCTAGGAAAGCATAGTCTTGTGGTTCGGTGGTGGGCTGTGACTGTGTACAGCTTGAGAAAATAAGACTGCTGCATAATGTTCCTTTTTGTAAAACTTTCTGCACTCCGCCTCCTTGATTGGACAGTCCTTCCATCCATGTTGTCGTCCTCCACATCTTTTGCATCCCTTTTCACTTGGATTGTCATCTGTTTTGTTTTTCCCTTTGTATGTTGTCTGTGCACTCTGTTGGAATTTGTTCCTTTTATTCCATTTTGTTTTGATGACATTCACATTTGTAGTGGTTTCTCCTCCTACTGCATTGCTGTGCAATAATGTTTGTTGTTCCTTTACAGTTTCACATTGTCTGACTCGTTGAATAGCTTTTGCCAGTGTCAACTGAAGCTGTCCTGACAGCTTCCTATCTTTTATTAGAACCACAATTCTCTCTTATCAGTTCTTCTTTGAGCACTCCAATATTACATTGCTCAGCCAGCTTGTGTACAACTGTGATGAATGGCTCTGCATGATCTCCCTCATCTTGACGTCCATGTTGAATTGAGCTCTCTCAAAAAAAGCACTGTGTTTTCCTACACAGTGCTGCTCAAATGCTCATGTTACAGCATCATACTCCTTTTTTTCTGCATCAGTGAATGGCAATACTCCCAACATATCATCAGCTGCATCCCCATTAGCATATATAAGAGTTCATCTGATATTCCTCTGGTTTTGTATTCAGCCCTAACGCCATACGAAACCTCTCGAATCTCCTGATCCATCTTGGCCAATCTGCTGCGTTTGAGAAATCAAAGGGCTCTAGATGAGTTATATGTACAGCTTTTATATATATATATATTTATTATTATTGCTTGTAGAGAAAGTTTTCCTCCTAGCATAATTTTTCCTCTCTGTCCCTCTGTGCTGCTCCATGAGGGCCCGGCGTTGCCTAGCAACTAAGACTCCACACCATGCTCCACACACACACACACAGTAGGCTCGTGGACAGACACGCTGCTGGGCTTCCTCCTGACTTTAGCTAGCAAGCATCACAACGTCATTCATTTACACAATGTCTCTGGTTAATTTTCACTTGTAAATGTTCACACTCACTGAGAATGAGATTCAGTAGCTAGTTTCAGCAGAGTGGCGATCAACGTCAGATTTTCTTCACTTCTGACACCATGTAAGAATATAGAACCGGGACACCATAGTGTTAGCTTTAGAAAACTGATTTGCCAGTAGATTGTCAATGTGATTCATGACGATGACTGCTTGTCTAGCTTGCTAGCTAAGATTGTGACAGTATGATGTGACATGATTAGTCCAATCAAAGCTACAGAAGATATAACGTGAATTGACGTAATTTTATCTGTGACCAATGACCTTGAGCCTTCTTGGACGGGCACTTCTAATGTAAATCTATAGCAGCACCCAAGGGGGCTTGAACTGCCTAGCTCTCTGTGTAGATTCGGCTGTGACGTAGTGTCCCCATGAGTGACAGAACACTGAGCCAATCACGGTACAACTAGAGGAGATTACCAATGCCTACGCTCTGTATTTTTGCTGGCTGCCCCTCCACCACAAAGCACTGAGCTAGGCTGAAACACCTGCATTTTGTTGCTGCCTTACTCAAGAAAGAGACCATGTTTCTAACCTAACCCCCCCTTTATTAATTGTTGCATGTTGCGTTTATTTTTTTGTTCAGTATAGGTGCTCCGTCTGCCCCATTGATTCAATAACAACAATGCAGTACTTCATATCATATAAATGTCATTGTACAGGTATACATCACAAATCACTTCCACATTGGTCAGGCCCAATTGTATCCAAGTCTGTCCACGGTCTTTCATAAAGGTATTGGCTTCAGAGGAGCTTTGTTTTTATAACCGGGTCCACCTCCACAACTATTGGGTGAATGTTAAATTCAACAAGTGGAACCAAAGTGGACAGTTCTCACTCTCCGCTCAGTAAAGCTGATTATGTTCAACCAGATAAGCGTGTTTGTATTGAACATCAAAATGGAGCTCACAGGCCTGCACAATGACAGGCATGCAGCCTAGTGGCAGAGCTCACACTATTCATTTACTGTAAGTCTCCCACAGTCTGTTTACATATGGCAGGTATATTGGTACATGCCAGGATCCTCTGGGGCTATTTTCGGCTACCCAGATATACTGCAGTAAGCTAATTTTTGTCTGCAGCTTTGATGTTTTTATACAGTATATGGTGATGAATATCCATGGTCAGTGTGTTCAACCAAGAGACACTGATTGCATTATAACGATGAAAAGGATGATGACTTGGATAATGATGAAAAATACAAATATGCCAACTCTAACCACGTTTCCATCCAGTTTTTATGAAAATAAAGCCATACTGTATAAAATAAATTCAGGACAACTGTGATGGAAACAGGAAGTTTCGGTATAATTTTATAGATGCCGACATAATTTGTTCGTTGACATGGTGGGATATTTTTCTCTAAAATTAATTCTGAGAAATGGCAGTGGAAACGCCTTTATGCGCAAATATTGATATAATAACCATAATTTCAAAGTAAACTTGGAGTCACATGATGACATGGTGTGTGTAGTCCTCCCACTACGACTCTGGAAATCATACAGTTTAAATTAGGCTACATACTAAATCAATTATGATGAACATCACATGGTGGTGAAAGTGCATGGTATGAGCTTGATGCTCCTTTCCAATAAATGTCTAGGGTCTTATTCTGGTGACATGATGATCAATGCTTGGCTGCAGTTTTGACAAATAAAAACACTTGCTCTTATCCATAATCTCATTATGTAGACTATCCTACCAGCAGCTGTTGGCTAGAGCGCATTTGCCAGGGTTAAAGTAGACACATTTTCTATTTACAAAACTATTGGTAGAGTTGAAAGTGCAATGGAAACACATTGAACGTTTAGATTTTTATTCAGTACATGAAAACGTAAGCAAAAAAATATTTTGTGTGCACTGTCATCAAGCACTGATTTTTATCTGCAACAAGTCAGTTTGGTGGAAACACACCACTATTTGGAAAAATGCACATTTTCTTTATGCGGATTTTAGAATATTTGCAAAAAATCTGTCGCCAATTGGGATGGAAACCCAGCTACTGTCAAAATAATTGTAACATTTATATGGTTCATGTCAAGGACATTTAGCAAAGCTTTCACCTATTGCTTTTAAGGATAATTGACCAAGGTAATAACTGGCCAATTTGACTCCCAAGGCTACAAACAGAACTTTAAAAAGGTCAGAGTTAATAGCCTCTAATTATATGAAATAAAGAGATCCTTGCTGTGAATAAAACAATGTCTAATTCCTCACTAGCTGAACTCATGGTGTGGGAGTTTTGCAGATAACTCCTGTGAGGATTCTGGTCTTGGGTCAAAAACAGAAAGGGAAAAAAAAAGATGTCAGAAACTTCTAAACAATTGCAATCTGAAAAGTGGGCTGGTATTTTTCTGGCACTTAGTCGACTATAATCAAGCATAAGAAAGCTATTGGATTAGACATGCACCTGCTGGAGGCCGTGTCATCAAACACTGCTTTATGCATGGATTCAGTGCACTTCAGGCTGTGCATCAGCTATGCTAATAGCTCGTCTCCCGTGGAGGGGGTAAATACCCCAGCTTGGTTGGCATCAACAGAGACACCCTGAAGCTCCCTGCCCCAGTGTTTAACATTCACCTGTGCCATGTCTCCATGCAGCCCCCTCTGGGTAATGTTCAACAGCCGTCACCGTGCTGGCTACTGACAGCCTGCATCAAGAGCACAGAAAATATGTCTGCCTTGACTGGGGATGCGTAGTGCTGCCAGGAGGAGGGAGAGAACAGAGAATCAGAAATAGATTGAAATGTAAAAGAAAAGATTGACTGCGTTTGGATACAACAATGACAAACTGAAGAGCTACATCCCTTTATATACTTGACAGTGAACTAAAACTGTGGTTTAAAAAAAAAATCCCATTACTGATTAAATTTGTTCAACTGAAACAAGAATATAAAGACTCGTGGATTGAAATGGTGCGTGTTAATGTATCTTTCCCCAAATTGTATGAATAAGGTTATAAAAAAATGCATTAGCCGAGCAGTGAACCACTAAAGGAGAGGGGAAGTTGTGTTCCTGCCTCCCCCAGTGGGGTCCACCTCCACAGTACAGTCACATAAGGTTAGCAGAGGCTTCTCCCACATACATGCGGTAAAGAGATCAATTGAACTCGATCAAAACAATGGAAATGCCATGGAAATGCATGGGGGAAAGGTCCTGTGGGTGGAACGATCCCATTGCCCTCCAGCAAAATTAGCCTACATTAAGGCTATTGTTTGTACTTTGGGTGACAGGGTAGCCTAGCGGTTAGAGCATTGGGCCAGTCACCAAAAGGTTGCTGATTCAAATACCCAAGCCGACAAAATCTGTCAATGTGACCTTGAGCAAGGCACTTACAGTTCATTTGGAAAGTATTCAGACCCCTTGACTTTTTCCACATTTAGTTACGTTACAGCTTTATTCTAAAATGTATTAAATAAAACATTTTCCTCATCAATCTACACAAAAAAAAGCATAAGGGCCAAGTGAAAACAGGTTTTTAGAAATATTGGCAAATTTATTGGAAATAGCTTATTTACGTAAGTTTTCAGACCTTTTGCTATGAGACTCGACATTGAACTCATGTGCATCCTGTTTCCATTGATCATCCTTGATATGTTTCTACAACTTGATTAGAGTCCAGCTGTGGTAAATTCAATTGATTGGACATGATTTGGAAAGGCACACACCTGTCTATATAAGGTCCCACAGTCGACAGTGCATGTCAGAGCAAAAACCAAGCCATGAGGATGAAGGACTTGTCCTCCCAGATAGGATTGTGTCGAGGCACAGACCTGGCATAAGGGTACCAAAACATTAATGCAGCATTGAAAGTCCCCAAGAACACAGTGATCTCCATCATTCTTAAAGGAAGAAGTCTGAAACCACCAATACTCTTCCTAGAGCTGGCCACCCAGCTCCCCCAATTGGGGGAGAAGGGCCTCGGTCAGGGAGTTCCTCTGTGGAGATGGGAGAACCTGCCAGAAGGACCACTATCTCTGCAGCACTCCAGCAAACTGGCCTTTATGGTAGAGTGGCCAGACGGAATTCACTCCTCAGTAAAAGGCTCAGGACAGCCCGCTTGGAGTTTGCCAAAAGGCACCGAAAGACTCTCAGACAATGAGAAACAAGATTCTCGAGCTAAATCACTTCTATGCTTGCTTCGAGGCAAGCAACACTGAGGCATGCATGAGAGCATCAGCTGTTCCGGACGACTGTCTGATCACGCTCTCCGTAGCCGACGTGAGTAAGACCTTTTTAACAGGTCAACATTCAAAAGGCTGCGGGGCCAGACGAATTACCAGGACGTGTGCTCCGGGCATGTGCTGACCAACTGGCCGGTGTCTTCACTGACATTTTCACCATGTCCCTGATTGAGTCTGTAATACCAACATGTTTCAAGCAGATCACCATAGTCCCTGTGCCCAAGAACACAAAGGCAACCTGCCTAAATGACTACACTCACGTCCGTAGCTATGAAGTGCTTTGAAAGGCTGATAATGGCTCACATCAACACCATTATCCCAGAAACCCTAGACCCACTCCAGACATGCTCAGTGGGATTGAGATCCGGGCTCTTCGCTGGCCATGCAGAACACTGACATTCCTGTCTTGCAGGAAATCATGCACAGAACGAGCAGTATGGCTGGTGGCATTGTCATGCTGGAGGGTCATGTCAGGATGAGCCTTCAGGAAGGGTACCACATGTGGGAGGAGCATGTCTTCCCAACAAGCTCAGTCCGATGATGCTGTGACACACTGCCCCAGACCATGACGGACCCTCCACCTCCAAATCTATCCCGCTCCAGAGTATATGCCTCAGTGTAACACTCATTTCTTCGATGATAAACACGAATCCGACCATCACCCCTGGTGAGACAAAACTGCGACTCGTCAGTGAAGAGCACTTTTAGCCAGTCCTGTCTGGTCCAGCGGCGGTGGGTTTGTGTCCGTTGTTGCCGGTGATGTCTGGTGAGGACCTGCCTTACAACAGGCCTACAAGCCCTCAGTCCAGCCTCTCTCAGCATATTACGGACAGTCTGAGCACTGTTGGAGGGATTGTGTGTTCCTGGTGTAACTCGGGCAGTTGTTGTTGCCATCCTGTACCTGTCCCGCAGGTGTGATGTTTGGATGTACCGATCCTGTGCAGGTGTTGTTACACGTGGTCTTCCACTGCGAGGACGATCAGCTGTCCGTCCTGTCTCCCTGTAGCACTGTCTTAGGCGTCTCATAGTACGGACATTGCAATTTATTGCCCTGGCCACATCTGCAGTCCTCATGCTTCCTTGCAGCATGCCTAATGCACGTTCACGCAGATGAGCAGGGACCCTTTCTTTTGGTGTTTTTCAGAATCAGTAGAAAGGCCTCTTTAGTGTCCTAAGTTTTCATAACTGTGACTTTAATTACCTAACGTCTGTAAGTTGTTAGTGTCTTAACGACCGTTCCACAGGTGCATGTTCATTCATTTGTTTATGGTTCATTGAACAAGCATGGGAAATAGTGTTTAAACCCTTTACATTGAAGATTTTTTAAGTCATTTGGATTTTTACGAATGATCTTTGAAAGACAGGGTCCTGAAAAAGGGACGTTTCTTTTTTTGCTGCGGTTATATGCATAGTCACTTTAACCATATCTACATGTACATACTACCTCAATCAGCCTGATTAACTGATGCCTGTATATAGCCTCGTTACTGTTATAGCCTCGCTACTGTTATTTTTCACTGTCTTTTTACTGTTGTTTTTATTCTTTACTTACCTATTGTTCACCTAATACTTTTTTTTTTTTTACTTAGAAATTGCACTGTTGGTTAGACCCTGTAAGTAAGCATTTCACTGTAAGGTCTACACCTGTTGTGTTCTGTGCACGTGACAAATAAACTTTGATTCGATGAAACCAAGATTGAACTCTTTGGCCTGAATGCCAACCATTATGTCTGGAGGAAACCTGGCACCATCCCTACGGTGATGCATGGTTGTGGCAGCATCATGCTGTGTGAAGTTTTTTCAGCGGCAGTTACTGGGAGACTAGTCAGGATCGAGGGAAAATTGAACGGATCAATGTACAGAGAGCTCTTTCATGAAAACCTGCTCCAGAGCGCTCAGGACCTCAGACACGGGCGAAGGTTCAAAGGCAAAAAACCCTAAGCACACAGCTAAGACAATACAGGAGTGGCTTCGGGACAAGTCTCTGAATGTCCTTGAGTGGCCCAGCCAAAGCCCGGACTGAACCCAATCGAACATCTCTGGAGAGACCTGAACATAGCTGTGCAGAAACGCTCCCCATCCAACCTGACAGAGCTTGAGTGGATCTGCAGAGAAGAATGGGAGAAACTCCCCAAATACAGGTGTACCATGCTTGTAGCGTCATACCCAAGAAGACACAAGGCTGTAATCGAGGCTGAAATTGCTGCCAAAGGTGCTTCAACAAAGTACTGAGTAAAAGGTCTGAATACTTATGTAAATGTGATATTTCAGTATTTTATTTTTTACACACTTGCAAACATTTCAAATAAAATATTTTGGGTTTGTCATTATGGGGGTATTGTGTGTAGATTGATGAGGGGGGAAAAAAACTATTGAATCAATTATAGAATAAGGCTGTAACGTAACAGAATGTGGAAAAAACCAAGGGGTCTGAATACTTTCCGAATGCTCTGTAACCCTAATTTGCTCCTGGGGTGCTGTAACTACATGTCTGATCCTGTAAAACAACACGTTTAACTGCACCTATCTGGTGTATGTGACAATACAACTTTTTGGGGGAGGGGGGTATAATGCTTGTATGGATGTCAACACCAAAACATGTTCATGTCATCATCACAAATCTACTGCATTACAGTTAAAAAAGACTTTGACTACCACCGATTTCTGTATGCTAGCTATGCTACCAGCTTATACGAACGGGAGTTAGTATTTAGCAGTCACCTCTAAATATGAAAAAGTACAACTTCTAAATGTTATGCAGCAGAAATATATCAAAATCGGACTTTAATAACCACACGTGGGCCTGTTACGATACATGAAAGATTTGAATATCCACTTTGTTAGATCAGATTTGCTGATTGTGAGCCAAACCGGCGTCCTTCTAACCCACACGGTCTGTGTTCCATGGAGCTCTTTACCACATCTATGGGCCGAACCATCCCATCACCAGAGTCCAGAAGACGGAACAAATGTGCCTGACAGTCAGGAATAGTAACCTGGTGTCACTCTGAGTGAGCTAGGCTGTGAATGGGTGCCTGATGCTCGGTGGCAACCATCTGTGTGCCCTGGTGCGAGGGGCAGGTCAGCTGTGTGGTAATGAGTGCACCGCCGCCCGCCTAGCTCAGGACAGGAACACGTGAGAATGGCAAACATGCTATGGCACCACAGACTAGGCTCCTACTAGGCTTTATACTGACTACCCAAATGTTTTTTGTTTACTGCAAAATGGATTAGGGATGTAAAATTATTTTACATCAGGTTGATACGCTATACGGTCATTTTTTAATAAATTGTCTTGCATTGTGTGATAAAGATCAGAAACTGGGTAGACTAGTGTCATCACAACAGTTCCTATACGTATGATGGAGCATCTTCAAGACTGATGGTTTCCTTGACAACATATTTGACAACATATTTCCTTGACAACATATTTTTTAAAGCATTGCCTTAAAAAAGGATTGAAATAATACAGTGTTAAATAAGTTATGGGCTGGTGAGAGCAACCCCATCACATACCTGAACAATTTCTGAGTCAATTTCACACAATGACAGAGTTTCATTCAGAGTGAGAATAATTGTCATTTTGAATCAAAATGTGATTGCTCATCATACAGAGTGTTCGCCAACACTGGTGCACTGATGTAGACTACTGACTGCTACCCTGAATAACAGAGTATTTGAGCAGCATCTGATAGAATTTTAATCAGCCACAAAGGTGTGATAACTTGTAGTAATAATAGTAGTATGTTTATTTGTGATGTGCTTTGCAATCACCCCTCATCACCGTCAAAAGTTCCCTAAAACACTAAAACACGAGCAGGCCTTTCTAATCGACCTGGCCCAGGTATCCTGGAAGGTTATTGACCTCATCCCGTCAGTAGAAGATGCCTGGTTATTCTTTTGAAAGTTCCTTCCCCACCATCTTAAATAAGCATGCCCATTCAAAAAAAATTGAACCAGGAACAGATATAGCCCTTGCTTCACTCCAGACCTGACTGCCCTTGACCAGCACAAAAACATCCTGTGGTGTACTGCATTAGCATCGAATAGCCCCCGTGATATGCAACTTTTCAGGAAAGTTAGGAACCAATATACACAGTCAGTTAGAAAAGCTAAGGCTAACTTTTTCAAACAGAAATTTGCATCCTGTAGCACAAACTCAAAAAAGTCCTGGACACTGTAAAGTCCATGGAGAATAAGAGCACCTCCTCCCAGCTGCCCACTGCACTGAGGCTAGGAAACAATGTCACCACCTACAAATCCACTATAATTGAGAATTTCAATAAGCATTTTTCTACGGCTGGCCATACTTTCCACCTGGCTACCCGTACACCGGTCAACAGCCCTGCAACCCCCACAGCAACTCGACCAAGCCTCCCCCATTTCTCCTTCACCCAGACCCTACAAAATCTGGACCCTACAAATCAGCCAGGCTAGACAATCTGGACCCTCTATCCTAAAATGATCTGCCAAAATTGTTGCAACCCCTATTACTAGCCTCTTCAACCTCTCTTTTGTATCGTCTGAGATTCCTAAAGATTGGAAAGCGGCCGCGGTCATCCCCCTCTTCAAAGGGGGAGACACATATCTCCCTCACTAACTTTAAGCACCAGCTGTCAGAGCAGCTCACAGATCACTGCACCTGTACATAGCCCATTTGTAAATAGCCCATCCAACTACCTCATCCCCATACTGTATTTATTTATTTATCTTGCTCCTTTACACCCCAGTGTCTCTACTTGCACATTCATCTTCTGCACATTCTGCCATTCCATTGTTTAATTGCTATATTGTAATTACTTCGCCACCATGGCCTATTTATTGCCTTACCTCCCTTATCTTACCTCATTTGCACATGCTGTATATAGACTTTTTCTGCTGTATTATTGACTGTATGTTTGTTTATTCCATGTGTAGCTCTGTGTTGTTGTATGTGTCGAACTGCTTTGCTTTATCTTGGCCAGGTCGCAGTTGTAAATGAGAACTTGTTCTCAACTAGCCTACCTGGTTAAATAAAGGTGAAATAAATAAATAAAAATCAAGTGCACACCACAGTTGTTCACAATATTTGAAGGGAGAGTTGCACTGAATGTTTCTTGTGCTTTTCTAAAAGGTATACAGAGAGTGAGGCCATTATTAGCTTCAGTAATCTACTTAAATTCATACAGCAAAACTCCTTTCCTATACTGTATAAGTTAAGACATGGACAAACAGAAAATAACAAACTCGGATGCACTCACACTGCTATTAGAGGAAACGTTTTGTCAGTTGGAATCCTTTTAAATGCCAAAGAGTTTCTGTAATTTTAGGTTAACTTATCCGTTTTGGGGTAAGCTGAATAAAGATCCATATGGTACTGCATTGCATAACATTTTGCATAGTTGACATGATTGTCTCAGTGGTGAAATTATCTCTCTCCCTCTATGTGCTACATAGCTGATTAATATTAGCTTATTGTGGTCAAACTGAGAGAAAACTCTTAGCAATAGAGATGAAATACAATTCAAAAGGGGATTTTAAAGGTAAAAGATCCCATACAACTAAATTACATTTTCACACCCAAAAGGCATCAATGTGAGTATTTCCACACAGTCTGTATTGTGTTTGTGGCTACACTGTATCTACTGTGTACTGCTCACACAGCAAAACCATGACTCCTCTGTCAAACAGTCCCTGTATGAATTCTGAAACGAACTATTGTATGTTTCCATAGGAAAAGATCAAATCTACTTTAAACTTCTGTAACTTGCTTCCAGCTGTCCCCTCAGGGAGCCAGAGTTACAGTAACATTATTCTGGTCAATGGCATTCCGATACTGCTTTGAAATGTCACACCTGAACTCTATCACACTATCATAAACTGATCTCTCCACATCTAGAAGCCAGCATATTGGAAAAGGGATGGAACTGCAGAATGCTGCATACAGTAGAGAATGGAGGAAAAGAGGGAAGGACAGAGAATGTATGTCTTGCCTGTTTGCACATGATCGTTCCTTCACCCTCCTGGAATCAGATGATCGTTCTATTCTTTATTAGAAGCACTCACTAAGCAGCAATGGAGCCTGCTTACATTACTGGACACACTGTAGAGCATAGTAATACTGCATTCCATATTGTAGCAAATTCAGGCGGTAGCCCTGGCCTGGACTTGAACCCAGGTCCAGCGACTGTCAAGCCAACACCTTAACCTTTACGCCAAGAGGTCCAAAACTTTTGGCCATGTTGCTGAGTGTTAGGTTAAGGCCGGCACATTACCCCCTTCCTTTGGGAGAGCGTGTCCGCATGCTTCTCTATACCAAGTCCCTCGCGTGTACACGCTTCTCCGATGGCCTCAAGGGCGTCATCCCACTTCTGACACCAATGTAGCGATTTCCGGGGATAGCGACCACCTAGCGTACTCCAACCCGGGTCCAGCGAGCCAACGCCTTAACCGTCATGCCAAGAGGTGCGAATCCCTTGACGAGATCGCTAGATGTTGGGTTAAGGTCACTACAATATGTTTAAATTGTACTTCCTCAGACTAATCTTATATTCATACAAAGATACATGTAATATATCAGCTTCATAGGATTTTAAATATTGTGCAACAGGTCTAAATAGTGGTGAATAACATTCTAAACTGTATTCTACATCTGGCACCCTGAACTCGCCTCTGACCCAAGTTTTAAATCACACTTTGTAAATCTCTCCCTAAAATTCAGTCACATGAGCACTGCCTATTTGTGGCCGTTTCTGCCCCGTTATTAGTGGAACCATAAAGTGTAACAACCAGGTTTCCATACAGGATGCTATGGAAGTTGCAATTAAAATCATCCACTCCCATGGGTCTTTGAGATCCTCTACAACCTGGAATGGGGGGGTGGAGGGAGGGAGAGGACCTGACCTTAGGAACATTCTCCTTTTCTCCTGTTAATCACAAGCAATTCCTGAGAGAAAAGGGATACTGTACGCCTCCAGCGCAGTGGCTCTATCTCCATCCTCTATCTCTCACAACATCCCTCTCTCTTTGTCACAAGCTCTTTTAATGAAGCTGTGTGGGAAACTAGACATTTCAGCTTTTCTAAATTCAAGACAGGGCATGAATATTTCAGCATGGAGAGGTGATAACTGGCAGGGTAGGTTTCTCAGGAGCCCGGCTGTCCCAGCATACATGTGACAGGAGCTGTAGAGACGAGAAGCTGGATCAACACTTCATCCTCATCACATCCATGTGTGTTACGGCACCCAACCCTCTCGGAGTCCTCACTGTCAACACACTCAGCGCTGGGAGGGAAAGGGATGGATTTTCTCGATACACACACGTTGACATTGATAGGGACAGTCATACAGCTGTAATTATGACACAGGTTTGCATTGACCGCTGATCTTGCCTCAGCGCCTGAAAAACCCTTGGTACGATGTAACATCTGTGTACTAGAAAACATGCTAAATCAGAATATTATTCCATAAAAAATGTCAACACATCTACATTCATGAATAAACCTATACTGTTTTCAACTGTGAAAGGGTGCAGATACTACCTCCATTGTGAGGATCTCATAATATAGCCCGTATTCCACACTTCCACAAATTAATAAGCATTTCGCTACGGCTGGCCATGCTTTCCACCTGGCTACCCCTACCCCGGCCAACAGTTCTGCACCCCCCCAGCCCATCTGCAAATAGCCCATCCAACCAACTACCTACCTCATCCCCATATTTGTTTTGGTTTTCTGCTCTTTTGCACACCAGTATTTCTACTTGCACATCCTCATCTGCACATATATCACTCCTGTGTAAATTGCTAAATTGTAATTACTTCGCCACTATTGGCCTATTTATTGCCTTACCTCCTTACTTCATTTGCACACACTGTATACAGATCTTTCTATTGTGTTATTGACTGTATGTTTGTTTAAGTGTAACTCTGTGTTGTTGTTTTTGTCACACTGCTTTGCTTTATCTTGATCAGGTCGCAGTTGTAAATGAGAACTTGTTCTCAACTGGCCTACCTGGTTAAATAAAGGTGAACTATATATATATATATATATATATATATGTGTGTATATTTTTTTTAAATTCAATACATCCATGAGTTGAATCAATGTGTGGGAAAATGGTATTGGAGATTGTGTACCAGATAACAGTACAAATCCAATTTCATGAAGTGCAGAAACACACTACCCTGAGGTAAGATATTGTTCAGGCAGCCAGGCTGCAGAGGCAAAAAAACCCAAAGGGGGTGGGGGGGTAGTATACTGTACCTATAAATCTAGGAAATTGAATAATTGAATTGGAAAACGGCAGCTTGGGGTGTATTTTCGATCTATAGGATGTTATCTAGTCTACTGTCAATCAAACGGGCTATGATAGGTCCCTACCTATCATATCAATAAACCAAAATCTCATGGAGGTAGGACGCTACCGTGAGTGAAAGAGATTACATCCCACGGATCTCCCTGGCTTGGGTGCCAGAGAGACTTTAAACAGATTTATGTGCCACTCCCAGACAGTCACACCCATCTGAACCACAGCAAACAGTCCCAGAGGGAGTTAGTGTATATTGTTGTGGTGGAAAGGAGAGGATATTAAAGGGAGATTTGTGCATTTACACCCATCGGTATGCATCTAGGCAGAATTAGAATCAGAATTACTTTTGGTGTCAACTAGCCACTAATTCAGGGCAGGCCTTCCAGACTGCCGCTGCCTTGCACAGCTCCACATCCATCACATTACTCTATCCATCACTCCCTCAGCTGCTTTACAGGAGTGGTGGAGATACTGATTGATTGAGCCACAGATACACAGTGCACGACCCTTGACCCTTCAGTGAGATACACCTTCAAAGCCATCTAACATGTATTCATCAGTGTATATTCAAATACTGTCCAAAGGTATTTGGGGCCTGTAGAAACTGCCTCCAGCCAGTATATCTGCTCCAAGCACTTTTCCAGCAAGCTCAGTGTGTGGAGAGTACAGCTCTGCTAGGGTTTGTGAGGGTATGTAGTGGATTGCAATAAACATTCAAATCTGTGGGGTTTGGAAGTGCTTTAGGCCTTCGTGAGAAAGGTGACAAGAAAAGGAATTAACTACAGCAACACACCTCGCTCAGAGGAATTCAGCATATATTTAAATAATGTATGATGGGGGGGTCATGTGCAACATGAATTATATTGAAAAAGACCCAGCCTGTAGTCATGGAAAATGTCATGAATATTGCTCCAGACTGCAATCTTGTTCTAACATAAAGCTGTCAGCGTGATTTGATGACCCATGATTATATAAGATCCAATCTCATATATGACGTGTTCATTGTTCCTAAAGGAATGGAAGATAAATCATAGGCAGACTACTGTATATTTTAAAAGCATTTGTCTTTCCTTTGCATTGATTATGCAGGAGCTGATCCCGTTTAGTCGGTCAGCTCAGGCATTGTCCCTCTATGTGCACACACACTATGCCTCTTGCCATGCAACCATCACTATTGATTTGAACAAAAAAGCACAGAGAGCAGTCACAAAGCCTGTTTGACTGATGAGCAGGAAGCCCAGTGGTCATGGTACCACAGGCACAGCCCTGGGGGAGGAGTGACAGTCAGTAGCACCCTACAGGGACCTGCTGGAACCCGACACACTCCCAACTGGCAAGCAGCATTAGACAACCAGGCCTTCTGGCTATAACACACTCACTCTCTCCTCTCTTCCTCTCTGGCTAAGAGGATGCAGAGAAGAAAACAGGACAAAGTGTGTCGAGTGCTGCGTCTGAAACGGTTTTAAGCTGGTGACTCAATAGGTGAGATGTTCTTAGATCGAGATTTGAATTTTGGAGAGGCACAAAATAATAATCCCAGTTAATTTCTGATTCATAGGTGCACCTACATACATTGTAAAACAAAGTATCTAAGATTCCAAATGAATCAATAGAAAGTATGGGAAGTATTTATCCTCACACTTATTAAAAAGGTTAAAGATGCGTTACAAAAGGTTGTAATTTCAGCCAGTAGTTTTGAAAGTAGCGCCCACGAGCCAAAACGGGTGAAATTAGCATGATATGCTTAAAGTGATTAAAAAAAAATTGTATTTGTCACATGTGCCGAATACAACAAGTGTAGACTTTATTTGAAATGCTTACTTACAAGCCATTTCCCAACAATGTAGATTTAAAAAGTAAGAAAAGATTAAACCCCCAAAAAGACAGGAAATATTAACACAATAAAACAGCAATAATGATGCTATACTAGGAGTCCCGGTACCGAGTCAATGTGCAGGGGTACGAGGTAGTTGAGGTAATACAGTAAATACATGTGGTTAGGGGTAAAAGTGACTAGGCAATCAGGATATATAATAAACAGAGTAGCAGCAGCATATGTAAAGAGTGTGAAAGTGTGTCTATGTGTGAGTGTGGCGTCAATATGCATGTGTTGTGTTTTGTGTGTGTAAGCATATGTATTGTGTGTGTGTGTGTTTTGTGTGTGTGTTGGAGTGTCAGTGTAGTATGTGTGAATGTGTGGGTAGAGTCCAGTGAGTGTGCATAGAGCCAGTGCAAGAATGTCAGTTTAAAAAAAAGGTGGTCAATGCAAATAGTTTGGGTAGCCATTTGATTATCTGTTCAGCATCTTATGGCTTGGGGGTAGAAGCTGTTCAGGAGCCCTTTTGGTCCCAGACTTGGAGCTCCAGTACCACTTGCCATGCGGTAGCAGAGAGAACAGTCTATGACTTGGGTGGCTGGAGTCTGACCATTTTTAGGACCTTCCTCTGACACCGCCTGGTATAGATCAAATCAAATCCTGTATGGCAGGGAGTTCAGCCCCAGTGATGTACTGGGCCTTACGCACTATCGTCTCTAGCGCCTTGCGGTCAAATCAGTTGCCATGCCAAGCAGTGAGGCAGTCAGTCAACATGCTCTTAATGGTGCAGCTGCAGAACTTTTTGAGGATCTGAGGGCCCATGCCAAATCTTTTTATCATCCTGAGGGGGAAGAGGTGTTGTAGTGCCCTCTTCATGACTGGTGGTGTATTTGGACCATGATAGGTCCTTAGTGATATGGACACGAGGAACTTGAAGCTCTCGACCTGCTCCACTACAGCCCCGTCAATGTGAATGGGGGTGTACTCGGTGTGTTTGGACCATGATAGGTCCTTAATGATGTGGATACTGAGGAACTTGAAGCTCTCGAACTGCTCCACTACAGCCCTGTCAATGTGAAAGGAGGTGAGCTCAGCCCTCCGTTTCCTGTCTTCCATAATCAGCTCTCTTTTCTGCACCACACTGCCAGGTCTCTGACCTCCTTCCTGTAGGCGGTCTAATCGTCGTCGGTGATCAGGCCTACCACCATCGTGTCGTCAGCAAACTTAATGATGGTGTTGGAGTAGTGCACGGCCACGCAGTCGTGGGTGAACAAGAAGTAAAAGAGGGGACTAAGCACACACTCCTTCAGACTTTGTCATTATGGACTATTGTGTGTTGATTCTTGAGAGAAAAAACAAAATAATCCATGTTGAATTCAGGCTGTAGGTGATCCATTGGGGCGGAAAGCAAATTGGAGTTGGTCGAGGGTGTCTGGAATGATGGTGTTGATGTGAGCCATGACCAGCCTTTCAAAGCATTTCATGGCTACAGATGTGACTGCTACAAGGCAATAGTCATTTCGACAGGTTACCTTGCCGTTCTTGGGCACAGGGACTTGGTGCTGTATTGACGCTTTGCCTATTTGATGGTTCATCTGAGGGCGTAGTGGGATTTCTATAACCGTCTGGATTAGTGTCCCACTCCTTGAAAGCGGCAGCTCTATGGGATGTAGTAGATGGTATAGAGTACACTATATACATATGAAATGAGTAATGTAGGGTATGTAAACATCATATAAAGTGGCATAGTTTAAAGTGACTAGTGATACATTTATTACATCCAATGTTTTATTATTAAAGTGGCTAGAGATTGAGTCAGTATGTTGGCAGCAGCCACTCAATGTTAGTGATGGCTGTTTAACTGTCTGATGGCCTTGAGATAGAAGCTGTTTTTCAGTCTCTCGGTCCCAGCTTTGATGCACCTGTACTGACCTCACCTTCTGGATGATAGCGGGGTGAACAGCAGTGGCTTGGGTGGTTGTTGTCCTTGATGATCTTTTTGGCCTTCCTGTGACATCGGGTGGTGTAGGTGTCCTGGAGAGCAGGTAGTTTGCCCCCGGTGATGCGTTGTGCAGACCTCACTACCCTCTGGAGAGCCTTATGGTTGTGGGCGGAGCAGTTGCCGTACCAGGCGGTGATACAGCCCGACAGGATGCTCTCGATTGTGCATCTGTAAAAGTTTGTGAGTGTTTTTGGTGACAAGCCACATTTCTTCAGCCTCCTGACGTTGAAGAGGCGCTGTTGCGCCTTCTTCACCACGCTGTCTGTGTGGGTGGACCATTTCAGTTTGTCCGTGATGTGTACGGCGAGGAACTTAAAACTTTCCACCTTCTCCACTACTGTCCCGTCGATGTGGATAGGGGGGTGCTCCCTCTGCTGTTTCCTGAAGTCCACGATCATCTCCTTTGTTTTGTTGACGTTGAGTGTGAGGTTATTTTCCTGACACCACACTCCGGGGGCCCTCACCTCCTCCCTGTAGGCCGTCTCGTCGTTGTTGTTAATCAAGCCTACCACTGTAGTGTCCTCTGCAAACTTCATGATTGAGTTGGAGGTGTGCATGGCCACGCAGAGAGGGTGAACAGAGAGTACAGGAGAGGGCTAAGAACGCACCCTTGTGTGGCCCCAGTGTTGAGGATAAGCGGGGTGGAGAAGTTGTTTCCTACCCTCACCACCTGGGGGCCCAGTTGCACAGGGAGGGGATCGAGACCCAGGGAGGGCACTATGGTGTTAAATGCTGAGCTGTAGTCGATGAACAGCATTCTTACATAGGTATTCCTCTTTTCCAGATGGGTTAGGGCAGTGTGCATTGTGTTTGCGATTGCGTCGTCTGTGGACCTATTGGGGCGGTAAGCAAATTGGAGTGGGTCTAGGGTGTCAGGTAGGGTGGAGGTGATATGATCCTTGACTAGTCTCTCAAAGCACTTCATGATGACGGAGCCAGCTGGTCTGCGCCAGCTGGTCTGCGCATGCTCTGAGGACGCGGCTAGGGATGCCGTCTGGGCCGGCAGCCTTGTGAGGGTTAACACGTTTAAATGCTTTACTCACGTTGGCTGCGGTGAAGGAGAACCCACAGGTTTTGGTAGCGGACCATGTCGTTGGCACTGTATTGTCCTCAAAGCGAGCAAAAAAGTTGTTTAGTTCAGGACATCGTGGTCCGCGACGGGGCTGGTTTTCTTTTTGTAGTCCGTGATTGACTGTAGAACCTGCCACATACCTCTCGTGTCTGAGCCGTTGAATTGCGACTCTACTTTGTCTCTATACTGACGCTTAGCTTGTTTGATTGCCTTGCGGAGGGATTAGCTACACTGTTTGTATTCGGTCATGTTTCCAGTCGCCTTGCCCTGATTAAAAGCAGTGGTTCGCGCTTTCAGTTTTGCACGAATGCTGCCATCAATCCATGGTTTCTGGTTGGGGAAGGTTTTAATGGTTGCTGTGGGTACAACATCACCGATGCAATTGTTAATAAACTCGCTCACTGAATCAGCGTATTAATCAATGTTATTGTCCGACGCTATGCGGAACATATCCCAGTCCACGTGATCGAAACAATCTTGAAGCAGATTGGTCGGACCAGCGTTGAACAGACCTGAGCACGGGCATTTCCTGTTTTAGTTTCTGTCTATAGGCTGGGAGCAACAAAATGGAGTCGTGGTCAGATTTTCCGAGAAGGAGGGTGGGGCAGGGCTTTGTATGCGTTGTGGAAGTTAGAGTAACAATGGTCCAGAATTTCTCCACCCGGGTAGCCCGGCTAGCGAAACAGTCCTGTAGCTTACCATCCGCTTCATCGGACCACTTACGTACTGAGCGCGTCACTGGTACTTTCAGGTTTAGATTTTGCTTGTAAGCAGGAATCAGGAGTGCAGGGTTATGGTCAGATTTGACAAAGGGAGGGCAAGGGAGAGCCTTCTATGCATTTCTGTGTGTGGAGTAAAGGTGATCTAGAGTTGTTTTGCCTCTAGTTGCACAGGTGACATGCTGGTTGAATTCTGGTGAAACAGATCTGTTTTCCTGCATTCATTTCACCGGCCACAAGGAGCGCCTCCTCTGGGTGAGCATTTTCTTGTATGTGTAACCCTCTCACCAGGCTCGAATATGACTCTCACAATATTAACTTATGCAGAGTATCTCAGCAGCATGGCATGTTAGGTGAGAAGGACATCTCCAATAAGAATTCCTATTGTAAACTATCTAGGGTTATGACAATAGGGTATTAACTTCAGATTAAATGATTATAGGTTTCTGTTATTGAATCAGGATAAACCATCCCATGCATTAAATGAAATTGAAACAATCAATGACTCCACCAAGGCAATATACATAACGTTCCATATGTGTATTAAAACATTTTCAAACACAAATACATTTTCAGACACAACATCAAAGAAATAAAAAAAAGAATCCCCAATGAGTCATGCACAACCCATGTCCAAATTAATTCAAGTTTGCTTAAATAAACCGTTGGCGCGCGTTGGAGCTCCAAAAAATGACGACACCCAAAAATATCCTGAAGCACCTCACGTTGTGGTTACTCACTACTTGGTAGATATTCCCTCAGCGAAGTATGGCAGTTCTATGCAGGTTTCCTCACAAAGTCCAAGGCAAGCACAGTTACCCATGCAGACAGTACTCCTTAGCCGTAACCGATATCCCATGGGAACACGAACTCGTTAAGCTTCCCAAGCAATTATCTCCCGGTGTCACACGATGCTAGGCTAACCTCAATGCTGGCAAATACCTCCACGACGAGACGGTAGCTTCAGTCTTTACTAAGTTTTAACAAAATTATAACAACTCTTTTATAAAATAAAACATGTATTTCCCTTCATATCTTAGTAGGTATAGGTTTTGTTCTAGTTCTGTCGTCTTCTTTTATAATTTCTTTACCAACCGTCCTAGGGTAAAAACGTCCATCCTCTCATCAACGTCTTTTTTCCCTCTCTCTTTTTCCCAGGCCTCCCGTTAACCAGGTCAACTCCCATTGGCCACAACTTAACAAGCGACCTTATTGGTCAAAACTTTAAATTCAAAGTAAAACAAACTATTCACTTATACATTAAATAAATATTTAATCAAAAAGCATAATGCATTAACAACATTACAGTTTAGGAGCAATTCAATCATCTTTTAAATATATAACCAATTAATTATAACAAATAAACTCAATACCTGGTTCAAACAAGGGTATTACACTCTCCCCCCACCAAAATTAGGCATGTCCTCATGACTTGTAAACACACAGTTGAAAAGTAATAAGTAACCGTGTCAACTCTTAACTGTCTACAACCTACAACTGAGACAAATCTTGTTAGATAATTGAAAAGGAGATACATTTGTATTTCCCTTATCCAATCCACTTGTATAGTGTGGAACAATATCTGACAACTGGGGCTAGACTTGGAACTCCAGGTTTATCATAGGTAAGTAGTACAGGAGCTTTCTTTATTCTCTGAGATCTTCGTATCCCTGGTCCTTCTATTTCCTCCGAAGTTTCCACTTCTCCTTGAACTTCTTGTTCCTCTTCTTGAATCTCCTCCATTGAATTAGATGTCTCATTATCATCTGCTTCAACTCCAGTTGCGACCTTAGCTTCTTGACTGGACTCTATTGCTTCTCCAACTTGTTCTGTTCTTTCAGGTTCCCCTGTCATTTGATTCCAGACTATGTCTAGGTCCAAGCTAAACGGTTCCGACATCTCTTCCACTTCTCGGCTCATACAGTTTGTATTAGGCACGTCATACCATACTCCGATGTCCTCATCTTCTGAGTCAAAATCCTTCTCATCTTCTGGATTCTTAACCTCTTCAACTTTCTCATCATTCCGAGGAGTACATTTCCCAGGCAACTTTTCATTTCCCTTTCTCTTCCTCCTTCTTTGCAGGGTCCTTCTACTAGGAGTTAGTTCTATGTTAACCACAGGTTCTAGGCGCACTTTCTGCCCCAGTGGTAGCAGGTGATTCCGATTAAGAATCTTATTGGGTCCATCTCCACTTTCAGGCTTCAAACGAAACACAGGTAAGTTTGACATCTGACTTTCCACCACATATGGTGTAGAAACCTAGCGATCTGCAAGCTTATGTTTTCCATGCAGTCCTAGATTCCGTATAAGGACTCTGTCTCCAGGCATAAGTTGCGTGTAGCGAATCTTCTTATCATATCGCTGTTTGTTTTCATGGTTTTGCTTTCCAGCAGTGCTCTCAGCAACTTTGTAAGCAGCTTGTAACTGTTTCTTCATATCAGATACATACTTGAGTTATGTTCTCTCTGACGAGCTATCACTCGAGACTCCAAAACAGATATCAACGGGCAATCTAGCTTCACGTCCAAATATCAGAAAATAGGGCAAGTAGCCAGTCGCTTCATTCCGAGTACAGTTATACGAGTGCACTAGATGACCAATATACTGACTCCATTTTTTATTTTGTGTAGGATCAAGAGTTCCAAGCATGTTCAACAAGGTTCAGTTGATTCTCTCGGGTTGTGGATCTCCTTGAGGGTGATGTGGTGTTATCCTTGACTTCTCCACTCCAAGCATATTCAGTAGCTCACGGATGAGTCGACTTTCAAAATCTCTACCTTGATTGCTATGCATCCTCTTCGGAAGACCATAATGGATGAAGAACCTTTCCCACAATACTTTGGCGACAGTGGATGCTTTCTGATCCTTCGTAGGAAAAGCTTGAGCGTATCTCGTGTAATGATCCGTAATGACCAGGACATTCTCTGTGTTACTTGAGTCAGGCTCAATGGAGAGGAAATCCATACACACAAGGTCCATAGGTCCATCACTTTGCATATGACCAAGCGGAGCAACAATCTTTGGAAGTGTTTTCCTCTGTACACAGCGAGCACAGGACTTACAGTAGTCCTCTACTTCCATCTTCATGCATGGCCAGTAGAACCGGTCTCTGACAAGTCCATAAGTCTTGTCAAATCCTAAATGACCTGAGTCATCATGCAGCGACTTGAGAACAATAGTTCTGAACTTCTCTGGAAGTAGTAACTGAGCACGACGAGTTTCGTTTGGCGGATGCGTGATCCTGTACATAACTCCATCTTCCATCTTTAGCTTCTCCCACTCTCTCAGGAGCAAAGAGATTAATGGATGTTTGGTCTTTGTCACCCTGGTAACATCATGTTTATTAACCTGTTAGGGCTAGGGGGCAGTATTTGCACGGCTGGATAAAAAAATGTACCCGATTTAATCTGGTTACTAATCCTACCCAGTAACTAGAATATGCATATACTTATTATATATGGATAGAAAACACCCTAAAGTTTCTAAAACTGTTTGAATGGTGTCTGTGAGTATAACAGAACTAATTTGGCAGGCAAAACCCTGAGACAGATTCTGACAGGAAGTGGATACCTGATGTGTTGTATTACCTTTAAACCTATGCCATTGAAAAACACAGGGGCTGAGGAATATTTTGGCACTTCCTATTGCTTCCACTAGATGTCACCAGCCTTTACAAAGTGTTTTGAGTCTTCTGGAGGGAGATCTGACCGAACAAGAGCCATGGAACGATGATGGCCCATTAGACACCTGGCGCGCGAGTTCATGTTGGGTACCCTCGTTCCAATACGTTATAAAAGAGAATGCATTCGTCCACCTTGAATATTATTCATGTTCTGGTTAAAAAAGGCCCTAATGATTTATGCTATACAACGTTTGACATGTTTGAACGAACGTAAATATATTTTTTCCCCTCGTTCATGAAGTGAAGTCCGGCGGGCTTAGATCATGTGCTAACAAGACGGAGATTTTTGGACATAAATGATGAGCTTTTTTGAACAAAACTACATTCGTTATGGACCTGTGATACCTGGAAGTGACATCTGATGAAGAGAATCAAAGGTAATGGATTATTTACATAGTATTTTCGATTTTAGATCTCCCCAACATGGCGGCTAGTCTGTATCGCAACGCGTATTTTTCTGGGCGCAGTGCTCAGATTATTGCAAAGTGTGATTTCCCAGTAAGGTTATTTTTAAATCTGGCAAGTTGATTGCGTTCAAGAGATGTAAATCTATAATTCTTTAAATGACAATATAATATTTTACCAATGTTTTCTAATTTTAATTATTTAATTTGTGGTGCTGACTTGAATGCCGGTTATTGGAGGGAAACGATTTCCTGAACATCAACGCCACAGTTAAACGCTGTTTTTGGATATAAATATGAACTTGATAGAACTAAAAATGCATGCATTGTCTAACATAATGTCCTAGGAGTGTCATCTGTTGGAGATTGTAAAAGGTTAGTGCATAATTTTAGCTGATTTTATGGTTTTGGTGACGCCTGTCTTTGAATTGGCACAACATTACACACAACTCTTGTAAATGTACTGTCCTAACATACTCTAAATTTATGCTTTCGCCGTAAAACCTTTTTGAAATCGTAAAACGTGGTTAGATTAAGGAGATGTTTATCTTTCAAAGGGTGTAAAATAGTTGTATGTTTGAAAAATTTGAATTTTGACATTTATTTGGATTCAAATTTGCCGCTCTTGAAAAGCACCTGCTGTTGATTGAGTGCACCACGGGTGGGACGCTTGCGTCCCACCTAGCCCATAGAGGTTAAGAGCAACCCACATCTCTCCCAAACAAGGGTCTTCTTGTTGCGATGCAGAAAGTTCCATAGTGCTCAATCTGGGCATTTGAGACTTCAACATGCTCAGGTTACAGTATGCTTGAGGCACAGCATGCATAGAGGCTCCCAACTGATCAATCACTCTACTAGATGATCCAGGAGTTACTCTAACAACATTAGACATCTGGCACATGGCTCGGACACCAGATGCAGGAATGTCTCTCCAATCTTGTTCCACTGCAGATTGCTGATGAGAGCGGCGAGATAAAGCATCGGCATCTATGTTCTGCCTGCCGGGCCTGTACTTGAGACTAAAGTCATAGGTAGACAACGCAGCTAGCCAACGATGACCAGTGGCATCCAATTTTGCGGACGTGAGGACATATGTCAATGGGTTGTTGTCTGTTCTTACCTCAAACTTCGCCCCATACAGGTAATCATGTAGTTTGTCAACCACGGCCCACTTCAACGCAAGAAACTCTAACTTGTGAGCTGGGTAGTTGCGTTCAGAAGCAGTCAGTCTTCGACTCACAAATGCCACGGGATACAGACCCTCACCTTGATCTTGGTACAGTACTCCACCTAACCCTTCATGGCTAGCATCTACATGGAGAACGTATGGCAACTGAGGATCAGCAAAACCCAACACAGGAGCTTTTGTGAGGCTTTCCTTCAGTGTCTCGAATGCTAATTCACACTTCGCATCCCACCTTGATCCAAATGGTTCTGAGGGGTTAAGGTCTTCCTTAGACTTTCTTCCTTTCTTGGCAGAGGGAAGATATCCACATAAGAGCTGATTCAGGGGGTAACTGACTTTAGAATGTCTTTCACAAATCTTCTGTAATATCCACAGAATCCTAGGAAAGAATGCAGAGCAGTCACAGTTTCAGGCCTTGGCCACGTGGTGACAGCTTCAATCTTTGAGGGGTCTGCAGCCACTCCATTCTGGGATATGATATGTCCAACATAGTTGACAGATGTGCGGAAAAACTGACACTTGTCAAGGGACAGTTTTAGACCTTCACTTTTCAAGCGGTCTAACACCTTCAGTAACCTCTGCTCGTGTTCCTCCAGCGTCCTTCCAAACACGATTAAGTCATCGAGGTACACAAGAACTTCGAGTAGGTTCATGTCTCCAACTGTCTTTTCCATGACACGTTGAAATGTTGCAGGTGCTCCGGACACACCCTGTGGCATCCTCTCAAATTGGTAAAATCCAACTGGACAGATAAATGCAGTCTTCTCTTTATCTGTATCGCCCATCGGAATCTGATAGTATCCACTTCTGAGATCTAACACACTGAACCATTTGCTCCCACTCAAACATGTCAGAGCGTTCTCCACACGTGGGACTGTGTACTGATCTGGAAAAGTGCGCTTGTTGAGAGTCCTATAATCAACACACATACGTATGGTGCCATTTTTTCCCTCACCACCACAATAGGAGACGCATAGGGACTTCGACTCAGATATGATCCCAGAACTTTTCAAGTTATTAAGATGCTTCCTCACATCTTCAACATCAGCTGGGGCCAAGCGGCGAGATCTCTCCCTAAATGGTTTGTCTTCAGTAACTCTGATGGTGTGGTGAGTACTCTTTGAACAACCCACATCAAACTCATGTGTTGAGAACACTTCTTTCCGTTCCATCATCTTTTCACATAACCTCTTCTTCCATCCTTCAGGCACGGAAGAATGTCCAAAGTTGAATGAAGAAGACGTCAGTCTCTCAGATGAATCCTGCTTACTTTTCAATGGGACACCCGGAGCAACATCTACAGGAAACAGATGAGCAATAGGCGTACCTCGTTTCAGGGTGATCTCCTTTGTCGAGACATTCCTGACAGTAAGAGTGATTCTTCTAGATGACACAACTGCAACCGTCTGGATTTCAGGCCTCACTAGAAGTTCGTCGGGGAACCGGGGTTCTTCAGGCCTCTCTACCAGAATGGTTTGAGTAGAAGGTATCCCAGGAAACGTTGGAATTCCAGTAACTCTCATCTGTTTTGTCTGTGCAAACCAGACCGTTCCTCTCTTCTCTTCATCATCAGTTGAGCTTTCTATCAGCCTCTCATATGCCTCTTTGATAGCAGGATGAACTTGTAGTGTGCTAAGGAAACCTTCACCTTCCTTTTCTTTGCAAGCAGTCATAAGTCTCTTCACTACAGATGTATTGGTGCCGACCAGAATAGAAACGTCAGCTTTCATGGCCGGATCTGGACATACCAACACAAGTGCTTCCATGGTCTCTGCTACACCCACAACCGATCCTGAGAACTCAAGCTTGAGTGACAAATAGCCATCATATGGATACTGATCAGAGCTAAGGCCCCATATCTCTAAGTTTCCTATAGGAATCAATGGCAAATGCGTCAAGTACTTGTCATAAAAGGATCTGTACAGTAGAGTAATCTGAGAACCACTATCTAGTAAAGCTTTAGTATAGATACCTTCGATCTGTACAGGAACGACAGAACTTGGACCAACTAAACCTGTAGGTAGCATGTCTTTCATGTCTTCATACTTGTGGCACTTAGTGGAACGTATCTTCACCGGGACGTCAGGCCGCTCGTTTACTGGGTCCCTCTGTAGTTTCCCATAGACCGCTTTTGTTTGATTAGGCGTGTGTTGACTTTCCTCAAGTTCTCTTCACCTTCACAGTTTCTCTTGAAATGGCCGTCTTCTCCACATCTATAACAGAACACTCCGGGGTTGCTGTCGGCTTGTGTCTGTTCTTGTGATGGATTTATTCTCTTCTTTTTGCTTTTAAATGCCACATCTGACCTTTGTATGTCAGATTGAGCTGTTGTGACATTAGCAGACATGAGACGTGTCATTTCAGTTTTTAAATCATTCAGCTCTTTTCTCAGCACTTCTATCTCAGAATTAGCTTCTTTGCAAACTGTGACAACAGGAGCAACAGCTGATGACTTCACAACGCTCTTCATTGTGTTCCTGTCTTGAATCATGTCCTCCTCCTCCCTTACTTCTTGCAGTAGTTCAGTAAAGGTTGGTGGTTCACGCAGTTTATAGGTCATGCGAATACGAAGCGCAACCATGTCATGTGAGGATGCACCTCTCACTATTTGACCAATGCGTGTGCGATTCATTTCTGACAGCTCAATGCCTCCTTTTCGATAAACAGCATGCAGCAATTTGTCAAGTCTCAACAGGTAAGCTGAAAGCTTCTCTCCTTCATTTTGGAATGTGTTTCTGAACCTTACCATGAGATCAGGTGCACTTTCGGTGGTACCGAATGCTGTTTCTAGAGCCTTCATGTATTCGATCGCTGTAGTATGGGGGTTTCCTGTCTTGAAGAACCTCACAATGTCAGCAGCAGGCCCTTTAAGACTTTCTATTATTCTCTGTTTTTTCACATTGTCGGCGCACTGCCATTCCTCTAGAAAATGGGTGGTTTGTTCAGCCCATGCATCATACTCTTCCTCTCCATTAGGAGTGGGTTTCACACCTGAGAACATACGCAGCTTAGGGTAACTCTGAGTCTCAGATGGCACATTGTTGCATTTCTCTACCAGTGAACTTATGGCAATAACCAGTTCAGTGTTGAGGTCAGCACCAGAGGGACTTACCAGGCCTTTAACATCAGCTACAGTCTTCCCTTCATGTCTTAGAAAGGATAATAGCTTCGCCTGAAAATCTTCACCCTCCCTCTCAACAGGAGATGTGACTTGTGAAACTACATGTACAGGCCAGGGACCCAACCCTCCAGGTATCCCAACAACACTTGGCACAGCTATTTCGTTAAGGTTGTTTGATACCTCCACCAAAACGTACTGCTTTTTATCAGCTGAATAAGAACAACGACCATGAAGTCTAATTTTACCAAAAGCCTTAATATAAGTCAGTGTTTCCAGCAGAACCCCATCAGACATATCCTCTGTCACATTGCTAAGGACAAATGCACGATTAATAGCTAGTTGTTTCTCTCTACACCAGGTAACAATCTCTTCAGCATCCATGTTGTAAGTCTATACCTACACAGCAATGTTAGATAGAAATTTAAAATTTCAATGAAAACATTCAAATGGTGAGTCAGTGTAGAATCTTAGCATAGATGTCAGCAGTGATAACAGTGGACAAAAAAAAATCTACACCAGAGTCATTTCTGAAAATATCCATCAACAATAACAGAAATCCCGGACGAGCCCCCAAAAATGTAATCCTCTCACCAGGCTCGAATATGACTCTCACAATATTAACTTATGCAGAGTATCTCAGCAGCATGGGATGTTAGGTGAGAAGGACATCTCCAATAAGAATTCCTATTGTAAACTATCTAGGGTTATGACAATAGGGTATTAACTTCAGATTAAATGATTATAGGTTTCTGTTATTGAATCAGGATAAACCATCCCATGCATTAAATGAAATTGAAACAATCAATGACTCCACCAAGGCAATATACATAACGTTCCATATGTGTATTAAAACATTTTCAAACACAAATACATTTTCAGACACAACATCAAAAGAAATAAAAAAATAATCCCCAATGAGTCGTGCACAGCCCGTGTCCAAATTAATTCAAGTTTGCTTAAATAAACCGTTGGCGCGCGTTGGAGCTCCAAAAAATGACGACACCCAAAAATATCCTGAAGCACCTCACGTTGTGGTTACTCACTACTTGGTAGATATTCCCTCAGCGAAGTATGGCAGTTCTATGCAGGTTTCCTCATAAAGTCCAAGGCAAGCACAGTTACCCATGCAGACAGTACTCCTTAGCCGTAACCGATATCCCATGGGAACACGAACTCGTTAAGCTTCCCAAGCAATTATCTCCCGGTGTCACACGATGCTAGGCTAACCTCAATGCTGGCAAATACCTCCACGACGAGACGGTAGCTTCAGTCTTTACTAAGTTTTAACAAAATTATAACAACTCTTTTATAAAATAAAACATGTATTTCCCTTCATATCTTAGTAGGTATAGGTTTTGTTCTAGTTCTGTCGTCTTCTTTTATAATTTCTTTACCAACCGTTCTAGGGTAAAAACGTCCATCCTCTCATCAACGACTTTTTTTACCAACCGTTCTAGGGTAAAAACGTCCATCCTCTCATCAACGTCTTTTTTCCCTCTCTCTTTTTCCCAGGCCTCCCGTTAACCAGGTCAACTCCCATTGGCCACAACTTAACAAGCGACCTTATTGGTCAAAACTTAAAATTCAAAGTAAAAAAAACTATTCACTTATACATTAAATAAATATTTCTTCAAAAAGCATAATGCATTAACAACATTACAGTTTAGGAGCAATTCAATCATCTTTTAAATATATAACCAATTAATTATAACAAATAAACTCAATACCTGGTTCAAACAAGGGTATTACATATGCTTATGGCGCTATAGAGCTCATTGAGTGTGGTCTTAGTGCCAGCATTGCTTTGTAGTTGTAAATAGACAGCTACGAAAAATGTACATGAAAACTCTTGGTAAATAGTATTATCTACAGCTTATCATAACGTATTCTAACTCAGGCGAGCAGAACCTTGAGACTCCCTTAAAATCTTAATCAAATCAAATTTTATTTGTCACACATGTGTTTAGAAGATGCTATTGCTGGTGTAACGAAATGCTTGTGTTTCTAGCTCCAACAGTGCAGTAATATCTAACAAGTAATATCTAACAATACGCACAATCTAAAGTAAAGGAATGGAATTAAGAATATATAAATATTTGGATGAGCAATTTCAGAGTGGCATAGACTAAGATACAGTAGAAAAGGACAGAAGACAGTATATACAAATGAGATGAGTAATGCAAAATTTGTAAACATTATTAAAGTGACTAGTGTTCCAATTATTAAAGTGGCCAGTGGATTCAAGTCTATGTATAGGGCAGCAGCCTCTAATGTGCTAGTGATGGCTGTTTAACTGTCTGATGCCCTTGAGATAGAAGCTGTTTTTCAGTCTCTCGGTCCCAGCTTTGACGCACCTGTACTGACCTCGCCTTCTGGATGACAGCGGGGTGAATAGGCCGTGACTTGGGTGGTTGTTGTCCTTGATGATCTTTTTGGCCTTCCTAGGACAATGGGTGCTGTAGGTGTCCTGGAAGGCAGGTAGTTTATCCCCGATGATGTGTTGGTCAGACCGTACCACCCTCTGGAGAGCCCTCTGGTTGCGTGCAGTGCAGTTGCTGTACCAGGTGGTGATACAGCCCGACAGGATGCTCCCAAATGTGCATCTGTAAAAGTTTATGAGGGTTCTAGGTGCCAAGCCAAATTTCTTCAGCCTCCTTCTTCACCACACTGTCTGTGTGGTTGGACATTTCAGTTTGTCAGTGATGTGTACGCAGAGGAACTTGAAGCTTTCCACCTTCTCCACTGCGATCCCGTTGATGTGGATAGGGGGGTGCTCCCTCTGCTGTTTCCTGAAGTCCACAATCAGCTCCTTTGTTTTGTGCACATTGGGTGAGAGGCTATTTTCTTGGCACCACACTCCCGGGGCCCTCACCTCCTCCCTGTAGGCTGTCTCGTCATTGTTGGTAATCAGGCCTACACTGTAGTGTCGTCTGCAAACTTGATGATTGAGTTGGAGGCGTGCGTGGCCACGCAGTCATGGGTGAACATGGAGTACAGGAGGGGGCTGAGCACGCATCCTTATGGGGCCCCAGTGTTGAGGATCAGTGAAGTGGAGGAAGTGGAGCATGTTGTTTCCTACCTTCTCCACCTGGTGGCAGCCCGTCAGAAAGTCCAGGACCCAGTTGCACAGGGCATGGTTCAGACTCAGGTCCTTGAGGTTAATGATGAGCTTGAAGGGTACTATGGTGCTGAATGCTGAACTATAATCAATGAACAGCATTATTATGGGGCGAATAACTACACTGTTTGAATTCTGCCATATTCCCAATCCCCTTGCCATGGTTAAATGCGATTGTTCGCGCTTTCAGTTATGCGCGAATGCTGCCATCTATCCACGGTTTCTGGTTAGGATAGGTTTTAATAGTCACAGTGGGTACAACATCACCGATGCACTTGCTAATAAACTCGCTCACCGAGTCAGCTTCTAAATGAGAGAATGGTCTTCATAAGTAAACTATGCTCACTCAGTGGCCACGCCCAAGTGAAAAGACATTGGTTGAGAACTATGAAACACGCCCTTCTCTCCCCATTACAAAAGCCCGTTGATGGAAGTCAACCTTAGTTTCCGACTACGTGAGGATTGGTGTCCATACGTTTAAAAGGCTAATTTCAACATGGAGGTAACAATCATCACGCTGGAAGGATGAATTTCGACTAGACCAGCCAGAATTTGGCACGAGCTGGTATGAACTTTGAATTCTTATTCACTAAATAAGTGATGCATCCTAGGCGTCGATGTCACGGTTGTTGTCGGTAAAGGAGGACCAAAATGCAGCAGGACTGTGTTTGTTCATCTTGAACATTTATTAAACTCCAAAATGAACACCAAAACAACAAAACAAACTCACGATCACCGAACAGTCTTCTCAGGCTCATACACGCTAGACAAGAAACAATCTCCCACAAAAACCTACACCAAACAATTACCCATATATAGGACTCTCAATCAAAGGCAACGAGGAAGCACCTGCCTCCAATTGAGAGTCCCAAACCCCAATCAACCTAACATAGAAATACATTAACCAGACTACACATAGAAATACATCAACATAGACCATAAACCAAAAAACCCGGAAATAATAAATCAACCGCCCTTCTACCAAAACACCACCCCGAACCACATAAAACAAATACCCTCTGCCACGTCCTGACCAAACTATAATAACAATTAACCCTTATACTGGCCAGGACGTGACAGTCGAGTTATCAGCTACAGTTGTAAACGTACGTGGCTTAGGAAAGGACAGACAATCTCCTAATAAGAACGACAGGGTACAACGTATCCGCCCTACAACACTACGACCAGAAAGATTCTCCATAGGACAATGGCAATCTCTGCTGGGCAAACCAGTCTTCCATTTTCAACCCATCTATCGATGCGCAACTCAGTGTAAATATATATCTTGCATTTTCCTTTTCCAAATGGGTGGTTATTAGAATGCATAAGATTCTGTATTTACAGTAGCATAGCTTCTCATGGTCCAATAGAGAGCCAATCCCCTTTGTGCCTTAGTCTTCCCTCTCTTTCATCCAAACCCAACCCCCTTTCTTTGTGTAACCAGCCGTCATATTGTTTTCGTCCGCTAGGAACTTTTTCTTTTATGACATGATTAGTAATTGATGTATGATCCATCCTGTGTATACGTAATTCTGTGTGATTATTTAGGTATTTAGTAAATTAATAATTAAGCCAATTTTTGAATTGCTGATTCAACTTCTTAGTGGGGGTTCGTGAAGATAACCAAGAGTTTTACGACGTTCAGATGAGACTGAATAAGGTGACGATTAATAATTGACTGCTATTGATATAAAAGATCTTCAGATCTTTAAGAGTTTATTTGGAAGACAGCAGCTCTATAAACACTCTTCCATGGTGCCCCAGGTTATTAACGAGTTAATTGCTGCATGGTTTAATTCAATCACGTAATCAGTCAAACGTTAGGTAATCGATTTGATAAAATAGCATGTCATATAATTTAATCAGTCAGAGACACGACACCGCCTGGTACGCCAACTGCTCCGCCCACAACCACAAGGCTCTCCAGAGGGTAGTGAGGTCTGCACAACGCATCACCGGGGGCAAACTACCTGCCCTCCAGGACACCTACAGCACCTGATGTCACAGGAAGGCCAAAAAGATCATCAAGGACAACAACCACCCGAGCCACTGCTGTTCACTCCATTATCATCCAGAAGGTGAGGTCAGTACAGGTGCATCAAAGCTGGGACCGAGAGACTGAAAAACAGCTTCTATCTCAAGGCCATCAGACAGTTAAACAGCCATCACTAACATAGAGAGGCTGCTGCCAACATAGAGACTCAAATCTCTGGCCACTTAAATAAACAGACTTAATAAAGGTATCACTAGTGACTTTAAATAACGCCACTTTAATAATGTTTACATATCCTACATTACTCATCTCATTTGTATATACTGTGTTCTATACCATCTACTGCATCTTGCCTATGCCGCATGGCCATCGCTCATCCATATATTTATATGTACATATTCTTATTCATCCCTTTACATTTGTGTGTATAAGGTAGTCATTGTGAATTTGTTCGATTATTTGTTAGATATTACTGCACTGTCAGAACTAGAAGCACAAGCATTTCGCTACACTCGCATTAACATCTGCTAACCATGTGTATGTGACCAATTCAATTTGATTTGATTTGATTTGAGAAGCATATATTGTTTGGGCCTCAGCTGAGTGCAGCCATGAATGAAAGATTGACTGTTGAAGGTTCTGTATTGGGTGCAGTTAGAGATTGCTCAGGATGTTCAGACGAACGAATTACGTGTGTGTTGCACATTGTTGTTTAGACCAGAGAGAGGGTGTTATCTCACACGTTCAAGCGTGACATAATTTAGCATTCCAGATTTCTCTTCGCCATTTTCAACATCTCACACTCATCAAGGCAATGTCATTTACATTATTAACACATTCAAACAAACAATTTCATTAGAAATCAAAGTTTACCATAAGAATATTTTCAAAGAGGAAACGTTATGAATGGGCATCTTTTCTTTCAACGATGAACTTACAGGGGTTGGCCACTGGTGCAAACAGACATAACAACCGACAAATTTCTGCATAATCGGTCAGAAGCTCATCTCTGTGTTCATCATCCTCACCAGGGTCTTGACCTGACTGCAGTTCGGCATCGTAACCGACTTCAGTGGGCAAATGCTCACCTTCGATGGCCACTGGCACACATAAATTAATCCCCATTCACGGATGAATCCCGGTTTCAACTGTACCGGGCAGCTAATTTCTAGTCAACAATGGGGGAGTGGTTGCTTCCAACAAGAGCACAAAATGTTTGCATTTCTAGCCATTTTTGAAAAGTGAGTCAGGTAAATTAAGGGGAAAGTGTTGTATTTTGAGACGGTCTTGAATAAGCTAGCTGAGTAGCCATTAGGCAGAGCGTAGCATAATTTGTCTGATTCTCTGTAATAATGGTATAGGAATAATAATACATTTTATATTGTAAAGTGGTTTCTTGCATCAAACAACATTTTCAGTCACCTCCTTGTTCGAAGGACAAGTGAATAAACACGTTAATGTCAAACCCTGCATGTTTGTTTTCCAAAATTCTCATGGAATGTAGGCATTGAACACCACACATTGGTTGCTATTGTATGCTGAATATTATAACAGCTATTTCCATGTTAAAATGTTATGGGATGCATTTTGTCCATTGTTTTTGATGGTACAGTAGGCCACTCTGGTAGGCCTACATTATAATCAAATAGCCACAGTAGCCTACATGGCCACTGTTAAAACTGGAACTTAACGAGGGTACAGCCTCAGTGTTTACAGTAAAAAAAAGCACCTTAAGTTGCATAGAATTTTCAATGTTCAAATTTGCGCTCGGCAGACCTGAAATTTGCTCAGTGATTAAAAAAATTAGAGGGAAAATTCGTCACCACCTATTGAGCAAGTTTGGGATGCTCTGGATCGATGTGTACGACAGCGTATTCCAGTTCCCGCCAATATCCAGTAACTTCGCACAGCCATTGAAGAGTGGGAAAACATACCACATGCCACAAACAACAGCCTGATCAATTCTATGCGAAAGAGATGTGTCGCACTGCATGAGGAAAATGGTGGTCACACCAGATGCTGACTGGTTTTCTGATCCTTGCACCTACCTTTTTTTAAGGTATCTGTGACCAGCAGATGCACATCTGTATTCCCAGTCATGTGAAATCCATTGATTAGGGCCTAATGAATTCATTTCAATTGAGTGATTTCCTTATATTGAAATTGTTGCATGTTGCGTTTATATTTTTGTTCAGTGTATGTCTTGACTAATTCAGGCATGTCGAATGTGCCTGGACCAATCAATCCATAAATGAGAGTCTATTTGCTCTCGGCTTGTAAATTGAATTTTTATCTTATTATCTGGAATGATAATATTCTTAAAACTGTAAAATGTAAAGCTTATTATGAAAGACAACAGAAAAAAGCTCCAGATTTAAAATGAAAATACAGCCTGAATATTTAATACCAAAGATTAATGGGCGACCTGTTTAAATGAGACACTACAAGACTAAGGATTTGAGGATTTGAGAATGTGTCTTGCTGGAGCAGCAGGATTTAAAAGGACAGGCTTATTTGATAAGACATTTAAACATATGTTGGGTAAAAGCATAAGTGTGAGTATATCCGTGATACATATGAACCCTCAGGGGATTACAAAAGGTGGTGAAACTTTACATTGTTGCCCCATTATGATGTAACTGCACAGCAATACAACTTTATGACCCTGTCTTTACATAGTAACACCCATGTAATTACTATGTAATTACTACAGTTATTACTGTGTATTCAGGCTACATAGTTATAGGGGCAACTTAATGTAAAGTGTTACCCAAAGGGTATGAGAGAAACAATAACCGTGACTACATGCAGTACTGTACATGCTACTGAATCATCAGGACCTGCTAGCATTGACCTGCAATATAACTACCATACGTAGCTACTTAGCCGTAATACTTGACCTTTGGAAATAGACATTCTTATACAGTTGTCTTATATTAATTTGGCAGTAAATACACCCATTGTCTCATCATCCCATCTTATAATGTAATCTCTGCTAAACAGCCCTGAACGCAGAGAAAATGGCAAGCACAAGGTCTGTTTGCTTGAGATGAAAACTGAGGTTTAGAGAGAGCTGTTCTCGCTTGTCCCAGAGGACATCCTAGTTTGTTGGGGGTATTGGTGTGGAAATGTTGACAGTTCCTTGAGGACCAGCCTCATTTGATCCAGTACCCCCTGCTACCTGTGAGAGACCTGATGTATGTCAATAGTTGAATGTTACTGTATGAAGCCCCCCAAAGAGTAACAAAGCTTTCAGAGGCACCAGGGGAGAGAGATACACAAACAGGAGGGAGTGACACGGGGAGAGAGGAGGCATGGACCTTTAGGCCTCTGAAGACCAACATACCCAGCATGGAAGCTCAAGCCTGGGGTTACGTGCTACAAGGCTGCTCTACTGGGAGCTCAACACTGACGTCTTTCCCTTTTCCACTGCATCTTACTGCTCCACGATCTGATGAAGAAATATACAATGAAAACATCGAAGCGTGAGACAACACAAGGAGTTGTGGGATGTAAATATGAATTGAGCGGTAAGAAAACAAACAGTGTAGGGTGATGAAATAGATCAGTGTTGCAGATGCAAAAGCTGAAATGTGAAATAAGCTCCCCAGACTCCATGCTGCTCCCCACACACTGTCTGCATTACAAGCAGATGGTAGGTGGTGAGATGTCGTTGACATCTGTTTGTGGGTAGACAGTCTGTAGGTTTTTCAAGGAGATAAGAGCCTGTCCATTGACTGGGAAGATGGACTGTGCCTTCATACTGCCAAAAGTCACAAGTGAACGTTTGCTTTTAAATATATATGTTGTTGTATTTTTAATCTCATGATAGACCCAGACTCTGTGCAAGACTGCACTGTGTTGCCATAGTTATGGGAAGGCAGTGGAAAAACACAGCTGAATGAAATTATTAATAAATGAACTTCTGCATGGAACAAGCCTATGCAAGCCTATGTTCTGCAGAATATGCTAATAACATCCTGCCTATATAAAGACAATAGACAATGGCTTCAGAATTACATGGCTCAATTTAATACAACGGTTGATTTGTTGTTCTGGATGCAGTCCATTTTGTGCTTCATTAAAACATCAGTGTATTTTGGGATGCAGAGATGGTACATTTGCTGGAAAAGGAAGGATTTATTACCTCTTTTCACTGAAACGTTGACAGCATTGTTTACTATGTCCTAAATCCAAGATTAACAATCTGTCAGTGTCCGTGTATAGGAAATGAGAAATAGAGTCAGTCGCAGGACACCGAACTGAGTAAAACATACGTATTTTACTCTAAGAAAAGTTCATCATACAAAATCCACGCAGGGATAAAACAATAACTATTCATACGACGACCACGACCAACAGTAAAACAATAACGCACAAAACATCATGAATATCAGAGGGTTTAAATAGGGAAGTAATCATAACGAAATGGGAACCAGGTGTGAACAATCAAGACATAACAAATGGACAAAGAAACATGGATCGGTGGCAGCTAGAAAGCCGGTGACGATGACCGCCGAACGCCGAACAAGGAGAGGCACCAACACAATCACATAACTACCCAACCAGTGTCAAACTTCTCTATTCGAGGTGTATGTTTAAAACTGATAACCATGCTCCATCAATTTAATTTTTTTTTTAAAACATTGTTTACTGTGTAAACTGACAGTAGAGAATTCAGCAACCCACTCCAAAAAATATGAACCTCTGATCCTCTGGTCAACACTACCATTAATAGGGAGAGGCAGCCGTACAGAACAAAGCTACCATACGATGACTGTACACTTGGCCTAAGCCTTTGTTCATTATGTTTGTGTGGGCATGTTATCATGTGTGAGAAAGCAGGCTAAGACATGAGCAGGGTTATTGACGTGATGGTTCAGACTTCAAAATGAATTAGACTATAAACAACCCAGATGAGGTGCTGTGTTGTTTTACACTGTGTTGCATTGTGATTTCTGAAGTCTGTTTATCAACATTTCTCCATAGCATTCCATTCCAGCCATTACAATGAGCCCGTCCTCCTATACCTCCTCGCACCAGCATCCTCTGCTCCATAGTCAATCTGTACTGACAGACACCTAAGGGACTAATGCTCAATGGCCTCAGTATAGCCACTCTGGCTCTAGTCACAGTGTTTGCAGCTGCCATAGAGATCCCCAAAGTATCCATTTTCCATGATGACATCCTCAGTTCATTATGTCAATCCACATAATGAAGTGGCCACTAAAACAAGACCAAAGATTAGATCCTCATGAGGCCAGCAGAGATGATGAGGAGGATAAGGGGAACACAACTACTGCCCTCCCAATCCTGTTCCCCCTTCATGTAAAGGTACGCAATCAGGAAATTCATTACATCCTGCCCTGGCAACGGCTGACGTGTGTGAGATCAGTAGTACACAGTGGCGTGGGGTGGTATGGTGGGTGGAGAGACCCTGTGGTACGCTAGGTGGAGGGGTGGGGTGGTACGCTAAGTGGAGGGGATGAGGGTGGTAGGGTGGGTGGGGAGACCCTGGGGTATGCTAGGTGGAGGGGATGAGGGTGGTAGGGTGGGTGGGGAGACCCTGAAGTGCGCTAGGTGGAAGGGATGAGGGTGGTAGGGTGGATGGGGAGACCCTGGGGTACACTAGGTGGAGGGGATGAGGGTTATGGTGGTCAGTTGGGGGTAAGGTGTGTAAGGCCTCCTAATCACTTTTCTGTCAGAGGTAGAGGTAGAGTAGTACTGCATTCCTGTGGATAATCTTGTTTTGGGGCCAAGGGCGTAATTGTGGGTTGAGGCCAAAGCTTGACTATTGTACAAATGCGTATTTGCTCTTTACACAACTATACAGAAAAAATATATGAATGCAACATGCAACAATTTCAAAGATTCTACTGCGTTACAGTTCATATAAGGAAATCAGTCAGTTGAAATACATCCATTAAGCCCTAATCTATGGATTTCATATGACTGGGAATACAGATATGCATCTGTTGGTCACAGATACCTTAAAAAAAGGTAGGGGCGTGGATCAGAAAACCAGTCAGTATTGCCTCATGCAGTGTGACATCTCCTTCACATAGAGTTGATCAGGCTGTTGATTGTGGCCTGTGGAATTTTGTCCCACTCCTCTTCAATGGCTGTGCAACGTTGCTAGATATTGGCGGGAACTGGAACAAGTTGTCTTACATGTCAATCCAGAGCATCCCAAACATGCTCAATGGGTGACATGTCTGGTGAGTAAGTAGGACATTATCAGCTTTCAAGATTTGTGTACAAATCCTTGCAACATGGGGCCATGCATTATCATGCTGAAACATGAGGTGATGGCAGCAGATGAATGGCACGAATATGGGCCTCGGGATCTCGTTACGGTATATCTGTGCATTCAATGCAACTGTGTTCATTGTCCGTAGCTTATGCCTGCCCATACCATAACCTCACCGTCACCATGAGGCACTCTATTCACAATGTTGACATCATTAAACTGATCACCCACACAACGCCATACATGCTGTCTGCCATCTGCTCGGTGCAGTTGAAACCAGGATTCATCCGTGAAGAGCACACTTCTCCACCGTGCCAGTGGCCATCGAAATTGAGCATTTGCCCACTGAAGTCAGTTATGGTGCCAAACTGCAGTCAGATCAAGACCCTGGCGAGGACGACAAGCAAACAGAATGAGCTTCCCTTAGACGGTTTCTGACAGTTTGTGCAGAAATTCTTCAGATGTGCAAACCCACTGTTTCATCAGCTGTGCAGGTGGCTGGTCTTTGACAACCCGGGAAGTGAAGAAGCCGGATGTGGAGGTCCTGGGCCGGCGTGGTTACACGTGGCCTGCAGTTGTGAGGCCGGTTGGACGTACTGCCAAATTCTCTAAAATGGCATTGGAGGCGGCTTATGGTAGAGAAAGAAACATTCAATTCTGTGGCAACAGCTCTAATGGACATTCCTGCAGTCAGCATGCCAATTTCACGCTCCCTCAAAACTTGACACATCTGTGGCATTGTGTTGTGTGACACATTTTAAAGTGGCCTTTTATTGTCCCCAGCACAAGGTCCTCCTGTGTAATGATCATGCTGTTTAATCACATGCCACACCTGTCAGGTGGATGGATTACCTTGGGAAAGGAGAAACAGTGGTATAAAGTACCTAAGTAAAAATACGTTAAAGTAATACTTAAGTAGTTTTGGGGGATATCTGTACTTTATTTGACTATTTATATTTTTGACAACTTTTAGTTCACTACATTCCAAAATAAAATAATGTACTTTTTACTCCACACATTTTCTCTGACACCCAAAAGTACTTGTTATGTTATGAATGCTTAGCAGGACAGGAAAATTGCCCAATTCACACACTTATCAAGAGAACATCCCTGGTCATCCCTACTGCCTCTGATATGGCAGACTCACTAAACAAACATGCTTCATTTGTAAATTATGTCTGTTGGAGTGTGCCCCTGGCTATCTGTAAATGCTTAATTTAAGGAATTTGAAATTATTTATACTTTCACTTTTGATACATATTTTCTAGCTTTTACATTTGCTTTTGATACTTAAGTATATTTAAAACCAAATACTTTTAGACTTTTTCTCAAGTAGTATTTTATTTGGTGACTCACTTTTATTTGAGTAATTTTCCATCAAGGTATCTTTACTTTTACTCAAGTATGATAATTGGGCACTTTTTCCACCACTGGGGAGAAATGCTCACTAACATGGATGTAAACAAATTTGTGCAAAAAAATGAGAGAAATGTGCTTTTTGTGCATATGGAACATTTCTGGGATATTTTATTTCAGCTCATGAAACATGAGGCCAACACTTTACATGCTACATTTATATTTTTGTTCAGTGTAATATCAGCAAAGTGTCAGTAAATGGTTGTACACATTTTTTTACATAGTCCTCTTGCATTTACATTTTTCATTAAGATCAAATTTTTATTGCAACCATTAATACTCCCAGTGTCAATCTGTAGTGATTAATAGGGGATTAGACTGCACACTAAAGTAATACTCAGAAAAACCTCAGCCTTATCCCAAGATGTCTGCATCAAATCTATCTCTTACTGTATGTCAATGTCCTATGATTAGATAGGTAGTTGTGTACTTCCATATTTCCTCAACAAAAAAAATTGAAATACTTGTTATGACTTCTCTGATGTTCAATTGAGCAGCATTATGTTTCAGATATTGCAGTCATGTTTCCTTATACTCATCAATTGAAGCCTTTACGCTGCATGTGTACTGTACTCTAGACTTCTATCAATGGAAATCAAGCATCTTCTAGAAACATTTACAACAGCTACTGTAACTGGCATATCTATTGACGGAACCAAAATATTGTTTGATGAGTTTTAACTAAATTTCAATTACCTTGAATGTAACTTTCAAAATAATTGATTAGCAAATTCTGACATTGTGCATAAATGCAAACAAATATTTATTTGAAGTGCAGCTGGAAATTGTGCCTTTGCGTTGTACCCTTAGATTAAGATCTAAAAGCATCCATACAAAATATGCAAAGGAGCATTAATGTAATTAGTTGCTTTCTGAACCGTCAGTGTACAGCTTCCATTATGCAGAAGGCCATTCCATGAACAGGTCAGGATGGCTTGTCTTGCCAGACTTCCACACCGAGGCGTTCTACAGAGACCAGGCAGCCCATCTCCAAGAGAGCTCCACCAGGCTTTATCCTTTCTTTAAATAAAGACTTCAGCTGGACAGGAGTACGCAATTAGTGTCCCCTCAACTGTGTCTGTCCCCAGGGAAGTACCGGGAGGTACTCCCATTCACACCTTAATATTTAAACTGGCCTGAATGAGCTGAATAATTCAGTGAATCACAGCTCTGCTCAGGGTAAGGAGCACTTTGGTGTTGGCTTCATGCTCAGGCCATACCCTATTACTCTCCCATTCCCAGCTCTTAAGCCTGATGGAAGATGCTGCTGGGTGGGAATTATGGCTCCAACAGCAGAGGATGAACCCAATGGTGACGGGGTGCTGTAGACACGTTATTGTATGAATACGTTTGTGGAACTCACTTCCCATGCTGAAAACAATGGCGAAGCTAGTAGAAAACGTGGACTTGTCGTGTGATTTTCCTTTTTAATCATCAGGAGCAATCCACGATACCTCTCATTCTTGTGTAATAAGTAGATTCAATATGCTTGATTTACTAGATGTATCATTGTCATATGTGTAATCTTCATAATGCAGCTGCAAATCCTACCAACAGTTGTGCTTCTAACTTGAACCATTCACATGGGGAAAATGTTGCATGTTGTATCCTTGTACTCTAGTGCCTCCAACTATTTTGAAATGTTTCTATTTGTTCTACTTGTGAAAAATGCGCTTCATGACCCAATAAAGCTTACATAACATAAACATTTGTAAAAAAAATTGTGATTTTGCCTGGAGTTGAGATTGTCCAAGCACACACAGTATCTCCCTTCATGCTGATCCTAATCCATTATTCACAACATGTATTCCTCTCACAGAAGCCAGAGCAGCACCATTTTGATCTGGTTTTAGGGAAAAAAATTCCTTCACACCAAGACAAACAAAATAGCTAGTGCCTCCTACAACTACCAATTTCCAAATTTAACAAAGCTATGTTGCAATGTACAAATAAAGACTAGTTTATCTACTATATTGAACCAAATTCTGGCATCGCTTTTGGCAACCTACACATCCTCATTGTGAAAACAGCAGTTACCTTGGCAACAAGCACACCACAATAAGGGCAAATTGGGAGACAAACAAATCGTGCTGTGAAACGGAGGCTGGATCCGTGTAATAGATTTACGTAATCAAGGACATTTACTGTACAGCCACTCATACTGAGATCTTGGGTAAAACACCATTCAGTCACATGGACACTGCTGTTGCTTCTTCCTCTAACTTACTGTGGTACCATCTCTGAATAGAGATGGGATTCTGACATGCACCAGCCAGGTTGCCCAGTCCTGGTTTGAAACGGTGCCTGATGGCACTGATACCTCACAAAGGAGGAACACTTCATTCCTTCTTTATACAGTATGTTTGGTGTATGCTTCATACAGTCAAAATGGTTGGCAGGTGGAGATGGTACTTTGAGCACGATTGAATCTGAATTCCATCCATTTTATTCGCCCAGTGCTACTGATAACATTTCATACACTTAAGCTGCTCGGCCCACTTCAGTTAGGCACTGATCAAAGAAGGATTCCTCTGTGGAAGGTTTTATATTGCTGCTGCTTCTAATGCTGAAGGCTCCAGAGGCGTATCATTATGTCACTCAACTGGATTATTGTTAGGAATAGCTTCTGCCTAGGTGACTTTCCATTTGGGCCTTTCGCCAAATACCAGGCAACTCAGGTGGTTTTCCCTTCACACCTACAGTAGACTGCAGCTCATGGAATACTGGAGAATGTGGTTGCTTCATTAGAGCCCTGTCATACGATGGGCCACCGTGTGTGCTCATGCCCAAACACAGCCTCTAACAAGAGATTCACAACAGCAGAATCGCACCACAGCGACAACCTTGGATAATTGTAGGTCGACCTACATTCTGTATGCCTGGAGGAACTGCACCCATCCAAAATCTAATAACCGCCAACCTTGCTACTCTGTCAGTGAAAATGTGGCAAGCACTCCTTGGCCTGCAAGTACTCCATCACTGATGAAGTTCATCTGGAGCTCCATCATCATGTCCCTGCCATGAACAGGAGCCAGGGTTTGTTTGGTTGTTTTTATAGTACGATGTTCAGTTTTGCAATGCAGAATTGTTGGATGCCATGTATTCAAGGCTATTTGTGGAATACATCAGCCATCGATGTGTGAAAGGGAAGTGATATATTTGGAACAAAGCAAGCGGGCTACACAGAAAATATTGAATATATTGTAATACTGAATTATAATATAGGAGTGAAGTATGACACACACCAGACATATTCAGACACCATAGCAGGTCAACAGAGGGGGTTTGTATGAGTTATACTGCTGACAGACCGGCCCAAGTAGGGGTTGGCATGATAAAGACAAGACACAATTATTCTGTCACATCTTTGTCATTCTAAACTACTACATCTACACTGTTTGCTCAAAGTTTCATTGGCTGCTAGGAATGAGACAGTGAATGTGAGGAATTATAGAAAATAATTTGTTTGGGATTTCCTTCAATTGGAAGAGACCTCTAGATAGAATGCTAAGGTGATTCCTACCTCTGTGTTGTTGTTTTGTCTTGATTTATGGCTACACATTTACATAAGTGTTACATTGCCATGGCCTCAGAACAACAATAAGCCTTCTATGTTATTCCACCCTGTCACTACTTATTCCTGCAGATGCGTTAGAGGACCCTGGTGAATGTGACTTATCTGGGTGACTCAGTTGGCTTGTTGCTTCTCTCTCATAACAACTGATATTTAAAATTAGAATTATTTCAATAACACCAAATATCACAAGGGCTACAATCCACAAGAGAATATGTTCAATTTATTCTCCCGGTCTTACTGTAGCCGAACCCACCATCAGCCGGATTAGGAATGTCTGGCTAATTCCTACCTAAACAGTTTATTCAAGTGACACGGAATGACCCTGACTGCATTTAGCCATAGAATTTATGAACTTGACATTTGAGGCAATATCTATCTAAAAGGAGGAGTGGCATTTATCTCTCGCCAACTGGCCCTTTGTATGTGGACCACTGTCTGTGGTGTTGAAACATCAAGTGTTGTAGTTGCATTTTTCCTTCACATTTTCAACGCTGGAAGTTTCAGCACCAAGGATAGGGGCTCATATAAAAGGGTTGCCTATAACAGCAGTGGGACAGAGAACGAGAAAGAAGCGGATACCCCAGTGTGGAGGGAAGCCCTCAGATGCACAGATGACTTGCAGCTGCTAACAGACAGACCTCTCCTCTAGGGAGCCAGCGCCATAGGCATGCAGGCACCTGGGTGTCCAAACCCAGGAGACGGCCAGCTCACCCTCTCAAACAAATCTGATCTGCCAGCCAGGCCTGGGCTTTCCAGACTGAGACAGTGACACAGAGACAATCTCTTTTTGATGAGATTGTGGAAAAGCTCAATGCTCATGAGATTAGATGTGAGATAAATGTGATTGAGTTCAGCGGGTTGTCCTGGGAATGTCATCCTGAATTCCTGAGGGCCTAAGCCAAATATTAAGGCATGTATGGCGCAAACTGATTTTATTTTGTCTGTCATGTTGAGTTAGGAGAGGAAGCCTCGGGGGTGGCAGCACGGGGGTGGCAGCATCATGTTGTGGGGGTGCTTTGTTGCAGGAGGGACTGGTGCACTTCACAAAATAGATGGCCTCATGAGGTTGGAAATTATGTGGATATATTGAAGCAACATCTCAAGACATCGGTCAGGAAGTTAAAGCTTGGTCTTCCAAATGGACAATGACCCCAAGCATACTTCCAAAGTTGTGGCAAAATGGCTTAAGGACAACAAAGTCAAGGTATTGGAGTGGCCATCACAAAGCCCTGACCTCAATTCTATAAAAGATTTGTGGGCAGTACTGAAAAAGTGTGTGCGAGCAAGGAGGCCTACACACCTGACTCAGTTACACCAGCTCTGTCAGGAGGAATGGGCCAAAATTCACCCAACTTATTGTGGGAAGCTTGTGGAAGGCTACCCGAAACGTTTGACCCAAGTTAAACAATTTAAAGGTAATGCTACCAAATACTAATTGAGTGTATGTAAACTTCTGACCCACTGGGAATGTGATGAAAGAAATAAAAAGTGAAATAAATCATTCTCTCTACTATTATTCTGACATTTCACATTCTTAAAATAAAGTGGTGATCCTAAGTGACCTAAGACAGCGAATTTTACTAGGATTAAATGTCAGGAATTGTGAAAAACTGAGTTTAAATGTATTCGGCTAAGGTGTACGTAAACTTCCGACTTCAACAACTTCCATCCCTGAAACTTCCATCCCTAACTATAACAATTTCCGACAAGATAGAACTGCCAAAGTGGGCGGTGTTGAATCTACTGCAGAGATAGCCTGCAGAGTTCTGTCTTACTATCCAGGTCTGTACCCAAACAATAAGAGCTTCTACTTTTAAAAATCCACCTTTCCAGAAACAAGTCTCTCACCATTGCCGCTTGCTATAGACCACCCTCTGCCCCAGCTGTGCCCTGAACACCATTTGTGAATTGATTGTTCCCCATCTATCTTCAGAGCTCGTGCTGCTACGTGACCTAAACCATGACATGCTTTCCACCTGGCTATCCCTACCCCGATCAACAGCCCTCCACCCCCCACAGCAACTCGCCCAAGCCTCCCCCATTTCTCCTTCACCCAAATCCAGATAGCTGATGTTCTGAAAGACCTGCAAAATCTGGACCCCTACAAATCAGCCGGGCCATACAATCATTTTAAAAATGATCTGCAGAAATTGTTGCAACCCCTATTACTAGCCTGTTCAACCTCTCTTTCGTATCGTCTGAGATTCCCATTGATTGGAAAGCTGCCGCGGTCATCCCTCTCTTCAAAGGGGGAGAAACTCTAGACCCAAACTGCTACAGACCTATATCTATCCTACCCTGTCTTTCTAAGGTCTTCGAAAGCCAAGTTAACAAACAGATTACCGACCATTTTGAATACCACCGTACCTTCTCCGCTATGCAATCTGGTTTCAGAGCTGGTCATGGGTGCACCTCAGCCACGCTCAAGGTCCTAAACGATATCATAACCACCATCGATAAGAGACATTACTGTGCCACCGTATTCATCGACCTGGCTAAGGTTTTCGACGCTGTCAATCACAGCATTCTTATTGGCAGACTCAACAGCCTTGGTTTCTCAAATGACTACCTCGCCTGGTTCATCAACTACTTCTCTGATAGAGTTCAATGTGTCAAATCGGAGGGCCTGTTGACCGGATCTCTGGCAGTCTCTATGGGGGTGCCACAGGGTTCAATTCTAGGGCAGACTCTCTTCTCTATATACATCAATGATGTCGCTCTTGCTGCTGGTGATTCTTTGATCCACTTCTACGCAGACGACACCATTCTGTATACCTCTGGCCCTTCTTTGGACACTGTGTTAACTAACCTCTAGACGAGCTTAAATGTCATACAACTCTCCTTCCGTGGCCTCCAACTGCTCTTAAATGCAAGTAAAACTAAATGCATGCTCTTCAACTGATCGCTGCCCGCCCGTCCAGCATCACTACTCTGGACGGTTCTGACTTAGAATATGTGGACTGCTACAAATACCTAGGTGTCTGGTTAGACTGTAAACTCTCCTTCCGGACTCACATTAAACATCTCCAATCCAAAATTAAATCTAGAATCGGCTTCCTATTTCGCAACAAAGCATCCTTCACTCATGCCGCCAAACATACCCTCGTAAAACTGACCATCCTACCGATCCTCGACTTCGGCGATGTCATTTACAAAATAGCCTCCAACACTCTACTCAACAAATTGGATGCAGTCTATCACAGTGCCATCCATTTTGTCACCAAAGCCTCATATACTACCCACCACTGCGACCGTATGCTCTTGCTGGCTGGCCCTCGCTACATACTCGTCGCCAAACCCACTGGCTCCAGGTCATCTACAAGTCTCTGCTAGGTAAAGCCCTTATATCAGCTCACTGGTCACCATAGCAGCACCCACCCGTAGCACGCGCTCTAGCAGGTATATCTCACTGGTCACTCCCAAAGCCAATTCTTCCTTTGGCCTCCTCTCCTTACAGTTCTCTGCTGCCAATGACTGGAACGAACTGCAAAAATCACTAAAGCTGGAGACTCATATCTCCCTCACTAGCTTTAAGCACCAGCTGTCAGAGCAGCTCACAGATCACTGCACCTGTACATAGCCCATCCAACTACCTCATCCCCATACTGTATTTATTTATTTATCTTGCTCCTTTGCACCCCAGTATCTCTACTTGCACATTCATCTTCTGCACATTCTACCATTCCAGTGTTTAATTGCTATATTGTAATTACTTCGCCACCATGGCCTATTTATTGCCTTACCTCCCTTATCCTACCACATTTGCACATGCTGTATATAGACTTTTTCTACTGTATTATTGATTGTATGTTTGTTTTTTCCATGTGTAACTCTGTGTTGTTGTATGTGTCGAACTGCTTTGCTTTATCTTGGCCAGGTCGCAGTTGCAAATGAGAACTTGTTCTCAACTTGCCTACCTGGTTAAATAAAGGTGAAAAAAAACTGTATATACCTTTTGAAGGCATTCCACCTCAGATCATTTTTCCTCACTTGACAAGTGCATGCCTCAGCCCTTTGATTCCATGTTGCCAATAACAGAATTTCAATGCCCCAATGAAAAAGTATTCTTCCTCTCTAAAACAGGGACCATCAGCTACTGCAGAACAGACAAAAACACCCACCGTTTGGGTGGGCTTCAAATAAACTATTGTGCAACAGAGCTCAGCACCTGACAGCATGCCAATACCAGACATGATACTGTAGTGCCCCAGTCGGAGTTAAAGCAAGTAATTACAACATGTCTAACCCACATCTATAATTGTGGGACAAATCATGCTACAGTATCTTGGCCTGAAACATTAGCATTTTCTTCCACGGCCAGAGCGCCTCAAATTACTGTCATTTTTTTCCCTGCAACAATTGAATTCCAGTGCAGTTCAGTGCAGCAATGCCCTGGAGCCTGTAAGCTTTTTAGAACCTACACTAGTATGTAGGCCTATCCATTTTTTCTATGCTTATTTTCCCGCAGTGAGACACACATACTAGCACTATACTGCTGGAGTGTTTGAAGTGTGAACGAATGACCAAGATCCATCTGTGACAGGCCCAATTAGGCAAGATGAGTTGCACTAGAGGAGACAGAGATCCTTGTGAGTGACGTCAGGCCGCAGATGCCTCAGGGACAGCCTGGGCTCCACTGGTCTTTGTAGAGCGTCAGATGCTGGGATGATCACTACAGCTCCATGTGCTCTGATATGATAGGCAAGTCTCACTGTCCAAACTGGGCTTCAGCACTATAGTAGCCAACACATCAATGCTTTCCATCTGCTCATTTTGGATGGTTTTCGAAATACCAAATTGACATCAGTATCCCCAAATGTCATTTCTTCCCATAAACAATATTGTGGCAAAACTCAGCAGTAATTGCAATTATACTGTATTTATCAATGTCATATACAGTGCATTTGGAAAGTATTCAGACCCCTTCCCTTTTTCCACATTTTGTTACGTTACAGCCTTATACTAAAATGGATGAAATATTTGTTTTCCTCATCAATCTACTCACAATGCTCCTTATAGACAAAGTGAAAACTGGTTTTTCGAAATTTTGCAAATGTATTAAAAATAAAAAACAGAAATACCTTATTTGCATAAGTATTCAGACCCTTTGCTATGAGACTCGAAATTGAGCTCAGGTACATCCTGTTTCCATTGATCATCCTTGAGATGTTTCTACAATCTACAGCTGTCTATATAAGGTCCCACAGTTAACAGTGCATGTCAGAGAAAAAAACAAGCCAGGAAGTCGAAGGATTTGTCTGTATAGCTCCAGGACAGGATGGTGTTGAGGCACAGATTTGGGAAGGGTACCAAAACATTTCTGCAGCATTGAAGGTCCCCAAGAACACAGTGGCTTCCATCATTATTAAATGGAAGAAGTTTGGAACAACCAAGACTCTTCCTAGATCTGGCTACCCAGCCAAACTGAGCAATTGGGGTAGAAGGGTTTTGGTCAGGGAAGAATCCGATGGTCACTCTAGAGTTCCTCTGTTGAGATGGGAGAACCTTCCAGAAGGACAACCATCTCTGCAGCACTCCACCAATCAGGCCTTTATGGTAGAGTGGTCAGACGGAAGCCACTCCTCAGTAAAAGGCACATGACAGCTCGCTTGAAGTTTGCCAAAAGGTACCTGAGGGACTCTCAGACCATGAGAAACATGATTTTCTGGTCTGATGAAACCAAGATTGATCTCTTTGGCCTGAATGCCAAGTGTCACATCTGGAGGAATCCTGGCATGGTGAAACATGGTGGTGGCATGGAGTTGTTTTTCAGCAGCAGGGACTGGGAGACTAGTCAGGATCGAGGGAAAGATGAACGGAACAAATTACAGAGAGATCCTTGATGAAAACCTGCTCCAGAGCGCTCAGGACCTCAGACTGTGGTTAAGGTTCACCTTCCAACAGGACAATAACCCTAAGCACACAGCCAAGACAACGCAAGTCTCTGAATGTCCTTGAGTGGCCCAGACTTGAACCCAATCGAACGTCTCTGGAGAGACCTGAAAATAGTTGTGCAGCAACGCTCCGCATCCAACCTGACAGAGCTTGAGAGGATCTGAAAAAAAAAATGTCAGAAACTCCCCAAATACAGGTGTGTCAAGCTTGTAGCAGTCATACCCAAGAAAACTTGACCCTGATATAGCTGCCAAAGGTGCTTCAACAATGTACTGAGTAACGGGTCTGAATTCTTATGTAAATGGTTGTTTTAAAATAAGTGTTTTATTTTTAATACATTTGCTAAAACTTCTAAAAACCTGTTTTTGCTTTGTCATTATGGGGTATTTTTAGAATACAGATTGTAACGTAACAAAATGTGGACAAGTCAACGGGTCTGAATACTTTCCGAATGCATTGTATGTATGTATGAAACCTTTTTTTTAATCTGGTGCATTGGTTTTGGAAATATCTAACTTGAGAAAGTGGTGGAGAATTATATATTATTTATAATTTATTATTCATAGTCTCTCTAGTCTGTAGTATAGTGGGACATTTTTAAATATCCAATTATTCTAAATAAACTGAAACAATCCACACATCCTTATTGTAATCTGATGCAAATACAAAATGTAGCAACAAGTTTAATGTTAACACAATTCCTTATAAGCTCCTTAACTCAAACATTTCCCCTCGCTAGCATCTTTTGAAAAAACTAAATGCATTGCAAGCAAACATATACTGTATGGTGTTTATTCAAGTGGAAACATGGCAATGCTTTTTTGGTCAATAATGGCTCTCAAAAGCAATGATTCCAAACCTAACTTTGCCCAGATCTGGAGCAGTGAGAAAAAAGAAAAACTAGTCCAGGAAAAGAAAAAGAACAGAAAACCCTGGGATAGCAGTTAGTTGCTGACTGCAACCTGAGCTCCTCTCTCTCTCCTTTTTCTTTGTGTTATTGAAAGGAGATGTGAGCAGTGCAGTGTGAGATGAGAGGTTAGAGCGTTTGGAGGGAGGTGTCACTGGGGCTGAGACGAAAGAGGTGAGAAAAATAGGCTCATTACAACAACAATGTAACCAGGGGCGCAACTTTGGTTTTATAAGTGGGCGGGACATAACTTTATTCGTTTTTTATCCAATTGGATAAAAATTCCAAACCGACCACTTGGAGGCGTCCGCATGGTCCTAAAGCACACCTTTGCACTCGTTTTGTATCACATTCCAATAATAAAACTGGGAAGGAAAAAAAATGCAATTTCAGAATGTGGGGGACATGTCTCCCCTGTCCCCAGTCAAAGTTGCGTCCCTGAATGTAACACACCAGCCGAGGGACAGACAGAACCATTGGCACTATGTAACTATCCAACCTGGTCTCAGAGCACTTCGTATTGTTCAGTACGTAAATCCGGTACACTACATTAAGAAAGGTATCTTACGTTTCATATGGTATGTATTCATTTGTGGATGTCCATCACCCATTTTGTATTATATGTTACACATTTGTGAATGTACATTATGTTATGAATTTACAAAACCTACTATATGTTCCGAATTTGCAAAACATAGTATATGTTATGAATTTTCTAAATGTATGATATCTTACGAATTCTAGCTAGGTGACTAGCTGGCTAATGTAAACTGGTCTAGAGGCTGGGTTAAGGTTAGGATTAAGTTTAGGAGTTAGGTTAAAGGGTTAAGGTTAGCTAACATGCTATGTAGTTGTAAAGTAGCTCAAATGTATTAAGTAGTTGAAAAGTTGATAATTAGCTAAAATGTTGATGTTGTCCATGATGATATTCAAACTCGCATCCTTTGGGTTTCTAGACATTCGCTTTATACGTTGTTATCTTAAGTAACTATCTGTCTTATTTAACTATACCAAGCATAACATAGCATACTAATTTAAGCCTCGCAGATGTACATGTACTATGTTACATCTACTCTATGATACCAGGCTGAACTATCGCCACATCTCAGATGATACTGCCTTTTTTTAAATTATTGTCAGTCACATGTTTCACCATACCCTTGTGGTTATATAGTATTGATTATAATTGACTGTGTTTTGACCCCCATGACAGCATATTACATGACGTAGAAATTCATTCTCAATCAAATAACAGCCCTCTTTGGGCTAGGGGGCAGTATTTTCACATCCGGATGAAAAGCGTGCCCAAAGTAGACTGCCTGCTACTCAGGCCCAGAAGCTAGGATATGCATATAATTAGTAGACTTGGATAGAAAACACTCTGAAGTTTTTAAAACTGTTAGAATAATGGCTGTGAGTATAACAGAACTGATTTGAAACCCCGAGCACAATCCATCCAGGGAATTTTCTTTTTGAGGTCATTGTGTTTCCCAATGGGTTCTATTGAAAGCCCTATTTATGATGAACCTGGTTGCAGTTCCTATGGCTTCCACTAGATGTCAACAGTATTTAGAAATTGTTTTATGTTTTTCTTTTGAGAAATGAAGAAGTAGTGTTGTTCTTTGTAAGTGTCACTCCAGGTAGACTCCACTGTTTTGGTGCGCGTGAACTGGAACGCGCTTCACATTGTTTTTGTCCGGTATTAGAAACAGTTTATTCAGTCTTAAATTTTATTGTTTATTTACGTTTTAGGGTACCTGAAGTTGGATTAGGAACGTTGTTTGAAATGTTTGGACCAAGTTTGCAAGTAACTTATTAGATACTTTGTAGGCATGTTGGGCGAGTTGAAACCGGTGTATTTCTGAATCAAACGCGCCAAATAAATTGACATTTTTGGGACATAAAGAAGGACATTATCGAACAAAAGGACCATTTGTGATGTTTCTGAAACATTTTGGAGTGCCAACAGAAGAAGATCTTCTAAGGTAAGATATTCATTATATTGCTGTTTTTTTATTTTTGTTGCGCACCTGCCTGGTTGAAATCTGATTTTCATGTGTTTGTATGCGGGGGGCTGTCCTCAGATAATCGCATGATGTGCTTTTGCCGTAAAGCCTTTTTGAAATCTGACACAGCGGCTGGATTAACAAGAAGTTAAGCTTTATTTTGATGTATTACACATTTATTTTCGTGAATGTTGAATATTGATATTCCTGTAGTTTGAATTTGGTGCGCTGCCATTTCACTGGATGTTGTCAAATCAATCCCGCTAAAGGGATTGGCGCGTGAAGGGATCCATAAGAGGTTTTAAGTGCTGTCACAGCAAGAGGGTAATTTAAGGTTACAATATGTGTGACTTGTTTGGAAGGAAACCCATTATATTGTACAACTACCAGAAATTGCCAAACATACCCTCATCATGTAATTGCCTACTGTATGTAATAACCTGCATCTATCAGTGAAATGGACAGTGTGTTGTCAATATTTCAACAAGTCATTGTTCATTATAACATTTTTTTTTTTTTTCTGATGTGGTAGAATATTTAGGGTAACAAAAGGGCAAGCATGTTAATGTGTGCATGGCCCATAGAGATGTATAGAGATCATTACTTGGAAATAACCCTTTTTTGTTTGGATATTAAGGGATTCCACCATTTTAATGTAGTCAACTGGGTGGGGATTCCAATGAGTTGGTAGGGATCAGTCAACGATCAGAGCATCGTCGTCTTGAAATTGGTTTATGTAGTTTGTAAATGAATGACAAGATTTGGTTCAAGACTCCAGCACTGCAGATGGTGTTAAGTCACCAATATTGGCTTTAAACTTTTTTTCAAACATCAAAAGAAGAAGAAAATGTACTACTTTAAAATGGAGACAGTCTCAATGGTGCTTTCCATGCTGTCACAGATGGCATAACAGCACAGATACAAAGTTGCGATCTCCATACATCTATATGGCATGCCCTGTGTAGGCTACTGATAAAATCACTGACATGCCCTACTATAACCTTCACCCACTGTGCCTGCATTACCATAATTACTGCTAATTATCTTGCTATACTAAACAAAAATATAAATGCAACATGTGAAGTGCTGGTTCAATGTTTCATGAGCTGAAATAAAAGATCCCAGAAATTGTCCATACGCACAAAAAGCTTATTTCTCTCAAATGTTGTGCACAAATGTATTTACATCCCTTTTAGTGAGCATTTCTTCTTTGCCAAGATAATCCATCCACCTGACAGGTGCGGCATATCAAGATTCTGATTAAACAGCATGATCAATACACAGGTGCACCTTGTGCTGGGGACAATGAAAGGCCCCTCTAAAATGTGCAGTTTTGTCACACATCACAATGCCACATATGTCTCAAGTTTTAACAGGGTGTGCAATTGGCATGCTGACTGCAGAAATGTCCACCAGAGCTGTTGCCAGAGAATTGAATGTTAATTTCTCTACCATAAGCTGCCTCCAACGTCGTTTTAGAGAATTTGACCGCACGTCCAACCGACCCCACAACCCCAGACCACGTTTAACCACGCCAGCCCAGGACCTCCACATTCGTCTTCTTCACCTGTGGGATCGTCTGAGACCAGCCACCTGGACAGCTGATGAAACTGTGGGTTTGCACAATCAAATCATTTCTGCACAAACTATCCGAAACCATCTCACAGAAGCTCATCTGTGTGCTCGTCGTCCTCACCAGGATCTTGACCTGACTGCAGTTCGGCATTCTAGCCGAGTTCAGTTGGCAAATGCTCACCTTCAATGGTCACTGGCATGCTGGAGAAGTGTGCTCTTCACGGATGAATCCCGGTTTCAATTGTACCGGGCAGATGGCTGTATGGTGTTATGTGGGTGAGCTGTTTGACGATGTCAACGTTGTGAATGGAGTGCCCCATGGTGGCGGTGGGGTTATGGTATGGGCAGGCATAAGCTACAGACAACGTACACAATTGCATTTTATCGATGGCAATTTGAATGCACAGAGATACCGTGATGAGATCCTGAGGCCCATTGTCATGCCATTCATCTGTCACCTTAGCCTCATGTTTCAGCATGATAATGCACAGCCCCATGTCGCAAGGATCTGTACACAATTCCTGGAAGCTGAAAATGTTACAGTTCCTCCATGGCCTGCATACTCACCAGACATGTCACCCATTGAGCATGTTTGGGATATGTGTACCAGAGCGTGTTCCCGCCAATATCCAGCAACTTCGCACAGGCCACAATCAACAGCCTGATCAACTCTATAGCGAAGATGTGTCACGCTCCATGAGGCAAGTGGTGGTCACACCAGATATTGGCTGGTTTTCTGATCCACGCCCCTACCATATCTGTGTTCCCAGTCGATTAGGGCCTAATAGATTTATTTAAATTGACTGATTTCCATACTGAACTGTAACTCAGTAAAATCTTTGACATTTTTGCATGTTGCGTTCATATTTTTGTTCAGTGTACAGTATATTTGTCTTCTCTTGCTGTTTCGTTGGCCACAGCAGTCAGGGAAATGTCATATGTTTTTGGTATGTGGGAAAGGTAACTCAAGAACAAGAACATGAGGTCGGCTGTTTTCAAGAGCTGTGTCTGATGTACTGTAGCGTTCATATTGCAAAAACCAATGACCACTTTAGTACACTCACTATTCCTATGTTGCTGAATCATTTTGAATTTAGCTGGCAGAGGTAAGCTCTGCTGTCCTCCCCCACTGTCATTGCAATGTTGTAATTAAGTATTATGTTAATTGTCATTGCTGGGGTTGAGGAGTTGCAGGTTTTCATTAGCTGCTGGGATAAGTACTAATTTCTTAAGGGGTGGAAACCAGGGCTTTCTCTCCAGTGTAACACTAGATCATAATTATACCCTGTGTTTTTTACAGGGGAGTGGGAGGGTCAGGGTTCTGCCAGAAGTCAGATGACTCAGATTGGAGGTGAACAAGTCCATACTATAATACAGAATGTGATCCAGATTCCTGTAAGTATGCCCTCAACGGGGGTTTCTATTGTCAATAGCTAACCATGTCACATATGTATATAATGTTTTGGCAGCTCAGCAGCAAGACACAGCCCATTCAACTAATCAATAACTTGTATCCAAGCTCTCGTTTTAAAATGATACATTATGGAGCCATAAAGACAGTCACATTCACATCCATGAGCTTAAAACATTTTTGAATAGGAAAACCGAATTTGCTACAAATGGCTTCATTTGACTGGTGTCTAGCCCCGTTGAGAGCTATTGGCCAGACAAAACAACACACGGGAATGTCTGCCTGTATTCACTGGAGTCAGTGTGGCAGAGGGAGAATAGTAATTTGCCAGGCGTTTCTCCAGGAAAGTTCCTAACCTCTGGGTGTAACTGTAGCATGCCGAGTGAACTCAACATGGCGTTTCATAGGGCTGGATGATATTTTGTGAATACTGGTATACTGTTCCGGTATGGATTTTTACAATACAGTCTATTACGATACTTTTATACAGTGCTAAATGAAATGAAACGTTCTAAAAATTGGACCACTTCACTGTGAGTTTTGTCCTAGTTTGGTTGAAAGCCATTAAAACCACATAGAACTACAGTAATTTGTTGCCATTCAAGGGTTATGCACTACTCAAAACATATTTAGAACTTTCATTATTGAGAAACATAAAATATCGTAAAATACCACCATACCTTCAAAAATATAGTGATATGATATTTTGGCGATATCACCCAGCCCTGTACAGCAAGACCGCTGGAGCCAACGGAATATCTGACATGTCAAATTCTACATTTCTGTCATCATTTGTCATCAGTGTCTCGCTATATTACTCTCTTTCAAAGATGAAATTATAGGCTGAAACATAATCGAGGAACAGCATTTTTTATTTAAAAAAATGATGACTATTTAAGATCCCTAGAGTGTTTCACTCTTCAGAATAACAGAACTAAGTCAGCTTTAGGCTAAACATTTTATCAGAACAATATTTATCTATTTCTTTATTTGTTTATATGATGTTGATGATTTCTTAGTTGCATATTTTACATTTTCATCTTCCTAGACATTCAACGGATGTATGAGCAATAGAAATATATAAAGATCATTTATTACAATGTAGGGCCTACCAAAGGTTTGTATTCACAGGTAAAATAGATTTACATTATATAATATGCAAATAAACATGCACAACTCCACTCAACTCTAAACCCAACACCAAGACTTTAAAGCTATAACTGACACATAGCCAAGATAACCGCAATTGAAGAGATACCGCATCAAGAATGAAACTGGTTAACAATATTGTACATATATTGAAGTAAACACAACATAAGGACTTGTAACAATAAAGTGAAAGAGGACTGTTTTGAATGACTTCTGTTATGGCAGTTTGGTAATAATACATCTTATTTTAAGTGGTTTTCACAACACCCAAAGTCACTTTACATACACAAGAAAATCAGCAGGATAGTTACTTTATAAAAGTACACTAAACATAAGTACAGACTAACCATGGAGAACAGTAAACATGATGAGAGACTAACCAGGGAAGTGAACTAGACAGAGGATAAAAGCTAAGACAACAGAATCTGGGTAAGCCTGTGTGAAGAGATGTGTCTTTAGTGCGGATTTGAATATGTGTATGGGTATTGGTGCCTGGAAAAGTGGGTATAATCTAATTTTGCCAAACATTCTATGAGAAACATTGACACACACTCTGAATGACCTAAAATATGAATCCCATATTGTTCTTTCACAGTCAGGGCCAACCCAAGCTGTACTGTGCAAGTCAGCTAATAGTAGGCCTATTATTGAAACAGATAAATGAGGCTGTCAACTGAGTAAGAAATGCACAGGTTTCCTCCCGAGTGGCGCAGAGGTCTAAGGCACTGCATCGCAGTGTTAGCTGTGCCGCTAGAGATCCTGGTTCGAGTCCAGACTCTGTCGCAGCCGGCCATGACTGGGTGACCCATGGGACGGCGCACAATTGGCCCAGCATTGTCTGGTTTAGGGGAGGGTTTGGCTGTCAGGGATATCCTTGTCCCATCACGCTCTAGCGACTCTTGTGGCGGCTGGGCAAATGCACGCGGTCGCCAGGTGTATGGTGTTTCCTCTGACACATTGGTGTGGCTGGCTTACAGGTTAAGCAGGTATTGTGTCAAGAAGCAGTGTGACTATTTTTGTGTGTAGTTATTCTTTCATTCAAGTACACAGGCACCTAGTACTGTTAGCAAAACAAATGGCCACTGGATTGATGCAAATAGTCATAAAACCATTCTGCCAGGTAGGCTACTTTGTAGCTAGTTAATATTTAATTGAGAAGGTTTTTGGTAAAGCTTTTCCATCTACCAGGAGATGGTTAGACTTATCATTAGAGTCGCTATATTTTTCCTGTTCCTTAACTGTTTGAAACCTGGATTTGTTACTTCATGAGGCATGTCTTACCTTGCTTCAAAGTAGCCTATAGCCAAAATCCCAACATAGAAATGTGGAAGCAATTATTTTATAAAGACTTCCTCATATGCCTTCTCCTGTTTTAATGGTTTTCTTTCAACTTTCTTCCATGGTCTAGCAGCCAAAGAAGGCATTATTCTAGTCATATTAACAACCCATGATAGTATCTTGAGATCTCCCCTCATTCAAAATTTGGAATGGATAATTCCATCTCTGTCCATGAAACCGCTGGCATCGGAAGTGCGCATTTTAGAAGTGTTTTCCCACAAATTGCATTTTCGAACATTTGCGCTTAGGCCTAGTGCCATGTGCACATTGCTGCGCCTAAAATGTGAAGAAATAACAGTTCAACATTTTAAGCTAAACGTTCTGGTCTGTTCCATCAGCCTTATTAATTGATACGACGTATACCTCCACTACACTACTTTGATACACATCGTAGGGATTAAGAAGTGAGTTTACACAATGTCCACTGGAAAATAAGTGGGTATATAGCGTATACTATACCTCTGTGTAATCGTTACCCATGTAGCTCTGACACTCCACAGATGGTACAAGAGAGGTAGGCAGCAGTTCCAACACTTTCCAAAGAACAGCATTAAGAGCTCTTATCCCTCTCTGCAAGCCGACACTCTGACACAGGGCTGAGGCACTTGATGAGCATGAGCATCATTAAAAATGGATGTTGATGCATAGGGAGAGAAAATGTCAGCATGATGTTGCTGTAACACAAAAGTAAGTTGCAGCAATATTGATATCTCCCTATGTTGTCATTGATTACGGTGAGTGAGTGGAGAGTATTAAAGAGACGTCCAGTCCCCAGGAAAAAGCCATGTGATTGATGTTTGTTTTACTGCGTGCACTCATCCTCACATTGTCAAATAGCTATCTCGGCAGAATTTTTTTTATATGCCATAGTAAATATGTTGGCTTGAAATTATATTTCCAAAATCTAATAGCAATCCAGTCTAGGTATGGTTATAATGTACTGTATCTCCTGTATTTTTAGGTGGAATGTTCTCTATGAATTTGAAAGGAGAGGAACATTCTGGCCTCAGCTCGTCAAAAGGTGCACAGCAGACTCTTTTGGTGTTTCTCTCCATCTCTCTTTCTTCTGATTATAGAAAAACATCTGAAATCTTGAGCAGTGCTGACTCAGTATAGCTTTACATTTCCAGAGATATTTCAACAGGCGCTGGCCTCAAAAGGATAAAAAAAACAAGTCTGTGCCTCAAAATAAGATACTCTACACTTTTGAAACAAGTCTACTGGCTGAATAAATTAGAATTCCATTCTTTCATTTTACCCTCAGGTCATTCTGATTCAGTGTGATGAGATATAAGCTCATGCTAAGGCTGACTGTGTACATGCAAATCTCTGTAACAAACCCTGACCTCCACCACAGCAGATTAGTATCTGCTACTCAACAAAATCCATTAACAAATACTCCCTGTTGGCACTGATGTGATGTGATGATGTGAATGCTCCTGAAAATTGTGTTCTCTATTAGCCTTCTGCAAACATTTACTGTGTGATAGGGAGTGGTAGGGCTATCACAAGATAACCATATCACATACATTACTGTGATAAAGACATTTTTTAGCAGGTATTTTCACAAACTGCATACAAATTATAGGGCTTGTTCAGTAGCTGCCTAAATGTGGACATTAGGCTGGTGTCAGGCAGTCAGCTGCCACTGTATTAAACTCTTATCATACTGTACCAATTTGGGCACAAGTTTATGGTACACATGTGCAAACAAATGAATGTTATTGTTATAATCCATATATGTTAATTGTGGAACAAAATGACAGAAAAACAGTCTGCTGCACTTGCCTTTTTGCAAATGTTAGTTACATGTTGTCATGTCTTTGACATCATCAAAGTGAAGAATGTTATTTTATCAAATCAATTCTCGGTAATTATTATTACGTGATTAAACTAATCATGTAAATGTAATTAACTAGGAAGTTGGGGCACCAAGGAAAATATTCAGATTACAAAGTTATAATTTTCCTAATATAACTCTTTAGACATTTTAATATCTGATCAATTAGTCTTCTAATTAATGAATTATTCTTTACCTCAAGTTAGTCTCATTCCAAACGTCGTAAATTCTTGGTTATCTGCACGAACCCAGCCTTTACTATGAATCATCCATACACCAATTGTCTTAATAATTTATTTACTAACTAACTAAACAATCACAGAAATGCATAAACACACAAACAGTAGATATGGTTACAAGGAAATAATAGGGGAGGTTCCCTAGTGGGCTAAGCCGATATGACGGCTTGGTGGACAAAAGGGAGGTGGGTGTGGACTGAAAAGGGCGGGAAAGACAAAAGAAGTCACTACATAGTTGATAATTATATCAATTGAAATGCTAATCCTTTGCACATGAACGCTCACTCATTCGGGGATAACTGCAATCAATATATATTTATGCCCAGTGTGTCGTCGTGATCTCTGTTGGAATCGTCAGTCCTTCTGTTGGAGAGTCAGTTTGTCCTCGTCTCTCTCTCTGCTTTCCTGAAGATCAAAGTATTGCGTGGTTAGAATGGCTACTTCAGAGTACCATTCAGAAATGCTCTCATAGAATAGATGTTTCGGCGGTTGTTTCTAGCTGCAGACTAGTAATTATTATCTAAGATTTCCTCTTATTCTGTAGGGATTGATAGTCTCAGAGTTTAACCATTTCCAGCTGTGCAGGCAATGCTACACGTGGTATGGTTAGGAATTCAACAACCATTTCAACCTTAGCTTATACTGAGGTTTTTGTGGTCTGAAGAGGATTTCCTCAGGAGGGGGTTTTATTCGTAACAATAGAAAATCCGGTCTATGACGCCAAATCATGTCTGTGCTCACGGGGGCGGGCAAATGACTTAGTTAAACTTTAAAGGGAATACAATGCTCTCACATTAAAGGTTTAACATCACATTACATCATTTCACAAATAGTTTCATCTGTACTCATTCCTTTTATACAAGAATTAGATGCAAACCCCATAATTGAGAAATGTACACATTCAGAGATATAGTTATGTGTGTTTCCTGTCCTCTCTGAGGTCACCAAATGAAGCACAGTCGTCATACCTGTCCCTTAAGTGTCCACGGACCATTCCGTCATGACAATGTCTTCTGGCTCAGTTTGTGTGAAGCACAGACAGTCTCACTTTTCTATTCTCAGAAAATTTACTCTGGGGTGATTGAATTCTGCCTCTTTTTTTTACAGACAAACACCACCGCAGCCCTTTAGGTCATTGTAGAGATGGTGAGTGACTAAATGTTTGCCATTGTAAATTATTCAGCCAGCGTCCCAAACAGTTACATGCTGAGCTGCTTGGGGCTTCTTGTACTTTGGCATGGACGGTAAGCAGTGTCAGTAGTTATTAATGAAACATGACATAAAGAACTGCACGGTCGTATCCTTAACAAGATACAGTTTACGTGATATAGAATTTATGGTTTGGGACCAAGGGGCAGAATGAACCATGTGGTCAGTTAGACCTTTCCTTCACCTTTCATTTGAGCACGAGACACTCACTGTATAGAAACGGTTAATCACACTCTTAGCAATTATGAAAAGACCTTTGGTCTTGTGGTTTGTCTCAGTTGTAGAAGAAAGGTCAGAGGTTCATGTGGAGTTGATGCTTTGTCAAGGTCTCTAATGTATTATATCAAACAGTATCCTGCCTAATATAGTCTCATGGACAAGACACCTCCACCCCACTCACAGCCTCACACTATTATATATTATCTATTACACTGAATCTTGTGGGACTTCCTGAGATCATGGGGCCATTACCAGAATACAGAGCTGAATCACTTCCTGAGAACATGGGGCCAATATCAAAAGACAGAGATGAATCACTTCCTGACAACTTTCCTGGATTAGGTACCATACCAAAAATCTTGAGGGGAGCAGAATGATGATTCATGCAGGAATTTAAAAAGCATATTTAATAGAATATATTGAATGTTATTATTCCTTATAGGGGGGTGTTTCTATATGCCTCAACTCAAAATTAAAAAGATGTTACCAATATGTTTAGAGGGCCCCTTTAACAAATCCTCTTCGCTCCTGGGCAGAACTGTCTCTGAAATTCATTTAACTTTTTCTGATCGTGCTCTAAAGAGATTAAACCAAAACATTTAATGTTTCTTCCATTGTTGATTATTTTTGCGTAATACTTTACATGTGAGCAATTGGAGCTATAGGAGGACGGCCTCATTGTAATGGCTGGAATGTAATTATGGAATGGAGTCAACCATGCGGTTTCCATATGTTTGACGTTTGATGTTTGATTCCATTCCAGCCATTACAATGAGCCCGTCCTCCTATATATCCTCCCACCAGCCTCCTCTGCACTCAATGTAGCATACACTATTGTTCAATTCTGATTTTAGATGATGCCTTGTATTCCTGTTAGTGCTCTCAGAAAGTCTCTAATGGATTCTAGTGTTTTCCTCATTGCCGTGCTAGTGAAGCTCATATGAAGTATAGCTCTAATGTGTCACTGAATATTACACATGAAGCCTTTAATGGGGGAGATGCTTATCACCCAGATCAATCTCAATTAATATTTAGTTAGGAGCTTAATATATTTTGGAAAAGGTCATACAATTTTTGCAAAGTCCAGGGCACACTTCATTCACCTTTTTACTTAGCCTACACACTATGTTCCCTTGCCTGCTCACCTCGACTTGAAGCAGTGTGAGACAGAGACCTAAAAGTATGGGTCAGTGGGTTTGGATGGACATTCCCATAATCCTTTCAGGTCCAGACTGTACTGACTTTCAGTAGTTAAAGTTAAGCTATACTGTGATGGTGTTAGGGGGAAAGTATTTAGCTTTTTAATGCTATAGGCTAATTTGTGTGGTTGGAATTTACCCCTGTATGAGTGCAGGGGTCAGTAAGTGCACGTCTTACAGTGCAGATATAACCCTAGGACCCCTGGGAGCTAGACCCCTCTCTAACAGTGAGTCAGAAACCTCAGTGTTTTAACACAAGCCATGCTCTTAAGCACTACTAGCAGAGGTGAGAATGGACCTGAACAACTCCACACACTCTTGTTGAGGATTTACTGGTGTCCAGGGAGAAAGCTTGATAAAGACTGAAGTCGACAAGAAATCATTAGCCCTCCTCCATCTTCAATTGGGCCATACCTTGAAGTCTCAGGTTAAGTCCATTAGAAGATAGGAAAGAGGGGGAAATGCTAAACTCTGACTAGTATTGTGAGAGATGGTTCAGAACCTCTGAGAGACCTTCTGTTTAAGGAAAAGATGTGGTGCTTCTTCAGCATGCGTCAGACAAGTTAAATTACCACAAGCAATAATTTACTTGGGATAAGAGACAGCATTGATCATTGCTTTGTCTGTGTCTGCTTTTAGGATTCCAATTTACTGAGCACATTTACAGAGCTAATCAATTTGGAGACAAAAACAACTTTCAAAAGCCAAAACTGAGACTAAATATAATTTGGAACTATGCAAACACTAAGCAAACTGTGTCTATCCATTCACCAAAACCATTGATGTGTCAAGGCTGGCTCAAGGAAGCAGGAGAGGTAGAGTCAAGCGCAGGAGACAGTACATTTCAGAGAAAATGTGTATACTGTTCTCTCTGCTATCGCACGGCAAGTGGTACCGATTCACCAAGTCTGGAACCAACAGGACCTTGAACAGCTTCTACCCCCAAGCCATAAGACTGCTAAATAGTTACTTAAACACAGTATTTAAAAAAATAGCTACCCGGACTATCTGCATTAACACTTTTTGCACTCACTTTTTGGACTCATCACATACACTGCTGCTACTGTTTATTATTTATCCTGTTGCCTAGCCACATTATTCCTAATTACAGTAAATGTATATCAATTACCTTGTACCCCTGAGCATGGACTCTGTACTGGTACACCGTGTATATAGCCAAGTTATCGTTACTCGTTGTGCATTTATTATTATGCGTTATTACTTTTCTACTATTTCTCTATTTTCTCTCTATCTCTCTCTCTCCCTCTCTGCACTGTTGGGAAGGGCCCATAAGTAAGCATTTCACTGTTAGTCTACACCTGTTTTTCCGAAGCATGTGACGAATAAAACTTGATTTTATTGTATTCCTAAAGCGCTACGTGCCAAACAATATTCCTAAACGGATTCTTTACACTTTTAATATTTTTTAGAGCCCTTCTCTCTCAAGTCATGCAAAGTGTTTCCAAAGAAATCAACAAGATTTCTTGACCTCTTGTCGCTTAGGTGAAATAATTCAGGCATGTTGCTGTGAAATCAATAGCTTTTAATATCACCATATTTCAAACCCATCTTCCAGGACCCTGGACCAATATCAGCTTGTCAGAGTGAATCTCCTCTCTGCTGTCAACATGGTCTGGAGAGAAAAGGTTAGATGTTTCTGCTCCCTTTCAAAAAATATGTGTAAATTATTAATGGCTTGTATTAAAGATGCTGGGGAGTAAAGTTTTCTTCCAGATGAAGAACTGCCATCCCACTGGGATAACTTGGATAATTGGGTAATACACCCCAAAAAGACACACAAAACTGAATTGAATTTCCAATGTGTTATCACTATGCTTTCAACCATTCAAAAGCACTGCAAAGTTCAAATGGGAATACAATGTCAGATATTTTGTTTATTTATACAACAGATGAATACGTTATCACTGTGCTTCATCTAATAGCAAAACCAAATGGCTTGGATTGCAGTTGAGATTACATTAAAAGTAAATGGTGAAAGTGTTACATTTGCCCCTGCCACACACTCTACTTCTAATCCTGTCTCCCTAACCTGCCGCCACTCCCCCAGTGCTCTCTCCCTCTCTGTGTGTGTGGGTGTATCTGATTGTGTGAGTGTAGACAGGTGTGCTGGAGTCAGAGCAGATCCCCACCAGCTGCAACCTGTTCCATAATCAAGACCTCTACAAATACTCAGCAATGCCACTTCCATGCTGCCAGATCGTAGCCAATGCTCAGTCAGTCTGCATTTCAAGCCGGTTGTTCCTGCATGTTATCCTGTACCCTAACCTGACGCTGCCCTTCTCTCCGCTACAGTTCCACTACTGGTTCCCTACTATCCGCCCGAGCTCCCCCTGGCCTGCACCCTATCTCCCCCTGCTTTTCAATAAATACCTTGTTTACATTATCCCTGTCTCCTCATCTGAGTCTGCACTTGGTTTCACCTGCTCCACCCCGCATAACAGCAAGTGATCAATGCCGTTCAAGATTCTGCACAGATTATCACAGCAATTCTGAAGATCTCCACAGACCTGCGATGACTTGTACATGCTATCTTGAACATGCATCCTTTATATGATTACATCAGAAGAAATGTATAGTTACAGTAACCTCAATGTGCCATGGAGGTGTTACTCATTTTAAGGTTGAATGTTGTCTATATTTGTAAGATAGCTAGGCCCTTAACTTTAGGCTATTTACTGTATTACAAAAGTAATTTTGAATTGTGTTTGGTTGACAGCGCAATCAAATATCAACATTTATAGACATGTATCTACTGCTTGGATAGTTCCATCTGAGCAACTGGCTCAATCCCATTTAACTTTTTTTGTGATTGAGTTTGAGATGTGAATGCAACAAATTATTTGTTAACTTGTCGACAAGTTAATAGGCAATTTTTTGTATTTAAAAAGAGATATTGAATTGTGTTTATCTATATCAACATTTGAAGGAGATTTATCTTCTGCTTGGATCGTTCCACCTGTCACTGACTTAGTCTGGCTTTAATTCCAGTTTGTCTACAAATTAATAATTTATGTTGGATTCACATCTGCATCATAACCAAAAATCTTAAACTTAATGAATAGGATTATATCAAAACAAACATTAAATGCACTTTAAATAAAGTTGGATTTGATTTAGTCCTATTCTTTAATTTAGATTTTAGGTTGAGATGTATATGCAAATGCAACATATTAATTATAAATTTGTAGACAAACCGGAATTGTCAGCCTCACAGGTGTGACTAATTGCCTGATTAGTGAACGAGGAATTTGATTGGACAATTGATGATTGAATATGCCACCTGGCATATATTTAAACCCTGTTTATTTCTGTGTTCTAGGTGGCTGCCCACAGGATGTGATGTAGTCCAGAGAGGTGTGGCAGGTTCCTGTTTGCTAGGCCACGTTTGAGGTGATTGATTTTGAGGACAATGGAAGCTTATAGAAAATTATTGCCTGCATCCTGGGCTGTACCGCATCCTGTGCTTTTTGTTTATTTTGTCTTTTATGGTATGTTTTGTGTGTATTCATTTGCATGGTTTTTTTGAGTAACAAGTTGTTTTTAACATGCTGTATATTGTAGATGTAAATCAAGAGAATAAAAACATGGGGAAACTTGCATTTGTGAGAACCATGCCTTAAAAATAAAATGTTCAAACTGGTCATTTGTCTGTCTCTACTTCACACTGCCTGCTCAACCCAGATCTTAAGAACCTGGTCACTTTTCCACCATGAGCCAGACTGAGGGCACTATTCAATCCGTATAACAGAAATTTAGCTTCACAGTATGATTGAAATTTAATGGCAACGTTGCCGCATTAGCAGAGACTGCATTCATGGTAAACGCACCATATGTCGGCTCAATCAGAGATTACCATTTCATTTCTAGCATGCATATCTATGACACTTCAGCAATACAGATTGAATAAAGCCCTAAGTCAGTGGCACAGATGGAACTATCCAAGCAGAACACACTGTACATCTTCAAATGTTGATATTTGGGTTGTGTTGGCAAACTAACAATTCAATATCATTACATTTGAGATCAACCAGAGCTTGAATCCTAGAGCAATTGTACTGTCAATTTTTGTTGTTGAATTGAAACAAATGCTGTTGATGACTTTGCAAATGCTATACAGGCCTAATAGCATCATTGAAATGAGTGATAAAATATTGTCACATTTCACTTACAGTACCAGCCAACAGTTTGGACACCTACTCATTCAAGGATTTTTAATAATTTTTACTATTTTCTATATTGTAGAATAATAGTGAAGACATTAAAACTATGAAATAACACATATGGAATCATGTGGTAACCAAAAAAAGGGTTAACGTACCCATATGGAAAAATAATATGGCATTATGTATTTATATGGGCATATATGGTGGAAACATATGCCCATATATGTGTCCACACAAGTACATATAAGTCACTCATGTTAAAATATACAATCATTGGCCGTTTCAATATATGTGATATTTCTGCCTTATAAACACATATGTGCATATATGTGCGACACATGGCATTCAAATGTGTATTACATACATGTCCCTTATGTCACAATACATGTTAACAATGGGAGCATTATTTCAGTGATATTTGTAGTCATGGTAATAAAACAGAACAAAGGTCACAACACAAAAAACGTAATTTAATCCTATTCACTTCTCAATTCATTTTACTGTTTTAAGCCGTTCCCACTTGTCCTTTTGTTGCACCCGGGAAGCGCTTCATGACAGCATCTGTGGTGGGAAAGCAACAAATAGAATTTAAAGAGCTCATTGAACAGTTAGGGGTTGGGTTTATGGTCATAAATTAAACAAAAACATTTTAATAGAAAAGCTTATCAGATTCAGTTTAATAAGAAATGCTTGACCATTAATGCCCTATGTGCAATGATTTGTAAATTCAATTAAGGGATAGTTCACTTTTTTAAAGCCAGTTCCTTACACTGAAAGTGTCTATGTGCCAGACACTGTAATGCATGGTTTAAACAGCCACTATTAACTCGAGGGGATTTGACCACAAATATTGAACTTTGTCTAACACCCACATATTTTTTTTGATAGACATCTGACTATAAGGTGTAAAAAAGTGAACTATCCCTTTAACATCTTCAAGGTATTAAAATTGAACCCAACCCTGTTATGGGGTGTTCATTTTTGAAGTGATACTGAGAGATTTGGAGATTGGACATTTTTCTACTTACCCAGAGTCAGATTAACTCATGAACACAATTTGTATATCTCTGTGTGCAATTTGGAGATTATTGAAGTTAGCATGCCATGAGTCCTATTATTTTTAAAATATCATGTCAATAACCACAAACTGTCAAATGCTCATTTCCAATTGATGAACAAAAACCTACTCACCAGTTATCGTAGCACTTTTTTAGGATCCAATCAGTCTTTCTCCCCATCTTCTCCCCTTTTAGCTTTCCACCTTGAATTGTTCAAATGAAATAACTTCAACGTGTCATAAATAATTATCCAAAATCCTAATAACACAGCCAGATATTAAAATGTTAGTTAGGTCTGAAGATAATGGCTTATCTGTACAACACTACAAATACATACTGTACCACAGCCATTGTTACATAGCATTAGAATGAATTAGATCAGACCCCCATCCAAAACAGTGATTGAGTGAACAACAAGTAGCCTCTTTTCACAGGTGATGTATCTCTGACACAACACCTCTTATCCTTGATATGTGCTTTCTGAAATGGACCCCCCAAAAATTCTTAGAACTACTGAGCCTGAGAAAGCTCCTTCCTCACCCCCAAGGCAGAGCCCCTCACAGCAATGATCTAAGGGCCTATGTCTCCTCTAGTAATTCTAAAGTCTATACAAATCTCTAAAGCAGGGTTTCACAAACTGCCCCCCCCCCCAATGCACGTATTAGTTTTTGCCTTGGCACTAAACAAGTGATTCAAATAACCAACTAATCATCAAGCTTTGATTATTTGAATCAGCTGCGTAGTGCTAGGACAAAAACCAAAATGCGCTCTTGCCATTTCAGTGGAACTGTTAGCCTGGTTGCATGGCCGCCCTCCAGACGTTCTTTGGGACTGTAACGTTGGAGCCAGGGATATTTCCATCTGCAAAATATGAATAATTAAGTCAGATGCTGTAAAAGACTAAAGTACAGTAATAGAATATGAATAAAAAAATACATTCTCAGTATTTATCTTAACCTCAAGTACTAAGTTTCAATAAAAATGCCTTTAAATAGCTAAATGAACCATAAAACAGTACATACCTTGCATAACCGCAAACCCAGTCATCTCTATGTCAAGATCTCTAACAGTTCACTTGATCAATTTACACATTTAAATATTACAATTTCAACATAAAAAGGTAAGTATCACTCAGATAATCATTTTGACTAACATTTTCTATAAATAATGTGCTTTTGTACACTATATACCTGTTTAATTAAGAGAACAAAGCAAAAAAAGAGAAATGGTAGTTGTTACAGGAGTCTTCGAGTGTTAAGTGGAGGGGAGATGCAAACCGCTGTGCTCCCTTGCCCCCTGCTGGTGGCAACAGGCATATCCATTCCCAATTGAAATCCTTGGAGGACTCATCCCAAAATAATAGTGGATTAAAACCATATTCAGACCGTCATAGAGTACAACAATATCTAAACAATGTTTTAGAAATACAATGTGATTCCATAACCTCATGGGCAGCCACAACTATAGTGTACGAAAATAAACATTCATACTTAGTTTTCTGTGCATTTTCAAAACGTGTACATCACAAATTATAATTCTACAATGGTCTATGACATCTCAATCTAATTTCAAAATGAGATGGCAACATCTACAGTAGATACGAAGATCTGACAAAGTAATCATAAGGTTTCCTAACACTAAATGAAATTAGAAAATAATTCATCCCTACATGTGAAATGTATGTATTGCTTTAAAATATATGGCATGGAAAAATAAAGAAGTTTCTGGAACACATTTCAAAGCAACAACATTTTTTAAATAAATCTGAGTACATTTTTCATGATGAAAATACATATCCATATTATTCTTTTTGTATGGGGGATGTGAGATTTATGTTATTAAACTATATGATCTTAGATTTTAAAATGTTTGTCGGGTTTATAAGGGTTTTAAATATACGATCATATATTAAAATATATGTCATGGTCTTTGATATATAAGGCGATATACACTTCGGAAAGTATTCAGACCCTTTGACTTTTTGCACATTTTGTTACATTACAGCCTTTTTAAAACTGATGAAATTCTTGTTTTTTATCTTCATGAATCTACACACAATACCCTATAATGAAAAAGCAAAAACAGGTTTTTAGACATTTTTACAATGTTTTTAAATACAAAAAATGGAAATGTCACATTTACATAAGTATTCAGACATTTTACTCAGTACTTTGTTGAAGCACCTTTGGCAGCGAACACAGCCTCGAGTGTTCTTGGGTATGAAGCTACAAGCTTGGCACACCTGTCAAGTGCTGTCAGGTTGGATGGGGAGCATCGCTGGACAGCTATTTCCAGGTCTCTCCAGAGATGTTCGATCAGGTTCAAGTTCGGGGCTCTGGCTTGGCCACTCAAAGACATGCAGAGACTTGTCCCGAAGCCACTCCTGTGTTGTCTTGGATGTGTGCTTGGGTCGATGTCCTGTTGGAAGGTGAACCTCCACCCCAGTCTGAGGTCCTGAGGTCCTGAGTGCTCTGGAACAGGTTTTCATCAACGATCAACGATCTTCCCTGCCACTGAAAAATATCCCCACAGCATGATGCTGCCACCATCATGCTTCACCGTAGGGATGGTGCCAGGTTTCCTCCAGACATGACGATTGGCATACAGGCCAAAGAGTTCAATCTTGGTTCCATCAGACCAGAGAATCTTGTTTCTCATGGTCTGAGAGTCGTTTAGGTGCCTTTTGGCAAACTCCAAGTGGGTTGTCATGTGCCTTTTACTGAGGAGTGGCTTCTGTCTGGCCACTCTACCATAAAGGCCTGATTGAAGGAGAGCTGCAGAGATGGCTGTCCGTCTGGAAGGTTCTCCCATCTCCACAGATGAACTCTGTAGCTCTGTCAGAGTGACCATCAGGTTCTTGGTCACCTCCCTGACCAAAGCCCTTCTCCCCCGATTGTTTGGCCGGGCAGCCAGCTCCAGGAAGTGTCTTGGTGGTTCCAAAGTTCTTCCATTTAAAAATAATGGAGGCCACTGTGTTCTTGGGGACCTTCAATGCTGCAAAAATGTTTTGGTACACTTCCCCGACACAATCCTGTCTCGGAGCTCTAAATCAAATCATATTTTATTTGTTACATGCGCCGAATACAACAGGTGTAGACCTTACAGTGAAATGCTTACTTACAAGCCCTAACCAATAACGCAGTTTAAATTCCAAAAATGTAAATAATTAAAGAGCAGTAGTAAAATAACAATAGCGATGCAATTTACAGGGGGTACTGGTAGAGAGTCAATGTGCGGAGGCACCGGTTAGTTGAGGTAATTGAGATAATATGTACATGTAGGTAGACTAATTAAAGTGTCTACAGACAATTGCTTCAACCTTGTGGCTTGGTTTTTGCTCTGACATGCACTGTCAACTGTGGGACCTTATATACACTGCGTGCACAATTATTAGGCAAATTGTATTCCTCGGGATTAATTTTATTGTTGAACAAACACAATGCTCTCAGTCAATCCAAAATGTTATTGAACCTCAAACCTGAATGTTTTACAAAGGAAAAGTGCGTTTTGTCTTTCTCAGGGAAATATATAAGTGTGCACAATTATTAGGCAACTATTAGTGTGCACAATTATTAGGCAACTAAATTACAAAAATAATTTCTCTCAACTCACTTGTTTATTCTCAATTTTTAGAGTAAGTGTAACAGATAAGTAACACAAAATGACAATTATATAACATTTTTGGCCTTTCAGAAATATTCAGTGACCAATATAGCCACCCTTATTTTCAATAACTGCCATGAGCCTTCCATCCATGGAGTCTGTCAGTTTCTTGATGTGTTCACGATCAATGTTCGCTGAAGCAGCAACCACAGCCTCCCAAATGCTGTTCAAAAGGTGTATTGTCTTCCATCACTGTAAATCTCACGTTTGAGAAGGGCCCACAAGTTCTCATTAGGATTTAAGTCAGGTGAGGAAGGGGGCCAGATCATTATTCAGGCATCTTTGAGGCCCTTGCTGGCTAGCCAAGCAGTGGAGTACTTGGATGCATGTGATGGAGCATTGTCCTGCATAAAGATCATGGCCTTCTAGAATGCTGAGGACTTCTTCCTGTACCACTGTTTGATGAAAGAATATTCCAGAAACTGGCAGTAGGTTTGGGAGTTGAGTTACAGTCCATCTTCAACCCGAAAAGGTCCAACTACCTCATCCTCAATGATAGCAGCCCATACCAGTACCCCTCCTTCACCTTGCTGGCACCTGACTCAAAGTGGTGCCCTGTGTCCATTACTGATCCAGCTACGGGCCCATCCATTTGGTCCATCAAGAGTCACTTTCATTTCATCTGTCCATAAAACCTTTGAAAAATCTGTCTTCAGGTATTTCTTTGCCCAATCTTGACGCTTCAACTTGTGAATCTTATTCAGTGGTGGTCTTGTTTCAGTCTTCTTGACCTTGGCCATGTCTCTGAGCACTTGACACCTTGTACTTCTGAATACTCCAGGTAGGTTGCAGTTCTGGAATACGGTGGCACTGGAGGATAATGGGTTCCTGGTAGTTTGACGTTTAATTCTTCTTTTGCAGTTAATTTGCGCCTTTTCTTCCCCATACGTTTTTTGAGCCCCAGTTGACAATTCGCAACAAAACGTTTGAATGTCCGGTGGTCACACCTCAATAGTTTAGCTATTTAAAGTGTCGCATCCGTCTGAAAGGCATTTTACATTTTGGGCTTTTCAGTGTCAGTTAAATTCGTTTTTTGGCCCATTTTACCTGAGGTAATGAGGCTGCCTAATAATTATGCACACCTTGATATAAGGTGTTATTCACTTTCGCCACACCCTCCCTCATTACACAAATACATATCACCTGAAAATGATTAAATCCAACAAGCATTCAAGTTTATATGGTTTGGAGTTCAAAAATGTGAATAGAAACAATGATAAAATCAGAATACTCACTTGCTTAATAATTGTGCACGCAGTGTAGACAGCCTTTTGAATCATGTCCAATCAATTGAATTTACCACAGGTAAATTGTAGAAACATCTCAAGGATGATCAATGGAAACAGGATGCACCTGAGCTCAATTTCGAGTCTCATAGCAAAGGGTCTGAATACTTAAGTAAATAAGGTATTTCTGTTTAGAATTATTAATACATTTGTACACATTTCTAAAAAACTGTTTTTGCTTTGTCATTATATGGGGTATTGTGTGCATACCCAATAATGAGGATTTTTTTTTTTTAAGTATTTTTTAGAATAAGGCTGTAACGTAACAAAATTGGGAAAAAGTAGAGGGGTCTGAATAGTTTCCGAATGCACTGTCTGCACAAAAGTATGTGGACACCCCTTCAAATTATTAGATGTGGCTATTTCAGGTGTATAGAATCGAGCACACAGCCATGCAATCTTCATATACAAACGTTGGCAGTAGAATGGCCTTAATGAAGTTCTCAGTGACTTCAACGTGGCACTGTCATAGGATGCCACCTTTCCAACAAGTCAGTTCATCAAATTTCTGCCCTGCTAGAGCTGCCCCAGTCAACTGTAAGTGCTGTTATTGTGTAGTGGAAACATCTAGGAGCAACAACGGCTCAGCCACGATGTGGTAGGCCCCACAAGCTCACAAAATGGTTTGGGATAGAACCTTTAGTTCTAGTGAAGGGAAATCTTAACCCTACAATGACATTCTAGACAATTCTTTGCTTCCAACTTTGTGGCAACAATTTTGGGAAGGCTCTTAACTGTTTCAGCATGACATTGCCCTCATGCACAAAGCGAGGTCCATACAGAAATGGTTTGTCGAGATCGGTGTGGAAGAACTTGACTGGCCTGCACGGAGCCCTGACCTCAACTCCATCGAACACCTTTGGGATGAATTGGAACGCCGACTGCAAGCCAGGCCTAATTGCCCAACATCAGTTCCCGACCTCACTAATGCCTTTGTGGCTGAATGGAAGCAAATCCCCACAGCAATGTTCTGACATCTAGTAGAAAGCCTTCACAGAAGTCACAGAAGAGTGGAGGCTGTTATAGCAGCAAAGGGGGACCCACTCCATATTAATGCCCATGATTTTGGAGTGTATTACTTTTCCGTGTGGCTAACCATGATTGCGTTCCAACCCCAGTGCAGCTCAGTGTAAACAAGCATAACGGTAGAGTCAGAATCTTCTGGCAACAACCCCAGAGGCTCTGTAATAGGCCTATACACTACTGATAAATGGCTGAATCAACACGCTCAGTTGCTCAGCACGCCTCCTACGTTGCCGACTTCTATTCTGACATTGCTTTTGTGCCAGACGATTTGTGCCAGAACCCTGATTTACCAGGAGTTGGCCAAATGCGGTACTGTGGAAGTATTGTTACGAAACCAGCTAGCCAGCTTTCTGAAATGTCTACTCTCGCTATGTCTAGGGTTCTAGTCCTAATTAACTTAACCTGTCTTAATGTGTGCATTTAACATTAAAGTAAGAGTCCACAGACAGAGTGTTGGATGCATGTGTCTAGGCAACAGATTACTCATCAGGGTCCAGGGACAGCTTTGTCTGGATGCCAACAGTCGGCCAACCCAAGCAGGTTATGAATTGCTGGCCTTCCGACACTAAAGATTCAAACAAAAGCAGAAAGGCCCCGCCAAGTTCCAGAGGCTACTGTTCAGCCTCACTGCTCTCACCTACCACTCCCCTGCACCTATAAAGCCTGGCCCCGTTGCTGCTGCCACCTAGGTGTGGAAGTGCAAGGGTACTGTCTACCTGTGCACCTAATCACTTCCTTACATGACTACCCTCCATTCCTGAAAGTGTTTACACTTTGATTTAGCTTATGCTATAACCATACTGCAGTGTGTGATACTATGTCTTTTGAAAGTTAACAGTCATTCATTCTCTTCATGTATACTGTAGCTAGTAAGAGCTGACAGAACACGTCCCACAACTCTGATGTTTGAATGAAATCCTAGAGAAAAGCATGTGTTGAATCATTATAGATACCGAACATCATAGATACTATAGTTTCAGATGAGAATGCACTTGTATAAATATTTATTGGATGTGTATTGCCTGCACATGGAGAGAAGAATCACTGTATGATCAGAGACCCAACACTGAACCGACAGAGGTTCTCAGTCAGATAAAGATGAAAAGGAGAGGCAGGCAGGTTAAGTTGGGTGTGATGAAACCAGGTTTCACAGTGGCTGCAGCATTAGCACGCAGACAGGCAGGCAGTGTGGTGGAGAGAGACAGAGTTTCTTCATCCCCTCATTCTCCTGTAAAACCCAGGGTTCTGCCCTACTGGGTGTTACCCTCCCCGGCACCCAGGCACATTTTTTACAATGTGCGCTTTTCTTAGAAATAATAAAATGTCCCGCCAACTGGGAATTCACTTTTGTTCTCATGTAGCTTGGGAAAAACATAGACTTTATGTTTATTTCCCTCTTGTTTTATTTGTCTTGGATTCTTTTTGTGTGCAAGAAGCGGGACTGTTGTGTGACTTTTGTATTTTTCAACTTTGTTGCTACTTTACACAGAAATCCAGCTCATCTTTGGATGGGTGTTTTATGGTTGTTCTTCCAATTAATTCATGACAACAGCCAAATCTAATTGGCTAATGACCACTGTGTGCACTCACAAAGACACATAGATATGCAATTTAAAAGTATGGAAAGGATATTATCCATATGGTATGTACACCATTACGACATGTTTTTCAGTGAGCTATTTCTCTTTTACTTTAGGGTGTTCATACAACGTGAGTCACATATTAAAGTGCTGAATTTTCTCCATATTTCTCCAGCGTTCCGTAAATATAGTAGAACACTGGCCTCTAGTGGAAGCCTTTCTCAATGACAGTAATAATATCCTGATGGACTCATTAAAAAATATATATAATTTGGTGGGTGCTTATATTTGTTCTATTTCACACATGTACACGTTTATTTATACACGTGTGAATTGGAAATGTGTTTTTTAGCATATCCCAGCTACATATTTACCAGTGACAGTTTACACAAGTGTCATTTGTCTCTGATCTACTGTAAGTGTAGAGTGACAATGGGTGAAACCACCACATGGGAAGAAGCCAGCGTAGAAAATGTTAAAACTTAAATTACATAAATGAATATCTTATCATATTGGAATTTTACATAAATGAGCCATTTTACTCAAATCTCACAGGAACAAGAGTATATAAACAAATAAATATGTTAATTTATTACACTATCTAAAACACATTGTGCATGAAATAAAAATAACAGAATAATGACAGATCACTGTTAAAACATTAGGGTACATTTTGTTTGGTAAAAGTATGATCCAAAATATACAGTATAATTACTACATCTCAAGAAAATTAAGAGAAAACATATAGACATTACATCCATTCTTATTTACAAAAAGCTTTGCCAGGTAATATACTATAATGTGAATGGGGGAGGACCATTCAAGTCCCTACACTTTCAAAACTAGGTAGTAAAAGACAAGTCATTTTCTCCAGGATAACCGACGACCTTTAGTTTGACTTTCTAACTGAGCCCCTTGTGCTCATAGCACCAAGCCATACTGTACTACATGTACCTGTCCTGATGTGACATCAGGAGGACATTGAGCGTGTGTCTTCGGTGTCTGAGGAATCACACTCGTCTGCGGACTCGGTGAGGGCAGGGTAGGGGCGTGGCTGGTCCAGATTGACATAGGTGACCTTGAGGCTGATGTAGTGCTCTCCCTCGAGGCCAGACAGGATGGTCAGGACAGCAGACACCAGCGTGGCGAAGCTGGGTCTCATCTCTGGGTCTGGATCCCAGCACTGCAACATGATGGCATACCTGGAGAGAGTTACATATAGCACTTACTATGGGGCTTTCTTCTAACAATAGAAGTACAAGTCATACACTACCGTTCAAAAGTTTGGAATGTCCTTGTTTTTGAAAGAAAAACATTTTTTTTTTGTCCATTAAAATAACATCAAATTGATCAGAAATACAGTTGTTAATGTTGTAAATACAGTTGTTAACATTGTTAATGTTGTAAATGACTATGGTAGCTGGAAACGGCAGATTTTTTTATGGAATATCTACACAGGCGTACAGAGGCCCATTATCAGTAACCATCACTCCTGTGTTCCAAGAGCATGTTGTCTTAGCTAATTCAAGTTTATCATTTTAAAAGGCTAGTTAATCATTAGAAAACCCTTTTGCAATTATGTTTGCAGAGCTGAAAACTGTTGTTCTATTTAAAGAAGCAATATAGCCTTCTTTAGACTAGTTGAGTATCTGGAGCATCAGCATTTGTGGGTTCGATTACAGGCTCAAAATGGCCAGAAACAAAGTAATTTCTTCTGAAACTCATCAGTCTATTTTTGTTCTGAGAAATGAAAGCTATTCCATGCGAGAAATTGCCAAGAAACTGAAGATCTCGTACAACGCTGTGTACTACTCCCTTCACAGAACAGTGCAAACTGGCTCTAACAGAATAGAAAGAGGAGTGGGAGGCCCTGGTGCACAACTGAGCAAGAGGACAAGTACATTAGAGTGTCTAGTTTGAGAAACAGACGCCTCACAAGTCCTCAACTGGCAGCTTCATTAAATAGTACCCGCAAAACCCAGTCTCAATGTCAACAGTGAAGAGGCGACTTCGGGATGCTGGCCTTCTAGGCAGAGTTGCAAAGAAAAAGCCATATCTCAGACTGGCCAATAAAAATAAAATATTAAGATGGGCAAAAGAACACAGACACTGGGCAGAGGAAGATTGGGAAAAAGTATCTACAGGGACTAATCTAAGTTTGAGGTGTTTGGATCACAAAGAAGAACATTTGTGAGATGCAGAAAAAATTAAAAGATGCTGGAGGACTGCTTGACGCCATTTGTCAAGTATGGCAGTGTGATGGTCTGGGGGTGCTTTGGTGGTGGTAAAGTGGGAGATATGTACAGGGTAAACGGGATCTTGAAGAAGGAAGGCTATCACTCCATTTTGCAACACCATGCCATACCCTTTGGACGGCGCTTAATTGGAGCCAATTTCCTCCTACAACAGGACAATGACCCAAAGCACAGCTCCAAACTATGCAATAACTATTTAGGGTAGAAGCAGTCAGTTGGTATTCTATTGAATTGTTGTGGGAGCAGCTTGACCGTAAGAAGTGCCCATCAAGCCAATCCAACTTGTGGGCGGTGCTTCAGGAAGCATTGGGTGAACAAATTGACAACTAGAATGCCAAAGGTCTGCAAGGCTGTAATTACTGCAAATGGAGGATTCTTTGACGAAAGCAAAGTTTGAAGGACACAATTATTATTTAAATTAAAAAATAATTATGTATAACCTTGTCAATGTCTTGACTATATTTCCTATTCATTTTGCAACTCATTTCATGTATGTTTTCATGGAAAACAAAGACATTTCTAAGTGACCCCAAACTTTTGAACGGTAGTGTACAAATTGCTTAACTGAAATAAAACAATATTGTGCAGGCTATGTACTTATTTCAATTTAGGGACCGAAATGACTAAGCAAAAGCGATATGGAGACGATTTATGGCTTTTACATATTTGATGTGTTTTTTCCCCACACAGAAAAGTCAGCCATTATGTTTTGTTATCCTACTCTACTGTTGTTTTGTCAATTGTTAATCTGTATTTCAACACTTCCTGTTTTTCACTGGGAGAAGGGGCACATTAGATTAGACTGTAGGATGTATCATTGGTAAGTGGACGAGGACACATGGAAAAACATGTTGACATTCAGATGTAATCTCACACCAGTAAATGTGCGTGTGTATGAGGATATCTTTCAAGTGAAACATATTGATGATCATTAACTCCCAGACGACATTACTTAACAATATTTGGATATGTGTGTGGTGGACATTTACAGGTTTAACACTGCAGGTTGACCTTTACAACATCCTTTAATTACTGGCTATACTTTCCTGTTCCTCTTTGTTGCAACTGTAGAGGTGGAAAATTCATCCAGAACCTTCTGATTTTTTAAACCATCTATGTTACTGTATAACCATATTTACTATAGACATATCATTTGTTTACTTTGAAAAGGGCTTCTCTTTTTCTTTTGAGTTCTACTATGAGGTATTTTCAACAAAATGAACTGTTATCTAGACTATCATTACCACTACTTACAAAGGGTCAGGACAGAACTGTGGTTGGGGGAGTCTCCTGCCTTTCAGCAGGTAATGTGTGATGTCATAGGGGTCCACCTCTGGGTAGGGGCTTGCTCCTCTGGTTATCATCTCCCATATCAACACCCCAAAGGACCACTGTAATAGGAGGTCATAATGAAAGTTAGCATGGTGAGAAAAGATTTGGGTGTAATATAAAGTTGCTCTTATTGCTGTGTAGTAACACTGTAATTAATCAAGTAACAACATTGCCAGTCCTAATTCCACAAATGCTGCCTAATTCTTATTATGTTATCAGAAAGCAATTCCTTCACTTACTACATCTGACTTGGCAGTGAATTTCTGTGTCTGTAGGCTCTCAATGGCCATCCACTTGACTGGTAGCTTGGCCTTCCTGTGGTCCTGAACACTGTAGTACTCCTTATCGAACACATCCCTGGCCATGCCGAAGTCTGCCACCTTCACTGTGTACGACTCATCCAGCCTGCACAGACAATAGTAAGGGCAAACATATGGGTCACAGATTGGTGATCTGTGAAAGCAAGCCTGCAACTATAGTACAGTAGCATTGCTAAGTAAAATAAAACCAGTTTGCTTATGTCAGGACTAATGTATAGTTTAAAGTGGTGACTAGCCCCAGTCACAGAGAACTGAAGTGACTGCTCAACCCTGACTTACATGCAGTTGCGTGCTGCGAGGTCTCTGTGCACAAACTTCATATGTGCTAAGTACTCCATCCCCTTAGCAACCTGAAGTCCAAAGCCAATCAGGTCTTTCACCGTAGGGTTCTATAGGAAGAATCAATACCACACAATAAAGATGTCGGTCACATAAGCCTTGAGATATATCACTGAGGTGTTAAGGAGATCCCTTGTACGCTGATCAAAGTGAACAGGTGGTAGTATTGTAGCTACTGTTTTGGCGCCGGCTTCCTCACCCTTTTCTCACAGCGTATGAAGTGGCGGAGGTCCCCGTGCTTCATATAAGGTAGCACCACCAGGGGGAGCCCCTCCTGAGGCAACAGGATGCCCAGCAGAGAGAGAACGTTGGTGTGATGGAACCCCTTCATCAAGATGCCCTCCTTCAGAAACTGCTCTACCTCTTCTACATCTGTTATCCCTGATATGGCACACACACACGACACATGCACAACACACACACACACACACAAATGCATGCTCATATGCAGGGCACACACACAAATTAACGTAAAAACTGCTTATGAACAGTCAACATTTACAGATAAAGCTTAAAAACCCTAAACAAACCACATTAAACCTAGTGTACATGTTTAATTATTCCCGCGTATGAGCAGGATTGTTCCATGTTTACCCAGCTGGTCACATGTACAGATGACTAATGCTCAGTCCACCTGGTTCAGCTCTAGAACATTGTGAATCAGGAAGGAGGCGCTCACTGTTCAATGACTTGACAGCACAGTGGATTTCTCTGTTGTTATGGTCTGTGAAGTAGCCATGGTAAACTGTGCCAAAATGACCTGGGGTAGATAAGAGAACATTATTATCATCAGAAACAAAATTCAACGACATACTGTATATCACGTCATCGGTGTGAGTCCCTATTATAATCCATGAACTTTAAATTGCTGATTTATATGCTATAATAACACCCTCTATCCATCAGTCAAGGTGGTATGGGAGTAGTAGCCTATGTGCATTTGATTACGTATGTACACACTGTAATGAGACTGACCCTTGCCGATGATCTGGTGGTGCTGGACGATGAGCATGTCTGCTGGGATCAGCACATCCTTCACCTCCTCCAGGAGCTCTGGTCTAAAGCTGGAGATGGAGATCTTCTCAGGGGGCATGAGGGGGGTGAGGGTGGGGTCCATGCTGCCTGCAGCATAGGCCGGGCTGGGGAACACCACTGGGCTTCCCAGAGCCGAACTTGATCTCTGAGGCAGGACTACTAGAGTGGTGAGGGACAAGGTCAGTAGAGTTCCTTCAGCATGTGTAGATAATTAATCTATGTCAGTATGTGTAGATTTCAACCACTGTTGTTGAAACCTATGAATAGAAATTGAACGAGACAAAATGGATTGATAGATTCCCTACATAAAATATTATATTAGCCAATTACAGTCTCACCTCTTCTGTAGTCCCCTACAGGGGACAGTTCCACACTACTGCTGCCGGAGCGGTTGTGGTTATGGGCCAAACGGGTCTCCACCTGAGAGGCTGGAAATGAGTTTTCAATCATAAACCAAGGGAGTAGGGAACAGCATCAAAAGTCAACAAGACAATGTTAGCTACCACTGTCACTTTTCATGGCTGTGGATGTCCTACTGAAACCAGTTGCATAAGACATCCTCATTACCAGTCATTGGGGTTGTGTAAGATGGCCTGATTAAAGTCCAGACAGACAGGGAAACCCACCTTTCTTCTGCTTCCTCAGGTGCTTCATGACTACGAAGGCCAGCACGGCCCCCGCCACCAGGGCCCCCAGTATCCCCAGTACGATGCCCACCATGTAGTGGTTACTGACCAGGACCACTGTCCCAACGTTGTGAACCTGCCCATTGATGGAGATCTGGGGGAGGAGAGACAGTGGGTCAGATCAAGACTGCTGCCAGAGACTACTGTCTTGTTTTCCTCACTTAAACACATATTTAGGGAAAACAACCAATTGGAGCCCAATAGTAGGATGTTTATTGTTTGAATCTATGTAAAGCTGTTGACATACTCTGATGTTGAATGGACAACATAATGTCCAGTTACTGACTTACCTTCACAGGCAGTCCACTGATGGTTACGTTTCTAGGGATCCTGCAGGTGATTTCATTGTCCAGAACTTTCGCGTCACAATCCACTCCTCCCACTGTCATAGTGATTGTCATGCAGGAACTCACAAGATTCAGTTTCTGGTGCTGTGAGGGGGAAGAAAAAGAGAGTTCTGAGTTTTTCTTCTTGAAAAGGTTTAAACAGTATGTAAGCAATAAAAACAATATTCTTACTCCTTCTGACAGTAAGTTGCAGTCAAATAGACATGACACCATTAACATTTTGTTGTTATGGCACTGTTGCATTTACATGTAGTGACACTTCATCTTGTCCAGCATACAGCCTAAGTACATGGCCCTCAGTTTCAAAGGGTATTGGCTCGCCATAGGGGTGGTAGGAGAACTCTCCATTCCACAGTCCAACAGCTCCATCCATATCAAAGGAGAGCTCCCCTTCCTCTGTCTCTTCCCGGGGGAAAGCAGGGGTTATGCACTCCATCCGTGTGGGCAACGACTTGCCTTTGCACTCCTGGAGGGAATTAGAAAAATAGCTGTATGAATATGATTATATTATGTATACTATAGAGATAAAACATGTTTTCATCTCTATCATGTACACAGTATGTGGTAGTATAATCTTACAACGAGATCTTACTCTGGTGACAGGCTTTAGGTGGCTCTCCTTGGGCCTAAAGCGGATGATGGTCCTGTATACAGAGTCCAAGTTCTTCCCCTCAATGATTATCTTTGACCCCCTGGAGAGTGGAGAGACGATAACATAACAGATTCTACAGAGACCCAGCAGCAGGGCTTAGATCGATCCATCTTGTCTCATGGTTGAGGTGGTAACACTGATCGTAGAGACTGGTCATTCCATATAGTGAAGAAGCCTCACTGGCTTGGCCTACCTGTCAAAACTGCAGTCTGGGAGAACGGCTGTGACCTCGGGGTTCTCTTTGTAGTAGAAGACCTTGGTGGTGAGGACAGGGGACTTGTCTATGAACACACTGAGGGGGACGTCCCTCACCTCCGTGATGGGCTGAGACAGGCAGATGATGGAGGACATGTTCCCTCTGGGCGCTGTGACACTGGAGACAGGTGGAGTGGAGAGGAAGTCCAGGGTTAGTGCTCCTACAGGCTATACTATAGGATTTAGGTTCACCTCACTCTACATGGGGCTTTCACATCTGACACATTAAAAAGTTTAACAGACAACTTAAAAGATATAAAGATATATTTCCACCACAGTGAGTTAGTCATCAAAACAACTCGTTTTTCATTCACTCCCTGTAATTGAAAGGTTTAAAGGTAAAACAAATGTAATAATAAGTAGTCTGAGCACAGTCAGATCAAAATCAGTTTCCAATACTAACATTACTGTACAAACAAATGCTGGGACAAGCATGCGGCTCTCACAGGTAAATAGTATACAGTGAATTATGTCATAAACTCTTAGAAAAAAGGTGCTATCTAGAACCTAAAAGGGTTTTTCAGCTGTCCCCATAGGAGAACCCTATGAAGAATCATTTTGGGTTCCATGTAGAACTCTTTCCACAGTGGGGTCTACATGGAACGCAAAAGAGTTCTACCTGAAACCAAAAAAGGTTCTACCTAGAACCAAAAAGGATTCTCCTATGGGAACAGTGGAAGAACCTTTTTTTCTAAGCGTGTACAGTCAGGTATTTTAGAAGTCCAGGTTAGTTTAAACAGACTTTGGGTGAAAACATCACAAGAGAGACATAATAACATAACCAGTAACTGCATCTGCCCACCTGGTGATTGGGCAGGGCTCTCCATTCAGAGTGACCCTTCTGGTCTTCCCAGCGTCCAGGTGAGGCCCAGTCACAGTGATCAGAGTTCCCCCAACACGAGGCCCGTAGTTGGGCTGGATCTCTGTGATGTTGGGAATCTGCCAGAGGGAGCCAAATGTCACCAATTGAATCATAAGGCCATTCATCAAGTATTGCTGAAAAAGTGATGGTGACTTTGTATGTACAACAGAGGATACTTCCAAACTCACTTGATATTTACAATATGTTTCTGTTACATGCAATAATATATCTTATTATTAACAGAGGCATAATCACATGAATCACCCAACTACAACTAAGCAGTTAAATCAATGGTAGGTTCAAATTACCACAAAGGTAAATCCTGGCATCTCTGCTTTCCCGTGGATGGAGTAGCGGCCCTCCACCTTCCCCTCTTGCACCTCTACAGTGATGTTAACTGGCTTGGACAGCTCAATGGCCCCAGAGCGAATCTTACACACCAGGCTAAGGAGCGGCACAAGAACAGGCTCATCAACATGTCAGTGTCAAACTAACATTGATGCAGCAGAAAATCACCACGAGACATGAATACATTTCAGTTCAATTAACATCTATGCTGCATTACTAGTTGAGTAAAACCTACCTACATATAATAAACCTACTGTATACACTGAGTAAACAAAACATTAAAAACACCTGCTCTTTGCATGACACAGACTGACCAGGTGAATCCAGGTGAAAACTATGATCCCTTATTGATGTCACTTGTTAAATCCACTTCAATCAGTGTAGATGAAGCCTTAAGACAATTGAGAGATGGATTATGTATGTGTGCCATTCAGAGGGTGAAGACCTGCAATGCTGCTGGGTTTTTCAGATTCAACAGTTTCCTGTGTGTATCAAGAATGGTCCACCACCCAAAGGACTTCCAGACAACTTGACACAACAGTGGGAAGCATTGGAGTCAACATGGGCCAGCATCCCTGTGGAATGCTTTCAACACCTTGTAGAGTCCATGCCCCAATGAATTGAGGCTGTTCTGAGGGCAAAAGCGGGGATGCAACTGAATATTAGGAACGTGTTCCTAATGTTTGGTATACTCAGTTTATGTCAATATGTCTAATATGATTCACTGTGTATCTCTGTCATTGTGAGTGGTACTCACTGAGAGTGTTCAAACTTAGTCCAGGGCTAAGAGAGTATCCACACTTAAACATTCTAAAGTGGGCTAGGACCAACCTTGGCCCAGGACTAGCTGGCCCTGCTTTGGAGCAGGATTAGCACCGACTTTTCGGGGCTAGCCAATCACAGAGTTCTATTGTTACCTCATTTGAATATTCTACTCCAGAAAAGTGACAGTTGGTTTCAGTTAGTCCTGCTTGTGTGAACACAGGCTAAGTTAACCCAGGGCCAGTCTTTGCCTGGGGCTAAGAACAATGAAGTGTGAAAAAGCCTACTGTGTGTTGTTGCTCTTCAGCGGCAGCACAGCACAGGCTGTCTGTCCCAGTCTGACCAGGTGGGTTCTGGAGCTGATGGCAGGCCTCAGGGGAGACTGGAACTCCCAGCCACACAGAGTCAGCTCTGACTGACCATCAGGGGGAGCCATCTTGGGGAAGAACTAAACCAAACAGGAACAAATAGACTCAGCATATGACCAACAATAACAACTTAGCATAATCACAACATACAAATACAAAGTTATGGTGCCGTTATGCTCAGGTAATCTGTGAATATGGACCATCTCAAACAAATCTTTATGATAACCAAACATGCATATGACTAATTACATTTCTAGCCAGCATTAACAACCATGGTATTGGTGGGTAGCAAATTGCTCCAATCTAAACTGTATTAAACAAACACATCCCTCTTCCCAGTTCTTCTCACCCCGGTGATACCAGGGGGGCAAGACTCATTCCTCCAGTGGCCACTGCACTCCTCCTTCCAAGAGCACTCTCCAGAGCACCAGCCACAGCCCATGAACTCAGGGGCCATCAGGCACATTGCACAGGTCATGAAGTGCTGGCAGCCTGGCCCCCTCTGAGGCACCTGGATCACCTGCCAGCCAAAGAGAGAGATTTGATTAACTTTGATAAAATCAAAGAGTCACTTTGATTGTTGTGTACAGTGTATTTACTAACTGTAACTGATTTAGAACAGGCTTTTCCATACCTTGTCTCCAACCACAAACAGTAGAGATTCTGACGAGTACACAGCAGCAATGGAGGAGACCCTCTGGTTCTCTACCAAGGTGTAATTAGCAAAGATAGTAGGGCTTGATCTTCTCAAAACAAGCTGACAAAAAGACAGAGCAGATAGTTGGTAATCTATCAAAGAAGGGCCGGACTATGTTCACATTTTTCATTCATTAGATCAAATGGATCAGGATCACACACTATTGGGAGCTCTCTGTCCCCCTCCATACCTGCAGGAGCCGTCCAGTGGAGGTGCCAATGTGTGCCACGGTCTTGTTCTCAATGGTGGTGACCAGCAGTGAGGTGAGCAGGACATCATTCATCTGCTTGTTGAAGAGGTCCACTCTGTAATAAGGCTTAGATACCATGCTGGGGTGGTCCCTGCAGGTGGCGTTGTTCTCCATGCTCTAGTAACAGGGAGATAGGCCATAGTAGATAGGGAGACGATGTACGTTTTTAGTAGGGCCAGGAGTTTTTTCTGACCACGGGCCCAGACCAGGAAAACATTTGGGGTCCTAGTTATAGCCCATAACAAGGGCCCAGAGTTTTCCTGGTCAGGAAACCATGTCCTAGTTATGAGTAGTATGAATCTATCAGAATCCTTCTGGGCTTCAAACAGAGGACACTTAGGGGTATGAAGGACACTGCATATATAAATCTACTTGTGCTCTTCAAATAGTAACATAAAAAAGTACATACACAATATTTAGATAACACTCTTAGAAAAAAGTAGTTATCTAGAACCTCAAATGGTTCTTCGGCTGTCCCCTTAGAAGTACCTTTTGAAGAAACCTTTTTGGTTCCAGGTAGAACCCTTTCCCAGAGGGTTCTACATGGAACCCAAAAAGGGTTCTACCTGGAACCAAAAAGGGTTCTACCTGGAACCAAAACGGGTTCTACCTGGAACCAAAACGGGTTCTACCTGGAACCAAAACGGGTTATGTTATGGGGACAACCAAAGAATACTTTTGGAATAATTTTTTCTAAGAGTGTAAATAACAGAAAGCAAAAAAAATATTATCTTGATGCATGTACAAATTGCGTTCACATTTCGCAACAAAAGCCCTCCAGCTACAACCTGTTGGCTAAAGTGCTTTAGTAAACGTAGGGCAGTAAATGAGGGTACTTGACATCAGGCCTTGAGGCACTACAGCCTACTGCTGTTGTTTTGTAAACAAATGTGGCATGAAAGTTCTAGGAACAAGGAACTGGATGAGCAGCTTTTCTGATGCCAAGTGAACAAGGAAGAAAAAGTTGTAAAGTAAATGCACCCAATCTTGGAACTCTTTAGAAGGGAACACTTTGAGAAAAGGCTAACCAGTGAGTTGCTCCACAGTTCTGATGCTATTATTATGTCAGTTGTAGTCTGTGCATCATTATTGACTCATTCTGCCCACCTTCCTCATGAGACCAGAAAAACACAATGGTGTCTGGCCTCAGAGGCCACAGTGATTCATAGTGCTACTATATTCTAGTGATCATTCTGACGTGGTACAATTAAACCTATTATTCGATCCATCTAAAGAGGTACAAATAACATGATAAAGAAGCAATCATTGTCTCAGATTTCAAGTTACAACAGTCAAGAATATGCACACAAGCTGTTGTGCAAATTAGGAATTCTCCAAAAAGGCAGTTGAATCAAAAACTAGAAGAAGAAGGATATAGCCAAGGAACAGTATATGCTCATTAGTTCACCAGAACTGCTTGTGGTGTTTGGAAATCTAAATCTGTACTACTGACACAAAATGGAATATGTCGTATGATCAGAGTGTTTTTTCTGACTGTCTCGGGAACTTATAAAAAAAGTGTTTTCTCCCACAATACTGTACTAGGAAAAGATTGGTTAAGGTGGGTTTATTTCCATGGTTTCATAACATCTGGGTGTGCTGGAGGTAGAGGGCAGACAGTGTGGCAAAGACCAGTCAACAGTAAGCACTCAATGCCATGGGCCAGTAATAGTACACTGAAACAGACTTCAAATTATACAGTCGGGGCCTAAATTATTGGCACCCTTGATAAAGATGAGCAAACATTTTTACACATTCTATTATTTAAATTATTTACATTTTAATACTAATACAATTGGTCAGAGGTTTTGTTTAACAACTAATAACCTCCGCTTGCGAGGATAATGACACTGAGCATTTTTCTCAAATATTTTATGAGATTGGAGAACACAATGGGAGGGATCCTTGACCATTCCTCCATACAGAGAGATCATTCCTCCATATTTCCAGATCCTTGATATCCTTAGTGTGCACTTATCCTCTATGGGCTAGGTGGGACGCTCGCGTCCCACCTACTCAACAGCCAGTGTAATCCCGTGGCGCGTTATTCAAATTCCTCAAAAATGCAAAAACTTCAATTTTTCAAACATATGACTATTTTACACCATTTTAAAGATAAGACTCTCGTTAATCTAACCACACTGTCCGATTTCAAAAAGGCTTTACAACGAAAGCAAAACATTAGATTATGTCAGCAGAGTACCCAGCCAGAAATAATCAGACACCCATTTTTCAAGCTAGCACATAATGTCACATAAACCCAAACCACAGCTAAATGTAGCACTAACCTTTGATGATCTTCATCAGATGACAACCCTAGGACATTATGTTATACAATACATGCATGTTTTGTTCAATCAAGTTCATATTTATATCAAAAACCAGCTTTTTACATTAGCATGTGACTAGCATGTGACTAGCATTCCCACCGAACACTGCCGGTGAATTTACTAAATTACTCACGATAAACGTTCACAAAAAGCATAACAATTATTTAAAGAATTATAGATAGAGAACTCCTCTATGCACTCGATATGTCCGATTTTAAAATAGCTTTTCGGTGAAAGCACATTTTGCAATATTCTCAGTAGATAGCCCGGCATCACAGGGCTAGCTATTTAGACACCCAGCAAGTTTAGCACTCAGAAAAGTCAGATTTACAATAAGAAAAATGTTATTACCTTTGCTGTAATCGTCAGAATGCACTCCCAGGACTTCTACTTCAATAACAAATGTTGGTTTGGTTCAAAATAATCCATAGTTATATCCAAACAGCGGCGTTTTGTTCGTGCGTTCAAGACACTATCCGAAAGGGTAAATAAGGGTGACGAGCATGGCGCAATTCGTGACAAAAAAATTCTAAATATTCCATTACCGTACTTCGAAGCATGTCAACCGCTGTTTAAAATCAATTTTGTATGCCAATTTTCTCATAAAAAAGCGATAATATTCCGACCGGGAATCTGCGTTTAGGTAAACAGACGAAAGAAAATAAAGCATTCGGTCGACTCGGGCACGCGCCTAAGCCCATAGTACTATTATCGGCCACTTGCCAAAAGCGATAATGTGTTTCAGCCAGAGCCTGCCTCGATATCGTTCAGCTTTTTCCCGGGCTCTGAGAGCCTATGGGAGCCGTAGGAAGTGTCACGTTATTGCAAAGATCCTCAGTCTTCAATAAAAAGAGCCAAGATGAAACACAATTTGTCAGACAGGCCACTTCCTGCATGGAATCTTCTCAGGTTTTGGCCTGCCATATGAGTTCTGTTATACTCACAGACACCATTCAAACAGTTTTAGAAACTTTAGGGTGTTTTCTATCCAAAGCCAATAATTATATGCATATTCTAGTTACTGGGCAGGAGTAGTAACCAGATTAAATCGGGTACGTTTTTTTATCCGGCTGTGTAAATACTGCCCCCTATCCCCAACAGGTTAAGGACTATCCTCTTCAATTCAAACTACAGGTTTCAATGGGGTTCAAGTCCGGAGACTGAGATGGCCATTGCAAAATGTTGATTTGTGGTCAATTTACCACTTCTTTGTAGGTTTTGTTGTGGGTTTGGGGTTATTTGTCTTGCTGGAAAATCCACTTGTGGTCAAGTTTCAGCCTCCTGGCAAAGATAACTAGGTTTTTGACAAAAATGTCCTGGTACTTGGAAAAGTTCATGATGCAATTGACCTTAACAAGGCCCCCAGGACCAGTGAAAGCAAAATAGTCCCAAAACACCATATTTTGCAGTAGGTATGAGGTTATTTTCTGCATATGCATCCTTTTTTCGACACCAAACACATCACTGGTATGTGTGGCCAAAGAGCTCTGTTTTCAAGTCTTCTGACCACATAACAAAATATATCCACTTCAATAATGCCTACTACACAACAGATAATGACACTAAAAGGAAGTGTAGTTGTTCTTGTGAGAAGCAGGGTTATTGGTTATTTTGGAGAGGAAGGGGCCAGGATTTCAGATTCCTGTAAATTCCACCTGGCAGGCCATTCCTGCCCTGAATTGTGAAAACAGACAGGAACAAAAAAGTACTGTAAAACATGGTAGAGGTGGCCTCAGTTGCCTTCACCTGGAATTGTAGTTTTGCAGAATGAGAATCTAATGAAGGATTATCATTCATCCACCCATTTAATGTCAAGTGTGACTAATAATGGAGAAAACTACACAATCAACATGTTAGGTCTTGAGCTTCTCTTAGCATTCAGCTAACGATGTCTGAAAGGGATCTACCTGAAACGATCTACCTGAAACGATCTACCTGAAAGCCACATCCATTTTTCCTCTCACAAGTTTCATGACACTTGGATTAACATTAAAACTATGTTTTTTAATTCCCTATTCCTGGGCCATAATATTTCAATTTTATATCAATGTTCCGTGAGCACAGGAGTTCGTTGGCAAGTTCTTAATTTGGCATAATACTTCGCTTATGAATCTGGCAAAGACAACATTTCAAGCTGTCATCCATCTTCAATATCATTGGAACCTCTAAATTGAGGCAATAGTTATCTGATCAAGTCAAACTCTCCAACGGCCTTACAGGAACATTCCACATTCAAGGAAGTTCATGGCCAGGCTTCCTTCAGTTCGCAGGAGGCTGAATGTATCTCACCGGAAAAGCATCCGAGGGAGTGAAACAGCACCCCTCTGTCTCAGTATGTGTACGCCCTCTATCTGATGCCGTCTGGTCAAAAAGAGTATGACATTTTTGCCACCCGTAGCATTGAATGCAAGGGAAGCCAGCGAGCATTTCGCCTCCCTTGATAATTAAAAAAATTAAATAATAGCCAATCAACATTGAGCTAAACTGAGTGAGCTCAACTGTGAATGATCCTGGCACACCAAAAAAAACTGTCAAGGGAAGCCAGTTTGGATTTGGCTTCAAACCAATCACAAGCCAAACGTAATTTACAGAAAAAAAATTGAATTATTGCATCTCGTTGTGTCGTTGTCCTCCGGTGGCTAACTAGCTAGCTAAAATCGTCCCTTTCCTAAATTACCCATGGATCGAGATAGGGATTTGGGCTAGTGGTTTTACTTAATTCTCCGTACTGGCAAATTATTATAATGGCGATTCTGATCTAACCATAAATTCATATATTGTGTCCCTGGCCTGAGAGGATGGAAGTTCAATATGTAGCTACATTTACATTTAAGTCATTTAGCAGACGCTCTTATCCAGAGCGACTTACAAATTGGTGCATTCACCTTATAATATCCAGTGGAACAACCACTTTACAATAGTGCATCTAAAAGCTAGAGGTAGTAGGCTAATGTTAAACTAGCTGGCCTGGCGCATCGTTACCCATCAAAGGAAGTTAGACTAACGAGCAAGCATTTTAACCAGGTAACCTAGGACAACAAAAACTAAAAGTGTGTACTGTATGACAGTCATGAAAGAGAGGAGGATGGCATTGGCATTTCTGGGTGAGTCAACATGTTTTTTTCTACTTGAACGCACGCACGCACGCACACGCACACACATAAATCATTACCATGGACAGCCATATCATATCTAGCGTACGTTGGCTGGACTAAATCGTTTTTGGTATCTTAGTTGTCACTGTATTAGACTAAACATAGGTGATTTGATGATGTTGAAATATTGATGTTGAAATGCTGCTGGAATAGTGGAGGCAGCTCCTGTTTTCTTTGCAACTTGCAGTAACTCTCTGTGGTTCTAAATCAATCGTTCTTTTAGTAGTCTGAAAATGTTGGAAACATTAACTTGCTTGACCATGCTGTAGTAGGTCATGTAACTGTTTGTTTTGTGGACTTCACCAGGCCGATGTTGCTCTCAGATTTTGTGATGAAACAAATGTGTGGTTGAATTTATTCTGCCACTGTGGCTTCTTATTGTCTCAGCCTTAGGTCTATATATCACGGTGACAAGGCATATGAACTAACAGGTTATAGATCAAACAACGCAATTATCACAACACATAGGTTGTAATATGGCTTTTTTTCCTGGCTTGGCTTCTTCAGTAATTTTACCTATGCACCGCTACTGCACAAAACATTGTATTTTACCCAATTTAACAGAAGAATGTCAGAACCAGAGATCTGTAGAGGTCTGGGAATGTTTGCAGAGTCAAATGAGATGTCATAGTGGCACTCATTGGCATGTTTTCAGCTAGGCCTATTTGCTGACATTCTTGGTCTTACACAAATAAAATTAACAACAAAAAAATTTACAATCAACAATGTTGTTTAATTTCCAGATTAATGTGGCATAAAATTCATTTGACTGACAATAGAACCTTGCCAAAGGCACTGTTAAAGTACATGTTCCATGAGAGATTTATTCAAAGACACATATCTGGAAACAAGTTTAAAACCTAACTAACTCACAAATACATTGGCCTCTGTCCAAAATCCGGTTCCTTTTCAGTTGTTTTCTTGTGTTGGAATAATGGTGTGTCCTTTTTCCATAAAGCAGTTTTACATCCTAAAAAAGAGCTTCCGGACAAATTGATTGCTCCCTAGAGGAGTCAAGGAGTCAGAAGTAGGGTTGCAAAGCTACCGGTAGTTTACCAAAGTTACCGGAATCTTCAGGTATTTTGGTAATGAAGAGAAAATCTATAGCAATCTATGGTCACTTTTGTAATTTATACTTGAATAACTTAAAATATATATATATTCATATATACTATTCATTTTTTTATATCAGTGTCCATATTGTCCCTGAGTTTCTAATTGATACGCCATATGGTTCAAGAGAAAATTGCCTTTTTAATGAAAAAAGGATCTAATCATCAACAAAACAAAGAAATCACAACTGCCACTGGTTTGATGCCAAAACATTGACAAAAAATACATCTTGACATTGTAAAATAAATACAATTGTGTAAAAAATATATAAAGGATATTTCATGCTGAAAACCTCATACTAAACACCAATGCTATTCACTAAGTTGAATAGACAAAATATTAGCTGACAACAAAAGAATTTTGATTAAGCCTTATGGATGTGTCATCAAGGCAAAGGGTGGCTACCTTGAAGAATCTCAAATTATAAAATATATTTTGATTTGTTTAATACTTTTTTGGTTACTACATGATGCCACATGTGTTATTTCATAGTTTTGAAGTCTTCACTATTATTCTACGAAGTAGAAAATAGCAAAAATAAAGAAAAACCCTTGAATGAGTAGGTGTGTCCAAACTTTTGACTGGTACTGTATGTAAGGTATTATTATTTTTATTATAAATTTGCAAAAATGTATAAAAACCTGTTTTCGTAGAATAAGGATGTAACGTAACAAAATGTGGAAAAGGTCAAGGGGTCTGAATACCTTCCGAATGTACTGTAGAATATACAAATGATCTTATATCTTCATCTACACAGGAATGAGAGTCGTTAAAATAATATGGGTTCCTGCCATTAGAGTAGTAATGAATGTTCCAGTCCTCTAGACAACTCCCACTTGTCTCCTGGTGCACTCATTATCCTTCACACTGTTTCATACTTCTGTAAAACTTTTTTTATATAGTTATCAGTGGATCACCCACTCTCGCTGACTTCACAGACATCCAAGTCTCCATTTTACCAGTCCAGCCAGGCATGTACGCACGCATCTGGGCTTCCTCTCTGTACTGCTCAAGCAGCCAAACTAACTAACGTTTACTCAGTCTGTCACAAATATTAGAGTGCAGTAAGCCTGTAAGCGAAAAACTACATGCTATATATGCATTGTGGAGACATACTGAACAGACGGAGTATACATACAGTATATAACACAATTTATCAACACCTCTCTGGAGAAACCTGTGTGAGTGTTGCGTGGGTGGGCTGGTGAACTCACCTCATGAGGACAGCTCTCGCAGGCCTGGAAGTGGCACAGTCCCCGGGACAGCTGCTCTGGGCCGGACTTACAGCAGTCATCCACCCCGTCATCGATAGCCTTGTTCACGTTGTCCATGGGAAAGGCACAGAGGGCTGAGTCGTGCTCTGTGACCCCGTTGTCATCTGTGACAGCAAACACTCCATACAGGATGTCATCCTCTTCCTCTGCCCCTAGTTCATCTGCCAGCTCCCTGCCTGCCTTCCCAAAGTGGGCTGCCTGCACCACATTGTAAACCACATCCTTAAAGGCCTCGTTCCCGCTCACCGTGTTCCTCCTCCTCCTCCGCTTGGGTTCGAAACGGCACTCCAGAACCACCTCCCGGTACCTTCTCATCTCCCACTCGCTCCTCGGCAGGCGGCCCAGCCGAGTCTGAAACGGGGAGAACTCCTGGTCAGGGCTCTCTCTCTGGACGGACAGGAAGTAGACAAACTCCTGGGTGAAGAAGCTGTAGACATACTCAATGTTGTAGGTCCTGCGCAGGCTAGGCAGAACGGTCAGTCCCCGCACGTCGCTGTAGAACCCATCTTCTGTTGCCAATGGTCGTCGCACTGATATGGACTTCCTGCCATATCTCTGTGTAACACTGTCGTTAACAGTGGCAGCCACAAAAAAGTATACAGTCTGCCCCTCCTCCACCATGGTGACTTTGGTGCCCAGCGGGCTGGCAAGGCAGTCAGGGCAATAGGCAGCAGAGTTAGATTCTTTTCTAAATAAACATTTTGAAGAATTCTTATTGGGTGCTTGTCCATCTGTCTTAAGTTGGTGAAAATGGCACACACCATATTGAGAACTCCCACAAGAATATAAATACATAAAGAACGTATCCAACAACAATACCTCATTGTCGGTGTTCTCTAGGAAGTTGGGATCCTTGTCAACATCACACAAATTGCAAATCTTACACTCAGGGCTGCCCACAGGGCCTGTAGGAAGCTCCCATACCTTCTCCAAACTCATGTTCACAGCTTCGACCACATTCTGAGATGCAACATACACTTCCTGGTACATTGAGTTGGTCACTATGTTTTGGATGGGGCTTTTTGTTTGGAAGAAGGGCATGGTGTAGACCACAGAGAAGTTGACAGGGCTAGGGGCTGTGGAGGGACAGGTGTCCAACGCGGAGGCCAGGACAGTCTGGAGCCAGACACATGTCAACCACTGGGTGGCCCAGTGGACCATCTCCAATCTGGGACACAGAGAGAAGGGAGCACTGACGTCTTTGGGTTACCTCCAGGTCTGATGGTTGGACAATGTCATACTTATTGAGACCAGCTGCAGATCTCTGAAGAGACAAAAAATTATGAATTATTAAAGTAGGACTCCCAGACAGTCCACAAGATTGCAGTCAATATGACTCCTAAACTGTAAACATAATGGGATTTTATCTGAAAAACAAAGAGCTGAGTACTTTCTGGTCAAGCCAAATATGAGAGACAGTGCTGAAGAGATGTGTGGTGATAAAGAGCCAATGTTAAAAGCTTCTGCTGAATTATAGTAAATAACACCCTAATAGAAAATATTTAGATACCGGTAGCCAAAGAGAGCTGTGTTGGTGTTACACAGTATGTGTCTGTGAAACCTTTTCTTAATTAACAATCTGAAGTATTTCATAAAGTGCCTAAAAATGTCATGCTCTGTCCTCTGTCCTCACAACCTAATAATGTAAAAGCCCTAGTAGTGTCAAAAAGCATCTATCCCAATGTGTTCCATGTTCTCATACAAAGGTTATAGTAATTCAAACCCTCTGTCTTTCTAGTTCGATACAGATCAATAATCCAGACTTCTTCTAATTCAAGAGGATAGTAATCTCCCTGGAGGTTTTAATTTCCCTAGAGGTCTTTACATTCAAATGATGAATTGGTTGAAATAAATAACTGCTAATCAATACTGAACAATGTAATTACAGCTAGTACTGAAGTTGACCAAAGCACGCCATGTCCCCTGGACATTCTGCATTTTAATTGAGCCTGATCCCCTGGGTTGATGTTTAACTGGATACATCATAGCCATGTAGCACTCAGGGACCTGGGCCTCTCTACTTTGCATTCCTGTCACAACCACTACGTGCCTTTCTGGGAAAAAGATGCACACGGACTGATGGTCATACAATACGTGCCTTCTAAGTCCCACATGAACATGGGAGCTTCTCAAAAACGTGTTGTGCAATTTCAACAACAGAATAATTATAATGAGGTTAACTACCGGTATAATCTTCATGATACAGTAAAAATACCTAGAATAATTTGCCTTTAGACTTGATTGAAAATTGGAAATATAAAATGTTGAGTCTATATACGACATCAATAATTCATAGAATTGCACTGGTGTACATGTTACATCTTAACACCTGCAACTTCATGTCAAACCAACTGAGGTTTAGTGTTTAAAACCAGAAGGGACATGGCTATACATATTAATAGGACGGATTGACTTTCTGCATGCTCATGGTTAATAAATCAAAGGTTTGAAATTGAGTTTCCATTCATTGCCATTTTTAGGTAGGCATGTGATGCATTGTAATCTGATTTTGGTCATTGAAAAGTCACAAATAGCATTACCTTAGCCTTTTCAGGTGCTTTCTACAAATGTCATTAGGAGAGTAGAGCATTACAATAGGCTATGTATCAATGAATACAGCAGAGTACAGTACTTTGTCTATGCAGCTTGGTCAACTGTCTGAGCCATGGGTCCGCCTGGGAACATCTCCAATAGCACTAATGTAATAGCTATCCAACTAAACTGAGATGTGATTAATAGGTTTATAATTCTCACAGCTGCCCTGTTAAACATGCAATAAGGCAATAAATTTATCTGAATTGCAGGAAATGCCATGTGTATATCATTATGGAACAGTTAAGGTACACAATGCCTCCATAAAACCAGGTAAATACATACAGTAGTAGTCAATACACTATTATATATATATATATTTATTTCAGAATATCTCAACCTAGTTCTAAGACTGACAAAAACAATATAAACAGAAAGAATGTTGTCCAAGTGGAGTAGAAACAACACACTTGACACACACTTACTGATTGAATCAACGTTGTTTCCACGTAATTTCAACTAAATTAAATTGAACCAACGCGGAATAGACGTTGAATTGACGTCTGTGCCCAGTGGGAGGTTTGAAACACCCAACGTGGACCAGTTGGTGGGAATCAAAATCGTAGATTATATTTCAGATTATTAAATCATATCAGTGTGAATATAACCTTCTTCTGAATCCAAATTGAATCCATTCGATGATGTCTAAATCACAGAATAGTTGGGTGAGGAGGGAGAACGAGGAAACTCATCTCACATTATATAAAGCATTTTACGACACCATAGCGTTTCGCTACTTACCTGTTTGAGCTAATGAAAATAGATCACGAATCTCTCATTTGTCTCTGACTGCATTGCCAAACTCTTGACGGCGCGCGGACTTGAACATGTAAGCCTACTTTTTCACTCCACCGATAGGCCTATTGATTCTAATACAGCAGTACATGAGCCTGAATTTTCCCAAATAATATAGCCTACCCTATTCAAAAAAGTATATTCAAAAATGAAAACAGTTCTTAATTCCATGCACAAGTTGAACCATAGACTACATGCAATACTCCTCAAATGAGGGAACGCACGCCCCTTCTCTTGGCGCGCACTAGTAATACAGTGTAGCATCTGCCAAGTGCATAAAATGACAGTGAAATTGACGACGCTTGCCACTTGACTTCAAAAATGTATTTCCTATTTATTTATTCACAAAGAAAAAACTGTTTTTGATTTAACATAAATATATGAATGAGTAGTCCATTTGAAATGGTTGAAAACGAAAAACAATAAAAAAACAAATTACAATAAAATCTTACCAACGAGGGGGTAAAAAAAAAAGCTACTGTCTCTTGTATGTGGTTAAATAGTTACTGATGTCAGTTGTCCTATAATAGCCTACAGACAAAATTCTCACAATGTGTTGTATTCAGACATGAACACCTACACATTACATATGTATTATTTATCCTAATATTAAGTCACTAATCCCTAGGAACATTTGTAAAATGTTAGCAGATCTACAAACTAGAGTTGTGGCACAAATGAACAGTGGAGTACTTAAGTAGTACTTTAAAGTATTTTTACTTAAGTATTTTTTGGGGGGGTATCTGTACTTTAGTATATATATTTATGACAATTTTACTTTTACTTCACTATATTCCTAAAGAAAAAATAAATGTACTTTTTACTCCATACATTTTCCCTGACACCCAAAAGTGCTCATTAAATTTCGAATGCTTAGCATGCAGGAAAGTGGACTAATTCACACACTAATCAAGAGAACATCCCTGTCATCCCTACTGCCTCTGATCTGGCGGACTCACAAACACATGCTCCGTTTGTAAATGCTGTTGGATATCCATAAATTACACAAAACAAGAAAATGGTGCCGTCTGGTTTGCTTGTATAAACTCAGCAAAAAAATAAACGTCCCTTTTTCAGGACCCTGTCTTTTAAAGATAATTCGTAAAAATCTTCATTGTAAAGGGTTTAAACACTGTTTCCCATGCTTGTTCCATGAACCATAAACAATTAATGAACATGCACCTGTGGAACGGTCGTTAAGACACTAACAGCTTAGACGGTATGCAATTAAGGTCACAGTTATGAAAACTTAGGACACTAAAGAGGCCTTTCTACTGACTGAAAAACACCAAAAGAAAGCTGTCCAGGGTTCCTGCTCATCTGCGTGAACGTGCCTTAGGCATGCTGCAAGGAGGCATGAGGACTGCAGATGTGACCAGGGCAATAAGAGGCATGAGGACTGCAGATGTGACCAGGGAGACAGGACGGACAGCTGATCGTCCTTGCAGTGGCAGACCACGTGTAACAACACCTGCACAGGATCGGTACATCCGAACATCACACCTGCGGGACAGGTACAGGATGGCAACAACAACTGCCCGAGTTACACCAGGAACGCACAATCCCTCCATCAGTGCTCAGACTGTCCGCAATAGGCTAAGAGAGGCTGGACTGAGGGCTTGTAGGCCTGTTGTAAGGCAGGTCCTCACCAGACATCACCGGCAACAACATCGCCTATGGGCACAAACCCACTGCCGCTGGACCAGACAGGACTGGCAAAAAGTGCTCTTCACTGACGAGACGCCGTTTTGTCCCACCAGGGGTGATGGTCGGATTCGCGTTTATCGTCGAAGGAATGAGCATGACACCGAGGCCTGTACTCTGGAGCGGGATTGATTTGGAAGTGGAGGGTCCGTCATGATCTGCGGCGGTGTGTCACAGCATCATCGGACTGAGCTTGTTGTCATTGCAGGCTATCTCAACGCAGTGCGTTACAGGGAAGACATCCTCCTCCCTCATGTGGTACCCTTCCTGGCATGACCCTCCAGCATGACAATGCCACCAGCCATACTGCTCGTTCTGTGCGTGATTTCCTACAAGACAGGAATGTCAGTGTTCTGCCATGGCCAGCGAAGAGCCCGGCTCTCAATCCCATTGAGCACGTCTGGTACCTGTTGGATCGGAGGGTGAGGGCTAGGGCCATCCCCCCTACAAATGTCCGGGAACTTGCAGGTGCCTTGGTGGTATAGTGGGGTTACATCTCACAGCAAGAACTGGCAAATCTGGTGCAGTCCATGAGGAGGAGATGCACTGCAGTACTTAATGCAGTTGGTGGCCTCCAGATACTGACTGTTACTTTAGATTTTGACCCCACCTTTGATCAGGGACACATTACTCCATTTATGTTAGTCACATGTCTGTGGAACTTGTCCAGTTTATGTCTCAGTTGTTGAATCTTATGTTCATTCAAATATTTACACATGTTAAGTTTGCTGAAAATAAACCATTTTTTGCTGAGTTTATAATATTTGAAATGATTTATACTTTTAATTTTGATACTTAAGTATATTTTAGCTATTACATTTACTTTTAATACGTGAGTATATTTAAAACCAAATACTTTTAGACTTTTACACAAGTAGGATTTTACTGGGTGACTTTCACTTTTGAGTCATTTTCTATTAAGGCATCTTTACTTTTACTCAAGTATGACAATTGGGTACTTTTTCCACCACTGTAAACTAATCAGCTACAATACCCTAAAACCCTAACAAGCTCCAGCCATCACACCCTATTAGCTTAGCACAACTCTGAAGGTAATTAGGTAAGGCATGAAACATGAGGGAAGGCTTTTGATGACTGTCAAGGTGAATGTGAAAATTACAGTATTTTTCCTTAATCAAATGTGATGGACCCATGAAACACTTATAATTTGTGAGATAACAAAAATCATATTAATACAGACAACTCAGAGATTCCCATCTTAAAATAAAGATACTTTTCCAATTACATCATCTTTGACGGTAAAAATCCATGATCAAAACATTAATCCAAGCAAAAAATGAAGACACAAATTAACATTAAAAAAACTTTCAAAATAATATTTAGAGAAACAACAGTAATCATGGTAGAATTTTCACATTACTCTTGCAGTATGCAGACAAACAAAATAATGAAATTAATAAGTATATTTAAGTAAGCGGATTTGTGCCTAAGTAGAAAGCATGGGGCTAACTGCATTACAGTCATTAAGTGAGATTAATCTTTTTTTGGTTTCATCAATTATTGGGCTAACGATAAGGGACTATTGACAATATTGACTCTATTAAGTCACAGGAATGTGCTTTCCCCAGAAAGTTAACCGTTGCCCTTGACATGCATCCCCTAGCCAAGCAAGAGCATCTTGGTAAACATAAAACAGCCCCTCAAGCGCATACTAGAGTTAGATAAAAACAAATGTTGTTCCTTTTCAAGATGGTCAGTCTCTATTGGCTATGTTTGTAGGTTACTGCTAAAACAACACACAGCATTCCTCATGTCCAGGTAGTGATTCCATACAGTGAGTTTAAAATAATCTTATAGCAACACGGACAGCATCACAGATGTTATTGTTATTAATTGAAATGTCTGCTGCGTAACTCTCAATTCCCATAGGGCAATCACCGTAGTTGAAGCAAACAATTAAAATAAAAAACTTATGTTTGATAAAACATAGCTGTACCCTCATTGTGATGATCTCATTGGACCCCCTGATGACCATAGACTGAAGGGTCTGCAAAGAGGAAACACAGACTGCATATGCACAACAGTGATGTATGATGGTTTGTTGGCATTATATCCATGGCCTCCAATAGTGTCCATCAGACTTCAACGTCATGAGGCCGGTTTAGAGGGCCAGGGCTTCTTGGAACTGTAGCTAGGTCAGATGGGGGCTCAGTATGTCATAGGACTAAGGATGAAGAGGCGGTCCTCCTCCCTCCTGATCCACTTCAGCAGCTTATTAACAGCAGCCACGGCCATGGCCTTGGTCCCAAGAGGACTGAAACAGAGGTAGAGCTCAAAGCCACTGGTCACCTAAAGGAGAGGTAGGGTAGAGGTGGTGGAAGAGGGTTTAGAGGGGAGATGAATAACAATGGTACTACAGATACCCCCTGAAGAGATCCTTATGAACCAATATCTTTATTATGCACTGCAAGACTGAATTGTAACATCTACAAGATGGTATCAATAAGATGAGATGTATAACAATGCAAATCTATAGATTGGTATAACACTATGGTTACCCAGGCCAGCAAGTTCTCAGTCTCTCCACAGCGGTAGATGGAGCGCAGGGGACGTGTCGGTTGGTGCAAGCGGCTGTGGAGGTACTGGTACAATCCCATCAGCCTCTCCTGCTCCTCTAAAGATTGGTATGGCAAGGGTAGCTCAGGGCTGATAGAGAACACAGAAACAGAATGGTTTAATTGGTGGTAAGTCAGGATAGGAGATCATGTGTGCCATCATGTGTGTCTGGTGATCCATACTCACCTAGTGTAGAGCCCTGAGCTCTTGGACTTGTACAGAAAGTGCCTGAGCTCTGGGATGCCGACTTGGGTGACAGAGTAGCTGGGGCACTTCAGCGCCTCCTTCAGGGACTGGTAGGCAGTGCGTCGGCTCAGCCGCTCCAGGAAGCGGCGCTTGCAATCAGACAGGTTAAAGAAGTCTTCCCGGTCGGTGGACACCAGGATGAGGCAGAGGTCAGAGGCAGGCTCCAGGTAGGAGATGTGGGCGTGGAAGAAGCCAGCAGTGTTGAATTTAGGGAGGCAGATGGGCGTCCAGCCTTCACCCTCGCGGAAAGATGACGAGGAGCCCACCAGGTTGAAGAGCAGGTGCAGGTCCATGTGGTGCAGGTACTGGTCCTTCTTGCGCACCAGGGTGACCAGACGGTCCCCAGCCAGGAGGATGGAGAAGACCAAGCTCTTGGCCTTGGCGGCCTGAAGGCTGGAGGAGACCAGGTCGCGGGTGGAGCTGGCCAGGGGGAGGCAGGTGACAGCACTGAGGAGCAGGCCCGGGTCGCGGTCCAGCAGACGCAGCAGGTTGTCAGTGAGGTGCTCGGAGCCTGCCAGTAGGCGCCGCAGGTCGTAGTTCTGCTTGTGCTGGAAGATGTGGTTGAGCTGGGTGAGGGTGAGCAGGCTGACAATCTGGTAGTAGATGTACTGCAGCTCACGCGTCAGCTCTCTGTCTGACTGACAGGTCTGGGATACGCCCACCAGGACCAGAGGAGTTTTGCGAAGAAACACCACTTTGTAACCGTCTTGAACAGAAGATTTGAATGAGAGGGCAATGAAACATCTACAGTACTAGTAGATAGGTGCAGCCTTTCTTGCAATATGGCATGTCTTACTGACAGAACTACCGACTGAGCTTTCAATTATGTAGCCTACTTCATAGTTGTTCACCATGTTTCATTGACAAAAACTGCAAGGCTACTCTAACTAATTTGCCCCTCCACAGATACTCCCTACATCTTCTACTTACCTGCGTGAATGGAGCGGATGATATTCTTATCTGCCTCCACAACAGAGACCAGTGCCATCATGACCCCCATGGTGCTGGAGAGGGCTTCCTCTGTGCCGTAGCGGGTGTAGATGGGCTTGCCTGCCTCGCTCAGTACAAACACATGCTTCCTGTGGCTACGCCAGACCTCACTGCACACATCCTCTTCCTTACTCCTGTTTTCTGGGCGCTCCTCCTCTACCTCCACCTCCGGCTGCTGTTCCTCCTGGGTCTCCTGCTCAGCTCCCAGACATAGAGCCTCCTCCTCTGCTGACTCTCCAAGCACAGTCTCTCCTTCTGGTTCTGGCTCAGTAGTCGGCTCACTGTCAGCAGTCAGGTCCTCAAAGGACTGTGCGTGAACAAACATGGCACTCTCCTGGCCAGCACCTGTGGAGATGAGATCATGTTTTTAATACAGTGATTCTGTACATAAACCCATCCTCATCAACATCTGAATACAGGGGGGAAATGTATGGCTTAACTGACTGTCCTGACAGCAAACCCTGGGTAAAATATTGGTCTTTTATAATATGAATTGATGAAACAGTGACATCTAGCAGGCAAAAATATTAAATGAGTACAAAGTAAAAGTGAAATCAGTTTATGGATGTTCTTGGAAGGACAGAGAACTGAAATGCTTTGACTACAACACTAAAAGCCATTCCAGACAGAAGTCATAAGTGGTGTGCATTATGATAGCCTCCAGGAGAACAGCACTTTGACGTGAGTGCCTAAGGGGAATGGGAAAAAGAGGGAGGCCATCTTTCATTGAATGATGTAGGAATGTTTCCTGGACAGCAAGTCATATCCTATTTAGAAAATCTAATCTAGATGACACTTCCATCTGCAGTAAGAGTTCCCAAGCCTTTTCCCAGGTCAGACTAGGATTTAAGTTCTCCCCTGGAAATATACAAAAACAGCATGCGAGAGAATCTGAGGGGGGCCGAAATGATGTCAAAAAATATATTTTCAGCTTTGCTTTTCCTGGGTGGTCTTAGTCTTTGTTATTTTAGCTAATTATTTATATATTACATTTCAGCTTTTGGTTTTTACCATGGATTAGTCTCTACAGTCCTCTTGTTCTCTGCTTTTACCGTTTGAACTCCCATGACTTATCTACAGATTGTCTGTCTGTCACGTGCTCTTTTTATTGTTTTTATACATTTTCCGGTAAAGTGCATTGCTTTGCATCCGTGTCTGAAATGTGCTATATAAATAAAGTTGGATTTGAAAAATGAACGTACCCCTGTTAAATGCCCACATCAGTAGAAATAAATGTTTTCGTACTGAAAGACAATGGCCAGTGCTTACCCAAGATGTTTCACAACAATTTAAGTCGATAAGTCATCGTTTTAGTCAAAGTATGACATACTTGGGCTTGAAGTGACAAATCCGAACTGCCTACTTCTTGCAAATCCGTGTGAATGTTTTTTCCTATGATATGACAGCCTACATTTCATTTCAGGGCTGGGTTTTATTTTAATGTTACCACCTACCAGCATGGCATTGTTAATTAAATAGAAACAGCAGCTGCAAAGTTATTCCTCTTAATGACTGAGATGAGCCAAACAGCCTTGTGTCCACTTGGCCGCCTGAGCCATGGAACAAATAAAAATAGGGGCTGCAAACTTGTGTTTATGCATATCCACTTTTTTATCCATCTTTCAATAGTTATCCATATTACCCGAGCTTCATCTTATTTTTTCAAACTATTTCTATGGCGGATTCGCAGGCGCAATTTATGGAAGATGTCAACATTTTGGAGATAACAATAGATTGCGAAGTCAAAGATGTTTCCATCTGTGGAAAAGTTTTCCCAAAATCAATGCTTCTCACAAATCCAGCTCCAGAACCAGCCACAGAGCCAACTGGCTAATCTTTTGAATACGGTGTAGTAACAACAGATAACATTAGCTAGCAAGATAAGGTTAACATGCTCGCTAGCTACACTGACAGCTGTCAGTGCCCTATTTGTTAACGTTTACCAAATCAATGTGGAAATTCCCACACCCAATTCATGAATACGTATAAGCAGCCTTTGTTATTTTTCAGAGGTGGAACCTCAACGTGCATTTCATCTCTAGGACAGGAAATGACGTCGATGCCAAGAGGCGGGCCTTTGAAATGTTCCTTTCCAGGGCCCGAGACTTAATAGGTTCATTGGCCATGCACTGCCAAAGTATTGGTAAAACTCATTGTATGCCATTTTTATCCCACTCAAGTTGTGTTCTGATTATCCCTGAAGAATTTGCTATCATAAAAGGGGTCTCCGGCCCCAAAAGGTTTGAGAACCCCTGCTTTAAAAGAAAGTTGAAAGTCATAAACCAAAAAAGAAAGAGATTCAACACTGCAAGCCAACAAAAGGTTCCCAGTCGTAATGTTGTCCTATTTTCTCAGTAATACTGGTGTTTTAATCAGCAGAGCCAGCAGCATGAATCACTCCTGAAGAATAGAGTACTGTAATTCCTTCCCCAAAACAAATCTGTATCATGACCTTCAGAAAAGGCAAATAAACAAATGTACCATATCAATCATAATCCAACTCAGTCTGAAACAGAACAAATAAGACAAGCAAAACCTACCACTTATTTCAAAGACCACTTATTCTAAATCCAGGAAGCAAGATATGTGGATGAGAAAGGATACATGTGAGCTCTTGTGCAGCGACATTCCTACTCCTTATCCAGCCAACACACACTGAAGGTGTGTTCAGAGGTTGCATGGTTCAAAATGTGTCAAAGCGGTTACTTGGAAAACGTCACATGATGAAATTGAGTTAATGGTAGATTCAACAGTTATTTCATGCTGCCGTCGCTCCCGTCGCTCTCGTGACATTGTGGCACAGCAAGAGCTGTTAGCCCAATCAATAGAACATGTGGCTTGTAAAGTATTTACTTGAAACTACTTCCAATGAAGTAAAATAATAATAATAATAATTAGGTCCATAGTTGGCCAAGTGCAATATTATAAGCAGCCCATTTACCCTCTGTTCAAGTGGACACATATTGCAATTAGAGAAATATTCATTTTCTGTCACCATAAAGTGGCATTGTTCAGAACTATGACTGGATGTGTAATTCCGACAGGGGAGCTGGTCTGTAGGAACATGACATCTACAGTAAGTAGGCTACAAGTGGATATCGGTCACTGGAAAGTGATGCCATTATTAGAGTTGCCATGCCCACCTGGTTCTGTGCCCACCACCAGGCCTGGAGTGGGGCTTTCAGACCTCTCGTTGCGGAGATGGTCCACTGGTGCCAGGGTGCCATTCTGCTGGACCTCCCACGGTATACCTTTGTTGTGGACATATACAGCCATCACTGCTGCACAAGTTACTACAGGGACAACCACCTGTAACACGGGATAGTAGATACCAAATCTGTCAACATCTGAAACAGTGAGTTTCAGTATTCGCATAGGCCTAGTCTCGTCTTGTTGTACACATTGACTCCAAGTTGAGTATACTGCCTGTGTTTTTCTGTGACTATGCATGCATGTCATGTTAAAGCTAAGAGGGAAAGACGATTGGTACAACAGTCGACAACTTGAGCGGATCTTAGAGCTTTTCTTGCTGAGACAACACTTAGCTATCTAGCTAGCTAACGTTAGTTTGTTAGCATAGCTAGCTAGTTTTGCAGGTAAATAGGATATTTAGCTAGCTATTGCATTTTCCTGTGTACACATTATTTTCAAATCATATCTAAGTTACCTTTAATTTCTTCGAGAAGAATTTAAATGCATGTTAAATGTTGTAACGTTATCGTAAACTGTTGTTTGACTCTGTGTGTAGAATAATGCCACCTCTAGCGGGCGCGCATCTCCTGACGGAAGTACAGTGCCTTTATTATTGAATTATGGGGAATGAAGTAATTTCTCACCATTTTGAGTGCGTTGGGTACGTTCCCGAATGCGTCTATTTTCACTTTACGAGGGTTTGCATGATGCTGCGTAGATTTGTTCATATTTTGTACATTTACAATTTTCAGTGTGCTTAACTCGCTAGTTTTGTGGTGGTTAACAATATTTCAATTTAAAAAGTATGCGATGGTCTAGCTCAGACTAATCTATTTCACGGCATAGCTCAGACAAAGAAAGCAAAAAAAAGATATCTGAACGTACCCTTTTGATGACAAGGGGCAGATACTTTTACTTAAACCTGCTAGGTGAAATCGCAGTTCAAGTAAAACAAAAAAACACATAAATCAAATCCTTTACCTGGTTGCTGTTTTTTTTTTTTTGTCTGCCTGTTTTTCCCACAGGGGGTTTCCCATGAGCACCCTCATAGATATCATCCTGACCAATTGCCCTCTAAATACACCTCTGCTGTCTTCAACCAGGATCTCAGCGATCACTGCCTCATTGCCTGCGTCCGTTATGGGTCCACGGTCAAACGACCACCCCTCATCACTGTCAAACGCTCCCTAAAACACTTCTGCGAGCAGGCCTTTCTAATCGACCTGGCCCGGGTATCCTGGAAGGATATTGACCTCATCCCGTCAGTAGAGGATGCCTGGTTGTTCTTTAAAAGTGCTTTCCTCACCATCTTAAATAAGCATGCCCCTTTCAAAAAATGTAGAACTAAAAACAGATATAGCCCTTGGTTCACTCCAGACTTGACTGCCCTTGACCAGCACAAAAACACCCTGTGGAGTACTGCACTAGCATCGAATAGTCCCCGCGATATGCAACTTTTCAGGGAAGTCCGGAACCAATACACACAGTCCGTTAGGAAAGCAAAGGCTAGCTTTTTCAAACAGAAATTTGCATCCTGCAGCACTAATTCCAAAAAGTTTTGGGACACTGTAAAGTCCATGGCGAATAAGAGCACCTCATCCCAGCTGCCCACTGCACTGAGACGAGACTAGGAAACACTATCACCACTGATAAATCCACGATAATCGAGAATTTCCATAAGCATATTTCTACGGCTGGCCATGCTTTCCACCTGGCTACCTCTACCCCGGCCAACAACTCTGCACCCCACCCGCAGCAACTTACCCAAGCCCCCCCCCCCCCCTCCTTCCCCCAAATCCAGACAGCTGATGTTCTGAAAGAGCTGCAAAATCTGTATCCCATGAAAATCAGCTGGGCTAGACAATCTGAACCCTCTCTTCCTAAAATTATCCGCCACCATTGTTGCAACCCCTATTACTAGTCTGTTCAACCTCGTTCGTATTGTCTGAGATTCCTAAAGATTGGAAAGTGGCCGCAGTCATCCCCCTCTTCAAAGGGGGAGACACTCTAGACCCAAACTATTACAGACCTATATCCATTCTGCCCTGTCAGATTTGTCAGATAAGAACAAATTATTTACAATGACAGCCTAGGAACAGTGGGTTAACTGCCTTGTTCAGGGGCAGAATGACAGATGTTTACCTTGTCAGCTCAGGGATTTGATCTAGCAATCTTTCAGTTACTGGCCCAATGCTCTAACCATTAGGCTACCTGCCGCCCCAGGTAGGACTCGCTATACTTGTGTCCCCTTCTGAACACTGGTGTTTAAATCTGCATGCATTACATCAATCCCATTCATCTCAAAATGACTCTACAAATTCTTCTTCTGCATCTTTATCTTTATCTGGACTCTACCCTCAGGCTAGCATCAGACACATCAACAAGTTGTTCTTTGACATTCATGGTGAATGTCAAACTCTCTGCTGACCCAGAGAGTTTGCAGGTATGCCTATACCAGGAGGAAACACTATTTACTCATGTTGTGACAACATTGAATAGCCTATTGTCAGTGTCACTCATGGCATGTGGATTGGGGTTAATATTATTGTATGATTTGGCGTTTATTCAGTGTTTTGTTAATTTCTTCTGCAGAATGAGCTCGATGGAATGAAAGCTGTTTTAAGTACCGAAGGTAAGAGGCCAGTGAATAAAACTGATGCTAGCTTTGATAGACCATGTGTCATTATGATGGTGTAACTATTTTGCATTTGGTACGGCTGAAACATTTACTTGTATTTTTATTCTCAGAGACTCGAGGGACAGACTGAAGATAGTAGGGGGCTTAAAGGAGACTGTGGACAGGCAGAAGAAAGACCTGGACATTGTGAGGAAGGAGATTGAAGAGAAAGAAATTCTCAGCTCACAGGGTAGGATACCAAGTTGTCAAACACAAAGCCAAATGTATTTACATGCTCCTGTCTACCTGCCATGTCTCTGACGTATAGTTTTTTTTTTCTTTACCTGTCCGAAAAGGATGAAATACCTGGAGAACCAGCAATGTGAGACCCAGGCTGCCAAGGAGGAGGCCCGACGACTCCGGACCAAAATGAAAACATATGAGAGGTAGCCCGCAGCACACTCACACAATAATAATTAGCACACTATCATGCAAACATTAACCATACTTTGCTGGTTAGTATATTTTGTTTGTGTGTGTGCTTCCCAGTCTGGATGTGGTGTTGCAGGGTCAGAGAACTGAGGTGGAGTCCATGATCACTGACATGGGTGTTGGCCAGGCTGCATGTGGAGCAGCTTTCCATCTACTGTATTTCTCTCAAGAAGTAAGGAACATCAAACTCATAGCTGCTGTGTGTTACTGTTGCACTATACATTGTCAGGGGCATCAGTGTTTTGTAAGTATATTTATTAAGTAATCCTATTATCCTTGGCAGAGAGTATGACAAGCCGAAAGGGAGGTGTTTGCTTCAAACAACAAGGTAATGCATGTAAACGAAATGCATGAATTGACATTTTCTGGGATAATGTTGGTTGTGTCTCTACTTCTGATCTCAGACTGACCGTCTCTCATATCTCTGTAGTTGCATAAAGCCACAATGGAGTTGAACAGGACCAAGGATGACATGAAAGCTGTCCAAAAATGACTTGACCAACACAGACAGAGATTACCGTAAGAAGCCCCCCTTCTTGAAGTTATAAGCACTATATAATTTGCAAAGCTATGTTTCATTTGTATAATAAAAATACAAATTTAGTTTACTACTCACTACTTTGTCTTTTTAATATTATGTTAGTCTGAAGAAAAAGTTGTGATTGTTCAAAAGACCCTGAGCACACTAACCCACACTAACGAAGCTTTGAGCCGACTAGTCTTCGAGAGGTTTGTCACTTCACCAATCGATTCTCTACACAACACGTTACTTAGTATACAGTGCATTCGGAAAGTATTCAGACCCCTTGACTTTTTACAACAACAACAAATGTTACAGCCTTAATCTAAAATTGATTAAATTAAACATTTTGACAAATTATACCCCATAATGACAAAGCGAAAACTTTTATTGTTATTATTATTGCAAATGTATAACCCCCCCCAAAAAATAAATAACTTATTTACATAAATGTTCACACTGTTTGCTATAAGACTCGAAATTGAGTGCAGGTGCATCCTGTTTCCATTGATTATCCTTGAGACGTTTCTACAACTTGATTGGAGCACCTGTGGTAAATCCAATTGATTGGACATGATTTGGAAAGGCAAACACCTGTCTATATAAGGTCTCACAGTTGACAGTGCATGTCAGAGCAAAAACCAAGCCAGGTTGAAGGAATTGTCTGTAGAGCTCAGAGACAGAATTGTGTCAGCACAGATCTGAGGAAGGGTACCAAAACATTTTTGCAGCATTCAAGGTCCCCAAAAACAGTGGCCTCCATCATTCTTAAACAGAATAAGTTTGGAACCACCAATACTCTTCCTAGAGCTGAAACATGGTGGCAGCATCATGCTGTGGGAATTCAGCGGCACTGGGACACTAGTCAGGATCGAGGGAAAGATGAACGGCGCAAAGTACAGAGAAATCGTTGATGAAAACCTGCTCCAGAGCGCTCAGGACCTCAGGTTCACCCTCCAACAGGATAACGACCCTAAGCACACAGCCAAGAGAACGCAGCAGTGGCTTCGGGACAAGTCTCTGAATGTCCTTGAGTGGCCCAGCCAAAGCCCAGACTTAAACCTGATCGAACATCTCTGGAGAGACCTGAAAATAGCTGTGCAGCGACTCTCCCCATCCAACCTGACAGCGGTTGAGAGGAGCTTCGGAGAAGAATGGGAGGAACTCCCCAAATACAGGTGTGCCAAGCTTGTAGTGTTATACCCAAGACTCGAGGCTGTAATCACTGCCAAAGGTGCTTCAACAAAGTACTGAGTAAAGGGTCTGAATACTTACGTAAATGTAATATTTTAGTTTTCCTAACCCTGTTTTTGCTTTGTCGTTATGGGTTATTGTGTGTAGATTATTGAAGGAAAAACACAATTTAATACATGTTACAGCCTTATTCTAAAATAACAAAATGTGGGAAAAGTCAAGGGGTCTGAATACTTTCCGAATGCACTGTAGATACCTTCTTGGCTGATCTGGTGTCAGTCACTGATGGGTTCTTTCCCCCCTTGTCTTTCAGCCCTGCCCCAGTGGAGCTGAAACAGCCCCGTCTCCACCAGCCTGCCAACAGTGAGGATATTGCCCTCAACATAACCTTTGACATCATCACCCCTGACCCGGTGTATAAAAGGTTGTCACAGGTCCCATCCAAGAAGATGCGTCTGGACCCAGTTGCGTGAGTCTCCCTGTAGTGTGTCATTGACGAGGAACATATGCTACTGGCACTTATTTTTTTAATAAACAGTTCTGATTAAGTATTGATCATAATTATCTTATGTTTTTGTTTCTCAGGTTGTCGTCCTCACCGACCAAACACCAAGACAAAGCCTTGTTTGGAAGTAAGGTATTTTACCACTTCCAAGGGTTCACTTAACACACGAACAGACTTTTCTCTGGATAGGATCATTTTTGAAATTACTAATGTAATGTTAAATTTTAGCGCAAGGTGTGTTGTACATTAGTGTGCATGGCATGCCATAAGCTTCTGTTTATGAATTCTCTCAGGCCAGAGGCGACGACACCCATGGATACCTCCTTCCGTAAGGCCAACCTGTTCAGGAAGAAGACCTTCGTCAGCATGCTGGACCCCAAGAGGATTAAACTGGGAGCTGTAGGTTTAACCTGACTCCCTGTCTTGTTCTTGTCAACAATATGACAATGTATCACTATCATATTCCAGGTCAGAAATGGTTACGGTGGACTTGGGGGAAGAACCAAATTCGTCCAGCCTGTATCCTTTTCTCAAACCATACAATTCAGGTGTACTGTCAGGTATTTTTATTGATATGGGTATTGAAGTAAATATTGACTATTATCCTGTCTATTGACAAATATATGTCGTTATACATTTTCTGTAAATAATCTCATAGGAAACCATAGTGGAGGAACACGTGAATGCCATTTGTTATGGAATACCACTTTCCTTAATTCAGCCCCCCACACCAGTCTCTTTTGTCAGAGATTCGCCCGCTCATGATGAAGGCCAAGATAAAAAAAAAAATGGTTCCCGACCAGCTCCTCCCAAGATCTCCACCTGCCTTACTCTTAACAGTTTTCTGGTGTGACCTTTCCATCCCTGACTGATGCATGTGTCAGTTGCACCTCTGACACTAGGGACCAGCCCGTCTGGGGCAATATAGAGGGGCAACCTGAATAGGTTTACCAGTCAGGTAAAAAATAACTTGGACCTCTTACTTGAGGGCCTGCTCCAAGCTTTGTGCATGAATGGGCATAGCTGCTAGTTTGATGAAAATATTTGTTTTGGTGTATTGAGACTTCATTTGGCTCATGAAACACCCTGTCTGTGTTTAGTAATTTTGTGTTGAGACATTTCATTTTTTTCTGGTTTATAATTTTGAGTGTGGAAGAGTTATCTGCTGACTGAAACATATCATTACTAGCATCTGTGAAATGTCAGGCATTTGCCTGTGGCACATTACACAAATCCACATTTTATCTATCTTTCACACTTGAACATTTCTTGACTTACTTACTGTCTGAATATTGTAATACAGCGTTGTATTGAATATTTAGAAGTTGTTTCCCACTTGGGGTGGCAGGTAGCCTAGTGGTCAGAGCGTTGGGCCAGTAACCAAAAGGTTGCTAGAGCGAGTCCCGGAGCTGACAAGGTAAAATCTGTCGTCTGCCCCCGAACAAGGCAGTTAACCCACTGTTCCTATGTCGTCATTTTAAATAAGAATTTGTTCTTAACTGACTTGCCTAGTTAGATTTTTTTTTTTTTAAATCCCCATAACAGCATCTTGTTCCAAGTGTAATTTCTTTCAGATGCATACTTTTACTTGTGATTATTGCGTAAGATCTCTTGTTTGTCAAATAATAAACTTGTTTTTTTCATAAACTGTTGATTGAGTGTGGTGTGTTAAACTGTTTGTTTCTCCATTCTACACAGACCTGGATAGGGTTTGCTGCAAGATGTGTCTCACTATGATACTGTAGTGGAGACATCTCCACAGGGCAAGTAATGTGCCACACTCTAGTCTCCAGACTACAGAATGGTTAGCTTACCCAGTAAGTAGTTCTATTTTACTGTACAGTTTCAATAAATCTCCCACAGGGGGCAATGGTAGCCTCACTCAATGGAAGAAAGTTATAGAAGTACAATACTTAGGTGGAATTGTGGGGTACTATTGGGCTTTATCAAATGGAGTTGTCATTATTCATATCTTAGTATATAACCGTTGAAAATATAAAATGCCTATCAATATCATTTCAATCACCTTTTTCCCTTAACCTGAGCATAACCCCGGCAAAGTAAAACATCTTACTGCAAATAACAATGTTGCAAACTGAGCCACCACTGCATGGCGTTCGAACTCACAAAATAGAAACTCAGTACCCCTCAGCACAGAGTGAATGCTGCATGCGTTCTGGGACTGCTAGAAATGTGACCTTAACTGGGCTATCGTGGTTTTGTGGACCATTATGGTGCCACAATATTCATTTACAAATAGGTTTACATAAAATCACTATGTAATTTAAATTAAGGAAAACTTAACATTTTGATACAACAAACCTGTGATTTTATGGCACAATATTGAAGAACAAAAGTAGTCATTGAAAACACAAATTATATTCCCAGTGTTACCATAACTGTTCTCACAACCCCAGCAGCACTAAAGATATTTGGAACAATCTAGGGAAATGCCATTGTTTAGTGTCTACCATAAGTTGTTCTAACAACTCAGGTGCCTTACAGAACACAATATCCTGTTTAGAGAGACTGCAGCAGCATATACAAGTCATTACCGCTAAAACAATTAACACCAAACGGAACCAAAGCATTTACTGTAGATGTTATATTAAAATGGTCCCTTACATGAGGTTAGATCTGGTAGGATTGACGTCAGTAATCAAAATTCCCTACAATTGTTTCTCTTTAAAAGTATGTCCTCCAAGAACCCTACACGTATTCCAGGATTTAGTAGTGTATAGAAAAGCTAGTTCCTTCCGGTGAAATCAGTAAAAAAGAACGAGTCAAAGTCGTAACACTCATACACACAATACTATGGAAGCATTCATATAATGTACACACAAACACACAACCCATGCAGTGCTGATAAATCAAGCAAACAAAGCTTCATTGTTTTCAAAATATCCTACTTTGGATCATCCAGTCGGGAAAAGGTTTATCATTTGATCAACTACTGACCCAAATAATTGTCCTGAGGAGAAAAATCAGACTATTTCATTGCCATGGTCAATTTGATCCTACTGTAAAAGGAGACAGTGTCCTGAAGTCTGGCAAAGCTGTCTAGAATGTTCATTGTGTTCTGTTCAGGATGATCCAGGAGGATGATCCAATGCATCAACTGTTCCGTTTACAGTCAGGTCACAGCACTTGTTGCGAGTCAGTCAGTGTTTATTTAGAATGACAAAGTTAGCATCTCCTTTTCATTTTATTTCCATCCCACCCATGTGACAGTGTAGCCTTCACCATTGATCAAAAGCTGTGCTTTGTAAGGCGCCAAGTGTCGCATTCATCTCCGGTTTCCTGCTGGGTTATCTAAAGTGATTGAAGAGAGAGACAATTACTATTGTCTTAGTGAAAAATGAACACTGTAATCTGTTTCTGTCATTGTGAATACATACAGTAACACAGGTGAAGGTTCAGTGGACACAGAAAAAAGGGTTCCGAAGGGGTTCTTCGGCTGTCACATAGGAAAACCATTATTGGTTACAAGTAGTTAACCTTTTCGGTTCCAGGTGGAACCCTTTTGGTTTCGATGTAGAGGTTCTACATGGAACCCAAAAGATTTCTAAATGGAACCGAAAGGGTTCTACCTGGAACCTAAAAGGGTTCCCCCATGGGGACAGCCGATAAACCCTTTAAGGTTCTAAATAGCACCTTTTTCTAAGAGTTCTGACTGGACACTGTCTCTGCTTTACTCACTGTGATCTGTCAGGGACTATGGCGCTACTTTTGGACTCTCCGTTCTGCTTGTCTTCTTTCTGGGAGAGTTGTGTGGTCACTGCTGAAGCCACAGCCTTGAAGCTGCGTTTGCGTTTCTGTACGTTCTGCTCCGGATGGAAGATGATAACATAGACCTTAGGGATGTACAACATGCCCAGGGACACAGTGGCACTCAGGCTCATGGACACCGTCAGGGTGGTGGTCTGGATGAACATCTGGAGCAGATAGAAGGCAGGGTGAAAGTTAATAAATACCTCAGTATAAACCTATACATTTTACAATAGGGGTTGGATTGCCTGTCTGGGTACTACGTGAATTGCATGTGTTGCATTCATAACTCAAAATATAAATTTTCTTACAAAAAAAATAAAAACTATTAAAAAAAATCAATCCTATGCCGGTAATTCCTTCTATTAATCAGAGAATAACCTGAGAATGAGTATATAGTATTCTGAGAATATGCTGAGAATACAGTAAACATTCAATAAACAATGTATGGGGGTTGTCTTACATAATATTTTCCATGGCAATCCCCATGACACCTTTATTATGCCTAACTACTATACAATGTCTGAAGAAGCTATATGATGAGAAATCTCAGAGGTACACAGCATACAGACGTTGTTTCTTCATCTGAATGTTCAGGAGCTGTTCTGGATGACTGTGTGATAATGCTCTCGGTAGCCGATGTGAGCAAGACCTTTAAACAGGTCAACATTCACAAAGCCGCGGGGCGAGACGGATTACCAGGAAGTGTACTCAAAGAATGCCCAGACCAACTGTCAAGTGTCTTCACTGACATTTTCAACCTCTCCCTGACCGAGTCTGTAAAACCTACATGTTTCAAGCAGACCACCATAGTCCCTGTGCCCAAGGAAGCGAAGGTAAGCCGACTAAATGATTACCGCCCCGTAGCACTCACGTCGATAGCCATGAAGTGCTTTGAAAGGCTGGTCATGGCTCACATCAACACCATCCTCTCGGATATCATAGACCCACTCCAATTTGCATACCGCCCCAACAGATCCACAGATGACGCAATCTCAATCGCACTCCACACTGCCCTTTCTAATCTGGACAAAAGGAACACCTATGTGAGAATGCTGTTCATTGATTACAGCTCAGTGTTCAACCCCATAGTGTCCACGAAGCTCATCACTAAGCTAAGGACCCTGGGACTAAGCACCTCCCTCTGCAACTGGATCCTGGACTTCCTGACGGAAGGGTAGGCAACAACACATCTGCTCGCTGATCGTCAACACTGGGGCCCCTCAGGGCTGTGTACTCAGTCCCCTCCCGTACTCCCTGTTCACTCATGACTGCGTGGCCAAACAAGACTCCAACACCATCATTAAGTTTGCTGATGACAATAGTGGTAGGCCTGATCACCGACAACGATGAGACAGCCTATAGGGAGGAGGTCAGAGAACTGGCAGTGTGGTGCCAGGAAAACAACCTCTCCCTCAATGTGAGAAAGACAAAGGAGTTGATCATGAACTACAGGAAAAGGCTGGCCGGAAATGGCCACCATTAACATTGACGGGGCTGTAGTGGAGCGGGTCGAGAGTTTCAAGTTCCTTGGTGTCCACATCACCAACGAACTTTCATGGTCCAAACACACCAAGACAGTCATGAAGAGGGCACAACAAAACCTTTTCCCCCTCAGGAGACTGAAAAGATTTGGCATGGGTCCCCAGATCCTCAAAAGGTTCTACAGCTGCAACATCGAGAGCATCTTGACCGGTTGCATCAACGCTTGGTATGGCAACTGCTCGGCATCGAACCGTAACTACAGAGGGTAGTGCGTACAGCCCAGTACATCACTGGGGCCAAGCTTCCTGCCATCCAGGACGTATATAATAGGCAGTGTCAGAGGAAAGCCCGTCATATTGTCAGAGACTCCAGTCACCCAAGTCATAGACTGTTTTCTCTGCTACCGCACGGCAAGCGGTACCGGAGCGCCAAATCTAGGACCAAAAGGCTCCTTAACAGCTTCTACCTCCAAGCCATAAGACTGCAAAACAATTAATCAAATGGCCACCAGGCTATTTACATTGTTTTGTACACTGCTGCTACTCACTGTTTATTATCTATGCATAGTCACTTCACCCCCACCTACATGTACAAATGACCTCTAACCTGTACCCCCGCACACTGACTCGGTACCGGTACCCCCTGTATATAGCCTCATTATTGTTATGCTATTGTTACTTTTTATTATTTAACATTTTTTTACTTTAGTTTATTTGGTTAAATTTTTCTTAACTCTTCTTGAACTTCACTGTTGGTTAAGGGCTTGTAAGTAAGCATTTCACGGTAAGGTCTACAATTGTTGTATTCGGCGCATGTGACAAATAAAGTTTGATTTGATTTGATTTTAGACGGCTGTGTTTTTAGCTGAATAGATTTATAACCCAGTAACTATAAACACTGAGGAGTGGTGTTCTATTCATGGGTATTTTACCTAATCATCTTGGTGTTCCTCTGTTGTCAGCCTGGCAACAACAATAATGAGAACAGACTTGTGGTCTGAGTCCAATGCACTGACAATTCAAAAGCAGTACACCTCATTAATTAAGAAATAGCTACATGGCACAATATCCTGAGGGGATAACCCACATATCTTTTTATTTCTATATTCTCTGTCCTCTTCTTTGTTATGGTTTTTATTGGCTCTCAATGACCTGGCCAGCACTGATGTGGCAACGCATGGATGAACAGAGAGCACCGTTCACATCCGTTAATATTAAAGACATCACTGACCCCAGGCTAGTGCTAGGTACAGTATGGCTCAGCAACTAAGTGGCATTGAAATATGACAAAGAGCAGTTCTAATGAGACCCAAAGGCAGTACAGACCAGAGAGAGATATATATCTTATCATGTGCATCAGCAATCAAGTCAACCATCCACACCAAAACAACACACATTGAAGCAAGTCAGTAGAAAATGTAAAACCATAGCCAACCCTAAGTTTGCCGTGCTCTCCCAAATCTAACCCCTTCCATTCACACTTCCCTAATGATCAGCATGCAACTGTTGACACTTTTCTGAGTACCTCTCAAAATGTAATGCATCAATACCCCTGCATTCCTATCTAATAACACTGTTCTACTGTTATTTTGCTGTTATAATACTGTCTGCAACTAATGCAATCTGACAACTAAATGTTATTGATGCTATATTTAGACATTCTAAGCTATGAGTAACTGTGTAATTGAAAAGCATGTAAAGGGTATTTTTTGTCACTCAGGGACCCATTTTGTCCCTGAGCTCATCTGACCTAATTTCTGAGTTCCCCCGTCTTTGATTAATTTCATTTCCATTTGCAGAGGGTAAAATACTTTTAATTCACCTGGGGGTTGGATCATTTCAGTTTGACTGACTCTTAATAACACACCCTACTAGTCTGAATATACTTCCATCTTTTAAATCCTGACCATTGTTCCACTGCTTTGTAAGCATAGAAATAAACCACAAGCTAAATTGGCATCTGTCATTTAATGAAGAGATACTGAACATACTGTGAGTACGACAGGTAACAAACTAGCATTTGATAACAGTGTTAACAGTTCTTCAATAGAGAAGTTAGCTCTAGAACTAATTCTAGAAAACATAGTTCTATGGTTGCTTTTTTTTAAAGGACATCAAAAATGAACTTTTTTCCCACAGGGTAAATACCAGCAATTATATAAATATAACATTGAATTTCAAACCTTCTCAGTAGACTGGGCTGTGCCAAAGAAGATGGGAACAAAGGCCAGCCACACGATGCAGGTGGTGTACATGGTGAAGCCAATGGGTTTTGCCTCGTTGAAGGTCTCTGGCACCCCTCTGCTCTTGATGGCGTACACAGTGCAGGTCACCATCAGCACGATACTGTAGCTCAAGCAGAGGACCAGGGCCAGGTCGGACATGTCACATTTCAGGACCCCACGTGCAAACTCTGGGTTGGGCGGGCGCTGCTCCTCATAGTCTATGATGGTGTGTGGGGGCACCACTCCAAACCAGATGAAAACTCCAAGTAACTGTGGATATACACAGAATTAGCAAAATATTGATGTGGCCCATGGTTCAGCAGTTTGAGCTAATTCTACTGTATACCATTCCAGACACCATTTCCTGTTTCTTTAACAAAAAAACACTGTTGTATTACTGCCTCGTTTTCATCACATGCAGTAGGAGAGAGGCAGAAACCCACTCACCTGCACTCCAATGAGTATAAAGGTGATGATCAGCTGAGAAGCAGGGCTGATGAACGGAGGTGGCGTGACTGCTTTCTTGCCCTGCTCAAAGATACGGTAAATGCGGTTGGTCTTGGTGAGCATAGCTGAGTAGGTAATACACATGCCCAGACCCAGCAGCAGCCTGCGGAACGCACACACTGGGGCGCTGGGCTCTGCAATCATGAGAAAGGTGATGAGGTAGATGAGGAAGATGCCTGTCAGGAGAACATAGCTGAGCTCCCGGCCAGAGGCCCGGACGATGGGGGAGTCGTTAAAGCGGATGAAGGTGATGATGCATCCAGAAGTGGCTAAGATGCCCAAGACAGCGAGGAACACAGGGATGATGGCCCAGGGGGAGCTCCATTCCAGCTTGATAATGGGTGTGGACCGGCAGCCCGTCCGGTTTGGCATGGGACGCATGTCGAAGGGACACATGTCACAGTTTAGCTCATCCAGCTGGTACTGATATCCGTCACACAGCTCGCAGTGCCAGCAGCAGGGCACACCCTTCACCATCTTCTTCCTCTCTCCTAGCTCACAGGGGAAACTGCACACTGAGTCAGGAACTGCACTGTCCCCACCCGACCACTGCATCTCCTCAGCCTTCCACAGAAACAGAGACAGAAATAATGCTGAAGAACATCAAGTGATAACAACACTGATAAAGTGAACATCAACATAGCTAAATTAAATAGGCCAAAACAAATGTTTACATTGAGTCGCAGATGGTTTGTCCACTGGCCAATACACCGGTAGCCAGGGTTGGTGGTGTTGGAGAGCTGGAACTGGAAGATGTCATAGCGACCAGGAGCATCTCCATTCTCATTGAACATGACCCCAGTCCCTGCACTGCCTGTTGGATAGAGGAGCAAGGATTTTCAACAGGGCTACCCACTATTGGGAAGTATATTGTATGCATCATAAAGGGTCATTAGTGTTCCCTGGTGCAATGCCTTTACCTTTGACCAAAGAAAAATGTAACATTAGAGGAGGTGAACCTATAAGACTCGTGTCTTATGCAACCAGGGCAAAGCTGAGCATAAGATTGTTCCTGTGGAGGGTTCTTTTCCATACATGATGCTATTCTTTCTGTACTCTCTGGTCTGTTGCCTTAACACTATAGTTTGTTCCTGCCTGTCCGTTCAGACATTCAATCAGAGAGAGCTTTCTATACAAAGATCATCCACTAAGAGGGAAAAGGAAATTGCTATGCTTTCATAGAAAGCTCCTTGGACTCCAAACAGTGATAAAGAAAATAATTTTTTATGAAAGATGGAGCTAAAAAGAGGAGTGTGTCTTGTGTATGAAGAAAGAAGAGGCAGCCCTGGGGAAGAAGAGTGCATTGAAGGGATGTGCTGTGTACTGTGACTTAGTACATTAGCAGAGATCCCAAGGCTAATGCAGAGTGCAGTGCTGTCTTCAGACTGAACTCCCTCCACACTCCTCTCTTAAACCCATGGGACATGATGGGAACCAGGAGTGGAAAAGGCTTCACGAAACCATGCATTAGGCACACCATGTGATTTCAATGTGGAAATTTGGGTAACATTTGTTTGAGAAGTTGATCAGTGAGATTTCATCATGTATTCACCCACTCAGAGAGGCAGCCAGAAGGTTGTTGAATTGTCAATGTATTATCACTATGCTTTCAACAATCTTAAAGCACAACCAAATTCCAATGGAAAACAATGTCAGAATGTTGGTTTAGTTGTCATCTAAATGTATTATCACTGCACTTTCAACCATTTAAAAGCACAACAAAGTTAATAACATTTTACTGCAGTTGGCTAAATCAGGGTCACACAGCGTGTTTCTTGGTAGTCTTAAACAAATCTACTTTGAAACAAAAGTGTACACCTCACACACATGATTAGGGGCTTAAAAAAAGAAGACACCTGTATCACAATATTACACGTTATATAAATCACAGAACACTGAAATATAACAAAACAGTTTGACATAGAAACACCATATTTTCAGTGTTTAAAAAACTAAAAAATGATGTTGATTAATTACAAAATTATGAAAAATATAAAAAACATTCCACCCATGAGTCCACTGAAGGGTGATTTGGTATTTTGACTGCAGGAAAGGTCTACAATGGGAATACAAAGTCTGATATTTTGTATTATATCACTGTGCTTCATCTATTAACACAACTAAATGACCTGGATTGCAGTTGAGATTACATTAAAAGTGCAAGTGATAAATGCCGTTCAAGATTCGGCACAGATTAATGTAGCAATTGTGAAGATCTCCACAGACCTGGGATCTTTGCATGCTATGTCTTCAACATGCACACTTTCTATGATAACATAAGAAAACATTTATAGTTACAGTAACCTCAAAAATGTGGCCATGGATGTGTTCCTCATTTTAGGTTGAATAAATACTGATGCATTCATTTTAGGCTATTTACTGTATTATGAAAGTCATATTGAATTGTACCCAACCAAATATTACAATTTAAAGGAGATTTATCTAATACTTGGACAGTTCCATCTGAGCCTCTGGCTTCATCCTATTCTTTAACTCGTTTTTCGGATTTAGTTAAACTCGTGAATCCAACATATGATTTATTTGTCGACAAGTTCATAGGCTATTTACTGTATTGCAAAAGTTATATTGAATTGTGTTTGGTTGTCAACGCATCAAAATATTAACATTCAAAGGAGATGTATCTTTTGTGCCACGGCTGTCGAAAGGATTGGACCAAAGTGCAGCGTGGTTGTAGTTCCACATTTTATTAAATCCGTGAAACTTTGCAAAACATAAATAACTGAATTTACAAAACAACAAACCGTGACGCAGAGAGAAACAAACACTACTCAAAAGATAATCACCCACAAAACCCAGGAAGAAAAACCCCTACTAAAATATGATCTCCAATCAGAGGTAAGAAGGACCAACTGCCTCCAATTGGAGATCAACCCCAAAAACAACAACATAGAAATAGAAAAACTAGAACTTAAACAGAAATAGAAAACATAGAAAAACACAAAACACCCCCTGTCACGCCCTGACCTACTCTACCATAAAAAAATCACATCTTACTATGGTCAGGACGTGATACCACGGAATTAGTCTGGCTTTAATTCCAGTTTGTCCGGATTCATGTTTCCAAGTTAAAGAATAGGACTAAATCAAATCAAATGATTTAAAGTGCATTTAAAGTTTGATTTGACTTCGTCTTATTCTTTAAATTAGATATTTGGTTGAGATGGAGATGTGAATCCAACATATTAATTATTAACTTGATCATTACATTTGAAATCAACTTGAAACCAGCTTGAAACATTAGGGCCTATATATATTGTCTATTTTTAGTTTAATTCTAGGTTGAATTGAAACAATAGCTGTTGATGACTTCGCAAATGCGTTATAGGCCTAAACAGCATCATTGATTATACAGTTGAAGTCTGAAATTTACATATGCTTAGGTTGGAGTTGTTTTTCAACCACTCCGCTTATTTCTTGTTAAAACAAACTACAGTTTTGGCAAGTCAGTTAGGACATCTACACTGTGAATGACACAAGTCCTTTTTCCAACAATTGTTTACAGACAGATTATTTCACTTATAATTCACTGTATCACAATTCTAGCGGGTCAAAAGTTTACATACACTAAGTTGACTGTGCCTTTAAACAGCTTGGAAAATGATGTCATGGCTTTAGAAGCTTCTGATAGGCTAATTGGCATAATTTCAGTCAATTGGAGGTGTACCTGTGGATGTATTTCAAAGCCTACCTTCAAACTCAGTGCCTCTTTTATGACATCATGGGAAAATCAAAACAAATCAGCCAAACAATTGTACCACAAGTCTGGTTCATCCTTGGGAGCAATTTCCAAATGCCTGAAGGTTCCACATTCATCTGTACAAACAATAGTACGCAAGTATAAACACCATGGGACCAAGCAGCAGTCATTCCGCTCAGGAAGGAGACGTGTTCTGTCTCCTAGAGATGAACGTACTTTGGTGCGAAATGTGCAAATCAATCCCAGAACAACAGCAAAGGACCTTGTGAAGATGCTGGAGGAAACAGGTAAAAAAGTATCTATATAGTAAAATAAGTCCTATATCGACATAACCTGAAAGGCCGCTCAGCAAGGAAGAAGCCACTGCTCCAAAACTGCCATAAAAAAGACAGACTACGGTTTGCAACTGCACATGGGGACAACGATTGTACTTTTTGGAGAAATGTCCTCTGGTCTGATAAAACAAAAATATAACTGTTTGGCCATAATGACCATCATTATGTTTGAAGAAAAAAGGGGGAGGCTTGCAAGCTGAAGAACACCATCCCAACCGCGAAGCATGGGGGTGGCAGCATCATGTTGTGGGGGTGCTTTGCTGCAGGAGGGACAGGTGCACTTCACAAAATAGATGGCATCATGAGGGAGGAAAATGATGTGGATATACTGAAGCAACATCTCTAGACATCAGTCAGGAAGTTAAAGCTTGGTCGCAAATGGGTCTTCCAAATGGACAATGACACCAAGCATACTTCCAAAGTTGTGGAAAATAGCTTAAGGACAACAAAGTCAAGGTATTGAAGTGGCCATCACAAGCCCTGACCTCAATCCTATAGAAAATGTCTGGGCAGAACTGAAAAAGCATGTGCGAGCAAGGAGGCCTGACTCAGTTACACCAGCTCTGTCAGGAGGAATGGGCCAAAATTCACCCAACTTATTGTGGGAAGGTTGTGGAAGGCTACCGAAACGTTTGACCCAAGTTAAATAATTTAAAGGCAATGCTACCAAATACTAATTGACTGTATGTAAACTTCTGACCCACTGGGAATGTACTGAAAGAAATAAAAGCTGAAATAAATAATTCTCTCTACTATTATTCTGACATTTCACATTCTTAAAATAAAGTGGTGATCCTAACTGACTTAATTAAGACACGGAATTTTTACTGGGATTAAATGTCAGGAATTGTGAAAACTGAGTTTAAATGTATTTCACTAAGGTGTATGTAAACTTCCGACTTCAACTGTATATACAAAAGCATGTGGACACCCCTTGAAATTAGTGGATTTGGCTATTTCAGCCACACCTGTTGCTGACAAGTGTATCAAACCGATCACACAGCCGTGAAATCTCCATAGACAAACATTGGCAGTAGACAGTGGTGGGAAAAGTACCCAATGGTTATACTTGAGTAAAAGTAAAGATACCTTCATAGAAAATGACTTAAGTAAAAGGGAAAGTCACCCAGTAAAATTTTACTTGAGTAAAAGTCTAAAAGTATTTGGTTTTAAATATACTTAAGTATCAAAAGTAAATGTAATTGCTAAAATATACTTAGGTATCAAAAGTAAAAGTATACTGTAAATAGTTTCAAATTCATTTTATTAAGCAAACCAGACAACACAATATTCTTTTTTTTAATTATTTATTTACGAATAGCCAGGGGCACACACCAACACTCAGATATACTTTACAAATCAAGTATTTGTGTTTAGTGAGTCCGCCAGATAGGAGGCAGTAGGAATGACCAGGGATGTTCTCTTGGTAAGTACGTAATTTGGACAATTTGCCTGTCCTGTTAAGCATTCAAAATGTAACGAGAACTTTTGGGTGTCAAGGAAAATGTATTGAATAAAAAGTATATAATTTCCTTTAGGAATGTAGTGAAGTAAAAGTTGTCAAAAATATAAATAGTAAAGTACAGATACCCAAAAAACTACTTAAGTAGTACTTTAAAGTATTTTTACTTAAGTACTTTACACCACTGGCAGTAGAATGGCCTTACTGAAGAGCTCAATGACTTTCAACATGGCAACGTCATAGGATTCCATCTCTCGTACAAGTCAGTTCGCCCCGATATGTACTGTTATTGTGAAGTGGAATCTTCTCAGTAGCAACAACAGCTCAGCCCCGAAGTGGTAGGCCACACAAGCTCACAGAACGGGACCGCCAAGTGCTGAAGCGCATAACATATAAAAATCGTCTGTCCTCCGTTGCAACACTCACTACCGAGTTCCAAACTGCCTCTGGAAGTAACTGTTCGTCAGGTGTTTCATGAAATGGGTTTCAATGTCCCAGCAGCCGCACACAAGCCTAAGATCACCGTGTGCAATACCAAGCGTCAGCTGGAGTGATGTAAAGCTCGCCGCCATTGGAACAGTGGAAATGCGTTCTCTGGGGTGATGAATCACGCTTCACCACCTGGCAGTACGACGGACAAATCTGGGTTTGGCGGATGCCTGGAGAACGCTACTTGCCCCAGTGCATAGTGCCAGTTTGGTGGAGGAGGAATAATGGTCTGGGGCAGTTTTTCATGGGTTGGGCTAGGCTACAGCATACAATGACATTCTAGATGATTCTGTGCTTCCAACTTTGTGTGAGATGTTCGACGAGCAGGTGACCACATACTTTTGGTCTTGTAGTGTACTTTATACAAGGTTTGTCTATGTTGAAAATTTGTTACAATGATGACACAATCCTGTGGTTAAAATTTCACCCTCAAAACAACAGTTGATAACTTCTTTCAAATCCAATGTGTTTTCCATTTAGATTCCACGTCACAATACGTTGACAAATTACGTTGACACAACATTGATTCAACTGGTTTGTGCATTTTCTCTATACACTTTCTAGCCAATTTTGTTATCATTTAATTTATCAAAAATATATTCTGATTTGACAGCAACAACAAAAATAAAAGTCAGGATGGAAAATGTATTTTCAAACTTGATTTAAACAAAGTCTATAGAATGTTCCAAGACCTGATTGATTGCTGCTCCAATGGAATCCCTCAAGACCCTAAGAGCTGTTGGAAATTACCGCCTGCCTGAAATCACTACCTGTTTTGGTGGGATGGAGTTTTGGCCTTCCATGGTGACATCCTCATGCACTAAATTAGTTAAAAGACCACTCAAACCATTCCCAGACAGTCTTAGCAAAAGTTGTGCTTGAGAAATTGCCCTTTGCTATGAAGCAATTTTTGTACTTAATTGTTATCCAGAAAGGATTTGATATTGCGCTAAAAACTGACCTTTAACGACCCGTGCTCCCTACATTTCCAACTCACCATTAAAGTTGACTGAGCGAATGTATTGGAGCAGCTTACTCCCTTCCACTGGGTCCATCTTCTCACAGACACCCATGGAGCCCGGACAGAGGTCCAGGTTCATGCTGTGTAAGGCATGGGCCATGACATACACCGCGTCAATCACAAACTGTACCTTCCCTTCCTGCTCATACTGAGATTCTTGAGCGATTCTCTCTTCACCTAAAGAAGGGAGGAAGGGTGGCATACAATGGTTAAAGCCAGTGTAGCCTATAAATAAATCTGCTGATTTGAGATATAAAATATGTCAGAAATAACCTCTTCTCCTACCTGTACATTTTCTCCTACCAAGGTCGTACTTGATACCTGCTCGGGTCAGTTTACATTTGAAGTCGTCCTCCCAGTATTCAGCAAACCAGATGTTCCTTCTGTTGTTTTCCAGAGATCTTGAGGTGAAGTAGTTGTCGAACCCTTGGCAAAGAACCAACAGAGGACAAACAGAGCATCACTATCACCAGATGTTTAAGACTTTCCCATCACCCACTGAAGTTAAAGTCATAATGAATACCAAAATATAATGTATCTCTGCAATACCTCTTCCATATGTTTTCCTTACCGTCGATGGAGGCCCTCTTAGGGAGGATGGTGACAGCTCCCTCAGCCACATCCTCCTGGTCCAGGATGGGCGAGCTCTTGGCCCCCCAGCTGTCAGAGCCCACAAAAAGGAAGTGACCCGTCAGGTTGGCCCTCTTTGCTGCCTCTAAGACACGTCTGTGAGAAGTGGTGGTAAGGTATTAGCACACTGGTCCTTTAGTAGCTCTAGACTCTATAAGAACTTGGTTCTGTAGAGCTTAGAGAACAAGTAGCATGGTGGTTATGTGACAACCTTCCTAGGGAAAGGAAAAGTTACAACTAAGTTACCACTCACCTGATGTCATCCTCATTGGCAAAGATGATGACCCCACGAGCATTAGAGGTCTCCATTAGTCTCTTGATGATCTTATCAAAGCCCCCTGGTTTGGGCTCTCGGGGGATTTTAATGGATTGGGCGATGCATAGACCTCCTGAATAAAGGGAGAAGAAAGACACAAGATCCAAACCATCAAGGTGTTTCTTCATTGGACCTCATATCCTCCCCATAGAGTACCATCAATTGCAACACCATGGTGGCCATGGTTACACTACATCAGAAAATGTCAATTTACCACTAAATTCAGTACAAACCTGCCTCTCGAGATATCTGGAGGAAGGCATCGACACCGCTCTCTCCGTAGTTTCCTTCTGAGGCCAGTGTAGATACGTAGTTCCACCCCATAGCCTTGACGATGTCCACCATGGCCTGGGCCTGGTAGGAGTCAGGAGGGACCACACGGGAAAAGAACTCATAACGGCTTTTGTCACTCAGCTCTGGAGCCGTGGACGCATAACTAATCTGGGGGATCTGAAAGATACAGATGTTACATGATGTTAATGGCTGCATGTGCTGAATTTTAAGAAGAGACCAGAGACAATCATTAGATTCAAAAGGAAAGTTACTGGATGTTGGAAAGTTACTGAACCATGTGGGCCTTTCTCTGCAGCACCAGACACCATGTGTCATTTATCAAATCAATCTTCGTCTGGATAAATCATACACACAGTTGGTAACAAACGACATAATACCTTATGATGACACATTGCCAGGCATTTTGTCCCAAAACAACACTATAATGGAGGATGCTGAATAGTTCTCACTTGTCCAGCCAATTTAATCCACTGGAACATTCATACAGTGTAATATTGCTACAGCTTTAACTACTGGTCTTTGCCGGCCATAAAAGCCAACGTCATGGTAAAATACAGATGATAAATTTCACCGCAGTAAAAGCATTTGTTTGGAAAGAAATTGATGAGAAGATTAATTTACTGGTGTGCTACTTCCTTAATGATACAGTTTATGTGAGTGGTCTTGGCTCTGACCCCACTAATGCCTGCCCATGGTTTAATGAGAGGTTCTTTAGAGGATGAGGAGAGAAAGGTAGACACACAAGGGGTTGTGAAGGGAGAAGGAGAGAAGAGGGAGAGAACCACTTCACAGATTATCTGGAAGGATTATATGGGTTTTAGTCAAATTACGTTAAGCACAGAGGGAGAGAGACAGAGATCAAGAGACAAGGTTACCATTTCTCAGCTGTACAATTAAATACAATATATTTAATTCTGATGGCCACATGCAGCTTAAATTTGTTGCTTTACTTTCACCCTTTCCCTCTAGTGGGAACATTCATATATTACTCTGATACAGATCTAAGATCTTAATTTGATCACCCTGTTGCAAGTGAACTTTCCTACAATGCAGACCATTTTAATCTTGTAGTGTATTTGAGATTTAAATAGGCTTCTGAAGTTTGTAATTTCCACTTTGAAATTACAGACTTGATTTTCCCATAAGAAAAATATATCAACCCCTACAAAAATGTCCATTAATTATAATCCCCATAATAATTCACATTAACTGTTACTGCAGGATTATTTTCTTGCTGTTGTAAACTGTCTCAAATTAAGATCCCACATCTGCATGAATACCATATATGGCTCCTACTATATAGTCTTCTGTTGGGGAGAGTGAAATTCAATACACCAAACATTGATGTGATCAATGATAACATCAATAGTAACATTCATTTCCAATATTTACATTCCAACACTAATTCCTAAAACAACATTAAGCCTCCTTTAAACCAAAAGACAAGGATGACATCAATTATCTTCAGAAATCAATTGATTATGGCTGTCAGACAGTCTATCAAAAAATAAATAGACTGTTCTGCTATGTTGCAACCCTATCAGGCTATTTGGCCATGCCATGTATATTGTCAGTGCCATGTGTGTTGAGTTCAATGACATTTACAGGGATCTCTGACTTCAACCCTATAGACAAACCTTACCCTTCCCAGAGCTCTTACAATTCACTCTCAAGACCAGGACAACTCAAACGTTTAATAAATATCACAGAGAACATGTAGTTCAGATGTCATGTTAGAATATTATGTATTGTGATTAAAATGAGAGAACAATCATATTAAATCATGAAAATTACAATTTAAACAAATTCTCTCTGACTCTGGTATTAGATAGGTGATACAATGCGTATTAAATCAGACTGAGGACATCACACATCAGACTCTATCTGAGTAACTGTGCAAACTCTAGAACAGTACATTATGGGATGGAACTTAAGGATTTTGGGCACTGGCCAGCTTGTAGACCACAGTTTTAAGTAGCCCAGTTCCAAAATCTGTGCCATGCAATATTTGAAAACACAGTTTCTCTAGTCAGCAGGCTAGTTGGATACATTTTCTACAAGCCTGGTCTAAAGAATACTAGCCTCTGGCTAGCGGGCTGACTTCCATCCCTGAGTACATGCGTACAGGACAAGCCCACCATTTAGTTAAATCTGCAGAACACCAGTTAGAAAGTTGCTGATATCGTAGAACCAATGTCATCCCTCTGGCCTGATGCTCTATTTTCAGACTGGGTCCTGAGCTGCTGAGGGGCTTAATGGAGGGTGGGATGTATAATTCTGTAGTTAACATCTTCACGATATGCAAGGTGACTCCTTGGTTCACAACTAATAGCTCTCCATAAAGAGAATTAACTAGTGACAGAGGACTAGAGATGGTAGATGCTTAGCTTCTTGAACTTGAAGATTATTTAACCTAGTTGAAATGGCTAGTTTTAACAGGGACATTTCTAGATTACTAGTTGGTTATTAATGAGTCATGTCACTAAGTCACTGAGGGATTTAGGCAGCCTTAGTGTCCCGTTACAGCAATCAGCAGTGTTTCTTATATTGAGTTTGTGTGAAATGAAACAGTTGAGGAAAATGCCAGGGTGTGAGTTCACAGCTGATTCATCAGAGGGATGACATTTTGATTTTTATCAAAACACACAATTGCCCCACACATTACATTATGTAAAAGGTATATTAAAGGTCCAATGTAGCTGTTTTATCTCAATATAAAACAATTTCTAGGTAACAATTAAATAACTTACTATGATTGTTTTTAATTAAAATGGTCAAAAAGAAACAAAAATAGCTTTAATTTCTCAAGAAAGAATTTAGCCAAGATTGTGTGGGAGTGGTTTGAGTGGGGAGGGAAAAACTGAAAATGTGCAGTTATTGGCAGAGGTTTGGAGCTCTCTTTCTTGTTGGTCTATTAACTGCATGGCATGTCAACATAGAAGGCCAACACTCCTTCCCACCAAACCAGGAAGAAATTTCAGGCAGTTTTTTCAAACACTTCTTACACTAAAGGCATTATCATAATTTCCACAATTTCACAGTATTATTCCAATCTCATAGTATGGAAATATATATAAAACTTAGGAAAACCAAGTTTTTGACTGCACTGGGCCTTTAACTCTGATGAAGAATATATATATATGTGTGTGAGGATGAGGCTGTAGCATGGGAATATAGTAGAGTGAGGGCTAACAATGCACAGCACAAGAAGGAGTCTCACCGCAAAGAGTCTCAGCACGTTAGCCACCATGATGGACACTGAGCTGCCTGATGCCCCGATTACTCCGACCACCCTCTCCGGTTTGGGAATGATGGGTGGCTCGCCATTAGAGCAGCGCACGTCCGAGTTATCCTTCTGGATGAGGGCCTGGACGAAGGTGAGTGACTGCTCCAGGGCGTAGGTGTCTCTAGAACAGGTGTCCAGGATTCTGGCCCCCAGGGTGATGTTAGGCAGGAGGTCAGGGTCACTGTTGATCTGATCCAGGGCATACAGCATGGCCTCCATACGGTGGATACCTTTCTCCCGCTTGATCTCACCACAGGGCACACCGGCTGGCCCACGGGAGTGCACTGGGAACAGGCCACCCAGGGTGATGTCCCCCTCAATCTTGATGGAGTGTGGTTGTGTGCCCTGCTGAGCCCATGTCTCTGGACTTAGACCCAGAAACAACATTAACAGTAACCTGGGAAATGTTGTTACATGACATCCAAACGGTGGACCAAACCCACAGCAGGACTGGGATTTGTGGCACTGTGATGTCATGATTTTGGCCATCAAAGGTTCCTGTATCCAGTGTTAAAGTACCAGGCTCCTCCCTCTACCTTTGATACCTGTGAACAGTTTAACGAGGACATGTTGGTCTTTGGTTAAGTTATATACATCTGAATAGCTTTCATTACATACATTTTAAACTAACACTGCATGAGTCAAATAACTGTTTATCATACAAATTGATCTGCAAATGCTCTAACCATGGCAGCAGAAATTACTATACACTATGTCTTGACATCACTGGCATATATACTGAACAAAAATATGAATGCAACATGTAAAGTGTTGGTCACATGTTTCACGAGCTGAAATAAAAGACCCCAGAAATGTTCCATACACACAAAAAGCTTATTTATCGAAACTTTTGTGCTAACATTTGTTTACCTCCCGGTTAGTGAGCATTTTTCCTTTGCCAAGATAATCCATCCACCTGACGTGTGGCATATCAAGAAGCTGATTAAACATCATGATCATTACACAGGTGCACCTAAAATGGCACTTTAAAATATGGGGGGGGGGGGGGGGGGGGTATTTCTGTCAGAAAACTAATTGTGTACCCCTACCCAGTCATGTGAAATCCATGGCTTAGGGCCTAATGAATTTATTTATATTGATTGATTTCCTTATATGAAATGTAACTCAGTAAAATCTTTGAAGTTGTTGCATGTTGCATTTATATTTTTGTTCAGTGTATAATATTACCAAACATTATCATTCAAGTAGACAATATAGGACATGCCACTTCAGTTCTTCACCACAGCCTCAAAATGAGCATAACAAATTTGTTTAAAGGTGTGTGTCTGTCCGAGAATATCTACTGCTCCTAGTGTCAGGTGCATCGTAGAAAGTGGACCAAGGCACAGCGGGTATTGTGCTCATCTTTTATTTATATAAGTGAACACTTAAACAAAATAAATAGACGTAAACCAACAGTTCCATAAGGACTATACGGGAAAAACAACTACCAACAAACACAAGAGAAAATAAACTCACTTAAATATGGCCTCCAATTAGAAGCAACGACAACCAGCTGCTTCTAATTGGAGGTAGTTCCCAAAACTAACATAGAAATAGAAAAACTAGAAAACCCACATAGAAATAGAAAACATAGAACATACACCAAAAATCCCGAAACACACAAAACAAACACCCCCTGCCACGCCCTGACTAAACTACAATAACAAATAACCCCTTTTACTGGTCAGGACGTGACACCTAGATTCAAAAATCATCCCGCTCAAATGCCACAGCAAAAAAGAGTCTTCATGTGTAAAGGTTATCTGTATGAAAAGGGTTGGACAAGTAAAACACAGCCAAGAGAGCAGCAAAGTACATAGTAATAACATCGCATAAATATTTCACAAAAGCTAACATGGACAGATACAGTGTATGTGTTTTATGTTATTTTTATTATGTTCTGTAATACTGTTTAGGTTTAATGAAACATAGGGGAGACATAGGGGTGAGAAATAGAAGAATTAAGGTGCATGTCCAAGATAAAAATATGAGTTGTGTAAGGAACAAGGAATTTCATCCCGATATGACGCAAAGAATATATAGCTCACAGTTTGACAGCCTATCCAGCTTACTTTTCTTACATTTTCACTATGTGAGGGGGAGATCCGAATAAGTTATAACAGTATTAAAAATTTCTAAAATATTTGGTGTACCCGTTTCCTGCAGTCAAATGACCGAGTGGCCTCAAGGGTGGAATGTTATATTGTTCATAATTTGTCATAATTAATAAACTTGTCTTTTTTGAAGCTGCCAAAAATCTGGTGTTTCTATGTTAATTTAAAAGGTTTTGTTATATTTCTGTCTTCTGTGATGTATATAAAGTGATATATTGGAATGCAAACTCAAAATATAATACATTACAAATCTATATCTGACATGGTACAGGTGTCTTTTATAAGCCCATAACCATGTGTGTGAGGTGTATACTTTTGTTTCAAAGTAGATTTGTTTAAGACTACCAAGAAACACTCTGTGACCCTGATTTAGCCAACTGCAGTAAAAGGTTATTAAGACATAACCAACTAAAGTTATTGAAATTACAATAATATTGTTATGCAAATATGACGTTCCACAGAGTAAGTATAATTAAACCTTTAAACCTTTTGTTGTTGCAAAACAGAGTTTTATCTTAGTTGTATTATTATCATCCAACCAAACATCACATGCTATCATTTGATGCACATATCAATATTGTGCAAACAATGAAAAAACTGTGTTGGATACTGGCCTGAAGTCTACACAAATTCTGCAAGGCCTTGAAATAGAGATGTGACACATATTTGTACATAAATATAAGAATTGACTGCTTACCTGAGCATTCCATTTGGACCAGTCTTGATTTGACCCATCATGCCATCATTCCCAAATAGGCCTATTCTCATATTTAATATGTAATGATATTCAGTGCCGGTTTCTTCGTTGTTTTAGCGAAAAGTAAATCTATTAACATCTCAGATATTATATTTATTTTCCCAAAATAACTGTAATGGACTCAAATCGTTCAATAACATAAAAAAACGTGTTTTAGTTCATAAAAACATATTGAAAACGTTGGCTTTCGAGGCTTCAGTGTATAGCATCATGTCTAAATCAGTAGAAAAAGTAGAAAAAGCACATTACGCCACTGAGATTCGACAAATCACTGCCAAATCCCTTAAAAGCTCTCCCCCTCTCGCTCTCTGTTTCTCTCTGTCACTCCCCCTCTCTCTGTTGACCCCCCTCCCTCTCTCTCTCCCGAACCCTCTTCTCTCTCAGTGCACTAATGGCCACAGATTGGGATTATCATGCGGGCGTCTGTGAAGAAATCCCTAGGTGGACTAGCCTATATATTTTTATGCAGCTGTACTATATGTAGTCCCTCCCCCTTTTATGATGGAACACCGTCACTCCGTCACTTTGCAGGGGAGATTAGAAAGGCATTGATTTGATTCATACATTCTCATACACACCTGTTAATTCACATGTCGAATATCATGTAAGGGACATATTCTACCAACTATCAACTGAAACAATACTGTGATTCGCAATCAGGTGCATCTGGTGCATCTGTTTCTCTACTGCATAGATGCGATCATTTTCTATAGCGTCTCCAGGATAAGTTACATTAATCAGTACTGTTAATATCCGGCTTAAGTTTATACCTTAGTCATTTGTTTGATACCCATTGGACTTTATCAAATCAAAGATTTAAATCTATAAAATTAGTTTAAAGCATTGCAACATAGACCTTTCTCACAGAACCTTTAATAACTCAATGTAGATCTGATACAGTGTCATAACAAAATGTTTATAATTATTTTAAGTTGCTAGATCTGGTGTAAGACTTTAGACCATTTTCTGTCTGCCTAAACCAGAAAGAAGGCTATAAATGCTATGAAGTTATGACGGGACCACTGCATGCTGCTTTTTAGTTGTCTGATTGAATCTCTAAAAAGGCACACTACTGCCACCTAGTGTATTAAATCCATGTTTGAAAAATACATTACATTTACATTTACGTCATTTAGCAGACGCTCTTATCCAGAGCGACTTACAAATTGGTGCATTCACCTTATGATACACTACTGTAATTCTGCAGCTGTAGAACTGATGGTATTTTCATAATTTGCATAGCAAGACAGCATTGTGACAATGTCAAAACACAAGTAGAAATAGTTTTCCAAGGACATATTTGTTTACTCTAGATAACATCAGTTCTACAGGTGAAGAAATGCTTAGCACAGTAAGTTACAGCATGTCGTAACTAAGATATAAGGCGGCACTTTAAATTGAAACTAACAACAACAAAAAATATCAAGAGAGAGTTATAGTGTTTTAAAGCAAGAGGCTCACTGTTTGGCTAGTACCCTAAGAACGCAGACTTCTCCAGGCCGTTCTCTGCTTTAGTGTACTCCAGGTGTGATCTGTAGTAGTGGCTGTTGTAGCGAGAGCTGTTGCGGACGTACTCCAGATAGTCAGGGGTTCCTGGACAGATTACATTGTCTGCCAGCATCACTGTGCCTTTCTGTATGAGACCACACTCCTAGAGAGAGAGGGAGATAGGAGGATAGAGTTGGGGGAATGGGAGAAAGAGAGGGAGAAAGAGAGAGAATAATTACATTTGTTTTGTGTTTTGTTTGATCATATCAATGTAAGAGTGTAAGACTATCAATGATTCCCTATAATCACAGGACAGTGAAATGAGTTATCTTACATACCTCCAGAGGTTTTGTGTCAGGAAGGTAGCGATCTTTCCAGTGGTCCAGTAAAACTAAGTCAAACGCCTGGACCCCGAAATGCTCCTTCAATTGAGGGATCCAAGCTCCTGAGGAGCTCCCTCCACTAGCTGCACCTGGACAACAGTAATGAGATCTCATCTAAGCTTCTGAGCTACAACTGACCTGTATGTTGTAACATCTACAACCCACCCATATTTATAGGAATGTACATCCCGTTCATCATCATGTCATTATGTTAATCCATCCCAATCTCCTTTTACCTTCTCCTCCAGTCCTGACCATCTGATGACTTGACGAGCAATTGCAGAATAATCTGGGTTGAACTCCAAGGCAATGACACTGACGCCAGGGGGTAATAGGTGAGCTATTCACACTGTTGAGTACCCACAGTAAGTGCCTAACTCCAAGACAGTAACTGTGTAATGAACACATACAGTATATAGACACACACACACACACACACACACACACACCACACACACACACACACACACACACACACACACACACACACACCACACACACACACACACACACACACACACACACACACACACACACACACAAAGATGTGGCCTGAGTCAAGACCAGGTAGACATGTGGCCTGGGGTGGTCTAGCAGTCTAAGCCTTTGCCTCTGGAACACATACAGTAAATACTGCTCCACCTACTGCTCTTCTAGCACTATCTCTCTATCCAATAATCATACAACGAGACTGAAAGAAATATATACATTCACCTCCAAAATGATTAGCACCCTTGATGAAGTTAAGCAAAAAAGACTGTATATAATAAAACAAATATATATGTATTGCTATATAGTACTACAATTGCTCAAGAAAATATTTTGTTTAACAAGTATAAAAATAAAAATAAATGTAAAAACATTTTTGTCTCATCTTGTCACGTCCTGACCAGTATAGGGGTTATTTGTAGGTTGGTCAGGACGTGGCAGAGGGTATTTGTTTTATGTGGTTCGGGGGTTATGTGTATTGTAGAAGGGTGTTTTATTTATGTATTACGGGGTTTTGGTGTATGTTCTGGGTTTTGTATTCTAGGTTGGTTTTCTAGTTTGTTTATTTCTGTGTGGTCTGTGTGGCTCCCGATCAGGAACAGCTGTACGTCGTTGTTCCTGATTGGGAGTCATATATTAGTTGCGTGTTTTCACCTGGGGTGGACTATAGGAAGCAGTGCGCTCGGGAGGAGATGGCATCCTGGTCGCTGGAGGTGTTGGAGTCAAGGATTGACTGGACATGGGAACAATTATTGGACCACTGTGACAACCTGCCTGGGAGGCACCCCCAATAATTTTTTTGGGGGGGCACACGGGTATTTTGGCTGGGCCAAGGGTGAGCCCTAAGCCTGCTACCCGTGCTTATATGGAGGAGTGTATGGAGTGGAGGGCGCCGAGTTATGAAGAAGTGCGCACGATCTCGCCCATACGCACGCACAGTCCAGTGCGAGTTTTTCCAGCCCCTCGCAGATGCCGTGCTAGAGTGGGCATCCAGCCTGGTAGGAGGATGCCTGCGCAGCGCGTCTGGTCACCGGTGCGCCTCCTAGAACCAGGCTACCCTACGCCCGCTCTACGCACGGTAACCATCAGGCCCCTGCACAGCCCAGTTCACCCTGTAGTAGCACCCCGCTCGTACAGGGCTGCTAGTTCCATCCAGCCAGGACGGGTTGTGCAGGAGGTGCGATCAAGGCCACCTGTGCGCCTCCATGGCCCAGTTTTTCCAGTTCCCGCCTCTCGTGCTGACCCGGAAGTGCGAACCTCTAGTCTGGCACGTCCAGTACCAGCACCACAAATCAAGCTTCCAGTGAGTCAGCCTAGTCCTACTCAGCCTGTTCCCGCTCCTCGCACTAGCCCTGAGGTGCGTGTCCCCAGGTGGGTACCTCCACTACCAGCCCCACGCATCAGGCTTCCAGTGCGTCAGACCAGGCCCGAGTATCCGGCAACAGTGCCTCATCCAGAGTGTCCGGCAACAGTGCCTCGTCCAGAGTGTCCGGCAACAGTGCCTCGTCCAGAGTGTCCGGCAACAGTGCCTCGTCCAGAGTGTCCGGCAACAGTGCCTCGTCCAGAGTGTCCGGCAACAGTGCCTCGTCCAGAGTGTCCGGCAACCAGGTGAGACGGCCCACTGTCCGGAACCAGGTGAGACGGCCCACTGTCCGGAACCAGGTGAGACGGCCCACTGTCCGGAACCAGGTGAGACGGCCCACTGTCCGGAACCGAGTGAGCCTGCCCGCGGCCCGGAACCGAGTGAGCCTGCCCGCGACCCGGAACCGAGTGAGCCTGCCCGCGACCCGGAACCGAGTGAGCCTGCCCGCGACCCGGAACCGAGTGAGCCTGCCCGCGACCCGGAACCGAGTGAGCCTGCCCGCGACCCGGAACCGAGTGAGCCTGCCCGCGACCCGGAACCGAGTGAGTCTGCCCGCGACCCGGAACCGAGTGAGTCTGCCCGCGACCCGGAGCTCCCAGAGTCTGCCCACAGCCCGGAGCTCCCAGAGTCTGCCCACAGCCCGGAGCTCCCAGAGTCTGCCCACAGCCCGGAGCTCCCAGAGTCTGCCCACAGCCCGGAGCTCCCAGAGTCTGCCCACAGCCCGGAGCTCCCAGAGTCGCCCTACAGTCCAGGGTCTTTAGTGACTGTCCTCAGGCAGAGGTATGCAGTGGGGGTGGTTAGGTCAGGCAGGGGTTTAAGGCCTGAGCCTAAGCCACCTCCACTGTAGGAGGTTTGGGGAGGGGGGGGTGTAGCACAGGTGCCGTCGGTGACGGCAGCCACCCTCCCTTCCCTCCCTTTAGTTAGGGGTTAATTTTTTTTATTTTTGAGGTTCATCTGCACCTTTAGGGGGGGGGGGGGTACTGTCACGTCCTGACCAGTATAAGGGTTGTTTGTAGGTTGGTCAGGACGTGGCAGAGGGTATTTGTTTTGTGGTTCGGGGGTTATGTGTATTGTAGAACGGTGTTTTATTTATGTATTACAGGGTTTTGGTGTATGTTCTGAGTTTTGTTTTCTAGTTTGTTTATTTCTGTGTGGTCTGTGTGGCTCCCGATCAGGAACAGCTGTACGTCGTTGTTCCTGATTGGGAGTCATATATTAGTTGCGTGTTTTCACCTGGGGATTTGTGGGTAGTTGTATTTCGCACTGCTAGTGGTTATTGTAGCCTGTGAAACTGTCACCTGTCGTTCTTTGTTTGTTTATTGTTTTGTTTCGTGAAATCTTTATTCATTAAATATAATAATGAACATGCAAGCCGCTGCGCCTTGGTCCTCTCTACAATACGACAGCCTTTACACATCTCACCATACCACCCAGTTCCAAATTGTTACATTTGTCGTGACGTTGTATTAGTTAATGTGACGACTGTTGCTCATCGAATGATTAACGGTTTATAATTGCGTGATTAAATGAATTAAGCAATGAATCAAGCAATTATTAACTCATCAACCTGGGGCACCATGGGAACAGTATTTTGATTGAGTTTCTATTTCCCAAATTAACTCAAAGGATATCAGAATATCGATTTTACAACAGTCGCTACATTAATCAACCTCTTGTCTCATGTCTGAACGTCGCATAATCCGGGAATCTGCACGGACCCGGGTCCCACCAATGAGTTTACCACACCAATCTTAGTTGATTATTTATTTACTAGCAAGCTAAAATGATGATAAAAATACACATACACAAAACACAGTATAGCTATTGATTAGGACTTAGTATAACGGGCCAACACACTATGGCACGTGTTACCCAAGATAGGGATTTAGAAGAGAGAGAAACCAAGAAAGTACACGAGAGAAATATACATTTGGGTTCATTTGTCAGCCATGCTTATTTAAACCTAGCCTTGCCCCGAACTGCCGCTCTTATGGGTCAGAATATAATGATGTAATTACGTGTTGCAGGTCTCAGGTGGGAAGCTCCGCGTGGGTCGTTTAGGCTTCTCAATGATGCACTTCTCCGGCGCAACTCTCTGGTTGTCCTCACGATGTCAGTGTCCTTCTTGGCTTAGTGGTCTGATCTCTCGCGGTCTTCTGAGGACAGACAGCTCTGTAGCTCAGAGCTCACAGCTTCGGACTCGAACGGTGTAGGTACCACGATTCAATGGAGAGTGGAGGCTGGGTGGTTCGGCTTGAATTCACCCGCTTAGACACAGCTACTCGTCCGTAGCTCGTGTAGAAAAAGATTTCTTTGTCTTCAACCTTGTTTCGTTTTGGGGTTCGTTGACTTCGTTAGACCTTCGCTGCAGCTTGGGGTCAATTAGTCTGATATGTTAATTCTTCACTCTCCTGTCTTATAGTCTCGGATCAGAAGTGGGCGTAACCGCCTTTAGGGCAATTCTCTGGGCGGACCAAGTAAAGGGGCAAGGCCTAGATTTTGACTAAAATCCTATTTTAGACACTACCTTCACATCTCATCTTTACCAAAACATTCTCTTTGATTTGGATATTTTCCACACAACGTACAATGTATAAACATCAGGCATATACTGGGAAAACTCTTAAAGGTACAATGTTTTCATAATAACGTCATCTCTTAACCTTTAATAACAATTCAAAAGTTACATACATTTTCATATTCCACCTCTCGTCATGACCACCATTGTGGCTGACGGAAACCATTGTTCCAAAGTCCCTTTATTGCATGTTTAATGTTCTGAGGCCAGTTCTCCATAGTGAGAGGACAAAGGAATTTCTCAGTGGCCTAAGGTTTATTATGGGCGTGAGGTGTCATAAAACCCCCCCACATCTTCAGACCCCTAGATCTCTCCTCCTCTGTTGGGGGTTTGGGAGATAATCTGTAGGGTGGTGGTCTCCTGTACCCTGACCTGATCAGGACAGTCATGACAGTCCCCCTCTGGTAGGTTCAACTTGGAATGATTCTGCATGTTGCAACCCACCATAAGAATGACCATCGGATGTCCTGGTCTGTGGATCATCAGAGCAGCCCCCCCCCCCCCCCCCCCCTTTGGTGGTTCACCCTGGTAGGCTTTCCGCAAGCTGTGGATCACCACCAGAATGGACCTAGGAGGTCTGGCAGTGGCTCTGTGTTCCGGCCCGTCGTCCGGTTATCCCGGCTAGTGGACCTCGGCAGTAACTTGGCAGACGTTAATAACGCACAACACTCAGGCAATACATCATTACATTTCCTCCCCAAACGAGCGGCGTCTTGGCTCTAAGGCTTCCTAAGTGTCAAAGGTAATGAAATGAAAAATTGGAATAAAAACATAAAAGTATACAAAATATGTCTACCACACCTTAATCATCTAATATGGACTATGTTCTATATATGTCCAAGGTCTTGGCTAAATAGCTCTATCATGGCATTGTCTCTAATGTCATGTCTAGGGTGATCCTACTTGCAGGTGGGTAGTTAAGGCACTTGGAAAAACTTGGCCCCTGAAGGCCAAAGCTTACATTAGGGACATTACTGGGCTGACCTAGCGAGTTCGGGAGAGGAGGCTGGGACTGGGCCCTGTAAGAGGGTTTCCGGATCCATTGCCAACTTTCCAAAAATCGGGATCGCTTCCGTCCCACGGATGATCCTAGTATAAGACCTCATTAGGTCTTCCATTGCACGTGTGCGCCTGTGTACGTAGTAGGTGCACACGCCAAGGGAAATGAGACCAAGGATCATAGTCACAGTCAGGATACTGTCCGGCACCGTCCAAGAGCGGGCGACAGACCAATCTTTTGGTCTGTAGTCAGTTGGGTCGACTAACAGTGCCTCATCCAGTACGCTAAGATCAACAGTCATGGGTCCCTCGTACTGGATTTGGTATTGAATGGCTTGTGGTAACTCAATGGAACGTTTAGCAAAAGCGTCCGGCATTTCAATCTCTGTGTCTATCCGGTCGTCGGGAAGGTGGTATAGAGCGAGGTCGTCTACGTGAATAATCGCCCCCTCTGGCACCGTAACAAAAACAGTCTGGTTGGGGAGGTTCAATTGGGTGATGGAGTCATGGCGTTCGTAAGTCATAGTGGCGGACGCGAACGGTGTGTTGACCAACCATCGGTTCCCTACCACCTCCACTTGTGTGGTGGTGGCCCCATCCCTGGCTGTTAGTTTGGCTCTACAGCGTTCTTCTCTGGTGATAGCTTTAATACCACAAAGACGCTCGGTGTTATCCCTGACAAATGGTTTGCTAGGACAAAGGTAGTGGACATCTTTGGTTAGAGTACACATTAGCAGGTTAGGGGTGAGATAGAAATCTGGGTTGTTTTCCTGGTAAGCTACAACTGGTGGCGTGGCAATCTTTACGTGGGTACTGTCGCGCCAAAATCCTACATTGAGAACCGTTTTCAATCTATAGATATTCTCCAGTTCAACAACCGGCAGCGTCAGTAGAAAACCCACTTCATTACGATCAACATCAACGTGTATTGGGATGGCCGACCCCAGACTATAGGCCAAATGTGACTGTAACGGCCTTATCGTGGTTGAAGTAGCTGACGTCAATATGTCGTGCACCATTGAGAGGGGCACTAGATATGAGGGGATTCTATTCATGGCCAAGTGGTCCATAGAAGAGCTAACTTCACGGAGAAAATCCTCCAGTAACAATCGAACCAATTGGACATGGGCATAGTCATGGTTCATGACCTCTGCTAGCTTTCCTACAGACAGGATAGTTTTGTTCAGGAGAGTAGCGTGTGTGTTGACCACCAGAATAGTGTCCTGGAGAGACTTTCCCACATGTTGCAACCTAAGGGCCTGTGCCTTCATCTGCTGCTGGATAAGTGGCATCTCTTCAGTAATCTCCCTAGCATTCCTCTTGACTGTGGCTAGACTGACTGCGTTGACGGCAGTGGTACCTAGGGCAAATAGTGACCCTACGGCTGCCCCTATCGATAGTAGCGCCCCGACAAATCGTTTTTCTCGCCTGGGCTCAGCTAGTTCTGACTGTGTTACTGTGAACTTTTGGAGTTGGGCCAACATATGGGCAGTGTCTAGCTGGGCGTGCTTAATTGCCTGGCTGGTCCAGTCAGCACCCCGGCCCAACTCAAATGCGCCGCAGGTGGAATGTGTTGGCGGTACACATTCTCTGCATCTAGGCGGACATATACCCTCTGCGTGTGTACTCTGCAGTTAGTTATGAGGAGTCCTGGATCGTCGCGGAGAACGATTCCCGTAGGGGGTCCGTTCGTGATTACGTCTGCTGGGTTGGTTTTGACCAGGGCGCAGAGTGTCAGGATCATCCAAAGGAACTCCATCCTACAGAAACGCATAATCAGAGATTGTTGGATTATTTCAGTTATTTGTATTCGTAAACAAAAATTGTTTTGACAACTATTTTTCTGTTTTTCTTATTTTTAATCAGTACAGCGCAGGACGATATCACTAGTGACAACAGATGTATATCTGGTAGCTGGGAAGAGAATAAAATATATTAGGTGCAACGTACTGGTCTCCTGGAAGGGATCAGCTGAGGGTACTTAAGAATTTTCTTAGTACCTCTGGTTTTGCTAGGGTTTTTATCTATTCGGTGCTGGCTAGCACCCCTTCTATTCCCATGGGGGGAGTGTACAACTTGATTTGGTTCCGGTGGACCCACTTTAATGTGGCGTTTTGTCGACCTTTGCTGATTTTGATCTGGTAAGCTACAGGTGATAGCTTCACCACAATCTCGTGTGGCCCCGTCCAGTGGGGCAGGAACTTTGTTGCGACGCCCGCGGGTTTGGTGTATATGTAGTACCACACCTTATCTCCGACCTCGAACACCTGGTGTGAGGCTTTTTTGTCGTAATAGGTCTTGTCACCTTCTGCACTTCTTTCCAATTGTCCTTGAGCGTACGCAAAGGTAGTCTGGAGATGGTTCCGCAAGTCGGTCACGTATTGATGAGCCGTGTAGGCGGTGGCTGCGGCGACATCTCCCGGTTGGTACAGGAGATGCAGTGGAAGGGTCATTTGCCGGCCCGTCATCATCTCAAAGGGTGTCATTCCCGTAGACCTGTTGCGTGTGGCTCTGATTGCCATCAGTACCAATGGGAGTTTGAGGTCCCAATCTTTGTGGTTGGCTGCCACATATTTCCTCAAGATTCTGACAATTGATTGGTTGCTCCTTTCTACCCCCCCCCCCCCCCCCCCCCGAGCTCCTAGGGTGGTACGTGATGTGGAGTTTAGCTTTGACTCCCAGGAGTTTCCACAGTTCGGTCATTACAGCTGCCGAAAAGTGGGTTCCTCTGTCGCTGTCCACGGTTTCTCCTGGCAGGCCGAAACGACTGAAAACGTGGTTTAGCAAAAGAACGGCAGTGGTTTCCGCTGTGTCATTGGTCGCCGGCAGGCACTCCACCCACTTTGTGAATGCGCAAGTCACTGTGAGGAGGTACTTGTTGCCTCTGGCCGACCTGGCAACTGGGCCGACCCAGTCGATCTGGATTGAGCTCCTGGGGTAAGACACACCCTTGCGTTGCAGGGGTGCTCTGTGAAGTGGCTTGGTGGGTTGAAACTGGCAGCAAACTAGACACCCCCTCACGTATCGTGCCACGTCTTGTTCCATGTGAGGCCAGTGGGCCACCTGTCGCAATGTTTCACATGTAGCCTTGACCCCCCTATGGCCTCCACATGGCTCATCGTGGGCATGAGCTATCATTATCCCCCTCTGTGTTTTAGGAACCACCCACCTTTGAGCGGTGTCGGTTTCTGAAACATACACCAATAGGTCATCTACAAGTGTGAGGTGCTGTTTAGTTGCGTACAGCGAACGCAAGTCGTGTGAACCTGCCAAAGCCAGTTCGGACACTGGGTGGTTGACAGGATCCGACAGGAATGCCATCAAAGTGGCGAGGGACTCATCTTGGTGTTGCATTGCTACCAGGTCGCCATTCATGAATGAATGCGTTAGCAGCACATTATGTTCGTGCGAAGACGTTTTCCGTGGTGCTACATGGCTACGCGTTACCGCAGACACCATAGCTTCCTCAGTGGGTTTCTCGTCTCGAGCATCAAACACCCAAGGGGTGCCGTGAATTGCACCAGATTTCGCCATGCTGTCAGCATGGTCGTTGCCAAGTTTGGAGTGTCCCTTGACTTTCTTCCAATACACCTGTATGTCGTGTTTGGTGATGAGGTCATCACAAGCTAGAATGAGCTCTTTGTTTTTCACCTCTTTACCACTTGAAGTAGTCATGTGCTTTTGTTTCCAAAATGGCAAGTGGCATAAGAAGGTGAGTCTCGCGTAGTTTGAGTCGGTGCAGATCGCCAGTTCTGCCAATTCGTGTTTTACCGCTGTTTGCAGGGTGATCAGCACGCCAGCCACTTCTGCAAACTGGCTGGTCTTGTTGTCGAGCTGAAATTGAAGTGGTTTGCACGGAATGTCGTTGTGCCATACCAATCCCACCCCAGCTTGCAAGTGGTCTAGATGGCGGTAAGAACAGCCATCTACAAATGCCATCGGCATGTCGAGACACACGTTCTCTTCGAAATAGTGATGGTTCGAAGGCAATGGCGGAGCGATGTCACGCGGGGGTGGTCCGGAGTCGGTTTCATCGTCACCACAGTGTTGACACACCGCCAAAGCACTGCCCAAAGGCAGGTTTTTTGCTTTTGCGTAGTTGATTACTACATCATGGCTCTGCAGCGTCATGAGCCAAGCCGCTATCCTGCTGTTGTGTACAGCACCCTCACGGATTCGTTGGCTTTTCAGAAAAGTCACAGGCTGGTGACATGTTTCTATGATCACCTTTTGTCCGCCGACATAACTGGTGAAGTGTTTGATTGCCCAGACTGTCGACAGCAGCGCTTTTTCGCAGTCTGAGTATTTGTGTTCGGCGGGGTTGAGTGTTTTGCTCGCGTAAGCAACCACACGTTTGTCTTGGTCGTATTTTTGGTACAACCCAGCGCTAAGGCAGTGCTCTGAGAAACCGACTTCCAAAAAGAATGTCTTGTCTTTGTTGGGGTATACCAGGCAGGGTGCCTCGCAAAGCAGGTTTTTCAAGGAAGCCACCGCTTCGTTGTGAGTGGCATCCCAAACGAATGGGGTGTCTTTCTGAAGAAGGTGAGTCAACGGTTTTGACAAGTCGGCGTAGTTTTCGATGAATTGACGGGAGTAATTACATACTCCCAAGAAGCTGCGCACCTCGTGAAGGTTTGTAGGTGTTTTGATGTTGCGGACTGCTTGGATTCGGTTAGACTGTGGCAGGATGCCCTCGGCACCCACCAGAAGCCCAACGTAGTTTACCTTGGTCCTGCACCATTGTCCTTTCATGATGGCCAACTTAGCCCCTGCAGTCCCGAGTTGGGTGAGAACGTGGTCCATTTCATTGAGGTGATGTGACCAAGTCTCACTTCTCATGAGAACGTCGTCCACGTAAATTATCGTCCCCCTAGAGGCTGCGTCTGGCATCGCCTTGTGCAGGAAGATGTTGAACTCTGAGGGGGAGTTCGCATACCCGAATGGGCAACGATTGAACGTGAAGAGCTTGTTCGAGAAAGAGAAAGCCAACTTGTGTTGGTCACGCGGGTCGACTGTCATGGTCCAGAAACCATTTGCCACGTCAACGGTGGAGAAGTACTTGGCGTTTGTCACCTTTGGCAACTCTTGGTTGAGCTGTGTCATTGGCCAACGAGACAACGGAACCAGTTTGTTGAGTTGTCTATAGTCAATGGTAAGACGCCATTTACCCGTTGGTTTCAGAACGGGCCACACGGGAGCGCTGTACGTACTGTTACATTCCCTGATTATCCGTTTAGCTAATAAGGAATCGATAATCTCTTGTACTGCTGCGTATGCTGCGAGCGGGATTTTGTATTGTCTAACAAACATAGGAGTTGCTCCGGGTGGCGTAGGAATATGCACCACATGGATACCCGTAACCCCGCAATCCAGCGAGTCTGTCGACCAGATCTCACTGTGTTTATTAAACAATTCTCTCAACTGATGGCGTTCAGTGTCATTGACAAGAGCATCAGCCTCCGACAGTAGTTGTATTACCTGTGCATGGAAACCAGGATATGGTTCGGCGACATTGTACAGGTCTTCATCGGGTGGTGACGGCATGTCACTTTTGGAAGAGTCATCGGTTGTTACCTCACAAGAGTGTACTTCGCATGCCGGAGGAGACGCAATATCATCCTCCGTGACGATGGAGTATATTAACAGGTTGCTGTCAGGATCGACATCCAGCCGGAACGCCGATGTGTCGTCCAGTGGCAATACGGGAGTTAGTGCTATTGCTTTTGACTGACAAGTAAACAGTGTACCTCCCTCGCCATCTAGGTCTAGGGAGGACGGAAGAGGCCTAATCACGGGAACAACTAGTTCAAAATCATGGAAGGCGTAATCGATCAATGTTCCTAGCTGAGTGTGCCGAGTAATGGAAATATCCGCTTGAGTCAGATTTTGTACCAGGAGGTAAGTGGATCTAGCGGTTAGCTCCAACAGTGGGTTGCCATTGATAGTTAGCCCCAAGTCGAATAGTTTTGGAGAGGGTTGGAAGAACGCAGTGGTGCCTTCCATCCGGTATCCGGGCGCCAGGTTCAGTCTTACAGAAACCTCTGTGGTTCTTGCCGGTATCAACATGGCGGACTCAGTTATCGCCTTGCAAGCTTCAGGAATAGTCTGCCCGGAAGCCATTCGCACCGGGTCGAAAGACAAGGCATGTTGGTTTGGCTGCGCCAAAGACCAAAGAACTTGGTGTATGGTATCAAGTTTAACACCCAATCTTACCAAGATATCCGCTCCCACATAGACTGTATGTGGGAGGTCCGCGACAACCAGTAGGTAGTGGGATAATTCCTTGGTTCCAATGCGGATCGATAGCGCACACACCCCTATTGCGGTGAGTGTTGTCTGGGAGTCGTTCCCAGTGGAAATCTAAACGTTTTCGGCACAAGGGGATGGCAGTTAGCTGTTTTCGAAATTTCGTTGAACATTTCCAAACTGATTGCGGATTTTTCTGACCAGGTGGCCAGCCTGGTATCCTCAGCCATAGTGCCATTCAGGCACACGCCCCCTATCAGAGGAGGGCGGTAAGTGTCGGCTGGTGAATCACCCAAGCCGCACAAGAAAACCTCATGTTCGGTTAAGTTCCGAGTCCAACTCACATTGTCATTTGCCACAAATGGCGGGCTCATGGCCAAGTTCACCGGGTTTGCGTCAGATGCTGACGTCGGACCCACGTAGTTGCACAATGTATGGCAGGTAGCCTTGGAAGAATGCGGCGAAGTCAACGGAGTTGGCATAGGTATTTGTGACCAGATTTGATTGGTTTTCCAATCCATTAGTGGTACCAAACGGTCAATTAAATCACTCCCAATCAGCATCCGTTCGATTTCGATGCTAGTCACATATACGGGGTGTATCAGTGACATGCTTTCGAAGTTGAGTTTAAGTAGGAGACGTTTGGTTAAGGGCGAGGTAGCTTGAGTGAAACCTTGAAGATTCGTATCGCAATGTTCCGTTTTCAACCAACGTTTTGTTGGGTCCACTGCCCTTTTTAGTTCATCCAGCAAGGTTTCGGATATGAGGGAAATTGTCGAACCCGAATCTATCAGACCGTGACAGGTCACACAGTCCTCCAGGACTGTTCTAAGGTATGGCCTGTTCGAGTTGGTTTTTCTCGTCATATCCCCCAAAAAATGGAGTGGGTTGGGAGAACGGAGCGGTTTGTAATCTGCGTCGATTTCCAAGACAGATAAGTCACCTACGTGACCCAGTGGGTCCTCTATCGGAATGGGAGAGGAATCATCTGTTGCAAAGCTGCTTATCTCGTGCATCTCCACCTCCGTGTCCAAGTCTGTAGACAAAACCTGCGGGCTTGTGTCTAGAACGGGCGGTACCTGGACAGGGATTTGAGTGGGGGCGGGGGTAATGGAAATGTTTGCGTCCTCTTGAATTGCATGAATTTCGGCGGACTCGGTTTCCAACGATTTTACGCCTAGTCATGAGGACTTATCCTTGTCCTCTTTCTCAAATTTCTTACGATGCAGTACATCTTTTATCAGAGCTTCTATATCATTTCGGTTAGCGTTTAAATCATTGTTGAACACTTTGTTGCCCTTGTTACGCTTGTTACCCTTGTGTCCTGACCCTTTGTGAGAGTTAGGCGGAGGGGCATGTCGGCTAGGTTGATCTCTACGGGACCTGTTAGATTGGGGACGTTCCTCGTAGCTATTGTTACGGCGGTGGTTGTAGGGGTGGTGGTTACTTGGTAGCCACCCGCTTTGATCGTCCTCTTTTACCGCATATGTCCCTGATGCAGCCCCTTCTAATTCGAGTGATGGTTCCCGCCTAACCTCGAAAGTCAAGGGGTCCGGGCTCTTAGCCCGGCTTGCTTTTGATGCTTCAAAAGCGGTGCTTGCCAGCTCTCGGAGCGTCGAGATTGGCAACCCGACGTGGGCAGTAGGGCCCAAGTAGTTAATGAAGTTGGGAGACATGTTTGACAGAAAAAGTTGTTTGAACGGTAATAGGTCTTCCATTCCTGTTTCAGTGAGCATGCCAAAGTAAGCTGAACGAAGCCGGTGATAGTAGGCTTGTGGGTGTTCATTTCGAGCTTGTCTGATATTGTTAGCCAACGAACTATCGTGTTTGCGAGTTGCAGAACCACTGAATTCTATTTTCAAAACCGTGGCAAGTTTAGCATAGTCGTTTTGCACGTGTTGCTCTTGTAGACGGATGAACCTTGTCACGTGTCTGTTGGACGTTCGCGTCAAAAGATAGAGCCTGTCTGCATTCGTAGCGTTTGGGTAGCCATCCAAGGCGTCCTCTATGTCTGCTAAGAATGTCTCAGTGTCGTTTGGCTTTCCCGGGAACTGGGTCGAAGAGGCGGAAGTTTTTGACGATTTTGTCAAGGCGATCCCCGCCAAGTGTGCGGGGAGCATCTGCACTCTCCCGTGGAGAATTGTGGGCCGAGAGGCCAAGAGGAAAAGTCAAGCTGTGGTTGTGTTGGCGAGGAGGCCCCAATTCACTGTGGGCCGAATGGCCAAGAGAAAGAGGCTGAAATCTCCTGTCATCTACCTTCCCTCGTTCTCTTAGCTCCGGATGTGAGCTAGGTTGCTTGGTTTGGTTGTCCCGCGATAGCGCGTGACTGTTCTGGAGTTCCTCCAGATGATACCTAAGGATGGTGTTATGCTGCATCGCAGAGTCCACCTGGGAGTTGAGGGTGTTTATTTTCGACACGTAGGTGTCGCCCTTGCTTCGCTCGGCCTCATACTTATCTGTCATGGTTTGCAGGGAGAGGTCGCGAGTGTGGAGTGAGAGATCCAGTGATGCGATGTCCTCCTTTTGTTTAGAGGTCACATTTTCCAACTTTCTCACCTGGTCTTTCTCATCCTTCATTAAATCAGCGACTTCAATGAGTTCTGCTGTTTTGTCCTCCAACTTGGTCATTGTGTTCATTAACTGATCGTCTTTGGTCTGCAGCTTTTGGAATAGAGCATTATTGCTTTGAGTGGTTTCATTCACAACCGCTTGCAGGGCATCAATTTGCTCGCCCCGTTTTCTAGCTAGCTCGTCCGACTCATCTAGTTTTGCGTGGACTTCATCGTATTTAGTTTTAGCTAAACCGAGTTGTTCTTTTAGAATACGGACTTGGTCAAGAGTTTGTTCGCGTTCTTTGTTATAAGTGTTAGACAGATCTTCGAATTTATCTGTTCTCACACACAGTTCCTCGGCTAGCAGTAGCTTATCTTTTTCGGCTTTCGATGCCAGCTCCCTGGTTCTCTCCACCTGTACCCTGAACTCCCCAGCTTCCTGCTCGTGCCTCTGCTGGGCACTGAGGTACTGGTGCACTGTCCATCTCTGCTGGTGGGCATAGTTGAGGGCTAAACTGGAGAGAACCTTCACAAGGCCTCCGCCTGATGGTCTATTTTGAAGAGCGTCTGTCGCAATGTCTGCATTTTTCTCGCTTATGGCATTGAAATCTAACATTTTCAGCCCCTCGGCATAGTTAGGATTTGCATCGTTGCTGAGGTCCGCGATCAATCTTTCCGTGGGTGAAGGTCCGCTGATTAGAGGGGAAATGGGTGGACACCCATCTGATGGATTGCTCATTATTATGATTGTCAGTTATTTCAATTTACGTAATGTTTGGGTTTTTTAGTTGGAGGCTGCAAACACAATTTAACTCAGTTTGTAAACGTCAATGAATCATCAAGACTGGGTCAGTAATGTGAGTTGGTTATTACCGAACTTGCCAAAACAGGTTTAATTGATTAAATCGATTTTAATGATAAATCTAACCTGTATAGGCTATTTGGGAATTTTAATTTTAATTCACCTGAAAGAGTTGCTATCTCTAAGTTAACGTTGAGAAGTTTAACTATGTCTCATTGGTTAGAACACATTAGTTTGCGTATTATTCCAATAACCACCCTGGACAGGTAGTGTAGCAATTTAATGTATATTAAATTGAACGAGACAATGATATCCAATCAGTTGAGACTGGTTAGATATTGTACAGCATAACCTGAATTATTTAAAAATAATTACTGGTGATTCTTCACCACCGGAGGTCACTGTTAACACAAGCTAAAATCGACAGGGTACCAGTGAAAATAGAATTTTACAATACTGTTAAAAAGTCTACCTAAACACCATTAAGCTGGTAAAACAGCTTTAATCTATTAATCAATTTGAATGATTAGTCAACCCCATATAGGCTAAAGGAATTAGCTTTAATTAACCTGAATTAGTTACTATATCTAAGTTAACGTTGAAAAGTTGAACTATGTCTCATTGGTTATGGCACATTCGTGTGTGTATTATTCCCATAACCAACCTGGAAAGGTAGTGTATCAATTTAATGTATGTATAAAATTGAACAAGACAATGATATCTAATCAGTTAAGACTGGTTTGATATCCTACAGCGTAACCTGACTTATTTCATGAAAAATGACTGGCGATTCTTCGCCAGAGGTTACGGATAGCCCCAGCTGAGATCTCACAGGATTCCTGCCTAACGCGGGAATTCACTATGAACAAAGAGGAAAACAAAAATGGCTGCTACCCCTTTGTTAGCTTAGCATCTGGCGCAATGCTTAGCTTTCCTTGCGCGGGGTTTCCCCCTCGCCGCACAAGGGAAGTTCCCTCCAACAAGGGAACAGGTTTACTTGGTGACGTCTCATGTTCCACCCTTAACCTCTTCCCGTTTACCAAACGGGGAGAGGTAGAGAGATAATAACTTCGCTTCGGTCAAACGAATAGATCTACTCTAATTTCCGTAATGGCTGGCTCATATGTCCTCTGCTCTAGGAATTACTTATGACCGAGTCAGATCACTCCTGAAAGCGATCGACAGAAATAACACTACGTTAGGCCCAACTAGTATTATTTCTCAGAATGCCTACATCGGCTGGTACATATGTCCTAGCGTGTAGCATTCAGTAGACCCCCCTTCACACTGGCTTTGGTCAGATATACAACAGGGGTCGTTCTCTTCCGACCAGTATCTGGGTGAAATGGAACGACACACACACTTCTCTCCCGCACTAGTCCTGCCTATAGCTATTAATGGAATGTATATATCTTGCTACGCAATTGATATGGAATAACCCAACAGTGCGGCCTAGTCCTATCTTAGACTCCTCACAGGGGGCACCATATGTCGTGACGTTGTATTAGTTAATGTGACGACTGTTGCTCATCGAATGATTAACGGTTTATAATTGCATGATTAAATGAATTAAGCAATGAATCAAGCAATTATTAACTCATCAACCTGGGGCACCATGGGAACAGTATTTTGATTGAGTTTCTATTTCCCAAATTAACTCAAAGGATATCAGAATATCGATTTTACAACAGTCGCTAAATTAATCAACCTCTTGTCTCATGTCTGAACGTCGCATAATCCGGGAATCTGCACGGACCCGGGTCCCACCAATGAGTTTACCACACCAATCTTAGTTGATTATTTATTTACTAGCAAGCTAAAATGATGATAAAAATACACATACACAAAACACAGTATAGCTATTGATTAGGACTTAGTATAACGGGCCAACACACTATGGCACGTGTTACCCAAGATAGGGATTTAGAAGAGAGAGAAACCAAGAAAGTACACGAGAGAAATATACATTTGGGTTCATTTGTCAGCCATGCTTATTTAAACCTAGCCTTGCCCCGAACTGCCGCTCTTATGGGTCAGAATATAATTATGTAATTACGTGTTGCTGATTTTGTACGTTTGATCACTGACAAAGAAAGGATCCGTCTATAATTTTAATGGTAGATTTATTTGAACAGTGAGAGACAGAATAACAACAAAAAAATCCAGAAAAACACGTCAAAAATGTTATAAATTGATTTGCATTTTAATGAGGGAAATAAGTATTTGACCCCCTCTCAGTGAGAAAGATTTCTGGCTCCCAGGTGTCTTTTATACAGGTAACGAGCTGAGATTAGGAGCACACTCTTACAGGGAGTGCTCCTAATCTCAGTTTGTTACCTTTATAAAAGACACCTGTCCACAGAAGCAATCAATCAATCAGATTCCAAACTCTCCACCATAGCCAAGACCAAAGAGCTCTCCAAGGATGTCAGGGACAAGATTGTAGACCTACACAAGGCTGGAATGGGCTACAAGACCATCGCCAAGCAGCTTGGTGAGAAGGTGACAACAGTTGGTGCGATTATTCGCAAATGGAAGAAACACAAAAGAACTGTCAATCTCCCTCGGCCTGGGGCTCCATGCAAGATCTCACCTCGTGGAGTTGCAATGATCATGAGAACGGTGAGGAATCAGCCCAGAACCACACGGGAGGATCTTGTCAATGATCTCAAGGCAGCTGGGACCATAGTCACTAAGAAAACAATTGGTAACACACTACGCCGTGAAGGACTGAAATCCTGCAGCGCCCGCAAGGTCCCCCTGCTCAAGAATACATATACATGCCCGTCTGTTTGCCAGTGAACATCTGAATGACTCAGAGGACAACTGGTGAAAGTGTTGTGGTCAGATGAGACCAAAATGGAGCTCTTTGGCATCAACTCAACTCGCCGTGTTTAGAGGAGGAGGAATGCTGCCTATGACCCCAAGAACACCATCTCCACTGTCAAACATGGAGGTGGAAACATTATGCTTTGGGGGTGTTTTTCTGCTCAGGGGACAGGACAACTTCACCGCATCAAAGGGACGATGGACGGGGCCATGTACCATCAAATCTTGGGTGAGAACCTCCTTCCCTCAGCCAGGGCATTGAAAATGGGTTGTGGATGGGTATTCCAGCATGACAATGACCCAAAACACACGGCCAACGCAACAAAGGAGTGGCTCAATAAGAAGCACATTAAGGTCCTGGAGTGGTCTAGCCAGTCTCCAGACCTTAATCCCATAGAAAATCTGTGGAGGGAGCTGAAGGTTCGAGTTGCCAAACGTCAGCCTCGAAACCTTAATGACTTGGAGAAGATCTGCAAAGAGGAGTGGGACAAAATCCCTCCTGAGATGTGTGCAAACCTGGTGGCTAACTACAAGAAACGTCTGACCTCTGATTGCCAACAAGGGGTTTGCCACCAAGTACTAAGTCATATTTTGCAGAGGGGTCAAATACTTATTTCCCTCATTAAAATGCAAATCATTTTATAACATTTTTGACATGCGTTTTTCTGGATTTTTTTGTTGTTATTCTGTCTCTCACTGTTGAAATAAACCCACCATTAAAATTATAGACTGATAATTTCTTTGTAAGTGGGCAAACGTACAAAATCAGCAGGGGATCAAATACTTTTTTCCCCCACTGTACCTCTTAGCACTATTAGGACAACAATTGAGAAGTTTAAAACCTGCCTGGAGTAGGACTCTTGTGTATCTTGTCCCCACGCACTGTGAGGAAGATGGTTCAGGAGACAAAAGAAAAGTCCAAGAGCCACAGTTGGAGAATTACAGAACTTGGTTGCATCTTGAGGTGACCAAGTCTCCAATTCAACAGTTACATGCCACTTTTAGGCCAGTAGGCTAGTTGGTAGGGTTGCCATAAAAAAGCCTTCATTGAGATCAATTAACAAATGTGTCATGACTGTCCTGATCAGGTCAGGGTACAGGAGACCACCACCCTACAGATTATCTCCCAAACCCCCAACAGAGGAGGAGAGATCTAGGGGTCTGAAGATGTGGGGGGGATTTATGACACCTCACGCCCATAATAAACCTTAGGCCACTGAGAAATTCCTTTGTCCTCTCACTATGGAGAACTGGCCTCAGAACATTAAACATGCAATAAAGGGACTTTGGAACAATGGTTTCCGTCAGCCACAATGGTGGTCATGACGAGAGGTGGAATATGAAAATGTATGTAACTTTTGAATTGTTATTAAAGGTTAAGAGATGACGTTATTATGAAAACATTGTACCTTTAAGAGTTTTCCCAGTATATGCCTGATGTTTATACATTGTACGTTGTGTGGAAAATATCCAAATCAAAGAGAATGTTTTGGTAAAGATGAGATGTGAAGGTAGTGTCTAAAATAGGATTTTAGTCAAAATCTAGGCCTTGCCCCTTTACTTGGTCCGCCCAGAGAATTGCCCTAAAGGCGGTTACGCCCACTTCTGATCCGAGACTATAAGACAGGAGAGTGAAGAATTAACATATCAGACTAATTGACCCCAAGCTGCAGCGAAGGTCTAACGAAGTCAACGAACCCCAAAACGAAACAAGGTTGAAGACAAAGAAATCTTTTTCTACACGAGCTACGGACGAGTAGCTGTGTCTAAGCGGGTGAATTCAATCCGAACCACCCAGCCTCCACTCTCCATTGAATCGTGGTACCTACACCGTTCGAGTCCGAAGCTGTGAGCTCTGAGCTACAGAGCTGTCTGTCCTCAGAAGACCGCGAGAGATCAGACCACTAAGCCAAGAAGGACACTGACATCGTGAGGACAACCAGAGAGTTGCGCCGGAGAAGTGCGTCATTGAGAAGCCTAAACGACCCACGCGGAGCTTCCCCCACTGTATATTTGGTTTTTAAGTCGTTTTTTTGTACCCATTGTCTGATTTATGAAAGTCAACAACCATTTTTCTCTTTTCATTTGTGAGTTCTTTGCATTTCCCCATTGTGATTTTACATACGTGTTACCTAATTTTGATACCCCATTGAAACAAGAAACCATGGAAGGCCACAATACAGTTCCTTAGACTGAGATTAACTTCAAGAAAGTATAATGTTAATGCAGAATTGATTTTGTTTGATTTTATTTATTATAATAATCTTTATGGGTGCCATTTTTAAAAACTTTTTAACAAAATCTCTTTCTCTGAACAATTGTATTAGTATAAAATAATATATATATTTTATACAGACTTTTTTGCTCATCTTTATAAAGGGTGCCAATAATTTTGGAGGTGTCTGTAGATATAAAGAAGATTAAGTATGAAAAGGACTTTTATCTATAACCCATTCAAAGAACATTTAATCCATACAGCACCATTCTCATCGCCCACATTCATGGCCCATTCTCTATGTTTGTGGTCGATAGCTGTGATCACACTCTGGGGGTCTACTACAGCGGCTTTCCTCTGCACTGCCTTCAAAAGACGCTAGATATTTCAGAGGGAAATGACAGCTGGTATTGTAGCTACGATGAGGCATACATTACATTACATGATTAGGCCTAGATTAAAGGGATGACGCACACACTGTCATTTCACTCTGAAACTTTGGAAGGGAAATACTGTCATGAAACCTTTCATGACAGGACTGGGAGAATCACAATACCAACATACTATAGATTTTTTTTAAACCAAAGACTGAACTGTAAATCTGTTTAGAGAGCTCACCTGAGGACGTGATGTCCGGGTCGAAGTGTCCAGAGCACGCTCCACGATGACATCATGCCACAGTAGTGCCAGTCCTCCATGATACTGCATAGCTGTGGGGATCACCCAGCGGTAGAGAGCAAAGAGGAAAGCTGCTCCGCCGATCAAACCAGAGAGAAGGCTCAGCCACATGCTAGGACACACAAGATGAATTAACTGTAATATAAAATATTTTTTGTTTAGTGGCTGCTTGTATTTGTCCTAAGTCTTTTTTGCATATGCCAACTCCTGAGACACCCTCAGAGTATTTATGATAAACACATAAGTACCATAGAAACACTGTACCCATTTTAAAATATTTTGCAATACAGTATGTCCACAAGAAATCTGTATGACCATAGCGAAATGAATAGCTCCTTTAGTACTAGGCTAATGAAAAGGGTGTTTACTATGTAGCAGATGACACAAACATATCCTCCTGCGTTATTATTTAACCCCTGTTGTCATATCCACTCATTACTCTCCAGCAGAGAGCAATTTATATTAATATTATAAACAAATACATGAATGTGTGAATGTGGCAGCCCCCGGCACCTCTCTGATTCAGAGGGGTTGGGTTAAATGCGGAAGACACATTTCAGTTGAATGCATTCAGTTGTACAACTGACTAGGTATCCCACTTTCCTTTCCAGTTAAGTGTTACAAAATAATACTTACTAAACCCACTGGACTATGACAAAGTAACAACAAATATATAAAGTGTCTATGCATTAAGAAAAAACAGTCAACAATATAGCGCTCATATTGAAAATCCAAACCACCTCTGAAACATGGTGGTTGAGTTGAAGAAAAGTGCAAAAAGCATAAGAGCCTTAATCCAAAACACAGAAAAAAAGGGATTTTCGGTTTTCTGTGAAAACAGAAAATGTAACTCGTGTCTGAAAGACCAGGAGAGGCTGAGCTGAGGTAATGCCTATTAAGTTGGGCTTTGAGTTGCATAGCAACGGGCAGAACAGGTCAAGAGCTGTGAAACAAAAGCCATGGCACTGGGGTTGTTAGCATCTTTACTTTGGCTTTCTTACACATGTACTGTATCTACATACATAAAAGCCTCTGGAAATGAATAAGGCATGGTTTGCTCAGTCAGGCGCTTTGAGAGAGTGTCTTCATTCGATGGCAAATATACTTTGAGTTGTTTGATGAAGGAGATTAACTGTACCATATTCCAGTGGGCATTACACCCCAGTGAATCAAGGTTCTTGGTGACTAAACTGAAAATCTATATAAAAGAGAAAATATTAAAGTCAGATTATACTAAATGATTATAAACTGCAATGTACAGAGAGCGAGAACTCAATGAAACTGTCAGGAGGTCTATTTGTAGCTGGTATATAGGTTTCAGGCGCAGGACAGCAGATAAGAGTAAATAAATGTATTTTACTCAACATATAATATATACAATGCAAAAACAGAGACCACAATAACGGACCTACCTACATAGAAACAATCACTCACAAACAAACATGGGGGAACAGAGGGTTAAATAATGAACAGGTAATTGGGGGGTTGAAACCAGGTATGTAAGACAAAGACAAAACAAATGGAAAATGAAAACTGGATCGGCGATGGCTAGAAGGCCGGTGACGTCGACCGCCGAACGACGCCCGAACAAGGAGAGGGACCGACTTCGGCGGAAGTCGTGACAGTACCCCCCATTGACGCGCGGCTCCAGCAGCGTGCCGACACCGACCTCGGGCCCCTCGATGTCCAGAGGGGGCGGAGGAACCTCCCGCACCTCAGCTTCCTGGAGTGGTCCAGCCACCACCGGCCTGAGGAGAGACACATGGAACGAGGGATTAATGCGATAATCTGGGGGAAGCTGTAACCTGTAGCTTACCTCGTTTAGTCTCCTCAGGACTTTAAATGGCCCCACAAACCGCAGACCCAGCTTCCGGCAGGGCTGGCGGAGGAGCAGGTTTCGGGTCGAGAGCCAGACCCGGTCCCCCGGAGCGAACACCGGGGCCTCACTGTGGTGGCGGACGGCGGTCGCCTTCTGCCGCCTTATGGCCCGTTGCAGGTGCACATGGGTGGCGTCCCAGGTCTCCTCCGAGAGCTTAAACCATTCGTCCACCGCAGGAGCTTTGATCTGGCTCTGATGCCACGGTGCCAGAACCGGCTGATACCCCAGCACGCACTGGAAAGGAGAGAGGTTAGTGGAGGAGTGGCGGAGTGGGTTTTGGGCCATCTCTGCCCAGGGGATGAACGCCGCCCACTCCCCCGGCCGGTCCTGGAAATATGACCGCAGAAACCTACCCACATCCTGATTTACTCTCTCCACAAGCCCGTTACTCTCAGGGTTAAAACCTGAGGTGAGGCTGACCGAGACCCCCAGACGTTTCCTGAACGCTCTCCAGACCCTGGACGTGAACTGGGGACCCCGATAAGAGACAATATCCTCAGGGACCCCATAGTGCCGGAAGACGTGAGTGAACAGAGCCTCTGCAGTCTGTAGGGCCGTAGGGAGACCGGGAAAAGGGAGGAGACGGCAGGACTTCGAAAACCGATCCACAACGACCAGGATTATGGTGTTGCCCTGTGATGGAGGAAGATCTGTCAGGAAGTCCACCGACAGGTGCGACCACGGCCATTGTGGAACAGGTAGGGGTTGTAACTTCCCTCTGGGCAGGTGCCTGGGAGCCTTGCACTGGGCTCACATCGAGCGGGAGGAAACATAAATCCTCACGTCCTTGGCCAAGGTGGACCACCAGTACTTCCCACTAAGGCAACGCACCGTCCGACCGATGCCAGGGTAACCAGAGGAGGGTGACGTGTGGGCCCAATAGATCAAACGGTCGTGGACAGCAGACGGAAGGTACAGGCGCCCAGCTGGACACTGGGGGGGAGTGGGCTCTGTGCGTAATGCCCACTCTATGTCCGCGTCCAACTCCCACACCACCGGTGCCACCAGGCAAGAGGCCGGAAGTATGGAAGTGTGATCCATGGACTGCTCCTCTGTGTCATACCTCCGGTGACAGTGCGTCTGCCTAAACAGAGCCTTCAGGTGACCAAAAGCCCTGCCCGCCTCAGCTGACCACTGCAGCCGCACCAGTCCCCCCTTCAGCAGTGAGGTAATGGGAGCTGCTACCTGACCAAAACCCCTAAACCTCCGGTAGTAGTTGGCAAACCCTAGAAACCGCTGCACTTCCTTTACCGTGGTGGGAGTCGGCCAATTACGCACGGCTGAAATGCGGTCATTCTCCATCTCCACCCCTGACGTAGAAATGCGGTACCCTAGGAAGGAGACGGACTGTTTGAAGAACAGACATTTCTCAGCCTTGACGTACAGGTCATGCTCCAACAGTCGACCAAGCACCCTGCGCACCAGGGACACATGCTCGGTGCGTGCAGCGGAGTATATCAGAATGTCATCGATATACACCACTACACCCTGCCCGTGCAGGTCCCGGGAAAATCTCGTCAACAAAGGCCTGGAAGACTGATGGAGCATTCATCAACCCGTACGGCATGACGAGGTACTCATAGTGCCCTGAGGTGGTACTAAATGCCGTCTTCCACTCGTCCCCCTCTTGGATACGCACCAGGTTGTAAGCGCTCCTGAGATACAATTTTGTGAAGAAGCGCGCCCTGTGCATTGACTTGATCGCACTGGCGATGAGAGGCAGCGGGTAGCTGTACCTCACAGTGATCTGATTGATACCTCGATAGTCAATACACGGGCGCAGACCCCAATCCTTCTTCTTCACAACAAAAAAAAACTCGAGGAGGCAGATGAAGTGGAGGGCCGAATGTATCCCTGCCCCAGGGATTCGGAGACATATGTTTCCATAGCCATCGTCTCCTCCTGTGACAGAGGATACACGTGACTCCTGGGAAGTGCTGCATCTACCAGGAGATTTATCACACAATCCCCCTGTCGATGAGGTGGTAATTTAGTCGCCTTCTGTAAGCCAAATCGGCATATTCTGAGGGGATGCGCATGGTGGAGACCTGGTCTGGACTTTCCACCGTAGTCGCACCGATGGAAACCCCCACACACCTCCCTGAGCACTCTCGTGACCACCCCTTGAGAGCCCTCTGTTGCGACGAAATAGTGGGGTTGTGACAGGCCAACCAGGGTAGGCCCAGCACCACGGGAAACGCAGGAGAATCAATAAGGAAGAGACTGATTCTCTCCTTATGACCCTCCTGCGTAACCATGTCTAGTGGAGCGGTGGCCTCCCTAATCAGCCCTGACCCTAATGGTCGACTATCTAGGGCGTGCACAGGGAAGGGCATATCCACAGGAACAAGTGGGATCCCTAAACTAAGGGCAAATGAACGGTCAATAAAATTCCCAGCTGCGCCTGAATCTACGAGCGCCTTATGCTGGGAATGCGGGGAAAACTCAGGAAATGAAATAAACACATACATGTGAGCAACAGGGGGCTCTGGGTGAGCCTGGTGCCGACTCACCTGGGGTGACACAATAGTGCCCTGCCTGCTGCCTCGACTCCCTGAGGAACCCCCCCAGCACCGACCAGTAGTGTGCCCTCTGCGGCCACAGATGGTGCAGGGAATGGCCCCTCCTCCAGTCGCCCTAAGTGCAGCACCTCCCAGCTCCATGGGCAGGTAGAGCTCAAGCTGGAGTAGGAACCCCTGGCATCTGGCAGCGATCCCATCATACTCCCTCGGGAGCGCGAGCCGGATCCCGTTGGAACCGGGTGAAGGAGGGGTGGACAGTGGGACCTGCTGTAGTGGGGCTGGTGGAGGCGCTGGACGACCTCCTCCTCTCTCCCAACGATCCATCTTCTGCAGCACGCGATCCATGGCGGTGCCCAGATGTTGCAATATGGTCGCGTGCTGCTGGACTCGCTCCTCTATCTCTGAAGGGAGGGCGTCTGCTCCTGCTGACTCCATTCTTTCGGGTGAGTGAATCTGTCAGGAGGTCTAAGCGTAGCTGGTGTATAGGAGTCAGGCGCAGGACAGCAGATAAGAGTAAATAAACGTATTTTACTCAATATATAATAAATGCAATACAAAAACAGAGACCACAATAACGGACCTACCTACATAGAAACAATCACTCACAAACAAACATGGGGGAACAGAGGGTTAAATAATGAACAGGTAATTGGGGGATTGAAACCAGGTGTGTAAGACAAAGACAAAACAAATGGAAAATGAAAAGTGGATCGGAGATGGCTAGAAGGCCGGTGACGTCGACTGCCGAACGCCGCCCGAACAAGGAGAGGGACCAACTTCCGCGGAAGTCGTGACAGAAACACAACTCTGAAGATCATTCCAGGGTGAGGTGAAGAGAATAACATATTCCACACATATTTAGCTTCAATAACCTCTGATGTAATTATGGCATCTGAAAAGTTCCATTCAAATCTACACAATTCAGCCAGTCAAAAATTTTAAAAAGCTCTGCAATATCACAAGATGTTAAAAAAGAGAAGACAATTCCCTGCACTGTTAACATAAAAACACAGTTGCAACCAACAATGCAAGCATGCACAAGGTAGTAGCTATTTAGTTTACTACTTCACGATGCAAAGACATGCGAACGCCATTACATTACACGAATCTCACTTCCATCTGAAGCTTGTCTCTCTCCAATCAGGGTGGTGATATTCTTCCTTCTTCATGCTGCCTCTCACCATAAAACTGTTTCACACCTGCCAGCACAGTTTGTGTCTCACACATGAGCGCACGCTCAGATTTTCATGAGACTAACCCCTCCCTAAGCGTCAATCTGCAGTTGCTACATCCATTTTTAAACTTTTAAATGAATGATGTATACCCATTAATTCTTTGAAGAATATAACTTATTAATGCCTCATGAGCTGTCGTTCCCCATCAGATCAAACTATATATGCTTGTTTTACTCCTTTGTTTGTAAACAATGTAAATTGGAACAAACACTGTATAGCCTTAAAACATGGATGGTCAGTCCTTGTATCTATAGCTCTGTCCATGAGTTTGAGTGGTTACATTTCTCCAGCCCCCTCCCTCAGCTGCTTACCTAATCGGTGGCGGGGTGGCCGCTTTGTTATTGTTTGAAATGCAGATTGCCACTTTAATGTGAACTGAGAGGAATGCGTGGCTGTGGAGGTCTGACTAAAGCACACTTTCAGTCATCAACACATACTCACAGCACACTCACACAGAAAGAAGGGACGGCACAGAAGGAAGCAGTGAAAAGAGGGGAGGTATGGCTTACCCTGCATGGACTGGGTGACCAGGCTACAGTTTTGAGCCCTACACAACAGTATCCTAATCCCCTCTGAAGCCACTGCTTCTTCTTCATTCCATTAGGTCTTATGCACAGGAGGTTGGTGGCACCTTAATTGGGGAGGACGGGCTTGTGGTAATGGCTGGAGCGGAATTGGTGGAATGATATCAAATACATCAAACACATGGTTTGATGTCATTCCATTTGCTCCATTCCAGCCATTATTATGACATTCCTCCCTCAGCAGCCTCCACTGGTCTTATGACAGGATTCAGGTGAATCACATAGGCTGCGTATAGACAGGCAGCCTAATTGTTGATATGTTTCCACTAATTGGTCCTTTGACCAATCACCAATTAGTGAAAAGAATATCAGAATTGGGGTGCCTGTATAAATGCAGCCATTGAGTATTCTGAATTCATACACAATTTGGCTAAATTAACACAATGTCTAACCCTATTTCTATTAATTCTGTCAAAATCCTTTTTATCTTATTATTCAGAGAAAAGCGGTAGATAATGAAAGCCTTGTACAATCAAATAACATTTATTCAATGAAACTCAAAAACAAAAATAGAGCTTTCCCAGCAGGGGCGGACTGGCCATCTGGCAAATCTCTCCAAACAAAAGTTATTTTCTCCACATCAAAGGTTTTAAATCATCAGACAACATATACTGATAGTTGACTGCTCTCCCTGAGCAAACAGAAAAATAACACTTGCAGAAGATCAGCTGAAAAAATAACACTTGCTGAATATCAGCCATTACCCACTATTCAAACATCATATTAAGGCACTTGTCCCAGCCTGTTTGACACTGTGTCACCTGTGTAACCTCTGTGGCATCGGTAAGACTGCTCTGTATCCATGAGGAGATCCAGATCGGGTTCAGACACCGGGCAGCGGTGGTGACTCTGTGTCCATGAGGAGATCCAGGGGGTTTTTAGACACCAGGCAGTGGTATGATGTCCATGAGGAGATCCAGGGGGTTTTAGACACCAGGCAGTGGTATGATGTCTATGAGGAGATGCAGGGAGGTTTAGACACTGGGCAGTGGTATGATGTCTATGAGGAGATGCAGGGAGGTTTAGACACTGGGCAGTGGTATGATGTCTATGAGGAGATGCAGGGAGGTTTAGACACTGGGCAGTGGTATGATGTCTATGAGGAGATGCAGGGAGGTTTAGACACTGGGCAGTGGTATGATGTCTATGAGGAGATCCAGGGGTGTTTTAGACACTGGGCAGCGGTGGCTCGCTTCTCTGGGAGGGGCTCCAGCATGGTGAGGAGGAAAGCACTGAACTGGACTGCCTGTTCCCGCGGCCACTCAAACTTGTCCAGCAGGACCTCACACAAACTCCACGGTTTCAGCCTTGAGATGCGCCGCAGATGCCCTGTGAGCAAACAAGGGAAAAAGTGTTACATGATTATACTAGGGATTGACTGAACAGGATATGTAAACGGAATTTGATATTGTGGGTGAAACTAAAATAAGGGTACTTTTTCACCAAAATATGAATCATATGCTAAAGGAAACCACTATGGTGGATACACCAATTGTGAATAGACATACCATTGTGATTGAAATATCGCTTGGAGTTTCTCCCTGAGAGGGCAAACTGGGATGGAAGGGGTCCCAGCAACTCAATTATGTGAGCAATGTGATCTGATGGGAGACATTAAAGCGTTTTTTTAAAGATCAAGGACAATCACCAGGAAAAACACAGGACAGAGAGGAGAAAGGATAAGGCTTACCTTCCTCTCGTGAGAAGTTGTCCCCTGAATGGGGTTCAAACAGATACTCCCCGGTAGCCAGCTCAAACGCCTTAATGGAAATGTAAGACTTCTCAGTAAATGATATTTCGGACAGCTAACATCAACATAAGGGTGGATGTGGTGCTCCTGGGTTCTCACCATGCAGGCTATGCTCCAGATGTCTGCAGGAGTGCCATAGTCAGACCCAATCAGGACCTCAACAGAGCGGTACTGGCAGGTCTGGATGTCTTCTGTGAAATGTTTGTACTGGAGGAGAGCAGAGATGAAGACTTAGCACTCCATACCATGAGCAATTAGCTGATAATAAGCTGTATCATTTGAATGTATTTTGTCTTCTAAGACACTGTATTTATTAATACATATATTCATTCAAATACATAATGTCTGTAGTCAGATAGTAACTCACCACCCAGCAGGCGTTTCCCAGATCTGCAATCTTGATGCTGATTTTATCAGCATTCTGTGGCTTCAGAAGATTCACCAACAGATCTGTTTCACTTAACCCTGAAACAAAATATAAAGCAGATACCTCAGATAGATATTACTGAATGATTCTACACCTGTCCACTACAATAACGGATGCGCTGTGAGTGCTCTGGTGTAAAATGGTTGATTTGTATGAGGTATTACAACATGCAATATCAATCATATAAATTAACTGAATCATCAGCATATGCATATCATACTATATTGCAAATCATAAAAGTTCATTTGAAAGACGAGTGGACAGGTATTCTGACATGTATATTACAAGGTAATATGCTATTACAATATACTCTAAACTGCTGGCTCCAGAGCAAGACTGACCATGTGATGGTGATGAGGGCTGGTTGTCTCTCTGGGTAGAATGATGTAACACTATAGATTGTCTAGAACAGTGAGACATTGTAGTCAATAATGGTGCATCTTCCATCGGTGACGAGACCGACTCCTTGCTGTCAGAGCCCATTGCTTCTTCATGCAGCAGGGTCCGTCTCCAAGTAGTATGCACAGGACCTGAAGGCTTTGGGGACGAGGTGGAATTAGGGGTGCTACAGGGAGTGGTGATATTAGAGAATGACACATGAGGTCTCTCCCTCTTCTGACGGCCAACTAAAGTGTCCTCGCCCTTCTGCGGCTGTTGTTGTTTCTTCTCCTTCCTCGACAACTTGGCCATCGGGATCCTGGAGACCTTCCCAGTCTATGAGCACAGTCACAGTAGTTTGATAGGAAACTTAAAATGGGATTCACATCTCTCATGTTGCAGCAAGCAACAGTGTTCAAATATATTTTAAAACAATCTCTGCAAATATGGTACATTTTCTTAAATATCAGAACTGAATATCCCCTTTTCATGCAGTGCATGCTAATTATCGATGAGTTTATCAAGGTGAGCAATTTCACTACAAATGCAAAGGTGTAGTTATGAATACTGATTGAATACATAAGGACTATATACAAACAGACATTTGTAGAATACATAAATACTGAATACAAACAGCAATTTGTAGATAGTACATCTTCATTCAGAAATGCTGTTCTTGTGCAGGTTATACACATTTTAAATAACACACACACACACACACACACACACACACACACACACACACAAACTGCACTGCTTTCATGGTTGAATGAGTAGAAAACCTGAAACAATACCATAACTATTGACAACAGCCAAAACAAATGATATAACATAGCACATTTCCAGATCAAAGCTTTTCTCCAAAAGGACCTTCTAAGGGCCAATATGCAGTGAATCAGCACACACTCACAATGCCAAGGCCATCTTACCCAAACCCCAAGAGCCTGGAAAGCCACCGTCAATTTCCCGATCAAGTTTGACACAATCTAATACCCAGGTTATGACAGGAGGGGTAGGAGACACAGAGGTGATAGATGAGGTAATCAAAAGATGAACAGAAAATATTTTTTCCGCCTTTGTAGCACTATGGTTGGTTTATGCTTTGAGACAATAATAAACAGTTGATTGTCATACCTGCTTTTCTCTTAGACTGGTGTTTGCTGGCATCAGTAGTAGATGAAGAGATCAGCACGGCACAATAGAGCATGAAATCAAATCATAGAGAAGAAGAAAAAAACAGACCCATCTATTGAAATCATATTAAACTTGTTAATCATCTATTCCTAATATTCAGCACTGTTATTGTATCGCCATCTCTCTGTAACAAATCTTTTCCATTTCCCTCCATCTATAAATAAAATAAGTCAAACAGACAGAGGAATGCCACAGGGATACGTACTTAGTGATATGTGTATGCCAACATGGAATTGAGAGCAATACTAACCTGAACAGCTTGTGGGAGCAGAAGACACTGGCAGCTCCCATAGCTTGGTGTCGGCTGCCAGCTCCTGGACGTAAACCTCATCCACTCTCAAAAGGATGTTCTCTGGCTTGATGTCTGTGTGGATAATCTTGCATTTAGTGTGCAAGTAATCTAAGCCCTGAAGAACCTGTGATATGAGACAACAATGGTGATATACTGTGGCTACATGACAGCAGGGAACACACAAAGGAGATCATCCGTTCACAAAAGCTACTTTGGATGATAAAATGCTAGAGAGAGAATTTGGAGATCACAGGGGAAAGACACAGCACCTGTCTAAGGATGCTCTTAACGCAGGGCAGGGGAAGGCCAGTGTAGTTGGATTTGATGATCCACTTCAGCAGCTGGTGACCCAGCACTTCAAGAACCATGCATACATCTGACACATAGCTGAATCAAGGAGAAACCATTTACATTAAATGTGCAAGTTAACATATGACACATGTTGTATGATAAAGATATTATGGGTAAAAGGATAACGTGTAGGTGGCTTTTAAAGGATACGCTCCCCATTGACTCCAGAGACTTTGAAATCATCAATAAGCTGCACAACAGTGTCACGTTTAGGGTCAGATGGATCACTGTCCCTTACCTAAAAGCAATATATAACAGGACATAACTGGGGAGTAAACATATTCCTTTTTATTATCACCATTGTGCAACTAATACAATTATATAGTTCCTACTAAACCTGGTTCTGGTTGATGAACAAGCAAGTAATTACACTGATTAGGCCAAAGGTTGACATTTATTGTCATGAATCTTGCCCTGGAGGCAGAACTGAGCGATTTCTGCTAGATGGGCCAGCTGCAATGTCACAATTGGCTATATCATAAAAATGTATTTATTAAAACAAAAATGTATTAATTTAAGGTTAAGGATAAGTTTAAGTTCAAAATCTGATTTGATGACTTTGTGGTTATGCCAGCTAGTGACCACTCTGTAGAGCTGCCTCCTAGGCAACCTGTGATTAGGCATACCTATCAGAGAATAAAATGTTGAACATGGGCATATAATACTGACACATTTCAGAAGCTTGATCTCATCCAAAGCGGTCTCTGTGAAGGTTGGAGCACTCTTTACCAACTTCAGAGCCACGAAACGCCTCTTCCTGCATATACAAATAAACATTGTGAATCACTTGCTTCAGCTGTCATAATCACAATATGAAACCGAATCAATAACAAAAACTATGTTATCAGTATAACTATTATAATTACTCCATGTCCCAGCCTAGCCACACAGTAGAGAAGTGGCCCCATCCCAGCTTCTTCACCACCTGGTAACGGTCAATGAATATCTCTCCAATTTCCACCGGGTAGTACCCACCTACAATAAACAATGAAACTTCTTTCCGATCAACAATAAACTGTATACAACAACTCCTTCTACCACACGATTGTATTGTTGTTTGGTTATATTTGGCACACTGGTGAAGTACCTATGCAGTAATCAGATGGATTCTCCTGTTCCTCGTCATCTGATCCCAAAATCTCAAGTGAAGGGGGATATGAATTTAAAGGGGCTGGGCTGGCAGCAGGGGGTAGTTTGATGGTAAGGGGTGGTTTGAGGGTAGGGGCAACTAGTGGTTTAGGGGTAAGGGATTTGGAGGTAAGAGGTGACTTGGGGATAAGAGAGGGTTTAGCGGTAAGCGGTGGGTTGGGGGCAGTGGATGAACTGAGGGTAATGGTTGGGTTGGGGTTAACAGCAGGTAAACTGAGGGAAAGGGCTGATATTGCAGCAGCATATCTAGACGAAGGTTCATTGGACATTGTGACAAGGGACACACAATAGAACAGGGAGCCAACGTCTTCTAGCCTAGACAGCACAGGTCATGCAAGGGCAGGATAGAAGAAAATGGAGATGAAGATGGTACACGCAGAAGGCCTAAGGCAAAAAGAAAAACAGACAAACTGTTTACTAAACTTTCACTGTTCACACTATTATAAGTTGACCTAATAGGCATTCATACATATGATATGAGGTTAATTCAGACGACACAACATGGCCAATATATCTACACACTGAGTAAGCCTATTCAAATTCTACATTTAGTAAATCTTATAGTTCGAGAGCCTGGCTGCAATGACATTTGAAAGGGCCCAGTGAATGTGCAAGAGTCCATTTATTTTTAGCTGGGTTTAGATGAATGGCATGTCAACGTAAATAGCTCTTCAAAGCTGGCCTGTAACTTTATTGACAGAGTGCATGCTGTCTAGGAGTCTTTATTGTAAACCTGTGACAATTACAGTTATTGATACGACCGTCTCAGTCAAGTCATTAAGGTGTCAAAGAGTTGTTAAGAAAAAGTCTATCCTTTCACCAATTCAGAACTGCCAAGTCCAACAAACCTAGCTATGTCCCCTAAAGAAAAATAAAATGCTTTGTAACAGATATGATTTACATTTTTATAACTGATTTGTACAACTAACTAGCTAGCTAACGCAACGCGTAAATTAGCCTGAGTCTGTTCTCCACAAAAGTTGTTTAGCTGACGTTATTCGTTACAGATTGTCATTGCTTTGAAGCAACCGACTTCAAATTCGTACAGTTGCTACAATGTGACATATCAAGTAACAATTCCTTATAAACTTTATTACACCCTGTAACTGTGAAAAAACGCTGTAATATTTACCAAATACTTACATATAATAATGAAAAACAGAGTCCTCCGATTTAACCAGTAAACTGAAGCACCGTTCCTTCTTCGTCAACGTTTGCTCTACTATGCGTCGCGAACGAACGGCTCTTTTGAAAGGATCTTTTTGGTTAACATTGGGAACCGAATCGCATCAGTGAAATATTCATTAATTTGGCTCCCTGATTTGCATACTGCTGCTACTGCTTTTTGAGCTCAAAATAACGTTTTTCTACGGTTACGTTACAAAATAATTACCTAAAGAATGTGAATCCTCACTACAGAAACAATAAATAGTGGGGAGAGCGCATCAATCTGGTCCACGAAAAAACGAATCATTTGGCCAGGTAAAAATATATTTGAACGCGCATTTCACGATCTGAGATAATGGTAGCTTACCTTTTGGCCTTTAAATTGGAGATTTGCGGTTTTTCATGGTTCTAGTTCTAGTTTTAAGCATTTTGAACAAAGAGCCATTTGCGAGCCAAATTAGCCGGCTTTTTTACGTGAACTGAGCAAAATGGGCCAGCCGGCTCACCGAAAAGACTCGGAATGCCCATCACTAGCTGGCTCCGCGTGTGTGCCTGCCGATAAGCACAGCACACGTTCTGAAAATGACATGAGCTTTGCCAGTGTTTGACTGGACAGTACATGCTGTGTGGCTGGCAGCACCATAAGCTACACTAGCAAGCTATTTAAACATGTTTTAAATATGTCAAATTGTGCCAAATACTTCAAACAAAGCCAAAGTCATTAGAATTAGGCTAATAAGGATGAACGATGAAATGACCTATGATATACATACTTTATTTGAGGCAAATTACTCACAGTAATTACTGTAAATACATGAAAATCAATAGTTTTTTTTAAATGATTCCAGTCCAAGATGTTGCATTTACCATGATGATACTTTATTTAAAAAATATCAATGAATGTACCCCATCCTCAAACAGAAACTGTACAGTATTTCTCACCCCTTTGAAATATGGACATACTGTAATAGGATGCAAAAATTTCAGGAGAAAAACAGAAGCGGATTTCAGTCAATATGTCACAAACAATTCCAGTCAATCAACATAACTCATTCTCCGAAAAGCTACAACTAATACACTTGTAAATGTTAGTTAACACCGCACTTCTCTGGCTGGTGCTGAATGGGTTTTATGACAGAAGTGTATTTCACAAATAGATACAAAATGTTATAAGTTCATAAATATACAATATATATTCTGGATAAATTTCCTTCGAGCTAAATGTATATTCATTTATGTTTTACAGACATAAGTACATCACCTGAAAAATACATTTACGACCCCCAATGCACAGCAGTTTGGTCATCAGTTTCAGGTTTAGACTAGCTTGAAGAAATTCACACACTAACTATTGAATGTGAAAACACCAACATTTAAAACAAATATAACATTCCATTAAAGGTACTTGAGATAAAAGGAATAGCTTTACCTGTAAAACATGTCAATAGATGAAGCCATGACATTAATCAGTTAAAATGAAAGATCTTTATTAGCTACTCATACATTTCTTTCCAGAGGTATTAATTTCCTACCATTCAGGTTGTTAGTGATGCCCTTTTATAATGGTATAATCATGAACCTAAGATACACAAGAACAAACAAGCACATGTCATGGGAAGTTTATAAAAGGGCTGTTCTTGAATTGCGGTGGTATATGGGAATGGCATTAATTACATGAAATAATTTTTACCATTATGATAACATTGTGCCACCAATAGGAGTAGCGTATGACATGATACAATGGAAACGTATTCTCATACTACCACATTTATGAGTTTTGACATAAGGCCTGCTCATGCCAACAGTCCCATCCCCTAGCCCTGTTCTAGTTAGACCCCTTTTCATTTCTCCACATTAAGTTGACATCAGTTTATAAAGGAATTTAGAATCAAATCTAGCTTATTATCATGATACATACAGATCCAAATATGCGGTTTATTGTTGATAATGTTGTTACAATCTTATAAATACATAATTTTATACACTACATCACTTTGATCGTGAATGTCCAAATGGGCCACAAAAATTCCACCTTGACGTAGACTTGAACATGAACTTCAACCTGGTAACACTTTTCTTATTTGCTCAAACTTCATACGCTGTCAACCATTTTCTGGTTTTAGTGTGTTCTCTCTTGGGGACAATTTCCCCATCCCACTGCTGCAATTGGTTAAGGCTTATGACGTTCATAAAGTGCTCTGAAGGAAAATGTGCTACGCAACTGAATGAAAAGAAATGAATAGAAAGTTCATTAAACAACTGTCATAGACCTCTAAAAGTCCTCAGGTTTTTACCTGAACTTGACTATTATGTCGTTTCAGCAGCTGGACTCTTAGGAAATGCAGAAAAAAAGAGCTTGCATGAAACAACAATTTGGCAACAACAGGAATTTCTTTCATTTGTTGATTGAAGACCAAGCTTTGAAAGGATTTGTGTTCACTTGACAAACATGAGAAATAGCAAGCACGTCTGAAATGTGTATGTTTGATGGACAGATGAAGAGATAAGACATATATATTAATGTTTACAAACAGGTTAATTTACACATTCACTGGTGTGTTTAACTACTTTTTAGTTGATATGAGTTCATTATATATTTTTGTAAATCACAAGAGACTAAATTACCTCTTTTATATAACTATTCTTTATATCTCAGAAGATACAAAATAGTAATTTAGAATACATATACTTTATTCTGTAAAAAATTATATATTGGGAGATTTGTTAGGTTAAACAAGGAGGATGTTTGTTACATGTGGCTTGGGTCTGACCAACAATATAATACAATACAGTATACAGTAGCTACAGAATAACAATATATTCTGTGACTCCTGGGACAGCTCCAGTGCAAATCTATTTCTCGCTTTGCGATCTACGGGTCAAAAGTTGGTGGGCCCATTTTCAACAGAGGGCATTCAGAACGGCTTTACAGTCTTTTTCTGCTGTGGTTGTAATGTTTTTTTTTTAGCTTGTGAGGTCACCTTATATCAGCTCCTTTTACAGTGTTCGGGTCTGTCTGTCTGTCTGTCCGTCCGTCCGTCCGTCCGTCCGTCCGTCCATCTGTCCGTCCGTGCACGTGTGTGTTTGAATATATATTTAGCTATATCAGACCAAAGTGCCAGGGTCAGCACTGGGCTCCTTTGGAGTCATGTCTTGCATCTGGGGATGAATGGGCTCTTGATAGAGTGAGAACTCCATTGACCTGCCATAGAGAGGGCACAAATCATTACAGTACTTAGCAAACAAACATGATAAAAAGTACTCTAATGTGCACCTGTGTGAATGTTACCAACAATCATTCCTAAATAGAGAAATACTCACCTTCCATGCAGTGGGTGGCCATGGAAGCTGGCTGACTGAGACATCTGGGACCTATGGAGTGGATCACCTTGTATAGACTGAGCCTGGTGCACCAAAGGGTGGGGGTGTGAGAGACGGGAGACCCCTGCATCATGCCCCTTTGATGTAGTGGTAGGGTAGCCGAGGGCATTCCTCAGATACCAGTCTCTGAGACCCTCCAGCGCCAAGGCTTTATGCAGACTCCTCGTCGAGTCCTCAGGGGTGGGGAGAGAGAACTGGGGAGGCCTGCGATTGAATGTTGGGCCGGACAGCTCAGTCTGGAAGGGGTGCAGGTTGGGAATGGAGGAGGTAGTGGAGCTTGGGGCAGGGTGGGGAGACTCATAAGCAGAGAGCAGGATGGCATCCTGCTGCAGGGGGATGAAGGGTCCGCAGGACTTGGTCCGGGTGACTTTGACTCTGCGAGGCTCTGCCTGGGAGCTACGGATCACCCTGGGACTGTAGGAAGGGGCAGCGCTGGGAAGATGCACCTGGGAGTGGGAGAAGCCATTGGCGTGAGGAGGCACTGCAGCAGTGGACGATCGAGGAGAGGAAATGTCCTGCCAGATTCTACCTGTTGATTGGTACAGCTGGTGTTGCACTTGCATCCTCTGTTGCTTTCCCCAGATGTAATCCATTAGGAGCTCATTGTAACCCCCTCCTTCTGCTGCTTCTACTCTCCCACCCATGGACAGCCGCAGGTTGGCCTGCTCCTGTCTCTCAGGATTGCCCAGGTGGATGTGCCTCAGCTTGCCGTCAGTGAGGGCCTCAGAGCTTTTGTAAGGCCCTCCTCTGGGGGGCATCCCATTCCTGGGGGCTGGGTCCTCGGGGAGACTGGAGCGGTCAAGCAGGGCCTCAGAACTGTTGCTTCGCCGGGCACGGGAGCTGTAAGGGCAGCCTCTGCGCTCCGAGGAGGGGCCTTCCTGGGCCAGGGGCTCCATATGTGGTACATCCAGGCTGCCAGACCACTGCTTTAGTGAAATCCCACCAGAGTCATCTGATCTGAAGGAGCGATGGAGAGCAATGAGCATTTGATGGGCTTATTGTGATAGTGTGTTTACATTATGACAATAACCTATCTTTACATTTTGATTTTCAAATGATTGAATTTGTCATATCAAACCTATGAATACCAAAATACATTTTTTTAAAAGCATGATATAAGTCAATATGACACTAACACCTGACTTCTCACAAAATAAATCATCTTGGGAGCCTTGACTGGCATCTTGAGAGCCATCACTGGCATGTTCTGTAGCTTAATTACCTGCTGCACTCATTGGTCATTCGGTCAGCCTCTCTGTCATCATAGTGGGTGGGTAGCAGTGCATTAAGCAGAAGCACTGGATCAGAGGAGGAATATTACCTGACATGAACACTGATTGGGGCGGTTCGGGCGAGAAGGGGGGTAGCAGGAACACTTCTGCCTTCAACATTAGATGCACTCCTTGGTAGAGAATGACTAGGGCTAGGGAAAAACATCAGAACATAGCATTAGACACAAAAAGATGGAGTGCTTTACCCATATATACAGTCGTGGCCGAAAGTTTTGAGAATGACACAAATATTAATCTTCACAAAGTCTGCTGCCTCAGTGTCTTTAGATATTTTTGTCAGATGTTACTATGGAATACTGAAGTATAATTACAAGCATTTCATGAAGTTGATGCAAAGAGTCAATATTTGCAGTGTTGACCCTTCTTTTTCAAGACCTCTGCAATTCGCCCTGGCATGCTGTCAATTAACTTCTGGGCCACATCCTGACTGATGGCAGCCCATTCTTGCATAATCAATGCTTGGAGTTTGTCAGAATTTGTGGGTTTTTGTTTGTCCACCCGCCTCTTGAGGATTGACCACAAATTCTCAATGGGATTAAGGTCTGGGGAGTTTCCTGGCCATGGACACAAAATATCGATGTTCTGTTCCCCGAGCCACTTAGTTATCACTTTTGCCTTATGGCAAGGTGCTCCATCATGCTGGAAAAGGCATTGTTCGTCACCAAACTGTTCCTGGATGGTTGGGAGAAGTTGCTTTCGGAGGATGTGTTGGTACCACACTTTATTCATGGCTGTGTTCTTAGGCAAAATTGTGAGTGAGCCCACTCCCTTGGCTGAAAAGCAACCCCACACATGAATGGTCTCAAGATGCTTTACTGTTGGCATGACACAGGACTGATGGTAGCGCTCACCTTGTCTTCTCCGGACAAGCAAATTTTTCGGATGCCCCAAACAATCAGAAAGGGGATTCATCAGAGAAAATGACTTTACCCCAGTTCTCAGCAGTCCAGTCCCTGTACTTTTGCAGAATATCAGTCTGTCCCTGATGTTTTTCCTGGAGAGAAGTGGCTTCTTTGCTGCCCTTCTTGACACCAGGCCATCCTCCAAAAGTCTTCGCCTCACTGTGCGTGCAGATGCACTCACACCTGCCTGCTGCCATTCCTGAGCAAGCTCTGTACTGGTGGTGCCCCGATCCCGCAGCTGAATCAATTTTAGGAGACGGTCCTGGTGCTTGCTGGACTTTCTTAGGCGCCCTGAAGCCTTCTTCCCAATAATTGAACCGCTCTCCTTGAAGTTCTTGATGATCCGATAAATGGTTAATTTAGGTGCAATCTTACTGGCAGCAATATCTGTCAAGGGTGTGCGTACTGGTAGCGAAGTCAGGCGCAGGAGAGCAGAGGTTTGTGAACAGGCGCACACTTTATTGAGCCAGGAGAAACCAACAGACGGACGCAACTGCGTCAAAACCTCCAGCCAATTGGCAAAAGTGCAAGAATGCGCAAACAGTCACAAAAATGTATGTATAACAAATAAACATACCTCGTGAACAACACAGAATATAAGAACACCAGTCTGGCGCGTCACAAATAACACGTAACACAAACAATATCACACAAAGACATGAGGGGGAACAGAAGAATAAATACATGCAGTGTGATTGGGGAATGTAAACCAGGTGTGCAGGGAACAAGACAAAACAAATGGACCAATGAAAAATAGAGCGGCGATGGCTAGAAAGCCGGTGATGTCGACCGCTGAACGCCGCCTGAACAAGGAGAGGAGCCGACAATATCCTTGCCTGTGAAGCCCTTTTTGTGCAAAGCAATGATGACGGCACGTGTTTCCTTGCAGGTAAGCATGGTTGACAGAGCAAGAACAATGATTCCAAGCACCACCCTCCTTTTGAAGCTTCCAGTCTGTTATTCGAACTCAATCAGCATGACAGAGTGATCTCCAGCCTTGTCCTCGTCAACACTCATACCTGTGTTAACGAGAGAATCACTGACATGATGCCAGCTGGTCCTTTTGTGGCAGGGCTGAAATGCAGTGGAAATGTTTTGGGGGGATTCAGTTCATTTGCATGGCAAAGAAGGACTTTGCAATTAATTGCAATTGATCTGATCACTCTTCATAACATTCTGGAGTATATGCAAATTGCCATCATACAAACTGAGGCAGCAGACTTTGTGAAAATTAATATTTGTGTCATTCTCAAAACTTTTGGCCACGACGGTACACACACACACACACACACACACACACACACACACACACACACACACACACACCACACACACACACTGACATTACCTGATAGAGCTGGTCACAGAGTTACGGCGTGTTCTCATTTCATAGTATATCTCCACTGGGGACAGTTTCCTACAGACCCGGTGGTCTGGGCTGCCCAGACGGGGCTGGGACATGGAGCGGTGGTCTTCTGCCACACTGGGAGAGGACTCCTCTGAGGGAGGGAGAATATGGGGTTTGGTCTTAACTAGAGTCACTAACTCACAATTGACACGCAATTACAGTAAACAGGTCATTCTCTTTCATGAACATAATCAGGCAGCAGCCGTGTAATTCAGAATTTAAGGAGGGGAAATGTGATTCTTTGCCCCTCTCATTTTCACGATCTGTCGTCCAGTAACTGATTTATAAACTGTGAATGTGAACAGCACCAAATAATACAATCTCTCCTTTTCTGTGGCATCACAGAATAATGTAATGATACTAACTCTGCCTAGATATTTTGAGAATATTTTGCACAACTGATGTACAGTTGAAGTCGGAAGTTTACATACACCCTAGCCAAATACATTTAAACTCAGTTTTTCACAATTCCTGACATTTAATCCTAGTAAAAATTCCCTGTTTTAGGTCAGTTTGGATCACCACTTTATTTTAAGAATGTGAAATGTCAGAATAATAGTAGAGAGAATGATTTATTTCAGCTTTTATTTCTTTCATCACATTCCCAGTGGGTCAGAAGTTTACATACACTCAATTAGTATTTGGTAGCATTGCCTTTAAATTGTTTAACTTTCGGGTAGCCTTCCACAAGCTTCCCACAATAAGTTGGGTACATTTTGGCCCATTCCTTCTGACAGAGCTGGTGTAACTGAGTCAGGTTTGTAGGCCTCCTTGCTCACACAAGCTTTTTCAGTTCTGCCCAGACATTTTCTATAGGATTGAGGTCAGGGCTTGTGATGGCCACTCCAATACCTTGACTTTGTTGTCCTTAAGCCATTTTGCCACAACTTTGGAAGTATGCTTGGGGTCATTGTCCATTTGGAAGACCCATTTGCAACCAAGCTTTAACTTCCTGACTGATGTCTTGAGATGTTGCTTCAATATATCCACATGATTTTCCTCTCTCATGAAGCCATCTATTTTGTGAAGTGCACCAGTCCCTCCTGCAGCAAAGCACTGCCATCCCTGTGCTTCACGGTGGGGACGATGTTCTTCGGTTTGCAAGCCTCCCCCTTTTTCCTCCAAACATTATGGCCAAACAGTTCTATATTTGTTTCATCAGACCAGAGGACATTTCTCCAAAAAGTACGATCTTTGTCCCCATGTGCAGTTGCAAACCATAGTCCATTTTTTTTATGGCAGTTTCGGAGCAGTGGCTTCTTCCTTGCTGATCGGCCTTTCAGGTTATTTTGATATAGAACTTGTTTTACTGTGGAAATAGATACTTTGTACCTGTTTCCTCCAGCATCGTCACAAGGTCCTTTGCTGTTGTTCTGGGATTGATTTGCACATTTCGCACCAAAGTACGTTCATCTCTAGGAGACAGAACGCATCTCCTTTCTGAGCAGTATGACGGCTGCGTGGTCCCATGGTGTTTATACTTGCGTATTATTGTTTGTACAGATGAACGCGGTATCTTCAGGCGTTTGGAAATAGATGTCCAAAGTAGATGTCCTAACCGACTTGCCAAAACAATAGTTTGTTAACAAGAAATTTGTGGAGTGGTTGAAAAACGAGTTTTAATGACTCTAACCTAAGTGTATGTAAACTTGCGACTTCAACTGTATTTGTGGAACAGACAAAGATAACTGTTCAATAATTTTACAGACCAGCTTTTACAGATTCAGTTGTTATTATTGCATTTGCAGCTCTGGCTGACTCACCATTGTCATGGGACGTTGAATCTGACATGGAGCTAGTACTCTCCGACATCACTGTGTCCTCTGGAAGATAAACAAACACAACCTGTTATCACAGGCAACAACAATCTCAGTAATACATAATAAATAAAGACGTTTTATTGTCACATATACTGGATAGGTACAGTGAAATGTGTTGTTTTACACAGTACAACACTGGCAGGAAGTGGAGACCAAATTCACAGGCCATCACAGCATCGGAAAGGAGAGGAAACTGCCTCATATAAAAGTTAAATTCTATGTGTGCTGAGAGGTTGTTCAGCATTTTCTCTATGGATATCATGGTACTGTAACATTGTGCAATATCTTTATGTATAGCTGGTAATACATCTTGGAACTCTTGCTGTAAGCAGCACTACCTTACCTGTGTGGCATCCACGGTGAACGGTCCTCCTGCTGTTGGGGACATTCCTGTCTGACTCTGAGTGTCTGTACAGAGCACCACTGAAGAGTGTTTTCATCTGCCTTCGCTGACCTGTCTCATCCTGCACAAAGCAATAGCTTAGTCAGTGATGAGTTGATAATCAGTATTAACAGACATATAGGTCCTCTGTGACCAGTGTCATAGTCTCTGAATGTTCTCTGACCTCTCCCTTGGTGTTGTTATGTGCCAGGCCAGCCCTGCGCTCTACAACAGGAGCTCTCTCTCCTGTCTCCAGGGGGAAAGCATGTGGGACCATCCCGGTCAGCTCCTGCAGATATTTTCATACTTTTTTTACCACTGTTTTCATACGGCCAATGCCAAGTCAAATTTCATACTGTCTGTTATTAAATATATCAAACAGCAATAGGAAGAAACGTAATAAACATTTGTATCATACACAGGCTGGAGACTGTAACAGTGTATATTAAAATGAGCTAGAACTAATGCTACTGTGATAATATGAACATTGGTCAAGAATAGTATCATTTGAATGGTAGTGCATCAAACCACCTCATCTAATGCACTAAACAGTATATAGAGAGCATTTCCATGCATGAATAATCTTAGTCTGGAGAGAAGCTGAGACACATCTGTGTTGAATTCTAAACCAAATTCAGGCGAAATGTGTGAAACAGCTGTGAGTGAAAAGCTGGATTTGGTGCCTGGTAAAGTATTTTGGTCTCTGTCTCTGGAGAAATAAGGCTAACATTCATAACATTCATAACATTCATATTATTGACTGACACTGCTCTGCAAGGGGAACACTTTAAAGGGTGACTGCACTTCCTGATTTTACCTCGTTTTTGATTTGGTTTATTAAGAAAGGCTCGCGGCCATGACTGAATTAGAACGTGAGTTGGTTTAGTTTTTTAAAACTTTTTTTATTTATTTAACCTTTATTTAAACTAGGCAAGTCAGTTAAGAACAAATTCTTATTTACAATGAGGGCTTACCCCGGACGACTCTGGTCCAATTGTGCGGCGCCATTTAGGACTCCCAATCATGGCCGGATGTGATGCAGCTTGGATTCGAACCAGGGACTGCACTGAGATGCAGTGCCTTAGACCACTGTGCCACTCAGGAGCCTAGGTGTGTGTTTGATGTGGGTGTCTCTTGTGTGTGTTCGCAGGTGGGAAGAGTTAGCCAATTTATTTAGCCAACTAGCTTTAGCCGACTGGTGTGCGTCTGTGGCAAAGTTGGTTTGACTTTGGATAGCCTCCGGGGCTAGTTAGGAGCTGTCAATAAATTACACATTGTAAATGAGACAATATTTTGTTGCTCACCTTTTAGTTCTCATTAAATGCTTTCAATATTTGTATATCCATTTCTACAATTTATCGTTGGTTTGAGATTTTTAAGTCATTGAAATTTGGAGCTATTGGAATTTTAACATATTGTTCTATGTACATTGTGTAATTTGCAGATAGTCCCTAACTAGCCCTATAGGGATTTCCAAAGTCAACCCAAATTTACCACAGCATTACAATTGGGTCACATACAGCTGCACTCCGAAATGCTGATTACTTGTGTGCTGCCAGCTGTGGGCATGTGGACATTGGGATGCAATTACGACCACAAGTCTCACAAAACTCTGTTTTTGACGAGAATGACCTTGACCAAAATTATCCTATTTACACTTTGTCAATTTTGACAGTAGAATAAATGTTTCTGACTCATTTCAAAGCCACTTAGGCTGTTTTCTAAACAAGAAGTTGCTTTTTAATGGCAGTTGCTCTTTAAACTTTGCTTTGTAACAACAAGTTGCCAAATATTGTTCTTTCATCTGTACAGCCAAACTCATTGAGCCTGATTTATTATTTCAGGTGGTTGAGGTTTACAGGGGTTGAGAGCTGCTCTGTATTGAGTCAGATACAGAAAACAAACCTAACGTTGGTTCTTGCTTTCCATTAATCTGATAAAGCACACATCTCGATAGCATGGCTTGGGTGTATGGAGCCATTCCCTCTAACGTGCTTTGAGCCCTACAATAGTTAAAAGGTAGGAGAGAGGAACTGACCTGAGCCCGCGAATGGTTAAAAGGTAGGGGAGAGGAACTGACCTGAGCCCGAAAATGGTTAAAAGGTAGGGGAGAGGAACTGACCTGAGCCCGAAAATGGTTAAAATGTAGGGGAGAGGAACTGACCTGAGACCTACAATAGTGAAAAGGTAGGAGAGAGGAACTGACCGCCTCCAGCAGACACACTTGTCTCAGCTCTCCCATTCGGCTGCTGAGGATGTCCTCCAGGATTTGCTTTCTCTCCTGTAATGCGGAGATGCGCTCAGCTTGCAGCTTGCTGTCCTGATCTACACACCAACAAACACGTCAACATGTTCAGTTAAGACAACAATTATACAATTACTATGTAACAGCAATGGTGTTACTAAGTACCTAATATCAGAAACCCAGAACAAAAATATTGCGTACTTGTGCCAGATGCTTGATTAAGTTCTGGGGGCAGATGTGTTAACAATCAAGCTTCATTTATATAGCTGATTTCAGACATAAATGTAACGCAGGTAGCCTAGTGGTTAGAGCGTTGGACTAGTAGCTAGATCTAATCCCCGAGCTGACAAGGTAAAAATCTGTTGTTCTGCCCCTGAACAAGGCAGTTAACCGCCTGTTCCTAGGCCGTCATTGTAAATAAGAATTTGTTCTTAACTGAGTTGTCTAGTTAAATAAAAGTTTTTTTTTTTTTAAAGAACTAGCCCCCCCCCCCCCAGAAACAAAACAACCATGAAAATAAAAACATAAATAATTTTGTTAAGAGGATAGAAAAAACGAAAAAATTACAAAAACTGAAATACTAAAAAAGCACCCTAAGGAAAAGCAAAGCTAGAAAAGTGTGTTTTAATATCCCTTTTAAATATGTCCACAGTTTCGGCCCCCCTCAGGTTCTTTAGCAGGATTTTCCGGAGGCTGGGGGCATAGTAACTAAAGGCTGCATCTCCATGCCTCTTGGTCCTAGGCTTTGGGATAGTTAAAAGGCCAGTGCCAGAGGACCTGAGGGACCTACTGGGTACATCACTCAAAAGCCTCTCTGATAGTTAGAAAACATACTACAACGAAGAGCGGAAGCAAGGCGGTTGCTCCACCCCCCTTTTTCAGCAAGTTTCAGGCAAGTCTATGGGCCAAATGTCCCATGCCCTTCCGAAATTCAAAAGATGCAAATACCTGCGAAATCGGGAATTGTCCAAATTATCAGTAACAAATAAAATCTGTACAACGGAACAAAGTTCCTTGTTAGTCGTCACATCCCAGTCTGTTGACAGACACCACGATACCATCCTATCTTACATGTGTCTGTCTACGCAAGATTACTAAATACCACAACATCTCTTTGTGAAGGTGTAAAACTCACCTGGAGACCCCACACCCATGGATGTGATGAGACGCCCTTTGACCTCCATGTGGTCTGATTCGTGAGGTCTTGCTTCTCAAACCTCAGCCAATCAAAACCTCACCTACTGAGAGAGTGCACTGTGGTTACCTAATAGAAATGGGACAAATAATTTGGCATAGAGAACAGGTTGGCTTAAATATTCAAAAACCTTGCAACTTCAAGCATATGTTCTCCAGGTGTCTGGTTAGCCATCGATTTTTGTTAAGCCAGTAAGAAATGTGCCTCTTCCACTAGTCCCCAACAGTAAAGTGATCTTCAAGTGTCTAATGTTAAATCCTGTAACAGAAAGAGACAGATCATTTACATTTTCAGTAATGTGACAAAACACAAATAGGCCTACAGTTAATACAGAATGTGAAAGACTATCAGACCTAGCTTGTCTATGTCCATTGTATGTGCATTATAGAAAAAGTATGCTTTTTGGAATTTGGATGGCTTCACGTTATCAGGTTATCAGGTTATCAGGTTCATTCCAAGGACTTTCTTAAGCACGGCTGTGCTACTGTCGTAGGGACGAGGCGGAGCCGATCGGCCTGTCTGCCTGCCTGACTATCTATACTGTATTTATTTATAATATATATAACATTTATAATATAAATTCAACATGCAGCAAAATATTTTACTGAGTTACTGTTCATATAAGGAAATCAGTCAATCGAAATAAATTCATTAGGCCCTAATCTATGGATTTCACATGATTGGGAATACAGATACGCATCTGTTGGTCACAGATACCTTAATACATCAGAAAACCAGTCAGTATCTGTTGTGACCACCATTTGCCTCATGCAGCACGGCACATCTCCTTCGCATAGAGTTGATCACTGATGATTGTTGCCTGTGGAATGTTGTTCCACTCCTCTTCAAAGGCTTTACAAAGTTGCTGGATATTGGGGAGGGGGGGCTGGAACACGCTGTCATACACGTCGATCCAGAGCATCCCAAACATGCTCAATGGGAGACATTTCTGGTGAGTATGGAGGCCATGGAGGAACTGGGATATTCTCAGCTTCCAGGAATTGTGTACAGATCCTTGCGACATGGGGCTGTGCATTATCAAGATGAAACATGAGGTGATGAGGGCGGATGAATGGCACGACAATGGGCCTCAGGATCTTGTCATGGTATCTTTGTGCATTCAGATTCCCATTGATAAAATGCGATTGTGTTCATTTTCCGTAGCTTATGCTTGCCCATACCATAACCCCACCATGGGGCACTCTATTCACAACGTTGACATCAGAAAACTGATCGCCCACACGACGCCACGCGCGCTGTCTGCCATTTGCCGGTACAGTTGAAACCGGGATTCATCTGTGAAGAGCACACTTCTCCAGCGTGTCAGTGGCCATCAAAGGACAGCATTCCCCCACTGACGTTGGTTACGACACCAAACTGCAGTCAGGTCAAAACCCTGGTGAGGACAAAGAGCACGCAGATGAGCTTCCCTGAGACGATTTCTGACAGTTTGTGCAGACATTCTTCGGTTGTGCAAGCCCACACTTTCAGCAACTGTCCGGGTGGCTGTTCTCAGACGATCCAGCAGGTGAAGAAACCAGATGTGGAGGTCCTGGGCTGGCGTGGTGGTCTACGGTTGTGAGGCCGGTTGGACGTACTGCCAAATTCTCTAAGACGACGTGGGAGGCGGCTTACGGTAGAGAAATTAGCATTCAATTATCTGGCAACAGCTCTGGTGGACATTCCTGCAGTCAGCATGCCAATTGCACGCTCCCTCAAAACTTGGAGACATCTGTGGCATTGTGTTATGTAACAAAACTGCACATTTTAGTTGGGCCTTTTATTGTCCCCAGCACAAGGTGCACCTGTGTAAAGATCATGCTTTCTAATCAGATTATTGATATGCCACACCTGTCAGGTGGATGTATTGTCTTGGCAAAGGAGAAATGCTCACTAACAGGGATGTGAACTAATTTGGGCACAACATTTGGGAGAAATAAGCTTTTCGTGCATATGGAAATTTTCTGGGATCTTTTATTTCAGCTCGTGAAACATGGGACCAACATTTTACATGTTGCGTTCATATTTTTGTTCACTGTAGGTAAAATGTATCTCTTAGCGCTGACAATAATGTCTTAGAAGACGAGTGAGAGCGAAACAGCATAAATAATGTATGGAGAAGAAAAGATGGAGAGAAACCTAAACCACGTGTGTGTTTAATGTCTCAATTGTCAAATTGTCTCAGTTGTAATACAAAAAAAAGAATGAACCAAAATTAACAGCAATGACCTTGCCCTGAAAGTAAGACAAAACATACTGTGTTTATGCACAGTTGCACACATTCACTGAAGACAGCAGGGACCCAACATTTTATATCGTGACAGCATTCTCCACACAGTCGCTCCAAAACTGGTTTGTGTTGTGGCCGAGCCTTTGGGATTTTCTTGTAACTCACAAAATAAACAAAAACAATATTTTTTGTCAGAAACCCAGGAACATGGCTCACAAGTGGGTCCTGATGAAGCATTTTGGAAAAGATGTTGTAGGGGGGTACACTACATTACCAAAAGTATGTGGACACCTCCTCGTCGAACATCTCATTGCAAAATCATGAGCATTCATATGGAGTCACTCCAGAGAATGTGATTCCACTGCTCCAGAGTCCAATGGCGGCAAGCTTTACACCACTCCAGTCGACGCTTGGCATTGCGCATGGTGATCTTAGGCCTGTGTGCAGCTGCTGGGCCATTGAAAAACATTTCATGAAGCTCCCGACGAACAGTTCTTGTGCAGACATTGCTTCCAGATGCAGTTTGGAACTTGGTAGTGAGTGTTGTAACCGAGGACAGACGATTATTACTCACTACGCGCTTCAGCAGTCAACGGTCCTGTTCTGTGAGCTTGTGTGGCCTACCACTTTGCAGCTCAGCCATTGTTGCTCCTAAACATTTTTACTTCACAATAACAGCGCAAAGTGGTAGACCGGGGCAGCTCTAGCAGGGCAGACATTTGACTAACTGACTTGTTGGAAAGGTGGCATCCTATGACAGTGCCAAGTTGAAAGTTACTGAGATCTTCAGTAAGGCCATTATTCTGCCAATGTTTGTCTATGGAGATTGCATGGCTGTGTGCTCGATTTTATACACCTATCAGCAATGGGTGTGGCTGAAATAGCCAAATCCACTAATTTGAAGGGGTGTCCACAAACTTTGTATATACAGTGTATATCTGACATCTCAACAAGAACCTTTGAAGCCTGCCGGCATTGGGCAAAGCTTGCTCATCTCAGTCTAAATAAGTCAAGAGGTAGCCTATCATTCTACTTTGAGGTATTATCCTGAATTCCATGAAAGCTTTGTTCCAAATCAGGCCTTATTCCCTTACGTTACAAAGAGAGCAAACAGAAGTGATACTATTTATTCATGCCAAAGCATCTCTTTCTGAGACTCCAGAATCTCAGTCATAAACAACAGGCAGCTCCTTGCAGTCTACTAAATAATAAAATGATTATTTCCTAAACAAAACATCATCAACAACACAGAATGCCTCTAGGGCTAAGGTTTGATCATTTTTAAGATGTGTACTGATAACGGCACCATATTATCATCGTTAAAAATGTAACATTTATCTACCACCTCAGTCATACAATACAAGAACTCCATGCTTCACACACACTATATGTCCAAAGGTATGTGGACACTTGCTCGTCAAACATCTCATTCCAAAATCATGGGCATTAAAATGGAGTTGGTTCCCCCTTTGCTGCTATAACAACCTCCACACTTCTGGGAAGGGTCCCGTGTGGCTCAGTTGGTAGAGCATGGTGTTTGCAACGCCAGGGTTGTGGGTTTGATTCTCACGGGGGACCAGTATGGAAAAAAAATTTTTTATGAAAACGTATGAAATGTATGCCTTCCCTACTGTAAGTCGCTCTGGATAAGAGTGTCTGCTAAATGACTAAAATGTAAATGTAAGGGTTTCTACTAGATGTTGGAACATTGCTGTGGGGACTTGCTTCCATTCAGCAACAAGATTAGGCCTGGCTTGCAGTCGGCATTCCAATTCCTCCCAAAGGTGTTCGATGGAGTTGAGGTCAGGGTTCTGTGCAGGCCAGTCAAATTCTTCCACAACGATCTTGACAAACCATTTCCGTATGGCTTTGTGCACGGGGGCATTGTCATGCTGAAACAGGAAAGGGCCTTCCCCAAACTCTTGCCACAAAGTGGGAAGCACAGAATCTTCTAGAATGTAATTGACGCTAGCAGACACTAGCGTTAAGATTTCCCTTCACTGGAATTAAGGGGCCTAACCCAAACCATGAAAAACAGCCCGAGACAATTATTCTTCCTCCACCAAACTTTATAGTTGGCACTACGCCTTGGAGGAGGTAGCGTTTTCCTGGCATCCACCAAACCCAGATTTGTCCGTCGGACTGCCAGATGGTGAAGCGTTATTCATCACTCCAGAGTCCAATGGTGGCTTGTGTGCGACTGCTCGGCCATGGAAACCCATTTCATGAAGCTCCCGACGAACAGTTCTTGTGCAGACGTTGCACGATTTTTACACGCTAATCGCTTCAGCACTCGGCAGACCTGTTCTGTGAGCTTGTGTGGCCTACCAATTCGCGGCTGAGCTGATGTTTCTCCTAGACGTTTACACGTCCCAATAACAACACTTACAGTTGAACGGCGCAGCTCTAGCAGGGCAGAAATTTGACAAATTAACTTGTTGGAAAGGTGGCATGCTATGACAGTCCCAAGTTGAAAGTCACTGAGCTCTTCAGTAAGGCCATTGTACTGCCAATGTTTGTCTATGGAGACTACATGGCTGTGTGCTCGATTTTATACACCTGTCAGCAATGTGTGTGGCTTAAATAGCTTAATCCCCTATTTGAAGGGGTGTCCACATACTTTTGTATATATAGTTTACCTCACACATTTCACATGGGTTCCAGTCCTGGAATTGAGGCGGTCCTGTTTGCTCATACTAGTGTGAAGTTCCCCCTGTGTGACCTCCTATTGAGAGACACAGAGGTGCCTCTTAAACAAACAATTGTCACAGTAACGATTCACTGTGTATTGACACTGACAGTCTGACCCAGCCCATCCCATGAATCCACTCCATTCTTATTAATTTAACTTAATCTGCACTGAAGAGGGCATTGTTATTGATCACTGGGGCCAAGCTTCCTGCCATCCAGGACCTATATACCAGGTGGAGTCAGAGGGGCGGCAGGGTAGCCTAGTGGTTAGAGCGTTGGACTAGTAACCGAAAGGTTGCAAGTTCGAATCCCCGAGCTGACAAGGTACAAATCTGTCATTCTTCCCCTGAACAGGCAGTTAACCCACTGTTCCTAGGCTGTCATTGAAAATAGGAACCTGACTTGCCGAGTTAAGAGGAAGGCCCTAAAAACTTTCTAAGACTTTAGCCACCCTAGTTCTCGGTAAGCGGTACCAGAGTGCCAAGTCTAGGTCCAAGAGGCTAAATAGCTTCAAGCCATAAGACTCCTGAATAGCTATTCTTCTCTCTTACTTGTTTTTTTGTTTTGTTTTTGAGGTATTTTCTTACATTTAAGTCATTTAGCAGACGCTCTTATCCAGAGCGACTTACAAATTGGTGCATTCACCTTATGATATCCAGTGGAACAACCACTTTACAATAGTGCATCTAAATCTTTTTTGGGGGGGGGGGGGGGTTAGAAGGATTACTTTATCCTATCCCAGGTATTCCTTAAAGAGGTGGGGTTTCAGGTGTCTCCGGAAGGTGGTGATTGACTCCGCTGTCCTGGCGTCGTGAGGGAGCTTGTTCCACAATAGGGGTGCCAGAGCAGCGAACAGTTTTGACTGGCCTGAGCGGGAACTGTGCTTCCTCAGAGGTAGGGGGGCCAGCAGGCCAGAGGTGGATTGTTGGTTAAGGGCTTGTAAGTAAGCATTTCACTGTAAGGTCTACACCTGTTGTATTCGGCACATGTGACAAATACAATTTGATTTGATGTTACAAGCAAAAATATTGTAATCAGATTACAGATACAGATTTTGAAAAACTAGATGATTACTAGTTTGCCTTGGCAGCAGCTAATGGGGATCCATAGTAAATACAAATACTTTTAAATCATAAAGGGATGTTTGTGAAAAAATACATTGACAGCTTTCTGTTTTCTCAATGACATGGTACTCTGGTACTTTTGTATACTTTTTAGACAGTACTTCTGAAAGTAGCATCCACGAGCCAAAAGTGGTCCCCGAAAATTGTATACCACATCACAAATGTGCAGAGATGTGTACCACGTTGTTGCACTCTCTCGTGCTCTCCTGTGTGTGCATCTTACTAGCTGTCACTCAAATGGCGAGGGGCTGAAGCTCATTGGTTGAAACTCAAATTGCACGGCCTCCCGAGTGGCGCAGTGGTCTAAGGCATTGCATCGCAGTGCTAGCTGTGCCACTAGAGATTCTGGGTTCGAGTCCAGGGAGCCCCATGGGGCGGAGCACAATTGGCCTAGCGTCGTCCGGGTTAGGGGAGGTTTGGTGTGGCTGACTTCCGGGTTAAATGGGCATTGTGCCAAGAAGCAGTTCCTCTTGGTTGGGTTGTGTTTCGGAGGAAGCACGGCTCTCGACCTTCGCCTCTCCTGAATCCGTACAGGATTTGCAGCGATGAGACAAGACTATACCAATTGGATACCACGAAATTGGAGAGAAAAAAAGGGTAAAACATTACTTTTTTTTTAAATAAAGAAACTAAAATTGCTGGCCCACTTGGGGGTAAATGTAGGGAAAAACCCTGGCTATAGGCTACAGGAAGATAGCAAAATATAGGACAAAAAACAAAGGGAGCCCCCGCTAGCACATGCTAGGAGTTAGACAATGGTTATGGTGATAAAGATGAGCTGCGGAAGGAAACATGCTTATTATAACATGAACTGTACTGTGAGCGCAGGCAGGCAGGCAGCCCCTGTGCAGCATGCAAACCAACCAGGAGTTTAATATTTAATTCCAGGGGGACGGACACAAGGTCAAGGCTGCAGGGCAGGGCAGGCCTCTCTCTCTCTCTACCATGTTCACTCTCACAACACCACGTATCCTTACAAACTTAGCTTATTATATGATAATATTCACAAGCTGTATAGCCCCACCACTGCAGGTCAGGCAAAAATCCATACACATCTCAGTTAACAAATTGTCTGTCCAAAAACCTATTAATTTGCATGTTTTAGTGCATACTACTAATGTGATATAGGCTACATCTGTATGTCATTGCCAAATGGAAATCCTGTTATTCATAGCAACCCGATGCCTTGATACTATTATGATGTTGATGCTAGAAGCAGACACCCACAGAACAGCAGCTGAAATGTGAACTAGGCTCCAGTGCAGACAGACAGGGTAGGATCCAGTGCAGACAGACAGGGTAGGATCCAGTGACACACTCACTCCTGGTAGAGGCTACAACCATTATTTACACAGCTGCTGGCTGCTTCTGTCATGAACTGTCAAATGACACAAACTCACTTCAACAGATATGCTACATATACACTAATAATAAGTAACCAATTTTTTTAAGTAACATTCTCTGACCAGCATCCTATTTTTAGAAGAGATCTCTCTCATAAGTAAACATTGCTGTATCACATAGATATTTTTAAAATACCGGCTCTCTTCTTCTGTAGCTGTGCCACATTTTCTCTGTGTTTGTTCATGTTACTTTCTTCACCTGACTTAATTCCGATAATAATAGTGTAGTGGGTATGCAGTATTCCCGAAGGACAGTTAGCGAGACTAAACCATTACCTTAACATAAGGGGTGGGGGATAGAAAGTTAACAAGACAACTGAGGAAATGTCCACAACTGGGAAGGAACTTCAATTGAAAATGCAGAGTTTGAAATATATATCTTAGCATATGCATTTTGGCCAAAAATAAGTTTTCCATTTTGTTAATTCTATAGTCATTTTAATTTGCTTACCCCTCAAAATGTCCAATGTTGGTTTTGCCCGAGATAGATGCAGGTGAGTCAAGGGGCTCCAAGAGAAAGTAGGCATATGCTTGCTCTGGCTCTAGCTGTTCTCCCTGTATCACTACAATAGAATTATTTCCTAATCTAAAGAATGAAGATCACAAAAGACATGAAGTCAAAAAGAGCTAATTGGTGCACTAAAAGTCATGTTTTTAGTAGGCAGAAGGAGGGAAGCCATTTTGTTAGTAAATACAGTCCTCAGGATGTATTATGGTCTGTCTATCTCTCATTCAACAAGCTGCACCTGAACAGCCAGCCACCAGCTGGACCCTGTGGAGGGTTTATGGAGGGTTGGAGGGTCAGGTGACATTCCAATATGATCTCTTCTCACTCTTTGTACCTCCCTGAACTACTGATCATAACATGCTTATCAGCACAGCCCAGGGCAGTTTAGCACATGGGGCTAATCCTATGGCAAGCCCAGTATTCCCATTTTGAAACCCTTCCCTCTGCCCTTAATGGCTCTATGTCGATGTGAAACAACTGTATAGGAGAAAGCAATCCAGTGATTCCTCCCCCTACTAGATATCTGGTAGGTTCAAAGTAGAAGAGTATGGAATGTGTCCCTATGTCCAGGGAGATAATTAATATACTGTTTTCCCATGATCCATAATACATGAAGGGATCTCTATGTATTCCAAATCAAATGTTATGTCACATGCACCAAATACATCGGGTATAGACTTTACCGTGAAATGCTTGCTTACGAGCCCTTCAACAACGCAGAGTTAAAAAATAATAATACAAAGAAGTCCTTGAAGTGAAAAATGTTGTCCTCGTAATCGCCAGCGCTTGATATTGGTTCCAAAAAATCTTGACACATCACAATGTGTATGATACAAGGTATACCACTTTGTGCACTTTCACTTATCCAACTGAGACTGGGTCAGTTTGGGTGTGACCCAAGGAGATCCTTGAGTAGATCCTTATGTCCGGCAGCTTATAAGTACTTTCATGGAACATCAAGCTAGTTGCTCGAATCCAGTCAGTCCGTGTCAGTTGGACATAAATGGCATGGGCATGGTGTCTCGTTGGCGTAACAGACAATTATGTTTGTTTCCACCTGTGTCTGAAAACTCCCTTTCCATGCCGTGAAGTGGAATTGACTGTACATAGCATGCTTTATAGAAAAGTAGAATAATCATTCTACCGAAATTCATATTTAACAATGTCATGAAGGCCAAACCAACCTGTAATTCATACATCAAATGAATGACTGGCTCTAGTTAACTTGGGCTTCAAGAAAACCATGTGCACAAACCATACCCCTAGACAAGCACTCAAAAAGGTTAACTGTCTGCCATCCACTGATTTCCTGACAATTTTTTACTTTACGTTCTGTAACATCCTCTAATTGTCATGCATAATGAACTCAAAGACCATGCAAAAAAGATCACTTCTAAAGTGATCAGTACCAAAAATGTCACACTGCATTGGCAACAACGTAGAAAATCCCTTTCTGAGAACGGCAGTGTTTCTCAGACAGACCAAAGCAACAGCAGTGAATTACCCTGAGGCACTGTCCAGGACGGGTTTGGACAAGTCCCTCAGATCCTGGCAGCTCTAGATATCCTTGTTCAAGAATGTGTTCATAATAGTGTTAATACCAGCGCTGGTTAAATGAGTGTGGGAACATGCACACCTTACAGGCCTCATCTCTAATAACTCCACTGTTAAAGCTGAAATGATAAACAAAGTAACCATCTTAAAAGTTCAATCTGTAGGATAGTCTTAGACACTAAAAGGGACAGATTACAAAAATTGCTTTGGAAAACAAGCAGTAAAAATTATACGTTGTAACTGCATTAACTATTGATGGGCCCTGTATGTATGCATGTTCCATATCATCCTCCTGTATGCAGCAACAGCTCGAGGAGAAGATACACGTATGTCAGAAAATCCTACAAACATAGAATTTTGCAGTATTCAGAATAAAATCTTGAAATCTCTTGGCAATTTAGTGTCCAACACGATATGGGAATTCATCAATGTGTCATGATGAAATGTCAAAATGTACGGTATGCTACAACCAGTAGTAATCACGACCCCAAATAGGCAGATGTTTTGGTTTTTCATGTGAGACAGGTTTAGAACGCAGTGGGAAGGCAACAAAAACATTAGCGTGTAATTAGTGAGGTTGTCAAATAGTATAATTATAAAAAATATATTACTGATTAAAAATTGTAATTCTAACAGCGAGAGACACATGGCCATCACTACCATTCAATTAAACCCGGTTAAATAGGCTAATACAGCAATAGCCTACGCAGATGGACACCAACAGTAGGGTTGATGAAGGCATGTATTGCATTTCTTAATTGCGCCAGGACAGACTTTTAATGCACGCTTTGGCTGTAAAGTAATTCTAGTAAATGATATTGCAGAAGGTTACTTGCCTGAAAAGGAACCCAGTGATGAAGATTTGAAATCGCAAATTAACGAAGACGTGCCATGAACTCATGGATTGTGGCTACAATATATTCCGTGATGTACACGTCCCTATAATGTTACAACGAAGAGTTCATAGAGCCTATAGAATCCCATCCCTGAGAATATGACTGTGTGCGGAGGTCTCCATGGTGCTGTTCAATGTTGTAAAGCCACGGGAGACTGCCCGATCAAAGCCTCGAGATTATGTTCTTTGACTAAAATGTTACAATGTTGTTTAGCAATTGCCAATTCGCCATAATTTCCAGATATTGTTCTTCTGCGTATCCAACGTGGCTCCATATTCCAATTGAAATTCATCAGCTGCCCTTTTCTCGCGCGTCTACAACCCCCATCCTCCCTTGCGTCGATGCCTTGCGCTGCGCATCTCAAACAAACGTGAAATCTGTCTTCACGGGAAAGATTGTCCTACTTGGATAAGATATAGAATGTTTTTAATAGCATGCTTCATGTCACACATAATTACAATTTAACTCATGTTTTAGAATTAAATAAATACCTGCGTTTTGCAAGAATACATGTCCAATGCCGTGGCGCTCGTGACGTCCTGCATTACTGTTTGCTCAATTCACAAACCATGGTCACACCTAATATGTAAATTAGTAACGCGCTTTAGCCTTAGAACATAACCACATACCCTATAGCTAGAAGACCGAGGTAGTTTTTCTTTCAGTATGGTCATTCACTGCCTCCTGTTGTACCCCCATATTTAAAAATTAATCCAACCCTGAATCATTTTGTTGTTGAAAAAAAAAAATGTGTTTGCCTTTCATACAATATAAATTAATTTAAATGAATCACAGCCATTTGTTTGGCTAAAATACTTCCCATATTTACGTCGTAAACCACCACTTAATTTTTAAAAATAGGCTTTATTAAAAATCAGCAGAATTTGCTCATTTTACAAACGCATATTTCTCCATGATACCAAACCTTATAAAGAAACTATATGGAATAACGGTCTAAAGTAGAAAGAACAACACACAGAGCATAGACTGTAAAAAGAAGGAGCAGAACCATAGGAATAGAATTCACAGGTCATGACAAAATCATTGCAGTGTTTACTTTTTTCAAATGCAGATTTTACTTTCATGTAAAATAAATGTTTCAGAAAACAGCTTTACAGAGAACTAAGTACTAATGCTTCAATTTGAGCACATCTGTATTTTTCAGATGTGTCTATCTGAATAGTGCAACCAAATCAAGCAAGCCGTTTGGCTGTGGTTCTCATCAGATGATGATTGACAGTGGCAATGGGAAGATGACACTTATAAGGATTATCACTGTCTCACCCTCTAGAAGAGGTTCTGGAAGCCCTGCTCTCAAAACAACATTGGGTTAAATCAGCCAACAGTTGACAGAATGTGATAATCCCATCCATTTAGGTCTTCATGTGGGACATTGGTTTCACATAGAATAATTTATAAATCAATGATCTAATCAAACAATGTTCATCTGCTTATGGTCAATAACTTGTTTGAAGGTTGCTTACGTTACCAAGATAAACCACTTATTATCTATCTACATGAGTAAATGTGGATGCACTGTGACCTTCCACATTGAACACTAAACAAACAGGACACACGGCTCACAATGGGTGTCAGAGAGCAGCTGAAAGCTAGAATATCTGTATTCTGTACTAGTACCTCAAACCTGAAAAGCTATTGCAAAAAAGCAGGCTTTAAACCATAATGATTTGTACATTTATTTGTAAGATATACTTACAAAAAGGGCAATAAAACATCCCGTTTCAAAATGTCTTACATTTAATTGCAAAGTCCAGTGGCAAGTGTGTAAACCAGTCCTGGTTGTCCATCCCAGCAAAGACTTGAGATGTTCTGTGAGGGCAGAGGTGTGATGCTGTGTGTAGTGTGGCCATTTGTTCGTTTTCTCCTGCTAAGTGACCCTGCGGAACCAAATGTTCTTAATAGCTACAGGATAAGGCCTTACACTTCGGACAGTGCTCTGTTTCTTTAAGTACCAGAAAGTCACAGGTCGATGCCCGCTCAATGATGATTGGAGCCTGGCTGAATGGCTGCTCCTTGGTCGGGACCCCCTGGCACACATTGTACTTCTCCAGATCTAGCAGCAGGTTCACAACCTGGGGCACAGAGGTCAGGCCGGATGGGTGAGCTTCATACAGCGGGTGGGTGAGGAGCAGCTGCTGGCCCTGTACACAGATCTGATAGCAGAAGCCTAGGTCAATCTGGACAGTTGTGTCCACCATGTGGGAGAGCTTGGAGCACTGCAGTAGCTGTAGCATCGGACCCTCCACCATTATGGCAAACCAGAGTGTGGGGAGTGCAGAGCTGCGCAGGGACTCCAGTAGCTTTAGCAGCTCATGGTCCTGGTCGATCCCACTTGTTCCTGCACTGTCAGCCAAACTGAAGATCTGAGTGATCTACAGAGAACATAACAGGGGTAACAAAATGCAGTTGGAATCAATTCCACTCCACTCTTACTCCAGTTAGAGATTTACTTGCACATGTATTTCTAATAGAATATCTTAACATTTTAAATCCAAGCTTAATAACTCTAATACAGAACTTCCTCTAGTCAAACGAAAAGGTCATTATTAGCCTTAAATATTGGTTACAATGCTGTAAAGTGTACCTATGCACCAAAGCAGGAAGTGGTAACTTACCATAGGTGTGACTTCCTCTACTTCAGGCTCTCCAGACAGCGCTTCTACATCCTTCTCCACACTTAGCCTTCCTCCGTTCATTCCACTCTGTCCATCCGGGGCTGCCAAGGACATATTCTCACCTGGGGGTCCACCATATTGCACTGGGGGATCCGCCGGTTTGAACAGTGTGCAATACTGGGCAAGAAAGAGAAATACACCATACTCCAGTCTAAAATGTTAAAAGTTAAACACTGAAGAGCACACTAGCCATAGGTCAAACAATTACTAGAGCTTACCTCTCCTGGATTGTGATTTTATTATACTGCAGTGTAAAACATTGCATGCTTAAGAGAATTTCAATAAGGTAAAGAGAAGTGTGACTCACTGCTGGAGAACTTAAATGGTTGAGGATATGCGGGACACGCTCCATAAGCGCATTCTTTTTGACAATTTCCATCGTCTCTTTATGCACCTGTAAAATATGAGAAATCTGTTGAAATTTGTGTGTATTGGAATACAAAGTAAAAAAAATTAAAAAAAAATGTATCACCAAAAGGTGAATGCCACAAAAGTAAACCTAAACAAAAGCTTAAATCCAATTTCATACTAACCTGGACTGTCGGTAGCTGGTTTCTGAAGTTCTCATCCTGGGGTATGCTACTGCTGGGAAGCATAGGGCGCCAATGTGCCTACGACAATAACAGACGTAAGACAGGGAGAAGAAAGTGGGAGCATGATTTTAAAAACTTTGGTATAATTCAGTTTAATGTACTCTATATAAATATATACAAAAGTATGTGGACACCCTTCCGAATTAGTGGATTCAGCTAATTTATCCACAACTGTTGCTGACAGGCGTAAAAAATACATGTAAAAAAATGGACCACACAGCCATGCAATCTCCATAGACAATCATTGTCAGTAGAATGGCCTTACTGAAGAGCTTAGTGACATTCAACATGGCATCGTTATAGGATGCCACCTTTCTAACAAGTCAGTTCGTAAAATTTCTGCCCCGCTAGAGCTGCTCCAGTCAACTGTAAGTGCTGTCACTGTGAAGTGGAAACGTCTAGGAGCAACAACGGCTCATTTGCAAAGTGGTAAGCCACACAAGCTCACAGAATGGGACCGCTAAAGCACGTACAGTGAGGGAAATAAGTATTTGATCCCCTGCTGATTTTGTACATTTGCCCACTGACAAAGAAATGATCAGTCTATAATTTTAATGCTAGGTTTATTTGAACAGTGAGAGACAGAATAACAACAAAAAAATCCAGAAAAATGCATGTCAAAAATGTTATAAATTGATTTGCATTTTAATGAGGGAAATAAGTATTTGACCCCCTCTCAATCAGAAAGATTTCTGGCTCCCAGGTGTCTTTTATACAGGTAACGAGCTGAGATTAGGAGCACACTCTTAAAGGGAGTGCTCCTTATCTCAGTTTGTTACCTGTATAAAAGACACCTGTCCAAAGAAGCAATCAATCAATCAGATTCCAAACTCTCCACCATGGTCAAGACCAAAGAGCATTGAAAATGGGTCGTGGGTGGGTATTCCAGCATGACAATGACCCAAAACACACGGCCAAGGCAACAAAGGAGTGGCTCAAGAAGAAGCACATTAAGGTCCTGGAGGGGCCTAGCCAGTCTCTAGACCTTAATCCCATAGAAAATCTGTGGAGGGAGCTGAAGGTTCGAGTTGCCAAACGTCAGCCTCGAAACCTTAATGACTTGGAGAAGATCTGCAAAGGGGAGTGAGACAAAATCCCTCCTGCGATGTGTGCAAACCTGGTGGCCAACTACAAGAAACGTCTGACCTCTGATTGCCAAAAAGGGTTTTGCCACCAACTACTAAATCATGTTTTGCAGAGGGGTCAAATACTTATTTCCCTCATCAAAATGCAAATCAATCTATAACATTTTTGACATTAATTTTTCTGGATTTTTTTGTTGTTATTCTGTCTCTCACTGTTCAAATAAATCTAGCATTAAAATTATAGACTGATCATTTCTTTATCAGTGGGCAAACGTACAAAATCAGCAGATGATCAAATACTTTTTTCCTCTCGCTGTATGGCATAACAATAGTCTGTCCTCGGTTGCAACACTTTACAGAGTTCCAAACTCCCTCTGGAAGCAACATCAGCACAAGAACTGTTAAAAAAAAATTAAAAAAATCGGGAGCTTAACGAAATGGGTTTCCATGGCCGAGCAGCCGCACACAAGCCTAAGATCACCATGCACAATGCCAAGCATTGGCTGTAGTGGTGTAATGCTCACCGCCATTGAACTCTGGAACAGTGGAAACACGTTTTCTGGAGTGATGAATCACGCTTCACTATCTGGCAGTCCGACAGATGAATCTGAGTTTGGCGGATGCCAGGAGAATGCTACCTGCATAGTGCCAACTGTAAAGTTTGGTGGAGGAGGAATAATGGTCTGGTGTTGTTTTTCATGATAGGGGCTAGACCCCTTAGTTCCAATGAAGGAAAATCTTAACCCCACAGCATACAATGACATTTTAGACAATTCTGTGCTTCCAACTATATGGCAAGAGTTTGGGGAAGGCCCTTTCCTGTTTCAGCATGACAATGCCCCTGTGCACAAAGCGAGGTCCATACAGAAATGGATTGTCGAGATCGGTGTGGAAGAACTTGACTAGCCCGCGCAGAGCCCTGACCTCAACTCCATCGAACACCTTCAGGATGAATTGGAATGCCGACTGCGAGCCAGGCCCAATCGCCCAACATCAGTGCCCGACCTCACTAATGCGTTTGTGGCTGAATGGAAGCAAGTCCCTGCAGCAATGTTCCAACATGTTCTCGTGGAAAGTCTTCCCAGAAGAGCAGCAAAGGGAGGGGACTAGAGGTCGACTGATTAATCGGAATGGCCGATTAATTAGGGCTGATTTCAAGTTTTCATAACAATCGGAAATCGGTATTTTTGGACGCTGATTTGGCCGATTAAATGTTTTAAAACCTTTATTTAACTTTTAAGAACACATTCTCATTTTCAATGACGGCCTAGGAACGGTGGGTTAACTGCCTTGTTCAGGGGCAGAAAGACAGATTTTTACCTTGTCAGCTCAGGGATTCAATCTTGCAACCTTACGGTTAACTAGTCCAACGCTCTAACCACCTGCTTTACATTGCACTCCACGAGGTTACTCGAATGCAGTAAGAAGCTAAGGTAAGTTGCTATCTAGCATTAAACTTATCTTATTAAAAAAAACAATCAATCATAATCACTAGTTAACAACACATGGTTGATGATATTACTAGTTATCTAGCCTGTCCTGCGTTGCATATAATCGCTTAGGTACACGTTGCTCCAACCATAAACATCAATGCCTTTCTTAAAATCAATACACAAGTATATATTTTTAAATCTGCATATTTAGTTAATATTGCCTGTTAACATGAATTTCTTTTAACTAGGGAAAATGTGTCACTTCTCTTGCAAACAGAGTCAGGGTATATGCAGCAGTTTGGACCGCCTGGCTCGTTGCGAACTGTGTGAATACTATTTCTTCCTAACAAAAACAGCCGACTTCGCCAAACGGGGATGATTTAACAAAAGCGCATTTGCGAAAAAAAGCACAATCGGTGCACGACTGTACCTAACCATAAACATCAATGCCTTTCTTAAAATCAATACACAGAAGTATATATTTTTAAACCTGCATATTTAGCTAAATGAAATCCAGGTTAGCAGGCAATATTAACTAGGTGAAATTGTGTCATTTTGCGTTCATTGCACGCAGTCAGAGTATATGCAACACTTTGGGTAATTTGTCAGAATTTTACGTAATTATGACGTAACACTGAAAGTTGTGCAATGTAACAGGAATAACGTTTTGTTTTCAAGATAAGTTTCCAGATTCGACCATATTAATGACCGAAGGCTCGTGTTTGTGTGTTATTATGTTATAATTATGTCTATGATTTGATAGAGCAGTCTGACTGAGCGGTGGTAGGCACCAGCAGGCTCGTAAGCATTCATTCAAACAGCACTTTCGTGCGTTTTGCCAGCAGCTCTGAGCAATGCATTGCGCTGTTTATGACTTCAAGCCTATCAACTCCCAAGATTAGGCTGGTGTAACCCATGTGAAATGGCTAGCTAGTTAGCCGGGTGCGCGCTAATAGCGTTTCAAACGTCACTCGCTCTGAGACTTGGAGTAGTTTTTTCCCTTCCTCTACATGGGTAACGCTGCTTCGAGGGTGGCTGTTGTCGATGTGTTCCTGGTTCGAGCCCAGGTAGGAGCGAGGAGAGGGACAGAAGCTATACTGTTACACTGGCAATACTAAAGTGCCTATAAGAACATCCAATAGTCAAAGGTATATGAAATACAAATCGTATAGAGAGAAATAGTCCTATAATAACTACAACCTAAAACATCTTACCTGGGAATATTGAAGACTCATGTTAAAAGGAACCACCAGCTTTCATATGTTCTCATGTTCTGAGCAATGAACTTAAACGTTAGCTTTTTTACATGGCACATATTGCACTTTTACTTTCTTCTCCAACACTTTGTTTTTGCATTATTTAAATCAAATTGAACATGTTTCATTATTTATTTGAGGCTAAATTGATTTTATTGATGTATTATATTAAGTTAAAATAAGTGTTCATTCAGTATTGTTGTAATTGTCATTATTACAAATAATAATTTAAAAAAAGTATATATTATATATATTATATATATAATACATTTTTTTTAAATAAAAAAAATAAATAAATAAAAAAAAAAAAAAAAAAAAAAATCGGCCGATTAATATGTATCAGCTTTTTGGGTCCTCCAATAATCGGTATTGGCGTTGAAAAACCATAATCGGTCGACCTCTAGAGGGGACCAACTCCATATTGATGCCCATGATTTTGGAATGAGATGTTCAACGAGCAGGTGTCCACATACTTTTGGTCATGAAGTGCATGCATCAGTATTTGCATGGAATCCTGTACTCAAGACAATCACAATAATGTGACGATGACATTGGACAACAATAAACCATTTTTTAACACAACAAAATAGGGAAACGCTATCTCCACATAGCAGAACTCACTGTTTCCATGGAGTGGTCATCTTCTTCCTGCAAAGGCTCGTCTATATCATCAGTGAACTCCAGGTCCACTTCCCGCTGCGGTGTTTTACTTTTCTTTGGGGTAGTCTTGCGACTGTATGTAAAGTGAGGTCTAGGCCTGCCAAGCTGCACCCACCCCTCTTCGGACCCAAAATCAGTCTGACCCAACTGAAAGGGCAACAAGTGTCTCTGTCAAACACATACATACACATAAGAGCACCATTGAAAACATTGTTAGGAGTCCATTCATGGCATAACAATGAGTATGGCCATTGCTTAATTACAAGGACTAATTCAAAAGGATTTGCCAAAAATCTTGTCACCCTCAAATGCTGATATGATTGACAATCATCTCAACATATGTGAGTAATCAACCCTTACCATGGCCTGTTTCTGGCACTGCCGCAGACGGCACTTCTGTCTCTTCTTATTGCTGCCTCCAAACTTCGGTTTGTCTATGCAGAAATCACAAGTGCCACAGTCTATCCTACTATTACAAGCTTCACACTTCCCACAGGAGCGTCGCTTACGTTTCCTTATCCAAGCCTGAAAGACAGAATGAGAAAAAAATACTGATAAAGAAAAATATATATACTGCTCAAAAAAATAAAGGGAACACTTAAACAACACAATGTAACTCCAAGTCAATCACACTTCGTGAAATCAAACTGTCCACTTAGGAAGCAACACTGATTGACAATAAATTTCACATGCTGTTGTGCAAATGGAATAGACAACAGGTGGAAATTATAGGCAATTAGCAAGACACCCCCAATAAAGGAGTGGTTCTGCAGGTGGTAACCACAGACCACTTCTCAGTTCCTATGCTTCCTGGCTGATGTTTTGGTCACTTTTGAATGCTGGCGGTGCTTTCACTCTAGTGGTAGCATGAGACGGAGTCTACAACCCACACAAGTGGCTCAGGTAGTGCAGCTCATCCAGGATGGCACATCAATGCGAGCTGTGGCAAGAAGGTTTGCTGTGTCTGTCAGCGTAGTGTCCAGAGCATGGAGGCGCTACCAGGAGACAGGCCAGTACATCAGGAGACGTGGAGGAGGCCGTAGGAGGGCAACAACCCAGCAGCAGGACCGCTACCTCCGCCTTTGTGCAAGGAGGAGCAGGAAGAGCACTGCCAGAGCCCTGCAAAATGACCTCCAGCAGGCCACAAATGTGCATGTGTCTGCTCAAACGGTCAGAAACAGACTCCATGAGAGTGGTATGAGGGCCCGACGTCCACAGGTGGGGGTTGTGCTTACAGCCCAACACCGTGCAGGACGTTTGGCATTTGCCAGAGAACACCAAGATTGGCAAATTCGCCACTGGCGCCCTGTGCTCTTCACAGATGGAAGCAGGTTCACACTGAGCACATGTGACAGACGTGACAGTCTGGAGACGCCGTGGAGAACGTTCTGCTGCCTGCAACATCCTCCAGCATGACCAGCTTGGCGGTGAGTCAGTCATGGTGTGGGGTGGCATCTCTTTGGGGGGCCGCACAGCCCTCTATGTGCTCGCCAGAGGTAGCCTGACTGCCATTAGGTACCGAGATGAGATCCTCAGACCGCTCGTGAGACCATATGCTGGTGCGGTTGGCCCTGGGTTCCTCCTAATGCAAGACAATGCTAGACCTCATGTGGCTGCAGTGTGTCAGCAGTTCCTGCAAGAGGAAGGCATTGATGCTATGGACTGGCCCGCCCGTTCCCCAGACCTGAATCCAATTGAGCACATCTGGGACATCATGTCTCGCTCCATCCACCAACGCCACGTTGCACCACAGACTGTCCAGGAGTTGGCGGATGCTTTAGTCCAGGTCTGGGAGGAGATCCCTCAGGAGACCATCCGCCACCTCATCAGGAGCATGCCCAGGCGTTGTAGGGAGGTCATACAGGCACGTGGAGGCCACACACACTACTGAGCCTCATTTTGACTTGTTTTAAGGACATTACATCAAAGTTGGATCAGCCTGTAGTGTGGTTTTCCACTTTAATTTTGAGTGTGACTCCAAATCCAGATCTCCATGGGTTGATAAAAATAATCAATGGAAATCCAATTTATGTGATTTTGTTGTCAGCACATTCAACTATGTAAAAGAAAAAAGTATTTAATAAGATTATTTCATTCATTCAGATCTAGGATGTGTTATTTTAGTGTTCCCTTTATTTTTTTGAGCAGTGTATATTTGAACTAATACCATTAACTGTCAAATACATGTCACTGTCTAGATATTCAGTGGACAGATAAAGGAACTTGTTGGCCCAAACTGTGACCAACTTCAGATGGAGACCTCCCTAGGAAGAGCAGGGTTTTTATATTGGGGGGGGGGGGGGGGGGGGGGTAATTGGCCAGCAGAGGGAACTCCTAGATAGAAGTGGGGTAGGACTTATTTCTTGAAGCAGAGCTTACCTCATAGTCAGCATCATCACCATCAAACTCTTCATCGTCATCATCTATATCGACATTCACAGAGAAGTCTTCGGGGTCACTGTATTGAGGAGTGGAGTTCTGTGGGAATAATGAGTAAGATCTGTTCTGCCCTCTCCTTGGGTCTTTATTCAATTACATTTATTGTTTACATTGCATATTCAATTAACAATGAGGTCAGGATTGGAGGAGTATTATTAGAGATGGCTGGGTATTGTTACCTGCAATTCTCCACTGTCAATCTGCCAAAAAAAAATGTATATTCAGTTATGGGAGCTTTTCATGGAGACGTGAAGAGAACATTACAAATAAACTGCCAATGTTCACGTGTGGACTTGTGGGAAATGCTGCTCTTAAATTGAGTAAGCGGACTCAATAGCCTTCAGCATTTTTCATATACATGCATTCAGATTTGTTATTTACTTTGAAAGACACATTAGAATACACTGGGTAATAGGATTCTAGTCAATTACCTTGAAATTTGTCATGGGATGGGGATCCAACTTTTGGGGACCTTCGGGTTTGTTCTGAAATACAAAACAAATTTAAAAAAACAAAATGGATCACTTTTATTTCTTCAATCATTGTCTGTATTTTCTTCTGTCTAACTTAGACTCAGCTGTTCCCTTGTTCATACAGGACACCATTCCTTTGTTTAAATGGGCTACTAAAACACGGCAGGCATAGACACGGCAGACAGGCCGGTATCCTGGCGAGACTGAGACGAAGACAAAAATCGACCGGAACTCCCCTCCATTCTATTGTGAAATGTCCAGTCACTTGAGAATAAGATGGAGGAGGTTCGTTCGAGAGAGTCTCCTATCAGGGAGATGCAACTGGATCCTGGACTTCCTGACGGGCCATCCCCAGGTGGTGAGGGTAGGCAACTAAACCACCACCACACTGACCTTAGACACGGGGGCATCTCAGAGGTGTGTGCTTAGTCCCCTCCTGTACTCCCTTTTAATCCACAACTGTGTGGCCACACACGACTCCAACACCATCAAGATTGCTGACTACACGACAGTGGTAGACCTGATCACAGACAGCCTACAGGGAGGAGGTCAAAGACTTAGAAGTGTGGTGGCAGGAGAACAACAATTTCAACGTCAGTAAGACCAAAGAGCTGATCGTGGACTACAGGAGAAAGAGGGGAGAGCACGCCCCCATCCACACACAGTCATGAATAGGTCACGACAGCACCTCTGCCCCCTCAGGAGGCTGAAAAGATTTAGCACTGGCCCTTGGATCCTCAAAAAGCTACAACTGCACCCCTGAGATGTCCGGACCACCCTCTGCACATCACGGGGGCCGAGTTCCCTGGCACCGAGGACCTCTATATCAGGCGGTGTCAGAAGAAGGAACGAAAAATTGCCAAAGACTCCAGCCACAGACTGTTGACTCTGCTACCGTCCGGCAAACGGTACCGGAGAATTGTCTCTCGGACCAACAAGCTCCGGGACAGATTCTACCCCAAGAAATAAGACCACTAAATAGCTCATTAAAAATGGTTACCTGGACTATCTGCATTGATACAATCTTGCACTGACGATGCACAATCACAGGATTTTTATATAACTGGTACTATGTAGGCCAGGTCATCTGATGCAGCACTCCAACTCTCCTTGGTCAAATAGTGGGACTATCATTTGTTTTTCAACAGGACAATGACCCAAAACACACCTCCAGGCTGTGTAAGGGCTATTTGACCAAGGACAGTAATGGAGTGCTGCATCAGATGACCAGGCCTCCACAATCACCCGACCTCAACCCAATTGAGATGGTTTGGGATGAGTTGGACCACAGAGTGAAGGAAAAGCAGCCAACAAGTGCTCAGCATATGTGGGAACTCCTTCAAGACTGTTGGAAAAACATTCCAGGTGAAGCTGGTTGAGGGAATGTCAAGAGTGTGCAAAGCTTCCATCAAGGCAAAGGGTGGCTACTTTGAAGAATCTAAACTATATTAAGATTTGTTTAACACCATTTTGGTTACTACATGATTCCATATGCATTATTTCATAATTTTGATGTCTTCACTATTATTTTACAATGTTGAAAATAGTAAAAATAAAGAAAAACCCTTGAATGAGTAGGTGTGTCCAAACTTTTGACTGGTACTGTGTATCTCTCTATTATGCGTGGGAATACTTTGGAACAGATTTCCAAAATTAAAATCACTTGGTGCTGATTTACTGGTATTTTTATAGTATTTGATGTCCAACAATTAAAACTTGGGTCCCAGAAATGTTCCATACGCACAAAAAAACTTCCCTCTTAAATTCGGTGAACAAATTTGGTTACATCCCTGTTAATGAGCATTTCTCCTTCGCCAAGATTACCCATCCACCTGACAGGTGTGGCATTTCAAGAAGCTGATTAAACAGCATGCTCATTACACAAGTGCATCCTGTGCTGGGGACAATAAAAGGCCACTAGAATGTGCGGTTTTGTCACAGCACAATGTCACAGATGTCTGAAGTTGGAGCATGCAATTTGCATGCTGACTGCAGGAATGTCCACCAGAGCTGTTGCCAGAGAATTGAATGTTCATTTCTCTACCATAAGCTGCCTCCAACGTTTTAGAGAATTTGGCAGTACGTCTAACCGGCCTCACAACTGCAGACCACGTGTATGGCGTCATGTGGACGAGCGGTTTGCTGATGTTAACGTTGTGAACAGAGTAGAGGTCGACCGATTAATCGGAATGGGCGATTAATTAAGGACGATTTCAAGTTTCCATAACAATCGGTAATCGGAATTTTTGGCCAAGGTTTTTTTTTTTTTTACACCTTTATTTAACTAGGCAAGTCAGATTAAAAACACATTCTTATTTTCAATTACGGCCTTTTTGCAACCTTCTGGTTACTAGTCCAACGCTCTAACCACCTGCCTTACATTGCACTCCACGAGGATGGCAGGCTGACTACCTGTTACGCTAGGGCAGCAAAAAGCCAAGGTAAGTTGCTAGCTAGCATTAAACTTATCTTATAAAAAACTATCAATCTTAACATAATCACTAGTTAACTACACATGGTTGATGATATTACTAGCTTATCTAACGTGTCCTACGTTGCATATAATCGATGCGGTGCCTGTTAATTTCTCATCGAATCACAGCCTACTTAGACAAACGGGTGACGATTTAACAAGCGCATTTGCGAAAAAAGCACTGTCGTTGCACCAATGTACCTAACCATAAATATCAATGCCTTTCTTTAAAATCAATACACAAGTATATATTTCTAAACCTGCATATTTAGTTAATATTGCCTGCTAACATGAAATTGTGTCACTGCTCTTGCGTTCATTGCCTGGCTTGTTGCGAACTAATTTGCCAGAATTTTACGTAATTATGACATACCATTGAAGGTTGTGCAATGTAACAGGAATATTTAGACTTAGGGATGCCACCCGTTAGATAAAATACAGACCGGTTCCGTATTTCACTGAAAGAAAACAACATTTTGTTTTCGAGATGATAGTTTCCGGATTCAACCATATTAAATGACCTAAGGCTCGTGTTTCTGTGTGTTTATTATATTCGAATTAAGTCTATGATTTGATAGAGCAGTCTGACTGAGCGGTGGTAGGCACCAGCAGGTTCGTAAGCAGTCATTCAAACAGCACTTTCGTGCGTTTTGCCAGCAGCTCTGAGCAATGCATTGTGCTGTTTATGACTTCAAGCCTATCAACTCCCAAGATTAGGCTGGTGTAACCCATGTGAAATGGCTAGCTAGTTAGCGGGTGCGCGTTAATAGCGTTTCAAACGTCACTCGCTCTTAGACTTGGAGTAGTTGTTCCCCTTGCTCTGCATGGGTAACGCTGCTTCGAGGGTGGCTGTTGTCGATGTGTTCCTGGTTCGAGCCCAGGTAGGAGCGAGGAGAGGGACAGAAGCTATACTGTTACACTGGCAATACTAAAGTGCCTATAAGAACATCCAATAGTCAAAGGTATATGAAATACAAATCGTATAGAGAGAAATAGTCCTATAATTCCTATAATAACTACAACCTAAAACTTCTTACCTGGGAATATTGAAGACTCATGTTAAAAGGAACCACCAGCGTTCATATGTTCCCATGTTCTGTGCAAGGCACTTAAACGTTAGCTTTCTTACATGGCACATAGTGCACTTTTACTTTCTTCTCCAACACATTGTTTTTGCATTATTTAAACCAAATTGAACATGTTTCATTATTTATTTGAGGCTAAATTGATTTTATTGATGTATTATATTAAGTTAAAATAACTGTTCATTCAGTATTGTTGTAATTGTCATTATTACAAAAAAATTAAAATAAAAAAATACAAATAATAAGAAGAGTCGGCCGATTAATCGGTATCGGCTTTTTGTGGTCCTCCAATAATCGGTACCGGCGTTGAAAAATCATAAATCGGTCGACCTCTAGAACAGAGTGTCCCATGGTGGCAGTGGGGTTATGGTATGGGCAAGCATAAGCTACGGACAACGAACACAATTTCATTTTATCGATGACAATTTGAATGCACAGAAATAATGTGACAAGATCCTGAGGCCCATAGTCGTGTCATTCATCCACCGCTATACCCTCATGTTTCAGTATGATTATGCATGGCCCGATGTCGCAAGGATATGTACACAATTCCTGGATGCTGAAAATGTCCCAGTTCTTCCATAGCCTGCATACTCACCAGACATGTCACTCTTTGAGCATATTTGGGATACTCTGGATCGACGTGTACGACAGCGGGTTCCAGTTCCCGCTCTTGTCCAGCAACTTCGCACAGCTTCTGAAGAGTGGGACAACATTCCACGGGCCACAATGAACAGCCTAATCAACTCTATGCAAAGGAGGTGTCGCGCTGCATGAGGCAAATGGTAGTTACACCAGATACTGACTGGTTTTCCGATCCACGCGCCTACCATTTTTTTAAAAGGTATCTGTGACCAACAGATGCATATCTGTATTTTCAGTCATGTGAAATCCATAGACTAGGGCCTAATTACTTTATTTCAATTCACTGATTTCCTTATATGAACTGTTACTCAGTAAAATCTTTGGAATGGTTACATGTTGAATTTATATTTTTGTTCAGTATACATAGCTACCTACAATACCTCGTACCTCTGCACATTGATCTGGTACTGATACTCCCTGTATAATGGCTTAATTCTTGTGCATTTTACTCCACGTGTTACTGTTTTTCTTATGTTTTTTAAACTCTGCTTCGTTGGGAAAGGCTCGTAAGCAAGCATTTCAGGGTAAAGTCTACACCGGGTGTTTTCGGCACATGTGACAAATATAACACAAATGTGATCTGAGTCTGTACCTTGCGGATCGGACATAAACATTTGCGTTTCCGACAGCTGACAGGTTTTCTGGAGTCAGGGTTCAGCGCTTTTTTGCAGTTAGCACAGCTCCCACAATCCTCTGTGGTAAGGCAAGCCTTACAGTTACCACAAGGAATCCACTATAAAAGATAAGAAAATGTTGAGTATTCCCCTCCATTCAGACCCATGTTGATTAATCATTGTTTAACTATGTAAAACTGAATTAAGTAAAGGGAAACAGTCCAAAACACAAACTATAAGGAGCATGAAAGTGTGTTAAAAACAGAGAAATTATGGGAGTAGTTAGTTGAGGAACACTTGTTTACCTTCCTGAATCTTTGATAAACTGGATTCTTGCCTAAAGAAATGAGAGATACTTTTAACACAACCTCAAATGGAACCTTCACTAAAAAAATTTTTTTTCAAAGGCACATTTACAATGTCTTAAAATATGTAAATTCTGTTCCTCTTTAAAAGGCATTTGTGTAATGGCTTTCCTTTAATTAGATTGACATTAAATAAGATGACATACCCCTGCATTTGGGGCAACAGGGATTCTTCATCTGTCTTTCATATTCAAAGCCTGTGTATGAATTATCACAAATGGTACAGACGCTGAAATAAAGAGTATTGAAGCAAGTTACCTAAGGTTCAAAGAGCGTAACATCAAAATCACTCCCATGTATTCTTGGCTTATTTTATGTACAAAATACACACATACATATTTTTTGTTTAAAAAAATTCAACACTCAAGCTGACATATAGCCTAAACCATGATTACATAATAGGAATATGTTAAACTTTTTTTTTTTTTTACTCTTAGATGTAAAGTCCCCTGTTTAAGGGACCTGATTGGTTCTGGTACCGGTTCCAACCTACATAAGTCTGTGGACAACGTAGATCAAAATGGCTTGCATTGAGCGATAGCCCTGGTTCCCACGGACACAATTGTATATTGTTTTAGCCTGTGTGAAGTAGGATGTGAAATCTGAAACCACTTGCAGCTGGGATGTCCCTCCTACCATTTCATTCGCTCTTCCGACTGTCTATCAACTCCGGGCTGAACCCTATGTCACAGCCACTGACAACACACTTGCCTGCAATCCTTACATCATAACGCAGCAGGAGAGTGGTTCATCAATATAGAACATTCATAGATCGATTTATAGCCATAATCTAAAATAATTCATCGATTTTAAACAGAAAACTTTTTCCACTGGTTTATCTTCAAGGCATTCCTAGTCGATCACCAAACATCTCTAGCAGAAAAGCCAACGATAAAACTTGCACACTTATTATTTCTTTATCGTATTGCGCTGTTGACAGAAGGTGCACTTGATTCAGAAGCCCTGCGCACCGGGTAAGCAAAGTGTTCTTATTTTGAACCATTAAAATTTGTCTGAAAAGACAAACTCTGCCTAAACGGTGAATCGGATAGCTCAAATCACCACGCCTACAGAGCTTCCGCAACCCTGGCCCCAAGTTTGATACTAGCCTACATAAGATTTAATAACTTTTAAAACCATGACCACCGAGAGACTGTCAAAGAATACAGCAGAGTGAGTTCCTGTTTAAGTTTTTATTCTGCAATGTCACTGTTTTTGTAAAAATCTATTACAAAACGTGCATCTCCCTACTTCCACTCGCACTGCAATGTATAAGTAGCCAAGTGTATCGATAGCCCTGCGTTTTAATTATTAATAGCATTGTGTCTATTTAAATATTGAGGAATAACAACATTGGTAGGCCTGGAATATAGCCAATATGCTGTGATAATGTATTAGGTCTATTGCACAAACCTCATTCCTACACAACTGCTTTTATTAGGATATATATATATTTTTTTAAACATGACTTAACTTATCTGAGCGGTAGATCTCGGCTTGCTTTTCGAATGCGAAAGTGATCTTGACTAAGGATAGGTTGGTGACCACGGTCATAGATGGAAATTATTAACATGAGGTGAATGGTGAGTTCGGGAAGCCAAGCTAGAGCTCTTTGTGACATTCACAGCGGTGGGGGCTGAAGTTTTGATCAAGAGAGCCCTTCAGAAAAAAAATTAACATTTTCTCAAACACTAAACATACAAATATGTATTTACATTTATAAGGAAGGTGAAATATTATAGTTAGTGGTTTTATCATTTGATTATACCATATTTAGAAAGCATAAAAGTAATTTCAAGCCTTATTCAGTTTTGTTGAATAGGAAATAAGTCATAAAATATTTCATGTATTAATCTTATTTGTACTTCAACCCTCAAAAGTGATTACACCTCAGCAATTTTTTTTTTTTTAATTACCCGAAAGGTGAGTATGCATCATAACTAGTTACTGTTTATCGTCCTCTCATGATAAATAATTACTTTTAGGGATTATGTACATTACATTTTAGATCACATGTAGTTAGATTGAAGATGTTCAATTCTCAGCGATAAAATTATGAGATAATATAGGAGCATTTAACTCACCAAAAGGAGGGCTCTGAACCAGCATTCCCATTGATGGAAACTGAAAGCGCTGACACAGGGCTCGAGGGCAGTTTAGTTGCACTGTGCTTCATACCTTCCACATCATGAGCGACAGAGGCTGAACTTATCTGTGTGAGAGAGGTGTTTGGTCTTGGGGGAGTGATATGTTGGAGGTGGGGGTCTCGGCTTGGCGTGCCCATGGAGCTGGACTCTGAGGAAAAGCCACAGTCCACTGAGGTAGTATGATCCTTCTGTATGTTCTAACAGACCATGGGATGGAAGAGACGAAATGGAAGTTGTTAGAAAATACATCGAAATTAGTGAAGGTAAAGAAAAGTTATCATTTCAAGTGTAAATGCTGGGAGCTTTTTTCTTTTATAACCTTTCTCAGGCGCACTGTCTTGGGTTGTCCAGCACCCCTGAACACCCCTGCTTTGTAATCAAACATTGTCATGTCCAGAGTATCTGCCAGGACTTTGGAAAGCTCAACCCTACTTCTCACACGTTCATTACTCGGACTTCGGGGAACAGAGAAGGGAAGAAAGATAGTGTGACCCATTAGTGGCATCAATGGTTTAAAGTCACCTAAAAGCATATAATACTGACATAACAAAATGCATGTGCAGTGAGCTTGTGTTATTAGGTTAAATTGTTTCTACCACATTTTTATGTGGTATATTCACACAATAGGTACAGCAAGTGAGCCTTAGTATATAACAATGAACCTTACGTCATGAGACAATATCAGTGGTTAAAAACATAAACTGGCCATTGGTCTAAAAATGTATAGAGTTTTGCCAGAATGTTTTTACCTCATGTAATAAACGTCACTCTGGCCAACACTAGAACCCGAGCGACGAACAACCGCCTTGCGCTTCCACCCCTCTCCAAGTGCCGGCCAGTCCTCCCAGCCCTCTTCAGTTTTCACTCTTTTCTTCCGCCTATAAACAGAAAACCTGGCATAAAATAAAAACTAAAATGTCAAAGTATGTCATCATAAGAGCATAAAATATAACTGGAAAGCACATCAACTGGCTACTTTTTGTATAGTTTGACTGGCTACATATTTGCTACAAGTAAGAACTGAGATTCTGATTTTTCACTTTAAATGTACACCACTGTTCAAAAGCTTGGGGTCACTTAGAAATGTCCTTGTTTTTTAAATTAAAGCACATTTTTTGTCCATTAAAATAACATCAAATTGATCAGAAATACAGTGTAGACATTGTTAATGTTGTAAATGACTATTGTAGCTGGAAACGTCAGATTTTTTTATAGAATATCTACATAGGCGTACAGAGCCCCATTATCTGCAATCATCACACCTGTGTTCCAATGGCATGCTGTGTTAGCTAATCCAAGTTTATAATTTTAAAAGGCTAATTGATCATTAGAAAACCATTTTGCAATTATGTTAGCAGAGCTGAAAACTGTGTTCTGATTAAAGAAGCAATAAAACTGGCCATCTTTAGACTAGTTTAGAATATGGAGCATCAGCATTTGTGGGTTCAATTACAGGCTCAAAATGGCCAGAAAGAAATAACTTTCTTCAGAAACTTGTCAGCCTATTCTTGTTCTGAGAAATGATGGCTATTCCATGCGAGAAATTGCCAAGAAACTGAAGATCTCGTACAACGTTGTGTATTACTCCTTTCACAGAACAGCGCAAACTGGCTCTAACCAGAATATAAAGAGTGGGAGGCCCCGGTGCACAACTGAGCAAGAGGACAAGTACATTAGAGTGTCTAGTTTGAGAAACAGATGCCTCACACATCCTCAACTGGCAGCTTCATTAAATAGTACACACAAAACACCAGTCTCAACATCCACAGTTATGAGGCGACTCCGCGATGCTGGCCTTCTATGAAGAGTTGCAAAGAAAAAATGCATATCTCAGACTGGCCAATGAAAATAAAAGATTAAGATGGGCAAAAGAACACAGACACTGTACAGAGGAACTCTGCCTAGAAGGCCAGCATCGCAGAATTGCCTCTTCACTGTTGACGTTGAGACTGATGTTTTGCGGGTACTGTTTAATGAAGCTGCCAGTTGAGGACTTGTGAGGCATCTGTTTCTCAAACTAAACAATCTAATGTACTTGTCCTCTTGCTCAGTTGTGCACCGGGAGATCCCACTCCTCTTTCTATTCTGGTTAGAGCCAGTTTGCGCTGTTCTGTGAAGGGAGTAGTACACAGCGTTGTACGAGATCGTCAGTTTCTTGGCAATTTCTCACAAGGAATAGCCTTCATTTCTCAGAACTTGAATAGACTGACGAGTTTCAGAAGAAAGTTATTTCTTTCTGGCCATTTTGAGCCTGTAATTGAACCCACAAATGCTGATGCTCCAGATACTCAACTAGTCTAAAGGCGGCCAGTTTTATTTCTTCTTTAAAATCAGCACAACAGTTTTTAGCTCTGCTAACATAATTGTAAGTGTTTTCTAATGATCAATTAGCCTTTTAAAATGATAAACTTGGATTAGCTAACACAACGTGCCATTGGAACACAGGAGTGATGGTTGCTGATAATGGGCCTCTGTACGCCTATGTAGATATTCCATTAAAAAAAAAAATTGGCCGTTTCCAGCTACAAGTAATTTACAACATTAACAATGTCTACACTGTATTTCTGATCAAGTTGATGTTATTTTAAATGGACAACATTTTTACTTTTCTTTCAAAAACAAGGACATTCTAAGTGACCAAACTTTTGAACGGTAGTATATGTGAAACAAAAACCAATGATTGCAAAGCTAAACAAACCCTACAACTATACGCACAAGGACTACTTTTAACAATTTCCACTGAACATTTTAAAGTCACATTTACTTGAATAACAGTACAGATTAAGTTTGGTAAAAGAATGACGGTTTCTGCTGTTTGTGCCGTCATTCTGTTACCAAACTTGGCATCTGCACTGTTCTTCAAGTAAATGTGTTTTGTAAAATGTTCTGAGTCTGTGTCACTATTACCCTATAATATAACATTACAAGAACAGCAGTCAATGCTAGTCAAATCAAGTGTCATATCACTCAACATACAGGTTGTTGTTCTTGATGTTCCTCTCACTGCCTGCCACGCTTCCGCTCCTTTCGCTCCCTGCAACACTCTCCTCTTCAGCATCCCCTCTGCTATTCATGTGTCGCTCCCCCACAGCAAGGCCCATGTCCAAGCCCTGTGTGTCATCTTCATAATTGTCATCCTCCAGGGGCTCAAACCAGTCTATAGGGGGCTCTAAAGCAACTCCCCCTGGGATCTTCTCTGTATGGCCATCGTCTGTCATCACAGGACCTGAGGTGGCATGATCCTGAATGTCAAGACTGTCCGAGGGAACCAGGGCCTCCAGTGGCGATAGGACCTCAGAGGTCCTCTCCATCCCATTGTCCCCAACCTCAACCCTCTCCTCCCTTTCTAGAAGTGCATCATTTGTAGGTTTGAGTACCTCTCCGTCAACCTCCATGTCTTGAGTCCCTGGCCCTCTCCCTGAAATTCGGTTATCCAGCAGTACTTCACTAATTTCTGGGGCTCTATGCATTCATGAAGCCATAGGGACTTAAGGTTCTCCAAAATGTTTTCTTGAACAATGACTTCTAAAGTTCACACTTCAAATACTTTGCATAACAATACAGATGAGTGCTCACATCCAGTGGGGTTCGAGAGTAATTCAAGCAAAAACTTTGCTTCAGCAGGGCTTTCCAAAAACCGTTATGTCTCCCAATTGATGTATAGGACCTGGTAATGGGATTAAGTTTAAATAGATTACATCGTCATCATCATTAGCTTTACACCGACTTTTAACAGTGTTTCACATGGGTATATCCTGAATAAATGCACCCAGATAGTAATGCCATCACCAATAGACCATGCTGAGCTGGACAAGACGTTTCAACCAAGTCGAGCCGCTGACATGAACGATGCTTGACTGATAGATAGTCTGCTATTGTCAGAGACGGTGAGTTAGCTATAATATGATTAACGTTATATTTTGTCAAGTTAAATCATCTAGGTAGCTAGCTGGCTTGACAGTCAGCTGGCTGGCTATAATATGGTAATTCACACGTGATAATTTACTAGCTAACGTTAGCTACAATCAGCCAACGTCAATCAATTAACTTCTATAGTAGTTAGGTAACGTTAATTCTCCTCTCTGTCTGTTGGGATTATTTTAAGTGAAGGCGTTAAGATTATTTGGTAGGGAACGATAAAATAAGTGATAGTAGCATTATTATACAGCCTAGTTAGTTATGCTACCGTAGTTAAATAAAGGTTAAATAAAAAAATACTTCACTCATTTTGGTTGCTAACATAGTGGGCTAGTTATTTATTTTCGATGAAACCAAGAGAGCTTAAACAATGAAGTGTCAAGTCTTGGTTGCATCGCAGTTACTAACGTAGTTAGTTAACGTTAGCAAACAAGCTAACAACCCTTCACGACCACCATAACGTTCTGCAAAGCCAGAGAAGACAAAACTAATTTAAATAAAGGTCACATATCAAATCCAAAACAACTACCAAGCTACCGCAGACAAATAGAGCAAAAATAGCTATTTGAGTTAGCTAGCTATTAGAATCTATGCTAGCGGAAGAATAGATAGCCATTAGCAGTTGTCACGTTAGCTAGCTATTTGGTTATGGTGACGTTGGTTACGAGGGAACAGTGAACAGAACTAACATCCTCCTTGCACCGCTTGGTATGAAAGACATCATTGTGATGAAAGGACGCAGTTCCAAAACAAAACGGTAGAAAATATGTTCAAAACAGTATAAAATATCGAAAACTTACCATCGACGGTTTAAAAACCGGTAATCACCTGCAACATACCCGGAAACATATTATACGAGCATGACGGTCTGTGCTATTCGGTATCCTTGGGACGTAGTTGACGTTTAAAATGGTTAGGCTATGGACGTCCGAATTGTGGTTACGTCCCAAGGGTTGACTGCTTTCAGTCGCTAGCTAGCTACTAAACTAACTTGTCGTAACTACGCCTGAATTTGTCTGGCATTGCCAAGCCAAGGCTGAACTGAAATACCAGACTTGCTACATAACGATAATTTTTTTCTAATGTTGTCCTGTCCACAATATTTAATTAATGAACAGATAATGTGGACGTAGAGACGAGGGGCTACAACATAATACCATAGATAGAACAAGTATGTTTATGTTATACAAATATTTGATGATATGTATTCTGCTACTGGCAGTGCTAGCTGTTTTTAAGGAAAATATGTGTGACTATTTGACGTTATCTGATCATAGCTTCAGCTAGCTAATTTTCTCCAGGTTAGTTCTAAATAGGACCACCAACAAGTAACGGTAGTTAGTTAGCTAACTAGCTAGCTGCGTTCAATACTTGGTGGCTTTACCGATAGTGATAGACAATATCGGGAGCTGATATTAAAAGCCACCAAGCATCGAGCTAACGTTAAATGCTAACGCTACCTACTGTTGTAACGTTAGCTATCATACCAAACAGGTGTGTGTGTCAGTCTGTCAAGTTATACTGTACAAGGAAAACGGCTTGACATGCCAAGTTTTGACCATCACCCACTCTCTGCCATCAGGTGAGTATAAATTAATGATCAACCATTGTCTATATGGTGTAGTTTTTATGGTGTATTTTTTTTTGTCTATATGGTGTAGGTAGCTGGCTATAGGTCGTCATTCCCGCCACCCAATAAAGCCAGAGATGAAAGGAATTAAGATTGATCGTTCATTTGTTCAGTCATTCAATTATTCTCAATGGTAATTAGTGAGTATATCTGTAGAGAAATAGGTGGGCATGCTGAGCATGCCTGCTTATGGCCACCACTACACCTGCACAACTGGGTGAGATTGAAGCTGGCAGTGTTGACAGTGACACTACACATATAGGCAGGCAGGCAGGCACAACACTTCTGCCATTCCCTGCCTAGCATGGTATGGTTCTATATACTAGAGCCCTCAAACTACACTTTGGACCTCCAAGCCAGTTCCACTGTCTTTTTCCATTCAGGGACTGATTTTAGACCTGGGACACCAGTGCAATTAATTACGAGGTAGAACAGGACCAGCAGGTGCCAGACCTCGTAGGGTAAGAGTTGAATACCCCTGTATTAGAGTATAATGACATTTCACCTTTGTTTTTCTAGAGGGGGACAGAGGACGTGTGTAATTTGCGATGATCTAAATATACTTTGTATTTGACTCTGTGTGTAGATTCATCAGTCTCCATAGACGCTGGATGCAGAATTACAGTCCCCTTACAATCCCCCACATCCTACACATGTTCAGTAGAGAAGGAAATCCCTAGACATGGAGCAGCTGCAGCAGCTAGACCACTCCCAACAGGTAACACACACACACAGGAAGGGATGAGCACACATGGACACACACACTGTCATAATTTCCACATAGAAAGGCTTAGTCTGCACTGAGAATCTAATGAGATTTGTGTGTGTGCATGTGTATGTGTGAGGTAAGGAGGTGTATGTGTGGGGTGGGTGGGTAGGGATGAGGAGGCAGACTGTCGTACCCTCTGTCCTCTCTGAAGGGGTTAGTGTGTGAGAGCTTTAGCCTGCTGATTCTGATGCTGCACCCTCTGAGGAAGAACATCCCGAGAAACGTGACCTTCCTCTCCTTTCACCAGGACACATACATCTCAACCTCCACCTACAGTACCAGTCAACAGTTTGTACACACCTACTCATTCCAGGGTTTTCCTTAATTTTTTACTATTTTCTACATTGTAGAATTATAGTGAAGACGTCAAAACTATGAAATAACACATATGGAATCATGTAGTAACCAAAAAAGTGTTAAACAAATCAACATATATTTTTTATTTGAGATTCTTCAAAGTAGCCACCCTTTGCCTTGATGAGAGTTTTGCACACTATTTTAGCATGGATTTAATATCAGATTTTGTTTCAACATGCTTCCAGTCCATAACATGGATAGATGAGTAGTTGTTCTCTATTATTCCATTGAGTTTGCTGACTACATATTTGAAATTATTCTTTAATTGAGTCTCCAACATGGGATGAATTCCATTATACACTAGGTAGTTTGGAACCTGGATGCTGATTGGCTGAAAGCTGTGGTATATCAGACAATAAACCATGGGTAGGATGCAAAAATACTTGTTTACTTTTCTATTTCTGTTGGTAACCTGTTTATAATAGCAATAAAGCACCTTGGGGGTTTGTTGTATTTGGCCAATATCACGGCTAAGGGCTGTATCCAGGCACTTCACCATGGTATATTGGCCATATACACACCCCCTCAGGCCTTATTTCTTATTTACTATGTATGCGATATATGTGTATTTTCAAAATGTTACATATTTGAAACAGTATGTTTAATTTTCATAGTCTCCAATATGTGCTAAAGTGCCTTCGGAAAGTATTCAGACCCCCTTGACTTTTTCCACATTTTCTTACGTTACAGCCTTATTCTAAAATGGATTAAATAAAAATAATTCCTCAACAATCTACACACAATACACCATAATTCAAAACCAAACGTTTTTAAAATGTTTTTACAAATGTATTAAAAATAAAAGCAGATACCTTATTTACATAAGCATTCAGACCCTTTGCTATGAGACTTGAAATTGAGCTCAGGTGCATCCTGTTTCCATTGGTCATCCTTAAGATGTTTCTACAACTTGGTTGGAGTCCACCTGTGGTAAATCCAATTGATTGGACATGATTTGGAGAGGCACACACCTGTCTATTTAATATCCCACAGTTCACAGTGCATGTCAGAGCAAAAACCAAGCCAGTAGGCCGAAGGAATTGTCCGTAGAGCTCAGAGACAGGATTGTTTCGAGGCACAGATCTGGGGAAGGGTACCAAAACATTATTTCAGCATTGAAGGTCCCTATGAACAAAGTGGTCTCCATCATTCTTAAATGGAAAAAGTTTTGGAACCACCAAGACTCTTCCTAGAGCTGGCCGCCCAGCTAAACTGCACAATCGGGGGAGAAGGGCCTTGGTCAGGGAGGTGACCAAGAACTTGATGGTCACTCTAATAGAGCTCTAGAAGGACAACCATCTCTGCAGCACTCCACCAATCAGGCCTTTATGGTAGAGTGGCCAGACGGAAGCCACTCCTCAGTAAAAGGCACATGACAGCCTGCTTGGAGTTTGCAAAAAGGCACCTAAAGGACTCTCAGACCATGAGAAACAAGATTCCCTGGTCTGATGAAACCAAGATTGAACTCTTTGGCCTGAATGCCAAGTGTCACGTCTGAAGGAAACCTGGCACCATCCCTACGGTGAAGCATGGTGGGGGCAGCATCATGCTGTGGGGATGTTTTTCAGCAGCCGGGACTGGGAGACTAGTCAGGATCGAGGCAGAGTTGAACGGAGCAAAGTACAGACAGATCCTTCATGAAAACCTGCTCCAGAGCGCTCAGGACCTCAGACTGGGCCGAAGGTTCACCTTCCAACAGGACAACGACCCTAAGCACACAGCCAAGACAATGCAGGAGTGGCTTCGGGACACGTCTCTGAATGTCCTTGAGTGGCCTAGCCAGAGCCCGGACTTGAACCCGATCTAACATCTCTGGGGAGACCTGAAAATAGCTCCCCATCTAACCTGACAGAGCTTGAGAGGATCTGCAGAGAAGAGTGGTAGAAAGTCCCCAAATACAGGTGTGCCAAGTTTGTAGCATCATACCCAAGAATACTTCAGGTTGTAATCGCTGCCAAAAGTGCTTCAACAAATTACTGAGTGAACAGTCTGAATACTTATGTAAATGTGATATTTCGGTCTTTAAAATCATGTTTTTCCTTTGTCATTATGGGATATTGTGTGTAGATTGATGAGGGAAAAAACTATTTAATGAATTTTAGAATAAGGCCTTAACCTAACAAAATGTGGAAAAAGTCAAGGGGCCTGAATACTTTCCTATGAAATACGGGGGGGGGGGAAATGGATGAAATGTATGCATTCACTACTGTAAGTCGCTCTGGATAAGAGCGTCTGCTAAATGACTAAAATGTAAATGTAAATATGAGCTGGAACTAACCCAGTAATTACTTGTATTGGCAATCTATTTCAATTAGCTTTCAATTAAAATCAGGACCATTCAAATCTTTTAAATTATCATAATTGACAATGGGTTATGATCATAAAAAAAAATCCAATCATGGCTTTATTTTCATCAGATCTGTGCATTTATAAAGTGCTTAGATGTTTCTTTGCTGCGAGACTATTTCTGACCTTTCATGAGATCCAAATGCAATCATAGTTATGTGGGATATCAATCACTGATTAGGGTCTACCCTAACTATTGCCTGGGAGACATGTGCTTCTGTGTATGATGCGTGTTGCTACCAAACCGAAACTAAAAAAGTCAATACAATTTGCTTAACTTTTTGAATGAATTTACTGCATATTAACATATCACACAATTCACTGGTGACAATCTGTTTAGAAGAGGTTCAGAGATCGGAGCATCTCTCCCTGTCAAGCATATTCCGCATGATACCATAATTTACTGATGTCCCCGACAACAAAAAAAAATCTTCGTCGACCAAGAGTCGTCTGTTTGATCAATGGATTGGTCGAAATTCAAAAAAATGCGCAGTATTTTTTCCATATATTGACACATCTTATGTGTTTTATTTAAATCAACTATATTCACTGAGCTTGTCTGATGCCTTAAGCACGCTGTTTGATTAAATAATTAAGACACACAAATGACTAGATGGAGTCCGACCTGCAATTAATTTGATTGTGCCGGGCTGAAACTTGCAGCACTGTGTTAAAACAAAAAGACAACGACTATGTGACTAGCACCTGTTCTCTCTCTCTCTTCCCTGCTGCAGCATATAATTACATTACCCGACCTCCCCCAGTAAAACTAATCCTGTCCAAATAGTGCACAATAGGACCTGACCTATAACATATTATAATCACTTCAATAAATTGGTTATAACAAACTCTGAACACTGTAACACGTGACAGCAAAAATGGATGTAGAGGGCATGACAAATAAACTCGAAATGGGGGAATGTTTACTGGTTGCTCAGGAGGAATACATTTGACTAGTTGTGGAAAATATTGGAGATCAAGAACAAGAAGGTAAGGAGCAAACTCTGCGTGCATATTATGTGTGCCAAACAGGTGCTGTATAGATTACAATATAATTTTTCTGACTGTTTGGAACAATGTAAACAACACTCAATAAATAAGCGTACCAGAGAGTCTGTTGTAATGTTTTTTGTTGTTGTTAAGCCTTTATTACAGCAAAGACTAAAAATAGTAGCATTTATCTGTGAATGCAATATCCGAAATGGAACGGTTTATTTATTGTTTAAGATAATTATTCAACGCTTGCTTTATTTTATTTTAAAACTAAAATGCTTGATTGCATTTCAAATCATGAATGACTCATATGTTGTGTGATGACATGAAAGAATGAATGATTGATACAGTAGCTTATATAAGTATTGAAATATAGGCCTAAGTAAGTTACGGTATTAAGACTAAACAGGATGGACTCTTACATGCTAACCAGACCGCTCACGTGAGTGCGTGCCATTGCGCACATGTTGATTTTGTTTACCCACACCAGACGTGGTCAGGACACGCAGGTTGAAATATCAAAACAAACTCTGAACCAACTATATTAATTTTGGGGCAGGTTGAAAAGCAAACATTTATGGCAATTTAGCTAGCTTGCTGTTGCTAGCTAATTTGTCCTGGGATATAAACATTGAGTTGTTATTTTACCTGAAATGCACAAGGTCCTCTACTCTGACAATTAATCCACAGTTAAAAGGGTAAACCGAGTTCGTTTCTAGTAATATCTCCTCCAAGGCTTCCTCTTCTTCAGACTTTATATGGCGGTTGGCAACCAAGTTGAAGGTGCATTACCACCATCAACTGAACTGGAGTGTGGACCTCAGTTCATCTTTCAATCACCCACGTGGGTATATGCTCCTAAAAACCAATGAGGAGATAGATGGGAGAGGTAGGACTTGCAGCGCGTCAAGCGTCACCAATCAAACAAAGTTCTATTTTAACACCTGGCTATGCATACGCTCGTTGACGCGCACGAGCAATGTTGGTGCAATGATTGAATAATGTGTGTGTACATTTATTTTGCAACACAAGAGGTGTGGTCAACATGTTAGGCCTACAGCTTAATGGTGGTTATAGAAGGCTGCTATACTAAGCCTACTGATGATAATGACATTACTTATGATCATAGGTTGTGGGGGCTGTTTTGTTAGACTTCAGTGGGGCTTTTGACATAATTGATCATTGTCTGCTGCTGGAAAAACATATGTGTTATGGCTTTACACCCTCTGCTATTGTGGATAAAGAGTTACCTGTCTAACAGAACACAGAGGGTGTTCTTTAATGGAAGCCTCTCCAACAAAGTCCAGGTAGAATCAGGAATTCCCCAAGGCAGCTGTCTAGGCCCCTTACTTTTTCAATCTTATTAAAGACATGCCACTGGCTTTGAGTAAAGCCAGTGTGTCAATGTATGTGGATGACTCAACATTATACACGTCAGCTACTACAGCGACTGAAATGACTGCAACACTTAAAGAGCTGCAGTTAGTTTCAGAATGGGTGGCAAGGAATAAGTTAGTCCTAAATATTTCAAAAACTAAATTCATTGTATTTGGGACAAATCATTCAGTTAACCCGAAACCTCAACTAAATCTTGTAATGAATGTGGAAATTGAGCAAGTTGAGGTGACTAAACTGCTTGGAGTAACCCTGGATTGTAAACTGTCATAGTCAAAACATATTGTTACAACAGTAGCTAAGGTGGGGAGAGGTCTGTCCATAATAAAGCGATGCTCTGCCTTAACAGCACTATCAACAAGGCAGGTTCTATGGGCCCTAGTTTTGTCACACCTGGACTACTGTTCAGTCGTGTGGTCAGGTGCCACAGAGGGACTTGGGAAAATTACAATTGGCTCAGAACAGGGCAGCAAGGCTGGTCTTTGGATGTACACAGAGAGCTAATTAATAATATGCATGTCAATCTCTGCTGGCTCAAAGTGGAGAGATTGACTTCATCACTACTTGTATTTGTGTAGGTATTGACATGTTGAATGCACCGAGCTGTCTGTTTGAACTACTGGCACACAGCTCGGACACCCATGCATACCCCACAAGACGTGCCACCAGAGGTCTCTTCACAGTCCCCAAGTCCAGAACAGACTATGGGAGGCTTAAAGTACTGCATAGACCCATGACTACATGGAACTCTATTCCACATCAAGTAACTCATGCAAGCAGTAAAATTTGATTTAAAAAAACACACCTTACGGAACAGCAGGGACTGTGAAGCAACACAAACATAGGCAGAGACACATGCATAAACACACACACAGGTACACATGGATTTTGTGTTTTAGATATGTTGTAGAGTAGGGGCCCGAGGGCACACTGTTGTGAATGTCTTGTAATCTTTTTAACATTGTTTAACTGCCTTAATTTTGCTGGACCCCAGTAAGAGTAGCTGCTGCCTGGGCATCCTTAATAAATACAACTACTACTAATATCAAGAAAAAGGTGCGTTATATTATTTATCTGACAATTTGGAAGTGTTAACACAAACTATAATACCAGAGGCTGAAAAGTATAAAGCCTTTATTACAGCAAAGCAAAGATTAAAAACAGCTGAATTTGTAAAATTGTTTACTTGACATGTAATTGCATGAGGCTTGGTGCTCACTGAATCAGTAGGCTATTAAACACTCAAACAGGCAACAGAAGCAGGATCTGTTTTATTTTTGTAGATATATGGATATATGAAGCCAGGCATATTCAACAGACTGTTGAGTAGACCTAATTAAGTTGGGGTTCCCTTTCTCCTCACTTCTTTGACAATAAGCCAAGGGCTGTTCTCATCTCATTCTGCTGCTGCCTCCACCGTATTGTTCTCAACACCGGAATACTAGTTGACTCCGGAATACTAGGGAATACTAGTTGACTCCGGAATACTAGTTGACTCCGGAATACTAGTTGACTCCGGAATACTAGTTGACTCCGGAATACTAGTTGACTCCGGAATACTAGTTGAAAAGGTGCCAATTCAAGAGCGCACTGACGTTTTTCTGAACAGTGAACAGCGACCACTATACAACACTAGAGAAAGCGCATTTGTTTTAAAATATTATAATTGCACCATTGTTCTTATGTAATATAACCATATACAATTTCAGTAGCACATTTTATGGACTGTGCCATCCCCACGTCCTCCACAATGGAGCAGTCCACTCAGACGGGCACGAATCAGACCAGTGTCTTGTACACCATGAAATAATTTTTTTGCTACTGCTCGACTAAGGAAATCTCAGGCTGTTGGTCGACCAGCTACCAAACAAACAATCCACCAGTCAACTAAATGGGGCCAGCTATACCATAATGTGAGCGCATGTGCACACGCAGATTCTACAGCGCGGATGGCTTGACCAAGGTTTTTCATTTGCAAGAGAGCTTGACCACAGTCTTTATTTTTGGACTATAATTAGCAAGATACCAGAAGAGACAAGACCTCAATAGTGCTGGACACAAGGAAAATATATTCATTTACCATTCAAATATTTCTGTTTTTCAACTTCAGCAAAGGTCTTAAAATCCAAAGTCTCTACAAAAAGATACTATAAATCTCTAACAAAGATGTACGAAAATGCCACTCAGAAATAACATGAAGATGCAGCTGGCTATCTGTCCTTGTTGCAACGGAGATCCGTTGTCAGGGGGTCGTGCTGAATGGTTTGGTGCAGCATAAGAGCGAGAAGACCAGCCCTGTTGGTCATAGCAGTCCTGACGTTGCGCTCCTGCTCAAAGAGCTCATCCAGCTTGTACCACTGTTTACAAATACATTTTGGGAGAAAAGCAAGGAGTAATGATTAATATAGCAAAAGTCTTTGAAATCAACTGTCTACTCGGTCCTTTAAAATTCACTTTCATAGATCATATGAACTACCATTTATGAAGGTCAATAATGTTTGTTATAACCAGGGTCTTAGTCAATTGATTCATGTTAGCCAAAAATCAGAATGAACTGGAATTATGGGATCTTTCTGATTCAATCTACAGGAATTCCAATGGAATTCACCTCAACCCTGGTGAAGTGGCTCAAAATAGATGGATGTGGTACATTCCACTACTAACCACTCTGACACGCTCCAGGTCCACCTCAGCTCTCCTGAGCTTCTCCCAGTTGTAGTGCTTATTACATTTGCGTTTAGAAACCCTGCAGTATTCTCCTGTTGCCTCAAACACATTACGGACCAGAGGACAGCCGCACACCTCATCCCCTGGGACCTAACCACAAAACAAGAGAAGGGCAAGCGAAGCCAAGATTATACATCATAAGTCAAACAGCAGGACAATTAGTGTGCTTTATGGCAAAGTTTTTTGCATCTGACTTGCCAATCATCACTGACCTTTGGGTCCCTGGAATGTTCTGGGCACAAAACCTGAAGCCTCTTGCAGTAGGTCTTGCTCTGGGGGTTGTACACATCGCAGAAGAGTCTTGTTGCTCTGAGAACAAAAAGTATAGAGACTACCGTGGTGAAACAATATGGAAACAGAAAAGCAAGCAACAATTGTTCACTTCCAGCAAACCCATTCAAAGTGCTAGACTCTTACCCTTCGATCTTTGTTGGGTACATTGAACCGAAAGATGTCTGGCTCTCATACTGTCAATGCAAAAGAGAGAGAAATACAGAATGTTATCAGTTTATACTGTGTCCTTTAGGAAGGAGTGCATATTTGCAACTTATATTCATATTGCTAGTACTCTATATTAAGTTTAATTCTGTACATTTCATCCTCTCCCATATAGGATGTTGCAGACACTTATCAGCCACTGCACTCTGGATGTATACCACAAACTCACAACTAAAATCAGAGAAGCTAAATAGGAAATCTCCATCTTTACACGTACAAGAAAATGGCTGCAATCAAACCCTGTGGCGCTACGCTAACTGAGTTAGAGGGAAGGCATTATTGGGGTTGACTGATAGGCTAGATAAAAAGAATGTTGGCTCAACATTGACTGGCTCACCTTAGCATAGCATCTCTCCATATGTCGCAGTGCCACCTTTGGGTTGATAGGGTGACTGCAGGACACACAGAAAATCATCAGGTCTGTTTCTTCATTGTCCCCTTCATTCGTCTGAAACGAGAACCAAAAGAAAGACACGTCAAAGCAATGTTTCACCCAGGAAGCCGCTGAAAGATTTGAGCGCAGACTTGAACGGGCAAAACATTTCTCTAGCCGAGGAGCTCTGACCCCACTGGATAAATACCGCAGTGGCCAATAAACAAATTCTGAAGTGACTCACCTCCTCATCCTGCTGGACTACCTGCTGCTTGGCCTTAGCAATGATTCCCTCCAGCTCGTGGAAGCGTTTCTCCATGTCAGTGAGACGCATGCGTGCATTCTGCTGATCCCTTCGGATCCGCTCCAGTTGCTTCTTGCCCTGCTCCTCAGCGATGCAGGGGCTCTGCTGCCACTGCTGGATACGTTGAGGGAGTATCTCATAGAGCCGGCTAGAGACAGAATGCATTTTACATTTGGTTGATTTTCTTACAGTTGCATGTGTGTGTTTTGGTGTTTGTGCGCTTACTTGGTAGCCAGCTTCATGCCACATTCCTCTGAGCAGTATTTGGAGTTGGCTCGTGCAGCTTCCACACAGCTGGGCCCAAGGCACTGTCGCTGCCCTCCTCCATCCCTGGCATCGCCCCTATCACTGTGCCTGACTTTGTCCTTGTGCTTCTGCTTCTGTTTGTGCCGCCGTGACTCTTTCTGATATGCATTAACAAAAAACAAATCGCAATGCACACATGTAAGATCACTGTACTTTGATGTAGTTTGTCACAACAGTAAGATTCCTATGATGCAATAAAAAAAGCTAAAATCTTCAAATATTTGGTAGATGTGGACTGCAACTGCATGGATAAAAATTAACAGTAATCATTGTGTGTCTGCAAGATGTGAAAGTAAAGTTTACTTACTTTCTTGTCAAATTTATTTTCCCGTCTCTTTACATGCTTGACCTTCACAGCTTTCTTTCGCAGGACAGGGCTGAATGGAGGCCCGTCATCCTCATCACTGAGCCATGGCTGGGTTGAACAGAAACAATAAGATAAACATTCAAAATACTTGAAAAATTGTTATTCAAGCTAAAGAACAAGTGGATATGGGAGTGTAAGTGCAACAGTAGGACAATAATAAGGATCTTTGTGTATTTTTTATGTGTTTCAAATAGTTCTTGACAGAATCTTCAGCCATATTTCTCATCTATTGCAATACCATGTTGTCGTCATATCCCGCTGCCTTGTACTTTTCATAGAGTTCTGCCTCACTATCGTAGTCGTCTGAATATCGTCTTCGCCGGTGGTAGGAATTATCCCGCCTTTCACGCAAATTAAACTCTTCATCCTTCACACGCAACATTTTCTGCAGAGAATAAGAGGCATTGTGTCACAGTTTGCAAGACTACAGACGTTTTTTGACTACACCAGTTCAAAAGATGTAAGTAAAAAAAAATTGTGATGGCATAGTCTCATTAGGAACGCACCCTGGCTCGGACGTCACACTGCCTAAATCGACACTTCTGTCTTATTTTGTTGGGACCCCCAAATTTCTTCATGTCCTTGCAGAAGTCGCATGTGGCGCAGTCCTCAGTCCTCAAGCAGGGCTCGCACTCTCCACACATACGAGCAGAGCGCTTAACCTGAGACAAACAAGAGAGACAAAGATATGTTTGCCAATAGAATAGTTCCAAAGACGCACAATTTTAGATATACATTGAAGGAAAATGGGGACATAACATTTAGATGTAAAATAACGAACCTTTGATCCACGGCGCCTTTCAGATTTATAATCTGGAGTGCTGTTTTGTCTTTCAAATTTTCTCTCTGGCTCTCTCTGGCCCTCTGTCTCCTTTTCGCGGCTCTTCTTTGGACGGTATTTTATCTCCAATGATGGGTTTTTGTCTAATAAAAAGCAACAGGTTAGTAAGTACATGTGACAGATACCCATGTGGATGATAGTGAATGGGAAACCAAAAGCTCACCTTGGCATCGCAGGCAGTACCACTGCCTGATAGCTTTGGCCATCTTCTCTGTGAGATTGATGCAGTTACCATGAAACCACTCATTACAGTTGTCACAACCACTACAAGAAAAACACAGATATGAGCCCCATGAAATTAAGGTTATGTAACATTTCAAGGTCATGTTATGATTACTTGTGTTGAAGGTGTTGCTGTTATGATCTGATTAAACTCACATCATGAAGCAATTGATGTCAGGTTTTCGACAAATGCAGTACACTGGTGCATTCTCGCCCTCCATACTGCTCTCAAGCCCTGGTGCAGGCTCAAAGTCTGACACTTCACTGTCCTGGAAGATAATCATCATCATCTAGCCAGTCAGACAACCTCCAGCGCAATAACTAATATTTATTGTACTGGAGGTCGATCCGACGGTCCATAAAAACATGGCAATTATTTTCAAACAACCTTTGTCGATACTTTTTTCATTCTCGATTTGTTAGGCACTGGTGTCTTAGACATCTGTTTCCATTTGCAGATGGAACTCAGATAACCAGAGAATATTCATTAAAATATTAAATCCACTTTTTGCACGGAGTTCCCTCAGCATTTTAGCTGCCGGATATCTCGCATACAACCCAAACACAGATGTACACACATGCGACAAGCCATTTCTAACTCAATACAAAAAAGTGGATTTAATATTCTCTAGTTTTTGGAGTTACCCTGGAACTGGAAACATCCGTTTAAGACACGCCAGTGCAAGTATAGCCAAATAAAGGTTGGTTGAAAATAAATGTACCATGATTTCAATGGACTGTCGGCTCGACCTGCAGAGTACAAGCTAGTTGCAGTACTTGGGTAACGTTATGCCGCTGGAGGTTCGATCTGATAGGCTAATCATCATTATGTCGAAAACAACTAATCTGATGGCAAACATTAATATCTAAAGTTACTATACTGCGGTCTACTCTAAGTCGAGTCGGACATACTAGTCTGCCCAAACAATACAATCTTTTGTTGGTTAAAAAACTTATTTCGCATTCCAGATGGCAACTTCGCTAGCTAGATCTAGCTAGGTAACCATAACCTGAGACATAAAACAAATAGCGAACGCTTAACTAACAAAACGGTAACAAGCCAAAAGTCTGAAAATAATCGACAAGCTGTTGCATTTCCATTGCGACTGGCAAGCTACCGTTAGCTAGCTAAAAGTGCTGGCTAGCATTAGCTGGTTTAGCAAGGCGAAGACACGAATCTAGACAATTGCTATGTTAGGCAACCAACCATGAAATTCACATAAAACAAAACGCATTTCTTTGCATTAATTTAGCTAACTAACGGTACCATTTGTGATGTATTTGCAATCCTCGATCAAACTTCAACGATAGCTAAACAACTGCTCAGGGTCACAATCTGGGTTGACGACGCCGGAAATCAAATAATCGGCTGAACTCGGATGTTGGACCAAACCTTCTTCTTTAAAGCTTTATTCTATGCTATCATGGCGGTCCGCAAGCAATCGTTTAAGTGCATGCCGCCACCTACTGTGCTGGTATGTACGATCACTAATGATCTGCCCAATTCTTTTACGACCATGAAAATGACAAAACAAATAAATCCCCCGAGTCGTATTATAACCTGTTCAAAGCGTCCTTTGACACCGCACATTCATGAGCACAAATTTCTGAAGAGGCCTCGAAACCATGCCAGGACCAGCAGAAACACCCACTTACTACAGGAGCAGCCATGGAAGCGCCATCATTCCACACTGTAGTTCCACCAATCTGTTTTACAGCCTCTGCATACGATACATCATGACTAATTTTATATCTCTAAGCCTCTCTAGCCTCTCTCTGCACCTGGTATCCACCAAATGCTGCACCATGTTCCCTCCCACAATTACAACACTTAAACTTCACATTGCTGCCTCATTCACCATAATCATTTTTTTTTTTTTGGTGGCGAAGTAATTACAATATAGCAATTAAACACTGGAATGGTGGATGTGCAGAAGATGAATGTGCAAGTACAGATACTGTTGTGCAAAGAAGCAAGATAAATAAATAAATACAGTATGGGAATGAGGTGGATAGATGGGCTGTTTACAGATGGGCTATGTACAGGTGCAGTGATCTGTGAGCTGCTCTGACAGCTGGTGCTTAAAGCTAGTGAGGGAGATATGAGTCTCAAGCTTCAGTGATTTTTGCAGTTTGTTCCAGTCATTGGCAGCAGAGAACTGGAAGGAGAGGCGGCCAAAGGAAGAATTGGCTTTGGGGGTGACCAGTGAGATATACCTGCTGGAGCGCGTGCTACGAGTGGGTGCTGCTATGGTGACCAGTGAGCTGAGATAAGGCGGGGCTTTACCTAGCAGAGACTTGACAAAACAGATGGCACTGTGATAGACTGCATCCAATTTGTTGAGTAGAGTGTTGGAGGCTATTTTATAGATGACATCGCCGAAGTCAAGGATCGGTAGGATGGTCAGTTTTACGAGGGTATGTTTGGCAGCATGAGTGAAGGATGCTTTATTGCGATATAGGAAGCCGATTCTAGATTTAATTTTGGATTGGAGATGCTTAATGTGAGTCTGGAAGGAGAGTTTACAGTCTAACCAGACACCTAGGTATTTGTAGTTGTCCACGTATTCTAAGTCAGAGCCGTCCAGAGTAGTGTTGATGATCAATTACTTGAGAAGGAGACCAAGTCAAGACGCTGTACCAGGTGGATTCAGTTTATAGTAAGGCAGTTTATTATGAGACAAAGATATTTGGCTGAGCGTGCACGGAGTCCTTCGTTTAGCTCATAGGGAACTAGCAGAAGAGAGCCCCGAAACATAGTGTACATCCAATTTATACAATGAAATAACAGTGTGTTGACGTTGAGTCTAGTAGGTCCGCTCTCCTGACTGGTCGATGAGTGGAGGGACGGTCCACGCTCCAGGTGGTGTCGACTTCCCATTGGCCCTTGGCAGTGTCCTTTGTCCTCGGAGTCCAACACACCTAAGTGTGTGTGTGTGTGTATTTCTGGTAATTCGTGTCTGGGTGCTTTGCGATATTCATGGAATGTTGTTCTTTACACCAGTGGTCAGTTCGTGTGGCTAGGGCTTAAGTCAGCCATCTGTCTCTAGGTGTGGTCGTGATTGGTATCAGTTGGTTGCTCAATATGTCTCTGGAATTTTGTTGTGTGCTGTTGTGAAACATGTTGTGCAAATGCCCTCCTTATATATCATTAGGTAAAACGTTAGATTATCTTTATTACAGTAGTGATGCTGGACGGACGGGCAGGTACGGGCAGTGGTCGATTGAATAGCATGCATTTAGTTTTACTTGCATTTAAGAGCAGTTGGAGGCCATGGAAGGAGAGTTGTACGGCATTGAAGCTCGTCTGGAGGTTAGTTAACACAGTGTCCAAAGAGGGGCCAGAAGTATACAGAATGGTGCCGTCTGCGTAGAGGTGGATCAGAGAATCACCAGCAGCAAGAGCGACATCATTGATGTATACAGAGAAGAGAGTCGGCCCGAAAATTGGACCCTGTGGCACCCCCATAGAGACTGCCAGAGGTGCGGACAACAGGCCCTCTGATTTGACACACTGAACTCTATCAGAGAAGTAGTTGGTTAACCAGGCGAGGCAATCATTTGAGAAACCAAGGCTGTCGAGTCTGCCAATAAGAATGTGGTGATTGACAGAGTCGAAAGCCTTGGCCAGGTCGATGAATACGGCTGCACAGTAATGTCTCTTATCGATGGCGGTTATGATGTCGTTTAGGACCTTGAGCGTGGCTGAGGTGCACCCATGACCAGCTCTGAAACCAGATTGCGTAGCGGAGAAGGTACGGTGGGATTCGAAATGGATGGTAATCTGTTTGTTAACTTGGCTTTCGAAGACCTTAGAAAGACAGGGTAGGATAGATATAGGTCTGTAGCAGTTTGGGTCTAGAGTGTCCCCCCCCTTTGAAGAGGGGGATGACTGCGGCAACTTTCCAATCTTTGGGAATCTCAGACGATACGAAAGAGAGGTTGAACAGGCTAGTAATATGAATTGCAACAATTTCGGCAGATCATTTTAGAAAGAGAGGGTCCAGATTGTCTAGCCCGGCTGATTTGTAGGGGTCCAGATTTTGCCGCTCTTTCAGAACATCAGCTGACTGGATTTGGGAGAAGGAGAAATAGGGAAGGCTTGGGCGAGTTGCTGTGGAGGGTGCAGTGCTGTTGACCAGAGTAGGGGTAGCCAGGTGGAAAGCATGGCCAGCCGTAGAAAAATGCTTATTGAAATTCTCAATTATAGTGGATTTATTGGTGGTGACAGAGTTTCCTATGTGCAGTGGGCAGCTGGGAGGAGGTGCTCTTATTCTCCAAGGACTTTACAGTGTCCCAGAACTTTTTAGAGTTTGTGTTGCAGGAAGCAAATTTCTGCTTGAAAAAGCTAGCCTTGGCTTTTCTAACTACCTGTGTATATTGGTTTCTAACTTCCCTGAAAAGTTGCATATCACAGGGGCTGTTTGATGCTAATGCAGAACGCGACAGGATGTTTTTGTGTTGGTTAAGGGCAGTCAGGTCTGGAGAGAACCAAGGGCTATATCTGTTCTTTGTTCTAAATTTCTTGAATGGGGCATGCTTATTTAAGATGGTGAGGAAGGCATTTAAAAAAAAATAACCAGGCATCCTCTACTGAAGGGTTGAGGTCATTATCCTTCCAGGATACCAGGGCCAGGTCGATTAGAAAGGCCTGCTCACTGAAGTGTTTCAGGGAGCGTTTGACAGTGATGAGTGGAGGTCGTTTGACCACAGACCCATTACGGACGTAGGCAATGAGGCAGTGATCGCTGAGATCTTGGTTGAAAACAGCAGAGGTGTATTTAGAGGGCAAGTTGGTTAGGATGATATCTATGAGGGTGCCCGTGTTTACGGCTTTGGGGTGGTACCTGGTAGGTTCATTGATAATTTGTCTGAGATTGAGGGCATCAAACTTAGATTGTAGGATGGCTGGGGTTTTAAGCATGTCCCAGTTTAGGTCACCTAGCAGCGCGAGCTCAGAAGATAGATGGTGGGCAATCAGTTCACATATGGTGTCCATATATATTGCCGCCACCTACTGTACGGGGACACGACAAAATACAAAAGTAAATCAAACAACCATCCCACTCCTTCAGTCACATTCAAATCACGTGCCGGTGAGAAAGGAGTCATGGACAGGATTCCGTGTAATGCCTCTGCAGAAAATGTCCCAAAAAACTCACAAGGATGCCTATTTTCTCTGATTTCCTCCGTTTGTGCTGATAACCAAAGTAATAAACACCACAAATTCCACCTTCTTAATATGCAACATGTCAGGATCCCTTTGTTAACAAATAATATGACCTGGTGTCTCTACTCCTACTACCATTACTTCTTCAACTTCACTCCTTTCTTCCACTCTTCTCAATGATAGGAGACATTCTGGACAGCCCTTATTCTTGCCACTTCCGTCTCCTTCACCCTAACAGGAAACTTCAGAAATTCGGGTGCATGTTCACAACTACATTTGCTGCATTTAGGCTCAGCTGGCACATAATACTCGTCCTGTCTACATACACATCTATGCATGCAATGAAATTGCCTCCCCTTACAACTAGCATCCCACTTCCTTTGCCAAAGATCGAGCATTTTTGCCCGGATCAGGGACTTGACTTCCCTGCGGCCCAGCGGGACTTGAAAATCTACCCCTTCTCTCCTCATAGCATTCTTAGCCACCACATCAGCCTTCTCATTACCCTCCACACCCACATGGGCGGGAACCCAACAAAAGCTGACCACCACTCCCTTCCTCTCCAATCCCATTAACAGCACCATCATCTCCAAAAACAAGTCTCCCCTATCAACCTGCCTGACTTCACACTATTCAACACTGCAGCCGAATCAGAGCAGATCACCACTCTGAGTGGTTTCACCTCCTCCACCCATCTCAAACTTATAATCATGGCCATCAACTCTGCTGCATACACTGACACATTATCAGTTAACCGCTTATATACTCTAACATTGAAATCTGTGATATACACCCCTGCCCCCACTCTTCCATTGATTGGATCCTTTGAACCATCTGTATATATCTTTAAAAACGAATAAAATCAAGTATCTATATATCTCTCCACACACCGTCTCACGTCCTCACCCCATTCTCTCCTGCCCTCAATCATGTCCACATCTACACTTGGTTATGAAAACAGCCACGGAGGAAGGTTCCCCAATGCCCTTTCTCTCTGTCCCCCAGTACATATTCTACCACCTTCTGCCCGATTGTCCACCCGTATGCGCTCTGCTTACCCCCTCCTCGTTCCCAGCATTCCCCAGTTGCCGTGACTGAAGGATATCTTGGTTGGCATCTATCATCAAGGCGTCACTAAATGGGGTGCACTTTGGTTAGATTTAAGATAGCAGCATTACATCCCACATAGTTATTGTTTCTGAATGGAGTATCTAGAAATATTAGTCTCTAATCTCACCTCATCTCATCTCTCATTTTATCTCATCAGTCAAGAACACCCCCTCTCTTTCTCTCTCTCTCTCTCTCTCTCTCTCTCTCTCTCTCTCACACACACACACACACACACACACACACACACACACACACACACACACACACACACACACACACACACACACACACACACACACACACACACACACACACACACACACAAGGGAGAGGAGCATGAGAGGGAAGGGATAGGTAGTCCGCAATGTTGTTTAGGTTGTTAGTACAGTAGGCTATATCCACTTTCAACTACAATGCCAGAGAGCTTCTATCCAAGCTCAAGCTTCTAATGTAAGTACATTTAGTTTATTACAGAATATGTAATTATGGTGGCTACATTGCAAAGTTTTTATTTATCTATTAGTACAATTCATTGTGTGTATGATACTGTGCATGATACTGTGTGTGATACTGCTGTCCCGTACAAATTAATTATTCTCAATCAATTTAGAAATAGATTCACAATAAGTAAAACATATTTGCTATGCATTTGATCAAACCAATACCCTTTTCAATATTTCATTTAGTATAATTTGACATTATGCGTCTTGAGAAACATGAACATTGAATTGCTTCTGAATGTGATGTGGATTCTACTCTTGTTCCTTGTAGTCAAAGCAAAAACAAGTATTTTATATATTCATTTTTTAAATATGTTTAGAATACATGATATGCATGGGTTAAGTTTGCAGGCTGATCGGGGCCATATATCCTGGGCCTGCTGGTCAAGACTGGTACCTCAAAAGGACTCCTGGCCAGCGAAGGGGGTTGTGCTGATGTATAGGTCAATTCCTACAATTACAAACCTCTCAAAACCCTTGCTGAAAATGGTGTGCTCCTGTACTTTCATTAGGATGTCAGCATTTCCTCACCCCGGCCAGTATCCAGATGTCTTTTCCAAAATGGAGATTAATAATAGATTAATAACCATGCTATTTCTTGCATATCTTAAAACTGCTGCCTGGAACCCATTTAGTGAATAGCTGAAATATCCTTTGTCTCTTTGTTGCCTTTTAGATTTCAAATTGATTGTGCTGCTTTGGAGACAGCGAATGTTTCTTAACTGATGCCATGGATTAGAACCGGGAGTCTGGAGAAGTGAATCCAGAGAGATCACAGTCCTGCTGTGTAATACACGATCTAAGTGCACAAAATGCTACCAATGGATCGACAGTGGACCACACAGGTACTTCATGTGCTTCAGATTGCTAGTCTTTCTGTCACGACTTCCGCCGAAGTTGGCTCCTCTCCTTGTTCGGGCGGCATTCGGCGATCGACGTCACCGGCTTTCTAGCCATCGCCGCTCCATTTCTCATATGTCCATTTGTTTTGTCTTGTTCCATACACACCTGGTTTTCATTCCCCAATCAATCTACATGTAGTTAGTCCTCTGTTCCCCATCATATGTTGTGTGTAATTGTTTATTGTTACGTGATTATTTTGTCAGGCACTGCACTTTTGGATTAGACCGTGTTTGTGGCACTAGTATGTTTTATGTGCTGTTGTTGTTGACCGGTATTAAAGTGCGCCTGTTTAATAATATACTCCGCTCTCCTGCAATTGACTTTGCCTCCCATATACACACCTAACAGAATTACACACCAACTATGGAGTCAGCAGGAGCAGGTACCCCGGTTAGAGGAGTCGAGAAGCGCGTCCAGGAAGATTCGGCTATGTTACATCATGTTGGTGCCATGATGGATCGCGTTGTCCAGACTATGGACCGCTGGGAGAGACAGGAAGTCTCTCCAGTGCCTCGACCAGTGCAACCGGGGTTGCCTCTACCCGTCCCATCCGGAGCCAGTCCCAGTGGGATACGTCTCTCCCTTCCCAGGGAGTATGATGGGATGGCCACACAGTGCCAGGGATTCCTATTACAACTGGACCTTTACCTGGCCACTGTGCACCCAGCTCCCTCGGGAAGGGAGAGAGTGTCTGCCCTTGTCTCATGCCTCTCAGGGAGAGCTCTGGAGTGGGCAAACGCCTTGTCGGGAGAAGATGACATGGCGTTGGACCACTTCGTGGAGTTCACCCGTCGCTTCCGGGCCATCTTCGACCATCCGCCCGAAGGGAGAGCGGCGGGAGAACAGCTCTTCCATTTGAGGCAGGGGACCAGGATCACCCAGGAATTCGCCCTGTAATTCCGGACCTTGGCTGCTGGAGCAGGCTGGAGCGACAGGGCCCTCATCGACCAATATCGGTGCAGCCTGCGCGAGGACATCCAATGTGAGCTGGCCTGCAGGGATGCCACCATCCCCTTTGACCAACTGGTGGAGTTGCCCATCCGGTTGGATAACCTGCTGGTCACCCGCGGACGTCCAGAGGGGGTTCTGTCGTGACATCTTTCAGCACTCCCGCTCCGGTGCCCATGGAGTTGGGAGGAGCTGTGCGTAGGGAGACTGGAGGAGGAGCCATTACGTGCACCTTCTGTGGCCGCAGATGGCACACTGCTGGTTGGTGTCGTGTCGGTTCCTCTGGGAGTCGAGGTAACAGGCAGGGCATTCTGGCACCCCAGGTTAGTCTGCACCACACTCATCCAGAGTCCTCTGTTGATCTCCTGTTTGTACCTGTTTGTTTCCCTGATTTTCCCCCGCATTCCCAGCATAAGGCGCTCATCGATTCAGGCGCAGCTGGGAATTTTATCGACAGAGCGTTAGCCCTTAGTTTAGGGATCCCCATTATTCCTGTAGTTAGACCTTTCCCGGTTCACGCTCTGGATAGTCGACCATTAGGGTCCGGGCTAATCAGGGAAGCCACCATCTCCCTGTCTATGGAGATGCAGGGGGGTCACGAGGATAAAATCAGTCTCTTCCTCGTTGACTGTCCTGCGTTTCCCGTGGTACTAGGCCTTCCTTGGTTAGCTCATCATAACCCCACTATTTCCTGGCAACAGAGGGCTCTCACGGGGTGGTCGCGAGAGTGCTCGGGGAGGTGTGTAGGGGTTTCCATTGGTGCTACCACGGTGGAAAGTCCAGACCAGGTCTCCACCAGGCGCATCCCCCTAGAATATGCAGATTTGGCTCTCGCCTTCTGTAAAAAGAAGGCGACTCAATTACCACCTCATCGACGGGGGGATTGTGCGATAAATCTCCTGGCAGACGCTGCGCTTCCCAGGAGTCACGTGTATCCCCTGTCGCAAGCGGAGACGGTGACTATGGAGACATAAGTCTCTGAATCCCTGCGTCAGGGGTACATTCGGTCCTCCACTTCACCCGCCTCCTCGAGTTTCTTTTTTGTGAAGAAGAAGGATGGAGGTCTACGCCCGTGCATTGACTATAGACATCTCAATCAAATCACGGTGAGGTACAGCTACCCGCTACCTCTTATCGCCACGGCGATTGAGTCAATGCATGGGGTGCGCTTCTTCACTAAACTGGATCTCCGGAGTGCGTATAACCTGGTGCGTATCCGGGAGACGAGTGGAAGACAGCGTTTAGTACCACCTCAGGGCATTATGAGTACTTAGTCATGCCATACGGGTTGATGAATGCATCAGTTTTCCAATCCTTTGTAGACAAGATTTTCAGGGACCTGCATGGGCAGGGTGTAGTGGTGTATATCGATGACATTCTGATATACTCCGCTACACGCGCCAAGCATGTGTCCTTGGTACGCAGGGTACTTGGATGACTGATGGAGCATGACCTGTACGTCAAGGCTGAGAAATGCTTGTTCTTTCAGCAGGCCGTCTTCTTCCTAGGGTATCGCATTTCCACATCAGGGGTGGAGATGGAGAGTGACCACATTGCAGCCGTGCGTAATTGGCCGACTCCCACCACGGTAAAGGAGGTGCAGCGATTTCTAAGGTTTGCCAATTACTACTGGAGATTTATCCGGGGTTTTGGCCAGGTGGCTGCTCCCATTACCTCACTGCTGAAGGGGGGTCCCGTAAGGTTGCAGTGGTCGGCTGAGGTGGATAGGGCTTTTGGGCAGCTAAGAGCTCTGTTTACTTCGGGTCCCGTGCTGGCCCATCCGGATCCCTCTTTGGCGTTCATAGTGGAGGTGGACGCGTCCGAGGCTGGGATAGGAGCCGTGCTCTCACAGCACTCGGGTACGCCACCAAAACTCTGCCCCAGTACTTTCTTCTCGAAGAAGCTCAGCCCAGCGGAGCATAACTATGATGTGGGGGACCAGGAGCTGTTGGCTGTGGTTAAAGCGTTGAAGGCGTGGAGACATTGGCTTGAGGGGGCTAAACACACTTTCCTCATTTGGATTGACCACCGCAACCTGGAGTACATCCGGGCAGCGAGGAGACTGAATCCTCGCCAGGCAAAGTGGGCCATGTTCTTTACCCGATATGTGTTTACCCTGTCCTACAGACCAGGTTCCCAGAATACGAAGGCAGATGCACTGTCCCGGCTGTATGACACAGAGGAAGCTGGGTCCGCGGTTTGTGGGGCCCTTCAAAGTCCTGAGGAGGGTGAACGAGGTGTGTTACAGATTACAGCTTCCCTCTGATTATCGTGTTAACCCCTCGTTCCATGTGTCTCTCCTCAGGCCGGTGGTGGCTGGTCAGCCCCAGGAATCTGAGGTGCGGGACGTCCCTCCGCCCCCTTTGGACATCGAGGGGGCAGAGGGACGGATCCATCCTGGATTCGGGGCGTCGGGCAGGGGGCCTTCAGTACCTCGTGGAGTGGGAGGGGTACGGTCCGGAGGAGAGGTGCTGGGTTCCGGTTGCGGATGTTTTGGACCACGAACTACTGCGGGAGTTTCACCGTCGCCGGCCGGATCGCCCTGCGCCTCGCCCTCCGGGTCGTCCCCGAGGCTGGTGTCAGCGCGCTGCTGGAGCCGCGTGTCCAGGGAGGGGTACTGTCACAACTTCCGCCGAAGTCGGCTCCTCTCCTTGTTCGGGCAGCGTTCGTCGATTGACGTCACCGGCTTTCTAGCCATCGCCGCTCCATTTCTCATATGTCCATTTGTTTTGTCTTGTTCCATACACACCTGGTTTTCATTCCCCAATCAATCTACATGTATTTAGTCCTCTGTTCCCCATCATGTGTTTGTGTGTAATTGTTTATTGTTACGTGATTATTTTGTCAGGCGCTGCACTTTTGGATTAGACTGTGTTTGTGGCACTAGTATGTTTTATGTGCTGTCGTTGTTGACCGGTATTAAAGTGCGCCTGTTTAATATACTCCGCTCTCCTGCACTTGACTTTGCCTCCCATATACACGCTTAACACTTTCAAAGTGAATGTTCAGCATTATCTGGGGGATGCTATGTGTTATGTTTTCTTCCCCTCACCCAGGAAACTAATTTTGCATGTTGTAACATGGTATTTTTCTTCCAAATTAAAGCATCTTTGACAGAGGAAAGCACTTTGTCGGACCGGATTCACCATGAGGACAGTCAACCATCTTTGACTGATGTTTCTGCCAATGATAGTTCCTGCCTGCTACCTATTAATTTTGCATTACTGACAACAACATTAGGTATCACGTTGAATGAAGATTGAAGCAATCTGTACACAAGAATGTTGTACAAGATGACATTGCTTTAGCTGAAAGTGTAACCACTTATTTCTTAATCTAATTTCATATCATATTCAGAACCTCCAATTGCTGAGAATTCTGAATTTCACCACCAGAACATCATAGTACCTTACTAACGGACAAGACAAATGAAGCACAACAATGGTCTGTGGCAAAAGAACAACCACAGCCCATTTCCCCACAGTTGATCACCTCAAAGCATTGCCCACCATACCAAATGAGACCGCCACCCACTTCAATAAGGAAGAGCAGCTACAAAACCTCTGCTGTCCAGATTAACCAAGTGGATGGAGATGGTGAGAGCCTTTTCTGAATGTGAAGAAATAAATTACTTCTAGATTTAAATGTAGTTTTGCATTTATAGTTTTGTACTTTCCTCTTTACAAATGCCTTCCAATCCATGTTTCCCTGCTTCCTGTCTTTTCACATCCTTAGACCTGTGCGCCTCCATCCTCTTGTCATGTCTTTTCTGTCAGCCTTGGGACTGTTTACTGGCCACGGGGAAAGGATGCCATGCCTGTGCCTCATCCCTGTGCTCCTCCCTGCACTCCACAGTGTACTGCTGTGAGCCTGATTCCCTGGAGCCTTTGCTGGACATGACCCATCACTGTGGCTGCTGTGGGTGTCTGGATGCCCACTGCTGCCCGTGTGTAGATCCAGGATTTGAGTGCTGTGCCTGTGATATCTGCATGCAAGCCACAGAGTGTGTGGATCTAGGCATGGAGATCTCACAAATGCTCTTCCACTAACCTGGTTAGTGTCAAACAATTATGAACACTGTCAAGAGTCAGAGATTGTAGAGATGGTGTAGGGCCAAACTCAAAGGACAGTAACGAATCTGCTGTAGTTACCCCAAGATCTAAATTAAATGTAACTGACAAAGTCTGCTTGGTTCTTTGCATTTCTAAATCTGCACTGGCAACATGTTTTTCTAACCAATGACTCAAGGTGGACCACAATGTGAAAGAGAGCTAACCACATACAGACAACTCGGTGATACTTTAATGCTGATAGGGAGTGAGACTGTTGAAAGAGAGGGTACCACTGCACTCTAAGTATAGTTCATTGAGAGTAGTGATTAACTAAACCATAAATCTGCTCATGGTGAGTGAGGTGGGGTGGGGGGGTGGGGTAAATGATCTGGAGTTCTTGGCAGCAAGGAAGGTATCAGCATTTGAAAGGACAAACGAAAATAAAATGTTAATAGAAGCATGGTAATATTATTATGGACAATCGACTGTATGAATTCTACTAACGTAAAATATTGGCAGGACAGGGCACATTTACAGTATGGTTTGATATTCAGAAGTCACATACATATACTGTTTACATTTACAGAAAATGTGTTGCCATTCCTGATATTCAAGAAAAATGATTTATAATGGAATAAAAGCCATTAAAATGAATCAACAGAAACTCTCTCTGGATAATTGCACTCATGTATTGAATATGTATTTAATTGGGTGATTACACTCTGTACACTCCCCACCTTGAGACTCCCCACCTTAATTTTATTACAGTAGTTCGGGGAAAATAAAGCTTTAAACCTCTTTGCACTGTCATGCAATTTGTGGAAATCCAGTACAAAGCTCCTGCAAAGCTAGGAGGAGCCACAACACTACCATATTGCTTTTACCCATTGAATACATTCCAAATCCAAGATCCAGTCTGAGAAAGCAGAGGGTATGCAAGAAAAGCATGTTTGGAACAATGAAGCCCGACGATAGAGACACAATGCACTCTGAAAACCCTTTTTCCATTGTGAAATACCATGATTAAATAGAGCAAGCATGAAACTGTAATTGCATCATTGCAGTGAAAAGCATTCAACATAGGCAAATGTTTTATCCTGATTTTTATTTAGTTTAAAATAAACAAACACCAGACAATAGTGTAGATTTAGACAGGTTGCTTATCTGAGTATAGAAAAAGCTACACATTCAAATATAAAAAGTGTCCAACAACAATATATTCCCTTTAAGGCTGTTAAGAGGTTTGCATTCCAGTAAAAGCAGAACCATAACTGAAAATCAGAACAGCAAAAATAAATATTTTTCGAAATGATTCAAATTAGAGGATCCCATCCTTTAAGGGATTAATTGACACAAACAAACACTACAATGTGCATTAGAAACAGATAGACAGATATTGCATTGTTTGTCTCAAACATTTTAATCTCCATAAAAAAAGCCTGTGTTAGGAGAGTACACTGCAGGGATCTTCCTTGACATGGAGGAAAGAGAAGCATTTGGGAAGCATCAATGGCAATAGATAAAACAGAGTTCCAGACATGGAAACAGATCCCTAAACATATACAGGTAATGAATGTACTTTTCTTTGAAAAGCTTGTCAATACAAATTAAAGAAAGACTATGGGGGCTAGAGGAGTGATAATAAACATATACAGATTTCAGTCTCTGGGAAAAACATGGGGAATGTTAGACAGTCCCATGACCATACACATTTGACCATACACATTTTCAGATTAGAGGACTAAGGAAAAAGTGGATTAAGGATTCATTTTACCTGTATGTCTAGAGTTAGACTTGGAACAGCCATATAAATCTTATTCAACATAATCTTATCATATCATCACAAATGACCATCTCAGAAAGACTACTGCACACAACCCAGTACATGTTTTTACAACACAAACACACATGTAGCATGCAGTGTTTCAGAGATTAACATACGTTAAAGCTATACTTCCATTTACTATATAACACACCCGTATAATGACTTAAATATATTATCTTTCTGTGAAAGGTGGCCTGCTTTGGCTGACTAGCTGCAGTAGCTTTTGTTTTACTTCTCTCGCTTATCATTAGTTGAGTTACTGACCAGCTGTACAACCATTCAACGGACAAAAGCGTTAAAAGAAAATGCATAGACAACAGGAAAAGGCGCAACAACATGCTTTGAAAGTAAATGTAAGATACAGTAAATCTAGATATCTTTTGTTTTTACAGGTCATCAAATGTGTTTGTTTTAAATCACAAACACTATGTGCCATATATTTAATAAATACTACTTTGGTACATTTTTGTTAGACAAACCTTCTGAGATGTGTAAAAATAGGCATAAACTTAAACACTTTAAGCTAACAGATCCTGATTCAAGTCAGTTAAAAAATACCTCAATTCAATAGCGCACCCGTTATGTAGTTCATTCCAATTTCACTAAATAGATACAAGAACCTCATTGCTTTCTTCTCACAAAAGTTACGAAGTGCACAAAGTATACGCTCTATAAGGACCAATAATATACTTGACTAAACCACCACTATTTCCTCTTTAATTTCTCTGCAGGGAACTCTTGGTTGAGTTGAGGCTTGCAAGAAACAGAACAAAAATCAATGTCCATAGTCAATATCCAAATACTAATTTTACTATTTTCCATTCGAAAATTATTGCATTACTATTGATTCGTGTACTGAAAAGTTTTTGTTTTCTTTTTCTAAGTTCAGGGACCAATATTAACTTGGTAAGAGAGGAAAGGATTGTCATTTATTTTGTACTGATGCATGATTCAGATCAAAGTCCTGTTACGTTAAACGATTGGCTGTTTGTTTTAAAGGAGAGTCCAGTGCCATATGCAGTGTTTTAACTCCGGGGGCTCTTATTTTCCTGTGCTCCTCCTCCTGCCCTAGCCCTCTCATTCCCTAAATCCCTTCTCTCTCTCGATCAGCTTGACCCCAATATGACCCTTTACAAGTCCTCCTCCATGCTGAAGCTGCTCCTACGACTGCTGGTCTTCGAGGCACCTGGTGACACGAAAAACAGTGGGTCCACCCTCTCAGGGGACAGTGTGCACCCCTCATCCATGAGGATATCCCCCAACCCCACGTCTGGGAACAGCCCAGCATTGGAGGGGTCATCCAGCTCAGCGAAGCTCAGACTGCCCAGGTCCAGAGGGCTGCCTATGGTCACACCCACAGGGGAGTCAGTGGAGGGTGGAGAGAGGAAGGAGGTAGGGATGGGCTGTGCCATGGCTGCATCACCCAGGCTGAGAAAGGTTTGGGAGCAGGCCACTCCAGTTCTGGGCCCTAGTATATGACCTCCCTGCTGAAGGTGCTGCTGCTGGATGAGGGAGGGGTCTGAACTCAGACCATAGGACATCGGGCTAGAGAGTCCATGAAGCTGAGCCTGCACTTCCAACTCCTTCATAAAAGAACAATAAGGGAACATTAGTAGCAATCACTAAATACATTGTATGATAGCATTTCTTACTTTTTTCTCCAAAAACTGACCTGGATGCGCAGCATCAAGCAGTGGTTAGCATGTTCCAGCTTCTTCTGACGCATCTCTACCTCCTTGGCTCTCTGCTGCTCCTTCTGCAGCTTCCTGATGTAGTCCACTGAGGCCTTCAGAATGGTGCCCTTATTCCAGCACATCTCCCTACAGCCATGAGAGAAGGTTGTTAAAGAGGAATATCAAATCTGATACAAAATGTAAACTTTGATTGAGATTTCCTAGAATTAATTTGTGTCAATAGCGCAACTGATTAATTAATCCAAAGTAAATGTCCTGTATAAGAAATAAAGAATGACAAACTCACGAGTCCCTTGACTTGGGTATTATGGACCCCAGCTCTGTTATGCGGTCATTGATGTTAAACCTCCGCTTCCTCTCAACTGTCAAGAGAAACCAGATAAAGAGATTGAGAAATTAAACTCACTGCCACTCCAAGAGGAACAAGAGCTGGCTAGCATCATAGTGGGTTAAGAACAATACAGAAGTGAGTAAAAAGCGTTGACTCACTGAGGTTATGGTTGTCTTTCTTCTGTCTCTCTTTCACCAGCGCTTTGTTATCTGCATCTTAAACATAACATATACTTTGGAGGTACTGCCGTGCAACCTAAAAACCAATTATCTTACCATTTACACAAGTTACAATTCAACCTTTCCCTCTCAATAAAATGGAAAGTTACGTAGGACATTACATAAGAAGTGTATAATCAAAACAAACATGCTCATCTCCAGAGCTATATAAAATAAGGATCAGGGGCCTAGTAAAGGAACAAGACTATACCAGAGTATTCCCTTTTAATATTGGTTAGATCTGCAGGGCAGGAGATGCTGACAGTGAGGGTAGGTGCTGCCATTCCAGGACTATGGTTCACTTCCAGGAGGTGCCCGGGGAGCTGTAAGAAACACGGAAACCCTGCATTAACATCAAAGCAAACAATGTTGAATACTAACAACCTGGATGAGCTTCGTGAGGAAATGAATTAAACATTAACATTTTAATAAATTAATTTATATTTTGTAGTCTTACATTTTCTTGGCCTTTGTGTACCAGAATACTAATTTAGGTGTCAAAACAAAAGGATAATGGTAATTCAACATCCTATTTTTCCAATAAATCAAATTTAAAAAAATCTTTATGTTGTCTGTAGCTTGTGAGGTGGGGAAACTCTTTGCTGCTTTTATGTATTTTGTTTTATTGCTTTATGTGTTATGTTGCTGTCTGCGTGCTACGTGTTGCTTGTCCTATGTTGCTCTGCATGTGCTCACTGCTCATTGTTTGTCTGTATTGTTGTTGTAGTTGTTTTTAATAACCTGCCCAGGGACTGCGGTTGAAAATTAGCCGGCTGGCCAAAAACGCCACTTTTACTGAAACGTAGATTAATGTGCACTGTTCCCTGTATTTTTTTTAAATAAAATTAAAATAACATGTACTAACATCTCTTGTAAGAACTATCCTGTTAGAAATAGGACATGTATAAGCTAGGCTACATTGTATTACTGTACTAAATCACCATATCACAGGTTGGTTGGCTTATAAAGAACATAATTTAAAGCAAGTCATCGCAATTTCGTATAGGCCTAATAACCTTGTAGAACCTTAGATTAACATTTATCCAAAAGCATTAGCGCATTTGAAACAAACAAATCTGATGAGTGTTGAGGTAGGCTAGAAATCCTGATAAATGTGAGAAATGGATAAATGTCCATTCTCCTTAACAATGCCATTTTGCTAACTTACAGCACGATTGATTTACCTCAATGTTCTTGCTTTTCCCCCCCATGTTCCTGAAGAAAAACCAAAATTCTAATTTTCTAATGTGGGGCGCAATCTCTTCAATCCCTTTCCCTATAACAACTTCACTGTTAAAATAGTTGAAGTATTTTCAGAACCCTCTTTACATTGTCCACCATTCCAACTTCACATGCTGCCATGCCCTGCATGCTTTGTCCTACTCTCCTCTCTCCTGGTTGCTACCCCACCCAGACAACACTGGTCTGACAAGTCCTAGTTAAGTGCCAGAAGTGTATGTTTACTCCTACAGCACCACTGAATTCCAGTTAGAGAATATCAACAAAGACAACAGATATAGCAAGATAATTCCAAGAATGACAGGCTGGTTGTTAATTGCATTTCACTGAATGATTGGATTAGCCTAAGTGCAATGGACAAAAACACTGATAAATACACATTTCCACATACCGTACTAGGCAGCTGTAGCCCCAATTCAATTAATGTCATGAAATCGTCACTGAAACTTGATTCAAGGCTGATGATGTCATCAATTACACCATCTATCTGGAAAGATACACACACCCCCAATCAATACATAGAATAACTTAGCAGCTTCATAGAACACGTAATAAAAGAGACTTCCGAGACTTACATTTCCCTCACTAACTTTAAACATCAGCTATCTGAGCAGCTAACCGATCGCTGCACTGTACATAGTCCATCTGTAAATAGCCCACCCAATCTATCTACCTCATCCCCATATTGTTTTTATTTACTTTGCTGCTCTTTTGCACACCAGTATCACTACTTACACACAATCATCTGCTCATCTATCACTCTGGTGTTAATCTGCTAAATTGTAATTACTTTGCTACTATGGCCTATTTATTTCCTTACCTCCTCATGCCATTTGCACACACTGTATATAGACTTTCTTTTTTTCCTACTGTGTTATTGACTGTACGCTTGTTTATTCCATGTGTAACTCTGTTTTGTTGTTTCTGTTGCACTGCTTTGCTTTATCTTGGCCAGGTCGCAGTTGTAAATGAGAACTTATTCTCAACTAGCTTACCTGGTTAAATAAAGGTAAAATAAATAATATATATATTTTTTTTATATGAAACGTTAAAGGCCAGCTTGAATTTAAGTATATTAAATTACTTATTTGAAACATATAGGGAAAGAACACTGACACAAAGCAAGTTATTATCTTGCCCTTATGAAGCATGATTTCAAAGCAAAGGCATGTGTAAGAGAGGTTAAGATATCATTAAGCTGCCAGTGTAGTATTTAACAGAAGACTGTGACACCAAGCCAACAAGGGCAAGATAACAAAGGCATGCATCCTAGTTGTGAGACCTCAAGCATGTCACAACAGAACAAACAAAAAAGTAATGAAGAAATAAGTGACCAGCAGTCTAGACATTTAGCCTAAACTTTCATTGAAAATACAGTACCAGTCAAATGTTGAGGGTTTTTCTTTATTTTTACTATTTTCTACATTGTAGAATAGTAGTGAAGATATCACAACTATGAAATAACACATGGAATCATGTAGTGACCAAAAAAGTTTAAAAATAAATCTAAATATATTTTATATTTGAGATTCTTCAAAGTAGCCACCCTTTGCCTTTCTTGCAAGCTCCAAACCCAACAATGCAGTAATCAATATCAATGTAGCACTAAAAATAACATAAGGTAGAACAAAAACACATGAGAAAGTAATAAGCTATATAATGCTTCTTACAAGTCAATGTGAGTGGTGTATTGCAGTGTAATGGTCTTCAGTCATACTACATACTTTTACATTTTAGACATTTAGCAGCTGTTCTTATCCAGAGTGACTTACAGTAGTGAGTGCATTTTTCATACTGCTCCCCCGTGGGAATCGAACACAAAAGCATGGCACTCCAACCGCCATGCTCTACCAACTGAACCACATGGGACATACCTCCTCTTTGTTGGATCCCAGGTTGTGTAAAGCCATGGAGCTGTTGGGAGCACTGCGGGCTATGGGATCCATCTCAGGGGCAGAGCTAGACAGGGCCAGGGGAGACACACCCAGGGTCTGAGTTGCCACCTTATTGCAGAGGGTGGCAGAGAGATACTGCTTCACCTGCTGCCTCTGAGACTGCTGGATGTGAAACTTGGTGGGGTTCTCCAGGTGGGTCTGCACCTATCAGATAGAAAATGTAGAACATGTCAGTCAAACAGCGAACAGAGAATGACAACTTAGTATGGAGGTCATACGCAGCAATTTAATGGTGTAGCATGCCATGCTAGTGTAGTTCCTCTGGAGAGAAGCCTTTAGAAGTGGAGCCTCACCTTCAAAACCTCCACGGGCACCTGTGCGGACAGAGGGCGAGCAGCTATTGGGGGCAGAGTGACAGCGATAGCAGGGGTGGAGTCAGTTGCCCTGAGCTGAGCCACAGAGGCCTGCTCCTGGGCCTCCCGTCTCTCTTGCTCCTGGGCTTGATCCCGCATCAGCTGCTGCCGAAGCAGCACGCGTGACGACATGGCTCAGATTTGGGTTGGAGCCTGGATTCAAAAAGGAGAGAGAAGAGAGGTGAGATATATACAGTGAGGAAAAAAAGTATTTGATCCCCTGCTGATTTTGTACGTTTGCCCACTGATAAAGAAATGATCAGTCTATAATTTTAATGGTAGGTTTATTTGAACAGTGAGAGACAGAATAACAACAAAAAAATCCAGAAAAACACATGTCAAAAATGTTATAAAATGATTTGCATTTTAATGAGGGAAATAGGTATTTGACCCCTCTGCAAAACATGACTTAGTACTTGGTGGCCAAACCCTTGTTGGCAATCACAGAGGTCAGACGTTTCTTGTAGTTGGCCACCAGGTTTGCACACATCTCAGGAGGGATTTTGTCCCACTCCTCTTTGCAGATCTTAACCAAGTCATTATGGTTTCGAGGCTGACGTTTGGCAACTCGAACCTTCAGCTCCCTCCACAGATTTTCTATGGGATTAAGGTCTGGAGACTGGCTAGGCCACTCCAGGACCTTAATGTGCTTCTTCTTGAGCCACTCCTTTGTTGCCTTGGCCGTGTGTTTTGGGTCATCGTCATGCTGGAATACCCATCCACGACCCATTTTCAATGCCCTGGCTGAGGGTAGGAGGTTCTCACCCAAGATTTGACGGTACATGGCCCCGTCCATCGTCCCTTTGATGCGGTGAAGTTGTCCTGTCCCCTTAGCAGAAAAACACCCCCAAAGCATAATGTTTCCACCTCCATGTTTGACGGTGGGGATGGTGTTCTTGGTCATAGGCAGCACTCCTCCTCCAAACACAGCGAGTTGAGTTGATGCCAAAGAGCTCCATTTTGGTCTGATCTGACCACAACACTTTCACCCAGTTGTCCTCTGAATCATTCAGATGTTCATTGGCAAACTTCAGACGGGCATGTATATGTGCTTTCTTGAGCAGCGGGACCTTGCGGGCGCTGCAGGATTTCAGTCCTTCAAGGCGTAGTGTGTTACCAATTGTTTTCTTGGTGACTATGGTCCCAGCTGCCTTGAGATCATTGACAAGATCCTCCCGTGTAGTTCTGGGCTGATTCCTCACCGTTCTCATGATCATTGCAACTCCACGAGGTGAGATCTTGCATGGAGCCCCAGGCCGAGGGAGATTGACAGTTCTTTTGTGTTTCTTCCATTTGCGAATAATCGCACCAACTGTTGTCACCTTCTCACCAAGCTGCTTGGCGATGGTCTTGTAGCCCATTCCAGCCTTGTGTAGGTCTACAATCTTGTCCCTGACATCCTTGGAGAGCTCTTTGGTCTTGGCCATGGTGGAGAGTTTGGAATATGATTGATTGATTGCTTCTGTGGACAGGTGTCTTTTATACAGGTAACAAAATGAGATTAGGAGCACTCCCTTTAAAACTCCTAATCTCAGCTCGTTACCTGTATAAAAGACACCTGGGAGCCAGAAATCTTTCTCATTGAGAGGGGGTCAAAAACTTATTTCCCACATTAAAATGCAAAACAATTTACAACATTTTTGACATGTGTTTCTCTGGATTTTTTGGTTGTTATTCTGTCTCTCACTGTTCAAATAAACCTACCATTAAAATTATAGACTGATCATTTCTTTGTCAGTGGGCAAATGTACAAAATCAGCAGGGGATCAAGTACTTTCCCCCCTTACTGTGTGTGTGTGTGTGTGTGTATATATATATATATATATATCTCACACACACAATATGCTCTGGCTTTTATATGGCCTGGCCCTGCAAGTCAGAATAATGAACAAAATTACATTTCCAACACCTCGATGAACCTGCAGAGTAAATTGAAAAGGGGTTTTGTTCAACATTCTGAATTGCTGTGCTCCTTTCCGAAGACCCCACTTTGCCTCCATTACAGCCTGAATTCTTTGGGGGCATAGAAATGTTGCACAATTGTTATCAAGGGACCTAACGTGTGTCAGGAAAACATAACCCACACCATTACACCACCAGCCTGTACCGTTGACACCAGGCAGAATGGGGCAATGGACCCATGCTGCTTATGCAAATCCTGACTCTGCTATCAGCATGACGCAACAGGAACCGGGATTGTTGGACCATGGGATGTTTTTCTAATGTTGGTGATTGCATGCCCACTGGAGCCGCTTTCTTAGTGGAATCCGGTGTGGTTGTCTGCTGCAATAGCCCATCCGTGACAAGGACTGACGAGTTGTGTGTTCAGAGAAGCTGTTCTGCACACCACTGTTGTACTGCACCATTATTTGCCTGTTTGTGGCCCACCTGTTAGCTTGCACGATTCTTGCCATTCTCCTTCGACTTCTCATAAACGAGCTGTTTTTGCCCACAGGACTGCCGCTGACATTTACATTTAAGTCATTTAGCAGACGCTCTTATCCAATCCTGCCCTGCCTTTCTAAAGTCTTCGAAAGCCAAGTTAACAGATCACCGACCATTTCGAAAACCACCATACATTCTCCCCTATGCAATCTGGTTTAGGAGCTGGTCATGGGTGCACCTCAGCAACGCTCAAGGTCCTAAACGATATCATAACCGCCATCGATAAAAAAAAAAACAGTACTGTGCAGCCCTATTCATCGACCTGGCCAAGGTTTTCGACTCTGTCAATCACCGCATTCTTATCGGTAGATTCAATGGCCTTGGCTTCTAAAATGACTGCCTCGCCTGGTTCACCAACTACTTCTCAGATAGAGTTCAGTGTGTCAAATCGGAGGGCCTGTTGTCCGGACCCCTGGCAGTCTCTATGGGGGTGCGACAGGGTTCAATTCTCTGGCCGACTCTTTTCTCTGTATATATCAATAATGTCGCGCTTGCTGCTGGTGATTTTCTGATCCACCTCTATGCAGACGACAAAATTTGGTATACTTCTGGCCCTTTTGACACTGTGTTTAACCTCCAGACAAGCTTCAATGCCATACAACACTCCTTCCAACTGCTCTTAAATGTTAGTAAAACTAAATGCATGCTCTTTAACCGATCGCTGCCCGCACCCCCGACTAGCATCACTACTCTGGACAGTTCTGACTTAGAATATGTGGACAACTACAAATACATAGGTGTCTGGTTAGACTGTAAACTCTCCTTACAGACTCACATTAAGCATCTCCTATCCAAAATTAAATATAGAATCAGCTTCCTATTTCGCAACAAAGCCTCCTTCACTCATGCCGCCAAACATACCCTCGTAAAACGGACTATCCTACCGATCCTTGACTTCGGCGATGTCATTTACAAAATAGTCTCCAACATTACTCAGCAAATTAGATGTAGTCTATCACAGTGCCATCCGTTTTGTCACCAAAGCCCCATATACCACCCACCACTGCGACCTGTATGCTCTCGTTGGCTGGCCCTCGCTTCCTATTCATTGCCAAATCCACTGGCTCCAGGTCATCTAAGTCTTTGCTAGGTAAAGCTAGGTTAGCTAACTAGCGCTTTCTGACCAATGAGGTAGGTAACTTATGGGCACATTTTGACTCGAGGCAAACGATCAGAACTAATTTAGCCGTGACAACTGTTAATCAGAAAGCTTGATTGAGCCCAATAATATACTAAAGAAGTCTACTCAATTAGTCCAAGGAATTAAACGTGAATAGATTCTCAACTGCGGCACGGTTCTTTAAGCAAAGCCCTCTACTTTCATGTCACACTTTCAGAAATGCAAAATATACACTTACTTTACACAGTTGAAAGTTGACAATTTTTCAGTTACACGTTTGTGGCATCCTTCCGTTACACACAGGTGTTCAGCGATGCAGATAGCTAATTAGCACAGGTAGTCGCCGACTCTGTAAACAAGCGATGTAAGATGGAAATATGGCCGTGTAGGAACGCTAGTCATAAAGTATTATTCACTGATAAAGTTACGTTCCATATTTTTTCCAAAACTGTATTGCTTGCGAGGCGTACTTGCGTTTAGACACAGCTTCCGCCACAGTCTGAGCGGGCAGACATAGGATATAACGTTACATTGAATGAATTAACTAGTTTGATTCCAGTTCAATAATTGAACAATCCGTATTTGAAATCACTTGCAGTGACTGAGTAACGTTAGAAAATGAGTAAAAAGTGAAACGGGTCCTACTGACATGACAGGCTGCCTAGCTAGGCCATACCGATGTTAGCTAGCTAAGGTTACAAAATAATGAATTAAGACTGTCGTTATGCAAAGATCGTGTTCCCAGGCGTTGCTGACGCCTGAAACCATTGCAGAGCTGCGTTGCTGACGCCTGCCAGATTTTACATCGCATGGATAACGTTAGTTAGGTATTTTACGTATCAGATAACCAAATATGTTAAAGCAATCTGTCATTCACTGACACGACAAACATTTTTTTTTTTATTTCAAACATTTCAGAGAATGTCAGTCACCATTGTGCGCAGAACAGGCTAAAGTAGCTAGCTTTGCTTGCTAACGTACAGACCAGCTAGTTACCATATCGAAACAGGACGTTTTGTCAACTTGATGGGAGTTGATAAAAAAAAAATAACTGACTGGATAATTCGGTATTTGTCAGCTCTGCATTTCGCGTGCAATATCGATTTCTGGCGAGCTAGCTCTCGCTAATAATGTGCCAATTGCGGAATGTAAAATAACTTCAGAAAACCTAGCAACGGAGTTGGCTTGTCAATGATGCTTCTGCACGGACCCGTACGCCAGCAACACCTAATTTCAAACTTCCTGTTTAATGTAATCAAAATAAAAGTCCCTCCTTTTGGTATTTGAGTAAAACATTACAGTACACTTGTTATTACTGTAATTTTCCAGGAAGAGCTATTTATTTATTAAATGAACCCGACCCAATATCAAATAATGTTATTCGTCACATTTTTCTTAAACATGTGTAGACTAACAGTGACACGTTTACTTATAACCAAAACTACACTGTTGTGACGACATTGTCCTGTTCAGGAAAAAAGTAATCAAATGTTATATGCTGGTAGGTGAAACGGCTTTCCAAAAGTTCAATCAGAAATGTTTGGGTGATACATCTTGAAACACGATAAAGCCATTTGTGGTATTAGAAAAGCAAATTAAAATGTCTGTTTACTTAAACTATTACACATTGGTTGCTTCAGTAAATTAAACCAATAGACTCTTAAACAGTTTGCTTCTCAAATCAATATTTGTTTTTATATGCACAGAACACACATGGGCTTCGTTCAAACACTCTAAAGACACACCCTCTTCCACTTTACCCTCGCCTTATGACCTTGGGGCATTCCAAGATTGTGCCAAGCGAGGGAATTTTGCAACATAAGCCCCTCAGCCCTCGTTTTTAGTCAGCCTTGCGAGTCTACAATTATGTTCATTCCGGGGCCCGAAGCTCCCCATAATTCAATTCTCAACGATTGTACATCCGCTAAGAAAAGTCAGACAAAAACTTAAACCTCAACGTCAATATGGAGTCAACATAAAAGTAAAAACAAATAAGTAAAATTGTGCTACTAATGCACATGACGGCACAAACACGTATCGTAAAACATTTTCCTTCTACAGAAGTTCCAGCTAGGCAGGCTAAAGTTAGTTAGCTAATTAATTTGCTAGCTATCATACAGTATGCGTATATTAATAATTATATATTTAATGTAAGTAGACATGCACTCGTAATTGACTGTAGCGCATGTAAAGCGCACACAAGCTACCGGTGACTGAAAGCACAATTATTGCGGGATGAACGAGTGACGAATTTCCGGCCAAGGGTGGTCCATTTAAAAATCATATATTACTTTTTAATTTTTTAATTTTAAATGGGACACCCTTGGCCGGAAATTCCATTTAAAAAATAATTCCTTCACATGAGAATGATGAGTTGCTTGAATCTATAGAGAAACATATACTTCATTGGGCGGCAGGTAGCCTAGTGGTTAGCACATTGGGCCAGTAACCAAAAGGTTGCTAGATCGAATCCCCGAGCTGACAAGATAAACATCTGTCGTTCTGCCCCTGAACAAGGCACTGTTCCTAGGCCGTCATTGTAAATAAGAATAAATGACTTGCCTAATTAAATAAAAAAAATCGTTATCTGAATTCATTATTATTGATAGGAGGGGACTTTAACATTACTATAGATAGATGGACCCCAGGTAGGCCAACCAATCAGAATTTGGGTTTAATACTTTTTATGGAAAAGTTTGATCTTACTTATGGAGAGAGGTTTCCGGCCGACAGATCATTCACTTGGAGTAACAAAACAGGTTCCAGACAATCCAGAATAGATTTTTGTCTTATATCCAAATGTATTGATAGTGTGTTACTACAAATATTTGTTCTACTCCCCTCACAAACCATAGGGCCATTTACATTGATATCAAAATATTTACCCCTCATACTAACCTTGGTAGAGCATCCTACTGGAAGCGAAATAGCTCGTTATTAAATAATGATATAGTTAAGTTTGAGGTTAAAGATCTGCTTTCACACTTTTGGGGAAGGGCTTGTGAAGAAAAATCCTATTGCAAGAACTGGGAGCTCTTTAAATTTGACGTGTCCAAATACCTTAGATAATATGGTAGTAATTTTACATTTACATTTTAGTCATTTAGCAGACGCTCTTATCCAGAGCGACTTACAAATTGGTGCATTCACCTTATAATATCCAGTGGAACAACCACTTTACAATAGTGCATCTAAATCTTGCTAAGAAATGAGCTGGCCGCTCGGGGGAGGAGAAGATGGAACTGATTGAGTTACAAAATAAACTAGATAGATAGATAGATAGATAGATAGATAGATAGATAGATAGATAGATAGATAGATAGATAGATAGATAGATAGATAGATAGATAGATAGATAGATAGATAGATAGATAGATAGATAAAAAGCAGAAGGAGCCTTTATTAGATCTAGGAAAAAATGGATTGAGGAGGGAGTACAGAAGAGCATCAGTTCCTCTTCCACTCCCTTGAGAGACTTGGCTTTGGGGATTTTTTTCTGTAAGGCTATTAACACTCTATACAAATGGTAACAGCTCTATCAAATTGAAATATGACACCTAACCTAGATTTGAGTTAAAGAGAGGAATTAGGCAAGGTTGTCCTATCTCTCCATACCTGTTTTATTAAATCACACAACTTCTTACAAATTCTTTAAATAATAGTCCTGTACAAGGTATTTCCATAGCTGGTAAAGAAGTTATTATAAGCCTGCTGGCTGACGATACTACACTTTTTCTGAAAGACGTTAACCAAACTCCCATATCGATCAATGTGATACAATCCTTTTCCAAAGCGTCTGGTCTATATCTTAACATTAATAAATGTGAACTCATGGCTGCCCAAGATTGTGATACCTTCATATTATGGTATTCCAGTGAAAGAAGAAATGACATATTTAGGCATAACCATTACAAAGGATCAGAAGTCCAGAGGCTTACTAAATTTTAACCCTCTTATTAAAAAAACTCCAGAAGAAGCTAAATCAATGGCTACAAAGGGACTTATCTTTAAAAGGAAGAGTCCTAATAACCAAGGCTGACGGTATCTCTAGACTAACATATGGCGCTCTATCTTTATATCTTGACGGTAAAATAAGCAAGGAGATAGACCAGATGCTTTTGAATTTTCTGTGGCGAAACCGTACCCATTACATTAGGAAAACTGTTGTAATGAACAATTTTCAAACATTTTCTGGACTTGACTACCTTAAATAATACTTTTAGGATCAATTGGATAAAACAATTCCTAAGAAGACCCACTTCTATGTGGAATTTTATTCATCATGTCTTCTCTACTTTTGGTGGCCTTAACTTAATGTTGGTTTGCAATTATAATATTGACAAAGTTCCAGTGAAACTTTCTGCTTTTCATCGGCAGGTTTTCTTGTCATGATCCTTAATTTATAAGCATAATTTTTCTCCACACAGATATTATGTATGGAATAATTGGCATATATTGTATAAAAATACTTTTGTTTTTAGAATATTGGTTCCGAAATAATATCCTATTGGTGAGCCAACTGGTAAATGCAGAGGGTCTTTTACTTAGTTATAAGGAATTCTTATCACTTCACCCTGTAACACCTAAAGATTTTGGAATTGTTTTAGATGCCATTTCCTCAGGTGTTGCTTTATTATTCAGGAACGTGTCAAGACCTGAACCTCAGAGCCTACCTTCCATTGACCCTGTTGACTCATCAGTAGGAAAGATGTGTTTCTCTTTTGGTCCATTCAACAACGGAGAGATACAAACCTTGTTTCAGCAGGATGTTGTATCTATACCTTATGTCATGCCTTATTGGAATGGATTTATTGATAATATCTGTTGGAAAAAAGTTTGGATGTTGCCACACAGACCTACTTGTTAACAAAATTAAGGACGTTTCCTTTAAAATTATTCATAAATATTATCCTGCCAACCACTATATGAAGAAGTTTAAGGAAAACATCAACTCAAATTGTTCCTTTTGTAATGACCACCCAGAAACAGTGTTGCATCTTTTTTGCCATTGTATTAATGTAAGAAAACTGTGGCAAGACATCAGTAGATTTATAATTTAACACATTTTATGAAGATCTAACACTATTGTGGAGAGATGTACTGCTTGGATTCTTCACCTACGATAGAAATAAGCTGAAACATTTTTATGTCATTAATTTCATTATTCTTTTGGCCAAATTTCATATTCACAAACGTAAATTTACAAACAAAACACCACATTTTCTTACAAAAACAAATATAACTGTATTTAAAGACAATGAAATACTCTAACAAAAAAGCTGTTATAAGTATGGTCGTTGTGTAATCTGATATTGTACACCCTAGCCCAATTGTCCTTTGTATATTATTTATATATACTTGTGTTCCCACATGTACTTCCTGTATTGATTTGTTGTTAATAAAAAAAGTTTTTTTTAAAACATTCCTTCCTCCCTTGCCCTGCAAGTGTATACTCGTCAGACATCATGATACGTCATCAGAAGTGTCCACTTAATTTGAGGGCTGAGGGGATAGGGTGTGTCTTAAGTGTTTTGACCACCGTGGTGGTACACCGTTCAATCGAGGACAGACTAACTGAACAAAGCCATCTGCTGGTGTGTTTAGGTGAAATGCTACATCTACGTAGAACTCAGCCGAATGCTACAGTCGTGGCCAAAAGTTTTTAGAATGAGCTTGCTCAAGAATGGCAGCAGGCAGGTGTGAGAGCATCTGCACACACAGTGAGGTGAAGACTTTTGGAGGATGGCCTGGTGTCAAGAAATGCAGCAAAGAAGCCACTTTCTCTTCAGGGACAGACTGATATTCTGCAAAAGGTACAGGGATTGGACTGCTGAGGACTGGGGTAAAGTCATTTTCTCTGATGAATCCCCTTTCCGATTGTTTGGGGCATCCGGGAAAAAAAGCTAGTCCGGAGAAGACAAGGTGAAAAATCAGTCCTATGTCATGCCAACAGTAAAGCATCCTGAGACCATTCATGTGTGGTGTTGCTTCTCAGCCAAGGACATGGGCTCACTCACAATTTTGCCTAAGAACACAGCCATGAATAAAGAATGGTACCAACACATCCATCGAGAGCAACTTCTCCCAACCATCCAGGAACAGTTTGGTGACGAACAATGCCTTTTCCAGCATGATGGAGCACCTTGCCATAAGGCAAAAGTGATAACTAAGTGGCTCGGGGAACAAAACATCGATATTTTGGGTCCATGGCCAGGAAACTCCCCAGACCTTAATCCCATTGAGAACTTGTGGTCAATCCTCAAGAGGCAGGTGGACAAACAAAACCCCATAAATTCTGACAAACTCCAAGCATTGATTATGCAAGAATGGGCTGCCATCAGTCAGGATGTGGCCCAGAAGTTAATTGACAGCATGCCAGGGCGGATTGTAGAGGTCTTGAAAAAGAAGGGTCAGCACTGCAAATATGCATCAACTTCATGTAATTGTCAATAAAAGCCTTTGACACTTATGAAATGCTTGTAATTATACTTCAGTATTCCATAGTAACATCTGACAAAAATATCTAAAGACACTGAAGCAGCAAACTTTGTGGAAATTAATATTTGTCATTCTCAACTTTTGGCCACGACTATACACTTGTTTGTACATAGAACCCTAACACACATGCTGTAGTGTGAGGAAATAGGGAAATGCATGCCTGCAGAGTACCTAGCTGCATAACTGCAAATTGTTCACTATTTTAATCATTACAAATGACGTGTTTGAAATTGGATACTCACAAACTAATGTGGCTATGGAATTATATGAATGAAGCGATAATGAATGACCACCAACGCTATATGCATGACTAATTATAATTGGCATGAAATTACATAGCTATGAATAACTATAACTTAAGGTACCATGGAGCCATGAAGAAGGCTGATTTATTGAGCCTAATGTATGAAAGGCAGGCAGAGGATGACCAATCAACCTAGTTGCTGGAGAGTGTGGGTGGATGACCTACACCTTGCATGGCTGCTGTGGTTGCGGCCCAATTCTGAAAGAATGGCCAGTGTAACATAGACGTTGAAAAGTACAGTTTTATGCAGTAGAGATTTGATACGCAAGCCAGAACCAGACAAGGCAAGTTAGGAGGGGTGAGCGACAGAGGATGATGTGGAGAAGAGGTCGAGCGAGAAGTTATAGTAGCATAAGGACAGGATTGAGTGTTTATGCAAGCTATAATAGGGTGCAACCGAAACCCGTAATCATGAAAAATTGTGATTAGCCTTGATTGCGACGTGATGCAGCCACTATTTATTTACTATTATCCGTAATGTAATAATTTAAGAGTACCGTAATTTCCGGACTATTAAGCGCACCTGAATATAAGCCGCACCCACTGAATTAAAAAAATATATATTATTTTGAACATAAATAAGCCGCACATGTCTATAAGCCGCAGGTGCCTACTGGTACATTGAAACAAATTAACTTTACACAGGCAATAACGAAACACGGCATTGTAACAAAAAAAAAAAAATTTGCAGTAAGCTTTAGTTGTCTTTTTGAACTGAGTCAATTCCTCACGCTGCTGTTTCCAACGTCTTATCATCGACTCATTAAGACCAAGCTCCCGTGCAGCAGCTCTATTTCCTTTTCCAACAGCCAGATCAATCGCCTTCAACTTGAATGCCGCATCATATGCATTTCTCCGTGTCTTTGCCATGATGAGGGTGGCAAAATGACTACCGTAATCAGAATGATGGGAAGTTTGAGAGCGCTCGATTTAATCTAAACAGTAAACAAAAAAGTTGTTTGACCGTAACCCGTTCGGCAATTTCATTGGTCTAATGAAAGCTTCATGCCGCCAAAAAACTGAGCACGTCACAGAATGTGTTTAAAAAAAATAAAATAAATGAAACCGGGAAAAATCCACATATTAGCTGCGTCATTGTTTAAGCCGCGAGGTTTAAAGCCTGGGAAAAAAGTTGTGGCTTATAGTCCGGAATTTACGGTAATAGCCTGCAAACTACTAAACCTGAAAATCCCCCCCAATTGCACACGGACCGGTAGTGAAACCCTGACTGACATTTTTATTTTATTTATTTAACCTTTAACTAGGTAAATCGGTTAAGAACAAATTATTATTTACAATGATGGCCTACCAAAAGGCAAAAGTCCTGCGGGGACACAGGCTGGGATTAAAAATAAACAAAATCAAAATATTGGACAAAACACACATCACAACAAGAGACAACAACACTACATGAAGAGAGATCTTAAGACAACATGTCATGGCAGCAACACATGACAACACCTGAGATGTGCCTGAGATCATCCAGGCACAGTCCGAGATGATCTGTTGCAACATGACCATAGGAAACTATAGATACAGCCATGAATAGGTAAATGAGCAAGTGCCGCATGAATAACTGAGTGCCAAGCAAGGAAATGCACTTGCCAAATTAACTCTGCGTACTAGCATCAAGGGAACCAACTTGGTGGAAACCATTACAGAGCAGCCTTAATAAATTGATACAAAGTGGTGATTGTGGGACCAGCCGTTGTTAGTTGGGTTGTTACTGAGCTTGTAATAACAATGCATAGGAGTGATGAAATAAACCCTACGTGGAGACAACTAATCCAGCTACAGTAATTTGGATGTAAATTTAATTTGAAGATGCTGAAAAGGTGAATGACAACATCAAAGATAATAGCTATGAGTTAGCATGACGTTAGCTCACCCCTTCGAAAATGAAAGTACTAGAATACGCAATACTTCCGAATGAAGATAAGATTTGACAAATCGTCAACTCAATGGTGTCATGAAAATCCAAATGAGTTGAATGAGCACTCAAGTAATCTTGAAGCTTGGAGCACTGGCCCCAGATATGGAAGGCAGCAGGCCTATTGCTGCAACTACTTTGGCTTTAAAGAATATCTTAATTAAGAGATTTTGTAGCCAGCCCAGCCCCAGAAGTGACTATTTTTATCAACTGTATGCCAGAATATGCTATATGTTGTCTTAGGAATTCAGCATTCTCTGTGTTGGTCTTGCCAACCCCCATTGTCAAACCTCTGAGAAGCAGAGGTAACATCATGGAGGTCTGATATCTGATTGGAGGTTAACTTTACAGTAATACAATTGGTCAACAAATCAGGTTTTGAATGCAAACAACACAGATGCTTATAAAATATAATTTTTTCCTTCTCTTATTTGTTCCTGACCTGCATTAGTGAGATTTTCTTATTCTCTCCACCCCATTGACTTTTGGGGATGGCCTTTTAGACCATGGTTTCTCCCTCTCTTTCTGACCATGCTTAGAATGCCTTATAATGCTTGTTAACTTCTTTGGGATAGGGGGCAGTATTTTCACGGCCAGATAAAAAACGTACCTGATTTAATCTGGTTACTACTCCTGCCCAGAAACTAGAATATGCATATAATTAGTAGATTTGGATAGAAAACACTCTAAAGTTTCTAAAACTGTTTGAATGGTGTCTGAGTATAACAGAACTCATATGGCAGGCCAAAACCTGAGAAGATTCCATGCAGGAAGTGCCCTGTCTGACAATTTGTTGTCCTTCTGTTGCATCTCTATCGAAATGACAGCATCTGTGCTGTAACGTGACACTTTCTAAGGCTTCCATTGGCTCTCTAAAGCCGCCAGAAAGTGGAAAGGGGTGTCTGCTGTCTCTGGCAAAGTATAGGAGCAGAGTTTGTAAGTGGTCAGCCTGGGGACAGTGAGACTGAAAATGCGCGTTCACGAGACTTCTCCATTTTTTTCTTTCAGTCTTGAAATGTCATGAATACAACGTTGCCCGGTTGGAATATTATCGCTATTTTACAAGAAAAATTGCATAAAAATTGATTTTAAACAGCGTTTGACATGCATCTAAGTACGGTAATGGAATATTTTGACATTTTTTGTCACGAAATGCGCTCGCGCGTTACCCTTCGGATAGTGACCTGAACGCACAAACAAAACAGAGGTATTTGGATATTACTATGGATTATTTGGAACCAAAACAACATTTGTTGTTGAAGTAGAAGTCCTGGGAGTGCATTCTGACGAAGAACAGCAAAGGTAATACAATTTTTCTAATAGTAATTCTGAGTTTAGGTGACCCCGAAGTTGGCGGATGTCAAAATAGCTAGCCGTGATGTCCGAGCTATGTACTCAGAATATTGCAAAATGTGCTTTCGCCGAAAAGCTATTTTAAAATCGGACATAGTGATTGCATAAAGGAGTTCTGTATCTATAATTCTTAAAATAATTGTTATGTATTTTGTCAAAGTTTATCATGAGTAATTTAGTAAATTCACCGGAAATGTTCGGTGGGTATGCTAGTTCTGAACATCACATGCTAATGTAAAAAGCTGTTTTTTTATATAAATATGAACTTTATTGAACAAAACATGCATGTATTGTATAACATAATGTCCTAGGAGTGTCATCTGATGAAGATCATCAAAGGTTAGTGCTGCATTTAGCTGTGGTTTGGGTTTATGTGACATATATGCTTGCTTGGAAAATGTCTGTGTGATTATTTGTGTCTATGTACTCTCCTAACATAATCTAATGTTTTGCTTTCGCTGTAAAGCCTTTTGGAAATCGGACAACGTGGTTCGATTCAGGAGAAGTGTATCTATAAAATGGTGTAAAATATTCCTGTTTGAGAACTTTGAATTATGACATTTTGTGGTTTTAAATTTGGCGCTCTGATTTTTCACCGGCTGTTGAATAGTGTGGGATGATTTCGTCCCACCTCCCCTAGAGAGGTTAATGCCTTGTAACTTAAACTTTATTCCTTGCATGTGAATCGATTAATTTTACAAAGGAATTAAATAGACTTGTATTTAGAATCCATTCTCAGACATTTCTTCATTGCCAATTACTGTAACTCAACCATAGTCTCTTGCATATTGCAAATTATCATTATGAAGTCAAATATTTTAATAGGCTAATTGCTTAGGCTTATTTGCAAGTTGATGTATTTATAATATACACATACAGTATCAAATTACTACCACTACAATCTCAGTTAAAAAAAATACAATTGATCTTGTCTTTTCCTACTAGCACGGACTTTGCTGATAACTTCTGTATTGAAGAAAAATGTACTTACAACGACTGTGATATGTAGTTGTCTCATCTAGCCATCTTTAGATTAATTCACTTACTGTAAATCACTTTGGATAAAAGCGTCTGGTAAATGACTAAAATGTAAAAATGACAAGAGACATGATGTCCCAGAGTGGGCTCCCGAGTGGCGCAGCGGTCTAAGGCATCTCATCTCAGTGAAAGAGGCATCACTTGTCAAGTGTCAGTGTGCAGCGGGTAGGACGGAGTCAGGCGCAGGACACAGAACTGAGTAAATACGTACTTTACTCGAATAAATCACAAACTAATTCCATACAGGGAAAACAATCCAGCTCGACACAAAAGAGCAACCACTTAACAAAGAACAAACACGCAGAAAACCATGTGGGAACCAGAAGGTTAAATAGGGAATAAATTATAACATAATGGAAACCAGGTGTGTACAATCAAAACAAATGAACAAAGAAACGTAGATCGGTGGCGGCTAGAAAGCCGGTGGCGTCGACCGCCGAACACCGCCCGAACTAGGAGAGGCACCAACTTCGGCGGAAGTTGTGACAGTAACCCCCCCTTGATGCGCGGCTCCAGCAGTGCGCCGACACCGGCCTCGGGGACGACGAGGCGCAGGACAATCCGGGTGGAGATGGTGAAATTCCTGCAGTAAAGAAGGGTCCAGGATGTCCTCCACCGGCACCCAGCATCTCTCCTTTGGACCGTACCCCTCCCACTCCACGAGGTACTGAAGGCCCTCGCCCGACGCCTTGAGACCATGATGGCTCGCACAGTATATGCCGGGGCCCCCTCGATGTCCAGAGGGGGCGAAGGAACCTCCCGCACCTCAGACTGCTGGAGTGGACCAGCCACCCCCGGCCTGAGGAGAGACACATGGAACGAGGGGTTAATACGGTAACCAGGGGGGGAGCTGTAACCTATAACAAACCATGTTCAGTCTCCTCAGGACTTTAAATGGCCCCACAAACCGTGGACCCAGCTTCCGGCAGGGCAGGCGAAGGGGTAGGTTTCGGGTCGAGAGCCAGATCCGGTTCCCCGGTGCCTCACTGCGGTGGCGGTCGGCACTCGCCGTCTGAGGGCCCATTGCAGGCGTACATAGGCAGCGTCCCATGTCTCCTCCGTGCTCTGAATTCATTTATCCACCGCAGGTGCCTCGATCTGGCTCTGACGCCACGGTGCCAGGACCGGCTGATAACCTAGTACACACTGAAAAGGAGACAGGTTAGTGGAAGAGGGAGTTTTGGGCCATCTCTGCCCCGGGGATGAAAGCCGCCCACTCCCCCGGCCGGTCCTGGCAATAGGAACGCAGAAACCTACCCACATCCTGGTTAACTCTCTCCACCTGCCCGTTACTCTCGGGGTGAAAAGCTGAGGTAAGGCTTACCGAGACCCCCAGACGTTCCATGAACGCCCTCCAGACCCTCGACGTGAACTGAGGACCCCGATCAGACACTATATCCTCAGGCACCCCATAGTGCCGGAAGACATGTGTAAACACGGCCGCCGCAGTGTGTAGGGCCGTAGGGAGACCGGGCAAAGGAAGGAGACGGCAGGACTTAGAAAACCAATCCACAACGACCAGGATCGTGGTGTTTCCTTGTGACGGAGGAAGATCCGTCACGAAATCCACCGATAGGTGTGACCACGGCCATTGTGGAACGGGTAGGGGCTGTAATTTCCCTCTGGGCAGGTGTCTAGGTGCCTTGCACTGGGCGCACACCGAGCAGGAGGAAACATAAACCCTCACGTCCTTAGCTAAAGTGGACCACCAGTACTTCCCACTAAGACAGTGCACTGTCCGACCGATGCCAGGATGACCAGAGGAGGGTGACGTGTGGGCCCAACAGATCAAACAATCGCGGACATCAGACGGAACGTACAGACACCCAACTGGACACTGGGTAGGAGTGGGCTCTGTACGTAACGCCCGCTCGATGTCCGCGTCTACCTCCCTTACCACCTGTGCCACCAGGCAAGAAGCCGGAAGTATGGGAGTGGGATCCGTGGACCGCTCCTCTGTGCCATACATCCGGGACAGTGCGTCTGCATTAGCGTTCTGGGAACCTGGTCTGTAGGATAGGGTGAAAACAAAACGGGTGAAAAACATGGCCCACCTTGCCTGGCGAGGGTTCAGTCTCCTCGCCGCCCGGATGTACTCCAGATTGCGGTGGTCAGTCCAAATGAGGAAAGGGTGTTTAGCCCCCTCAAGCCAATGCCTCCACGCCTTCAGAGCCTTGACAACAGCCAACAGCTCCCAGTCCCCCACATCATAGTTTCACTCCGCCTGGCTGAGCTTCTTCGAAAAGAAAGCACAGGGGCGGAGCTTTGGTAGCGTACCCGAGCGCTGAGACAGCACAGCTCCTATCCCAGCCTCGGACGCGTCCACCTCTACTATAAATGCCAAGGAGGGATCAGGATGAGCCAGCACGGGAGCCGAGGTAAACAAAGCCTTCAGGTGACCAAAAGCCCTGTCCGCCCCAGCTGACCACTGCAGTCGCACCGGTCCCCCCTTCAGGAAGGAGGTTATGGGAGCCGCTACCTGACCAAAGCCCCGGATAAACCTCCGGTAGTAGTTGGCAAACCCTAAGAACCGCTGCACCTCCTTTACCGTGGTTGGAGTCGGCCAATTACGCACGACTGAAATGCAGTCATTTTCCATCTCCACCCCTGACGCGGAAAGGCGGTACCCTAGGAAGGAGACGGACTGTTGAAAGAACAGACATTTCTCAGCCTTGACGTACAGGTCATGCTCCAAAAGCGGAGTATATTAGAACGTCATCTATATACACCACTACACCCTGCCCGTGCAGGTCCCTCTCGTCTACAAAGGATTGGAAGACTGATGGAGCATTCATCAACCCGTACGACATGACGAGGTACTCATAGTGCCCAGAAGTGGTACTAAATGCAGTCTTCCACTCATCCCCCTCCCGGATACGCACCAGGTTGTAAGCGCTCCTGAGATCCAATTTTGTGAAGAAGCGCGCCCCGTGCAATGACTCTGTTACACTGGCTATGAGAGGCAGCAGGTAACTGTACTTCACCGTGATCGGATTTATACCTCGATAGTCAATACACGGGCTTAAACCTCCATCCTTCTTCACAAAAAAGAAACTCGAGGAGGCAGGTGAAGTGGAAGGCCGAATGTATCCCTGTCCCAGAGATCCGGAGACATATGTTTCCATAGCCGCCGTCTCCTCCTGTGACAGAGGATACACGTGACTCCTGGGAAGTGCTGCATCTACCAGGAGGTTTATCGCACAATCCCCCCCGTCGATGGGGTGGTAGTTGAGTCGCCTTCTTCTTACAGAAGCCGAGAGCCAAATCGGCATATTCAGGGGGGATGTGCATGGTGGAGACCTGGTTTGGACTCTCCACCATAGTTGCACCTATGGAAACACCTACACACCGCCCTGAGCACTGATGTGACCATCCCTTGAGAGCCCTCTTTTGCCACGAAATAGTGGGGTCATGATAGGCCAACCAGGGAAGGCCCAACACCACAGGAAACGCAGGAGAATCGATCAGGAAGAGACTAATTCTCTCCTCATGACCCTCCTGCGTTATCATACATAGTGGAGCTGTGACCTCCCTAATCTGCCCCGACCCTAAAGGACGACTATCTAAGGCATGTACAGGGAAGGGCACATCAACAGGAACAATAGGGATCCCTAATCTAAGTGCAAATGACCGGTCAATAAAGTTCCCAGCTGCACCTGAATCTACTAGCACCTTATGCTGGGAAAACTCAGGAAATTCTATACACACACACACACACACACACACACACACACACACACACGTGTGCACAACAGGTAGCTCTGGGTAAGTCGGGTGCCTACTCACCTGGGATGATCCACCAGTGCCCTGCCTGCTGCCTCGACTCCCTGGGGAACCTCCCCAGCACCGACCAGCAGTGTGCCCTCTGCGGCCACATGTGGTGCAGGAAACGGCCCCCCCTCCGTACACCCTAAGAGCAGCACCTCTGAGCTCCATAGGTGTCGGGTCGGAGGTGCTGGGGGATGGAATGGACGGGCCCCGATCCGGATGTCCGCGGGTGGCCAATAGGTTATCCACCAGCTGGTCGAGGGTAAGGGTGGAGTCCCTGCATGCCAGCTCCCGACGAACGTCCTCACGTAGACTGCACCGGTAATGGTCAATCAGGGCCCTTTCATTCCATCCCGCGCTGGCTGCCAGGGTCCTGAAGTCCAGTGCAAAGTCCTGTGCGCTCCTCATCCCCTGTCTGAGATGGAACAACCGTTCCCCCGCCGCTCTCCCCTCAGGTTGATGATCGAATACTGCCCGGAAGCGGCGGGCGAAATCCTCGTACTGGACCAACGCTGCGCCTTCTCTCCCCCATACGGTGTTAGCCCACTCAAGTGCTCTCCCCGACAAACAGGAGATGAGGGCGGACACGCTCTCATGTCCCGAGGGAGCCGGGTGGACGGTCGCCAGGTAGAGCTCCAACTGGAGCAGGAACCTCTTGCACCCGGCAGCCATCCCATCATATGCCCTCGGGAGCGAGAGCCGAATCCCACTGGGTTCAGGTGACGGAGGAGTGGACAGCGGTGTGGGTTGGGGTGAAGTGGATGGTGGTGTGTGAAAACCACCTCTCTCCCATCGCTCCATGGTGTGCAGCACGCGATCCATGGCTGTGCCAAGATTTCGGAGCATTGTCGCATGCTGCTGGACACGCTCCTCCACCGGTAACGGAGGACTGGGTGTACCTGCTGACTCCATATCTTGGTGCGTGTTTCTGTCAAGTGTCTGTGTGCAGCGGGTAGGACGGAGTCAGGCGCAGGACACAGAACTGAGTAAAAACGTACTTTACTCGAATAACTCAAACTAATTCCATACAGGGAAAACAATCCAGCTCGACACAAAAGAGAAACCACTTAACAAAGAACAAACACGCACAAAACTATGTGGGAACCAGAAGGTTAAATAGGGAATAAAATATAACGTAATGGAAACCAGGTGTGTACAATCAAGACAAAACAAATGGACAAAGAAACGTAGATCGGTGGCGGCTAGAAAGCCGGTGACGTAGACCGCCGAACGCCGCCCGAACAAGGAGAGGCACCAACTTCGGCGGAAGTCGTGACATCACTACAGTCCCTGTTTCGAATCCAGGCTATATCACATCCAGCCGTGATTGGGAGTCCCATAGGGCGGTACACAATTGGCCCAGCGTCGTCCGGGTTTGGCCAGGGTAGGCCATCATTGTAAATAAGAAATTGGTCTTAACTGACTTGCCTAGTTAAATAAAAAAAATGCACAGCGGTCATACCACTAATAACTTAAGCCTGGCACAACTTCAAGTTGTGCCAGGCTTAAGTTATTAGTGGTATGACCGTGCGACAACCAATGAACGATGATCACGTTGATTGGAGTAGAATGATATCTGACAGATCTATGCATGCTGTTTGGAAGATACAACCATGAAGGGAGATCTGGGATTGGCACTAGTAGTTGGTATGACCGCCCTGACAGGCAAAATCAGAGGCTGAAGCATGCATGGAGAAGCATTCTCCCGATTCAGTCCAGGAAAGATGTAGCTTGGTCCTTTGAAAGCTGAAGCAGCACTTGTAACGATAAAACATTTTTATTAGAATGATGACGAGTATAAAAACTACCAGGTAACCAACTGCAGCTGACAGCCACAATCCTTTAAATATTCCCGTCAATGACTAGCTTTGCTAAATGGCCTGATCCAGCAAGCTTACATTAAACCGTGCAGCATTTAATGTAAGCTTGCAAGATCAGGCGGCATTGTGAGGCTAGTCAATGACAGCACTGCCACTTGGTTTACTATTGGGAGGGCTGGAGAATATAACTATGATTCTAGATGAAACTGGGTGCAATACCGACATAACATATCAAAGTTTTTACATTTTAAGTCATTTAGCAGACGCTCTTATCCAGAGCGACTTACAGTAGTGAATGCATACATTTCATTCATTTTTTCCCCCCCCTCCGTACTGGTCCCCTGTGGGAATCGAACCCACAACCCTGGCGTTGCAAACACCATGCTCTACCAACTGAGCCACACGGGACTGTACACACCTGGTTTCCAAGTTGTGTTATTTGCTGATAAACACTTTGTTGACGACAATGAATGAAAATGCCTAGAGTGATAAGAAAATAGGCAGTAGTAGGCATACTGAGCTCATGAAACATGAAAGAAATAGTCCCCACTGAAAAATTATTGGATAACATAAATGACATTGTTAAGCATCACTGTGAAGTAGGCAAGTCGCAAAGAAAACAGGAGCTGCCTCCACTATTCCAGTACCATTTCAACATCATCAAATCACCTAGAGTCCATTCAGAAAGTATTCAAACCCTTTACCTTTTTCCACATTCTGTTACATTACAGCGTTATTCTAAAATTGATTAAATCTTTTTTCCCCCTCAATCTACACACAAATACCCCATAATGACAAAGCAAAAACAGGTTTTTAGACATTTTCCTGTTTCCATTGATCATCCTTGAGATGTTTCTACAACTTGATTGGAGTCGACCTGTGGTAAATTCAATTGATTGGAAATTATTTGGAAAGGCACACATCTGTCAACAGTGCATGTCAGAACAAAAACATGAAGTCGAAGGAATTGTCCGTAGAGCTCTGAGACAGGTTTGTGTTGAGCCACTGATCTGGTGAAGGGTACCAATTTTATTTTGCAGCATTGAAGGTCCCCAAGAACACAGTGGTCTCCATCATTCTGAAATGGAAGAAGTTTGGAACCACCAACAGTCTTCCTAGAGCTGGCCACCCAGTCAAACTGGGCAATCGGGGGAGAAGAGCCTTGATCAGGGAGGTGACCAAGAACCCGATGGACAGAGCTTCAGAGTTCCTCTGTGGAGATGGGAGAACCTTCCAGAAGGACAACCATCTCTGCAGCACTCCTCCAATCAGGCCTTTATGATAGAGTGGCCAGACGGAAGCCACTCCTCAGTAAATGGCACATGACAGCCCGCTTGGAGTTTGCCAAAAGGCACCCAAAGACTCTCAGACCATGAGAAACAAGATTTTCTGGTCTGATGAAACCAAGATTGAACTATTTTGCCCGAATGCCAAGCATCAAGTCTGGAGGAACACTGGCACCATCCCTACGGTGAAACGTGGTGGCAGCATCATGGCGTGTGGATGTTTTTCAGCGGCAGGGACTGGGAGACTAGTCAGGATCGAGGGAAAGATGAACAGAGCAAATTACAGAGATCCTTGATGAAAAGCTTCTCCAGAGCGCTCAGGACCTCAGACTGGTGTGAAGGTTCACCTTCAAACAGGACAACAACGCTAAGCAAACAGCCAAGACAACGCAGGAGTGGCTTCGATACAAGTCTCTGAATGTCCTTGAGTGGCCCAGCCAGAGCCCGGACTTGAACCTGATCTGGAGACCTGAAAATGGCTATGCAGTTATCTGACAGAGCTTGAGAGGATCTGCAGAGAAGAATGGGAGAAACTCGCCAAATACAGGAGTGCCACGCTTGTAGTGTCATACCCAAGAAGAATCAAGGCTGTAATCACTGCCAAAGGTGTTTCAACAAAGTACTGAGTAATGGGTCTGAATACTTAATTAAAAAAAAAAAAGTGTAATAAATTTGCTAAAATATCTAAACCTGTTTTTGCACTGTCATTAATGGGGTATTGTGTGTAGATTGATGAGAGGGGGGAAACTATTTAATAAATGTTTGAATAAGGCTGTAAGGTAACAAAATGTGGAAAAATAAAGGGGTTCGAATAATTTCCATCATTCACTTGTGAATGATGCCCAGTTTAAGGCAAGAAACAGCCATGCCTTTGTTTTTCAACTTTTTAAAATTGCAGTCTCACACCTCACGTCTCCTTGCCCATAGGCTTATATGTTTTGATAAGGTTTGTATCACAACTAAAGTGGCCAAATAACTTCTTAAAATGAAGCACATTAATCCGCTTTACAACAGGTGTAGAGCCTAATTGGCATACATATGCAGCGCGTGACTCAAGTTTGGTGAAGATCATTTATCATAAAAATGCACCTTTATAATAAAAGCATTATATGCGTAATCTCATTCCCGTCACTTTTGAGAAACATGTTTTCCTGCTAATAGAACGTTTGCACTTATAGGCTCCTGCCATGTGCGCAATATGAAGAAATAGCCTAATAGTTTATCAACATTTTAAGCGAAATGTTATGATTTGTTGCGTCAGGCTAGTGGTTGTATTAATTTGTATTAATTTGGGATCTATCGCATCCCACAACTGTCCTAGACTATGTTTGTAATATATCAAATCAAATTGTATTTGTCACATGCGCCAAATACAGTAGGTGTAGACCTTACAGTGAAATGCTTATTTACAAGCCCTTAACCAAAAATGCTTTAAGAAGTTCAGGGTAAAAAAGTGTTAAGTAAAAAAATTGAAAATGAACAGTAACAAATAATTAAACAGCAACAGAAAAATAACAATAGCGAGGCTATATACAGGGTACAGGTACAGAGTCAATGTGCGGGGGCACCGGTAAGTCTAGCTATTGAGATAATATGTACATGTAGGTAGAGTTAAAGTGACTATGCATAGATAATAAACAGACTGGGTAGCCCATTGATTAGCTGTTCAGGAGTCTTATGGCTTGGTGGTAGAAGCTGTGTGGTGGCTAATTTCCGCATTACCAAATGAGGAGTTACAAACACACCAGTCCGAGTTAAACTAAATCTTTAATACTTAAGATACTTTTGCAAAAGTTCTTGACCCCCAATAATGCACTCTCTCGAATGAATCATTTAATGAGGTGATTACAGAATGGCTACAGGGATCTTTTATAGCAACGATACACCCCCTTCAACGTACATTGACAAACCACAGATACTTAGTAACAGTTCACTAAGGTTAAGTTTTGTATGACAGATATCAATAAAACACATCAGACAGTAACTGCTATGTCAACAGGATTAATGGTATAGCCCAGTATCTGGTCTCCTTAGAACCGTCCCTCCCTGGTACGGTATTGAACAGAACTATTTCATCCAATGGCATATATCAATTGTCAACTCTAGATACTCCCATCTCAAGCAAACCCCCTCTTGACCCTACTCCTGGACAGGCTCACTGGAGGGAGTGAGCCTCTTGGCCATATATTATCACAGGATAAGTGTGAGATCAAAGAGAGGACATACAAGGGTCCATTTACTGCCATAATCCTCCCCACAATAAAGAAAAGGAGGGAGTGACTTGCTCACAGACATTGTGGAGACAAGTCATTGGTTCCCCATTCATCACGCCATCCCTTCACATGGTTTAAGAAATAGGTAAAGACACATTCCCATGACGACAAGTCTGACCCCTCCCCTCTCTGGGCCCCAAGTGTCTGAGCCCCGATCACGTGACATAGAGCCATGTGAGTGAGAGGTGCTTCGGCACGCAGCCGGGAGAAGGGAATTATAATTATTATATTCAGCCCAAGGGCACAACAGCCACTGGCCGCAAAAGGCGTGGATTTTTTTATGGGGAATTATGGCCACACAAAGTGAATGCAGCTGGGAAATTTGATGCATTATAGTGCTTGTCAAATTGTGAATGAGAGATGAAGTGTGTACAGCCTGCACAAAAAAAGAGCTCATTCCTTTCATGCAAGTGTATTCAAATCATCAGTCACATCATGCAGCCTTAGAATGTATTACACATTTTGGGCTATATGTTTTGATTTTTATCACAACTAAAGTTGCGTAAATAAATTAAGCATATATGAGTACCTGTTTCTTTGTTAACTGCTCAACAGAGAATAGCCGCATGTGCTCACTCAAATCATCTGGAGAAAATATCCTTTCTATTTTATTCAGCAATGTTCAATTGTCATCTTCATACTATGAATTAATATAAAATAATGACACAGAGTTCAAAGCAAATCTTGTCTGCTAAATGAACAAGTGTAGCCCACAGCCATATGGCATAGCCAAATCAGGGCCTAACATAAGGACAACTCAAAATATGCTATTCTATTCTGCTGAAATAGAGTACATTTTCTTCATATCATGTTTCTTTAGACCTGTCTAAAATAAATAATGGATTTATTGAGAAGGTGTAGGCTATATTACATGGAGTTATTAGACTTTTTTAAAATGTAGTTGTTCCAAAGCTCTGCATCAGTGACTTGTAGGCTATGCATGGAAGCCAGAAGATGCTAAAGGTGTTTATGTTAATTAACGGTCAATTACTGTGAGACCGGCAGTTATTTGCATGACAATCACCGGCTCACAAAATGTCATGTGAGCCGGTGATTGTCAAGCAAACCGCCACAGCCCTAGTAGTGCCTGGGGTGATATAATTTCATAGAAGTATTGAAAGAGCCTAATTCTGTGGATTTCTCCAAAGATTGTAAACTCAGCAAAAAAATAAATGACCTCTCACTGTGTGGCCACAGCTGCATTAAGTACGGCAGTGCATCTCCTCCTCATGGACTGCACCAGATTTGCCAGTTCTTGCTGTGAGACGTTACCCCACTCTTCCACCAAGGCACCTGCAAGTTCCCGGACATTTCTGGGAGGAATGGCCTTAGCCCTCACCCTCCGATCCAACAGGTCCCAGACGTGCTCAATGGGATTGAGATCCGGGCTCTTCGCTGGCCATGGCAGAACACTGACATTCCTGTCTTGCAGGAAATCATGCACAGAACGAGCAGTATGGCTGGTGGCATTGTCATGCTGGAGGGTCATGTCAAGATGAGTCTGCAGGAAGGGAACCATATGAGGGAGGAGGACGTCTTCCCTGCAACGCACAGCATTGAGATTGCCTGCAATGATGACAAGCTCAGTCCGATGACACTGTTACACCGCCCCAGACCATGACGGACCCTCCACCTCCAAATCGATCCCGCTCCAGAGTACAAGCCTCGGTGTAACGCTCATTCCTTCTACGATAAATGCGAATCTGACCATCACCCCTGGTGAGACAAAACCACGACTCGTCAGTGAAGAGCACTCTTGCCAGTACTGTCTGGTACAGCGACGGTGGGTTTGTGCCCATAGGCGACGTTGTTGCCGGTGATGTCTGGTGAGGACCTGCCTAACAACAGGCCTACAAGCCCTCAGTCCAGCCTCTCTCAGCCTATGTCTCAGAATGGTAAGTTGGTGGTTGAAGATATCCCTCTAGTGGTGTGGGGACTGTGCTTTGGCAAAGTTGGTGGGGTTATATCGTGCCTGTTTGGCCCTGTCCGGGGGTATCATCGGATGGGGCCACAGTGTCTCCTGACCCCTCCTGTCTCAGCCTCCAGTATTTATACTGCAGTAGTTTGTGTCGGGGGGCTAGGGTCAGTCTGTTATATCTGGAGTGTTTCTCCTGTCTTATCCGGTGTCCTGTGTGAATTTAAGTATGCTCTCTGTAATTCTCTCTCTCGGAGGACCTGAGCCCTAGGACCATGCCTCAGGACTACCTGGCATGATGACTCCTTGTTGTCCCCAGTCCACCTGGCCATGCTGCTGCTCCAGTTTCAACTGTTCTGCCTGCGGCTATGGAACCCTGACCTGTTCACTGTGATTACTATTATTTGACCATGCTGGTCATTTATGAACATTTGATCATCTTGGCCATGTTCTGTTATAATCTCCACCTGGCACAGCCAGAAAAGGACTGGCCACCCCTCATAGCCTGGTTCCTCTAGGTTTCTTCCTAGGTTTTGGCCTTTCTAGGGAGTTTTTCCTAGCCACCGTGCTTCTACACCTGCATTGCTTGCTGTTTGGGGTTTTAGGCTGGGTTTCTGTACAGCACTTTGAGATATCAGCTGATGTAAGAAGGGCTATATAAATACATTTGATTTATTGCGGACAGTCTGAGCACTGATGGAGGGATTGTGCGTTCCTGGTGTAACTCGGGCAGTTGTTGTTGCCATCCTGTACCTGTCCCGCAGGTGTGATGTTCGGATGTACCGATCCTGTGCAGGTGTTGTTACATGTGGTCTGCCACTGCGAAGACGATCAGCTGTCCGTCCTGTCTCCCTGTAGCGCTGTCTTAGGCGTCTCACAGTATGGATATTGCAATTTATTGCCCTGGCCACATCTGCAGTCCTCATGCCTCCTTGCAGCATGCCTCAGGCACGTTCATGCAGATGAGCAGGGACACTGGGCATCTTTCTTTTGGTGTTTTTCAGTCAGTAGAAAGGCCTCTTTAGTGTCCTACGTTTTCAGAACTGTGACCTTAATTGCCTACCGTTTGTAAGCTGTTAGTGTCTTAACGACCGTTCCACAGGTGCATGTTCATTAATTGTTTATGGTTCACTGAACAATCATGGGTAACAGTGTTTAAACCCTTTACAATGAAGATCTGTTAAGTAATTTGGATTTTTACCTATTATTTTTGAAAGACAGGGTCCTGAAAAGGGGACATTTCTTTAATTTTGCTGAGTTTACATGCAGTCGACGGCTGTTGTCAAATGTCTGTTACGTTAGTTCCTGTAAAGATGTTTGGAAATGCAAGCTCTCAGGCAGCTATTATGGCAAGGAACCTCCTTGCACGCTCCAAGAAGTGGATTATTTTTCAGAACCTCCTGCAACTGGGAACATGTTTAAGACACTGGTATCTTTCGAATCTAGAATGAAAAAGGCATCGCCAAGTAAAGGTTGGTTGAAGATTTTCTGATTACGCCTTTACAGGAGAATCATATCTACAAGCTAATGATAGTCGTTTGATTTGATGAGCTTACATATTATATTCACTAATTGTTTTGGAGACTATTGGTTTACAGAAGCAATCACTGCCTAGCAGTGGCGGTTCTAGCTTGTATGCCTCCCTGGGCGAACCCCCCCCCCCCCCGTATGGACACACCTACACAAACCAGAAAAAAATGCAACAATATGTCTAAAACTATATATTCACAGTATTATGAATGAATTGTGGTTTATTTAGTAGCATTTCGTAGTGTGACTGATTTTACTAATTGCATTAGTACTGTACAACGTTAGAGGTGCGCTATTTGATAGATTCCCCCGCTCCCCCTACCTCGGGCTTCCAGTGGGGAGACCTGAGGTCAACCTACCCCCGCCCCCCTCCCCATCTCGTACTCCTGAGTTGGAGACCTTATACATTTCTTTCAATCAAATCAGTCATTTGTGTCAGTGCCCTTCCCTATAAGAATGCTGAAAGTCTGTTAATTTGTTTACAGAGAAATAGCATTGTATTTGGTCAAACACAATTTTTTGCCCAACAGTTTGCTAAGAGCTGGCAGCAAGCTTATAGGTCTGCTGTGAGAACCACTAAAGGCTACTTTACCGCTCTTGGGTAGCGGAATTACTTTGGCTTAACCCCAGGCCTGAGGAAAGACTTTCCTCTAGGCTCAGATTAAATATGACAGATAGGAGTGGCTATAGAGTCAGCCACCATCCTCAATAGCTTTCCATCTAAGTTGTCAATGCCAAGAGGTTTGCCATTATTGAGCGATAACAATTTTCTCCACCTCTCCCACACTAACTTTACAAAACTCAAACTTGCAATGCTTTTCTTTCATTATTCGTTTTTTTATCCATGAATACAATTGCTCACTATTCATTGTTGGCAGTTCCTGCCTAAGTTTGCCCATGAAATAATCATTAAAATAAATCAGCAACATCAAATGGTTTCGTGATGAATAAGCCATCAGATTCAATTAATATAATATCTGCAATATAGCAGTATTGGGATTTTAGGCTACCAACCGTTGGATTATTTTTGGAACTGCGTAAACTCAAATTAGCAGTAGGCTTTTATTATAACTGAAGAGTGAGGGAGGACACAGGACTTTTGCAGATAATATGTTCAAACACAGGCACCAAACACACAGTGTAGCCTAGCTTGATTTACACCATCCCAGCAGGGCAAAAGACTCAGGGCTGAGAAAAAATAATTTGGGACTAATGCCCCGAAAGCCCGGCTCTGGTGACGTCAATGCTAGAAAAAGCTAATCAATTCCAGTCTTGAGTGACCGTCTGGTAAATATTGGTGCGTGAGCAGTTTATAAGCCTACATAAGAAGATTCCCTGAAGTGCCATCAACAAAGGCTGAGCTGCTACAACTTCGAGGAGGTGCCATGCAACACAGGATGCAGTTAGCAAACCTTGGAGCAGGGACGGATCTGGGTTTCCATGTTGTCAGTCTTTGTTGCTCACAGAAGTGTGAACCTACAGAGTACTCAGAAAATGTTGAAAAAGGTGCCTACAACCAAACATGTAAATAAGGGAACTTTGTGTGGGCAACAAACCTGTGAGAATCTGCATTTTTGACCGAGCATATAGGCATCATAATTGTACATTTGGAATGGTTTTAGTACTCGTCTTGAACATCTATGCGCCTGAAAATACAGCCTGGTCTATAGACTAGACGTAACCTAGTAAATCTGAGACACTCAAATTAGTATGATTTGGTATGGTTACAGAAGACTGATGGTTACTTACGGCAAAAACTAAAGTAGGGTGTTTGATCGGGGTGGATGGGTGGGCGTATAACAAACGTCTAGCAACCTAAAGGTTGCAAGTTTGATTCTCATCACGGAAAACTTTAGCATTTTAGCAACTTTTCAACTACTTACTACTTTGCAACTACTTAGCATGTTAGCTAACCTTTACCCCAACTCTAACCTTAACCCAACTCCTAAATTTAACTCTAACCCCTAGCCTAGTTAGCTGGATAAAGTTAACTAACGTTAGCCACCTACTGTAGCTAGCATTCATAACAGATCATGTTTTGCAAATTCGTAACAGTGCGTTTTGCAAATTTATAACGGAATACTAATTGTAATTCGTAACATATTACATTAAATATGTGTTGACATTGACAAATGAATACATACCATACGAAACGTAACCTATCATACTAAAATGTTAACCCACTGTTCCCCAGGCGCCGAAGATTGAGGGGTTGGGTTAAATGCGTAAGACACATCAGTTGAATGCATTCAGTTGTACAACTGACTAGGTATCCCTCTTTCCTTTCCCTTTAAATGGAGGTTCTTGGATTTACGTACGGAATAATATTAAATGCTCTGAGACCAGGTTGGAAAACAGAGTGGAGTACTGAACTGATCACACAGACCATGGAGAAGGTTTTTTTTTTTTTTTTTTTAATCACAAAAAAAAAAAGTACTTAAAAAGATAGCTTTTTTTCCCCTTATTGGGTATCCAAATGAATAAAGTACAGTGTAGTCAAGGAAAGAGTTATATACACTGCTCAAAAAAATAAAGGGAACACTTAAACAACACAATGTAACTCCAAGTCAATCACACTTCTGTGAAATCAAACTGTCCAGTTAGGAAGCAACACTGATTGACAATAAATTTCACATGCTGTTGTGCAAATGGAATAGACAACAGGTGGAAATTATAGGCAATTAGCAAGACAGCCCGAATAAAGGACTGGTTCTGCAGGTGGTGACCACAGACCACTTCTCAGTTCCTATGCTTCCTGGCTGATGTTTTGGTCACTTTTGAATGCTGGCGGTGCTTTCACTCTAGTGGTAGCATGAGACGGAGTCTACAACCCACACAAGTGGCTCAGGTAGTGCAGCTCATCCAGGATGGCACATCAATGCGAGCTGTGGCAAGAAGGATTGCTGTGTCTGTCAGCGTAGTGTCCAGTGCATGGAGGCCCTACCAGGAGACAGGCCAGTACATCAGGAGACGTGGAGGCCGTAGGAGGGCAACAACCCAGCAGCAGGACCGCTACCTCCGCCTTTGTGCAAGGAGGAGCACTGCCAGAGCCCTGCAAAATGACCTCCAGCAGGCCACAAATGTGCATGTGTCTGCTCAAACGGTCAGAAACAGACTCCATGAGGGTGGTATGAGGGCCCGACGTCCACAGGTGGGGGTTGTGCTTACAGCCCAACACCGTGCAGGACGTTTGGCATTTGCCAGAGAACACCAAGACAGGCAAATTCGCCACTGGCACCCTGTGCTCTTCACAGATGAAAGCAGGTTCACACTGAGCACGTGACAGACGTGGCAGAGTCTTGAGACGCCGTGGAGAACGTTCTGCTGCCTGCAACATCCTCCAGCATGACCGGTTTGGCGGTGGGTCAGTCATGGTGTGGCATTTCTTTGGGGGGGCCGCACAGCACTCCATGTGCTCGCCAGAAGTAGCCTGACTGCCATTAGGTACCGAGATGAGATCCTCAGACCCCTTGTGAGACCATATGCTGGTGCGGTTGGCCCTGGGTTCCTCCTAATGCAAGACAATGCTAGACCTCATGTGGCTGGAGTGTGTCAGCAGTTCCTGCAAGAGGAAGGCATTGATGCTATGGACTGGCCCGCCCGTTCCCCAGACCTGAATCCAATTGAGCACATCTGGGACATCATGTCTCGCTCCATCCACCAACGCCACGTTGCACCACAGACTTTCCAGGAGTTGGCGGATGCTTTAGTCCAGGTCTGGGAGGAGATCCCTCAGGAGACCATCCGCCACCTCATCAGGAGCATGCCCAGGCGCTGTAGGGAGGTCATACAGGCACGTGGAGGCCACACACACACACTACTGAGCCTCATTTTGACTTGTTTTAAGGTCATTACATCAAAGTTGGATCAGCCTGTAGTGTGGTTTTCCACTTTAATTTTGAGTGTGACTCCAAATCCAGACCTCCATGGGTTGATAAATTGGATTTCCATTGATTATTTGTGTGTGATTTTGTTGTCAGCACATTCAACTATGTAAAGAAAAAAGTATTTAAAAAGTATATAAAAAAATTCATTCAGATCTAGGATGTGTTATTTTAGTGTTCCCTTTATTTTTTTGAGCAGTGTACATACAGGACCAGTCAAAAGTTTGGACACACCTACTAATTGAACCTTTATTTATTTAACTAGGCAAATCAGCTTAGAACAAATAATTATTTACAATGATGGCCTACTCCGGCCAAACCCGGACGAAGCTGGGCCAATTATGCACCGCCCTATGGGACTTCCAATTACGGCTGGATGTGATACAGCCTGGATCCAAACCAGGTACTATAGAGATGCCTCTGCACTGAGATGCAGTGCCTTCGACCGCTGTGCCACTCGGTGCTCATTTAAAGGGTTTCTTTATTTTTTTATTATTTTCTACATTGTAGAATAATAGTGAAGACATCAAAACTATGAAATAACACACATGTATTAACCAAAGTGTTAAACAAATCAAAATATATTTTAGATTATTCAAAAGCACCCAGCCTCTGGCTTGACAGCTTTGCACACTCTTGGCATTCTCTCAAACAGTTTCATGAGGAATGATTTTCCAACAGTCTTGAACAGGTACCCACATATGCTGAGCACTTGTTGCCTGCTTTTCCTTCACTCTGCGGTCCAACTCATCCCAAACCATCTCAATTGGTTTGAGATCAGGTGTTGTGGAGGCCAGGTCATCTGATGCAGAACATCACTTTTCTTGGTTAAATAACCCTTACACAGCCTGGAGGTGTGTTTTGGGTCATTGTCCTGTTGAAAAACAAATCTTTGTCCCACTAAGTGCAAACCAGATGGGATGGCGTATCGCTGCAGAATGCTGGGGTAACCATGCTGGCTAAGTGTGCCTTGAATTCTAAATAAATCAGTGTCACCAGAATCACACCTCCATCAGACCAAAGGACAGATTACCACCGGTCTAATGTCCATTGCTCATGTTTCTTGGCCCAAGCAAGTCACTTCTTATTGGTATCCTTTAGTAGTGGTTTCTTTAAAGCAATTTGACCACCAAGGCCTGATTCACGCAGTCTCCTCTGAATAGTTGTTGTTGAGATGTGTCTGTTTCTTGAACTCTGTGAAGCATTTATTTGGACTGCAATTTCTGAGGCTGGTAACTCTGAGCTTATCCTCTGCAGCAGAGGTAACTCTGGGTCTTCCTTTCCTGTGGCGGTCCTCACAAGAGCCAGTTTCATCATAGCGCTTGATGGTTTTTGCGACAGCACTTGGAACTTTCAAAGTTCTTAATTTTCCGGTTTGACAGACCATGTCTTAAAGTAATGATGGACTGTTGTTTCTCTTTGCTTATTTGAGCTGTTCTTGCCATAATATGGACTTAGTCTTTTACCATATAGGGCTATCTTCTGTATACCACCCCTACCTTGTCACAATACAACTGGTTGGCTCAAATGCATTAACCTCTCTGGGGTAAGTGAGACGCTAGCGTCCCACCTGCGGGACACACTGCCAACAGCCAGTGAAATAGCAGGGCGCCAAATTCAAAACAACAGAAATCTCATAATTCAAATATCTCAAACATCCAACTATTATATCCCATTTTAAAAAGATACACTTCTCGTTAATCTAACCACATTGTCCGATATCAAAAAGGCTTTACGGCGAAAGCATAGCATTAGATTATGTTAGGACAGCACCTATACAAGAAAAACCACACAGCCATTTTCCAAGCAAAGAGAGGCGTCACAAAAACCAGAAATACAGCTAAAATTAATCACTAACCTTTGACGATCTTCATCAGATGGCACTTCATGTTACACAATACATGTATATTTTGCTCGATAACATTCATATTTATATCCCAAAAAAAACATTTTACATTGGCGTGTAATGTTCAGAAATGTTTTGCCTCCCAAAACTTCCGGTGAATGAGCACATCAATTTACAGAAATACTCATCATAAACGTTGATAAAATATTAACTGTTATTCAAAGAATTATACACTTCTCCTTAACCTCTTACATCTAGACGTTCCGCTAGCGGAACACCTGCTCCAATATCCAATGATAGGCATGGCGCGAATTACAAATTCCTCAAAAATACAAAAACTTCAATTTTTCAAACATATGACTATTTCACAGCATTTTAAAGATAAGACTCTCCTTTATCTAACCACACTGTCCGATTTCAAAAAGGCTTTACAACGAAAGCAAAACATTAGATTATGTCAGCAGAGTACCAAGCCAGAAATAATCAGACACCCATTTTTCAAGCAAGCATATAATGTCACAAAAACCCAGAAGACAGCTAAATGCAGCACTAACCTTTGATGATCTTCATCAGATGACAACCCTAGGACATTATGTTATACAATACATGCATGTTTTGTTCAATCAAGTTCATATTTACATCAAAAACCAGCTTTTTACATTAGCATGTGACGTTCAGAACTAGCATACCCCCCGCAAACTTCAGGCGAATTCACTAAGAATTTACTAAATTACTCACGATAAACGTTCACAAAAAGCATAACAATTATTTTAAGAATTATAGATACAGAACTCCTCTATGCACTCGATATGTCCGATTTTAAAATAGCTTTTTGGTGAAAGCACATTTTGCAATATTCTAAGTACATAGCCCAGGCATCACGGGCTAGCTATTTAGACAACCGGCAAGTTTAGCACTCACCAATATCAGGTTTACTATTATAAAAGTTTGATTACCTTTTGTTGTCTTGGTCAGAATACACTCCCAGGACTGCTACTTCAATAACAAATGTTGGTTTGGTCCAAAATAATCCATCGTTATATCCGAATAGCGGGGTTTTGTTCGTGCGTCCCAGACACTATCTGAAATGGTAAATCAGGGTCGCGCGCATGGCGCAATTCGTGACAAAAATCTAAATATTCTATTACCGTACTTCGAAGCATGTCAACCGCTGTTTAAAATCCATTTTTATGCCATTTTTCTCGTAAAAAAGCGATAATATTCCGACCGGGAATCTCCTTTTAGCTAAACAGAGGAAAGTAAACAAAGCTTTCGGTCGACGCGGGCACGAGCCTGAGTCTCACAGTACTGTAACCAGCCACTACCCAAACGCGCTACTTTTTTTCAGCCAGAGCCTGCAAAGCCACGATTCAGCTTTTTACCGCCTTCTGAGACCCTAGGGCAGCCGTAGGAAGTGTCACGGGACAGCTAAGATCCTCACTCTTCAATAAACAGAGACAAGAAGAACGACACCTTGTCAGACAGGCCACTTCCTGCCTGAAACCTTGTCAGGTTTTTGCCTGCCAAATGAGTTCTGTTATACTCACAGACACCATTCAAACAGTTTTAGAAACTTTAGGGTGTTTTCTATCCATATGTAATAAGTATATGCATATTCTAGTTACTGGGTAGGAGTGGTAACCAGATTAAATCGGGTACGTTTTTTATCCAGCCGTGAAAATACTGCCCCCTAGCCATAACAGGTTAATGCAACCGCTGTGGCAGATTTAAAAAAAACTTTAAAGCGAAAGCACACTTTGCAATAATCTGAATACAGCGTTCAGACACGAAACCAAACCCGCCATTTTGTGGAGTCAACAAAACTCAGAAATAATATAAATATTCACTTACCTTACCAAATCTACTAATAATATACATATCCTACCTTCTGAGCCTGAGTAGCAGGCAGTTTAATTTGGGCATGCCTTTCATCCGGAAGTCAAAATACTGCCCCCTACCCTAGAGAAGTTAAGGAAAGAAAGAAATACAATTAACAGGGACTCCTGTTAATTGTAATGTATTCCGGTTGACTACCTCATGAATCTAGTTGAGAGAATGCCAAGAGCACAAAGCTGTCAAGGCAAAGGGTGGCTACTTTGAAGAATCTCAAATATAAAATATATTGATTTGTTTAACACTTTTATGGTTACTGCATGATTCCATGTTATGTCTTCACTATTATTCTACAATGTAGAAAATAGTAAAAAATTAAGAAAAACCCTTGAATGAGTAGGTGTGTCAACTTTTGAATGGTACTGTACATGTTAAAGAATTAATGTAATAGTGCAGAGGTGAAATGGCAGCACTTGTGTTTTAAGGTGCAGGAGTCTGCATTAAAGTATTTCGCAGTCTGAATTTAGAACTGTCTGCTGGACTATAAATAGTAGAACAGTTGTCCATGTTATAGGCTTTGTGACAGTGTCTCCTTCCATCCTGCTCAGTCATCTGTACAGTCCCTGACTGCAGCACTACCTGTCAAGGTCACTGGCCATCTCCAGGCAATTGCACTTGGGAGATGTCCTCAATCTGGGATGGCTGGAGTTCCTGGGATAGCTTTATACAAGTAGCTACAGACAATATACCAGATACTGTGAAATAAGCATAGCTTCTTGGTGTCCATTACTGGACGGTACAGGAAAACTCCATACAAACCGCCGCCATAGATTACATGGAGAATATTTTTAAAACATACTATAAAACAATGTTTAAAATGAACATTATAATGCATTTACATGACACTACAACATTCTATGGCAGCCATGTTAACATTACATTGGGAATATTTAAACAATGCTTTGTAACTGAATTTCTAGAATTAGAACAATATCAAAATTCTAAAAGTTGGCCCATATGGCTCCGGATGTACCTAACATTAAAATAACAACAATCATAACTATACCCATAATCACATTTCACCTGTCCTGAAGACATTGTAAATGGAATTGATTCATCTCCTTTTCAATCACATCCACTTTTTCTTGCCTATTCTCATTTGGCAAAAAGTCCGTTGTCCGCCCGCTCCATCGCCTCGCTCCGCCGTGACCCGGAAACTGATGTGGTCGAGTGTCAATTCGTTAGTATTCCACCCTGTTCACGTAATTTGTCCGATGACGCATTTTGTATCTACTTTCCTTCTCCTCGTCGCCTCTCCTCAATTACCTTTGAGGCCAAAGAGGAAGGAAGAGAGAGGATTCAGCAGAGGAGCAAATCCAATTGAGTAAAGATCTGTCTCAAATCTCCCACAGCCAGAGCAGATGTTGATGCTATGTCATCCCAGCGTTGAATACCAATGAGAGCTGGGGTTTCTGGTAAATCGTGCAACAACAAAAAAGCATTCAAGGCCAAAAGAGGTCTCCAGAAACACCAGTATACACATCACTCCAGTGCGCTCCTAATTGTAATTATGCACACCTTGATATAAGGTGTTATTCACTTTAGCCACATCCTCCCTCATTACACAAATACATATCACCTGAAAATTATTAAATCCAATAAGCATTCCACTTTATATGGTTTGGAGTTCGAAAATGTGAATAGAAATATCAGAATACTCACTTGCCTAATAATTGTGCACGCAGTGTATATGGCCATACTCTCATCGCAGTAAGAAGTCAACATTTTCACCTCTCCAGCTAATGCTGATGGGTATTCTACAAAGCAGATTCAATGAGTTAGCCAGCCAACGTCCACATTTTCTTAAATATTTGTGTGTGTGTGTGTGCTAAAGCTTGAAATGGGCATGGCCTAACTGATTCAACAATCCAAAACACAAAATGTATAATCATAAAATCAATAGTTATTTCTGGTTGTTTATTAAAGTTAGCTGGCTAACTCATTGATCCTACTTTGTAGTATACCCCTCTAAGGTTTCATATGGTTAGTTATCTAAATCTCTTTCTGTCCAATGAGGTAACTTTTTGGCTCCAGATACTTGCCCGCGGAGGCAAAAGCTCAGAACTGGCCATGCCAATAACTATTATTAGGCAGCCTCATTACCTCAGATAAAAATGGACCCACATTTTTTTTTAACTGACACTGAAAAGCCAAAAATGTAAAATGCCTTTCAGACGGATGCGACACTCTTTAAATAGCTAAACTATTGAGGCGTGACCACCGGACATTCAAATGTTTTGTTGCGAATTGTCAACTGGGGTTCAAAAAACGCATGGGGAAGAAAAGGCGCAAATTAACTGCAAAAGACTTGAGAAGAATTAAACGTCAAACTACCAGGAACCCATTATCCTCCAGTGCCACCGTATTCCAGAACTGCAACCTACCTGGAGTGTTAAAAAGTACAAGGTGTCAAGTGCTCAGAGACATGGCCAAGGTCAAGAAGACTGAAACAAGACCACCACTGAATAAGATTCACAAGTTGAAGTGTCAAGATTGGGCAAAGAAATACCTGAAGACAGATTTTTCAAAGGTTTTATGGACAGATGAAATGAAAGTGACTCTTGATGGACCAAATGGATGGGCCCGTAGCTGGATCAGTAATGGACACAGGGCACCACTTTGAGTCAGGTGCCAGCAAGGTGAAGGAGGGGTACTGGTATGGGCTGCTATCATTGAGGATGAGGTAGTTGGACCTTTTCGGGTTGAAGATGGACTGTAACTCAACTCCCAAACCTACTGCCAGTTTCTGGAATATTCTTTCATCAAACAGTGGTACAGGAAGAAGTCCTCAGCATTCTAGAAGGCCATGATCTTTATGCAGGACAATGCTCCATCACATGCATCCAAGTACTCCACTGCTTGGCTAGCCAGCAAGGGCCTCAAAGATGCCTGATTAATGACCTGGCCCCCTTCCTCACCCGACTTAAATCCCATTGAGAACTTGTGGGGCCTTCTCAAACGTGAGATTTACAGTGATGGAAGACAATACACCTTTTTGAACAGCATTTGGGAGGCTGTGGTTGCTGCTTCTGCGAAAATTGATCGTGAACAGATCAAGAAACTGACAGACTCCATGGATGGAAGGCTCATGGCAGTTATTGAAAATAAGGGTGGCTATATTGGTCACTGAATATTTTTTAAAGGGCAAAAATGTTATATAATTGTCATTTTGTGTTACTTATCTGTTACACTCACTCTAAAAATTGAGAATAAACAAGTGAGTTGAGAGAAATTATTTTTGTAATTTAGTTGCCTAATAATTCTGCACACATATTTCCCTGAGAAAGACAAAACTCACTTTTCCTTTGTAAAACATTCAGGTTTGAGTTTCAATAACATTTTGGATTGACTGAGAGCATTGTGTCTGTTCAATAAAATTAATCCCGAGGAATACAATTTGCCTAACAATTGTGCATGCAGTGTAGTCGGATTCTCCTCAGACAGACAGCTGCTACCTATCTTGCGTCTACAATAAGGAGCCCAGCAAGTCAGAATGTTGAACAAAATCCCATTTCAACTTACTCTGCTGGTTCATCGAGGTGTTGGAAATATAATTTTGTTCATTATTCTAAATTGCAGTGCTTTTTATCTTAGGTTGAGGTATACAGTCAGGGCATACAAAAGCCAGAGCATATCGTACATTTGGGCAATTCCATGCCAGCATAGTAAAGAAATATTTTTGGTACCTCTCAATTCTCACATAGGAATTTTATTGGGAGGAAGGATGTTTCATATGCTTGTTAAATTCTTACACAAACCATTTGAAAATCATGATGAAAGTGACAACTCTTAGACCACTTTCAACAAAATACCTTTCGCAACATATTTAGTTTAAAAAGCACAATTTCCCTCTATACATCTACAATAACTAAACTCAGCAAAAAAAGAAATGTCCCTTTTCCAGGACCCTGTCTTTCAAAGACAATAGGTAAAAATCCAAATAACTTCACAGATCTTCATTGTAAAGGGTTTAAACACTTTCCCATGATTGTTCAATGAACCATAAACAATTCATGAGCATGCACCTGTGGAATGGTCGTTAAGACACTAACAGCTTACAGACGGTAGGCAATAAAGGTCACAGTTCTGAAAACTTAGGACACTAAAGAGGCCTTTCTACTGACTATGAAAAACACCAAAAGAAAGATGCCAAGAGTCCCTGCTCATCTGCTTGAACGTGCCTTAAGCATGCTGCAATGAGGCATGAGGACTGCAGATGTGGCCAGGGCAATAAACTGCAATGTCCGTACTGTGAGACGCCTAAGACAGTGCTACAGGGAGACAGGATGGACAGCTGAACGTCCTCGCAGTGGCAGACCACGTGTAACAACACCTGCACAGGATCGATACAGCCGAACATCACACCAGCGGGACAGGTGGAGGATGGCAACAGTAACTGCCTGAGTTACACCAGGAACGCACAATCCGTCCATCAGTGCTCAGACTGTCCGCAATAGGCTGAGAGAGGCTGGACAGGGCTTCTAGGCCTGTTGTAAGGAAGGTCCTCACCAGACATCACCGGCAACAACGTCGCCTATGGGCACAAACCCAACGTAACTGGACCAGAGAGGACTGGCAAAAAGTGCTCTTCACTGACGAGTTGCGGTTTTGTCTCACCAGGGGTGATGGTCTGATTCGCGTTTATCGTCGAAGGAATGAGCGTTACACCGAGGCCTGTACTCTGGAGCGGGACTGATTTGGAGGTGGAGGGTCCGTCATGATCTGGGACGGTGTGTCCCAGCTTCATCGGACTGAGCTTGTCATCATTGCAGGCAATCTCAATGCTGTGCGTTACAGGGAAGACATCCTCCTCCCTCATGAAACATGACCCTCCAGCATGACAATTCCACCAGCCATACTGCTCATTCTGTGTGTGATTTCCTGCAAGACAGGAATGTTAGTGTTCTGCCATGGCAGGCAAAGAGCCCGGATCTCAATTCCATTGAGTACTTCTGGGACCTGTTTGATCAGTGTGTGTGGGCTAAGGCCATTCCCCCCAGAAATGTCCGGGAACTTGCAGGTGCCTTGGTAGAAGAATGGGGTAACATCTCACAGCAAGAACTGGCAAATCTGGTGCAGTCCATGAGGAGGAGATGCACTGCAGTACTTAATGCAGCTGGTGGCCACACCAGATACTGACTGTTATTTTTTATTTTGACCCCCCCTTTGTTCAGGGACACATTATTCCATTTCTGTTAGTCACATGTGTGTGGAATTTCTTCAGTTTATGTCTCAGTTGTTGAATCTTGTTATGCTCATACAAATATTTACACGTTAAGTTTGCCGAAAATAGACGCAGTTGACAGTAAGAGGACATTTCTTTTTTTGCTGAGTTTAGGAGGAGGAAGACAGCGCGTCACAGTGACCCAAACAACAATTTCTCAATCGGTGCAAAAAGTGGATTTAATATGATTCTGAGTATTCCTTCGTTATCGGAATCCAACCTGCAACTACAAAACGGAGTTAAGACACCGGTTCCTTCCAAATCGAGAATGAAGAAAGTATTGCCAAGTAAAGGTGTGTCGAAATATTAGGACCAAATGCATGACCTTAGAGACCAACTTTAGATTTGCCACCGAGGTTCCAGTTCACATGGCTACAAATATGTAATTTAAATAAATATTAGATTTGACCTAGACTTTCTAAATCTAGGTTTCTAATTGAACTGCTTAATTTTAAAAACTAGATTTGTTAATCTAAGGCTAAATCTCTAAACTATGATTAGTGACACGTGTCATAATGGATTCACCATAGCAATATGTTATAATTCTATGGAAAGAAACCAGCACTGGTCATTGCTAGTTAGCAAAGTGAGTTTTCACTTCAGGCTAAGGATGAAATTAATTGCACTTTTTTGTCAAATAAGTTAGCTGGCTAGTTGAGTTTAACAAACATAAACCACAGAGATAAAATTGTTAATCACACCAAAAATAAAGCACATACACTAATATTTGCTGAATTTAAACCTCCTCCAATGGTAGTTCAGATTTTACTAATTTAACATTAGTAAAATTAGTTTTAAAACAATGGAGCAACAATATTACATTTTATCCTGGTTTAAAGTCAAAATGTAATCTAATCCTTCTTAACTAAGTTTAAGTGGGATTAATTTAAAAATAGGATTCAAGTTTGGTGCAACAAGATTAATAAATAAAACTTTATTAAACCCAGTTTAAGAGTTAATCTATGTTGGTACAACACACCCTCAGTCTTGACATGTAAATGCTGATATACTTTATTGCACATAATGCCTACCACTAGGGGATGTTGTGAATAAGGTTGATGATATTGACTGAACAGAACTAAATAAAAAACAAACAAAACACCCTGTTTTAAATTACCTTTTATTTTTCATATATCTGAAAATGCAAAGTTCATCGCCGTGGTCAGGCTGTCTGAGAGTTTGGTAGCAATTTTGTCTGAAAAGAAAATAGTGAGAATGGAGAAATTGTATAAACTCACAGATCAACCTATCAATTACAGAAGTAATGGTAGACCAAAAACACCTAAACAATATCGAAGTTAAAAACCTCAAGGTAACAAAATATAGTTGTCAAGTGATATACAAACCAAGGATTTATACAACAAATTTTTCATGTTGAAACATAAGACATACCAGATCTTTTCTGTTGCTTCTTCCTCTTCTTCCCAGCAGCCACGAGTGCTTGGCCCTGCTGAAGAGGGTCTACATTCCAGATATCCTTTAAATCGAGGGTCCTGGGGGCAGCAGCATCAACTGAACCACCAGTCTTTGGCCTTGGTGCTTTTATCTCCACAGTCATAGGTCCAAACTAGTGTTAAATAAAATAGACAAGATTTACAAAACACTGACACCACGTTCCTAATATTGGATTCCCCTGGTCAGTATGTCATGGAAAGAGCAGGTGTACTCAAATGTTTTGTACACTGTTTTAAGATGAAAGTCCTTTGATGAATTGCATTTAAGTGGAACCCAGCACAAGTCATAATACCACTGTAAAAGTGGTATCATCTGGGTTGTGTTCAGTAGGCATGAAAATGGGGAGTTGCCTCAGGGACTTTAGCAACTACTAAGTACTAAGCTCAAAAAAATAAAGGGAACACTTAAACAACACATCCTAGATCTGAATGAAAGAAATAATCTTATTAAATACTTTTTTCTTTACATAGTTGAATGTGCTGACAACAAAATCACAAGAAAATAATCAATGGAAATCCAATTTATCAACCCATGGTGGTCTGGATTTGGAGTCACACTCAAAATTAAAGTGGAAAACCACACTACAGGCTGATCCAACTTTGATGTAATGTCCTTAAAACAAGTCAAAATGAGGCTCAGTAGTGTGTGTGGCCTCCACGTGCCTGTATGACCTCCCTACAATGCCTGGGCATGCTCCTGATGAGGTGGCGGATGGTCTCCTGAGGGATCTCCTCCCAGACCTGGACTAAAGCATCCGCCAACTCCTGGACAGTCTGTGGCGCAACGTGGCGTTGGTGGATGGAGTGAGACATGATGTCCCAGATGTGCTCAATTGGATTCAGGTCTGGGGAACGGGCGGGCCAGTCCATAGCATCAATGCCTTCCTCTTGCAGGAACTGCTGACACACTCCAGCCACATGAGGTCTAGCATTGTCTTGCATTAGGAGGAACCCAGGGCCAACCGCACCAGCATATGGTCTCACAAGGGGTCTGAGGATCTCATCTCGGTACCTAATGGCAGTCAGGCTACCTCTGGCGAGCACATGGAGGGCTGTGCGGCCCCCCAAAGAAATGCCACCCCACACCATGACTGACCCACCGCCAAACCGGTCATGCTGGAGGATGTTGCAGGCAGCAGAACGTTATCCACGGCGTCTCCAGACTCTGTCACGTGCTCAGTGTGAACCTGCTGTCATCTGTGAAGAGCACAGGGCGCCAGTGGCAAATTTGCCAATCTTGGTCTTCTCTGGCAAATGCCAAACGTCCTGCACGGTGCTGGGCTGTAAGCACAACCCCCACCTGTGGACGTCGGGCCGTCATACCACCCTCATGGAGTCTGTTTCTGACCGTTTGAGCAGACACATGCACATTTGTGGCCTGCTGGAGGTCATTTTGCAGGGCTCTGGCAGTGCTTCTCCTGCTCCTCCTTGCACAAAGGCGGAGGTAGCGGTCCTGCTGCTGGGTTGTTGCCCTCCTACGGCCTCCTCCACGTCTCCTGATGTACTGGCCTGTCTCCTGGTAGCGCCTCCATGCTCTGGACACTACGCTGACAGACACAGCAAACCTTGCCACAGCTCGCATTGATGTGCCATCCTGGATGAGCTGCACTACCTGAGCCACTTGTGTGGGTTGTAGACTTTGTCTCATGCTACCACTAGAGTGAAAGCACCACCAGCATTCAAAAGTGACCAAAACATCAGCCAGGAAGCATAGGAACTGAGAAGTGGTCTGTGGTCCCCACCTGCAGAACCAGTCCTTTATTGGGGGTGTCTTGCTAATTGCCTATAATTTCCACCTGTTGTCTATTCCATTTGCACAACAGCATGTGAAATTTATTGTCAATCAGTGTTGCTTCCTAAGTGGACAGTTTGATCTCACAGAAGTGTGATTGACTTGGAGTTTCATTGTGTTGTTTAAGTGTTCCCTTTATTTTTTTGAGCAGTGTATATACATATATATATTTTTCTTTCCCCCAGCTTTGGGATGGATGTGTCAATGTGTACAGTCGTGGCAAAAAGTTGAGAATTACACAAATATTAATTTTCAAAGTCTGCTGCCTCAGTTTGTATGATGGCAATTTGCATATACTCCAGAATGTTAGGAAGAGTGATCAGATGAATTGCAAAGTCCCTCTTTGCCATGCAAATGAACTGAATCCCCCCAAAAAACATTTCCCACTGCATTTCAGCCCTGCCACAAAAGGACCAGTTGACATCATGTCAGTAATTCTCTCGTTAACACAGGTGTGAGTGTCGATGAGGACAAGGCTGGAGATCACTCTGTCATGCTGATTGAGTTTGAATAACAGACTGGAAGCTTCAAAAGGAGGGTGGTACTTGGAATCATTGTTCTTCTGTCAATCATGGTTACCTGCAAGGAAACGCATGCCGTCGTCATTGCTTTGCACAAAAAGGGCCTCACAGGCAAGGATATTGATGCCAGTAAGATTGCACCTAAATAAACCAATTATTGGATCATCAAGAAATTCAAGGAGAACGGTTCAATTGTTGTGAAGGCTTCAGGGCGCCCAAAAAAGTCCAGCAAGCGCCAGGACCGTCTCCTAAACTTGATTCAGCTGCGGGATTCGGGGCACCACCAGTACAGAGCTTGCTCAGGAATTGCAGCAGGCAGGTGCTAGTGCATCAGGATGGCCTGGTGTCAAGAAGGGCAGCAAAGAAGCCACTTCTCTCCAGGAAAAACATCGGGGAGAGACTGATATTCTGCAAAAGGTACAGGGATTGGACTGCTGAGAACTGTGGTAAAGTCATTTTCTCTGAATCACCTTTTTAGATTGTTTGGGGCATCCGGGAAAAAAGCTTGTCCGGAGAAGACAAGGTGAGCGCTACCATCAGTCCTATGTCATGCCAACAGTAAAGCATCCTGAGACCATTCATGTGTGGGGTTGCTTCTCAGCCAAGGACATGGGCTCACTCACAATTTTGCCTAAGAACACAGCCATGAATAAAGAATGGTACCAACACATCCATCGAGAGCAACTTCTCCCAACCATCCAGGAACAGTTTGGTGACAAACAATGCCTTTTCCAGCATGATGGAGCACCTTGCCATAAGGCAAAAGTGATAACTAAGTGGCTCGGGGAACAAAACATCAATATTTTGGGTCCATGGCCAGGAAACTCCCCAGACCTTAATCCCATTGAGAACTTGTGGTCAAATCCTCAAGAGGCAGGTAGACAAACAAAAACCCACAAATTCTGACAAACTCCAAGCATTGATTATGCAAGAATGGGCTGCCATCAGTCAGGATGTGGCCCAGAAGTTAATTGACAGCATGCCAGGGCGGATTGCAGAGGTCTTGAAAAAGAAGGGTCAGCACTGCAAATATTGACTCTTTGCGTCAACTTCATGTAATTGTCAATAAAAGCCTTTGACACTTATGAAATGATTGTAATTATACTTCAGTATTCCATAGTAACATCTGACAAAAATATCTAAAGACACTGAGGCAGCAGACTGTGGAAATTAATATGTGTGTCATTCTCAACTTTTGGCCACGACTGTACTTCATACATGCATAATCTATGAGCAGAATTACTGTTTTACCTCAATTGGCCACAAAATCCCTCATTTGAAAGCTAGTGATTTTCTGGAAGCTGTGCTGTGCCATACATTTCCCCTCAATTGTTCAATTAGCCAATGAGCTTCAGCCCCTCGCCATATGAGTGACAGCAAGCAAGATGCACATGATGCACCCACAGCAGAGCGAGAGAGAGCAATGATGTGGTGCACATATCGGCATATGACTTTCGGCTCAAATGCTACTTTAACCCTTGCCTGGCGTTCGGGTCTGTGGGACCCATTTTCAATGTTTACTAAAAGAAAAATTATACAAGTAATTAATTTTTCAACCCGAGTCACATTGGCCTTGGCTCATTTTCTGTGAAGAACATGTGAAATAACAAATCTATTGAGTGCATATTACATACAGTACCAGTCAAAAGTTGACACCTACTCATTCCAGGGGTTCTTTATTTTTACTATTTTCTACATTGTAGAATAATAGTCAAGAGATTAAAAACTATGAAATAGCACATATGGTATCATGTAGTAACGAAAATGAAAACATATTTTAGATTCTTCAAAGTTACCACCCATTGCCTTGATGACAGCTTTGCACACTCTTGGCATTCTCTCAACCAGCTTCATGAGGTAGTCACCTGGAATGCATTTCAATTAACAGGTGTGCCTTGTTAAAAAGACATTTGTGGAATTTCTTTCCTACTGCATGCATTTGAGCCAATCAGTTGTTGTGACAAGGTAGGGGTGGTATACAGAAGATAACCCTATTTGGTAAAATACCAAATCCATATTAAAAACAGCTCAAATAAGCAAAGAGAAACAACAGTCCATCATTACTTTAAGAGATGAAGTTCAGTCAAAACAGAAAACTTCAAGTTTATTCAAGTGCAGTCGCAAAAACCATCAAGTGCTATGATGAAACTGGCTCTCATGAGGATCGCCACATGAAAGGCAGACCAGAGTTCTCTGCTGCAGTTCATTAGTTACCAGCCTCAGAAATTGCAGCCCAAATAAATGCTTCAGAGTAAAGTAACAGACATCTCAACATCAACTGTTCAGAGGAGACTGTGTGAGTCAGGCCTTCATGGTCAAACTGCTGCAAAGAAACCACTACTAAAGGCCACCTAAAAGAAGAAGAGACGTGCTTGGGCTAAGAAACACGAGCAATGGACATTAGACCGGTGGAAATCTTTCAAAATGAGATTTTTGGTTCCAACCGCTGTGTCTTTGAGACGCTGAGTCGGTGAACGGATGATCTCCGCATGTGTTGTTCCCACCGTGAAGCATGGAGGTGGTGGTGTGATGGTGCTTTGCTGGTGACACTGATTTATTTAGAATTCAAGGCACACTTAGCCAGCATGTCTACCACAGCATTCTCCAGCAATTCACCATCTCATCTGGTTTGCGCTTAGTGGGACTATCATTTGTTTTTCAACAGGATAATGACCCAACACATCTACAGGCTGTGTAAGGGCTATTTGACCAAGAAGGAGAGTGATGGAGTGCTGCATCAGATGACCTGGCCTCCATAGTCACCCGACCTCAACCCAATTGAGATGGTTTGGGATGAGTTGGACCACAGAGTGAAGGAAAAGCAGCCAACAAGTGCTCAGCATATGTGGGAACTCCTTCAAGACTGTTGGAAAAGCATTCCAGGTGAAGCTGGTTGAGAGAATGCCAAGAGTGTGCAAAGCTGTCATCAAGGCAAAGGGTGGCTACTTTGATGACCATAAAATATATTTTGATGTAACACTTTTTTGGTTACTACATGATTCCATGTGTTATTTCATAGTTGATGTCTTCACTATTATTCTACAATGTAGAAAATAGTAAAAATAAAGAAAAACCCTTGAATGAGTAGGCGTGTCCAAACTTTTGACTGGTACTGTATGTGGTGTTCAGAGTCCACTGGACCAGAGGTTAATAAAAAAAGTGTGGAAAAGTGTGTGTTGGTGAAATCAAGTAAAACTTATTCAAAATGGTTTGTTGTTTGCCTTACTCCTCCCTGGGGCTGCTGTTTCAACATAGCACCAATAACCTGTCTGTCTCCCGCTTTTCTCACACTCTTTACCCTTTGTAGTGTGTGAAACTCATGTCTTGCGGAAACCTGCAAAATGTTATTACAACACATTGTAAAAAAGCTGTATTTTCCCACACCCTAACCCATCCAGGTATACATTAGGGGAGGGACACAACAAATAGCTTTGCATGTGTGGCTCCTTACCACAATCAATCAGTATGGCAAAAATAATCTCTGCTCAGAGAGCATTAGAAATAATTTTTTTTGCAGAGAGAAGACACGTTGGAAAACAAAGAATTTTCAGAATTTGAGGATCATGTCTCTGTCAATTCAGAGTCTGACAGTGATTTGAAAGAAGAGGTTGAGATTGACCCAGTAGGAGAAATTTTGATGTCAAAAAAATTGTGAAACTGAATGGTCTTCTTACCCAAGTAATGAGACACCCCGCATGGCTGCCAATGTGATAAGGATGCAACCAGGGCCGACGCGGATGGCGGTTACTTATGTGCAGGATATAAAGTATTTTGAACTGGTCATCCCAGACACCATCCAGAAAACCATTCTGGATGGCACTAATTTGGAGAGAAGGCGTGTTTTTTGGAGAGAGATGAAAGGAGATGGACCCAACTCATTTACATTCATACTTTGGGGTTCATATCCTTGCTGGTGTTTTCAGATACAATGGAGAGAATCCCTGTGTGATGCAGAAACTGGCAGAGAACTTTTCAGTGCAACGATGTCTCTGGAAAACGTCCACATTATTTCCAGGATTATCCGCTTATTATCCGAGACGCCAGACCAACTCGGCGGCAGAGAGAGAAGCTAGCTGCAATCAGGTTAGTGTGGGACAAGTGAGTGGACCGCCTTCCCTTGTTTTACAACCCTGAGCCCAACATTACTGTTGATGAGCAGCTTATGCCATTTAGGGGCCGCTGCCCCTTCAGGCAGTACATACTGTATAAACCCACAAAATATGGAATCAAGATCCGGGCTGCCAATGATGCTGCTTCATCATATGCGTGGAACATGCAAGTGTAAACAAGGAAGCCAGACAGAGGAGCCCCTGAGAAGAATCAGGGGATGCAGGTTGTCCTGAAACTGACACAGGGACTCCGTGGCCACAACATCACATTTTCAAACTTTTTTTTTTTTTTTTTTTTACTTCGCACAAGCTGGGACTGGAGCACCTGACGATGGTAGGAACAGTATGAAAAAAAAACAAGCCAAAGCTTCCACCTCAGCTGTTGAATACACAAAACAGGCCTATCAATTCCTCTAAGTTGGTGTTCACGGCCGACACGTCCCTAGTCTCCTACATGCCAAAGGCAGGCAAAAAGGTGGTACTCATGAGTACGCTGCATAGGGATGGGAGAATCTGTGGCCAGGAACATCAAAAACCACAAATCATAGTGGATTACATTGCCACAAAAGGAGGGGAGGACAATTTAGACAAGCTGGTGACTGGCTACAGCTGTGATATTCTTCAACATCTTGGCTTAGAACACGTTTGTCATCTGGATGGCGTTGAACCCAGATTGGAACAGATGGAAGCTCCGGAGGAGACGGCTCTTTCTAGAGGAGCTGGGCAAGGCATTGGCAAGACCTCAAATCCAGAGGCAGCAGCAGATCAAGGACCCCAGCTTATGCAGCCATCGTGAGGGGGATTCAGGAGGAGGATGCTTATCACCCATCAGTCCGTCTCACAGAACCAACAAAGCCAATACCGGAAGTAAGTGTGAGTGATGTTGTTGAATGTGTGTGTCTGACTCTCCTACCTTGGCCTGCTGTAACTATGCATGTGACTATGTATGTGAGTGAGTGTGTGAGACGTTAGTAAAATTCCTGAACTAAGTGTTTTCATCATTCTAGGTTGCAGCTGGTAGCAACAAGAAGCTCTGCGATGTGTGTGGACCCAAGAAGGACAGGAAGACAAAGTACACATGCATCAAGTGCAAGAAATACATTTGCAACACACACACAGTAGAACTCTGTCCCTCATGTGGTGTGTAGACCGACCTTAATGTGTGTTCAATGGGGCTCATTTATAATTTCCATAAAATACAGTATGTAAAATTTGTCCTTCCAAATTGTTCAGTTCAAACCAATAAACATCAAGTGATGAAAACCTTGTTTGATTTATAATTGTTCAAGATAAACATGATTTTTCTACCCATGTCTTGATTATAATTGATTTGTTTACAAAAATAACATTTGATCAATAAAAAAATTAATTGCGCTTTTAGTGATAAATGTGATCTAGCAGAGGTAAATATTAACCATCTATGCTGTCTATATTGCTTGTAATTGATAAGTCAACATCTAAGTATTTTTAAATAAATGATTACAGCACTGTTTTAAAAACCCAATAATGTAGTGGGTCCACCAGACCCACAAACATTAGGTGAATAACAAAAACATGATCACCACACAAGAGTTAAGAACTAAAAATGTCTAAAAAGTACCACAGAATCCGTTTAACTTGTCAAGTAAAAGCACTGCAATACCTCAGGGTCCTGATCATCATCCATGGGTTCAGTTTCATCCTTGGACTCAACCTCATCCAAAGCTCCACCTTCCATTTCCAGGTCACAAGGTGGTTCTTCTTGACCACCCTGAGTCATCCCAGCAGTTGCCATGCAGAAACCCATTTGGACATCAGTGCAAGACGACACTACAAGAAAAACAAACATTTAGCACAAACTCTTTTTATCCAAACATACTTTTCAATTACTAGGTAACTGTCAAATGTGTGCGTGTATCCTACCAGCTAGCACTTCCTGGTTTCCCTTCTCTAGTTCCTCCCAGTCGAAAGCTTTGCCCATCTCTGCCACAATCTCAGCACTGATATGAGTGGGAAGAGTGTGCGTCTCCGGAGGGTGTGTAAAGTAGCTGATCCTACCCCTACATGACCGTAAATTAAACAGAATAATGGGACATTATTAGGTAGGGACGGTGTTGCTTTGAAAACCTCAGATGTAATAAATGTTTTTGCAGTTTGCACCCACCCTGTCCAGTCCATTAGGACACTCTTTGCCGCCTTGTCATTATCAGGCACTCCTCCCTTCCTCAACTTGCCCTGTCGGTGCGCCAACAAAGCCAGGAACTCGAGAGCTGTGTGGAAGTCTGGAACACCATAGTGTTCCATGATCTATTGAAAAATTAAATGAAATAATATGACATGGACGAAACATTTGTCACATCATTGCAGTGAATGTGCCTTTAAAATAATCTTTGGATACCTGTGTCTTATTGCAGCGTCTTAAGATGGCTTCGACTGGAGGTAGAGGGTCTACAAGCTGCTCAATCTTTACACAATTCCGAAGGATCATGGCCGCGTCAGTCGTCGAGGTTGCCATTACAATGCCAGGACAATCTAAAAGCTTGATGTGCTTGTCCAAGTGTATTTCCTGAAGGCACCTAAAAGCCATCATACAGGTCAGTCAAGCAAGGGAAGAACATGTAGGCCTAGACATAAATAAAGCCAAAAGTTTTATACTTACTTGGTTACACCAGGTGTGGCTCCAACATTGCATGCACGTGCCCGCTTCAAACTGTTTATCAGACTACTCTTTCCAACATTGGGAAAGCCTGAAAAAAAGAAAACCATCCAAAATATTGCATAACTTCAAACCTTTGCCCAGTTTGAAAAGTCTGGAATGACGTGGCAATGATCCTTCGAAATTGTGTGAAGATTGAGCAGGTAGCCTAGAGGTTTGGCGCGTTGGGCAAGTAAGTGAAAGTTTGCTGGTTCGAATCCCTGAGCCGACTAGGTGTTTATTTTTTTTAATAAATAAAAATTTAAAATAATAATAAAAATATATTTAAAAAAAAAAAAAATCGGTCAATGTGCAGTTGAGCAAGGCACTGAACCCTAATTGCTTCTGTATCAATAAAGTGCATCGAGGACTTTGTCATCACATTGACTGCACGTACATACCCCAACCAGAAGCCATGGATTTACAGGCAACATTCGCACTGAGCTAAAGGGTAGAACTGCCGCTTTCAAGGACCGGGACTCTAACCTGGAAGCTTATAAGAAATCCCGCTATGCCCTCTGACGAACCATCAAACAGGCAAAGCGTCAATACAGGACTAAAATCGAATCGTCGGATGTGGCAGGGCTTGCAAACTATTACAGACTACAAAGGAAAGCATATCCGAGAGCTGCCCAGTGACACGAGCCTACCAGACGAGCTAAATAACTTCTATGCTCGTTTCGAGGCAAGTAACACCGAAACATGCACGAGAGCGTCAGTTGTTCCCGGACGACTGTGTGATCACGCTCTCCGCAGGCGATGTAAGACCTTTAAAGAGGTCAACATTCACAAGGCTGCAGGGCCAGACGGATTATTAGGATGTGTACGCCGAGCATGCGCAGACCAACTGGCAAGTGTCTTCACTGACATTTTCAACCTCTCCCTGTCTGAGTCTGTAATACCAGCACGTTTCTAGCAGACCACCATAGTCCCTGTGCCCAAGAACACGAAGTTTGCCTGCCTAAATGACTACCGACCCATAGCACTCACGTCTGTAGCCATGAAATGCTTTGAAAGGCTGGTCAAAGAGATATACCTGCTGGAGCGCGTGCTATTGGTGGGTGCTGCTACGGTGACCAGTGAGCTGAGATAAGGGGGGACTTTACCTAGCAGGGTCTTGTAGACGACCTGGAGCCAGTGGGTTTGGCGACGAGTATGAAGCGAGGGCCAGCCAACGAGAGCGTACAGGTCGCAGTGGTGGGTAGTATATGGGGCTTTGGTGACAAAACGGATGGCACTGTGATAGACTGCATCCAGTTTATTGAGTAGGGTATTAGAGGCTATTTTGTAAATGACATCCCCGAAGTTGAGGATCGGTAGGATGGTCAGCTTTACAAGGGGTATGTTTGGCAGCATGAGTGAAGGATGCTTTGTTGCGAAATAGGAAGCCAATTCTAGATTTAACTTTGGATTGGAGATGTTTGATGTGAGTCTGGAAGGAGAGCTTACAGTCTAACCAGACACCTAGGTATTTGTAGTTGTCCACATATTCTAAGTAAGAACCGTCCAGAGTAGTGATGCTGGACGGGCAGGCAGGTGCGGGCAGCGATCGGTTGAAGAGCATGCATTTACTTTTACTTGTATTTAAGAGCAGTTGGAGGCCACGGAAGGAGAGTTGTATGGCATTGAAGCTCGTCTGGAGGGTTGTTAACAGTGTCCAAAGAAGGGCCAAAAGTATACAGAATGGTGTCGTCTGCGTAGAGGTGGATCAGAGACTCACAAGCAGCAAGAGCGACATCATTGATGTATACAGAGAAAAGAGTTGGCCCAAGAATTGAACCCTATCAGAGAAGTAGTTGGTGGACCAGGCGAGGCAATCATTTGAGAAACCAAGACTATTGAGTCTGCCGATGAGGATGTGGTGATTGACAGAGTCGAAAGCCTTGGCCAGGTCAATGAATACAGCAGCACAGTATTGTTTCTTATCGATGGCGGTTACGATATCGTTTAGGACATTGAGTGTGGCTGAGGTGCACCCATGACTAGCTCTGAAACCAGATTGCATAGCGGAGAAGGTGCGGTGGGATTCAAAATTGTCGGTAAAACTTGAAATCGGCCCTAATTAATCGGTCGACCTCTACTACACAGGGTAGTGTGTATGGCCCAGTACATCACCGGGGCCAAGATTCCTGCCATTCAGGACCTCTATACCAGGCAGTGTCAGTAGAAGGCCTTAAATATTTTGTCAAAGACTCCAGCCACCCTAGTCAAAGACTGTTCTCTCTGCTAACGCACGGCAAGCGGTACCCGAGTGCCAAGTCTAGGTCCAAGAGGCTTCTAAACAGCTTCTACCCCTAAGCTAATCAAATGGCTACCCAGACTATTTGCATTGACCCCCCACCCTTCTACACTGCTGCTACTCTGTATATTATCTATGCATAGTCACTTTAATAACTCTACCTACATGTACATATTACCTCAATACCGGTGCCTCTGTACCGGTACCCCCTGTATATAGCCCCGCTATTGTTATTTACTGCTGCTCTTTAAGGATTTGTTATAATTCTCTTACTTTTTGGCAGGTATTTTCTTAAAACTGCATTGTTGGTTTAAGTAAGCATTTCACTGTAAGGTCTACACCGGTTGTATTCGGCGCATGTGACAAATACATTTTGATTTGAAGAAGCTCTGGATAACAGCGTCTGTTAAATGACTCAAATGTACATTTAAAATGTACCCACCAACCACACCAACAGTGATGGCTGTCTTAATGTCCAGGTTTCGGCAGTAGTTCCCCAAAAGTTTCATCAGGCATTCCGCACCCACACAGGCACTGCTACCTAGGAGCTCAGCGGTGGCCTGGGTAACAGGTACATTGCTTCGCTTCTGCAAATAGAAAACATAAGTATAGTTACTAGATCCTAACTGAAAAAAGTTTATTCAGTTTTCATCTAGTACATAGGTCCTTATTGCTTAACAGTAAAAAACAAATATTTTATGTAACTTAAATTGATTTCGTTAAACTATCCTGTCCATGTTCTACATAGTTCTGAATAGTCTGACTCACCAAATTCTTGTTCTGTTGTTGCGTTGAGGCTTTGAAAGCCACAGTGGGAAATTCATTGCGAAGGTACTTGATCCATTTCTCCACAATCTCCTTGGACACCAGGTCTAAGAGTACAGTGGAAAGACATGTTTGTCAGTTAAAGATAATATGGCACCATGCTTTCTAATGTATAAAACTATGCATATTAATGAATCTCTCACACACTCACCAATCTTGTTAAGCACGAGGACTATTTTCTTGTCAGTGCCGCTCTGAATGACAGCCTGCTCCACCTGAGGACAACGGCAGCCAAGAGGGTCACGGGCATCCAGAACCTCCAGAATCACATCAGAGGCCTCAACCACCTTTTATACAGAACAGGGAATACAACACATTGTTATACTATAACTTGTAAGCACTACACACAGGTACAGAAATGTAATGTAAATAAATGGGTATCACTCAAGTGCAATACTGCAAGTTGTTACACACGTGCTACTGTGCACACTCACAGACAATTGTACTCGATTAAGAAAAGTTACCTTTTTGAATTCCCTGTAGTACGCCTTTCTTGAATTCTCATTTTCAAAATTGACATGCTTCTCTAAACTCTGCATCTCAGTTTCCTGCAATCAGAGAACACAAAAACACTCATGACAAGCTTTCTCATTTAATGTAAAAAACAGCATTGGGAGAGCTGCTCTTTCTATAACCTACACGAGTTAAATTACCCTCTGCTCAAACTCTCTTTGTCGCTCTAGAATATCTCTCTGAAAACTGTCCAGACTTCTCCTCTTCATCTGCTCCTGTTCTCTTGACAACCTCTGCTTTTCTTGGAGCTCCTGAAGCTGACCATGGCAAAGAGAGCAACATATTTTAAATACCTATAAATCATTTGCCAAACCAGAAGAATTGTGCTATTGTCATGACATAAATTAACAGTTGTAATAAAAATAAATGTATATCATGGTTCACCCTTTTCTTCCGGACTTCTTCTGGTTTTCCATACTCTTTGGAATGGCGTGCATTGGACAGCTCTGAATGCATTTTCCCTCCTTGAGTCTGTTGTCCATCTTTGCCCTCCAATTGAAATTAAAACTCCAATGAGATATGGCCACCGACGTTAACATAACATAAGTAGTTAAACTATAGTTAGTTAAGCTATAACTAGTTGGTTACAGTATACAAAATGTGTACAGTGCGTCATTTCCCCCCCCCCCCATTATTTAACTAGGTAAGTCAGTTAAGAACAAATTCTTAATTTCAATGACGGCCTAGGAACAGTTCCTGTAACCTTTTCAGTTACTAGTCCAACGATCTAACCACTAACCACTAGGCTACCTGCCGCCCCGTTTACTTCACACGGAGTCGGACAAAGGTATTATATTGGGCTGCAGAGACATTTCTCAAATCATTTGCTATGTTTTTGTCAAAAACTGAGGTTTTGTGAAGTTGTAGCAATCTATGTTGTACAGTATACGCCAAAATGGGGTCAGCTGCCTGGCTGTTGTGTCCAATGTGGTTACAACAGGCTAACTTAGCTAGTCGCCGCAATTAGCATCTCTTGTGTATTACTACTATACTCACCAGCGACGCAAGTGAAATTCAAATGATATTATATTGTATTCAACATTATGGCTTGCAGCGCGCTGTTCTAAAATATAATCTATTGGAAATTGTTCGACTGTGAATAACATATTGTTAGTTATAACTTTACAATCTGGCTAACGTTCTGAGTAGCAAGCAGGCTAGCTAAACATACCTTTTGTTTTCCTTGGAAAAGTATTTTCGCTCGCTTTTGTTCTGCAAAAGCCAGAACAATAAAATAAGTTACACATCAACCTAACTACAATGTTGATAAAATGTTTAAACTATCAAAGTCAAATAACATTTATGTATTTACGCACTTCTGGCCTTCGACATGATTCCACATGTGGAGTGGTTGGTGATGGATTGCGCGGATCTGACGTCAAATCACTACATCAGGTTAACGCTCTTCAAAATAAAAGCTCAGCAAACCCAAAAGACAAGAAGCGCATGCAACTGCAGATTATATGCCTTGAAACCGCATGTCTGCGATGCGAACTTGTTTTTAAACTTCTTCTGCATCTTCTTCTGTGGGGGTTTATGGCAGACTACATCCTATGAGGTGTATTGCCGCCACCTGCTGAGTGGGGTGAAAACGGGGAAAAACATACTCATGTTAAAAAAAACGTCAACAAAAATGCATAGCCTTACTCAAAAATGTACTCAGATCCCTACACAGGCTCTGGGGCCTTGTGAGGGGGGAACATAGTTAGTCAGTATTCCCTGTAATGTTTTTTTTTTAAATTATTATTATTCGTTTGGCCAGTACAATCTATCCCTTGGGCAATACAAACAACGAAATGAACCTTCTTTAACACCTTCATTCTCAGGCTGCAGGGCATCCACTGCTTCAGCTATTTGCACTGCCTCTGCAAAGGAGACATGCGTGACAGACCTTGATCCTTGCTACTACTCAGAAGCTCTGAATCCCACCACAATTGCAGCACCATGTTGTTCTTCTTCTTGATGAAGTTTAACGGCAGTTGGCATCCAAATCAAATTACATTTTATTGGTCACATACACATGGTTAGCAGTTAATGCGAGTGTAGCGAAATGTTTATGCTTCTAGTTCCGATTTTATCTAACAAATAATCGAACAAATTCACAACGACTACCTTACACACACAAATGTAAAGGGATGAATATGTAGATATGGATGAGCGATGGATGTGCGGCATAGGCAAGAAGGGGCGGTATATACATATGAGATGAGTAATGTAGGATATGTAAACATTATTAAAGTGTCGTTATTTAAAGTGACTAGTGATGCCTTTATTAAATCCATTTATTAAATTAGCCAGAGATTTGAGTCTGTATGTTGGCAGCAACCTCTATGTTAGCGAAGGCTGTTTAACAGTCTGATGGCCTTGAGATAGAATCTGTTTTTCAGTCTCTCGGTCCCAGCTTTGATGCACCTGTACTGACCACGCCTTCTGGATGATAGCAGGGTGAACAGGCAGTGGCTCGGGTGGTTGTTGTCCTTGATGATCTTTTTGGCCTTCCTGTGACATCGGATGCTTTAGGTGTCCTGGAGGGCAGGCAGTTTGCTCCCGGGTTATGCATTGTTCAGACCGCACTACCCTCTGGAGAGCCTTGCGGTTGAGGGCGGTGCAGTTGCCGTACCAGGTGGTGATACAGCCCGGCAGGATGCTCTCGATTGTGCATCTGTAAAAGTTTGTGAGTGTTTTATGTGACAAGCCAAATTTATTCAGCCTCCTGAGGTTGAAGAGGCACTGTTTCAGTTTGTCTGTGATGTGTACGCCGAGGAACTTAAAACTTTCCACCTTCTCCACTACTGTCCCGTCGATGTGGAAGGGGGGGTGCTCCCTCTGCTGTTTCCTGAAGTCCACGATCATCCCCTTTGTTTTGTTGATGTTGAGTGAGAGGTTATTTTTCTGACACCACACTCCGAGGGCCCTCACCTCCTCCCTGTAGACCGTCTCGTCGTTGTTGGTAATCAAGCCTACCACTGTAGTGTCGTCTGCAAAATTGATGATTGAGTTGGAGGCGTGCATGGCCACGCAGTCATGGGTGAATAGGGAGTACAGGAGAGGGCTGAGAATGCACCCTTGTGGGGCCCCAGTGTTGAGGATCAGCGGGGTGGAGATATTGTTTCCTACCTTCACCACCTGGGGGTGGCCCGTCAGAAAGTCCAGGCCCCAGTTGCACAGGGCGGGGTCGAGACCCAGGGTCTTGAGCTTAATGACGAGTTTGGAGGGTACTATGGTGTTACATTTTGAGCTGTAGTCAATGAACAGCATTCTTACGAAGGTATTCCTCTTGTCCAGATGGGATAGGGCAGTGTGCAGTGTGACAGCGATTGTGTCGTCTGTGGACCTATTGGGGCGGTAAATAAATTGGACTGGGTCTAGGGTATCAGGTAGGGTGGAGGTGATCTGATCCTTGACTAGTCACTCAAAGCGCTTTATGATGACAGAAGTGAGTGCTATGGGGCGATAGTCATTTAGTTCAGTTACCTTAGCTTTCTTGGGAACAGGAACAATGGTTGCCATCTTGAAGCATGTGGGGACAGCAGTCTGGGATAGGGATTGATTGAATATGTTCGTAAACACACCAGCCAGCTGGTCTGCGCATGCTCTGAGGACGCGGCTAGGGATGCCGTCTGGGCCGGCAGTCTTGCGAGGGTTAACCTGTCTGGGCTAGGGGGCAGTATTTTCACGACCGGATGAAAAACGTACCCAATTTAAACAGGTTACTACTCTGGCCCAGAAACTAGAATATGCATATTATTAGTAGATTTGGATAGAAAACACTCTGAAGTTTCTAAAACTGTTTGAATGGTGTCTGTGAGTATAACAGAACTCATATGGCAGGCAAAAACCTGAGAAAAATCCAAGCAGGAAGTGAAAAGTCTGAGAATTGTAGTTCTTCTTTTGATTCTCTATCGAAGCTCCAGTGTCTGTGGGGTGACATTGCACTTCCTAAGGCTTCCATTGGCTGTCTAAAGCCTTCAGAAAGTGGTTTGAGCATTTTCCTGTCACTGGGCAGATAATAGGAGCTCAGTTACTGAGTGGTCTGCCTGGCAACAAAGGGATAGGATATGCTCGGTCCCGCCCCTTCTTTTTCTTCTTGAATGAATATGCTATTGTCTGGTTGGAATATTATCGCAATTTTACGTTAAAAATACCATAAAGATTGATTTTAGACAGCGTTTGACATGCTTCTAAGTACGGTAATGGAACATTTAGACTTTTCGTTTCTCGTTCCACGCTCGCGCATTATGCCTTTGGATAAGTGATCTGTACGCACGAACAAAATGGAGGTATTTGTACATAAATATGGATTATTTCGAACAAAAACAACATTTCTTGTGGAAGTAGCAGTCCTGGGAGTGCATTCTGACAAAGATCAGCAAAGGTAAGAGCACATTTATAATACTAATTCTGAGTTTAGGTTGCCCCGAACTTGGTGGGTGTCTGAATAGCTCACCGTGATGGCTGAGCTATGTACTCAGAATATTGAAAAATGTGCTTTCTCCGTAAAGCTATTTTAAAATCTGACACAGCGGTTGCATCCATGGGTAGTCTATCTATAATTCTTAAAATAATTGTTATATATTTTGTCAACGTTTATGATGAGTATCTTTGTAAATTGATGTGCACATTCACCGGACGTTTTGGTGGGAATACATTTTCTGAACATCACGCGCCAATGTAAAATTCTGTTTTTGGATATAAATATGAACTTTATCGAACAAAACATACATGTATTGTGTAACATAATGTCCTAGGAGTGTCATCTGATGAAGATCGTCAAAGGTTAGCGCATAATTTAGCTGTGTTTTGGGTTTTATTGACACATCCTTGCTTGGAAAATGGCTGTGTGATTATTTTTGTCTATGTACTCTCCTAACATAATCTAATGTTTTGCTTTCACTATAAAGCCTTTTTGAAATCGAACAATGTGGTTAGATTAACGAGAAGTTTATCTTTAAAATGGTGTAAAATAGTTGTATGTTTGGGAAAGTTGGATTATGACATTTTGTTGTTTTTCAATTTTCCGCCCTGATATTTCACTGGCTGTTGAATAGTGTGGGACGGTCACGTCCCACCTAGCCCATAGAAGTGTTTAAATATTTTACTCATGTTGGCCATGGTGACGGTGAGCCCATAGGCTTTGGTAGCGGGCTGTGTCAGTGGCACTGTATTGTCCTCAAAGCGAGCAAAGAAGTTGTTTCATTTGTCTGGGAGCAAGACGTCGATGTCCGCAAAGGGCTGGATTTCTTTTTGTAATCCGTGATTGACTGTAGACCCTGCCGAATACGTCTCATGTTTGTGACTCTACTTTGTCTCTATACTGACGCTTTGCTTGTTTGATTGCCTTGTAGAGGGAATAACTACACTGTTTGTATTCGGTCATATTTCCAGTCACCTTGCCATGGTTAAAAGCAGTGGTTCGCACTTTCAGTTTTGCACAACTGCTGCCATCAATCCACGGTTTCTGGTTTGGGAAGGTTTTAATAGTCACAGTGGGTACAACATCTCTGATGCACTTGCTAATTAACTCGCTCACCATGTCAGCGTATATGTCAATGTTGTTGCCTGAGGCTACCTGGAACATATCCCAGTCCAAGTGATCGAAGCAATCTTGAACCGTGGAATCTGATTGGTCAGACCAGCATTGGATAAACCTGAGCACGGGCGTTTCCTGTTTTAGTTTCTGCATATAGGATGGGAGCAACAAAATGGAGTCATGGTCAGATTTGCCAAGGGAGGGCGAGGGAGGGCTTTGTATGCATCGCAGAAGTTAAAGTAGCAATGGTCCAGAATGCTACCAGCTCGTGTCACGCATTCGATATGCTGATAGAATTTAGGAAGCCTTGGTCTCAGATTAGCTTTTTTTAAATCCCTAGGCACAATAAATGCAGCCTAAGGATATATGGTTTCCAGTTTACATAGAGTCCAGTGAAGTTCTTTCAGTGCCGTCAAAGTATCTGCTTGGGGGGGATATACACGGCTGTGACTATGATCGAAGAGAATTCTCTTGTGAGATAATGCGGTCGGCATTTGATTGTAAGGAATTCTAGGTGAGGTGAACAAAAGGACTTGAGTTCCTGTATGTTGCTGTCATTACACCATGCGTCGTTAATCATAAGGCATACACCCCCGCCCTTCTTCTTACCAGAAAGATGTTTGTTTCTGTTGGCGCGATGCATGAAGAAACCAGGTGGCTGTACCGACTCTGACAACATATCCCAAGTGAGCCAGGTTTCCGTGAAACAGAGAATGTTACAATCTCTGATGTCTCTCTGGAAGGCAACTCGTGCCCTAATTTCGTCCACCTTGTTGTCTAGAGATTGGACATTTGCGAGTAATATGCTCGGAAGCGGTGGATGGTGTGCTCACCTTCTAAGTCTGACCAGTAGGCCGTTCTGTTTGCCTCTCTTGCGGTGACCGCATTGTTTTGGGTCGGCCTCTGGGATTAGATCCCATGTCCAGGGTGGAGTTCCAAACAAAGGATCAGCTTCGGGAATGTCGTATTCCTGGTCGTAATGTTGGTAAGTTGACGTCGCTTTTATATCCAATAGTTCTTCCCGGCTGTATGTAATAACACTTGAGATTTTCTGGGCTAACAATGTCAGAAATAATTCATAAAAAAACTCATTACTGCATAGTTTCCTAAGGACCTGAAGCGAGGCGACCATCTCTGTCGGCGCCATCTTGCTAGGTCTAATAAAAGTTGCATTACTGCCAACTACTAGACTGGAGTATACTCATTAAAAACCCACCACCCTACTCCACTATTTAAATATATCTAGTCCTACCTCACACTACTGCCACATGCCCATAAGCTTGACACCTGCAACAACATAATGTGTTCGGCACAAAAGCTTGTACGAGATGGCTTATATATCCTAACATCATTTTGTCAGGCAAAGATTCAACATCAAAACACAAAAGAACAGACAACGACTCCTCTGTTTCAACACTCACGCCACCCTGTCTGCGTCACACCGAACGACGAGCATCACAAACACCTGGAATCTTCCCCTTCAGTTGGTAAACTTTCACTTTTACCACTACCCCAGTCATCACTCCTTTCAATGGCACAATTTTCTTGAGAGCAAAACAATTCACATCTCTTGTCCCCATTTGTTTGATGGACTCACACTTCCTCCCTCTCTCTCTTCAACCTCTTCTGCCTCTCCTTTTCCCTCCATTCCTCCGCTGTATTCCAAGAATATGTCTCCTTATGATAATATTGTACTTCCCCTAACATACATCTCTTTCTCTCAAGGGATGCCATTCCCTTGAGCCCCCGGATAACACATTTTAATCCACAAAACTTTCTGCAGCACCATGCTTCACCAGACCTCTTCTTCTTCTTCTTCTATTGCATATTGGTGATTGCACAATTGAATGTGCATCCCGCCACCTACTGTGCGGGATGGAAACAGGATTCCCCAAAAACGGAACAAACTACCAAAAAACTACAACAAATGTTTGAATAAAATAAATCAAAAAACGTTTATGTTAAAAAATCTAACAGATCTGATCCCTACAATGGCTCAAGGGGAACCTGGGAAGACAGGTCTTTCGGCGCCTTGCAAGTCTTCAGACGTAAAATTCTTAAGTCGCAAAAACGTTTTTGCCGCAGCCACAATAATGTCCAGTTTCTTAGACTTCTTTGAATGCCACACAATTCACCTTTTTAAATATTTTTTTTAGCGCTTTTTCATGGTAACCAATTGGTTGTTACAGTCTTGTCCAATCACTGCAACTCCCATATGGACTCGGCAGAGGCGAAGGTTGAGAGCTGTGCATCCTCCGAAACACAACCCAGCCAAGCCGTACAGCTTCTTGACACAATGCCCACTTAACCCGGAAGCCAACCACACCAATGTGTCAGAGGAAACACCGTACACCTGGCAACCGTGTCAGCGTGCATTGCGTCCGGGCCTACCACAGGAGTCGCTAGAGCACAATGCGACAAGAACATCCTTGCCAGCCAAACCCTCACGGTGCTGGGCCAATTGTGCGCCGCCCCATGGGTCTCCCAGTTGCGGCCAGCTATGACAGAGCCTGGACTCAAACCAGGATCTCTAGTGGCACAGCTAGCACTGTGATGCAGTGCATTAGACCACTGCACCACTCAGGAGGCCGCACAGGGTATCTTTTGACAGGCAGGAAACATTTACTACAAGCTGTGGTGCATCCACTACCATATCTTCACTAGCATCACATGTTTTCTCAATTATTTTAAATCGCCTCTGCATAGGAGATTCGATTTACCGCTCTAATTTTTGCCACCTCAATCTCCTTCACCCTTACAGGGCACTCCAGGAATTCGGGATCATGATCCACACCACTTTTGCAACATCGTCGTTCTTCTACACACCATTCATCAGTATACTCTGTCCATCTGCACACACTTGAAACATGGCCTAATCCTTTACAATTCTTACACTGCAGTGGTTTGGGTATGAAAGCTCTTACCACGTATCTTATATAACCAAGCTTCACATGCGTAGGTATTTGCTCTTCATCAAAAAACAACAACACCGACAGACTTTCTTATTTTTCTCCATTCACCCACTGGGCTGAAAATGGCTGTCTAGCAATGATCAACAACCAACTTGACAGAGCTTGAATATTTTTTTTAAGAATAATGTGCAAATATTGTACAATCCAGGTGTGCAAAGCTCTTAGAGACATACCCAGAAAGACTCACAGCTGTAATCACTGCCAAAGGTGATTCTAACTCAGGGATGTGAATAGTTATGTAAATTAGATATTTCTGCATTTCTAAAAACATGTTTTCACTTTGTCATTATGGAGTATTGTGTGTAGATGGGTGAGAAAAAAATAAATATTGAATCCATTTTGAATCCAGGCTGTAAAACAACAAAATGTGGATTAAGTCAAGGGGTATGAATACTTTCTGAAGGCACATGTGTCTGGAGAAACTCTTCATCAAACGACAGTAAAACCAATAGGCTTTCCTTCTTCTTTCCATCTACCATGTGGTTCAAGCTATGTGCATCAACTACTGGCTAAACATCAACTATGTCCTGGCTAAACCGAAACCACAGTATCTAAGGAGATGCTAGAGATAACAACATTTGTCGGTGCGCTATTCAAAAAATCATAGCAAACCACTTTCATATGTCAATATTTTGAGAGGCACAATGCACACTCCTTTTGCTCTTCTGACACACATAAAATTAACATCATACCAGTCCTGGCCACTCTGACTGCCTCCACCTTTCTCAATGCATCCCTCACCATCTCCGTGACAGCAAATGGGTCTCCCAAAAAACATCCTTACTCATGAATTGCTCTCCAACAAGGAACAAGCCATTAACAGCCCGAGGCTTATCTTCATTAACAACTTAAATAACAATATGGGGATGAGGTAGTTGGGTGTGCTATTTACAGATTGACTGTGTACAGGTACAGTGATCGGTAAGCTGCTCTGACACCTGATGCTTAAAGTTAGAGAGGGAGATATAAGTCTCCAGCTTCAGTGATTTTTGCAATTCGTTCCAGTCATTGGCATCCGAGAACTGGAAGGAAAGGCGGCCAAAGGAAGTGTTGGCTTTGGAGATTTGGAGACTTTGAAATATACCTGCTGGAGCGTGTGCTATGGGTGGGTGTTGCTATGGTGACCAGTGAGCTGAGATAAGGCGGGTCTTTACCTAGCAAAGACTTATAGATGACCTGGAGCCAGTGGGTTTGGCAACGGATATGTAGTGAGGGCCAGCCAACGAGAGTATAGAGGTCGCAATGGTGGGTAGTATATGGGGCTTTAGTGATAAAACGGATGGCACTGTGATAGACTACATCCAGTTTGCTGAGTAGTGTTGGAGGCTATTTTGTAAATGACATCGTCGAAGTCAAGGATCGGTAGGATAGTCAGTTTTACGAGGGTATGAGTGAAGGAGGCTTTGTTGTGAAATAGGAAGCCGATTCTAGATTTAATTTGGGATTGGAGATGCTTACTGGGAGTCTGGAAGGAGAGTTTACAGTCTAACCAGACACCTAGGTATTTGTAGTTGTCCACATATTCAAAGTCAGAACCGTCCAGCGTAGTGATGCTAGTCGGGCGGGCAGGTGCGGGCAGAAATTGGTTGAAGAGATGGGGTTGTCTGAATTTTGATGGTTTTAAGGGCTTGCAAGTAAGCATTTCACTGTAAGGTCTGCACCTGTAATCAAAATTAAAATAATCAATTTTTTTTGTTCACATGCACATGTTTAGCAGATGTTATTGCTGGCGTAGCGAAATGTGAATAGTCTTACGAGGGCCGTTTTTACACAGTATGTATTGTTGTGTTTTGGAGATTGAGGAGAAATGCTACCTGTCCATCGTTCTCATACACAATACATTTACTGTCTCTAAGCACAACCCTGCAAAACCAAAAACCCTCCCTCATCTCAAAGACCTGTCTGTAAACCTCCCCCAGCCCATTGACTTTGATAGATCATTCTTGTCAACAGTAGCCCTTGGCAGGGGACTCTTGTAGACATGTCTTTGTGTTGTGTTTTGAGAATCTGCAGAGAGAAGAGTGAGGTGGTTGTGTCATTACTGTAGTCTTGATTTTATACCTTTCCGTTTCTGGTGTTTCTGTTCCACAATCTTGTGTGCTCCATAACCGCAAGGTGTGTCCGCTCCCTCATGCTTGTGTAGCGCTTTGTGGTATTTTTTAGCAGGGCACTGTGGAAGAACTCCAGATAACCTCAGTTTTACAAAGAGAAAATGTAAAAAGAGAAAAGGGGTAGACTAAATGGATTACACATTACATCCAAAATTAAATCTAGAATCGGCTTCCTATTTCGCAACAAAGCATCCTTCACTCATGCTGCCAAACATACCCTCGTAAAACTGACCATCCTACCGATCCTCGACTTCGGCGATGTCATTTACAAAATAGCCTCCAACACTCTACTCAACAAATTGGATGCAGTCTATCACAGTGCCATCTGTTTTGTCACCAAAGCCCCATATACTATCCACCACTGCGACCTGTACGCTCTTGTTGGCTGGCCCTCGTTTCATACTTGTCGCCAAACCCACTGGCTCCAGGTCATCTACAAGTTTCTGCTAGGTAAAGTCCCGCCTTATCTCAGCTCACTGGTCACCATAGCAGCACCCAACCGTAGCACGCGCTCCAGCAGGTTTATCTCACTGGTCACCCCCAAAGCCAATTCTTCCTTTGGCCGCCTCTCCTTCCAGTTCTCTGCTGCCAATGACTGGAACAAACTTCAAAAATCAATAAAGCTGGAGACTCTTACCTCTCTCACTAGCTTTAAGCACCAGCTGTCAGAGCAGCTCACAAATCACTGCACCTGTACATAGCTCATTTGTAAATAGCCCATCCAATCTACCTCATCCCCATACTGTATTTATTTATTTATCTTGCTCCTTTGCACCCCAGTATCTCTACTTGCACATTCATCTTCTGCACATTCTACCATTCCAGTGTTTAATTGCTATATTGTAATTACTTCGCCACCATGGCCTATTTATTGCCTTACCTCTCTTATCCTACCTCATTTGCACATGCTGTATATAGAGTTTTCTACTGTATTATTGATTGTATGTTTGTTTATTCCATGTGTAACTCTGTGTTGTTATATGTGTCAACTGCTTTGCTTTATCTTGGCCAGGTCGCAGTTGCAAATGAGAACTTGTTCTCAACTTGCCTACCTGGTTAAATAAAGGTGAAATAATAAATTACATTTAAAAAATAAAAACATGGTCTGGAAGGTACTCTGTGGTCCTCAGGCTAACTCTATCCCAATAACACAAACCCATACAAACATTAGCCAATTCATGTTCATGCCATGCTTAATGTAAATTGAGCTATCTTAGCTGTGAGCTTGTATTGTGTTTTGCCAACGTACTTTGTGCATAACTAAGGGTTGGAAGCACATGCTGGTGGAATCATATTCTGTACCACCTACAACAAAATACACAACAATACACAATTCAACCACCACACTATTATATTTATCTCTATTAGACTGGCTTCCTTAGCACACCTAACATGGACATTTCAATATTGTCAGCTTGCTGTTAGCTAGCTAGCGTCACTACATTGGCAGCAAGATTGCTAGTCAGCTTAGAACCAACTTATCATTCATAGACAATTTATACACAGTCATCATTGCTACCAACACACAAACAGAGAGTGAGTTAGCTATATCAACATTTCTATTTTTAGAGTTGGTAGCAATGATGAATGTTTTCCAGACAAAAGTGGAATAGATGGCTACCAGACTTATGGCTACCAGTCTTATTTGCTAGCGTACGTTAGCTACCGTTAGTAAAAGATAGAATGAATAAACAAACATATTTACTGTGCAAATATAGCTACCAGTCTAGCAGTGACTACCATGGCATAGGCGAAATGGATTGACAGTGTGTATCCAAATGATAGCTAGCTATATGATTTAGCTGAATGCTTTCGGAGTTCATTACAGGACTGAAACATTAGCTAGCTAATTTACCTAGTCCAGCTAGGCTAGCAAGCTAGCTAATGTTAGATTACCTCTAATCAAAAATCTTCTGTTTTGTTGTGAAGGAAAAAATCTATGGTATCGCATCACTTCTCAGCTGTCGTCGAAATGGATTACCCATCAGTTCACCCTGAAAATCCCTCTGATAGTCTTTGGTCATCATAAGCATCATTCTTGATAGCCGCAATCCACTGGCGGCATCGGGGTAGATCTCTGGTAGGCAGAAGGGTGAAAGATAGCCTGTTTTCGTGCATGTTTGTAATTTACACAGCCAGGCACAGAACACCACATGGACATGATGACAAACGTTAGTGAAAAACAAATGTTCCCCAAAAAATGTGCCTGGAGAAGTTTTGAGATTACTGTGTTGTTCGTTTCAAAGTAAACAACACCGTCACTCACGTTTGTGGACACGCCCCATCTACCTACCGGCGGTAGCTGTATTCATTATGAATGCCGGAATTTGTGGTTCACTATGAGCAGACGAAAACACAAGAAGTCAAAACTTCCCGATTCTAACAGTGAAATGAAAATGCGCAAATTCTAGCTTGTGGTTTGGATCATTTTGATGTTTAGGACAAAACGTAATGTTGTTAATATAGTAATGACTATATGCTGTGGCAGAGCCAGGGTGAAATTTCCCTTTAACCCCTAATCCCTAGGCCAGCTAATGTTAGCCACCTAGCCACCTAGCTAACATTGGAATTTGTAACTTAATATCATAGGTATCGCAAATTGTTAACATTTTGTACAAATTGTAATTCGTAACATATCATATGAAATGGATGCTGGACATCCACAAATTAATACATACCATACCAAATGTAACATATCATACTCATTTGAGTGTCACAAATTTTCATTTAAAATGTACGTATACCCTGAATCCAGGTTGCAGGCAGCAGGTATAAGGTCCCTAGCATACACAGTAAGCTATAATCATAGCAACAACCATCCTGGACACTTCCTCCTGAGCCTTCTGTGTTGACTCAGTCTTTCTGCTGCATGGCAACCTACAGTATGGTCATTCGGAAGGAATTTTAAAGGGTTAGATTTTACCCTGTAATATGCCTTTTCAAAAGGTTAACTTGGCCATTACTGTAGTTTCTCGTCCTCTCCCACCTTTGGTTTTATTGCTGTTGTTGTAGGTGAAGGAAGATTATTTAATTGTCTCTTGGTTATGTTGCCTGGCTGCAAAAGCAGCACTTCTCCAATCCTCTGCAGAATATGCAAATCAAGAAGACAACAAAATTATTTCCATTTCAGTCATTGAATTGTCCTAAAATATTTGCCTTGCCAGTTGTTTGTTACCACAGTTGTGTTTTTTGCCTTTACCTGTTGGTCGCTTTTTCTCTATCTTGCGGTTTGGCTTCTCTAGTCTTTTCTTGCTCTGTTAGCAACCAACAAGCAACCAACAAGATGGTGTACCCCAATCTGTGGGGTTTTGTACCAGCCATGTTGTCATCAAGATGAATCTAAATCAGAAATGGTCAGACACACACACACACACACACACACACACACACACACACACACACACACACACACACACACACACACACACACACACACACACACACACACACACCACACACACACACAAACTTAAGTTATGCTGACCCGGAAGAACTGAATCCAATGTTTGAATTTAAGGTTAATCCTTCTTGGATGAGAAGTGCTTTTGGGGTCATGTTACTCAGCATTCAGGTGAAATTGCTTATCCTCTTCATGCTTAAAAAAGTAAATAGTTGATTTAAAAATGATTCTAATTACTTGTACATAAAGAAAACGCATTTTGACAATTAAAATTATTTTACTATAAAAAAGTAAACAGGGAAGTATACTTTGAGGGGGATAATCAGACATTGATTTAATTTACTTAATTCTATGTTCTAGCTTTTCCTCATGTAAATACAAAACAATCATGAGGAAAGTGGATCACTTCGGCCTTTAGCCTGATTGGGGAGATAATCTCTATCCTATCCGCTTTACCAGACAGTTTATATTGGGTGTGTCATGTGAGTTTGGTCTTTAAACAATCATTGATAACAGGGAGCAGTGAATAAAAATTGAATGAACAGTGTATAAACATAGAAAGTGAGACCAGAGGGTATTTTCATTTTGCTGCATGCATGAAATGTATTTTAATCAGAAAAAAAACATTGTTAAATACATTGTATACACAAGTATCTATTTACTAGTTTTATTATTTTTTTGTTTTTTTTATTTGCAAGAGGGATACAAAATGTTTACCTCATAAGTTACTTTAAAAGTAAGGGGTTTTCAAACCATACATTGTTCACATCGTTTTGAGATGATTAGATTTCCATTGGCAGTTAATTTCAGTTTTCCTTAGCTGTGATGCTGTCTAGTTTAGCCACTGCAGAGTGAAGAGAATGCCTTACAAGAAGCCAACTTTTTCTTGCCACTTGGACAGACATTGATAGTAGTAGTATATACATATTCCCATAATGTACCACTCAAATAGCAATAATATGCATATCAATTACCACACAACTCTCTGCTTGTTTAATCAAAGACCGTGGATTAAAAAAGCTCCAAGGGGTGGTTCATAGCACTTTAGTTTTGTGGGTAACGTTTTTACACAAATTGCACCTGTATGAGGTAAAGCTTAATAATCTCCTGAAAAGTTGTGGGAGAATATTTGTTTAAGAAAAACAAGAGGATGTACTGTACATTTGAAAAGTCCCATTTGGAAAATCTCCTCAGAACGTTCCCGATTTGTTTCCAAGAGGTACAACGTTGTCTGGGGCTTATGCAGGTGCCACAGAGGAAACCTCGGTTTTTGATGTAGACACTTCAGTGCCATCATCTTCTGCCTTTCCAAAGAGCTGCATGATGCAAGTACGGAACTGGAGAGAGAGGAATAATTAAACATAAGAAGACTTTCAAATTATATGTCTATCTCGAAATTGAGCGAACACATTGTCAGCTGATGTTTTTTAAAATAAAAAAAATGTACTTCACAAGAAAGGAAATTGTGAAACATTTAGAAATATTTGTATTGTTAGAGCTTTGGTACATAAAATCCGTAAGATAAAAAAAACAGTGTCTGAGAATCCTGTTAAGACTTACCTGTCTGTTCATGAAGACATATATAACTGGATTGTAGATGGTGGCGCTCTTGGCAAAGTAGGCAGGAATTGCAGCAGCCAGAGGGTGGAAAGCATACCCAGGGTTAGCCGCAGCAAAGCAGGCAAAGCAGGTATAAGGTCCCCAGCATACACAGTAAGCTATAATCATGACAACAACCATCCTGGACACTTCCTTCTCGGCCTTCTGTGTTGACTCAGAGTCTTTCTGCTGCGCAGCAACCTGTGGTCATTCAGAAGGAATATGAAATGGTTAGATTTAACCTTTTAATATGCCTTTTCAAAAGCTATGCTTGACCATTACTGTATTTAACAACATAGTTGCTTGCTTATTTAAAATATCACTTACAGCACGAATGGCTAGCCACACGAAAATGTAGCAGAAGATGATCACGAACAGGGGGAAGAAGCAGCATGTAATCATGAGAGTAATCATGTAGGACTTGACTCCAGGATCCTCATTGCCTCCGAACACATCAGGTCCGCAGGAAGTCTTCAGGCCATGAGGCCAGTACCTGGTGGAGGGAGAGAGATAAAGAAATGTTTTAAATAATTTAATCTTTTGAACTTGAATCCTCAGTGAAATAAGAAGAGAAATTCACACCTGCTCCAGCCAAAGATGGGGGGGGCACACCAGAAAGCAGCCCAGACCCAGGAGAAGATAATGCCTCCCATGGCCCATTTGGCATCAAACTTGACACTTCCAAAAGGTTTGCACACCACCACCCATCTCTCCCAAGAGATAACAGCCAGGGACCACAGAGCAGCAATACCTGCATAATATATACATATAATGTAAATTAGACAAAAGAGAAATTCTGATTACTGTCACTATGCTACGGTGTTCTAGCGTCTGACAATTACTCTTTCTCAGCACCGTGTAGCAATTTATAATTTTCTTGTTAAATATTAGATAATATTATAGTCCATGTAAAACTGCATCTTACCACACACAGAAACAGTGTATCCCTCAAAGACACACATTGGATGTCCCAGAATGAAGTAGCCAAAAAACTGGTTGCAAACGCTGATGGTGCTTGCCAAAAGTGTTTCTCCAATGTCAGCAATAGCAAGGTTGACCAAGATCCAGTTGAGAGGGTGTTGGAGCTTCTTGAATTTTGCAGTGGCCACCAGTACCAGGCCATTGGTGAAGACTGAGAGGATGACCACTATGACCATCCAAAGTGTTGAGAGATTGTACACCCATCTTGGAGCAATGTGGTAGTTGGGGCCCTCAAAAGGATCTGAGATAAAACAGACAAAATTATTTTTCTAAGAAGGAGAAAATGACACGTTCAAGTGCCTGGTTAAATGATCTACATGCTTTTTAGATTATCAATTAAAATGCAAAAATTATGCAAATTACATAAATTATATTAATTCATTCAAATTATACGTATAAAGTGCAATTTTACTTATACCATCTATGTTGTATATAACTTCCAGAAAAATATGACTAAATACAGTTAACATAACCTCATGATTTAAAGGAAAGAAAATATATGAATTGGAAGTTTCAATCAAGGAAGATGTAGTTGCTCTCTCACCTTTGGTGTTATTGCTGTTGGTGAAGGTGAAGGAAGATTCTCTCGTTGTATCTTGGTTTTGTCGCCTGGCTGCATAAGCAGCACTTCCCCACCTTTCTGCCATTTCTGAGAAAGTATCTGAAGAATATACAAACAAAGAAGACAACATATAATTTCCATTTCAGTCATCGAATTGTTGTAAAATATTTGCCTTGCTAGTTGTTTGTTGCCATAGTTATGTTTTTTGCCTTTACCTGTTGGTCGCTTTTTCTCTGTCTTGTGGTTGGCTTCTGTTATCTTGTCTTGCTGATCACCTGTTGTGGTGTTAGCAACCCACAAGATGGTGTACCCCAATCTGTGGGGTTTTATACAAGCCATGTTGTCATCGAGATTAAGAACTAACACACACACACACACACCAAAAAGAACTTCAGTTATGCCAGCAAGTCGAACTGAAGCCAAGGTTTGAATTTAAGGTTAATCCTTCTTGGATAAGAAGTACTTTTGTTGTCACGTAATTCAGCATTCAGGTGAAATTCCTTATCCTCTTCATGTTTAAAAGAGAAAATAGTTGACATAACAATTGTTCTTATTACTTGTAAATAAAGAAAACGCATTTTAACAATATGAATGTTTTTACTATAACAAAGTAAACAGGGAAGTATTCTTTGAGGGGATAATCAGACATTGATTTAATTGACTTAATTCTATGTTCTAGCTTTTCCTCATGTAAATACAAAACAGTCATGAGGAAAGTGGATCACTTCGGCCTTTAGCCTGATTGGGGAGATAATCTCTATCCTATCCGCTTTACCAGACAGTTTATATTGGGTGTGTCATGTGAGTTTGGTCTTTAAACAATCATTGATAATAGGGAGCAGTGAATAAAAATTGAATGAACAGTGTATAAAAATTGAAAGTGAGTCCAGAGGGTATTTTCATTTTGCTGCATGCATGACATTTATTTCAATCAGAAAAAAAACATTGTTAAATACATTGTATACACAATTCTCTTATACTATATATATATTTTTTTATTTTATTTTTATTTGCAAGAGGATTAGAACATGTTTAGCTCATAAATTACTTTAAAAGTAAGGGGTTTTCAAACCATACATTGTTCACATCATTTTGAGTTATCAGATTTCCATTGGCAGTTCATTTCAGTTTTCCTTAGCTGTGATGCTGTCTAGTTTAGCAACTGCAGAGTGAAGAGAATGCCTTCCAATACGCCAACATATTATTGCCACTTGGACAGACATTGATACTAGTAGTATATACATATTCCCATAATGTACCAAATAACTATAGTATGCATATCAATTGCCACACAACTCTCAGCTTGTTTAATTGAAGACCATGGATTGATTGGAAAAGCTCCAAGGGGTGGTTCATAGCAATTTAGTTTTTGTGGGTAATGATTTTACAAACATTGCACCTGTATGAGGTAAAGCTTAATAATCTCCTGAAAAGTTGTGGGAAATTATTTCTTTAAGAAACACAAGAGGATGTACTGTACATTTGAAAAGTCCCATTCTGAAAATCTCCATAGAACGATTTGTTTCCAAGAGGTACGCCATTGTCTGGGGTTTATGCAGGTGCCACAGAGGAAACCTCTGTTTTTGATGTAGACACTTCAGAGCCATCATCTTCCGCCTTGCCAAAGAGCTGCATGATGCAAGAACGGAACTGGGGAGAGAGAATAAGAATGGAACATGAGGAAAGAGCTTCAAAATATACAGTACGTCTACATTTAGGTAGACATACTGTAATTCCTTTGTTAACCACTTTATTATTGATGGGTCAAAATATACTTAACCAAAATGTAAAAGTAACATGTAAACTGTTGGTCCCATGTTTCCCATGTTTCTGAAATAAAATATCCCAGAAATGTTGTCCATATCCACAAAAGCTTATTTCTGTTACATTTTGTGCAGAAATGTGTTTACATCTCTGTTAGTGAGCATTTTACCCTTTGTTAAGATTATCCATCCACCTGACAGGTATGGCATATCTGGAAGCTGATTAAACGGCATTGTGATTACACAGGTGCACCTTTTGCTGGGGACAATAAAACGCCACTCTAAAATGTGCCGTTTTTTTCACACAACACAATGCCACAGATATCTCAACTTTTGAAGGAGCATGCAATTGTCATTCTGACTGCAGGAATGTCCACCAGAGCTGTTGCCAGAGAATGTAATGTTCATTTCTCTACCATAAGCCACCTCCAACCTCCTTTTAGAGACTTTGGCAGTATGTCCAACTGGCCTCACAACCACGGACCTCATGTAACCACGCCAGCCTAGGACCTCCACATCCAGCTTCTTCACCTGCAGGATCATCTGAGAACAGCCACCTAGACAGCTGATGGAACTGTGGGTTTGAACAACCGAAGAATTTCTGCACAAACTGTCAGAAACCTCAAGGAAGTTTATCTGCGTGCCTGTCGACATGTACAATATCCAGTAACTTCGCAAAGCCATTGAAGAGGAGTGGTACAACATTCCACAGGCCACAATCAACAACCCGATCAACTCTATGCGAAGGAGATATGTTGCGCTGCATGACGCAAATGGTGAACACCAGATACTGACTGGTTTTCTGATCCACGCTCCTGCATTTTTTTAAGGTATCTGTGTCCAACAGGGTTAGGGTTAGGGTTAGGGTTAGGGTTAGGGTTAGTCGTGTGAAATCAAGATATTAGGGCCTATTTTTGTTCAGTGTTCATGTAGCTATCAGACTAACACACTTACCTGTTTGTTCATGAAGACATAGATAACTGGATTGTAGATGGTGGCGCTCTTGGCAAAGTAGGCAGGCAGTGCAGCAGCCAGAGGGTGGAAAGCATACCCAGGGTTAGCCGCAGAAAAGCAGGCAAAGCAGGTATAAGGTCCCCAGCATACACAGAAAGCTATAATCATGACAACAACCATCCTGGACACTTCTTTCTCGGCCTTCTGTGTTGACTCAGAGTCTTTCTGCTGCGCAGCAACCTGTGGTCATTCAGAAGGAATATCAAATGGTTAGATTTAACCTTTTAATATGCCTTTTCAAAAGCTATGCTTGACCATTACTGTATTTAACAACATAGTTGCTTGCTACAGTATAGTATATTTAAAATATCACTTACAGCACGAATGGCTAGCCACACGAAAATGTAGCAGAAGATGATCACAAACAGGGGGAAGAAGCAGCATGTAATCATGAGAGTAATCATGTAGGACTTGACTCCAGGATCCTCATTGCCTCCGAACACATCAGGTCCGCAGGAAGTCTTCAGGCCATGAGGCCAGTACCTGGTGGAGGGAGAGAGATAGTGAGATTTTGAACAATTGAGTTTTTCACAAATCAGTGAAATAAAAAGAGAAAAAAATCCCACCTGCTCCAGCCAAAGATGGGGGGGGCACACCAGAAAGCAGCCCAGACCCAGGAGAAGATAATGCCTCCCATGGCCCATTTGCCATCAAACTTGACATTTCCAAAGGGCTTGCACACCACCACCCATCTCTCCCAGGAGATGACAGCCAGGGACCACAGAGCAGCAATACCTGTGCAGGGGAACAGTTGTACTGAAAGTTAGAGACACTCTAATTCTATGTGAAAACACAGCACCGTAATAACATGCACCAAGGAAATGACTATAGGGAGCACTTTGTGTCGATCAATTTCTCTATACATTAATCTACAATTTCCACATATTACTGGTACAATAAATACAATTCAAATATTTGTAAAACTGAGGAGCCTCTTACCACACACAGACACAGTGTATCCCTCAAAGACACACATTGGATGTCCCAGAATGAAGTAGCCAAAAATCTGGTTGCAAACGCTGATGGTGCTTGCCAAAAGTGTTTCTCCAATGTCAGCAATAGCAAGGTTGACCAAGATCCAGTTGAGAGGGTGTTGGAGCTTCTTGAATTTTGCAGTGGCCACCAGTACCAGGCCATTGGTGAAGACTGAGGCGATGACCACAAAGATCATCCAAAGTGTTGAGAGATTGTACACCCATCTTGGAGCAATGTGGTAGTTGGGGCCCTCAAAAGGATCTGCAAAAGAAGAAGAGATAAAAATGTTATATAATTTCCTGACTTATTGATATAGTCATATGCAGTGGTGTAAAGTACTTAAGTAAAAATACTTTAAAGTACTACTTAAGTTGTTTTTTGGGGTATCTGTACTTTACTTTACTATTTATATTTGTTACAACTTTTACTTTCACTCCACTACATTCCTAAAGAAAATAATATACTTTTTACTCCATACATTTTCCCTGACACCCAAAAGTACTCGTTACATTTTGAATGCTTAGCAGGACAGAAAAATTGTCATATTCACACGCGTATCAAGAGAACATGCCTGGTCATCCCTACTGCCTCTGATCTGGCGGACTCACTAAACACAAACGCTTAGTTTGTAAATTATAGGTGAGTGTTGGAGTGTGCCCCTGACTATGTTAAAAACAAGAAAATCATGCCGTCTGTTTTGTTTTAATATAAGAAATTTGAAATGATCCATACTTTTACTTTTTAGACTTAAGTATATTTTAGCAATTACATTTACTTTTGATACTTAAGTAGATTCAAAACCAAATACTTTTAGACTTTTACTCAAGTAGATTTTTACTGGGTGACTTTCACTTTTACTTTAGTCATTTTTAATTAAGGTATCTTTACTTTTACTTAAGTATGACAATTGGGTACTTTTTCCACCACTGGTCATATGTGGACAGTAAACAAACATTTTGAACAGAATGTGTGCATCAAAAGTTATGACCAAGAAAAACACTGTCCTGACAGAAATTATTCAATGTATTGGTTGTATCATTGTGCGTACTGCTAATGCCAGTTACAAATGTATATGTCTGCTGTTTGTGAAATAACGTATGAGAGAACTACACTGCAACAAAAGACCTTCAGTAACATCAATTTAATTTAAAAAGGACACCATTACTCTCTGTAAATGTATAATAACTCCAATCTTTTGGGGGAATATACAGAATTAGGCTCTTTCAATAGTTCTACCAAATGATGTCACCCTGAGGCACTACACTGAACAAGATGTACTGTACCTTTGGTGTTATTGCTGTTGGTGTAGGCGAAACCTGATTCTCTCGTTGTATCGTCGTGCCGCCTGGCAGCAAACACTCCTAGCTCTGCCATCCTGGACTGCTTAACAGGAGTTTCTGAAGTTGACTGCTGAAGTCCAAGCCATGCTTCTCAACTCTCCTAGGGTTTATATACCATCCTTTGGGTCTTTTGAAAGGATTATGGCCTTGGAGGAATTAGGGCATGGTTGGCACTGGGGCCATGGTATAATTTGTACCATGGCATGGGCTGGACTGTCTTTTCTTAACTGTTAATTACCACCAACAACTAAGTAGGGTGGATTTCAGAGGCCCATAATCTTGTCTGAGAGGGCTTTGGTGGCAGAGAAGGTTAAAAGTAATTTAAATGCCATGCTGCTGTAACTGAGGCCCAGATTGGTCAATTGAATGGCATTAGGGTAAGAGGTTTAAAATGTGTAACTTAAAAAAATTAAAAGTTGTCTAAGAGAAATATGTATGATGACTGACTACACTTCAACAGGAAAAATAGTGTCGAGAGAAATCCAGGTGCCAACAGGCCATGAAGGCCCACAAGGCCCTATTGAAGCTGCAATGGTTGATAAGTAAAAAAAGAAAAGCCTTTTTGGCTGTCCCAGGTGCTTTATTTCATTTCATCTGCTATTTTCCACATTGGGGGGGAGAGCACCATCACTCTATCACTCTACAGATTGACAATACCTCATATCCATCATATTTCAATGAATGATGACTGATGACAAAAGTGCATCTGAAATGCATTGGAAACACTGACTTTATTAAAATCAATATCTCTTTAGAAGTACATTTTTGTAGTTAAACTGTTGAATGTACAGTATAGTGATAAAGAATGCCACCCTAAACATTATTAGGCCTATTATATGTAACATGCCAAGTGGGCCAGTTATCTGATAGCTGGGTTAGACGGATTTGTCTTCTGACTAAAGCAGCTTATTCGGACAAGTGGGGTTCCGCAGGACTTTACCTATGAAAGTCTAATTAGTATTGACAGGAGTGCAGTCAGAAACGCCCTAATCTCTCCTGATTGATGGTTCATTTTGGGGAAGCAGGGTTTATCCAAACACCTGAAGGGAGTCAAGTTTAATCCCTGACAGTAGTAAACCTGAAGGTTAAATTAAGGGTTTTATTTAACTCCTGGTATCTTTTTCCATTTCCTACAGCTGTTGAATGTGACGTTTAACTAACAGCCTTGAGAAGATCTCCAAGAATAGTGGAGGATGGAGCCAGCAAACTTGATGATGTGCGAGAACAGTCTATTGACTTGTTACCTCTCTCTCAGTGTTTTGTTTTATGTGCTGTCTTTTGGTTCTATTTTCACTATTCTTAACTGTTTGACTGTTTGATGGTTGACAGATGATCCTCCTTTTATGCGCAAAATGTTTTAGGCTATAGCACAACTGAACCATTCAATTGAAGGAACTTGGCTTTGATTGTAGCCTAGTCCCATTCTTATAAAGCCTACCTGCAATCTCCTAATCGTGCTCCTCTGTAAAATGCTGCATTGCTTCGAGGGTAAGTCTAGAATTCCGCTAGTTTTGAACTATTCATGATTGGTAAAAGTTCACTAAAAGCAGAACTCGGATTTTCTTCAAGAAAATAATGCTCTTGTGTAAATTGGGATTTTGGTATTGAATGACTAATGTACAGGAATATACTGTGAATGAATTGACTTTTAATCATGTTAGTTGTGTGATATATACAAGAGTTGCAAATTGTATTTGTGTGGCCTTGAATTCATTTGGGGTGGCAGGTAGCCTAGTGGCTAGAGCGTTGGACTAGTAACCGAAAGGTTAGAAGATTGAATCCCCGAACAGACAAGGTAAAAATCTGTCGTTCTGCCCCTGAACAAGGCAGTTAATCCACTGTTCCTAGGCCGTCATTGAAAATAAGAACATGTTCTTAACTGACTTGCCTAGTTGAATAAAGGTAAAATAAAAAAATACATTTTACACTATTTCATGATTTAATTTCCTTCATGTCACTTTGTTATTTTAATAATAATAACTTAGCCTACTTTTGGTGTTATAACTGGTATTACTATTGCTGTCATAGCCTAATTTGTTGTTATTGTTTTATTTAGTATATTCATTTATGAATAACTATAATTATTTATAATCATTGTGTTGTTGTTGTTTCGCTGTTGTTGTTGTTGTCCTGGAAGGAAGGAATATCCTCCATAACCATCTATATCAAGGTATATATCTATATATATTATTTGTAATTTAAAAAAAATACATATTCTGCAGTAGCTTACATAATAAAAAAAGTGTATTTTTTATTTTTATTTCATCATAATAGAATTTAAATAGCCTCATTTATTAGGCTAAACATAGACTATTTTATCCCTTAACAATATATACCTAATGAGGGATGTATGATGCTATCTTCTTGCCTCTTGAAATCTATACTGTAGTCTACACACCTGTGGCTGCATGCAAATCTTTATTTAAGGACTGAGAGCTGATAAGGACTAATTAAGTAATTAAGGACTAAGAGTAATTAAAGTGCAGACCACACCAAGATGTTTTTACTGTAAAGGAAGCATGAAGATAATGGTTTAACAGGTAATGCTGTCTGCTTAGGGTGGCAGACAGCCTAGCGGTTAACCTCTACAGCAGGAATTCCCAAACTGGGGTACGCGCAATGCAGTCGGGGGTATGCCAAATAAAATGTGATTCACATTTAATATATATATATATATATATATATATATATATATATAATATATATATATATATATATATATATATATATATATATATACAGTATATATATATAATATATATATACAGTTGAAGTCTTGTTAACAAGCTATAGCTTTGGCAAGTCGGTTAGGACATCTACTTTGTGCATGACACAAGTAATTTTTGTTTACAGACAGATTATTTCACTTGTAATTCACTGTATCACAATTCCAGTGGGTCAGAAGTTTACATACACTAAATTGACTGTGCCTTTAAACAGCTTGGAAAATGATGTCATGGCAATAGAAGCTTCTGATAGGCTAATTGACATCATTTGAGTCAATTGGAGGTGTACCTATTGATGTATTTCAAGGTCTACCTTCAAACTACATAGTTGTCTACATAGTTGTCTTTGTCATAGTTTGATAATTGTGTAGTTTAGAGTAATTATCGAGGTTAGCTAGCCAGCTATTTTCGTCCCCCGCGACGCCATTTTTCCAAACCTAGCCAACTATTACCGACGAGCAGCATTGTAGAAACTAAATACATTACATAGGAACGTCTTGATTAGTGCTATGTTAGCTAGCTACATAGTTGCTTTTGTATCATGGTAAGGTGTAGTACTGAAACTATCGAGGTTACCTAGCCAGCTACACGTTCAAACAAAGTCAACAACGCAGCCACTGCTAGCTAGCCTACTTCACCAGCCAGCAGTACTGTATCATTTGTCATTTTAGTCAATAAGACTTTTGCAACGTAAGCTTAACTTTCTGAACATTCGAGACGTGTAGTCCACTTGTCATTCCAACCTCCTTTGCATTAGCGTAGCCTCTTCTGTAGCCTGTCAACTATGTGTCTGTCTATCCCTGTTCTCTCCCCTCTGCACAGGCCACACAAACGCTTCACAACGCGTGGCCGCTGCCACTCTAACCTGGTGGTCCCAGCGCGCACAACCCACGTGGAGTTCCAGGTCTCCGGCAGCCTCTGGAACTGCCGGTCTGCGGCCAACAAGGCAGAGTTCATCTCAGCCTATGCTGCCCTCCAGTCCCTCGACTTCTTGGCGCTGACGGAAACATGGATTACCACAGATAACACTGCTACTCCTACTGCTCTGTCCTCGTCTGCCCACGTGTTCTCGCATCCCCCGAGAGCATCTGGCCAGCAGGGTGGTGGCACTGGAATCCTCATCTCTCCCAAGTGGACATTCTCTCTTTCTCCCCTTACCCATCTGTCTATCTCCTCATTTGAATTCCATGCTGTCACAGTTACCAGCCCTTTCAAGCTTAACATCCTTATCATTTATCGCCCTCCAGGTTCCCTTGGAGAGTTCATCAATGAGCTTGACGTCTTGATAAGTTCCTTTCCTGAGGATGGCTCACCTCTCACAGTTCTGGGTGACTTTAACCTCCCCACGTCTACCTTTGACTCATTCCTCTCTGCCTCCTTCTTTCCACTCCTCTCCTCTTTTGACCTCACCCTCTCACCTTCCACCCCTACTCACAAGGCAGGCAATACGCTTGACCTCATCTTTACTAGATGCTGTTCTTCCACTAATCTCATTGCAACTCCCCTCCAAGTCTCCGACCACTACCTTGTATCCTTTTCCCTCTCGCTCTCATCCAACACTTCTCACTCTGCCCCTACTCGGACGGTATTGCGCCGTCCCAACCTTCGCTCTCTCTCTCCCGCTACTCTCTCCTCTTCCATCCTATCATCTCTTCCCTCTACTCAAACCTTCTCCAACCTATCCCCTGATTCTGCCTCCTCAACCCTCCTCTCCTCCCTTTCTGCATCCTTTGATTCTCTATGTCCCCTATCCTCCAGGCCGGCTCGGTCCTCCCCTCCTGCTCCGTGGCTCGACGACTCATTGCGAGCTCACAGAACAGGGCCCCGGGCAGCCGAGCGGAAATGGAGGAAAACTCGCCTCCCTGCGGACCTGGCATCCTTTCACTCCCTCCTCTCTACATTTTCCTCTTCTGTCTCTGCTGCTAAAGCCACTTTCTACTACTCTAAATTCCAAGCATCTGCCTCTAACCCTAGGAAGCTCTTTGCCACCTTCTCCTCCCTCCTGAATCCTCCTCCCCCTCCCCCCCCTCCTCCCTCTCTGCGGATAACTTCGTCAACCATTTTGAAAAGAAGGTCGACGACATCCGATCCTCGTTTGCTAAGTCAAACGACACCGCTGGTCCTGCTCACACTGCCCTATCCTGTGCTTTGACCACTTCCTCCCCTCTCTCTCCAGATGAAATCTCGCATCTTGTGACGGCCGGCCGCCCAACAACCTGCCCGCTTGACCCTATCCCCTCCTCTCTTCTCCAGACCATTTCCGGAGACCTTCTCCCTTACCTCACCTCGCTCATCAACTTATCCTTGACCGCTGGCTACGTTCCTTCCGTCTTCAAGAGAGCGAGAGTTGCACCCCTTCTGAAAAAACCTACACTCGATCCCTCCGATGTCAACAACTACAGACCAGTATCCCTTCTTTCTTTTTTCTCCAAAACTCTTGAACGTGCCGTCCTTGGCCAGCTCTCCTGCTATCTCTCTCAGAATGACCTTCTTGATCCAAATCAGTCAGGTTTCAAGATTGGTCATTCAACTGAGACTGCTCTTCTCTGTGTCACGGAGGCTCTCCGCACTGCTAAAGCTAACTCTCTCTCCTCTGCTCTCATCCTCCTAGACCTATCTGCTGCCTTTGATACTGTGAACCATCAGATCCTCCTCTCCACCCTCTCTGAGTTGGGCATCTCCGGCGCGGCCGACGCTTGGATTGTGTCCTACCTGACAGGTCGCTCCTACCAGGTGGCGTGGCGAGAATCTGTCTCCGCACCACGTGCTCTCACCACTGGTGTCCCCCAGGGCTCTGTTCTAGGCCCTCTCCTATTCTCGCTATACACCAAGTCACTTGGCTCTGTCATATCCTCACATGGTCTCTCCTATCATTGCTATGCATACGACACACAATTAATCTTCTCCTTTCCCCCTTCTGATAACCAGGTGGCGAATCGCATCTCTGCATGTCTGGCAGACATATCAGTGTGGATGACGGATCACCACCTCAAGCTGAACCTTGGCAAGACGGAGCTGCTCTTCCTCCCGGGGAAGGACTGCCCGTTCCATGATCTCGCCATCACGGTTGACAACTCCCTTGTGTTCTCCTCCCAGAGTGCTAAGAACCTTGGCGTGACCCTGGACAACACCCTGTCGTTCTCCACTAACATCAAGGCGGTGACCCGATCCTGTAGGTTCATGCTCTACAACATTCACAGAGTACGACCCTGCCTCACACAGGAAGCGGCGCAGGTCCTAATCCAGGCACTTGTCATCTCCCGTCTGGATTACTGCAACTCGCTGTTGGCTGGGCTCCCTGCCTGTGCCATTAAACCCCTACAACTCATCCAGAACGCCGCAGCCCGTCTGGTGTTCAACCATCCCAAGTTCTCTCACGTCACCCCGCTCCTCCGCTCTCTCCACTGGCTTCCAGTTGAAGCTCGCATCCGCTACAAGACCATGGTGCTTGCCTACGGAGCTGTGAGGGGAACGGCACCTCCGTACCTTCAGGCTCTGATCAGGTCCTACACCCAAACAAGGGCACTGCGTTCATCCACCTCTGGCCTGCTCGCCTCCCTACCTCTGAGGAAGCACAGTTCCCGCTCAGCCCAGTCAAAACTGTTCGCTGCTCTGGCACCCCAATGGTGGAACAAGCTCCCTCACGACGCCAGGACAGCGGAGTCAATCACCACCTTCCGGAGACACCTGAAACCCCACCTCTTTAAGGAATGCCTAGGATAGGATAAAGTAATCCTTCTAACCCCCCCCCCCCCCCCCCCTTAAAAGATTTAGATGCACTATTGTAAAGTGGTTCCACTGGATATCATAAGGTGAATGCACTAATTTGTAAGTCGCTCTGGATAAGAGCGTCTGCTAAATGACTTAAATGTAAATGTAAATGTAAACTCAGTGCCTTTTTGCTTGACATCATGGGAAAATCAAAAGAAATCAGTCAAGACCTCAGAAAAAAAATTGTAGACCTCCACAAGTCTGATTCATCCTTGGGAGCAATTTCCAAACGCCTGAAGGTACCATGTTCATCTGTACAAAAGATAGTATGCAAGTATAAATACCATGGGACCACGCAGCCATCATACCGCTCAGGAAGGAGACGCGTTCTGTCTTCTAGAAATGAACGTACTTTGGTGTGAAAAGTGCAAATCAATCCCAGAACAACTGCAAAGGCCCTTGTGAAGATGCTGGAGGAAACAGGTACAAAATATATATATCCACAGTAAAACAAGTCCTATATCGACATAACCTGAAAGGCCGCTCAGCAAGGAAGAAGCCACTACTCCAAAACTGCCATAAAAAAGCCAGACTATGGTTTGGAACTGCACATGGCAACAAAGATCGTACTTTTTGGAGAAATGTACTCTGGTCTGATGAAACAAAAATAGAACTGTTTGGCCATAATGACCATCGTTATGTTTGGAGGAAAAAGGGGGAAGCTTGCAAGCCGAAGAACATCATCCCAACCGTGAAGCACGGGGGTGGCAGCATCATGTTGTGGGGGTGAATTTGCTGCAAGAGGGACTGGTGCACTTCACAAAGTAGATAGCATCATGAGGAAGAAAAATTATGTGGATATATTGAAGCAACATCTCAAGACATCAGTCAGGAAGTTAAAACTTGGTCGCAAATGGGTCTTCCAAATGGACAATGACCCCAAGCATACTTCCAAAGTTGTGGCAAAAGGGCTTAAGGACAACAAAGTTAAGGCATTGGAGTGGCCATCACAAAGCCCTGACCTCAATCCCATAGAAAATTTGTGGGCAGAATTGAAAAGTGTGTGCGAGCAAGGAGGCCTACACACCTGGCTCAGTTACACCAGCTCTGTCAGGAGGAATGGGCCAAAATTCACCCAACTTATTATGGGAAGGTTGTGGAAGGCTACCTGAAACATTTGACCCAAGAAAAACAATTTAAAAGCAATGCTACCAAATACTAAATGAGTGTATGTAAACTTCTGACCCACTGGGAATGTAATGAAAGAAATAAAAGCTGAAATAAATCATTCTCTCTACTATTATTCTGACATTTCACATTCTTAAAATAAAGTGGTGATTCTAACTGACCTAAAACAGGGAATTTTTACTGGGATTAAATGTCAGGAATTGTGAAAAACTGAGTTTAAATGTATTTGGCTAAGGTGTATGTAAACTTCCGACTTCAACTGTATATATATATTAATGTTTGAAAATTGTTTGAAAATGTGAAGATTTTTTTGTACAAAAAAAAAAATCTTCACATTTTCAAACAATTTTCAAACATTTATATTTTCCAACTGGGCAATACATTTAGGCGAGTTTTTTTCCCCCACTGAGTAGCCTCGTTTCACTGCCATAAATAAAATTAAACCATCTAGTGTTTATCAAAATAACAACACAATGTCAAATACAGGTAGCCTAGTCAAATAATTAACATCCTATCACATTAACCGTTACTCTCTCGCGGGAATTCCGCTAATGTAGCCAAACGTAGCTGCTGCTCATTCTGTAAAAAAGTGCTTTCTGGACCGTTTTTGGAAATGCTTTCGATTATTTTGTCAATTATACATGTATAACAACTGTATGAACATACTTTTGTCATATTTTTTTGTCATTTTTTTACTTGTCCATAAGGCATATGTTTTGTCCATTTGCAATATGATTTCATAGGAAGTCAAAAGTCGAAGTCAAAAGTCAGTGAACCATTGACAAATGCCATAAGAAATATCCAAATGCAATATGAAAGTATTGAAAGTGCCAAATCAGGATGTTTTGTCCATTTGCAATATGATATCATAGGAAGTAAAAAGTCGAAGTCAAAAGTCAGTGAACCATGTCCAGATGGCATTTATACTGCCCAAATGATATATAGCACTATGTTAAGCCAACCTAGATGGTCTATTTGTCATGTATGATGATGGAGAAGTGGGACTTTTGTTTTTAAATGATTTTTTTTTTTAAATGTCCAAAATGACCAGGGGCGCCACCTATTGGATGGGTACGGGTGGGTGGTGCTCCCTACCCAACCGTAGACCCCTTGCTCCTCCTAAAGGCATTAAAAACCATTTTTAAAATGTGCTCCTGGTAACCCATTCCAATCACCAGGTGCACGGCTGTCCATTTGCAATATGTTTCAATGGGCATTTACCATAACGAATTTTACATGCTAAAAATACTGCAGAAATGCAAAATTTACTGGCCCGATGAACTCGGGATGGCCGGGTAGTGATAGTGGTTCCTCTTCATCGCTCCATGGTGACATGAGAGAAGTGGGACTCTGTCGTTTTTAATGATTTTTTGAAAAATGTCCAAAATGACCAGGGGCGCCCCCTATTGGATGGGCACGGGTGGGGGGGGGGGGTGCTCCCTACCCAACCGTAGACCCCTTGCTCCCCCTAAAGGCATTAAAAAACATTTTTAAAATGTGCTCCTGGTAACCCATTCCAATCACCAGGTGCACAGCTGTCTATTTGCAATATGTTTCAATGGGCGTTTACCATCACGAATTTGACATGCTCGAAAATACTGCAGGAATGTGAAATTGACTGGCCCGATGAACTCGGGATGGCCGGGCAGGGATTCTGGTTCCTCTCCATCGCTCGTTGGTGTTGATTTCAGAATGTCAATTTGGTGATGGTCTATCACTGTTTAAACATATTGCAAATGGAAGTCAGCCAGCAAGTCAGTAAGCACGTCACCGTACATCAGTCAATTAGATATCATTCTGACGCCAAACTGATACAAACTGACACCACACCCACTTTTTCCAACTTGTTTAGAAGCCAAATATCACAAATTTCAGAGCAGCCCCAAAATTCACAGCACCTTCTGTTTAACCTGTTGGGGATAGGGGGCAGTATTTGCACGGCCGGATAAAAAACGTACCCGATTTAATCTGGTTACTACTCCTGCCCAGTAACTAGAATATGCATATAATTAGTAGATTTGGATAGAAAACACTCTAAAGTTTCTAAAACTCTTTGAATGGTGTCTGTGAGTATAACAGAACTCATATGGCAGTCAAAACCCTGAGACAAATCCTAACAGGAAATGGAAATCTTACGTGTGGAATAACTTCAAACCATTTCCATTGAAACACACAGGGACTTATTAATCATTTAGCACTTCCTAAGGCTTCCACTAGATATCGACTGTCTTTACAAAGTGGTTTGAGTCTTCTATGGTAGAAACTGACCCAAAGAGAGGCTTTGGAAGTTGGTCACAGGGGGAGGGCCATTACCATTATGACGCGGGCGCCCCTGGCTACCCTCCCCTTTCGAAACGTTTAGTAAGACAATGCAATCGTCCGCCTTGAATATTATTGAAGCTCTGGTTGAAAAAGGCCCTAAAGATTTATGTTATACAACGTTTGACATGTTTGAACGAACGTAAATATATATTTTTTGCACATTCGTGACGACAAGTCCCGCGCGCTTCAGTACATTATGAGTAGCCTTCGGAAAGCGCTAACAAGAAGGAACTATTGGGACATAAATTATTAACTTTTTCGAACAAAACTACATTTGTTGTGGACCTGGGATTCCTGGAAGTGCCTTCTGATGAAGATAATCAAAGGTTTTTATTTATTTATTTATTTATTTCACCTTTATTTAACCAGGTAGGCAAGTTGAGAACAAGTTCTCATTTACAATTGCGACCTGGCCAAGATAAAGCAAAGCAGTTCGACAACATACAAAAACACAGAGTTACACATGGAGTAAAACAACATACAATCAATGATGCAGTAGAAAAAATAAATAAAAAAAAAATAAGATTATATACAATGTGAGCAAATGATGTGAGATAAGGGAGGTAAAGGCAAAAAAATGCCATGGTGGCAAAGTAAATAAAGTATAGCAAGAAAAACACTGGAATGGTAGATTTGTAGTTTGAAGAAAGTTCAGAGATAAAATATAAATAATATGGTGCAAAGGAGCAAAATAAATAAAATAAATAGATACAGTAGGGGAAGAGGTAGTAGTTTGGGCTAAATTATAGATGGGCTATGTACAGGTGCAGTGATCTGTGAGCTGCTCTGACAACTGGTGCTTAAAGCTAGTGAGGGAGATAAGTGTTTCCAGTTTCAGAGATTTTTGTAGTTCGTTCCAGTCATTGGCAGCAGAGAACTGGAAGGAGAGATGACCAAAGGAGGAGTTGGCTTTAGGGGTGACCAGAGAGATATACCTGCTGGAGCGCGTGCTACAGGTGGGTGCTGCTATGGTGACCAGTGAGCGGAGATAAGGGGGGACTTTACCTAGCAGGGTCTTGTAGATGACCTGGAGCCAATGTGTTTGGCGACGATTATGAAGCGAAGGCCAGCCAACGAGAGCGTACAGGTCGCAGTGGTGGGTAGTATATGGGGCTTTGGTGACAAAACGGATGGCACTGTGATAGACTGCATCCAGCTTGTAGAGTAGGGTATTGGAAGCTATTTTGTAAATGACATCGCCGAAGTCGAGGATTGGTAGGATGGTCAGTTTTACGAGGGTATGTTTGGCAGCATGAGTGAAGGATGCTTTGTTGCGAAATAGGAAGCCAATTCGAGATTTCACTTTGGATTGGAGATGATTGATGTGAGTCTGGAAGGAGAGTTTACAGTCTAACCAGACACCTAGGTATTTGTAGTTGTCCACAAATTCTAACCTGTTAGGGCTAGGGGGCAGCATTGACACGGCTGGATAAAAAACATACCCGATTTAATCTGGTTACCACTCCTACTCAGTAACTAGAATATGCATATACTTATTACATATGGATAGAAAACACCCTAAATTTTCTAAAACTGTTTGAATGGTGTCTGTGAGTATAACAGAACTCAAATGGCAGGTCAAAACCTGAGAGATTCCTTTACAGGAAGTGGCCTGTCTGACCATTTCTGGAACTTCTTTGCCATCTCTATCATTTACTAAGGATCTCTGCTCTAACGTGACACTTCCCACGTCGTCCATAGGCTCTCATAGCCCGGGAAAAAAGAGAATGTCGTCATTCCAGCCCCAGGCTGAAACACATTATCGCCTTTCTCAAGTGGCCCATCAAGAGACACTAGCTTATGCGCGTGACCCCGACCGCCCCCGCCTTTGGGATTTTTTCCTCTGTTTGCCGAAAAGGAGATTCCCTGTCGGAATTTTATCGCTTTTCTACGAGAAAAATGACGTAAAAATTGATTTTAAACAGCGGTTGACATGCTTCGACGTACGGCAATTGAATACTTTGAATTTTATTGTCAGGAATTGCGCCAAGCGCGCGACACTTCTTTACTATTTCGGATAGTGTCTGGAACGCACGAACAAAACGCCGCTATTCGGATATAACGATGGATTATTTTGGACCAAACCAACATTTGTTATTGAAGTAGACGTCCTGGGTGTGCATTCTGACGAAGACAACAAAAGGTAATGACATTTTTATAATAGTAAATATGATTATGGTGAGTGCTAAACTTGCCGGGTGTCTAAATAGCGAGCCCGTGATGCCTGGGCTATATACTTAGAATATTGCAAAATGTGCTTTCACCAAAAAGCTATTTTAAAATCGGACATATCGAGTGCATAGAGGAGGTCTGTATCTATAATTCTTAAAATAATTGTTATGCTTTTTGTGAACGTTTATCGTGAGTAATTTAGTAAAATGTTAGCGAATTCCCCGTAAGTTTGCGGGGGGTATGCTAGTTCTGAACGTCACATGCTAATGTAAAAAGCTGGTTTTTGATATAAATATGAACTTGATTGAACAAAACATGCATGTATTGTATAACATAATGTCCTAGGGTTGTCATCTGATGAAGATCATCAAAGGTGAGTGCTGCATTTAGCTGTCTTCTGGGTTTTGGTGACATTATATGCTGGCTTGAAAAATGGGTGTCTGATTATTTCTGGCTTGGTACTCTGCTGACATAATCTAATGTTTTGCTTTCGTTGTAAAGCCTTTTTGAAATCGGACAGTGTGGTTAGATTAACGAGAGTCTTATCTTTAAATGGCTGTAAAATAGTCATATGTTTGAGAAATTGAAGTAATAGGATTTTGAAGATTTTGAAAATCGCGCCACAGGCTGGCAGTGGATGTTACGTAGGTGGGACGAATTCGTCCCGCCGGTCCCATAGAGGTTAAGTTAGAACCGTCCAGAGAAGTGATGCTGGACAGGCGGGCAGGTGCAGGCAGCGATCGGTTGAAGAGCATGCATTTAGTTTTACTTGTGTTTAGGAGCAGTTGGAGACCACGGAAGGAGAGTTGAATGGCATTGAAGCTCGTCTGGAGGGTTGTTAACACAGTGTCCAAAGAAGGGCCAGAAGTGTACAGAATGGTGTCGTCTGCGTAGAGGTGGATCAGAGATTCACCAGCAGCAAGAGCGACATCATTTATGTATACAGAGAAAAGAGTTGGCCCAAGAATTGAACCCTGTGGTACCCCCATAGAGACTGACAGAGGTCCAGACAGTAGGCCCTCCGATTTGACACACTGAACTCTGTCAGAGAAGTAGTTGGTGAACCAGGCGACGCAATCGTTTGAGAAACCAAGGCTACTGAGTCTGCCGATGAGGATGTGGTGATTAACAGAGTCAAAAGCTTTGGCCAGGTCAATGAATACGGCAGCACAGTATTGTTTCTTATCGATGGCGGTTACGATGTCGTTTAGGACCTTGAGCGTGGCTGAGGTGCACCCATGACCAGCTCTGAAACCAGATTGCATAGCGGAGAGGGTGCGGTGGGATTCGAAATGGTCGGTAATCTGTTTGTTAACTTGGCTTTCGAAGACCTTAGAAAGGCAGGGTAGGATGGATATAGGTCTGTAGCAATTTGGGTCAAGAGTGTCACCTCCTTTGAAGAGGGGGATGACAGCAGCTGCTTTCCAATCTATGGGAATCTCAGACGACACGAAAGAGAGGTTGAACAGGCTAGTAATAGGGGTTGCAATAATTTCGGCAGATAATTTTAGAAAGAAAGGGTCCAGATTGTCAAGCCCAGCTGATTTGTAGGGGTCCAGATTTTGCAGCTCTTTCAGAACATCAGCTGAATGGATTTGGGAGAAGGAGAAATGGGGGAGGCTTGGGCGAGTAGCTGTGGGGGGTGCAGTGCTGTTGAATGCAGTAGGGGTAGTTAGGTGGAAAGCATAAGTAAGGGAATATTTACAATAGTATTTTGATGGTTGATGGTTCCAAGATGGCGCTAACATGTATCGCCTAGCCTATTTTTCTGAGCATACCACGTCGTTTATTGCAAAGTGTGATTTTCCAGTAAAGTTATTTTTAAATCTGGCAATGCGGTTGCATTCACGAGATGTTAATCTATAATTCTTTGAATGAAAATATTACATTTTAACAATGTTTTCGAATAGTAATTTTGTAAATTGTAGCGCTGATTCACCGGAAGCATTTGAGGGAAAGTATTTTCTGAACGTCACGCGCCGATGTAAAATGCTGTTTTTATATATAAATATGAACTTTATCGAACAAAAAAATGCATGTATTGTGTAACATGATGTCCTAGGAGTGTCATCTGAGGAAGATTGTCAAAGGTTAGTGCTGCATTTAGCTGTGTTTTGGGTATTTGTGATGCATGCTAGTTGCTTTGAAAATGGCAGTGTGGTTATTTCTGGCTGGGTACTCTCCTAACATAATCTAATATTTTGCTTTTGCTGTAAAGCCTTTTTGAAATCGGACAACGTGGTTCAATTTAGGAGAGGTGTATCTATAAAACGGTGTAAAATAGTCATATGTTTGAGAAATTGAAGTTATAGCATTTATGAGGTTTTGTATTTCGCGCGACGCGATTCCACTGGCTGTTGACTAGGGTGGGACGCTTGCCCAGAGAGGTTAAACCATAATAAAAACATAAAACATGTAGTTAGGTTCTAGCTGCGGCTCCAGTTCTGACATTATGTGTAGGCCTAGCTGAGGCGACCCCGAATCCCGAGTTTTGGCTCGATAGGTCATTCGGTGCCCGAGCAGCGACCTTAATTGGTGCTGAAAATCCACATTTTCCGGGCGTTGCTATGGGGTCCTTGAATGAGCTATTGGACAGAAACTTTGGGGTCCGTCTCTATGGGCCGAGGCAGTTTCAATGCTTATATTCCTGCGACTCTGGAACTTTTCTAAATGTCGTCATTTTCATGATGGTCAAAATGAATTGACGTTATTGCAAATGTACGAGGCTGTTTCTCGGTCTGAGAACCTTCTAGAGCCACATAACTCACCATGCACTATCGACTTGAGCTCTAGAACAGGTTTCTAAGGTTTCAGATCTCTAGGTCTGACAGTTCCTTGATAGTTCAAACAAAGGTAACTATTGCAGGCTGTGTGTGTCTGTAAGCACCACACTGTGTCACTCCGTCCTTGCTGTGTGTGTGTGTGTGTGTGTGAGCTTTTCTTGGAAATCTTATGGGAGAAATGACTGATTTACAGTACATGAGGGTTACCTAGTCACACATATGAAGTTTTGGAAAGATGTAACTTTTTTAACCCTTCAAAACTGCCACTGTGACCCCAATTTAAGGCACTTCCGGTTGGCACAGGAAGCTTAAAGTAAACACATATCCTCATTGAGGTAGGCATTTACATAATCCTGAGTTTTAAGTCTTTATGTTAACCTGTTAGGGCTAGGGGGCAGCATTGACACGGCTGGATAAAAAACATACCCGATTTAATCTGGTTACCACTCCTACTCAGTAACTAGAATATGCATATACTTATTACATATGGATAGAAAACACCCTAAATTTTCTAAAACTGTTTGAATGGTGTCTGTGAGTATAACAGAACTCAAATGGCAGGTCAAAACCTGAGAGATTCCTTTACAGGAAGTGGCCTGTCTGACCATTTGTTGAACTTCTTTTCCATCTCTATCATTTACTAAGGATCTCTGCTCTAACGTGACACTTCCCACGTCGTTCATAGGCGCTCAGAGCCCGGGAAAAAACAGAATGTCGTCATTCCAGCCCCAGGCTGAAACACATTATCGCCTTTCTCAAGTGGCCCATCAAGAGACACTAGCTTATGCGCGTGACCCCGACCGCCCCCGCCTTTGGGATTTTTTCCTCTGTTTGCCGAAAAGGAGATTCCCTGTCGGAATATTATCGCTTTTCTACGAGAAAAATTTTGTAAAAATTGATTTTAAACAGCGATTGACATGCTTCGAAGTACGGTAATGGAATACTTAGAATTTTATTGTCACGAATTGCGCCAAGCGCGTGACACTTCTTTACTATTTCGGATAGTGTCTGGAACGCACGAACAAAACGCCGCTATTCGGATATAACGATGGATTATTTTGGACCAAACCAACATTTGTTATTGAAGTAGCTGTCCTGGGTGTGTATTCTGACGAAGACAACAAAAGGTAATGACATTTTTATAATAGTAAATATGATTATGGTGAGTGCTAAACTCGCCGGGTGTCTAAATAGCGAGCCCGTGATGCCTGGGCTATGTACTTAGAATATTGCAAAATGTGCTTTCACCAAAAAGCTATTTTAAAATCGGACATATCGAGTGCATAGAGGAGGTCTGTATCTATAATTCTTAAAATAATTGTTATGCTTTTTGTGAACGTTTATCGTGAGTAATTTAGTAAAATGTTAGCGAATTCCCCGGAAGTTTGCTAGTTCTGAACGTCACATGCTAATGTAAAAAGCTGGTTTTTGATATAAATATGAACTTGATTGAACAAAACATGCATGTATTGTATAACATAATGTCCTAGGGTTGTCATCTGATGAAGATCATCAAAGGTGAGTGCTGCATTTAGCTGTCTTCTGGGTTTTGGTGACATTATATGCTGGCTTGAAAAATGGGTGTCTGATTATTTCTGGCTTGGTACTCTGCTGACATAATCTAATGTTTTGCTTTCGTTGTAAAGCCTTTTTGAAATCGGACAGTGTGGTTAGATTAACGAGAGTCTTATCTTTAAATGGCTGTAAAATAGTCATATGTTTGAGAAATTGAAGTAATAGGATTTTTAAGGTTTTGAAAATCGCGCCACAGGATAGCCGTGGCTGTTACGTAGGTGGGACGAATTCGTCCCGCCTAGCCTAGAGAGGTTAAGAACTGACTGATTTACACAGGGTTGAATGCACTATTTCATACAAACTGCAGGTTGGGTATGGCAAAACACTTTTAGGGTGAATTTAATCACTTCCGGTTGCTCCAGGAAGCTTAGAATCAACACAGGTTCATAAGGCATTCATAACCCACATAGGCTTCAGGTTGAATTAATGTGAGCAGGCATTGTATGCCTATGGGGAGAGAAGTCATTGCAAACTGTTTGATGTAAACACCTTCTTTTCACTGTTAAGGGTTAATGCCACACGGTCAAGGTTAGACTTGCACAGATCAGGAGGACCTCAGGAACGTTCCTGAGGTCGAATTGTGCTTCTAACCCTAACGGGTCTCTCGCTGTCACCCAAAAGCACTTGAAATTTAGGTCCAGGCTTCATTATGGGCCTACTTTTTATCACGGTCGCTGCGCTCAGTCCGAGCGAGTTACGGTCAAGCAGGGCATCTCGTTGAACTCGGCACAGCCTAGAGATTATGGTAATGCCATTGCAGGCTCTGTGTGTCTTTAAGCCCCGCAACGTGTCACTCCATCCTTGCTGTGTGTGTGTGTGTGTGAGTGTGTGAGTTTTTTCTTTGACATCTGTTGGGAGAAATGACTGATTTACAGTTCATGAGGGTTGCCTAATCACACACATGAAGTTTTGGAAACATCTGACCTTTTTAACCCTTCGAAACAGCCCCTTTGACCCACATTTAAGGCACTTCCGGTTGACACAGGAAGCTGAAAGTGAATTCATATCCTCCTTGGGGTAGGCTCTTACAGAATATTGAGTTTTAAGTCTTTACGTTAAGAACTGACTGATTTACAGTGGGTTGAATGAGTGTGTGTGATTTCAGAAAATCACAGAAAATCACAATCTCGCAGAGCTCCGAAACCCACCTTAACGGATTCATCTGAACACGCCGCAACTGGATCTGTAACTTAAAAAAATAAACATTTCTTTGAGCATTACCAATTGTACATTGTACGATTTCTCTTAAATTACAATAGATAAATGGCTGGTTCTTTTTTTCCTGACACCGTAGGTTCATGTACTTTGACGTGAAGCGGTCAAATTAGCGCTCTATTTTCATTTTTGACCTTTAATCCCAGAATAATGGTCTTTACTCAAAAAGCGTTGAGGCCTCGATGCCATCTTGTTTCTGGGCTAACTGCCCATTATGCCAAACCTATGCTCACCAAGTTTCGTCTTCGAAGTCTTTTCCGTTTAGGAGAAATGGCCATGTCGTGATTGGTAATGTTTTGTACATTTGCAATAAGATTCCATTAACCATCTGGTGGAATTTACCGGGACAGCGGAAAAATAACCAAAATTTTAAAATTTTATAATGTCTGAGAGACTTCGTTTGATGAATTCCCGGAAGATCTGGCCCCGGTGCATGGCCCGCCGCCGTCGGCAAATTTTTTAAACATTCGAGGACGTCTAGTAAGGGACCGTACATTTGCAATAGGGAGTTTCTCACCAATCATACAGCAAATGCCGAAAAGTGCCCTTCATGTATGCAAGGCCCCTGAACTCTCATGTATTTTCTGCAATATGCAATGATATGGGCATCGACCATGTAAAGCTTTTACAAATCAAATCAAATTGTATTTGTCACATGCGCCGAATACAACCTTACAGTGAATACTTACTTACAAGACTTTAACCAACGATGCAGTTTTAAGAAAATACCCCCCAAAAAATTATTCAGGAAAAAGTAAGATATGAAAAACAAATAATTAAGAGCAGCAGTGAATAACAATAGCGGGGCAATATACAGGGGGTACCGGTACAGAGTCAATGTGTCAATATGCGGAGGCACCGGTGTCGAGGTAATTGAGATAATTTTGTACATGCAGGCAGGGTTGTTAAAGTGGCTATGCATAGATAATAACAGAGAGTAGTAGCAACGTGAGGGAGGGGGGGTGCAAGGGGCAAAGAATTGACACGTTTTTTTAAATTGAGAGACGAGCTTAAAGTTTTCTTTACTGACCATCATTTTCACTTGTCTGACCGCTTGCATGATAACGAGTTTTTCACATGACTGGCCTACCTGGGTGATGTTTTTTCTCACCTGAATGATCTAAAATCTAGGATTTCAGGGACTCTCCGCAACTATATTCGATGTGCGGGACAAAATTGAGGCTATGATTAAGAAGTTGGCTCTCTTCTCTGTCTGCATTAACAAGGGCAACACACAGGTCTTTCCATCATTGTATGATTTTTTGTGTATATAGCGAAGCACCTGAGTGAGTTGGATGACACAAACAACTGGATACGTTATCCCTTTCATGCCCTGCCTCCAGTCCACTTACCGATATCTGAACAAGAGAGCCTCATCAAAATTGTAACAAGCGGTTCTGTGAAAATTGAATTTAATCAGAAACCACTGACAGATTTCTGGATTGGGCTGCGCTCGGAGTATCCTGCCTTGGAAAATTGCTCTGTTAAGACACTGATGCCCTTTGCAACCACGAACCTATCTGAGAGTTGATTCTCGGCACTCACTAGCATGAAAACTAAATACAGGCACAGACTGAGTGTGGAAAATGATTTAAGACTGAGACTCTCTCCAACACAACACAACATTGCAGCATTATGTGCATCCTTTCAAGCACACCCTTCTCATTAACCTGTGGTGAGTTATTCATAATTTTCGATGTAGAAATAAAGTTTTATAAGTAAGATGACTAAATGAAGAGCAAAATTATTGTTTATTATTATATTATTATTTGTGCCCTGGTCCTATAAGAGCTCTTTGTCACTTCCCACCAGCCAGGTTGTGACAAAAACTCACACTCATTCTTATGTTTAATAAATGTATCGTATAGTGTGTGTGTGGCAGGCTTACAATGATGGCAAAAAAAAACATTTGAGAGTGCGCTGACCCTGGTGCTAGAGGAGGTATGCAGCTGGAGGTTAAATGTTTGAAAGGGGTACAGTACTATAAAACATTTGGAAACCACTGCTCTACAGGATCGGTGGGTCCCCCACGGGACAGTTGACCTAACGTAGGCTAATGTAATTAACATGAGGTTGTAAGTAACAAGAACGTTTCTTACCGCACTGTCCAATTTACAGTAGCTATTACAGTGAAATAATACCATACTGTTGTTTGAGGAGAGTGCACAGTTAAGAACTTGAAAATGTATTAATAAACCAATTAGGCACATTTTAGGCACATCTTTATACAAAATGTTGAACAGAAATGCAATGGTTCATTGGATCAGTCTAACACTTTGCACATACACTGCTGCCATCTAGTGGCCAAAATCTACATTGTGCCTGAGCTGGAATAATAAACTCAGCAAAAAAAAAACGTTCCTTTTTCAGGACCCTGTCTTTCAAAGATAATTTGTAAAAATCAAAATAACTTCACAGATCTTCATTGTAAAGGGTTTAAAAACTGTTTCCCATGCTTGTTCAATGAACCATAAACAATTAATGAATATGCACCTGTGGAACGGTTGTTAGGACACTAACAGCTTACAGACGGTAGGAAATGAAGGTCACAGTTATGAAAACTTAGGAAACTAAAGAGGACTTTGAACGTGCCTTAGCCATGCTGCAAGGAGGCATGAGAACTGCAGATGTAGCCAGGGCAATAAATTGCAATGTCCGTACTGTGAGACGCATAAGACAGCGCTACAGGAAGACAGGACGGACAGCTGATCGTCCTCGCAGTGGCAGACCACGTGTATCAACACCTGCACAGGATCGGTGCATCCAAATATCACACCAGCGGGACAGGCACAGAATGGCAACAGCAACTGCCCGAGTTACACCAGGAACGCACAATCCCTCCATCAGTGCTCAGACTGTCCGCAATAGGCTGAGAGAGGCTGGACTGAGGGCTTGTAGGCCTGTTGTAAAGGAGGTCCTCACCAGACATCACCGGCAACAACGTCGCCTATGGGCACAAATCCACCGTCGCTGTACCAGACAGGACTGGCAAAAAGTGCTCTTCACTGACGAGTTGTGGTTTTGTCTCACCAGGGGTGATGGTCGGATTCACATTTATCGTTGAAGGAATGAGTGTTACACCGAGGCCTGTACTCTAGAGTGGGAACGATTTGGAGGTGGAGGGTCCGTCATGGTTTGGGGCGGTGTGTCACGGCATCATCGGACTGAGCTTGTTGTCATTGCAGGCAATCTCAATGCTGTGCGTTACAGGGAAGACATCCTCCTCCCTCATGTGGTACCCTTCCTGCAGGCTCACCCTGACCTGACCCTCCAGCATGACAATTCCACCAGCCATACTGCTCGTTCTGTGCATGATTTCCTACAAGACAGGAATGTCAGTGTTCTGCCATGGCCAGTGAAGAGCCCGGATCTCAATCCCATTGAGCACGTCTGGGACCTGTTGGATCGGAGGGTGAGGGCTAGGGCCATTCCCCCAGAAATGTCTTGCAGGTGCCTTGGTGGAAGAGTGAGGTAACATCTCACAGCAAGAACTGGCAAATCTGGTGTAGTCCATGAGGAGGAGATGCACTGCAGTACTTAATGCAGCTGGTGGCCACACCAGATACTGACTGTTACTTTTTGATTTTGACCTACCCTTTGTTCAGGGACATATTATTCCATTTCTATTAGTCACATGTCTGTGGAACTTGTTCAGTTTATGTCTCAGTTGTTGAAACTTGTTATGTTCATACAAATATTTACACATGTTAAGTTTGCTGAAAATAAACGCAGTTGACAGTGAGAGGACGTTTCTTTTTTTTGCTGAGTTTACATTATGGCCTTTCTCTTGCATTTCAAAAATGATGGTACAAAAAAATACAAAAAAAGTATGTTTTTTTTCTTTGTATTATATTTTACCAGATCTAATGTCTTATATTCTCCTACTTAATTTAACATTTCCACAAACTGCAAAGTGTTTCCTTTCAAACGGTATCAAGAATATGCATATCCTTGCTTTAGGTCCTGGGCTATGTACAGGTGCAGTTATCTGTGAGATGCTCTGAAAGCTGGTGCTTAAAGTGAGAGAGGGAGATACAAGTCTTCAGTGATTTTTGCAATTCGTACCAGTCATTGGCAGCATAGAACTGGAAGGAAAGGTGGCCAAAGGAGGAATTGGCTTTGGGGGTGACCAGTGAAATATACCTGCTGGAGCGTGTGCTACGGGTGGGTGCTGCTATGGTGACCAGTGAGCTGAGATAAGGCGGGGCTTTACCTAGCAAAGACTTGTAGATGACCTGGAGCCAGTGGGTCTGGCAACGAATATGTAGCGAGGGCCAGCCAACAAGAGCGTACAGGTCGCAGTGGTGGGTAGTATGTTGGGCTTTGGTGACAAAATGGATGGCACTGTGATAGACTGCATCCAATTTGCTGAGTAGAGTGTTGGAGGCTATTTTGTAAATGACATCGCCAAAGTTGAGGATCGGTAGGATAGTCAGTTTTACGAGGGTATGTTTGGCAGCATGAGTGAAGGATGTTTTGTTGCGAAATAGGAAGCCGATTCTAGATTTAATTTTGGATTGGAGATGCTTAATGTGAGTCTGGAAGGAGAGGTTACAATCTAACCAGACACCTAGGTATTTATAGTTGTCCACATATTCTAAGTCAGAACCGTCCAGAGTAGTGATGCTGGATGGGTGGGCAGGTGCGGGCAGCAATCGGTTGAAAAGCATGCATTTAGTTTTACTTGCATTTAAGAGCAGTTGGAGGCCATGGAAGGAGAGTTGTATGGCATTGAAGCTTGACTGGAGGTTAGTTAACACAGTGTCCAAAGAAGGGCCAGAAGTATACAGAATGGTGTCGTCGGTGTAGAGGTGGATCAGAGAATCACCAGCAGCAAGAGCGAAATTATTGATGTATACAGATAAAAGAGTCGGCCTGAGAATTAAACACTGTGGCACCCCCATAGAGACTGCCAGAGGTCCGGACATGAGGCCCTCCAATTTGATACACTGAACTCTGTCTGAGAAGTAGTTGGTGAACTAGGCGAGGCAGTCATTTGAGAAACCAAGGCTGTTAAGTCTGCCGATGAGAATGTGGTGATTGTCAGAGTCAAAAGCCTTGGCAAGGTCGATGAATACGGCTGCACAGCATTGTCTCTTATCGATGGCGGTTATGATATCGTTTAGGACCTTGAGCGTGGCTGAGGTGCACCCATGACCAGCTCGGAAACCAGATTGCATAGCAGAGAAGGTACGATGGGATTCGAAATGGTCAGTGATCTGTTTGTTAACTTGGCTTTCGAAGACCTTAGAAAGGAAGGGAAGGATAGATATAGGTCTGTAACAGTTTGGGCCTAGAGTGTCTCACCCTTTGAAGAGGGGGATGACCGCGGCAGCTTTCCAATCTTTGGGGATCTCAGACAATACGAAAGAGGTTGAACAGGCTAGTAATAGGGGTTGCAACAATTGCAGCGGATAATTTTAGAAAGAGAGGGTCCAGATTATCTATCCCGGCTGATTTGTAGGGGCCCAGATTTTGCAGCTCCTTCAGAACATCGGCTATCTGGATTTGGGTGAAGGAGAAATGGGAAGGCTTTGGCAAGTTGCTGTGGGGGGTTCAGGGCTGTTGACCGGTTTAGGGGTAGCCAAGAGGAAAGCATGGCCAGCCGTAGAAAAATGCTTATTGAAATTCTCAATTATTGTGGATTTATCGGTGGTGACAGTGTTTCCTCACCTCAGTGCAGTGGGCATCTGGGAGGGGGTGCTCTTGTTCTCCATGGACTTTACAGTGTCCCAGAACTTTTTGGACTTTGTGCTACAGGATGCACATTTCTGCTTGAAAAAGCTAGCCTTTGCTTTCCTAACTGACTGTGTATATATTGGTTCCTAACTTCCCTGAAAAATTGCATATGCAGGGGCTATTCGATGCTAATGCAGTACGCCGCAGGATGTTTTCATGCTGGTCAAGGGCAGTCAGGTCTGGAGTGAACCAAGGGCTATATCTGTTCCTGGTTCTACATTGTTTGAATGGGGCATGCTTATTTAAGATGGTGAGGAAAGCACTTTTAAAGAATAACCAGGCATCCTCTACTGACGGAATGAGGTCAATATCCTTCCAGGATACCCGTGGCAGGTCGGTTAGAAAGGCCTGCTCGGTGAAGTGTTTTAGGTTGCGTTTGACAGTGATGAGGGGTGGTCGTTTGACCACAGACCCATTACGGACGCAGGCAATGAGGCAGTGATCACAGAGTTCCTGGTTAAAGACAGCAGAAGTGTATTTGGAGGGCAGGTTGGTTAGGATGATGTCTATGAGGGCATCTAGCTTAGATTGTAGGACGGCCGGGGTGTTAAGCATGTCCCAGTATAGGTCACCTAACAGTACGAGCTCTGACGATAGATGGGGGTCAATCAATTCACATATGGTGTCCAGGGCACAGCTGGGGGCAGAAGTTGGTCTATAGCAAGCGGCAACGGTGAGAGACTTGTTTCTGGAAAGGTGGATTTTTAAAAGTAGAAGCTCAATTTTTTTGGGCACAGACCTGGATAGTATGACAGAACTCTGCAGGCTATCTCTGCAGTAGATTGCAACTCCGCCCCCTTTGGCAGTTCTATCTTGTCGGAAAATGTTATAGTTAGGGATGGAAATTTCAGGATTTTTGGTGACCTTCCTGAGCCAGGATTCAGACACGGCTAGGACATCCGGGTTGGCAGTGTGCTAAAGCAGTGAATAAAACAAACTTAGGGAGGAGGCTTCTAATGTTTACATGCATGAAACCAAGGCTTTTACGGTTACATGCATGAAACTAAGGCTTTTTACTTTTACGGTTGATAACCAGCGCACTTCTGTATGTTGTAAAAGCGTTTCATGGCCAATGCCCATATCATTGCATATTGCAGAAAATACACAAGAGTTCAGGGGCCTTGCTTTAACAAAGTTAACCATTTTCTCTGTAATGTCCAAAATGTCTTTCAAGCTGTCAGGCATTCCATTGGCAGCAAGAGCCTCTCGTGGATGCTGCAGTGTACCCAAGTGGCGTTGAGAGCAACTGCTTGCACATTCGTTACCACTCCACCATGTCTCCCTGTCATGGCTTTTGCACCATCAGTACAGATACCAACACATCTTGACCACCAACGTCCATTTGATGTCACAAAGCTGTCCAGTACTTTAAAAATATCCTCTCCTGTTGTCCTTGTTTCCAGTGGTTTGCAGAAATGGATGTCTTTCTTAATTGACCCCCCATAAACGTAACGGACATATACCAGGGGCTGTGACAGGCCCACCACGTCTGTTGACTCATCCAGCTGTAACGCATAGAATTCACTGGCTTGTATGTGAAGCAGTAATTGTTTCAAAACATCTCCTGCCATATCAATGATGCGTCGTGAAACAGTATTGTTTGATGAAGGCATTGTCTGTATAGTTTCTTTGACCTTTTCCCCCAGCATTGTCCCAGCCATATCCGCGGCAGCAGGAAGAATTAAGTCCTCCACAATAGTATGGGGCTTGTCTGTCCTAGCCCCTCGGTAGATCACCATACAAGACGCTTCTAACCCCGACTTATTAATTAATGGTATCTGTTGCTTTTATACATGTCTTACTACTCGAAAGTCATCTTAATTCTCGCTCAAAAAACTCCCGTGGATTATTTTTCAAATTGCCGTGTTTTGTTTCTAAATGTCTGCACAAGAGTGAGATAGCACTTTTGCACATATAACACACTGTGGCTGAGGAAAGACACTACTCCCAATATAAGTGAATCCCAAATCAATGTAGTTCTCATCATATTTGCGGCTCTTCGATGGTCCAACGTCCCTATCTGTTGTTTGGTGCTTTCCCGGGTAAGGGGGCAGTAGCTCTTTGGCTGCATCAGATTCACAACTGTCAGTGTCCATGCTAGCTGGGCTAACAACGAATGTAGAATTACTGATGCTAGCATTGGATGTGCTCGTGGAAGCAGAACAACTTGTGTTGTTGACAGGTGCAAGTGTAGTACTGCTGGTAGAGCTGGTATGTGTCTCTACGGACGCAGCCCTTACTTTTTTTAACCATTTATCCATTTTCGGGCAAACAGAATGAGCAGCAGCTTTGTTTCGCTACATACGGACCGTTAGTGGAATTCCCACGAGAGAGTAATGGATAATGTGATTAGATATCAATTATTTGACTAGGCTACCTGTATTTGACATTGTGTTGTTATTTCGCTGAACACCAGATGGTTTAATTTTATTTTTGGGCTGTGAAACGAGGCTACTCAGGCAAGAAAAAAACCTCACCCAAATGTATAGCCCTGTTGGAAAATATAAATGGACTGTTTGAAAATGGGAATGTATATTTTTTTTTTTTACAAATGTTTTTTTATTTTTATTTTATGTTTAGTAATTTATTGAAAAATATATATATATTTGGCGTAGCCCCGACAGCATTGCGCATACCCCTGTTAACTTGTTGACAAGTTAATAGGCATTTTATTGTATTTTAAAAGTGATACAGAATTTTGTTTGGTTGTCATTACATCCAAATATCAACACTTGAAGGACATTTTTCTTCTGCTTGGATAGTTCCATTTGTGTCACCGTGTGGCTTTAATTCCAGTTTGTCCACAAATTAATCATTGATATGTTGGCTTCACGTCTCCATCTCAACCAAAAAACAACTAAATCAAATTAAATCAAACTTTAAATGCACTTTAAATAAAGTTTGATTTGATTTAGTCCTATTCTTTAACCTTGATTTTTGGTTGAGATGGACATGTGAATCCAACATATCAAACTGGAATTAAAGTCAGACTAAGTGAGTGGCACAGATGGAACTATCCAAGCAGAAGATACATCTGCTTCAAATGTTAATATTTGGTTGTGTCGACAACCAAACACAATTCAATATCTCTAAATATCATTACACTTGAAATCAACCAGTGCTTGAAACCCTGGGCCTATGTATTGTCTATTTTAGTTGAATCCGAGGTTGAATTGAAACAATAGCTGTTGATGACTTTGCAAATGCTATATAGTCCTAAATATCATAATTGATAATACATGAATGATAGAGTAAGGTCACATTTCATTTGCTCTGCTAAACCTACCCTTTGGAATGACTTCGATAGCAACAGTAATTCTAATTCGTTTTTAAGTGGAGGTCGCTTAAAAATCCTTCTCACAATAGCACATTGGTAATAGCTGTAGCATCTCCAGTAGTAGGTGGTGCCCAGCTTATTGTTTTTTTTGTTTTGTTTTTCTGATAGTGGATTAAACATTGAAGATGTGACTTTGTTTAAAAGGAACAAATTCAACAAATACAAGGTTTGTCTATATTTAAATTTGGTTATCATGATGACATAATCCTATGGTTTACATTTTACCCTCAAAACAACAGTTTACGTTGATTACTTTTTCGAATCCAATGTATTTGCCATGTAGATTCCACGTCACAATACGTTGACAAAACAACGTTGATTCAACCAGTTTGTGAACAGTGTGTTTCTACCATGGATAGTGTCAGTTATATCTCACCAACAGACTAAATCCTTAACATGTTGGGTCCATACTTGCGAACATTAAAACTTTTTCTCCATCTCAAAATGCTCATCAGCCAATTAAAATTGTTGATGTAGTTGCATGTGATAAAACGCTACATGTTAGCTGTTCCCATTACATAACCTGGCACATTTAGCCCTATGCTAATCTGAGTAGGTGGCAGTGAATAATTCCTGTAACAAATTCTGCATCAGCCTATGAAAGATCTTAGACTTTATGTCCACCAACCAATGGCATTTCTGGAAATAGGGCAACTTGGCCATCAGAGAGATATTTTGAACCTCCAAATTCAACGTTTACTTTTGTTCCACTTGGTCTGTCTCAAGTGTAGAGTGCAAATAATTGAATGATGCATCCTTGACTAGGCTACTAGCTACTAACGTTAGACAACATTTAAAAAATGCACGTTTTCACATATCTGACAAAATCCCATGTTTTTGCTCATCCATTTCACACACACATCCATGTGCTTTTATGGAAAAGAGATTAACGAGGTCTAGAGCGGTTGACTCCAAAACAACAGTGCACTTTAACCCCGCCAAGTATTTTGTTGAGGAAAACACTATTCACTGCTGGTCCTCGATGCTCGATTCAAATAACGCATTTGTGACCAAGTGAATGATTATAATAATGCATACAAAATGTTGTAAATGTACGTGTCGGCCTACACGTCTACGTAATAAATGTAAGCAATAATCAACGAGGGTCTATGCGTTCTATGGAAAATAATGCAAAATGCAGCTCCTTATTAAATGTATTTTTAATCTACATTTTCAAGATTTTGGTGGGATTTGAACAATCTGTGGCAATAACGAGGGGGTACCATATGAGGTTGGTGGTACTATAATTGGAGATGACGGGCTAGTGGTAATGGCTGGAGTGGAATCAGTGGAATGGTATCAAAATATTATTATGAGCCTTCCTCCCCTCAGCAGCCTCCTGTAATTTGAACAGTCAGTCAAACACACGTGATCTAGTTGCTTTGATTTTCAGAACGTGCCATTGGACTTCTGTTAAGGATGCTTTCATGAACAAGTGTTGGATTTCATCTACAGACTTAGATCGACATTGCATCTTTGTATCTGTCCCATTATGGCTTCTGTGAGAGCATGGGCAGCGCCACTGAAGCATCCCCATTTTGAAGTAGTCTGTTTTCTTCTTTTACTTCTTCTATGAGTTGGCAAACAAACTGAAAGGGTTCACACTGCCACCTAGAGTGTGTTGTTTGAATAGGTATAAAGCCAAGGTTGGCGATTTGCTGCCACCTGCAATTACGGAATGTTTCCTCACGAATATAATTAATTGGCTGATCCCTCCTTGTGACCTGGATGGAATTATGTTATCCTTCCTTAACCTATTGGAAGTTCCACCCAGTTGGCAACTTAAAACATGGTGAAAGTCCTCAATGGCGCCGCCCATGCTAAAACAGGTTTTTGGGCACTAGGGTCCTCTATCTCTTTGATCACGTCCAACTACATCAACAAATATAATTTTCTCATATGGAATTTGTCACGGGGATATAATCATGGCCAGGTGTGCAGGTTAGCATAGGTCTAAATGTGTCAGGTTATCTAATGGGAACAGCTAACGTGTAACGTTTGATCACGTGCATCTACAGTACGTCAACGATTTTAATTGGCTGATGCACATTTTGAGACGAAGAAAAAGTTGAAACTTAAACTTTTTCTAATGTTCACAAACATGGACTCGTTATGTAATCCAATGAGATTGTAGACTTTGGTGAAACAGATAATTAGAATCCAATAAATTTATGTTGAGATGTCAACATATGTTCGATGGGCTTCCCCAGTTTTCTCACCATAAATCCTGTTCATCTCCATGTTCTATGTAGCATTAAGTTCTCAGCACTTTCTCAGAAGTAGCCTTACTAGTCTAAGCCATATGATTGTAAATAATAGGCTTCAGGAAATTACAATTGCTATCGATACCCTTTTATTTTTTCAGCACTTGTGTCTTAGTCTTAGTGCAGTATTGTAAAACATGCTCCCTGAAAAAATGTGACATTGTAGGATTGTGGAACATATAATGTGTATAAATATAGTCACATTACACTATGCATTATATAGTACATTCGTAGAAAAAAAACAGTTCCAAAATGTATCTTTGGCTATCCCTATAGGAAAACACTTTTTGGTTCCACCTTTAGGGTTCCATGTAGAGCCCTCTGTCGAAAGGGTTCTACATGGAACCCAAAAAGGTTCAACCTGGAACCAAAAAGGGTTCTTCAAAGGGTTATCCTAGGGGAGAGCTGAAGATCCATTTAAGGTTCTAGATACCACCTTTTTTTCAAGAGTGAAATATGCTTTATTTACTGTATGATATGATGTATATGATGATATATGAATTCAAGATTGTTGGCAACTATTTAGAACTGCTGTGCTGCTACTGAAGTCCAAATTGTAATACTAATTTTCTGGCTACCAACTTATAGACCTATGTAAAGTGTATTTGCCCACTTAAACATTGAAAATGTACCTTTTGTGTTTTATTGTCTTGTTTTGTCCCACGTTGAAGCAATGCATCATAATGCACTCTATGTAAAGTGAGTACAGCGACACAAACACCCAAACCAATAAATGAGCTAAAAAAATGTTTTTTTTGTGTGCATTTATTCTCATCTCTCTTTAATGCATTTAAATTGTTATAGCTACTCTTATAAGATTATCATACCACATATTTTTGACAACACCTTCAAGGACAAAACGTCCTGTTTAGTGCACATTCAATATTATTTACAATATACAAATGATCATACAGTAGCAACAGTTTAGCAAGTAAAATAAAAATAGAGATGCCCTCTTTAACCAGCAGAAGACACTTGAGTGACTGAGGATGTTGATGATGCTTCCTCATCATCTCCGGACTTCAATCCCAGCAAATTCATCATGCATGAGCGGAACTGAAAGTGAGGAGGAAGACAATTATCATATGAAAACGATCATGTGACTAAATAAGGAAAAATGATTCATGGTATTAAGGTAACCAGTCAACCTGTTAATTGTTCCAGCGAATACTCTTCCACAAGACACTTAAAAACTATAAACATACCAGCTTATTCATGAAGACATAGATGAGAGGGTTGTAGACTGTGGAGGCCTTGGAGAAGCAGGAAGGTATGGAGGCCAATCGGAGATCAAAGGGTGCACCGCGGTTTTGTACAACCCAGACAGCAAAGGAGGCGTAGGGCATCCAGCACACTAGGAAGCCCACCACCATCACCACCACCATCTTGGTGACCTCCTTCTCTGCCTTCTGGGTGGAGGCAGAGTCTGCCTGTGCCGCGGCAGCCTGTGCGGGGATATAAAGAGGGCATGATTCCAGTGCTGTTGTAACAGCCTACTGATGTCTGTATCTCATCCCAAAGGCTTCCACTAATAATCACTATGACATGGATAGATTCCAAAATAAGCAGAAGAAAGCATGTTCTCAATCTAGAATGTCGCTAGGTTGATTGTAATTCATTAAGATGGTGGTTAGAGTTTTTGAAATGTTTCTTTTCCTACCTTTCCTTTGAACCATTTACCCTTTTTCATGTAGGCTTTTTCATATACATTTAGCTAATTCCACTCGTCATTACTTAGATTACCATATTATATTTTATGTTAATCCTTGTATTGTAACTAAATATGTTCTGCTATATGACAATAAACTTGCCCAAAAAAAACTTCTGTGACTACATTGTTTTCTATGTATTGTTTCCCACTGATTAACAATGCCCATATTATCACGTAGCAACTAATTCAAAGGATCTCTTCCTCTGTGTAACTTGCACATACCGCCTTCATCATGAAGAGCAGCTGGGCATAGCAGAAAACAATGACACTGAATGGGACGCCGAAGCAGAAGAAGAAGAGGAACATGACATAGGACTCATTGTTGTATTTGTTGTTTGTGGTGTACCAGTCTGGTCCACAGGAGCACTGGAGACCTTCTGGAATGTATCTGGGGAAGAGAACGGATCACAGTCCTCACCTTCAAATTCAGGAACAGTGTTGCATCACATGTACAAACAAAAATTATTTGTGTGTGTGTGTGTGTGTGTGTGTGTGTGTGTGTGTGTGTGTGCGAACTTGCGTATGTGAGGTGTTTGTACACACAGAGAGAGAAAGAGACAGAGAGATAGGAGTGAAATTGACACTGACCTACTCCAGCCAAACAGAGGGGGAAGACTGGCAGCCAACCCAAACACCCAAGTGATTGCACAGCCAAGTATTGCATGTGTGCTCTTGAATTGAAAGTTACCGACTGGCTTACAAATAACCAACCATCTTTCAAACGCCACTACTGAGAGAGACCATAAGCTCACCATACCTGCAATGACACAGAAAATAAAAGCACATACATGAATGGTTTATAGGGTGATGTGAATATCCTTTTTACTCTAAGGAATTGCTAAAGCACTGCTACAGATTATCAATTTACCAAAGGATTGAAGCATACAAACTGTCACAATAGATGTGAAATGACTAAATTAAAAGAAATGTGTGACATCAATACATTAATTTCAAATTGTACATCTTAAGCTTGTCTATTAATAGACAATAAAAAAGATGTTCAGATGCAATTGTGCTCATAGTTGTAGTATTTGTAGTCTATATATTTTCCTTACCGCCAAGAGTAGCTGTAAATCCCTCAATCTGGCATGCAACCGATCCCATGATAAAGTATCTGTTGCCAAAGGACAAGCAGGCGGTGGAGGATCCAAACATGGACACCAGCAGGTTAGCTATTGCCAAGTTCACCAGAATGTAGTTGAGATGGGATCGCAGCTTCTTGAACTGGATAGTACACACGATGGTAAGGACGTTGATAGCAGTGCCGGCAACAAATAGGAAGAACATGAAAAATGACATGCCATAGAAGACAGCACTGCCCGCCAGGTGGTCCTGAGGAACCAGGAAGGGGCTGAGTGAAGTGATGTTGTTGGTATCCAGCGCGATAGGGATGTAGAATCCCTCCTGGAGCTCCACGGGGCGAGCATTCGACCTCATTGTGTTCATTTTATTTGATAACCAATTTGTTTTAGTATAATTTGTTTCCCCACTACCAATGTCTTATAACTACAAAGATCTATTCCATTAAAAGGAGAAAAAGTAATTCAAAATGCGTTAATTGCCTGGTGTCTACCTCAGGAGCTCGAAGGTTGATCGCATGTCCTGTTGGGGAACTAAGTGGACTTTTATAAGGCCTTAAGAGTGATATCACAGTGCCCCACCCTCAAATGAAAGATGTCAAGTAATTTCCTCAACACACAAGTCCTCTCATACAACCACACACACCTGCACATGTATATAAGACACAGTCCCTGAACGTAATCTTCTTTCCGTGCAGAAAAACCTGGATGATAAGGATGATCCCATTTACATAGATAGCAGTTCAGTGTTACTGCAGCCAGCTAATCTTCTTTCCAATGCTGTTAAGCTGGCTAATGGTACGCATTTCAGCCTTTTGTAATCTGGGCTCTGCTGGTTAAACTCTGGCTTTGTGCTGGATGTCTTGGTCTTTAGGGACTTATCCATAAATGCTTTTGACGGAGTTATCCTGCAGTGCCATCAACACTTTCTTCAGAAACAGAGGACTGAATCGCACAAACAATTGAAATAGGGTAACATGAAAAAAATTGTTCACACTGAGGTCTTTGGTGTTTATCTAATAAGCTTACAACAGCTGTCCTGACTGTTTGTAACCTTTAAACATTTGTGAATTACTTTGACAAATTCCTACAAATGGAAGTTTTGTTGCTATTGTTTACCTCAAATGTTGACTTGAGTGTTGGCTTGACTGCATGATTAATCCTTAGTTTAATGCTACAAAACGTTTGCAATATAACCTTCTGCTTATGTACTTATGTAATTATTTGACAATGTTTTTGTCCATTTAGGGGATCTTTTTGGCTCAAGAGGCAAATATTCTCATCGATAACAAGTTTGAGAAATACATGCCCTTACCTATGACCCAGCCACATACATAAAAAAAAATCTAAATTGTAACAATATAATTATGAAGCCAAATCAATTGTTTTAAATGAGAGCAATGCATTGGGGGAGGAGCTATGGTTATGCTGCGCTGCTACTTAGGGAGGTTTCAATCGTTGAAACAGCAGCAGATCTGTAAACCAACTCATAATGGCACTTTGCATTTAATGCATTCTGTTTTAAAACCGACCTTAAAGGAGAAGTAGGACTTTCATCCACAAATGAACCTGCATTTTTATTAAATGTAAATAGTTTATAAGCGAATACCATAATGTAGTTATGTTTTTAGATACTTCACCCAGTTAGCGGATATCTTATTTTTTTCAAAGCCATTTTAGCTGAATCTAGCGTAGAATCATGGGAATTTGTTGCACTATATACTGAAGTTGCCTCCGTGCCAAGGCACGTGTTCCTAGGCAGTCCCCCTGAACTTGCCCTGGCAGGCCTGCTCCCCCCTTGGGCCGTGGCTGAAGCCAGTGTGAGAAACTTGCTAGCAAACTAAGCTAAATAAATACTGCACTCTAAACTAGTGATGGGAAATTTGGCCATTTTTACTGACTCAGATCGTTTCAATTCGTTCAGTCAAAAAAACAAATCTTTCGACTAATTTCGTTCATTTGATTCAGTATGCCCAGAGCATGCAGGACCCCATACTGGCGAAGGATAAACAAAAAAAAGAATCTTGATTCTACAAGCCTCTCGTTCGCCATTGAGCTGTCATTTTTGACTGAGACTTATAAAAGTATGCTTCAAACAATGTACATTTGTGATTGCTAGGCATACAAATAACATCATTTATTGATACCTTTGAAATGAGGTCTAGCTACGGCTGCAACCGGACTAGATTGTGAACACTCTTGGCGGAATGCAATTAATTGACTGCCGTGAGGGAGATGGATCACGCTTCACCAGTCCGACTAAAAAATCTGGGTTCGGTGGATGCCAGGACAATGGTACCTGCCCGAATGCTAAGTGCCAACTGTAAAGTTTGGTGGAGGTCGAATTTTTTACATTTACATTTTAGTCATTTAGCAGACGCTCTTATCCAGAGCGACTTACAGTAGTGAATGCATACATTTCATAAATTTCATACATTATTTTCTCTGTACTAGGCCCCCGTGGGAATCGAACCCACAACCCTGGCGTTGCAAACACCATGCTCTACCAACTGAGCCACACGGGACTAATGGTCTGGGGCTGTTTTTCATGGTTTGGGCTAGGCCCCTTAGTTCCAGTGAAGAGAACTCTTAACGCTGCAGCATACAATGACATTCTAGATGATTCTGTGCTTCCAACATTGTGGCAACAGTTTGGGGAAGGCCCTTTCCTGTTTCAGCATGACAATGCCCCTATGCACAAAGCGAGGTCCATACAGAAATTATTTGTTGAGATCGAGGTGGAAGAAATTGACTGGCCTGCACAGAGTCCTGACCTCAACCACATTGAACCGCTTTGGGATGAATTGGAACGCCGACTGCGAGCCAAGCCTAATAGCCCAACAGCAGTGCCCGACCTCACTTATGCTCTTGTGGCTGAATGGAAGCAAGTCACTGCAGCAATGTTCCAATATCTAATGGAAAGACTTCCCAGAAGAGTGGAGGCTGTTATAGCAGCAAAGGGGGGACCAACTCCATATTAAGCAGGTGTCCACATACCTTTGGTCATGTAGTGTATGATAGACAGTAGTCAGAGCATGTCTCCGGAGACGATGAGCATGAGGAGCGCATGTTAATCCTTCTGTAGGATTCATTGCAGCCAGCACATCGAACCCCTAAAATCAATGAGTCACCCTGAAAAACTCATTGTGACTATCAAGTCTGTAAAAAGAGTCATTCAAAAAGAAAGAATCATTCATGAACTGCACATCACTACTCCAAACCAGAAAACCTATTTGCTAGATTCGAGATTCTTTAAATAGACAAAGCAAGGAAAGTAAACTTCAAAATGTGATGTCGTTTTTGGTAGATTTACAGCAGTTGTTGGTAAATAATGCATCCTGCAATGTTCAAAAACAACTTACTCAACCTTTACTTCTTCTATGAGGTTTAACGGCGATTGGCATCCAATTTGATGCATTACCACCACCTACTAGACTGGAGTACAACTCCCTTGTACTTTGCTTGAAAAATAAAAATGCACTAAATAAATACCCTACCATTTAACACAACACTCACTAATTTCAACATTATATACAATTATATTAACACCACCCTACTCCACTAAATACATTTATTCATTGCTACCTCATGCCATCCTCCTGAAAGGATGGGACATCACCACTTAACACACCCTGTAACTCTTCTGATGTCAAGTCTTGCACACCCAAATACCTCTCTGCAGCTGCCACCACAACCTCAATTTTCTGTGACTTCCATTCCATCCCTGCAGTACAGTTGATAACCATTGCTATAAATGCTAAAAATCCAATCTTACTGAAATTTATATCACATTTTTTCCTATTCCTCGTACTGGTATATCTCAACTACTCTCACCACTCCTCCCCCTTAACCCATCTTCCTCTACTTTCTTCACTGCCGCAGCAAAAGACAACTTCTGCACTACTCTAACCCTGGAAACCACAACCTGCCTCTCTTGCATGCTCCATGGGCACCCCTACAATTAACACATTCCACTACTTTCCCCAATACTACACATTCCTTTATCTCATGCCCTTCTGCACATTTATAACACCTTGGACCCTACATCCTACACACTGCTGCCACATGCCCATAAGCTTGACACCTGTAACATCGTAATGTATTCGGCACATACGATCGATCGTACAGGATAATTTATACAGTTGAAGTCGAAGTTTACATACACTTAGATTGGAGTCATTAAAACTCGTTTTTCAACCACTCCACAAATTTCTGGTTAACAAACTATAGTTTTGGCAAGTCAGTTAGAGCATCTACTTTGTGCATGACGCAAGTCATTTTTCCAACAATTGTTTGCAGACAGATTATTTCACTTATTCACTGTATCACAATTCACAATATCACAATTTCAGTGGGTCAGAAGTTTACATACACTAAGTTGACTGTGCCTTTAAACAGCTTGGAAAATTCCCGAAAATTATGTAATGGCTTTAGAAGCTTCTGATAGGCTAATTGACATAATTTCAGTCAATTGGAGGTGTACCTGTGGATGTATTTCAAGGCCTACCAAACAACAGTACGCAAGTATAAACACCATGGGACCACGGAGCCGTCATACCGCTCAGGAAGGAGACGCATTCTGTCTCCTAGAGATGAACGTACTTTGGTGCGAAAAGTGCAAATCAATCCCAGAACAACAGCAAAGGACCTTGTGAAGATGCTGGAGGAAACAGGTACAAAAGTATCTATATACACAGTAAAACGAGTCCTATATCGCCATAACCTGAAAGGCCGCTCAGCAAGGAAGAAGCCACTGCTCCAAAAACCGCCATAAAAAAGCCAGACTAGATTTTTACATTTTAGTCACTTAGCAGACACTCTTATCCAGAGCAACTTACAGTAGTGAATGTACTGGCCCCCCGTGGGAATCGAACCCACAACCCTGGCGTTGCACACACCATGCTGGCATTGCAAACACCATGCTCTACCAACTGAGCCACAGGGAAGGCTTGCTACGTAGTTGCAAACTACGGTTTGCAACTGCACATGGCGACAAAGATCGTACTTTTTGGAGAAATGTCCTCTGGTCTGATGAAACAAAAATAGAACTGTTTGGCCATAATGACCATTGTTATGTTTGGAGGGAAAAGGGGGAGGCTTGCAAGCCGAAGAACACCATCCCAACCGTGAAGCATGGGGATGGCAGCATCATGTTGTGGGGGTGCTTTCCTGCAGGATGGACTGGTGCACTTCACAAAATAGATGGCATCATGAGGAAGGAAAATTATGTGGATATATTGTAGCAACAACATTTTTAGACCTTATAGACCTTACCTATTTTTAGACCTTATAGCTAGAACCTCCATCAGAGGCTAGCCATCAGCAGCTAACCAGCTGATTAGCTACTATCTATTTAGTCATTGTTAGCCACTGCTAGTGGCCTTTACCTTTAGCTCAGACACCAGCCGCTTTTAGCCTGAATAATACTTGCCAGTCTGCACAGCGCGATATCACCCCTGAGCATACCGGACTGCTTTTCTCCACTACAACAACGGATTCCTGCCGTAAGCCCTGGACCATTACTCCTGATCATCGCAGCACGTCGCAGCTTTTGGGCTGTGCCAAGTGGCACAGCCCCAAAGCTAGCCTTGAGCCAGGCCCATCTCCCGGCCTGCTCAGTGGACCCCATGATCACTCGGCTACACAGCTGATGCCTCCCGGACTCTTCACTAACACAACTAGAATACACTACATCACCGGATTCCTGCTGTAGGCTCTGGACCTTTGCATCGGATCATCACAGCTAGCTAGTTGCTACCGAGTGGTTATAGTGGCTAACGCCCTTGTCCTGAAGCTAGCACCAGTTAGCCTCAAGCCAGGCGCATCTCCCGTTTAGCAAACAAAATTACTGCAGCTACAATACCTCTTTTGACAATTAGCCTGGACCCTTTGTTGACAAGGAGCTCCGCCGATCCATCACGACTGGTCTGCTGACGTAATTCTGTCCAATGTGCCCTCAATTGGCCTTTACCGGACGCCAGTGAAGACGCTTCTGCTACATAGCTGATGCCTGCTGGACTGTTCATTAATCCCGGTACTCCATTTTGTTTATTTTGTTTATCTGTTGGCCCCAGCCTCGAACTCAGGCCCTGTGTGTAGTTAACTGATCCTCTCTGCCCATTCATCGCCATTTTACCTGTTGTTGTTGACTTAGCTGATTAGCTGTTGTTGTCTTACCCGTTGTTGTCTTAGCTAGCTCTCCCAATCAACACCTGTGATTGCTTTATGTCTCACTTTATGTCTCTCTCTAATGTCAATATGCCTTGTATACTGTTGTTTAGGGTAGTTATCATTGTTTTTTTACTGCGGAGCCCCTAGTCCCACTCTACATGCCTCAGATACCTCCTTTGTCCCACCTCCCACTCATGCGGTGACCTCACCCAGCATAACTAGTGCGTCCAAAGATGCAACATCTCTTATCGTCATTCAATGCCTAGGTTTACCTCCACTGTACCTGCACCCTACCATACCCCCTGTCTGTACGTTATACCACGAAACTATCCTACCACGCCCAGAAATCTGCTCCTTTTATTCTCTGTCCACAATGCACTAGACGACCAGTATTGTTAGCCTTTAGCCGTACCCTCCTCCTACTCCTCCTCTGTTCCTCGGGTGATGTAGAGGTTAAACCAGGCCCTGTGTGTCCCCAGGCGCTCTAATTTGTTGACTTCTGTAACTGTAAAAGCCTTGGTTTCATGCATGTTAACATTAGAAGATTCCTCCCTAAATGTGTTTTACTCACTGCTTTAGTACACTCCGCCAACCCTGATGTCCTTGCCGTGTCTGAATCCTGGCTTAGGAAGGCCACCAAAAGTCCTGAAATTTCCATCCCCAACTACAACATTTTCCATCAAGATAGAACTGCCAAAGGGGGAGAAGGTAGCCTGCAAAGTTCTGTCATACTTTCCAGGTCTATGCCCAAACAGTTCAAGCTTCTAATTTAAAAAATGAATCTCTCCAAAAATAAGTCTCTCGCGGTTTCTGCCAGTTATAGACCCCCCTCAGCTCCCAGCTGTGCCCTGGACACCATATGTGAATTGATTGCCCCCCCATCTATCGTCAGAGTTTGTACTGCTAGGTGACCTAAACTGGGATATGCTTAACACCCCGGCCGTCCTACTATCTAAGCTAGATGCCCTCAATCTCAAACAAATTAACAAATTAACAAATTAACCAGGTACAACCCTAAATCCTCTAAATATACCTTGGCTGTCTTCAACCAGGATCTCAGCGATCACTACCTCATTGCATGCATCCGTTATGGGTCCGCGGTCAAATGACCACCCCTCATCCCTGTCAAACGCTCACTAAAACACTTCAGTGAACAGGCCTTTCTAATCGACCTGGCCCGGGTATCCTGGAAGGATATTGACCTCATCCCGTCAGTAGAGGATGCCTGGTTGTTCTTTAAAAGTAATTTCTTCAACATCTTAAATAAGCATGCCCCTTTCAAAAAATGTAGAACTAACAACAGATATAGCCCTTGGTTCACTCCAGTCCTGACTGCCCTCGACCAGCACAAAAACATCCTGTGGCAGACTGCACTTGCATCGAATAGTCCCCGCGATATGCAACTTTTCAGTGAAGTCAGGAACCAATACACGCAGTCAGTTAGGAGAGCAAAGGCTAGCTTTTTCAAACAGAAATTGGCATCCTGTAGCACTAACTCTAAAATGTTTTGGGACACTGTAAAGTCCATGGAGAATAAGAGCAACCCCTTCCAGATGCCCTCTGCACTGGGGCTAGGAAACACTGTCACCACCGATAAATCCACGATAATAGAGAATTTCAATAAGCATTTATCTACGGCTGGCCATGCTTTCCTCCTTGCTACCCCAACCCGGCCAACAGCTCTGAACCCCCCGCAGCTACTTGCCCAAGCCTCCCCAGCTTCTCCTTCACCCAAATCCAGATAGCAGATGTTCTGAAAGAGCTGCAAAATCTGGACCCGTACAAATCAGCTGGACTAGACAACCTGGACCCTCTCTTTCTATAATTATCCACTGCCATTGTTGCAACCCCTATTACCAGTCTGTTCAACCTCTCTTTCATATCATCTGAGATTCCTAAAGATTGGAAAGCTGCCGCGGTCATCCCCCTCTTCAAATGGGGTGACACTCTAGACCCAAACTGTTACAGACCTATATCCATCCTGCCCTGCCTTTCTAAAGTCTTCGAAAGCCAAGTTAACAAACAGATCACTGACCATTTCGAATCCCACCGTACCTTCTCCGCTGTGCAATCCGGTTTCCGAGCTGGTTACGGGTGCACCTCAGCCACGCTCAAGGTACTAAACAATATCATAAACGCCATCGATAAAAGACAGTACCGTGCAGCCATCTTCATCGACCTGGCCAAGGCTTTCGACTCTGTCAATCACCGTATTCTTATCGGCAGACTCAACAGCCTTGGTTTCTCAATTGACTGCCTCGCCTGGTTCACCAACTACTTCGCAGATAGAGTTCAGTGTGTCAAATCGGAGGGCCTGTTGTCCGGACCTATGGCAGTCTCTATGGGCGTACCACAGGGTTCAATTCTCGGGCCGACTCATTTCTCTGAATATATCAATGAAGACGCTCTCACTGCTGGTGATTCCTTGTTCCACCTCTACGCAGATGACACTATTCTGTATACATCTGGCCCCTCTTTGGACACTGTGTTAACAAACCTCCAAACGGTCTTCAATGCCATACAACTCTCCTTCCATGGCCTCCAACTGCTCTTAAACGCTAGTAAAACGAAATGCATGCTCTTTAACAGATTGCTGCCTGCACCCGCCTGCCCAACTAGCATCACTACTCTGGACGGTTCTGACTTAGAATATGTGCACAACTACAAATACCTAGGTGTCTGGCAAGACTGTAAACTCTCCTTCCAGACTCATATTAAGCATCTCCAATCCAAAATTAAATCTAGAATCGGCTTCATATTTCACAACAAAGCCTCCTTCACTCACGCTGCCAAACATACCCTCGTAAAACTGACTATCCTACCGATCCTCGACTTCGGCGATGTCATTTACAAAATAGCCTCCAACACTCTACTCAGCAAACTGGATGCAGTCTATCACAGTGCCATCTGTTTTGTCACCAAAGCCCCATATACCACCCACCACTGCGACCTGTATGCTCTCGTCGGCTGGCCCTCGCTACATATTCGTCGCCAGACCCACTGGCTCCAGGTCATCTATAAGTCTTTGCTAGGTAAAGCTCTGACCTTATCTCAGCTCACTGGTCACCATAGCAACACCCACGCGTAGCACGCTCTCCAGCAAGGATATCTCACTCGTCATCCCCAAAGCCAGCACCTGTGTAGCCGCTTTTCCTTCCAGTTCTCTGCTGCCAATGACTGGAACGAATTGCAAAAATCGGAACGAATTGCAAAAATATCTCCCTCAACTTTAACCATCAGCTATCTGAACAACTTACCGATCGCTGCAGCTGTACACAGCCCATCTGTAAATAGCCCATCGAACTACCTACCTCATCCCCATATTGTTTTTATTTACTTTTTTTGCTCTTTTGTACACCAGTATTTCTACTTGCACATCATCATCTGCACATCTATCACTCCAGTGTTAATTTGCAAAATTGTAATTACTTTGCTACTATGGCCTATTTATTGCCTTACCTCCTTACTCCATTTGCACACACTGTATATAGATTTTTGTATTGTGTTATTGACTGTACGTTTGTTTATTCCATGTGTAACTCTGTGTTGTTTTTTGTTGCACTGCTTTGCTTTATCTTGGCCAGGTCGCAGTTGTAAATGAGAACTTGTTCTCAACTGGCCTACCTGGTTAAATAAAGGTGAAATAAATAAACATCTCAAGACATCAGTCAGGAAGTTAAAGCTTGGTCGCAAATGGGTCTTCCAAATGGACAATGACCCCAAGCATACTTCCAAATTTATGTCAAAATGGCCTAAGCACAACAAAGTCAAGGTATTGGAATGGCCATCACAAAGCCCTGACCTCAATCCCATTGACAATTTGTGGGCAGAACTGAAAATGCGTGTGCGAGCAAGGAGGCCTACACACCTGACTCAGTTACACCAGCTCTGTCAGGAGGAATGGGCCAAAATTCACCCAACTTATTGTGGGAAGCTTGTGGAAGGCTATCTGAAACGTTTGACCCAAGTTAAACAATTTAACGGAAATGCTACTAAATACTAACTGAGTATATGTAAACTTCTGACCCACTGGGAATGTGATGAAAGAAATAAAAGCTGAAATAAATCATTCTCTCTACTATTATTCTGACATTTCACATTCATAAAATAAACTGGTGATCCTAACTGACCTAAGACAGGGAATTTTTACTGGGATTAAATGTCACCAATTGTGAAAAACTGAGTTTAAATGTATTTGGCTATGGTGTATGTAAACCTCTGACCTTAACTGTATATCCTAACTTCACTTTGTCGGGCAAAGGCTCAACTTCAAAACTCAAAAGAGCAATGACTCTTCTGTTTCCTCACTCTCGCCACCCTGTCTGCGTCGCATCAAATGAAGAGCATCACAAACACCGGGAATCTTTCCCCTCAGCTGGTCAACTTTTATATTTACTGCTACCCCAGTTATTACTCCTTTCATTGGTGCCCTTTTCTTGAAAATGAAACAATTGACTTTTCTTGCCACCATTCGTTTTACTCTGAGCGTATTCTCCCTGTGACCAACAGAAACACAAACAATTATCACTAGACCACTTCTGGTTACCCTCACCGATTCCACATTACCCAACTCTTTTTTCACCCACCGTGAAACCACAAATGGATCAGCCAAAAGTCAAGAGTCCACTTTTTCCATAAACTTCACTCCTTCTGTGATTCAGCTTTTTCCTGATCCTCGGTGCATACCTCTGTCTCTGATAACTTCACCACACCTACCACCTCCGATACTTCACCATCATTCACTTCTATTTCTCCTCCTGTCTTCAGCTCCCTCTGCTTACACTTTCTACCATTTTTCTTTAACAAACCATCTCCCTTTTTCCACCATTTTTATCTGACTTAAGCTCACCCTCTTCTTCCCTCTCTCTCTTAGACCTCCTCTCCCTCTCTTTTTCCCTTCATTCCTTCTCCATTTTCCAAGTACACATCTCCTTATGATAATACTGCACTACTCCTGACAACCATCTTGTTCTTGCTTTCTCTAGGGACTCCATTTCCGCCGAAGGGTCCCTCGCCCATAAACAACTACAGGACAATACTTTATCCTTTATTAAAACGTAACCCGCCTCGTAGCTTCGCTCCGCCAGCAAACTTTCTCAAAACATTTTTCATCAGCTGAATGCAATCTTTAGAGGGAGGGAGGAGAGAGTTGGGTTCATCTCACCTCCTTTCTTGCTACCTAGGTGTTGCCTCTCACTCAGAACAAGGTTGCTTACTCAACCTTTAGCCTTTATTTTCTCCTTTTACTGAAGGTGCTTCAACAGGCACTCCCACAATCTCATTAATTAACACATTAGCTAATTAACAGGTGCGTCACCATAATTAAAGGTCTAATTCTGGCATGCCAGAATTCTTGGAACTTACGTTGTAAAGGCTTAATTTGTGCTAATTACATGATACATTGATTTGATTAAGGTATCAAGGCTTGATTGTTTAGCACTTGCCTTGAGAAGGTTTACTGACCTCTTGAGAAGGTGCATTTATCCTTTAAAGAGCAAGGGCAAAAACTGAATAACAGGATATAAAAATTTCATTGAGTAATTTTTTACAGAATATATATGAAATCTTAAAAAAACATATCCCAAAAATGAATTGCATCTCAGAAAAAATATAATCTCAGAAAAATGCTACAATTGTATTTGTAGTGAACTCATGTCAAATTAAGAATGATGAAATTGTATTGATTTTAGGCAACCAAAGCCTATCAAAGTTTGGATAAAAAAGCTTCATCTGTGGAAAATATTAACAATTAACATGAGATGCATTTCACTTTTCTAATTATAATAACTAAATATATCTGTTTTGTACACTGAAACTCAGGAAGTCATATGGTTAACATGTTTATTCAGGCTCTACACCCCCAGTAGCTTGACTTTCTGCTTAGATGTTCTTTTCTTTGACCTCTTTTGCGTCTAATTTAAATTGTCCACACTGCTGAATCTGTGTGATTTATGACCACTAAGGGAGGCTACTCAACAAGCATTTTGCCCCCCCCCCCTTGCACATACTGTTGTTTTTTCTAATTGTGGACAAACTGTCTTTCTATTTGAGCAAATAAATCAATTAATAAGACTGTGTCCTTTTGAAGTCTATTAGCGTATCGTGCTGTTATCTTAATTTGTTAATTGGCTAAGTAGTTAATTGGTTAATTACTCTCCTCCCTAGCACATCACACAGCCCCTCTCTCACACGTAGCCTACACATGCTCAGACACACTAGCTTTCTTTACCTGTAGTTCTGGAACAACCATGACCTCATAAATGTTATAATATCAGATCTGCACATATAACTGACATTTGTTGTGCAAATATCCTATTAACGTCTTTTAAAAATGTTAGTTGCACGTGCATATCTATTTGGCCAATATTGAGTAGCCTGACAGAGGAATTTTGTTTAACACCTAACTTTTTGGGGGTTTTGCTTGTGTTTTTGCTTGTGTGTCTACATCTAATAGACCTAAATAATAAAGGTTTGCTGCATTATAAATTCCAAATGGCATATTGTGGAAGTAATGTACTTGAATATTTGTGTGTAACCGCTTAGTTCTTTGGTAGGTCAATATAATTAGCCATTCCCTCCCTACCACCCCATTCACCTCATTCCCTCTCCTGCCTTCTTTGTCTTAATCCTTGGGGCTTTCGACTTGTGTGACCTGTAGTAATCGCTTTAGCTGCTCAGCTCTTTCCAGAAACATGCCTAAGGCTCTTAACAGGGATAGTGGGAAGCTGCTAAGTGGGATACCTAGGGTGAGGATGCCTCACTTTGTGTAACAGTCCTGTCTCTGCTGCATTCCCATTCGGAAGGAGGCACACAGACATATTTTAATGTTCATTTGTTTGACAAATAGCTTAAAATAATCAATAGTAACAACATGATGTGAAGATGGTAAAGGTTAGAAGGGTTACATGCATGTCGTATTCGAAAATACAGGTGAAAGTGCTGGGTGGTTCATACATCACACATAGGAGCTGTCTGTGTGCTATAGGGTTCAGGTAGGTCTACAATGTTGGAAACCTTATCAAATATATTATGAAGAAAATATGTACATATGATGAGAAGTAAACCTACAATCTTTACTCGCTGTTCCCGACAAACTATCAGCTATCACTGCTAAGCTTATCCAGTCCAACTGATCTTCTTCCGTCACTAAATCCATTGCGATCCACAACCTGTCTGTGCATAACACAAGTCATCCAATTAAAACATCTATTCTCCAGCTAAGACTACCCTCCATTACTGTAAAACATGCATGATGCATGTTCCAAGTCAGATGCCTGATCATCTGGATGTCACATAATGTTCTGTCATCCTGATATGTTTGACATATTAAAACTAAATCAAATGACTGGTATCAGACAGGTTCACTTCTCTTTTTACTGAGATTGGAAGTCATGTTTTACAAATAATTTTATAATGCAAAGTAATGCTGGTAATTTCCATGTAAAAGGATTCATGAGCACCAACATGTGATGTTCAAAGGAGCATATCCAATTGGGTGTCAAATGAAAGCTAAGAGTTGATATGTTTTGGGGAAAAAATTCAACAATTTTCCATGTATAAAATTAAGCATCTGGTCAAACAGATGGAAAACGGGTCTTAGAAAAACCTAACAGAAAAAGTCTTAAAAGGTATTAGAAATACACCAAAACACAATAATACTGAAGTAAAGACCCCTGCCAACTAATATCAACACTTAGTTTTGGAGACATGATTTGACTTCTATAAGTTTAAGAAACATTGCCTTGTGCCTTGTAATTCTGTTACCAAAAACACATATCTTAAAGATATTTTTGAATTTCTCTCCCCCATGAGGGAGGATAATGAAAGTTCACAGAAGTAACAAGTAAAGGTAGACCTGCCAATTATAGTTTTTTTCTGATATCAATTTTGGTTTATGAATTACAAAGTTCTGTTAGCAAATCAGTTACAGAATTACCTAAAAATCAGTATCGGAATTACTGCAATTGAAATGGCAACAATGGGAAATCATAGTAGTCACAAACCACAGTTGGGTCACCTGCTACTGTCCTCTCTTCCACTTGCATACTGTTATGTTCAGTTCATAACTGTTTTCCTTCTCTTTCTGTTGTCTGGTGGTCAAATTGAGAGTGTGAAAACAGTCTGGACAATCTATCCCTCCCTCTGTGTATTTCCAGTTAATGTTACCTCTCCCTGCTCTTACTGACACCTACCCATGAGCTCCCTGTCTTTCCATTTACTGTAACCAGCATCCATACCCACTGAGCACCGACTGACACCAGATGTCCATGGACGTTCAAAAGTAGTTCAAATTTGGTCAGTCTGCCCTGGCCTTGATTTCAACATCCACAGACTTCGTTTTTTAGGCCGGTCTGGACGGTCCTTGATTTCAACGTCTACAGACGTTGATTTTTGGGTCAGTCCAGACCGGCCTTAATTTGGCACTAATATAGACTTCCATGATAGGTAACCGGACCAAATCTGAACCAATCATAGACGTCTATGTTACACAAGTTTGGACAGCACAGTACAATACAATGAAGCAGTAGAGTACATTAGGGCTCCCGTGTGGCGCAGCGGTCTAAGGCACTGCATCTCAGTGCCAGAGGAGTCACTACAGACCACAGTGCGATCCCTGGCTGTATCACAACCGGCAGTGATCGCGAGTCCCATAGGGCGGCGCATAATTGGCCCAGCGTCGTTAGGGGTGGTTTTGGCCGGGGAAGGCCGTCATTGTAGAATAAGAATTTGTTCTTAACTGACTTGCCTAGTTAAGTAAAGGTTAAATATTATTATTTTTATTTTTTATAATTATAATGTACTGTATTTTACTGTACTCTACTCTACTTTACTGTATGGTAATGTACTGAACTGTACTCTACTGTGATGTACTGTACTCTATTGTGCTCGACTGTGTTGTACTGTGATGTCAAAACTTGTGAAACAATCTATGATTGGTTCAGTTTTGGTCCGGACTAACCAAATTTGGTCTTGTTTGGGGGCAGAGCTCATTTGAATAATAGCCAGTGTGTAGAATACCCATATACAGTGCATTCGGAAAGTATTCAGACCCCTTCACTTTTTCCACATTTTGTTATGTTACATTTTGTTATGTTTTTTCCCCTTCATCAATCTACACAACAACACATAATGACAAAGCACAAACATAAAATGTTTAAACTGAAATATCACATTTACATAAGTATTCAGACCCTTGACTCAGTACTTGTTGAAGCAACTTTGGCAGCAAACACAGCCTCGAATCTTCTTGGGTTTGATGCTACAAGCTTGGCACACCTGTATTTGGGGAGTTTCTCCCATTCTTCTCTGCAAATTCTCTCAAGCTCTGTCAGGTTGGATGGGGAGCATCGCTGCACAGCTCTTTTCAGGTCTCTCCAGAGATGTTAGATCGGGTTTAAGTCCAGGCTCTGGCTTGGCCACTCAAGGACATTCAGAGACTTGTCTTGAAGCCACTCCTGCGTTGTCCTGTTAGAAGGTGAACCTTGCCCCAATTTGAGGTCCTGAGCGCTCTGGAGCAGGTTTTCATCAAGGATCTCTCTGTGCTCTGTTCATCTTTCCTTCGATCCTGACTAGTCTTCTAGTCTCTGCCGCTGAAAACATCCCACAGCATGATGCTGCCACAACCACGTTTCACCGTAGGGATGGTTCCAGGTTTCCTTCACGCTTGGCATTCAGGCCAAAGAGTTTGATCTTGGTTTCATCAGACCAGAGAATGTTATTTCTCATGGTCTGAGAGTCCTTTAGGTGTTTTTGGCAAACTCGAAGCGGGCTGCCATGTGCTTTTTACTGAGGAGTGGCTTCTGTCTGGCCACTCTACCATAAAGGCCTGATTGGTGGAGTGCTGCAGAGAGGGTTGTCCTTCTGGAAGGTTCTCCCATCTCCACAGAGGAACTCTGGGGTTCTGTCAGAGTGACCATTGGGTTCTTGGTCACCTCCCTGACCAAGGCCCTTCTCCCCCGATTGCTCAGTTTGGCCGGGCGGCCAGCTCTAGGAAGAGTCTTGGTGATTCCAAACTTTTTCCATTTAAGAATGATGGAGGTCACTGTGTTCTTGTGGACCTTCAATGCTGCAGACTTTTTTTGGCACCCTTCCCCAGATCTATGCCTCGACACAATCCTGTCTCAGAGCTCTACGGACAATTCCTTCGACCTCATAGCTTGGTTTTTGCTCTGACATGCACTGTCAATTGTGGGACCTTATATAGACAGGTGTGTGCCTTTCCAAATCATGTCCAATCAATTGAATTTACAGCAGGTGGACTCCAATCAAGTTGTAGAAACATTTCAAGGATGATCAATAGAAACAGGATGCACCTGAGCTCAATTTCGAGGCTCATAGCAAAGGGTCTGAATACTTATGTAAATAAGGTATTTTTGATTTTAATTTGTAATATATTTGCAAACATTTCTAAAAACCTGTTTTCACTTTGTCATTATGGGGTATTGTGTGTAGATTGATGAGGGAAAAAGGATTTTAATCAATTTTAGAATAAGGCTGTAACATAACAAAATGTGGAAAAAGTCAAGGGGTCTGAATACATTCCAAATGCACTTTATACAAAGGATGATGTTGCATATTTCTACCTTTGTGTACCTATTCAGGATACATCACTGTGAAGAGAATGACATTCATATCCATAATCATGCATTTCTTTGTAGTACAGGGACCATTGATGTAATTACATTACCGTAATTCTGTTACAGGGTGTAAATCCACTTCACTTACTGTAGTTCAGTAACCAAAATAGATTTTTCAAACTCAAGGTATCATGTCATAGATGACACCCATTCTTTCTGCAGACCTCTTTGAATTTTAATTCGGAGCAGTTATTTAACAGTTTCTGAAAAATGTGGTTGCATAAATAACTGAGGGAGATTTTACCATCATTTTATCACCAAACTTTGCATCTCCACAGTTCTTCAAGTAAATGTGTTTTTGTAGTCATTTCTGTATAGATTTTTCAAAGTAGTCCTTGTGCGTAGAGTTGTATGTTTTGTTAAACTTTGACATTTTAAAGTGAAAAATCAGTCTCAGCATAATTATGTTATTGTGGAATTGCCCTGCTACCTTTTCCATTACTCATACCATAATATGCATTCTTAAAAATTGATATGCACATGTCAATGTCTGCGTATACTATGAGCAATGTACAAAATATATATAAGTAAGTGCAAATATACATTGAGTTTCCATGAGCATGTGTGACTGATCAGGTGAATCCAGGTGAAAGCTATGATCAATTATGCAACTCAATATTAGGAAGTTGTTCTTCATGTTTTGTACACTCAGTGTATAATGCAAATGTATTTTGTTTCACATCTTAGATTACATGACAGAGGAAGGCTAATGGTAAAACAGTCAGATAAGTCAAATAAGAAAACAGTGTAACCAGAAATCCTGAGACAAAGAGGACCAGGTCAGGGAAGGATTTTAAACACTGAGGTAAAAACAGAGGAATTGAAGCTAGCCGTAGAGAGAGGAGGAGCATCTGCTTACTATAAAAAGGAAGAGTGCAAGTGGGTTAGCTGGCAGAAATGTTGCTCCATAATGCTCTCCGTTCCTTCATCTACATTATGTGAATGAACTTAACAGGAGAAAACAAATCCCTGTTCTATACATTTCCCATAAAGGACTGTACAGGCAATGTGAAAAGGTAGGCTCATTTGCACTGGCCTCAAATTGCAATTGAGTGGAAAGCAAACATGATTTATGTAAATCATGCTGGATGCCTAACAGGGATTTGATTTCACATTTCATAAATGTGGATGAAGGAACAGAGACGAGGAAAGAAAGCACTCTCAGTAGGCTTTCTTACCAGAGACATTTTGATTACACTGCCCCCTGCCAACCTTTTGCAAGCACAACAGAAAATGCAGTTCTGTTCCACGGAGGAAAGCGCCCCCATTAGGCAGATGGTTAGAATGTAAGCCTATGGCCCACTAAAGACCAAGAGCAAGAGGTAGGCAGGGGGAACAATCCACACTTTTAATATTTTACTTTTTTTTTGCAGATTAAAATCTGAACAAAAAAATAAACAAAATAAACAAATTCACACAAAAAAAAGGTGTTGATTGTTCTCCATCATACCTGATTCAGAATATACAATTTTCATTGTCATTGCATGCTTGGTTCAATAGCTATTGACAAGACAAAACTGAATATCAAATATAAAACACATTTTACCACCAAACCATATACCTACCGGCTCTCTAAAAAGTTAGGTAAACAATCCTTTCCTCTGGTTATTTTGTCTAACTGGTAGAATAATGTAATTTTATTAAACATTCTGGCTTGTAAGGAACATTTACACATTTGTGCAGGCATTAGTCTCAGGCTGTAGGGTGAATTCAGAAAAAGGTGGGACCCTTTTTGAATTTCCGTCTGCTGTAGCCTCTTTCGACATCTATTCAACATATTAACCCAACACATGACATATATCCAACATATTAACCCAACACATGACATATATCCAACATATTAGCCCAACACATGACATATATCCAACATATTAACCCAACACATGACATATATCCAACATATTAACCCAACACATGACATATATCCAACATATTAACCCAACACATGACATATATCCAACATATTAGCCCAACACATGACATATATCCAACATATTAACCCAACACATGACATATATCCAACATATTAACCCAACACATGACATATATCCAACATATTAACCCAACACATGACATATATCCAACATATTAACCCAACACATGACATATATCCAACATATTAACCCAACACATGACATATATCCAACATATTAACCCAACACATGACATATATCCATCATATTAACCCAACACATGACATATATCCAACATATTAACCCAACACATGACATATATCCAACATATTAGCCCAACACATGATACATTTCTGAAATCTTGATGTTTCCTAATCACACAAAAAGGACACGTGGATATCATATTCCCAGGACACCCATTTGTGTACACTGAGCCCAAACCATATTTTGGGACAGCATGGTTATTTAAACTGGGACACCATTATGACAGTCCTAATTGTATGGCGGCTAGTGCTGAGCGATTAGTGCTTTTTGAGGTCGGTTCTGTTTCAGTTCAATTATGAAAAAACAATCACGGTTTTGGATTTCGGTTTGATAATTGTTAATGAATTATGAAATAATGACATTACAATGATTTTAGAACTGTTTAATGGAAATTCCAAAGCCCAAAATAATGAACATTCAATTTCCAAAATCTTAAAAATATTTTACTGTCTCTGTCAGGTCCACATTGGGTAGACATTAATAGAAAAATGTGAAATTACAATGAAATAATAAAATATTTCAGTTGTGTATATTACTTAGTTTTATTTGATCATTTTTCATTGCTTAAAGTCATCATCTCATCTCTGCTCAGGCAGTAGCAGTCAGTAGCAGTCTAAGCATAGCAGGAGTAAAAGTGTATCCATCCAGAGATCTTCTTCTTCTTTGATATTATGGCGGTCCGCAAACAAATGTAATAGGTGCATGCCGCCTCCTACTGTATTGGCTGTGTATCAGAAAAACTTCCCTACCAAATAACAATGCACCTGTTAAAACCTCACCATTATTCCACTACTTTGGCCCTGTCTGATTCTACTCCAGGCCAGCAGCTTGGGAGGATGGGACACTGGGAGGACGGGAACTTCTGAAGTAAAATCTCATACACCCAAGTACTTTCAGGGTGGCAGGTTGCCTAGTGGTTAGAGCATTGGGCCAGTAACCAAAAAGATGCTGGTTGAATCCCTGAGCAGACAAGGTAAAAATCTGTCATTCTTCCCCTGAACAAGGCAGTTAACCCACTGTTCCGGATAACTTTATCCGGAGAAAAAAATAATAAAAAAAAATAAAAGTATGAAATGTATGAAATTCACTACTGTAAGTCGCTCTGGATAAGAGCGTCTGCTAAATGACTAAAATGTAAAAATGTAAAAAATGTTCCCTGGTAGGCTGTTATTGTAAATAAGAATTTGTTAACTGACTTGCCTAGTTAAATAAACAAAGTCTCTGCAGTTGCCACCACAACATCTATCCTGTGTGATTTACTTCAATTCCTGTGGTACAATTGACATTCAAGGCCATGAATGCCAAAAAAACACAAGCTATTTCTATCACTCTCTATTGGCCTCGGCCTACTCACAGGGATCCTCTTAAGATCCCTCACCCTGGACCCATCTTCCACTACTACTCTCTTTACTGCCTCAGAATATTACACCTTACTCTGATCTTGGCAACCTCACCCTGCCTCGCTCTCACCGGACACGTCTGATTTCTAGCACCATGGGTACCCTTACAGTTTACATACACAACTTTTTCCACCGATACTACACATTCCTTTGTCTCATGTCCTCCTGCACACTTCTCACATCTAGAAATCTTTCTCCTACACACTGTTGCCACATGACCATAAGCTTGACACCTAAAACACCGTAATGAGTTTGGGACAAAAGCTCTCACGGGATAACTGACACATCCTAACTTGACTTTATCTGATAAAGACTCTGCATCAAAACTCAGTAGTATAGACACTATCTTCTCTGTTTCACCACGTTCTCTACCGGGTCTGCGTTGCACCAAACGGTGGATGTCACAGACACCGGGAATCTTCCATTTCAGTTGGCTATCTTACCCCCACCTTATGGCCACAACGGCAGTCATTCCTGTGCTGAGATCTGTGTCTGAGCCTGAAAAAACAAACAGGTGCAATGGATTATGGTCATTGTAAATAATTACCAAGTTCAATGTAAATATTCCGGGTGGCCATTTGATCAATTGTTCAGCAGTCTTATAGCTTGGGGTTAGAAGCTGTTAAGGAGCCTTTTTGGACCTAGACTTGGCGGTCCGGTACCGCTTGCCGTGCGGTAGCAGAAAGAACAGACTATGACTTGGGTGACTGGAGTCATTGACAATTTTTGGGCCTTCCTCTATATAACACGTTGTTGTTATATTATCATATTGAGGATTTCAGAAATGCATCATGTGTTGGGAAATATGTTGGATAGATATCGAGGTTACAGAAGATTGAAATGCAAAAAGTGTCCCACTTTTTCTGTCAAAATGACAGAATTACAAAATGTTAACATAATATTGCCAACTTGTTTTTTTGACCAGTATATAATATGCACATTTCTATCACAATTTGGCACAGTGCATTATTTGTGACAGTTTCATAATTAAAGCATGACCGCCTTTAAAAAGCAACAAATCCCTTTGAAAATTGCCTATGTGGCATCAATATGAGTCAGAAACAGTTATTCTAGTGTCAAAATTGACTATAAAGTGTAAATAGGATAAACTGTGTTTGATTTGATGATGTACATTTACCCACTAACATGCGGTGAACAGCTGGGGTGATTGCTCTCTATCCAACAGCATTGATAGATGGTGAGACACACCTGCCCAGCAGCCCAACTTTGTTTATGCACATTCTTTTACATGAGAAATACTGCACCAAACACCTTAGTTAGATGTCAAATTGTGCAACTAAAACATCTTCCGCAAAAACGTCTAAATTAATTAGATTTCTTGAGTTATCTTAGATTCATTCTGGGGATTTTGAGGAAGTGAAATAGGCTTCCCCTGTGTATAGTGTCTCATGGGGGACAAACTTCATAAAAAAATGCGGAATCGAAACACTGAAATCCCCTTTTTCTAATGAGCAACCGAAAACACACACGCGTATGTCACTGCTTTACAGTGTTCTTCGCGGGGTGAGCTTCCTGTTTGATTTCACACCAAAGAAGTGATGTGATTTTTATCATGTGGTTTCTCTGCAAGGGCTTAGTAACAATGGTTTTGATTTTCACTTGTCTGACCAAGAAGTAAATACATCAGGACTAAGCTGTCCTAGTTTATATGATATCGCACTTTTTCTGAATTCACCCTATATACCAAGTATTGTGTATTACAGCCTGATTAATGAAATTAGGACAAAACTAACCACTGGGGAGAAGGCAGAATGCTGCATAGGGTTTACGAGAGGTAGTGCATGCATAGCCTACACAGCCTATCCCTGTTTTTCCCCTTGTGTTACTTGAATAAAGTGACAGTCTCCGTATGGCATACTGTGTACTGGTAGGCTATTTACCTTTTTTAGTGTGCAATGCATTGAAAAATGCGCCAAAACACATGTGTAGGTCGGGTGAGCGACTGTAACACCAGTGTTACGCTAGAGCAGTGTTTCACAAACTTTTTAAAGTCCCGTACCCCTTCAAACGTTCAACCTCCTGCTGCGTACCCCCTCTAGCACCAGGGTCAGCGTACTCTCAAATGTTGTTTTTTCCATCATTGTAAGCCTGCCACACACACACATTATACAATACATTTATTAAACATAAGAATGAAGGTGAGTTTTAGTCACAACCCGGCTCGTGGAAAGTGACAAAGAGCTCTTATAGGACCAGGGCACAAATAATAATAATCAATAATTTTGCTCTTTATTTAACAATCTTACACATAAAACCTTATTTGTTCATCGAAAATTGTGAATAACTCACTACAGGTTAATGAGAAGGGTGTGATTGAAAGGATGCACATAACTCTGCAATGTTGGGTTGTATTGGAGAGAGTCTCTGCAAGGACCGACGCTAGAGTCGAGAAGCAGGTACGGGGAGTAGAACATTTAATGAGGGACAGACAAAGAACAAGCCAGGAACAGCGTCAGCACACGGGTACACAATGACAAACGACAATCAATGCAACAGCGGGGAACAGAGCTGGGGAACTGACAAATATAGGAGGTAATAAACAGGTGATTGAGTCCAGGTGAGTCCAATAATTCGCTGATGCGTGTGACGAGGGAAGGCAGGTGTGCGTAATCATGGTGGCAGGAGTGCGTAATGCTCGGGAGCCTGGCGCCTTTGCACACCAGGGAGGGAGAGAGGGAGCAGGCGTGACAGTCTCAGTCTTAAATTATTTTCCACACTCAGTCTGTGTCTGCATTTAGTTTTCATGTTAGTGAGGGCAGAGAATCCACTCTCACATAGGTACGTGGTTGCAAAGGGCATCAGTATCTTAACAGCGTGATTTGCCAAGGCAGGATACTCTGAGCGCAGCCCAATCCAGAGATTTGGCAGTGGCTTCTGATTAAATTCCATTTTCACAGAACCGCTTGTTGCAATTTCGATGAGGCTCTCTTGTTCTGATTCCGGTGAGTAGACTGGAGGCAGGGCATGAAAGGTGCTTCGCTATATCACATTTGACATTGTCCGAAAGCTTGGAAAAGACCTGTGTGTCGTCCGTTAATGCAGACAGAGAAGAGCTCCAACTTCTTAATCATAGCCTCAATTATGTCCCGCACTGAATATAGTTGCGGAGAGTCCCTGTAATCCTAGATTCAGATCATTCAGGCAAGAAAAAACATCACCCAGATAGGCCAGTCGTGTGAGAAACTCATCATCATGCAAGCGGTCAGACAAGTGAAAATTATGGTCAGTAAAGAAAAATTTAAACTAGTCTCTCAATTTAAAAAAACGTGTCAATACTTTGCCCCTTGATAACCAGCGCACTTCTGTATGTTGTAAAAGTGTTACATGGTCGCTGCCCATGTCATTGCATAGTGCAGAAAATACACGCGAGTTCAGGGGCCTTGCTTTAACAAAGTTAACCATTTTCACTGTAGTGGCCAAAACGTATTTCAAGCTGTCAGGCATTCCATTGGCAGCAAGAGCCTCTTGGTGGATGCTGCAGTGTCCCCAAGTGGTGTCGGGAGCAACTGCTTGCACGCACGTTACCACTCCACCATGTCTCCCTGTTATGGCTTTTGCACCATCAGTACAGATACCAACATGAGCAGCAGCTACATTTGGCTACATACTGACCGTTAGTGGAATTCCGGCGAGAGAGTAACAGTTAATGTGATTGGATGTTAATTATTTGACTAGGCTACCTGTATTTGACATTGTGTTGTTATTTCTGTCACACCCTGATCAGTTTCACCTGTCCTTGTTATTATCTCCACTCCCTCCAGGTGTCGCTTGTTTTCACCAGTGTATTTATCCCTGTGTTTCCTGTCTCTCTGTGCCAGTTCGTCTTGTATGTTCCAAGTCAACCAGCATTTTTCCCGTTCTCCTGATTTTTGCTATTCTCTTTTTTCTAGTCCTCTCAGTTTTGACCCTTGCCTGTTTCTGGAATCTGTACCCGCCTGCCTGACCATTCTGCCTGCCTTGACCACGAGCCTGTCTGCCTCTCTGTACCTCCTGGACTCTGATCTGGTTTTGACCTTTTGCCTGTCCACAACCATTCTCTTGTCTACCCCTTTGGATTAATAAACATTGTAAGACTCCTACCATCTGCCTCCTGTGTCTGCATCTGAGTCTCACCTTGTGCGTTGATAATTTCGCTGAACACTAGATGGTATAATTTTATTTTTGGCAGTGAAACGAGGCTACTCAGGCGAGGAGAAAAAAAACTCACCGCTGGAAAATATAAATGGACTGTTTGAAAATGTGATAAAAAAAAAAAATATATATATATATATATATATATATATATATTTATTTTATTTGGAGTACCCCCGACAGCATTGCACATCCATACCCCAGTTTGGGAATACCTGCGCTGGAGTATACACCCTTATCTTATACTGTACCAGTGGTGACTTTACCATGTATGTCACACCCTGACCCTAGAGATCCTTAGTATTTTCTATGTTTGGTTAGGTCAGGGTGTGACTCTGGTGGGAAAGTCTATGTTTTCTGTTTCTTTGTTTGTGGGCTGAGTGTGGTTCCCAATCAGAGTCAGCTGTCTATCGTTGTCTCTGATTGGGAATCATACTTAGGCAGCCTGTTTTCAACCTGTGTTTGTGGGAGGTTATTTTCTGTTTAGTGTCTGATGGAACTGTTCGCTTTTGATTTGTTGCTTTTGGTTATTCTTGTTTGGAGTGCTTCTTGAAATAAAGTATCATGAACACTTACCACGCTGCGCCTTGGTCCACTTCTCCTTCTTGCGACGAGCGTTACAGAACCTCCCACCAAAAACGGACCAAGCAGCGTGGCCAGGAGAGTTGGACATGGGAGGAGATCCTGGACGGCAAATGGTCCTGGACGCAGATTGGGGAGTATCGCCGTCCAAGGGAGGAATTAGAGGCAGCAAGAGAGGAACGGCGACGATACGAGGAATTAGCACGGCAACGACGGAAGCCCGAGAGGCAGCTCCCCCCAAAAATTGGGGGGGGGGGGCACACGGGGAGATTGGCAGAGTCAGGGTTTAGACCTGAGCCAACTCGCCGCGCTTACCGTGGGGAGCGTGTGACCAGTCAGGCATCGTGTTATGCGGTGATGCGCACCGTATCTCCAGTGCGCATTCATAGCCCGGTGCGCTCGTTGCCGGCTCCCCGCATTTGCCGGGCTAAAGTGAGCATCCAGCCAGGACGGGTTGTGCCAGCCCTACGCTCCAGACCTCCAGTGCGCCTCCACAGCCCAGTATATCCTGTGCCAGCTCCGTGCACCCGGTCTCCATTGCGTCTCTCCAGCCTGGTACGCCCTGCGCCTGCTCCACGCACCCGGCCTCCAGTGCGTCTCCCTATACACCAAGTCAGAACCGTAGGATAAATAAAGAGGGCATATAAGCAGACAATGATGACATTTCTCTATAACAGGGTATAGGCTACATGTGCACCACCAAGTCAGAACAGTAGGCTAAGTTATGAGGGGGAAAGGGACCAAATGATTAGGGTGGAACATGGGCTACTAACAGCTTACTACACAACATACACTTAGTATTACTTTCTTAGCTACAGTATACATATCTCCCAAGCATATTACATAATTTATGCAGCAGCATACAAGACATTATTGGACTCATCAAACTTTGACATCAAAGTGTGGCATTCTCTGGATTGATGGTGCTTTCAAGACAACTGGGAACTCTGGAAAAAACAAGGTCAAATCATGATGTCAGTGATCTTCAGGTCAGAGCTCTAGAAAGAGGCCAAGTTCCCGACTTGGAATTCCGAGTTGGATGACCATTCAAAATGTGTTTTCCCAGTCGGAGCTCATTCCCAGTTGTCTTAAACTCACTGAAGTCTGACCGCACACCCTCTCCACTGAATAGCAGGCTAGTGATTGCTTTGCAACTCTTGCAGTAAGCCACTGATTCCTTCCAAACCACTCATTGTTGAAATTGCGATTTCCAACTTGCTGTGTAATGTTTATGTCCAATGGCCGATTAGCACCGATACGTTTTATCTATAATTTCTCTACATATGAGAAGGATCGAAAAGGATTTGCCAGTAGATTGTTGACTTGATTCATGATGATAACTGCTTGTCCAGCTTGCTTGTTAAGATTTAGAAAGTTTGATGTTGACATGATCAGTCCAATCAAAGCTACGGTAGATATAACGTGATTTGACATCCTTTTATCTGTGGCCAATGACCTTGAGCCTTAATGGATGGGCACTTAAGAACCCGAGGGGCATGAATTTTCAAGCTCTCCCTGTAGATTTTGATGTAACGTAGTGTCCCCATGAGTGACAGAACACTGAGCCAATCACGGCGTAACTAGAGAACATTACCAACCCCTACGCTCTGTATTTTCCGCTGGCTGCCCAACCACCATAGAAAGCCCTGAGCTAGGCTGAAACACCTGCATTTTGGAGCTGCCTTAAGAAAGCAAAAAAGAGACCATGTTTGTATGCAGCTTTATGAACTCAATTATTTTTCTTTATTTTTTACATTGTTTGCAAACTGATAGGTGACACATATTAATGCCAAAATAACATGCAAAACAGGCTCAATAAATCTATATATTTTTAGCTAAACAAGTTTTATTTAAAAATATATATATTGCAGAAAAACCAGTATACAAAGACCTTAAAAGAAACACACATATTGATGGTTTAAACTGCTTTCTTATTAGAAGAATGTAGAATGATCTTAATGTACTGCTCAAATTCCTTATAGAAAACATGGAAGAGTGTTTTTTTTATTAGTGAATTTACATTTATGAATATGAAATTTTGCCATTAGCACAATTAGATTTGAGGTAAAATTGTTTTTCTTCATCCTTATTATGGTTAAGGAAACCAAGCATCACATTCTCCCATAAAAAACAAAAGTCATCAAGAATATTAACAATTATAAAACTCTGAATATCTTTCCATCATTTGTTTACATGTAGATAATGCCAAAATAAATGCAAAGCTGTTTCTGGATGCTCAACACAAAAAGTACAGTTAATGTCTTTTTGAGTTTCTTCAGGTAATTATTCACAGGGTAACACTTATGGATCATTCTGAAAGAGACCTCTTTGACCTTGTTCACAAGCAGGTATGTGTTGCAATAACCAGAATTTTTTCCAACAGATGTTATTGACAAATGTGTTCCAGTAAGTTGTGACATAAGGAATGGATACAATATCCCTTTGAAATAAAGCACGTATAGATCTGTTGTTCTTAGGGAGCAAGGAGCAACACATTTTTCCTATGGATTAAGCGAGGGTAGGTCAAGAAGGTAAGGTCTGGTTATAAACTCAGCAAAAAAAGAAACGTCTCTTTTTCAGGACCCTGTCTTTCAAAGATAATTCGTAAAAATCCAAATAACTGCACAGATCTTCATTGTAAAGGGTTTAAACACTGTTTCCCATGCTTGTTCAATGAACCATAAACAATTAATGAACATGCACCTGTGGAACGGTCGTTAAGACACTAACAGCTTACCGTCAAGATAGAACTGCCAAAGGGGGAGGAGTTGCAATCTACTGCAGAGATAGCCTGCAAAGTTCTGTCATACTTTCCAGGTCTATGCCCAAACAGTTCAAGCTTCTAATTTTAAAAACGAATCATTCCAGAAATAAGTCTCTCATGGTTGCCTCCTGTTATAGACCCCCCTCAGCTCCCAGTCGTGCCCTGGACACCATATGAAAATTGATTGTCCCCCATCTATCTTCAGAGTTCGTTCTGTTAGGTGACCTAAACTGAGATATGCTTAAAACCCCGGCCATCCTACAATCTAAACTAGATGCCCTCAATCTCACACAAATTATCAAGGAACCCACCAGGTACAACCCTAAATCCGTAAACACGGGCACCCTCATAGATATTATCCTGACCAACTTTCCTTCCAAAATACACCTCTGCTGTTTTCAGGATCTTTCAGGATCTCAGTGATCACTGCATCATTGCCTGCATCCGTTATGGGTCCGCGGTCAAACGACCACCCCTCATCACTGTCAAACGCTCACTAAAACACTTCTGCGAGCAGGCCTTTCTAATTGACCTGGCCCTGGTATCCTAGAAGGATATTGACCTCATCCCGTCAGTAGAGGATGCCTGGTGGTTCTTTAAAAGTGCTTTCCTCACCATCTAAAATAGGCATGCCCCTTTCAAAAAATGTAGAACTAAGAACAGATATAGCCCTTGGTTCACTCCAGACCTGACTGCCCTCGACCAGCACAAAAACATCCTGTGGAGAACTGTACTAGCACCGAATAGTCCCCGCGATATGCAACTTTTCAGTGAAGTCAGGAACCAATACACAGTCAGTTAGGAAAGCAAAGGCTAGCTTTGTCATACAGAAATTTGCATCCTGTAGCTCTAACTCCAAAAAGCTTTGGGATGGAGAATGAGAGCACCTCCTGCTAGCTGCCCACTGCACTGAGGCTAGGAAACACTGTCACCACCGATAAATCCACAATAATTGAGAATTTCAACAAGCATTACTCTATGGCTGGCCATGCGTTCCTCCTGGCTACCCCAACCCCGGCCAACAGCTTCGCACCCCCAGCAGCGACTTGCCCAAGCCTCCCCAGCTTCTCCTTCACCCAAATCTAGATAGCTGATGTTCTGAAAGAGCTGCAAAACCTGGAACCGTACAAATAAGCTGGCCTAGACAATCTGGACCCTCTCCTTCTAAAATGATCTGCCGGCATTGTTGCAACTCCTATTACCAGTATGTTCAACTTCTCTTTCGTATCGTCCGAGATTCCTAAATATTGGAAAGCTGCCGCGGTCATCCCCCTCTTCAAATGGGGTGACACTCTAGACCCAAACTGTTACAGACCTATATCCATCCTGCCCTGCCTTTCTAAAGTCTTCAAAAGCCAAGTTAACAAACAGATCACTGACCATTTCGAATCCCACCGTACCTTCTCCGCTGTGCAATCCGGTTTCCGAACTGGTCATGGGTGCACCACACTCAAGGTACTAAACGATATCATAACCGCCATCGATAAAAGACAGTACTGTGCAGCTGTCTTCATCGACCTGGCCAAGGCTTTCAACTCTGTCAATTACTGTATTCTTATCGACAGACTCAACAGCCTTGGTTTCTCAAATGACTGCCTCGTCTGGTTTACCAACTAATTCTCTGATAGAGTTCAGTCTGTCAAATCGGAGGGCCTGTTGTCCGGACCTCTGGCAGTCTCTATCGGGGTACCACAGGGTTCAATTCTCGGGCCGACTCATTTCTCTGTATATATCAACGATGTCGCTCTTGCTGCGGGTGATTCCTTGATCCACCTCTACGCAGATGACCCCATTCTGTATACATCTGGCCCTTCTTTGGACACTGTGTTAACAAACCTCCAAACGAGCTTCAATGCCATACAACACTCCTACTGTGGCCTCCAACTGCTCTTAAATGCTAGTAAAACTAAATGCATGCTCTTCAACCGATCGCTGCCCGCACCCGCCTGCCCGACTAGCATCACTACTCAGGACGGTTCTGACTTAGAATATGTGGACAACTACAAATACCTAGGTGTCTGGCAAGACTGTAAACTCTCCTTCCAGACTCACATTAAACATCTCCAATCCAAAATGTAATCTAGAATCGGCTTCCTATATCGCAACAAAGCCTCCTTCACTCACGCTGCCAAACATACCCTCGTAAAACTGGCTATCCAACCGATCCTCGACTTTGGCAATGTCATTTACAAAATAGCCTCCAACACTCTACTCAGTAAACTGGATGCAGTCTATCACAGTGCCATCCGTTTTGTCACCAAAGCCCCATATACCACCCACCACTGCGACCTGTATGCTCTTGCCGGCTGGCCCTCACTTCATATTCTTTGCCAAACCCACTGGCTCCAGGTCATCTATAAGTATTTTCTAGGTATAGCTCCGCCTTATCTCAGGTCACTGGTCACCATAGTAACACCGTCCCGTAGCACGCTCTCCAGCAGGTATATCTCACTGGTCATCCCCAAAGCCAACACCTCTTTGGCCGCCTTTCCTGCCAGTTCTCTGCTGGCAATGACTGGAACGAATTGCAAAAATCGTTGAAATTGGAGACTTATATATCTTTCTCAATTACTTTAATCATCAGCTATCTGAGCAGTTTACCGATCGCTGCAGCCCATCTGTAAATAGCCCATCCAACAACCTACCTCATCCCCATATTGTTTTTATTTACTTTTTTTGCTCTTTTGCACACCAGTATTTCTACTTGCACATCATCAGCTGCACATCTATCAGTAAAGTGTTCATTTGCTAAATTGTAATTACTTCACTACTATGGCCTATTTATTTCCTTACCTCCTTACTCCATTTGCACACACTGTATATAGATTTTTCTATTGTACTTTTGTTTATCCCATGTTGCACTGCTTTGCTTTATCTTGGCCAGGTCGCAGTTGAAAATGAGAACTTGTTCTCAAATGGCCTACCTGGTTAAATAAAGGTGAAATAAATAAAAATAATAATTAAAAACAGACGGTAGGCAATTAAGGTCACAGTTATGAAAACTTAGAACACTAACCGTAACCATATCTACATGTACATACTACCTCAATCAGCCTGACTAACCAGTGTCTGTATGTAGCTTCGCTACTTTTATAGCCTCGCTACTGTATATAGCCTGTCTTTTTACTGTTGTTTTATTTCTTTACTTACCTATTGTTCACCTTAACACCTTTTTTGCACTATTGGTTAGAGCCTGTAAGTAAGCATTTCACTGTAAAGTCTACACCTGTTGTATTCGGCGCACGTGACAAATACATTTTGATTTGATTTAAAGATACAAAAGGAAAGATGCCCAGGGTCCCTGCTCATCTGCGTGAATGTGCCTTAGGCATGCTGCAAGGAGGCAGGAGGACTGCAGATGTGGCCAGGGCAATAAATTGCAATGTCCGTACTGTGAGACAGCTGGGACAGCGCAACAGGGAGACAGGACGGACAGCTGATCGTCCTCGCAGTGGCAATACCTGCACAGAATCGGTACATCAGAACATCACACCTGCGGGACAGGTATAGGATGGCAAAAACAACTGCCCGAGTTACACCAGGAATGCACAATCCCTCCATCAGTGCTCAGACTGTCCGCAATGGGCTGCGAGAGGCTGGACTGAGGGCTTGTAGGCCTGTTGTAAGGTAGGTTCTCACCAGACATCACCGGAAACAATGCCGCCTATTGGCACAAACCCACCGTCGCTGGACCAGACAGGACTGGCAAAAAGTACTCTTCACTGACGAGTCGTGGTTTTGTCTCACCAGGGGTGATGGTCGGATTTGCGTTTATCGTCGAAGGAATGAGCGTTACATCGATGCCTGTACTCTGGAGCGGGATCGATTTGGAGGTGGAGGGTCTGTCATGGTCTGGGGCGGTGTGTCACAGCATCATCGGACTGAGCTTGTCGTCATTGCAGGCAATCTCAACGCTGTGCGTTACAGGGAAGACATCCTCCTCCCTCATGTGGTACCCTTCCTGCAGGCTCATCCTGACATGACCCTGCAGCATGACAGTGCCATCAGCCATACTGCTCGTTCTGTGCGTGATTTCCTGCAAGATAGGAATGTCAGTGTTCTGCCATGGCCAGCGAAGAACCCGGATCTCAATCTCATTGAGCACGTCTGGGACCTGTTGGATCGGGGGGGCTAGGCCCAGAAATGTCCGGCCACTTGCAGGTGCCTTGGTGGAAGAGTGGGGTAACATCTCACAGCAAGAACTGGCAAATCTGGTACAGCCCATGAGGAGGAGATGCACTGCAGTACTTAATGCAGCTGGTGGCCACACCAGATACTGACTGCTACTTTTGATTTTGACCCCCCCTTTGTTCAGGGACACATTATTCCACTTCTGTTAGTCACATGTCTGTGGAACCTGTTCATACAAATATTTACACATGTTAAGTTTGCTGAAAATAAACGCAGTTGACAGTGAGAGGACATTTCTTTTTTTGCTGAGTTTACCTCCAAACAACATGAGAGTTCCAGATGGAATAGCATCAAAGACTATGGCGAACTCTCTAGGTGGAACAGGAATATTGTAACGGGATAAAAATTCCCCATAATTGAGTAACAATCCTTCTGCATTAAAAAGTTGACTAATCAACAGGGTATGATTATTGAACCAGTTCTTAAAAAATATAGACTTGTTTCTATACAAAATATCTTTATTGTTCCAAATGAAATACTTATGCGGGGAAAAATTCTGTTTATATATTAACAACCACGCTATGAATACTTGTCTATGAAAAGCAGATAATTTTGTAGGAATCCTTTCAACATTATAGTTACAAAGTAACATAAAATTGAAGGCACCAAAACGGGAGAAGATTTAATGAGGGATGAAATTCCAAATTGAAGTTGGATTCTTTCAGAAATGTTTAACCCAATTTATCTTAAAAGTATTATTCAAAGTAGGAAAATCTAAACATTTGAGACCACCATATTCATGTGTTCATAACAACAGATTTCCTAATATAATGTGTACGATTTTTCCAGATGAAGTTGAAAAGCATCTGGTCAACCGCTTTACCTATTTTGTTGTCAAGATAGGGACTGGGCTGCTTAAGTAAGTCTGGAGATACCTTCTGCTTTAGAAAGAAATACTCAACCTTTCAAGGATAAATCCCTCTGCAACCAATGGTTCAACTTCTTTTTGTTTTTTTTCAATAATAAGTATGACATTTTATGAGCATCTTTCCTGTAGATCCTTCGATGCGGTAATCCCAAGGTATGTTACTTTTTCCTTGACTGGAATATTGCATATAGAGGGTATCACACAGTCTTTAACAGCAAACAATTCACACTTATTAAGGTTTAGGCAAAGACCAGATGTTTTGGAAAAAATATGTATCACATCGACTGCTCTAGGAATTTGGTCAGCATCTTTCAAAAAGAGAGTGGTGTTATCTGCAAGCTGATTTATGAGAATCTCTCTGTCAGCAATAGAGATCCATTTATATCGCTGGATTTAACAGAACTTGTAAGAAGCTGGGTTGCAAGCAGAAAGAGGTAAGGCAAAATTGGGCAACCTTGCCTAATTCCTCTTTTCAAATCAGATCTAGGAGAAGTGCCATGCTTTAATTTAATGGAACTGATCCCATTCATATAAAGAGTTTTAATAGTACTACAAAATAATTCCCCAAAAACAAATTTCTCATGTTCCACTGTATCGAAGGCTTTATAAAAATCTAAAAAGACAATAAAACTATCTTCGAAGATTAGATCAGAATAGTCGATAACACTAGTCGGATATTATTAGATTATATGTCTATTCCTCAAGAAGCCAGATTGGGTTTCTTCTATAATTGAGTCCAATACTGCCTTTATTCTTTTTGCAAATATAGAGGCTAATATTTTAAAGTCGTTATTGAGCAGAGAGATTTGGATGCCAATTATCGAGGAGAAGCAAGTCTTTCTTGGGCTTAGGTATTAATGTAATCAGACCTTGAGTCAAACTGGGAGGGAGAGCATTATTTTCAATGCTTTCAGAAAAGACCACCAACAGAAATGGGGCTAACTGTTGACAAAAAGTTTTGTAAAACTCAGTAGATACACCATCAGTCCTGGGAGACGTATTATTTTTCAGGTGTTCAATATAATAAATTCTCTCTTCAACTATAATAGGGTCATCGCACTGTTCCCTCTCAGCCTCCCCAATTGTTTTCACATCCCCCAGAGAGTCAAAGAAAAGAGTTGAGGAAACTTCACAATACTTAGAACTATATAAATTCCTGTAGAAGTTGCAACTAAAGTTAGAGATTAAGTTGGGATCATCTGTGATGAGACCACTAGTATTTCATTGTTGAATTGTATTATTTTTGGAGTTGTATTTTTCTAACCTGAAAAAATAAGATGAATTTTGTTCACCCTCCTCTAGCCACTTCTTCCTAGATCTGACAAAGGCTCCCTCTGCTTTCAGTTTATAGATATCATTCAAGTTGTAGCTCAAACAGAACAGATTTGTCCTCCTCTGAGAGACTTTCAACAGGCTTTTGAACAAGAGAGGTGATCTTTGTAATTACACTTTCTTATCAGCTCTCCTCGTCTTGGCAAGAATACTCCCATATTTTGTTAAATATTTTCCAACCTCATATTTAAAAAGCTCCCAGTTATTACTGTATGATTTGTCATTTATAGCTTTGTTCCAGTGTGTAATTAAATTGTTTATCTCCATCTTGACCAGCTCATCTTTTAATATTGAGCTATTAAGCTTCCAGTAGGATGCTCTGCCAAGGCCATTATCAGAGATAAAAAGTTTAATGTCAATATAAATAGCTCTATGATCAGTAAGGGGAGTGGCCAGGATGTTAACAGAAATACCCTGTTTATAAAAACATTTAGACACCAGCCAAAAATCTATGCGTGATTGTCTGGAGCGTGCCTTATTACTCCAAGTGAAAGACTTGTCATTAGGAAACTTTACTCTCCAAATATCTATAATACCAAACCTTTCCATAAACTGCCTCAAACTTGTATGCATAGAAGTGGACTGTCCCGCAGGCCATCTATCAATTAAATTATTCTGAGAAATATCAAAATCCCCACCAACTATAAGTAAAGCATTAGGGAACTTGGTTAGCCAATGGAGAATACGCTTTTCCAGAGATTCAAGTAACTCATCATTTTCAAGTTTGGAATTGTACCCATAAATGTTAGTAATAATAATAATAACGATGTTGTTACAGTTGATAACAAGAAAAAGTATGTCGGAGTGCAAAATACTTCCATTGAAATTATTATTTAGAGTGATAACTGCAGCAGAGTGTTCAGAACCATGAGAGAGCCATACATCATTTCCCCAGATCTCCAGAAGTTGACGTCGGTAGAAACTGAATGAGACTCTTGAAAAAAGCATTGAGTGAAACTATATACAAAGACAAAGTGGAATATAGAACAGAAAGTATTACGAGCTAAACAACAATCGCAAATCGAGTAAGAATGAAAATAAACCAGTGTTGCACACCATATAGATAGATATAAATTATTGAGAGAAAATAATTTAGCATAACAAAGATAACTCCCAGAACAAGAAACAAAGAGCTTGCTCACTGCCTATACTGCAGGTAAAAATATCAGAAGTGAGAGAACAAATAAAATAGTAAATATCCATTACTCCAGTAGTCCTGTGCAATTAGAACGAAAGTTAAATCACCTTAAGGCCGGGAGTGGGATCTGCTCACATCAGAGGTAGCTATCTAGGTAGCCTATGTTGACCACCAGGCACAGTCTATGACTGTCCTCAAGGAGGAAGGTTGATTTCAGATCCGTTGATGAAAGCGCGCCCTCCGATTAAGTAAGCCGTTTTCCCCTATTTTCTCACAGCTGGCCACAGTTTCTCTCTCCTTTCTCCGTCTGCTTTCGAGAGGTCTTCAGCAAACCGCAGGTTGTTGTCGCGTAGGAAGGTAGATTTCTTGGCTGCTTTCCAAGTGGCATCCCTGTAGAACCGCGATGTGAACTGGAGAATGAAACTTCTGGGTTTGGAGTCACCCTGCCTTCTCGTGTCGAGGCGATGTACAGTGTCGACAACATCTGTTAGCTTAGCCTTCTCCTCTCCATAATTTGATGGTCTCTTGCCGCACGTTCTCCCCATCTGCCTTGGGATCTCCATACAGTCTCAGATTCCACCGTCTGGAGTAGCTTTCGAGTTCCGTGATTCTTCTTTGACACAAGACCATCTTTCCCTCCTCCTTTTCAACACGCTTTTCAATGTGGGCGACCTTCTTCTTAACATCCTTGATTTACATGCATGCAAAGTCAACAGTTTTTGTTAAGTTTTCGATTTTCGTTACGTTGTCGCCGAGCATTTTCTCTATGGCATCGGACCTTGCAGTGATGAGCCTGGAAAGAGTAGCAATAACATCATTATTGGCAGCGGCATTTGGGCCCAGTTCAAACATGCCTTTCTTGGAAACTGGAGGTTTGCTTGGGATTATAGACAAAGAAGGAAAATCCTCGTCTGACACGGTAAGTGTCATAGAGTCAGTCAGGCCAGTATAGTTGTGGCAGTTGTCAATCAAAGCATTTGCCTCCTGTGTAACAACATTGGATGATGCCTGAGCATTGCTAGCTGAGGAGGAAGCCAAAAGATCTCTCTGTCAGCACTCTGTTACATTTGGGAAAATATAATATTAAATCATCAATAACCTGGTGTTTTTAGAAAGCGAAGTATTAATTTGGTAGTTCAAAATAATACACTTTTCACTATCTTTCAAAAGTTGGTATGCAGAGCTCGGTAGGAAGTGTGTGCTCAAGCTGCCGTTTTGGAGCCTTCCTTAGTGAGACAGTGAGGACTTGTGAAGAGCAGAATCAACAACCTCTGCATAATCAAAGAAGTTGCATTGTGAGGCGGGTATTAGTTAGCCACTGTTTTAGCCTATGTATATGAACGCTGAAAAGTGCCAGTGGTCTGCTTTGGGTAAAACCTGCCTGGAAATGCGCCATGGCTTTGTCACTTATTGAAAGGGGTGGGGGTACGTGGCAATTAGCATCCACTGGGTTGTTGAATAGGACTGTATAGTCCCCAAAAATGAAAATTGCATAATGCACAGTTGATTTTGTGTTTTGTTATACGTAATTTAGGGAACACCAATAGCACATATCTTATATTTCTTTAATCGTGTACTAAACTGATAGAAATCTGCAATGAGTTTGTTGTGTAGGTCGCCATCTTTAGTAAGGGACAATGTAGTCTGCAAGCATGATAACTTCCAACGAGCTAAAGAAAATGTCTAAATGCAAATGCCCATTTCAAATATCTCAAACGAAATGGTGTAGGTTGTTTTGAATTGAAAATGCACGGTTAGTTTACTCTAATATGCATTAATTGGTACTGGTTCTATACCAGTCGCCATGTTTGTTTTGGGTGACGCCAAATTGCTGTATTTTCCTCCCCTTTTGGTTGTCAAGAAGATGGCAGCTTCCAGGCAGGCATGAGAGGGAATACTTAATCACAAATCGAATGAACTTGGACTAGTGATTCAAGAGTAGACCCTCAAATCATCTCATTGGAAATAGTGCATCGAACGAAGTAAGTAATTCGTATTATGGACGTCAGGTTTTGTGACTATAGGGGTTTTGTTGTGGCAGACTGCTCGGCCATTTTTCTTGAGGGAGCTTAAATATAGGCCGATTTCAGACACGGCATGATCAATAACACTATGATATTGAATACAATTCGGCTTATTTGAATAAGATATGTTGAATTGCATTACGCTGGCTATATAATACATGTATATTTATCTAACTGAATTGCATGTAATCGGTGCATGACGCTGTACTAGTACCGTTTCCTCGCAAGCTAACATTGTTAGCCAGCTGGCTACGTTAACCTAGCTAGTTAGCCATTACTCTATAGGGGACGCGCGGTTTTGTAATTGATGTGTTGCGAAAATTCCACATTTCAAGTGATGGTGTGCATCTGACTTGTATTCGATTCCAATTTAAATGTGTATATAATGTTAATGTGAAGCAGAAGCGGCGACAGATTGAATGAATGTGTGACAATATGGCTACTCCCAGAGAAGCATGAAAATAGCAATCCACAGTAAACAGGGGTCTAATTACAAATGCTTTACGAGTATTTAATTGTGGTACACTTCATCCACATATTTACCAATATGACTGTAGTGGGACATGGCTGGTGTACGTTCTTGATGAAGCAGTAGCTAAATTAAGGTGTAATCTAACACCGGTATTATTTGTCTTTTTCGTTTGTATTCTCTTCCGCCATTTTTCAGACTGGCGGAGATTTGTTTGGTTGTTACAAGATGGCGGCTCCCATGGAGTGGCACTCTGATTACTTCAGTTTTAACTGCAAAATGTTACGGCAAAAAAACATGACATTTAGAAGGTAGTACAATACACCTTTGTTATACGTTGAGTTGTGGTGTCGAATACATATTATAATTATCTTTAGTTAGTATTAGGTGTATTGTGGTAATAATAGCCGGCTTTTCCCATTTTGTGAAGCGTGAGTAAAATGGCTGCTTCCCTGGAGTTTACAATTACAATATTATTTTTCACATGCATCGGTTTTGGTCCCAGCAATCGATTGCACGTGAAGTCTTCACTTTGCAAAATGTGTCTTGTATTTTGGCTTCACTTCGCAAGTATCAACAATAGACCTGATCAGAACTTGTCAATATTGTTCTGGAATGCTCTTTTAGCTGTATTATTTTTTTTCATCTGAAGAGGACATGACATTTCCTGGTTCAATGGTGTCTGGGACCACTGGCTCAACTCTGCAGCCACGATGGAAGCGGGTTCTAGGATGGTCTGGGCCTGTGCCTCGACCAAGACATGGTCACAGAGCCGTTGCTATAAAGGAATTGATGGTGGTTTTTGGAGGAGGAAATGAAGGAATTGTGGATGAATTGCATGTCTACAACACAGGTAAGATCATTTCGCGGGAAATGTAGCCTGACATATTACCTGAGAAACTGTCGCCGTCTTGTGGTACAGAACTGAAAGCGCACAAATAAAAAATGGCGCGCTAAAATAAAATGGACGACCGGAGTACTGTTTTGAACACTAAATTATGCTGTATCACATGTGCATGTTGTAATGGATGCACGCAATTTCTGTTCACATGACTACTGATATTTTCCTGAGTAGGAAAGTTGGTTAGGACTATTTGAACATTTTGTTCACAAGAAAGACAGTGGATTGCAGCAATTCCAATGTTTTATGATAGTGTGACTCATGTAGTCAACATGGACAGCTATACATTCTTATTGTCTATGTTTAGTTTTTATGAGAGAAATTATATTACAATTGACATTTCAGTTGTTGTTTTTCATCTTTGGGTTATTTCAGATATAAGTACAATGTATAGAATATACAACATGCACTTCTCAGGTGACAGACCTGGCCTGAAGATGCAGGCTGCATTTGTCAGAGATGCTTGGATCATGCTCAAGTAAATATTTACTCAAAGAGCGTTCGCTTCACACCTTACATCATAGGCCAACCTAGCACTTGACCACCCAGCACTGTCACACACAGACTAACCTCTACTTATTTAATCTAGCAACAAACCAATGGTTTATCCCTGCGGTTCGTGGTGATATTCCCCCTGGATGTGCTGCATACGGTTTTGTTTGTGATGGCACCCGGCTTCTGGTGTTTGGTGGAATGGTGGAATATGGAAAATACAGCAACGATCTCTATGAGCTACAGGTAATAGAATGCTTACAGCACACTCTCGCTCTAAACATTGGTAGCAATAAAACCAGAGCTAAAATGGCTGTCTTTAAGTACTTATGAATAGATTATTATGTTTACTGGATTACAGCATGCTATCGTCTTTTGCATTTTGTCTTGTTCAGGCCAGCAGATGGGAATGGAAAAAGTTAAAAGCTAAGTCTCCCAAAAATGGCCCACCTCCCTGTGCTCGACTTGGCCACAGTTTCTCTCTGGTGGGCAACAAGTGCTTCCTGTTTGGAGGGTTGGCTAATGACAGCGAGGACCCCAAAAACAACATCCCTAGGTACCGTTGCCGTAAGAAGGAGATGTGAAATGTGACCAGTGGAGTAACAGGAAAAACTGATGGGGTGGCAGGTAGCCTAGCGGTTAAAAGGTTTGAATCCCTGAACCGACTAGGCTAAATATTTGCCGCTGTGCACTTGAGCAAGGCACTTAACCCCAATTGCTCCTGTAAGCCACACATGATTAGAGAGACTGCTAAATTACTAAAATGTAAATGCTGTGGAATGGTTTGTAGTAAGCACTGCTTGACTTGGGCAGGAGCTCACTGGAGCTGAGTACCGGCTCCTCAAATATTATACTGTTTGAGCGCCTGTTCGTCTTATAGAATATTATCTCTAAAGTATTGTGGAGCTGCCGCACCTAAATATAAACATTACCAGCACCCAAAATGAGCACCGGCACCTACACTACCAGTCAAATGTTTTAGAAAGCCTACTCATTCAAGGGTTTTTCTTTAATTTTACTTTTCTACATTGTAGAATAATAGTGAAGATATCAAAACTATGAAATTACACGTATGGAATCATGTAGTAACCAAAAAAGTGTTCAACAAATCAAAATATATTTGAGTTTCTTCAAATAGCCATCAGATGGGATGACGTATCGCTGCAGAATGCTGTGGTAGACATGCTGGTTAAGTGTACCTTGAATTCTAAATAAATCACAGTGTCACCAGCAAGCACTCCTACACCATAACACCACCACCTCCATGCTTTACGGTGGGAATTACACATGCGGAGATCATCCATTCACCCACACCACATCTAACAAAGACATGGCACTTGGAACCAACAATCTCAAATTTGGACCCAGGCCAAAGGACAAATTTCCACCGGTCTTATGTCCATTGCTTGTGTTTCTTGGCCCAAGCAAGTATCTTCTTGTTGGTGTCCATTAGTAGTGGTTTCTTTGCAGCAATTTGACCATGAAGGCCTGACTCACACAGTCTCCTCTGAACAGTTGATGTTGAGATGTGTCTGTGACTTGAACTCTGAAGCATTTATTTGGGCTGCAATTTCTGAGGCTGGTAACTCTAATGAACTTATCCTCTGCAGCAGAGGTAACTCTGGGTCTTCTATTCCTGTGGCGGTCCTCATGAGAGCCAGTTTCATCATAGCATTTGATGGTTTTTGCGACTGCACTTGAAGAAACTTTAAAAGTTCTTGAAATTTTCCTGATTGACTGACCTTCATGTCTTTAAGTAATGATGAACTATCGTTTCTCTTTACTTATTTGAGCAGTTCTTGCCATAAAATGGACTTGGTCTTTTACCAAATAGGGCTTTCTTCTGTATACCACCCCTACCTTGTCACAACACAACTGGCTCAAACGCATTAAGGAGGAAAGACATTCCACAAATTCACTTTTAACAAGGCACACCTGTTAATTGTAATGCATTCCAGGTGACTAGCTCATGAAGCTGGTTGAGAGAATGCCAAGCTTGTGCAAAGCTGTCAAGGCAAAGGGTGGCTATTTGAAGAATCTCAAATATAAAATATATTTTGATTTGTTTAACCCTTTTTGGTTATTACATGATTCCATGTGTTATTTCATAGTTTTAATGTGTACAATGTAGAAAATAGTAAAAATAAAGAATAACCCTTGAATGAGTAGGTGTTCTATTACTTTTGACCTGTAGTGTATTTCAGTCCAAGTCAAGCACTGGTAGTTAGCAGTTGGAAAGACATTCTGACTGAAATCTTTCGTCACTAGATACCTGAATGATCTGTACACCCTGGAGCTTCGTGCTGGCTCCAGCGTTGTAGGCTGGGATATACCAATTACTTATGGCGTTTTGCCACCTCCTCGCGAGAGCCACACTGCTGTAGTGTACACAGAAAAGGAGAGCAAGAAATCTCACCTGATCATCTATGGAGGGATGAGTGGCTGTCGTCTGGGAGATCTATGGACTCTTGACATTGGTAGGCTCCTGAGTTAACAGTATTACCAAATTATTAACAGTGAACCCTTTGACTTGACTGATTCATTAGAGTAAGAGACGATGTATTTTCTAAATGATTTTGCTCTGTCTGCAGACACCCTGACCTGGACTAAGCCATCGGTGAATGGCACAGCACCTCTGCCCAGGAGTCTCCACTCTGCCATCACCATCACAAACAAGTGAGATCTCCCTGAATACCTGTTGAAATGATCAATTCAGTGTCTGGGATAACAATCGGTTAAATCTCTCAGCAGTTAACCTATTTTGTGACTGCTTGCTTCTGATTTCTTTGTCTGCCTCTCATTGTAGGATGTTTGTTTTTGGGGGATGGGTTCCCCTGGTTATGGATGACGTGAAGGTGGCAACACATGAGAAGGAATGGAAGTGCACAAACACTCTGGCCTGCCTAAATCTCGGTTTGTCTTCCCCATTTTCAGTTATTGGTGCTAGTACTTGCATTTAACCTTACATACTGTTGAGTAATGTTTATCTAGATTTGTGCATTATGAACTGACCTCATTCTGAGTGAAACCATTCACTGTGACATTTCTAGGTATCCCCCTTTCCATTGATAAATGGCAGTGTCACGGGCAAATTATATTACTGTCAGAAAATAAGATTGAACCCTCATGATTCTTTTTACCCCAGACTCCATGGCCTGGGAATCAGTGTTGATGGACACCTTGGAGGACAATATCCCAAGGGCCCGGGCAGGACATTGTTCTGTGTCCATCAACTCTAGGTTGTATGTCTGGAGTGGCCGTGATGGTTACCGTAAAGCATGGAACAACCAAGTCTGCTGTAAAGACCTCTGGTACCTTGAGACAGGCGAGTCACCTTTATTTTGCTAATTTACTCTGATAAAGCAAACCCCATTATTTGCTCAACTGTGCTGTTGATTGCTTATAAGAAATGGGACCATTTTGTCATTTGGTTACAGAGAGGCCACACGCTCCCTCGAGAGTGCAGCTTGTCCGTGCTAACACCAACTCCCTGGAGGTGAGCTGGGGCGCTGTGTCCACCGCAGACACCTACCTGCTGCAGCTGCAGAAGTACGACATCCCAGCTGCCGCTGCTGCCACCTCCCCGGCCCTTACTGCCACCTCTTCTCTACCAGGGAACTTGCCCAAAAGCCCAGCTGCTCCCTCTGCTCAGAACCTACCACACACAGGTATCACTATGGTGCCCCAAGCTTCCTTCCCAACATCCCCAGAAGCCCGCAGACTGCCTTCACAGCTCGTGGGCCAGTTAAAACCATGCATGTCCTACTTGTTCTATGGAGGTTGTTCATACCAATTTGTGGAGTATTGTCACAAATCATTTGCATTGTTCTCCTCTACAGCCCATTGTATTTCAGTAATCGTAGCCCAAAATGGTATGTAAAAAGAAGGCCTCGAGGGCTCTATACTGAACATTTATTCTGTTGATTTGACAGCCATCTTGAAGGTTGCAGCCCCTCAGTCTGGCACGGGTACCTCCCTTGTCACTGTGCGAGCCAACCAGGCTGTGAAATCCCCTGTCACTGTGACATCACTTCCTCCAGGGGTTCGGATGATGGTTCCTGCCCAGACTGCCCAAGGAACGGTATTTACAGTTGTGAATTGGTTTGGTTATTCAAGGATAAAATGTTGTCAAGAGTAATGCCAAGAGAGTATTGTCTCACTCAAGACTATTTGTTTTCCTTTAAGCCAATCGGCAATAGCCCTCAGATGAGTGGCATGGCAGCTTTGGCTGCAGCTGCAGCAGCCACACAAAAGATCCCGCCCTCTTCAGGCACTGTGCTCAACATTCCAGCAGGTGCCACCCTTGTCAAAACCATGGCTGGCTCCACCGCAGTCAAAATGTCATCTCCTCTCATGGTAAGACTCATAAAATATTGGTCTGTGAAAATGAAACTCGCTGGTAGAATGTATGAGTTTGTCAGGCAGTCTCTTTCAAGACCCAATTTAGAATTGACAACTTAACATTTTGTATTTTCTGCTTCCAGGTCAGTAACCCAGCCACTCGCATGCTGAAGACTGCTGCAGCTCAGGTGGGCACAGCGACTGTATCATCACCCAACTCGCCCAACCGACCCATCATCACTGTGCACAAGTCAGGCACGGTCACCGTAGCCCAGCAACACCAGGTGGTTACCACCATGGTGGGAGGAGTCACCAAGACAATCACCCTGGTCAAGAGCCCCCTTACTATGGGAGGCAGCGGCACTCTGGTGAGAGAACTTGACAGGAACAGGAAGGGAGTACAGGGAGAAGGCTGTGTGAGAAATGTATCGTCCTTATACACAATCCCACTTAAGGATTTTATATGCATGCCATGAACTGAGAAATAGTTTGCCACACTTTGATATATTTTTTTGGTCCCCCACCTGTATTCATATGACTCTTATATGGCCTAGGCATGAACCCATTATAGAAGATGTGGCTGTGGAAAACTCAGAGAAGGAACAACTTGAGTTCATAGATCTGCATAACTGTCAGGGTCAGTTGGCATGGAATAATGTAGCTATCCACACTCACAGTTGTTGTTCACATGAGACACTGATCTCCTGACGCCAAATACTGTGATGTTTTCTGGTGACTCATAAACTTGAGTCTCTCTCCTATGTCAGCAGATCTCCAGCCTTGGCAAGATGATATCTGTGGTACAAACCAAGCCAGTGCAGACATCAGCTGTTACAGGCCAGGCTTCCACTAACCCTCTATCACAGCTCATACAGGTCAGCTATCTTCATGAGTGCAGGAAAAGGAGCTAACTAAAACTCCATGGACAGGCTCAGCCGGCTTTCTGTTGATCATGTTCATAATCCACTGTGTCTCCTGTAGACTAAGGGTTCTCTCCCTGCCGGCACCATACTGAAGCTGGTGACCTCAGCGGACGGCAAGCCCACCACCATCATCACCACGTCCCAGGCAGGGGGCACAGGGAACAAACCCACCATCCTGAACATCAGCGGCATGTCGCCCACCACAACCAAACAGGGCACCACCATCATCAAGACCATCCCTATGTCTGCTATTATGAACCAGTCTGGAGCCACAGGTCAGAACCCAATGGCTTCATGTTTCAGGGACAATACAACGGGAGCATATGCTGACAGGTATTATTCTTTTTTGTTTTGATAACAGTGACCAGCAGCACAGGGAAGATGCCCTATACCATTCTCACCACCAAGATGATGACCACTGGCACTCCAGGAAAAATCATCACTACCATGCCTAAGCTTGGCACTGCAACTGGCCAGCAGGAGCTGACACAGGTGCCTCACAGAAATTACCCTTACAACCTCTTGTAGCAGATACATATTATTTATATGAATTGTACAATATTTCTAGGTGTTGAAGATGTTTCAAATCAAATGTATTTATATTGCCCTTCTTACATCAGCTGATATCTGTGCTGTACAGAAACCCAGCCTAAAACCCCAAACAGCAAGCAATGCAGGTGTAGAAGCACGGTGGCTAGGAAAAACTCCCTAGAAAGGCCAAAACCTAGAGAGGAACCAGGCTATGAGGGGTGGCCAGTCCTCTTCTGGCTGTGCCGGGTGGAGATTATAACAGCACATGGCCTAGATGTTCAAATGTTCATAAATGACCAGCATGGTCAAATAATAATAATCATACTAGTTGTCGAGGGTGCAACAAGTCAGTAACACAAGAGTAAGTGTCAGTTGGCTCTTTCATAGCTGATCTTTGACAGTTTTTGCATTGGTGCACTTTCCATTTTAAATATCACATGGCATTTATATTTAGTCGCATACGATACATCTCGTACAGCAAGGCCTTTGAAGCAGTTGAAATGCTTCAGTAGTTCTGGGGACTATATTAGGATCTGCTCTGATTGGTGCTACTAACACATTTGGCTCTATCAAATGTCTTGCCCCAGTAGAGGAGTTTTATAGTGCCCCCTAGTGTCTCAATTATACCTCCCCCTTGGTGGTTTTAAGGTGGTTTTGAAGGGTGCTCCAGGCCAACCTGGCACCATTCTGCGCACTGTACCCATGGGTGGAGTCCGACTCGTCACCCCGGTTACGATGACTTCTGTCAAGCCCAGTGTAACTACACTGGTCGTCAAGGGAACAACTGGTATGGATGACATTTCATAATTACTCCTTGATTGAAGATGGCAAGTGGTCTGTTCAATTAATAAGTATGCAGTAAAATAAATTCAGGCCAAGTTCCAGCTGTCTGCCCTTTTGAGTTTGTGATTTATTTGTTCCCCAAGGTGTCGCCACCCTGGGGACAGTCACAGGCACAGTCTCCTCCAGCCTGGCAGGGGGCAGTGTAGCCAGTGCCAATGCCTCTCTGGCACCTCCCATCACCACCCTGGGCACCATCGCCACCCTGCCCAGCCAAGTCATCAACCCCACTGCCATCACTGTGTCAGTGGCCCAGGCCAGTCTGACCACAGTCACTACCCTGTCCACCTCCACTATGGTAAGACAGCTAGGGGCTATTCTTTATACAGAAATGTAGATGTAGCTCCAATTTATGTTTTTGAGAATTGGAACATGAAATGTCATGCTGCCCAATGTGGAGCACGTTTTTAATGGGTTTTCTCAGTCAATACCTGATATTCTCTCATTGCAGTCGGTGAACCAGCCAACCCAGGTGACTCTCATCACCACCCCCAGCGGTGTTGAAGCCCAGCCAGTGCAGGACCTGCCCGTGTCCTTCCTGGCCTCCCCCACTTCTGAGCAGCCCTCCACTGAGGCCGGGGATGCCCCTGGTACTGTCACCATGGTCTGCTCCAACCCACCCTGTGAGACCCACGAGACAGGAACCACCAACACGGCCACCACTGCGTCTGCTAACATGTCAGTGTGCTCCAACCCTCCCTGTGAGACCCACGAGACTGGAACCACCAACACCGCAACGACCTCTTCCACCAACATGGGAGGGGCAATGAGGGTGTGTACAAGCCCTCCGTCAGAGACCCATGAGACGGGCACCACTAACACCTCGACCACCGCCCACTCCATCATGGGAACTAACAAAATGGATACTGTCAAGAGTAGCTCATCATCTCACCCCCCATCTCTGTACTCCTCTACCCCTCAGACAATCACCTCTGCTTACCCCGGAACCGCCACAGGCAACCAGGAACCAGAGAACCTGCGCACCGGCACCACCTTCACCCCCACCACAGCACGCTCTGACATGGGCTCAGCCCAGACCGGCACTGTGCAGAGTCCCAAGCAGCCAGCACCAGCCGTGGGCCTTATAGTTTGCTCTAACCCACCCTGCGAGACACATGAAACGGGCACAACCAACACTGCCACTCAGTCCTCGTCCGGCATGGGTAACGGGCAGACTAGCACTGTGCAGAAAGTGTGCTCAAACCCACCCTGCGAGACCCACGAAACGGGGACCACCAACACCCCATCCCAGGCCAGTTCCAACATGGCTGGGAACCAGACAGGAACAGTGACGGTGCAGGGGGTGTGTTCAGACCCCCCCTGTGAAACCCACGAGACTGGCACCACCAACACGGCAACTACTGCCACAGGTATAACGCTAGAATACATACTTGTTGTTTTCAGTGTTTTTATTTTAAAAAACAGGATCATGTTTTAGGGTTATTTCATGGACTGTGTTAATGCGTGTCCTACAGCAGATGGAGCAGACGGTGGCACCAGCAGTACAGAGACTCCCTCCACTACTGCATCAGGAACAACCCCAGCCACCATCCAGAGCAGAGCTATCACTACTGTGACCCAGTCCACACCAGCCCCAGGGCCCTCAGTACCTGTAAAATAACCACTAACAATACTTTGCCAGTCTAGACTACTGATGCACTAGCAATTTCAGAATTGTCATGCTAAGGGTTTAGTTCTAAATCACACACTGGCATGGTTAGGCAAATTATCAGTAATTAATGCCAAAAAGAAATGCATTATATGGACAATTCAGTCATCTTGGCCATTTTAAGAATTTGCACTCTTGCTAATTTCTACCCTTGTATCTCCAGTCCATTTCATCGATCACTGAGGGTGCAGCAGTTTCCACAGAAGAGCCCATGCAGATTGATGCGGCCACAGAAGGGGGAGACACCGCTATGGAGACTGGGCTGCCCCCAGAGCTGATGTCAGAGGGACAGATAGGAACTGGTCTGTCTGCAGAGGAGCTGGCTGTGACTGCAGCAGCAGAGGCAGCAGCACAGGCTGCAGCACAGGCAGCAGCCACTGAGGAGGCCCAGGCCCGGGCCATCCAGGCAGTTCTCCAGGCAGCACAGCAGGCCGCCATGAGTAAGTATGGCCCTCAGATTGTTGGTAAATTATAGAGATGAATTTCAAGACTTTACGTGTGTGAAGACAACCGCTACTCATTTACATTTTGGTAATTTAGCAGACGCTCTTATCCAGAGCGACTTACCAAAGCAATTAGGGTTTAGTGCCTTGCTCAACGGCACATCGACAGATTTTCCACCTTGTCAGCTCGGGGATTCAAACCAGCAACCTTTCGGTTACTGGCCCAATGGCCTTAAACCGCTGGGCTACCTGTCGCCCCAACTGCCATAGTCTCACAATCAAAATGTACATTCTCTGCATGCATAGACGAGGGTGATTCTGGCTCGGACGGACAGCAGACCACCACAATCCCCATTGTTCTGACCCAGCAAGAGCTGGCGGCCCTGGTCCAGCAGCAGCAGCAGCTCCAGGAGGCTCAGGCCCTGGCTCAGGCCCTGGCTCAGGCCCAGCAGCAAGGAAACGCCCAAGCCCTGCCCACTGAGGGCCTGGCCCCTGCAGACAGCCTGAATGACCCCACGTCTGAGAGCAACGGACACAACGAGATGGCTGCAGCCGTTTCCAGCGCTGTGGCATCACTGCTGCCGCGCACCTCCACGGAGAGTAAGTCTTTCTCTATATATATATCTTTCTTTCTTTCTTTCTTCTAGTGTTTTTCCAGGTCTTAACTTGACCTCTCTTGTGTCCTATTGACTCTGCAGCCCTGGCCCCCTCAAGCACATTTGCTGTTTCCAGTCCAGCCAACCTGCAACCTGCAGCTTCTCTAGCAGAGGTGACCAATGGCATCGAGGGCGGGGTGAGTACCAATATTGGACCTGTTTTTATCCTGCCAGTTTGATAATCAGAATTTGAGAGGAACGTTGAATGGCATGGCATATTCTAACTCCCTTTTTGTCTCTGTCATACAGAAGCTAAACCCTCAACCAGCCCCTATCAAGACACTTGTAAAAAAAGAGAACCAGTGGTTCGATGTTGGAATCGTTAAGGTGACAAACATGGTGGTCACACACTTCTTCATCCCAGGGGACGATTCTCAAGTAGAGGTAAGCCTCAAAGATGGATTCATCTCCCGAGTGTCACAGCGGTCTAAGGCACTGCATCTCAGTACCTGAGGCATCACTACAGACACTGGTTCGATCCCAGGCTGTGTAACAACCGGCCGTGACCGGGAGTCCCATAGGACGATGTACAATTGGCCCAGCGTCGTCCAGGTTAGGGAAGGGTTTGACCAGGGGGGCTTTACTTGGTTCATCGCGCTCTTGTGACTCCTTGTGGTGGGCTGGGCGCCTGCAGGCTGACTCCGGTCGTCAGTTGAACATTGTTTCCTCTGACACATTGGTGCAGCTGGCTTCCGGGTTAAATGGGTGGTTGTTAAGAAGCCAGGTTAGGCGGGTCATGTTTCGGAGGAAGCATGACTCAACCGTCGCTTCTCCCTAGCCTGTTGGGGAATTGCAGCGATGAGACAAGATCGCGATTGCATATCATGAGAAAGGGGGCACAACATTTTTTTTTATAGATGGATTCATGCCTTTATGGCTTAGAGATCAGTGAGTTTGGTGCAGCACCAACGATGTGTGTGTTGTAGGATGACTCGGGCGCCATTCCAGACTATAACCAGATGAAGAAAATGGAGCTGCAGCCTGGCACAGCTTACAAGTTCCGTGTCGCTGGCATCAATGCTTGTGGTCGTGGTTCCTTCTCAGAGATCTCTGCTTTCAAGACCTGTCTACCAGGCTTCCCCGGAGCACCTTGTGCCATCAAAATCAGCAAGGTAAAACTATGCAAACTAGTCATAAAACAATTACTGTATTAGAACACCCTTGACAAATCACAAGTTGTCAAGTTTTTCTAGTTTTGATGGAATGCTGATGGTATTTTTGCTGGTTTTGCATTAAAACAAGAGTTCCATCTTTTTCCCCCTCAGAGCCCGGATGGTGCCCACCTCACCTGGGAGCCTCCTTCGGTGACATCAGGGAAGATCATTGAGTATTCTGTGTACCTGGCCATCCAAAGCACTCAGACAGCCGAGCGCAAGACCTCCACCCCAGCCCAGCTGGCCTTCATGCGGGTGTACTGTGGGCCCAACCCCTCCTGCCTGGTGCAGTCCACCAGCCTCTCGAACGCCCACATAGACTACACCACCAAGCCCGCCATCATCTTCCGCATTGCCGCGCGCAACGAGAAGGGCTATGGCCCTGCCACACAAGTCCGATGGCTGCAAGGTGGGCAGGCTTATTTTTTTATTCTGCTGTTCAACAAAATGGAGCAGCGTCTTGTCAATCATAATTATGGTTGTACTTGATTGGGTTGTGTTTTTAAGTACGGTTTCTCTTGAATGGATTTCTCCCCCCTTTTCAGAGTCCAGCAAAGATGGCGCCTCCGCAAAACCTGCCCCAAAAAGACCAGCAGTGTCCTCACCTGATGTGTAAGTACCTGGTTCCATCTAGGCTACATTACATCACTCACTGGTCACTCGACAATGGCAAATTATCTTAAAAATAAATGTTTTGCTTTGTCTGCCCTGCAGTAAGGCTGCTGGTCAAAAGAAAGCAAGAACGGACCAGTGAGATGGCCCAGATGACCCCCCCCCCCCTACTCGCTGTCCTTTTTGACCAGGAAGACTTCATCCTCATCCTGGCTTCACCCCATCTGCGAGTTGACCCACAACCAGCCAGCAACATAAGCAAAATGGCAGCAGAAACCCTAGATGAAAATCAACAAGAGAGTTCTGTAGGCAAGACTTATTTGTTTTTCTAGAGCAACACAAATTAAAAAAGCACATTATAGCTTTTACTTCATTAGTCTTTTGTTTATTTTCTTTGCTTTCCCCCTAGCTACTTTTATTATACATATTTTTGGCTAGTTTCTGTAGTTGTAGAGAAACATTTACAGCATCACAAGCTGTGAGCTGCCCTGAGCTTAATGTTACTTTTGTTTTTGAATATTTGGGGGACGTAGAGAGAGAGACTACATGAGATGATGTACAGTTTGAGCATGTGCTGAACAGGAGGCAGTGTTGGTTTAGATGGGAGGAACAATCAAAACGGAAAAACAAAGCACTTGTCCTCAAAAGGGGAAATGTTTTCCCTCAAGCAGAAATGTTCTTCAATTAAGAAACCAATATATACAAACATCATACTGGACTCCAGTCTCCTGGTAATCTTATCACTGTCCTTTTGCCCCGAGATGAGGACTGATGGCTCTGAAGTGGAGAAAGGATTTGATGACAAAGGAAGAAAATTGTAGAGGAACAGAGACTTTGCTACGACTGAGACTTGCAGCATACACACAACAAATATTGCAAAATCTTCCCAAAAAATTTGCAAGCAATGATGCAGATCTTTGCGTAGTTTATTTTTCTATTTTTTAAGCTTTTCCCTGTCTATCACCATGCATTTTTAAAACGTCACCTACTTTTCTTTTTTGTTTATTATTGTTCATCCCCATAGTTTAAGTGTTTGTGGGAAGAGGGGTGGCAGTGCTGAGGTAGGCACTATATTTAAATATTGGTTTTGATCAGTTGTATGTTCTTGATCTATCGGAGTGTATGGAAAAAATAAAGGCTTTTGTATTTGTGCTGACTAGGACCGCAAATGTAATAGGACTGAAGGGAATTTGAAACAGACCCGTGGAGAGGAGTACATTTTGTTTACTACATCTTCCAATGTTTGTGTCGCTGTGTGTATGCCGAACATGGACAATTGAATGAAGAAAAATCTTTTCAGTCCCACATTTCTTCCTTCCCACCCCAATACACCACATTTCCAATCAGTAATCTGTATATGCTTTGCTTTTGCGGTCATTAATTTGAGTACCCTAATTTTATTTTAGACCAAGAAAGAATATATTTGGAGACTTTTGTTCCTTATACTGTTGAGGAAGATGTATATGTGAAACCACCAAATAAAACATGTATTACATTTTTTTAGGTTCTGTGTTTTACCAATTACAGAAGTGACATGTGAAAGTTATTTCTGAGAAGTTTACCTGTATGTCTTTAATTGGGATGTCTTGGTGGGAAGGAAGATGAATAGCCAGAGTTTGGACTCACTTGTAAATTAATTATTCCATAGCAAGAATAAAATATATTGGCCTTTTATACAATTACCTGTACCAAAAAGTTTTTACATGTTGGTCATCTTTCGTTTGCCTTTTGTGTCATGATTTATATAAAAAACGTGTGTGTGTGTATATGTGTGTGTGTGTGTGTGTGTGTGTATATATATATATATATATATACTGTCTCCCTGATCAATTGCTATGACTTGCTTTGTTAAACAGATTTGCTCAAAATCACATCAAGGTGCATTACCAGTACCAAAATATTTGTATTCAGGATCAATCAACCCATGGAGTTTTTTTATAGAGAGGGAAGTCTTGGAGTGGTAATGACTATTCATTAGTTTGTAAAATAAAGATAGCCAGATTGGGTAATGAAGCCAAGGGTGAACTTGCTACCTCTCTTAGGATTGTAGTACTTGCACCTTGGTTTCAAGTCTCCAGATTTACTTCTATAATGAAAACCCTATTTCATATACATCCATGATTTTGAGCAAAACTAGACATGCATGCAACCAAAGATTTAAAGAAATGTGTTTGTTCCTTTCTATGTGGGATACAAATGTGTCCTTTTCTTCCACAGTACATTTACAGAGTCACTAATTTTGCACCCTTGTTAGGTCGGTCATCAACAGGGCTGAGTTCTCTGGACTTTTCCTCCCACACTGGGGCAGGTGCTGGTCTTAGCACTGACGCTTGACGTTGAGAGGTTCTTCCGGGTGTTTGCAGGTTATCTGGAATTGTCCTGTATTTTCCAATGTGTGTTTTTTGTACTGAAGGGAGTAATGTATCTTTTATCAAAATAAACTTGTTAAACATTCCAGTCATTGTGGGATACCTTGATACCAAGGTTATTATAGTTTTGCGTTTTAATATTAGTTTTTATTTCTACATTTTTTCCCTGAATTTAATTTGAAATTCAGTTTAGTTTCAGTCATTTTTCTGACTTGATTTGCTAGTTTTATTTAGTTTGAGTTGTATACAAATATTTCAGTTTAGTTTTTATTTAGTTTTAGGGACAGAACATGTATGGGAGGCTGTATTGTTTTGGGGGGATGTCACTACAGGTGGGCCATTATAAGGTGATGGGTCAGGTCATATGCTAGGTTAGGTTTAAGTTATAAAGTCAATGGCCCTGTTTGAGAAACTGTGATGTATCACGGGTAAATTGTTCTACAATGATATTGATTTATGATGCAAGGTGATTTGTAGATTAGTCTGCCTCGCCTTTAAAGTGGCAGCAAAGTCAAACGCGCCCAGTATCAATGGGTCCATCCATACTTGTGAACCTAAGCAACTATTTCAATTTATACAGGTTATCCGGCACAAAATGTGTATCAGCCAATTCAAATCGACGATTTACTTGAACGTGACAGAACGCTAAATTGTATGGAGGTCAATGAGTCGAATTTTAGCAATAAAAAACAGTGGCTTATTTGCTACGTGAGGTTTATTTGATTGAATAGAAGTTTCACAATGCTTAAGTTACGAGTGTACTGATATAAGTAGTACACGTGACCACGTGACCCTATATGCTGTCTCATCGTTGTCATTGATCAGGAGTACTGTTGTGTCGTCAACAAACTTAATGACGGTGTTGGAGTCTTGCTTGGCCACACAAGTCATGGGTAAACAGGGAGTACAGGAGGGGACTAAGCATGCACCCCTGAGGGGGCCCCGTGTTGGGGATCAGCGTGGCAGATGTGTTGTTGCCTACCCTTACCACCTGGGGGTGGGATGTCAGGAAGTCCAGGATCCAGTTGCAGAGGGTGGTGTTTAGTCCCAGGGTTCTTAGCTTACAGATGAGCTTTGTGGGCACTATGGTGTTGAACGCTGAGCTGTAGTCAATGAACAGCATTCTACCAGTTGGGAAAGGGCAGCATGGGGCGGTATGCAAATTGGAATGAGTCTAGGGTTTCTGGGATGATGGTGTTGATGTGAGCCATGACCAGCCTTTCAAGCACTTAATGGATAACGACGTGAGTGCTACGGAGCGGTAGTCATTTAGGCAGGTTTTCTGTGTAATGTGCCTAGACCGTGTAATTGTCGCAGATTGTGACAAGGGTTCGAATCTCACATGACTCCACCCCCTTTGGAAATGTAGATATACATCTATTGTGTTGAAAAGGGATGCCAACAGTTTGAAAGTTAAGATTATGAATTTAATATGGAGCTATTTCTTTTGTCAGACTTGCCCAAAACCCACTGCTACTGCCTAATAATCATATTGCATAGGCAATATGAAATGGACGTGTACATTTAAATGTAGGATTACAACATTTTAATAATAATCTGCTTTGTATACGTTATTTGACTCGAGGAGGATGAGCATTACAAAGTGTACAGTAGGATTGTAGTTTGCACTCTCGTTATAATCAGGTTGGTTGCAACCATTGCAGTTATTTTAAAATAAGTTTCTCGCGAGTCCAGAGGACTCGAATCGACTGTCTTAATGTAGGAAGACACTTGGCTGTCATTAATATATTCTTGCGAAAATATTCACCCCCTTGGCATTTTTCCTATTTTGTTGCCTTACAATCTGGAATTAAAATAGATTTTTTGGGGGTTTGTATCATTTGAATTACACAACATGCCCACCACTTTGAAGATGCAAGGTATGTTTTATTGTGAAACAAACAAGTAATAAGAAAAAAAAAACATAAAACACTAAACGTGCATAAATATTCACCCCCCCAAAGTCAATACTTTGTAGAGCCACCTTTTGCAGCAATTACAGCTGCAAGTCTCTTGGGGTATGTCTCTATAAACTTGGCACAACTAGCCACTGGGATTCTTGCCCATTCTTCACGGCAAAACTGCTCCAGTTCCTTCAAATTGGATGGGTTCCGCTGGTGTATAGCAATCTTTAAGTCAAACCACAGATTCTCTATTGGATTGAGGTCTGGGCTTTGACTAGGCCATTCCAAGACATGTAAATGTTTCCCCTTAAACCACTCAAACGTTGCTTTAGCAGTATGCTTAGGGTCATTGTCCTGCTGGAAGGGGAACCTCCGTCCCTGTCTCAAATTTCTGGATGACTCAAACCCGTTTTCCCTCTAGAATTTCCCTATATTTAGCGCCATCCATCATTCCTTCAATTCTGACCAGTTTCCCAGTCCCTGTCGATGAAAAATATCCCCATGGGATGGTGTTCTTGGGGTGATGAGAGGTGTTGAGTTTGCGCCAGACATAGCATTTTCCTTGATGGCCAAAAAGCTACATTTTATTCTCATCTGACCAAAGTATCTCCTTCCATATGTTTGGAGAGTCTCCCACATGCCTTTTGGCGAACACCAAACGTGTTTGCTTATTCTTTTCTTTAAGCAATGTTTTTTTCCTGGCCACTCTTCCGTAAAGCCCAGCTATGTGGAGTGTACGGCTTAAAGTGGTCCTATGGACAGATACTCCAATCCCTGCTGTGGAGGTTTGCAGCTCCTTCAGGGTTATCTTTGGTCTCTTTGTTGCCTCTCTGATTAATGCCCTCCTTGCCTGGTCCGTGAATTTTGGTGGGCAGCCCTCTCTTGGCATGTTTGTTGTGGTGCCATATTCTTTCAATTTTTTAATAATCTATTTAATGGTGCTCCGTTGGATGTTCAAAGTTTCAGATATTTTTTTAAGAACCCAACCCTGATCTGTACTTCTCCAATACTTTGTCCTTGACCTGTTTGGAGAGCTCCTTGGTCTTCATGGTGTCGCTTACTTGGTGGTGCCCCTTGCTTAGTGGTGTTGCAGACTCTGGGCCTTTCAGAACCGGTATATATATACTGAGATCATGTGAGAGATCATGTGATACTTAGATTGCAAACAGGTGGACTTTATTTAACTAATTATGTGACTTCTGAAGGTAATTGGTTGCACCCGATCTTATTTAGGGGCTTCATAGCAAAGGGGTGAATACATATTGACGCACCAATTTTTGTAAAACAGTTTTTTAATTTGAACAAGTAATTTTTTTCATTTCACTTCACCAATTTTGATTATTTTGTGTATGTCCATTACATGAAATCCAAATAAAAATCAATTTAAATTACAGGTTGTAATGCAACAAAATAGGAAAAAGGCCAAGGGGGATGAATACTTTTGCAAGGCACTGTACATACAGGCCTAAAGTGTTTTATAGGCTTTGTATTATTATAATCATGCACTTCCTCAAATGCGTTTTGAAGAAAGCACTGGCAATTAACAGTTTTTCCTCAACAGATGACAGGGGGGCTCAAACCCACAATTTGGAGTCAACCGCTTTAGCAGTGTGTGCCACCTAGATGCGATGGTGATAATCTTAGCCTACATGAATGCAATTTGTCAAATCCATAAGGCTCTTACTGTTGTAAGGATCTAATAGATATTTTTCCCATGAATGCACATGGATGTGTGTGAAACAGATAAACAAAAATTGTGCCAGGACATAACTGCCACCTGTTGAGGTTAGCACAACCAACCTTGTCTCCCATTAATTATGTAATAGACGCAGTCATTCTGGGTCTGTTTTGAGCCCCACCTGTTTAGCTAAAAAACTATATATATATATATATATATATATAGTTTTTTGGCTAAATTATAAATTATATTACACATATATATATATATATGTGTAATATAAATTATATTACATATATATATATATATATATATATGTATGTAATATAATTTATATAAATATATATATATATATACACTGCTCAAAAAAATAAAGGGAACATTTAAACAACACAATGTAACTCCAAGTCAATCACACTTCTGTGAAATCAAACTGTCCACTTAGGAAGCAACACTGATTGACAATAAATTTCACATGCTGTTGTGCAAATGGAATAGCCAACAGGTGGAAATTATAGGCAATTAGCAAGACACCCCCAATAAAGGAGTGGTTCTGCAGGTGGGGAGCACAGACCACTTCTCAGTTCCTATGCTTCCTGGCTGATGTTTTGGTCACTTTTGAATGCTGGCGGTGCTTTCACTCTAGTGGTAGCATGAGACGGAGTCTACAACCCACACAAGTGGCTCAGGTAGTGCAGCTCATCCAGGAGGGCACATCAATGCGAGCTGTGGCAAGAAGGTTTGCTGTGTCTGTCAGCGTAGTGTCCAGAGCATGGAGGCGCTACCAGGAGACAGGCCAGTACATCAGGAGACGTGGAGGAGGCCGTAGGAGGGCAACAACCCAGCAGCAGGACCGCTACCTCCGCCTTTGTGCAAGGAGGAGCAGGAGAAGCACTGCCAGAGCCCTGCAAAATGACCTCCAGCAGGCCACAAATGTGCATGTGTCAAACGGTCAGAAACAGACTCCATGAGGGTGGTATGAGGGCCCGACGTCCACAGGTGGGGGTTGTGCTTACAGCCCAACACCGTGCAGGACGATTGGCATTTGCCAGAGAACACAAAGATTGGCAAATTTGCCACTGGCGCCCTGTGCTCTTCACAGATGAAAGCAGGTTCACACTGAACACGAGACAGACGTGACAGACTCTGGAGACGCCGTGGAGAACGTTCTGCTGCCTGCAACATCCTCCAGCATGACCGGTTTGGCGGTGGGTCAGTCATGGTGTGGGGTGGCATTTCTTTGGGGGGCCGCACAGCCCTCCATGTGCTCGCCAGAGGTAGCCTGACTGCCATTAGGTACCGAGAGGAGATCCTCAGACCCCTTGTGAGACCATATGCTGGTGCGGTTGGCCCTGGGTTCCTCCTAATGCAAGACAATGCTAGACCTCATGTGGCTGGAGTGTGTCAGCAGTTCCTGCAAGAGGAAGGCATTGATGCTATGGACTGGCCCGCCCGTTCCCCAGACCTGAATCCAATTGAGCACATCTGGGACATCATGTCTCGCTCCATCCACGAACGCCACGTTGCACCACAGACTGTCCAGGAGTTGGCGGATACTTTAGTCCAGGTCTGGGAGGAGATCCCTCAGGAGACCATCCGCCACCTCATCAGGAGCATGCCCAGGCGTTGTAGGGAGGTCATACAGGCACGTGGAGGCCACACACACTACTGAGCCTCATTTTTACTTGTTTTAAGGACATTACATCAAAGTTGGATCAGCCTGTAGTGTGGTTTTCCACTTTAATTTTGAGTGTGACTCCAAATCCAGACCTCCATGGGTTGATAAATTGGATTTCCATTGATTATTTTTGTGTGATTCTGTTGTCAGCACATTCAACTATGTAAAGAAAAAAGTATTTATTAAGATTATTTATTTCATTCAGATCTAGGATGTGTTGTTTAAGTGTTCCCTTTATTTTTTTGAGCAGTATATATATACAGTGGGGGGAAAAAGTACTTGATCCCCTGCTGATTTTGTACGTTTGCCCACTTACAAAGAAATGATCAGTCTATATTTTTAATAGTAGGTTTATTTGAACAGTGAGAGACAGAATAACAACAAAAAAATCCAGCAAAACACATGTCAAAAATGTTATAAAATGATTTGCATTTTAATGAGGGAAATAAGTATTTGACCCCTCTGCAAAACATGACTTAGTACTTGGTGGCAAAACCCTTGTTGGAAATCACAGAGGTCAGACGTTTCTTGTAGTTGGCCACCAGGTTTGCACACATCTCAGGAGGGATTTTGTCCCACTCCTCTTTGCAGATCTTCTCCAAGTCATTAAGGTTTCGAGGCTGATGTTTGGCAACTCGAACCTTCAGCTCCCTCCACAGATTTTCTATGGGATTAAGGTCTGGAGACTGGCTAGGCCACTCCAGGACCTTAATGTGCTTCTTCTTGAGCCACTCCTTTGTTGCCTTGGCCGTGTGTTTTGGTTCATTGTCATGCTGGAATACCCATCCACGATCCATTTTCAATGCCCTGGCTGAGGGAAGGAGGTTCTCACCCAAGATTTGACGGTACATGGCCCCGTCCATCGTCCCTTTGATGCGGTGAAGTTGTCCTGTCCCCTTAGCAGAAAAACACCCCCAAAGCATAATGTTTCCACCTCCATGTTTGACGGTGGAGATGGTGTTCTTGGGGTCATAGGCAGCATTCCTCCTCCTCCAAACATGGCGAGTTGAGTTGATGTCAAAGAGCTCCATTTTGGTCTCATCTGACCACAACACTTTCACCAGTTGTCCTCTGAGTCATTCAGATGTTCATTGGCAAACTTCAGACGGTCATGTATATGTATTCTTGGGCAGGGGGACCTTGCGGGCACTGCAGGATTTCAGTCCTTCACGGCGTAGTGTGTTCCCAATTGTTTTCTTGGTGACTATGGTCCCAGCTGCCTTGAGATCATTGACAAGATCCTCCCGTGTTATTCTGGGCTGATTCCTCACCATTCTCATGATCATTGCAACTCCATGAGGTGAGAACTTGCATGGAGCCCCAGGACGAGGGAGATTGACAGTTCTTTTGTGTTTCTTACATTTGCGAATAATCGCACCAAATGTTGTCACCTTCTCACCAAGCTGCTTGGCAATGGTCTTGTAGCCCATTCCAGCCTTGTGGAGGTCTACAATCTTGTCCCTGACATCCTTGGGGAGCTCTTTGGTCTTGGCCATGGTGGAGAGTTTGGAATCTGATTGATTGATTTCTTCTGTGGACAGGTGTCTTTTTTACAGGTAACAAGCTAAGGTTAGGAGCACTCCCTTTAAGAGTGTTCTCCTAATCTCAGCTTGCTACCTGCATAAAAGACACCTGGGAGCCAGAAATCTTTCTGATTCAGAGGGGGTCAAATACTTATTATTTGCAAATCAATTTATAACATTTCTGACATTTTTCTGGATATTTTTGTTGTTATTCTGTCTCTCACTGTTCAAATAAACCTACCATTAAAATTATAGACTGATCCTTTCTTTGTCAGTGGGCAAACGTACAAAATCAGCAGGGGATCAAATACTTTTTTCCCCCACTGTATATATATATATAATATATACACACACCGTAGTTACAATAGACATTTACGACATTAACAATGGCTACAATGTATTTCTGATCAATTTGATGTTATTTTAATGGACAAAAAAATTTGCTTTTTCTTTCAAAAACAAGACAATTTCTAAGTGACCCCAAACTTTTGAATGGTAGTGTACATACAGTTGAAGTCGGAAGTTCACATACACTTACGTTGGGGTCATGAAAACTCGTTTTTCAACCACTCCACAAATTTCTTGTCAACAAACTATAGTTTTGGCAAGTTGATTAAAATATCTACTTTGTGCATGACACAAGTCATTTTGCATTCAGTTGTTTAAGGACAGATTAATTCACTTATAATTCATTGTATCACAATTCCACTGGGTCAGAAGTGTACATACAGTAAGTTGACTGTGCCTTTAAAAAGCTTGGAAAATTCCAGAAAATTATGTCATGGCTTTAGAAGCTTCTGATAGGCTAATTGACATCATTTGAGTCAATTGGAGGTGTACCTGTGGATGTATTTCAATGCCTACTTTCAAACTCAGTGCCTCTTTGCTTGACATCATGGGAAAATCAAAAGAAATCAGCCAAGACCTCAGAAAACAAACTGTAGACCTCCACAAGTCTGGTTCATCCTTGGGAGTAATTTCCAAATGCCTGAAGGTACCACATTCATCTGTACAAACAATAGTACGCAAGTATAAACACCGTGGGACCACGCAGCCGTCATACCGCTCAGGAAGGAGAGGCATTCTATCTCCTAGAGATGAATGTACTTTGGTAAGAAAAGTGCAAATCAATCCCAGAACAATAGCAAAGTACCTTGTGAAGATGCTGGAGGAAGCAAGTACAAAAGTATCTATATCCACAGTAAATCAAGTCCTATATCGACATAACCTGAAAGGCCACTCAACATGGAAGAAGCCACTGCTCCAAAACCGCCATAAAAAAGCCAGACTACGGTTTGCAACTGCATATGGGGACAAAGATTGTACGTTTTGGAGAAATGTCCTCTGGTCTGATGAAACAAAAATAGAACTGTTTGGCCATAATGACCATCGTTATGTTTGGAGGGAAAAGGGGGAGGCTTGCAAGCCAAAGAACACCATCCCAACCGTGAAGCACAGGGGAGGCAGCATCATGTTGTGGGGGTGCTTTGCTGCCAGAGGGACTGGTGCACTTCACAAAATAGATGGCATCATGAGGAAGAAAAATGATGTGGATATATTGAAGCAACATCACAAGACATCAGTCAGGAAGTTAAAGCTTGGTCACAAATGGGTCTTCAAAATGAAAAATGACCCCAAGCGTACTCCCAAAGTTGTGGCAAAATGGCTTAAGGACATCAAAGTCAAGGTATTGGGAATGGCCATCAATCCCTGACCATCAATTGATGGCCATCAATCCCTGAGCCCTGACCTCAATCCCATAGAAAATTTGTGGACAGAACTGAAAAAGCGTATGCGAGCAAGGAGGCCTACAAACCTGACTGATGCTGGAGGAAACAGGTACAAAAGTATCTATTTCCACTGTAAAACGAGTCCTATATCGACATAACCTGAAAGGCCGCTCAGCAAGGAAGAAGCCACTGCTCCAAAACCGGCATAGAAAAGCCAGACTACGGTTTGCAACTGCACATGGGGACAAAGATTGTACTTTTTGGAGAAATGTCCTCTGGTCTGATGAAACAAAAATAAAACTGTTTGGCCATAATGACCAAAGGAAAAAGGGGGATGCTTGCAAGCCGAAGAACACCATCCCAACCGTGAAGCACGGGGGAGGCAGCATCATGTTGTGGGGGTGCTTTGCTGCAGGAGGGACTGGTGCACTTCACAAAATAGATGGCATCATGAGGAAGAAAAATGATGTGGATATTTTGAAGCAACATCTCAAGACACCAGTCAGGAAGTTAAAGCTTGGTCGCAAATGGATCTTCCAAATGGACAATGAACCCAAGCATACTTCCAAAGTTGTGGCAAAATGGCTTAAGGACAACAAAGTCAAGGTATTGGAGTGGCCATCACAAAGCCCTGACCTCAATCCCATAGAACATTTGTGAGCAGAGCTGAAAAAGTGTGTGCGAGCAAGGAGGCCTACAAACTTGACTCAGTTACACTAGCTCTGTCAGGAGGAATGGGCCAAAATTCGCCCAACTTATTGTGGGAAGCTTGTGGAAGGCTACCCGAAACGTTTGACACAAGTTAAAAAACTTAAAGGCAATGCTACCAAATACTAATTGAGTGTATGTAAACGTCTGACTTTAACTGTATATACACACCCAGTACCAGTAAAAAGTTTGGACACACCTACACATTCAAGGGTTTTTCTTTATTTTTAATATTTTCTGCATTGTAGAATAATAGCGAAGACATCAAAACTATGAAATAGCACATATGTAATCATGTAGTAACCAAAAAAGTGTTAAACAAATCAAGATATATTTGAGATTTTTCAAAGTAGCCACCCTTTGCCTTGATGACTGCTTTGCACATTCTTGGCCTTCTCTTAACCAGCTTCATGAGGTAGTCGCCCTTAATGCATTACAATTAACAGGTGTGCCTTGTTAAAAGTTAATTTGTGGAATTGATTTCCTTCTTAATGCGTTTGAGCCAGTTGTGTTTTGACAATGTAGGGGTGGTATACAGAAGATAGCCCTATTTGGTAAAATACCAAGTCCATATTATGGCAAGAACAGCTCAAATAAGCAAAGAGAAACAACAGTCCATCATTACTTTAAGACATGAAGGTCAGTCAATCCAGAACATTTCTAGAACTTTGGAAGTTTCTTCAAGTGCAGTTGCAAAAACCATCAAGCGCTATGATGAAACTGGCTCTCATGAGGCCCGCGACAGGAATGGAAGACCTAGAGTTACCTCTGCCACAGAGGATAAGTTCATTAGAGTTACCAGCCTCAGAAATTGCAGCCCAAATAAATGCTTCACAGAGTTCAAGTAACAGACACATCTCAACAACAGTTCAAGGCAAACTTAACCAGCAGGGCTACAACAGAAATCTGCAGCGATATGCCATCCCATCTGGTTTGCGTTTAGTGGGACTATCATTTGTTTTTCAACAGGACAAGGACCCAATACACCTCTAGGCTGTGTAAGGGCTATTTGACCAAGAGGAAGAGTGATGGAGTGCTGCATCAAATGACCTGGCCTCCACAATCACCCGACCTCAACCCAATTGAGATGGTTTGGGATGAGTTGGACCACAGAGTGAAGGAAAAGCAGCCAACAAGTGCTTAGCATATGTGGGAACTCCTTCAAGACTGTTGGAAAATAATTCCTGGTGAAGCTGGTTGAGAGAATGCCAAGCGTGTGTCATCAAGGCACTTTTTTAACACTTTTTTGGTTACTACATGATTCCATATGTGCTATTTCATTTGATGTCTTCACTATTATTTTACAATGTAGAAAATATTAAAAATAAAGAAAAACCCTTGAATGAGTAGGTGTGTCCAAACTTTTTACTGGTACTGTAGAATATATATACATATATATGTGCCTGTTTTGCATGTTATTTTGGCATTTCAACGTGTCACATATCAACTTGCAAACAATATATAAAATAATTTGTTAATAAAGCTGCATACAAATATGTTCTCTTTTTTGCTTTTTTGAGTAAGGCAGCTACAAAATGCAGGTGTTTCAGCCTAGCTCCGTGCTTTCTGTGGTGGTGGGGCATCCAGCGGAAAATACGGAGCGTAGGGGTTGGTAATGTTGTCTAGTTGCACTGTAATTGGCTCAGTGTTCTGTCACTCATGGGGACATCATGTCACCACAAAATCTACAGGGAGAGCTAAAAACAATTCTAGCCCCTTGGGTGCTGCCATAGAGTTACATTAGAAGTGCCCATCCAAGAAGGCTGAAGGTCATTAGCCACAGATAAAATGACGTCAAATCAGGTTATATCTACCGTAGCTTTGATTGGACTGGTCATGTCATGTTAACCATGGAAAGAGGTCTGGAGATATGGATGAATATAAACAGTGTAGTTATTCCCTCTGCGAGGCAATCAAACAAGCGAAATGCCGGTACAGGACAAGGTGGAGTCGTAATTCAACGGCTCAGACTTGAGACGTATGTGGCAGGGTCTACAGGAAATCACTGACTACAAAAACAAAAACAGCCATGTCACGGATAATGACGACACACTTCCAGACAAACATAACACCTTCTTTGCCTGCTTTGAGGATAGCACAGTGCCACCGTCGCGGCTCGCTAACAAAGACTGCCCCCCCCCCCTCCTTCTCAGTGGCTGATGTGAGTAAAATATTTAAACATGTTAACCCTCGCAAAGCTGCTGGCCCAGTCAGCATCCCTAGCCGTGTCCTCAGAGCATGCGCAGACCAGCTGGCTGGTGTGTTTATGGACATATTTAATCGCTCCCTATCCCAGTCTGTTGTCCCCATATGCTTCATCATGGCCGGCTACCATTGTTCATGTACCCAAGAAGGCAAAGATAACGGAACTAAATGACTACTGCCCCGTAGCACTCACTTCTGTCATCATGAAGTGCTTTGAGAGACTAGTAAAGGATCATATCACCACCACCTTACCGGTCACCCTAGACCCACTTCAGTTTGCATACCACCCCAACAGGTCCACAGATGACGCCATCGCACTGCACACTGCCCTATCCCATCTGGACAAAAATAATACCTATGTAAGAATGCTGTTCATTGACTACAGCTCAGCATTCAACACCATAGTACCCTCCGAGCTCATCATCAAGCTGGAGGCCCTGGGTCTCATCCCCTCCCTGTACAATTGGGTCCTGGACTTCCTGATGGGCCGCCTCCAGGTGGTGAATGTAGGAAACAACATCTCCACTTCACTGACCCTCAACAATGGGGCCCCACAAGGGTGTGTGCTCAGCCCTCTCCTGTACTCCCTATTCACCCACGACTGCATGGCCATGCACGCCTCCAACTCAGTCATCAAGTTTGCAGACGACACAACAGTAGTGGGCTTGATCACCAACAACGACGAGACAGCCTACAGGGAGGAGGTGAGGGCACTCGGAGTGTGGTGTCAGGAAAACAACCTCTCACTCACCGTCAACAAAACAAAGAAGATGATCGTGGACTCCAGGAAACAGCAGAGGAGCACCCCCCTATCCACATTGAATGGTCAGCAGTGGAGAAGGTGGAAAGTTTTAAGTTCCTGGGCATACACATCACAGACAAACTGAAATGGTCCACCCACACAGACAGTGTGGTGAAGAAGGTGCAACAGCGCCTCTTCATCCTCAGGAGGCTGAAGAAATTTGGCTTGTCACCCAAAACTTTAACAGATGCACAATCGAGAGCATCCTGTCGGGCTGTATCACAGCCTGGTACGGAAACTGCAACGCCCTCAACCGCAAGGCTCTCCAGAGGGTGGTGCGGTCTGCACAACGCATCACCGGGGGCAAACTACCTGCCCTCCATGACACCTACAGCACCCAATGTCACAGGAAGGCCAAAAAGATAATCAAGGACAACAACCACCCGAGCCACTGCCTGTTCACACCGCTACCATCCAGAAGGCGAGGTCAGTACAGGTGCATCAAAGCTGGGACCGAGAGATTGAGAAACAGCTTCTATCTCAAGGCCATCAGACTGCTAAACAGCAATCACTAACTCAGAGAGGCTGCTGCCCACATTGAGACCCAATCACTGGACACTTTAATAAATGGATCACTAGTCACTTTGAACAATGCCACTTTAAATAATGCCACTTTAATAAATCTTGACAGGTCACCACCTCAAGCTGAACCTCGGCAAGACGGAGCTGCTCTTCCTCCCGGGGAAGGACTGCCCGTTCCATGATCTCGCCATCACGGTTGACAACTCCATTGTGTCCTCCTCCCAGAGTGCTAAGAGCCTTGGCGTGACCCTGGACAACACCCTGTCGTTCTCCGCTAACATCAAGGCGGTGACCCGATCCTGTAGGTTCATGCTCTACAACATTCGCAGAGTACGACCCTGCCTTACACAGGAAGTGGCGCAGGTCCTAATCCAGGCACTTGTCATCTCCCGTCTGGATTACTGCAACTCGCTGTTGGTGGGGTTCCCTGCCTGTGCCATTAAACCCCTACAACTCATCCAGAACGCTGCAGCCCGTCTGGTGTTCAACCTTCCCAAGTTCTCTCACATCACCCCGCTCCTCAGCACACTCCACTGGCTTCCAGTTGAAGCTCGCATCTGCTACAAGACCATGGTGCTTGCCTACGGAGCTGTGAGGGGAACGGCACCTCCATACCTTCAGGCTCTGATCAGTCCCTACACCCAAAGAAGGGTAATGCATTCATCCACCTCTGGTCTGCTCGCCTCCCTACCTCTGCGGAAGCACAGTTCCCGCTCAGCCCAGTCAAAACTGTTCGCTGCTCTGGCACCCCAATGGTGGAACAAGCTCCCTCACAATGCCAGGACAGCGGAGTCAATCACCACCTTCCGGAGACACCTGAAACCCCACCTCTTTAAGGAATACCTGGGATAGGATAAAGTAATCCTTCTAACCCCCCCTACCCTCCCCCCCAAAAAAGATATAGATGTACTATTGTAAAGTGGTTGTTCCACTGGATATCATAAGGTGAATGCAGCAATTTGTAAGTCGCTCTGGATAAGAGCGTCTGCTAAATGACATAAATGTAAAATGTAAATGTAATAATGTTTACATATCTTACATTACTCATATCACATGTATATACTGTATTTTATGCCATCTACTGCATCTTGCCTATGCCGCTCGGCCATCACTCATCCATATATTTATATGTTCATACTCTCAATCACTCCTTTAGATTTGTATTAGGTAGTTGTGGGGGAACTGTTAGATTACTTGTTAGATTTGTATTTGTTAAGTAGTTGTTGGGAATTGTTAGATTATTTGTTAGATATTACTGCACTGTTGGAACTAGAAGCACAAGCATTTCGCTACACTCGCATTAACATCTGCTAACCATGTGTATGTGGCCAATAAAATTTGATTTGATTTTGATCATACTTTCAAAATCTTAGCTAGCAAGCTAGCAGTCATCATCATGAATCAAGTCGACAATCTAGTGGCAAATTCTTTTCAACCCTTGTCATATGAAGAGAAATTATAGATAAAAACGTATTGGTGATCATCGGCCATTGGACATAAACATTAACAACGAGATGGAAATCGCAAATTCAAAAATGAGGGGTTTGCAAGGAATCAGTGGCTACCTGCAAGCATTGCAAAGCAATCACCCGCCTGCTATTCAGTGGAGTGGATGTGTGGACTAAGTCTGGGTTTAAGGTTCTCTTTTCCATGCTTAAAGGGATAAATATTCAATATTGGCCATGCTGTCAATTCAGCAAGATGTCTGCCGCATTCAAAACAACTGGAAACTCGGAACTCGGAAATCTCAGACTTCAGTGAGTTCAAGACAACTGGGAACTCAGAAAAAAATTAGCTCTGACTAGGAAAATATGTTTTGAACGGTCATCCAACTTGGATTTCCAAGTTGGGAATTCGCGCCTCTTTCTACAGCTCCGACCTGAAGGTGATTCAAACCTGTTTTTTTTCCAGAGTTCCCATTTGTCTTGAAAGCACCATAAATCCAGAGAATGCCAGACTTTGATGACAAAATTTGGCCAAGAAGGACAGCCGCTCCTCCTTCCTGTTCAAGTGAGCACAGCACAACAACATGAGTCCAAACATGTATAGTATGCTGCTGTATAAATGATGTAATATGCCAGGGAGATATGTATACCGTAGCTAAGAAAGTAATGCTAAGTGTACAGTGTATTCGTTAAGTATTCAGACCCCTTCCCCTTTTCTACATTTTGCTACGTTACAGCCTTATTCTAAAATCGATTAAATAAAAAAAAATCCTCATCAAACTACACACAGTACCCCACAATGACGAAGCGGAAACAGGTTTTTAGACATTTTTGCACATTCATTAAAAAAAAAAAAACAGAAATACCTTATTTACATAAGTATTCAGACCCTTTGCCATGAGGCTCAAAATGGAAGTCAAGTGCATCCTGTTTCCTAAGGTCCCACACAAAAAAACAAGCCATGAGGTCAAAGGAATTGTCCGTAGAGCTTCGAGACAGGATTGTGTCAAGACACAGATCTGGGGAAGGGTACCAAAAAATGTCTGCAGCATTGAAGGTCCCCAAGAACACAGTTGCCTCCATCATTATTAAATGGAAGAAGTTTGGAACCACTAAGACTCTTCCTAGAGCTGGCTGCCTGGCCAAACTAAGCAATCGGGACAGAAAGGCCTTAGTCAGAGAGGTGACCAAGAACCCAATGGCCACTCTGACAGAGCTCTAAAATTCCCCTGAGGAGATGGGAGAACCTTCCAGAAGGACAACCATCTCTACAGAACTCCAACAATCAGGCCTTTATGGTAGAGTGGCCAGACAAAAGCCACTCCTCAGTAAAAAGCACATGACAGCCCGCTTGGAGGCACCTAAAGGCTCTCATACCATGAGAATCAAGATTCTTTGCTCTGATGAAACCAAGATTGAACTATTTGGCCTGAATGCCAAGCGTCACGTCTGGAGGAAACCTGGTACCATCCCTACAGTGAAGCATGGTGGTGGCAGCATCATGCTGTGGGGATGTTTTTCAGCGGCAGGGACTGGGAGACTAGGATGGACGGAAAGATGAACGGAGCAAAGTACAGAGAGATCCTTAATGAAAACCTGCTCCAGGCGCTCAGGACCTCAGACAGGGGCGAAGGTTCACCTTCTAACAGGACAACGACCCTAAGCACACAGCCAAGACAACGCAGGAGTGGCTTCGGAAAAGTCTCTGAATGCCCTTGAGTGACCCAGCCAGAGCCCAGACTTGAACCCGATCTAACATCTCTGGAGAGACCTGAAAATAACTGTGCAGCGGCGCTCCCCATCCAACCTGACAGAGTTTGAGAGGATCTGCAGAGATTAATGGGAGAAACTCCCCAAATACAGGTGTTCCAAGCTTGTAGCGTCAAACCCAAGAAAACTTGATGCTGTAATCGCTGCCAAAGGTGCTTCAACAAAGTACTGAGTGAAGGGTCTGAATACTTATGTTAATGTTATATTTAATTTGATAAATTAGCAAACATTTTCAAAAAAACATTTTTTCTTTTTTTTCTTTACCAGGGTATTGTGTGTAGATTGATGAGGGGACAATTTAATACATTTTAGAATAAGGCTGTAACCTAACAAAATGTGGGAAAAGTCAAGGGGTCTGAATACTTTCCGAAGGCACTGTATATGACTTTCGCAAGACTGCCCTACAAAGGCAAAATGCAGAAACTACGAATTTGGTAAAACATCTTTGATCTGTTGTAATGGTTTCCTGACACAAGAACAAGACAGTTTGGATCATCAGAAATTGCTGTCTATCTTCACAGAAAAATAACTTGAAGGCAGATTTTTGGGGGAAAAAAATGAAATAATTCCTGCATTTTGCCTTTGTAAGGGCAGAAGTGGGAGCCTAATAATAATATCTTACTATCAATATCAACTATACAATAAAATATAGGCCAACAACATTTTACAATCATGGAGGAACCCATTCTAAGTAGACTACCCCTCAAGTACGGTCATAGATATAAAATAAACTATTGCATTAGGTAAAACTGACCTCCTAAATCTTTATGTTGAGCACTTTGGCATTACAATCCAGTTGCTAAAAATACTCCTATGGTCATTGTAAGTACTTTACAGATATCCTGTTTCTGTCTGGTTTTATGCTCTGTCATGACCTCCAGAGAGTCTGGCCAATAACTAACTCCAATAACTGAATCAGCCTTCTTAATCAGTTTATTGATCTTGTTCCTGATGTGGACAATTTAATGTCCAAAATGACCCTCTACTTACTACCTCATTCTGGAATTATAATTCACATAATATGACATGATGGTATGAGCATGATACTAAACAATTAGCCTTTTGTATTCATATTGACAGATTATAAACATGCACATTGTCCTCAATTTCATAAATGCTGGGATCAACAACAAAAAAACATGCCCAAGCTGTGCCCAAACCCTTGGGGCTGAATTCGTCAGTCTGTGTATAATGCATACCTCCATGTGAGTGAAAATATTGTCGTCACAAGCATGTCTGTTGATATTTTCTTTGTTGAGGCAGACTGGAAAAATGTTTCACATCCACAAGCATGGACACTTCTGTGACTTCCCTTTGAAATTGTACAGAAATAATGACCATAACATACTTTGCGGTTTCTGTGTCTTAGTATAAGACCATAACATACCTTTAGGGACCTGCCAGTGTTTGTGTTTGAGAAGTTACTCTACTGTAAGTATACTTCATTGATATACACTGAGTGTAAAAAACCTTATGAACACCTGCTCTTTCCATGACATATACTGACCAGGTGAATCCAGGTGAACGCTACGATCCCTTATTGATGTATTTGTATTCATTATGGATCCCCATTAGTTCTTGCCAAGGCAACAGCTAAAATGAAAGCAGTAATATAATATCAATTATAATTTAAAAAAATGTACAATTTAAATATAAGTGCAACTCAATAGTAGGAATGTGTTCTTGATGTTTTGTACACTCAGTGTACATGCAAGATAATGTCATATTGCAATGACAACATAGCATTTTACAAACAACTTTAAAAAAAATGTTTTATTGAATATCCGAAACATACAATATACTTGCAGTGAAGCCGCTCAACAACTACACCATACCAGTCATCCAACAGACTCCCATTCAGAGCGACACACAGAAGCATCCAGGGTCAATGCCCTGCTCAAGGGCACGTTGACAGATCTCCCACCAGGCCAAAAAATGTGAACCAGAACCCTCCAAGATCCCCCCCACAGTTCCCCAATAGCTGTCCCTCAACCATTCAAGACCCCTCCCACAGTCCCCCCCCAAGAAGAAAAATCTAAATCAAAAATACAATTAATTCCATTCCCCACCCACAACAACACCCCAATGCACCAACATCCAAGAGAATGAACTAAAGAGAAAAAAAGAAAAGACAGAAGAAAACAGCAAACATCAATGTAAAACAAAACAAAGGACATCAAGGACATCAAGGACAACTAAAATCATAACAGCAATGCCAACTGTATATGTTTGTGTGCATGTCTGGCACTATTACATGTGTGTGTGTGTGTGTGTTCTTGTATGTGTTTATTTGAATGAGAGTGTGTGTATATGCATGTGTACAAACACCTGTACGGCATCAGCCTCAGGCAAACTGGTATTAGCTGTAAAAACACTGGCCCTCAGTGTCATTCAAACATTCTTTTTTATTATGTTTTATTTTGACTTTATTTTTTACTTTTATCTTTGACCATCATTCTATCTCCCGCAAAGCAACTCCACTCTCACTTGTCTCCAATTCCACATCCCAACCCTCAGCTTCTCTCAGCCCATCCCACCTATCTCTGCTGGCCACCCTCTTCAGATTTCTACGCAACATATATCTTTCAATGATGTGATGTAATGTTTAACGTACAATTTCAATATATCTAATCGAATAGAATCCACAGATTGCGAGTTGAAGATAAATACTTTTACAAAGAGTATTAGTATATTAGTAATTGACTGACCCAGTCTCTCCAGATCTCCTAACAGTACTATTTCTAGGGTCAATTTTAGATCAATGCTATGCATTTTCAGCCATTCCTGAACCTGAGACCAGAAACAGGCTACCTGAGGGCAATACCAAAATAAATGGTCTATTGATTCTGTATCCTCACAACAGAATCTGCAGAGCTTCGATGATTTTATGCCCCAAATATTCAACATTTTGTTGGTGGCAAGAATTCTACATAATCATTTTAGCTGAAAAGCACAAAGTCTTGAATCTTGCGTTGTTTTATATATCAACTCATACACCCTGTACCATGGAATCAGTACATCAAAAATCTCTTCCCAACTATTTTGCAATCTGTATGGCACAGTTGTCAACGTCCTGGTCCTCAAAAAAAGTATCCTTTATATTGGGCAGATAGACCAGTTCCCTACCTCCTCCCGCTGCCACCTGCCTCCTCCATTTTTGGGGTAATACTGTAATCAATTGGTTGTACTCTTGGATTGAGCAGACCTTCTCGTACAATTCTGATAACTCCATGAAGGATATAACTCTCCCATTCCAATTTACAATATAATTTAAGGACAAAATACCCTTTTCAAACATCTTTCCCATAAATACAGGTATTTTATCAACAAGCACATTTGAGTTCAGCCATAATATTTGTTGTAATATATGTTCTATCTTTTCAGGGGGATGAAATTGAAATTGTAGCCAGCTCTGCAATGCTTGTTTGAAAAAGAGAGATACTTTGACAAAAATATAATTTCAATTAATGAGACATGACAATCTGCACAAAGGCAAAAAGGCAATTTTTAAACAATCGATGAGCTTTTCTAAGTAATCTACTTGAGAACCATTTAGGGTTCAAGTAAAACTTTTGAATAAGTGAAGCTTTTAGAGAGAGGTTTATTGCTTTTATATTTAATAATCTCAACCCACCCAATTCATATTCATTATATAGATAGGCATGCTTTATTTTGTCTGGTTTAGTGTCCCAGATAAAGCGACATATGTTTTGCTCATATGATTTGAAAAATGAATCATAAGGAGTAGGCAGCACCATAAGTAAGTGAGTAAACTGAGATATGACCAAGGAGTTAATCAGGGCAATTTTTCCATAAATAGACAGGTATTTACCTCTCCATGGTTGCAGGATCAAGTCTATTGTTACAAGTTTTCTATTGAAATTCATTGTGGAGAGCTTATTTATATATTTTGTGATATGAATACCAAGTATGTCTACTTCACCATCAGCCCATTTTATAGGTAAACTGCAGGGTAATGTAAAAGTTGTATTTTTTTTAAAGATCCAATAAGTAATATTGTACACTTGTCATAATTTGGTTTTAGTCCAGAGAGTACAGAAAAGTTATCTTGATCTTCAATGAGACATTGCAGGGATCTACCTTGCAGACTTAATATAAATCTTGAGTCATCAGCATACATGGACACCTTTGTTTTTAAGCCTTGGATTTCTAATTCTGTAATGTTGTTATTGGATCTGATTTTAATAGCTAGCATTTCGATGGCCATAACGAATAGATATGGTGACAGCAGACACCCTTGTTTAACTCCTGTTGACAATTCAAAACTCTCTGAGAAGTAGCCGTTATTTAGTATTTTACACCTGGGGTTGCTATACATTATTTTTTACCCATTTTATAAGAGAATCACCAAAATTGAAAAAAATCCAGGCATTTATAAATAAAATCCAGTCTTACTTTTTAACATGCTTTTTAAAAATCCACTGTAAATACCAGGCCTGGCTTCTTAGATGTTTCATGATGTTCTAATATTTTTAGTAGTTGTCGTATATTATCTCCAATGTATCGTCCATGTAAAGAAACCTGTCTGATCAGGATGAACAATACCTGGTAAAACCCTTTTAATTCCGAGTCCTATGCATTTCGCTAGTATTTTTGCATCACAACATTGAAGTGTAAGGGGCCTCCAGTTTTTTAGATAAACTGGGTCTTTATATTTGCCATCTGGGTCTTGTTTTAATAATAGAGAAATCAGACCTTCCTGCTGAGTACCTGACAGACTACCATTTCTATAGGAGTAGTTAAAACAATCTAACAATGGAGCTTTTAGTATATAAAAAAAGGCTTGATATACCTCTACCGGTATGCCATGGGGTTTTTCCAGACTGAAAGGATTTAATAGCCTCAAAAAGTTATCCCTCTGTAATTTGGCCTTTGCACTGATCTTTCTGTACATTTGTTAATTTTCCATTTTTATATTATTTGGAAAGAATTCCTTACCGTAATCTTCATTCAGTTGGAGAGGATGAGATGGAAAAGAGAACATCTGCCTAAAATATTTAGCTTCCTCTTTTAAAATATAATTTGGAGAATCATAGATGACTCCGTCTTCAGTAATGAGTTTCTGCAAATTATTTTTGTTAGCATTCCTGTATTGGAGATTCAGGAAGAATTTTGTGCATTTTTCTCCATATTCCATCCAGTTTGCTTTATTTTTTAAATAGATTACATTAGATCGTTCTTGAATAAGTTCCTAAAGTTGTTTTTGCTTTTCCTCTAACTTATTTTGCATCACTGTAGTATCGTTTTTGTTGCTATCTACCTTTACTATTAGTTCATGGATTTCCCTTGTTAGTCTTGTCTCTTTAGCCAGAAACTGCTTTTTTATTATTCATGAATATTGAATTGAATGACATCTGAAGGTACATTTAAAGGTATCCCAAACAATAAGAGGATTTGCTGAACCTATATGATAGTGGAAAAATTCTGTTATAAATTATTTTGTCTTAGTTAAAAATAAATTGTCCTCCAGTAAACTTTGATTAAATTTCCAATATCCCCGTCCATGTGGAAAATCTATAAGGGTTAGGTGCATGCCAATTAGATGATGATCCAATATATCTCAATAGGTCGGGGTTTTTTAGCCTCCAAATATCCACTATTTCTAATGTGTCCATAATATTTGTGATTTCCTTAAGGTCACGGTGATGATAGTTTGTAGAGTGATTACCTTTACGGTCCATTGAGGTACTTAACACTGTGTTATAGTTTCCTACCATAATGATTTGATCATTTGTTGCCGGTAAGTTTAATAAATTGGTATAAATGTTTTCAAACAAGTATGGATCATCCTGATTTGGACCATATAGATTAATGAGCCAAATCTCTTTTTCGTCCACTTTCATATTAAAAAAGCTCCACCTTCCTTGCGAATCATTCCTGACTATTTGCACATTCAGATCGACATTTTTGTTAATTAATATCATCACACCTTTTGAGTTCCTTTGTCCATGACAGAAAATGATTTCACCACTGTCGTGTCTTTGGGCATCATTAACTTGAAGACATGTTTATCAAATTACTCTCTGTAATTATTATTACGCGATTAACTGATTATGTTTTGTTTTGTTTTGTCATTTTTAGCAGACGCTCTTATCCAGAGCGACTTACAGTAGTGAATACATACATTTCATGCATTTTTTTTCCTTCGTGTAACTGTAATTAACTAGGAGGTCGGGGCAACAAGGAAAATATTCAGATTACACAGTTATAATTTTCCTAATATAACTGTCAGATATTATAATATTATATATTATATTATAAGATCTGATCTGATCTATTATCTTCTTGTTTTAATGATGTGTTATTACCTCGCCTCCAGTCTCATTCCAAACGTCGTAAATTGTTGTTATCTGCACGAACCCAGTCTTCACTAAGTCATCCATACATCAATTGTCTTAAAATAATTTATTTACTAAACTAAGTAATTCACAGAAAGCATACAAAACAGTAGGTATCGTTACAAAGCAATGGTGGAGAAATGTGCCCTAGTGGGCTAAACCGGCATGGCGGCTTGTTAAACAAAGGGTGATAAGGGTCAGCTGAGACGGCACAACAGAGCTGATAAATATTAACAATTGATATGCTAATCCTTTGCACATGAACGCTCACTCATTCGGAAACAATTGCAATCAATATATATATTTACACTCAGTGTGTCGTTGTGATCTTTGTTGAGAGTATCGTCTTCTCTCTATCTCTCTTGGTTAGAATGGGTCTTTCAAAGCGACATTCATTAATGTCCTTATAGAATGGATGTTTCGTCGGTCTTCACGTTCAATGATACCGAATTTCTAGCTGCAGACTAGTAATTAATATCAAAGACTTGTTATTATTCTGTCAGTATCGATAGTCTAAAAGTTGAACCACGTGGTATGGTTAAAGTTCAGTAGAGGAATGCATGGTCAAACCTTGGCTCTCTCTTGTCGAGGTAAGCTGGTCTGAAGAAAGACATTCTGGGTGGGGCTTATATACTGAACGTAGAAAAGGCTGTCACATGACGCCTTGTCCTGTCTGTGTCCCTGGGGGAGTGCCGATGACTTAGTTAAGCTTTGAACAGACATACAATTCTCTCACATTAACATAAGTACATAGCATCTCAACATATTCCAAATAGCTTTATCCTTATTCATACATTTTATACAACCATTAGATAGATGTAAGTCTCATCGCTGAGGCTAGTATATAAACCTTAGTATGGTAATATGGCCATATTGTCTCTAATAAGTTTCACAAAATTGTACCAAGCGGACCAGTTCGTAGCTGGATTCTTCACCGATCTTTATACCTTCTCCAGAACATAAATGTTGTTCGGTACCCCCGTCCGGTGAGGTGGAAAAATTCCTTTGTCTCTCTATGAAACCATTCTGTCTCAAAACTGTGGCCTGTGAGGCAGGACATTCCCTTTGGAATTTACGGCTGCCTTCACACTGCCTTGTGTCAGAAGTATAGAGGTCGGGGGATGGTGCATAGAAAAGGCCTGGTGCAGAGGGAGGGGGGTTTAACTGTGCTCGCTGTACCCAAAGAGAGGGCAACGTCATGACACCACCCCATTCCTTTTTCCACGCAACTTCATCTGAGGATGTAGAGTGAGTTTCCTGTGAACATTATATGTTATATTCCTTTTCTTTTAGCCACGTAGACTGATCTTCTTTATTTACAATCTGCTAAACCGTTAAAATTATAAATGGCTATACTTATTTCACCCCTTACCATAACTAGATACTATTCTCGTCTAAATTGACCATAATTAGTGCTTGTAAAGTTACTGCCATCAGAGGTATTATGACAGTCAAAATTGGAGCTTTCAAATGTCTGATATTTAGAATTCAAGAAATAGGTTCTAGCAATATTTGTTTTATTCCCTTGCCTGTTTGCCTGTGAGCCAATGCCACAGATGTTAGAAAATTGAGACAAGATATTTTGTGTGTAGTAAATCTGAGTAGGTTGATGTGTATGATATTGGATGTGATTTAGTGAGTGTGTACGATGTCTGTATAAGAGTAAGACTATAATGTGTGCTGTCCAAATAAATAACAACTCCGCCAATTTGCATGGTTGAGTGTCTATGTGTGTAACATGTAGTGCGTATAGCCTTAATTAATATTCATCATGATAATTATAATCCATATCGTATCGCCGTCATAGTTGCATCATAATTACCTTTAACATCATTGAAAAACACATCCCAGCATTTGACGTTTCACATGATCATGAAAGAGACCTTACATTACTCTAGAGACAGCTTCACTACAGTACAAATATATTCCATACAAAATATGTTATTATTCCCCTTGCTTGTTGTAAACATATATTAACATGTAGACAAATACATAAAAAAGATAGACAAACAAGAAACATATTAAATTATAAAACAGTTCTTGACAATAAGAGAAGAGAAAAGAGAAAGTGAGAGAAGAGAGCGAGATCAGGTGTGTATGTGTATGTATAAGTCCGTATGTGTAAGCGAGCATGTAATTGAGTACGTGTGAGTTCATATCCACTTCATAGTGTTCATATATTTTTACAGTTCCCATACTTTCTTTTTTTCGTAACCTGAAGTCCCTGTAGAATTTAGTACAGCCATGGTGTTATGGAGCTATCTCGGAATAGCTGTCCATCTATAAAGAGTTTGTCCACAATGAGAAAGGCACACTTACCCTTCTCCCTCTGTTGCCTCTGTACCGGATACAGTCTCTTACAACGTTCCTTTATAGCATACCACCCTGCATCCCACTGCTGGCTTGCTTCTGAAGCTAAGCAGGGTTGGTCCTGGTCAGTCCCTGGATGGGAAACCAGATGCTGCTGGAAGTGGTGTTGGAGGGCCAGTAGGAGGCACTCTTTCCTCTGGTCTAAAAATATCCCAATGCCCCAGGGCAGTGATTTGGGACACTGCCCTGTGTAGTGTGCTGTCTTTTGGATGGGACGTTAAACGGGGTGTCCTGACTCTCTGAGGTCATTAAAAGATGCCATGGCCCTTATTGTAAGAGTAGGGGTGTTAACCATGGTGTCCTGGCTAAATTCCCAATCTGGCCCTCATATCATCACGGCCACCTAATCATCCCCAGCTTACAATTGGCTCATTCACCCCCCTCCTCTCCCCTGTAACTATTACCCAGGTTGTTGCTGTAAATGAGAATGTGTTCTCAGTTAACTTACTTGGTAAAATAACGGTTAAATAAAATAAAATCTCTTTAAGCTCCCTTCCCCTGCTTTTGATCAGCTCCTTTTGTTGGTAGTGTTCAAATTTTGCGATGATCGGCCAGGGACCCTTGGTCTTGTTGCTCCGAGCTCCAAGTATGTGTACACGGTGGAAAGGCACATTGTCTACAGTCTCTATAAGAAGTTTCAAGGCGGATTGCATGAATTCTCTGATCGCGCCTTCTGGATTATTGGAAGCGTCCTCAGGAATCACAGAAAAAAAAACATTTTCATGCATGCTACGACTTGGTATGTCTAGTAGCGACTCCTTCATCACCCTGTTTTCCCTGAGTAGACAATCCATGTTGGAATTGTGGATTTTTACCTTGGCTGTGAATGCCTTGTTCTCTCCTTGGAGCGTGAGAATTTCACTCTGGCTAAACTCCAAACTCCCCCTCAGCCCTGCTACCTCTTCACACAACTTTTCCAGTGGTGCATGGATTCCAGCCAGAGCACTAGCCTCTACTTCAACGGTAGGTAAATCATCCGTGTCTGTAGATTAATCTGTTGTTCTTTTTTTTGTCGGATTAATTAAAGTTATTTTGTGAGGTAGTTGGATCTTTCCATTTAACAAACAACTTCATATGACTCTCTAAAAGGGAATACGCAAATAAAGTACCATAAGGGATGGATGAAGATTAACACAAATATGCTTTACTTAATTTATAACCAATGATGTTACACTAGCCGAATAAGCAGCGCACGAGTGAAGTCTTTTTATGCAAAAAAGCATGAAAAAAACTAAAAATGTTGGTGTGTTAAACCAATATACAACAAAGTCCAAAAAATGAAAGGTGGTTTGCACACAAAAATATATAAAACTTTCAAACTTCCTCTTTTGTTTTTTTGCTTTTCAGCAGGCAGGGGTGGAAAGCTAACACAAACATTTCGGGGTCCACCTTCATCAGTGTATGTCTGTTTCTCTGGTTTCAGGCATCATTTATGTAGAGTGAGACACAGGCGTGAATGATAGTAATCAACCGGACCGAGTTTTTCTAAACTTTTCTAATCAGATTTCGGCAATCAGATTGGATTAAATGTTAGAATTGGGTATTTCTGGAGGCAGAAGAAACGTTTGCACACCTGTTTAGGCGAGGTGCTGGCTAGCGGAGTGGAACACTTGAAAAATAATTGGGTATTTTAAAACTGAAAATTAGTTTCTGTTTCTGGTTTGAATGATAGTAAGCAAAAGTTGATTAACAGTTGATTGGCATTCTCACGTTTTTGGAGTGCATCATGCACTCACCTATAACAAAGACATTTAAAATACACTGCTCAAAAAAATAAAGGGAACACAAACAACACAATGTAACTCCAAGTCAATCACACTTCTGTGAAATCAAACTGTCCACTTAGGAAGCAACACTGATTGACAATAAATTTCACATGCTGTTGTGCAAATGGAATAGACAACAGGTGGAAATTATAGGCAATTAGCAAGACACCCCCAATAAAGGACTGGTTTTGCAGGTGGGGACCACAGACCACTTCTCAGTTCCTATGCTTCCCGGCTGATGTTTTGGTCACTTTTGAATGCTGGTGGTGCTTTCACTCTAGTGGTAGCATGAGACGGAGTCTACAACCCACACAAGTGGCTCAGGTAGTGCAGCTCATCCAGGATGGCACATCAATGCGAGCTGTGGCAAGAAGGTTTGCTGTGTCTGTCAGCGTAGTGTCCAGAGCATGGAGGCGCTACCAGGTGACAGGCCAGTACATCAGGAGATGTGGAGGAGGCCGTAGGAGGGCAACAACCCAGCAGCAGGACCGCTACCTCCGCCTTTGTGCAAGGAGGAGCAGGAGAAGCACTGCCAGAGCCCTGCAAAATAACCTCCAGCAGGCCACAAATGTGCATGTGTCTGCTCAAATGGTAAGAAACAGACTCCATGAGGGTGGTATGAGGGCCCGACGTCCACAGGTGGGGGTTGTGCTTACAGCCCAACACCGTGCAGGACGTTTGGCATTTGCCAGAGAACACCAAGATTGGCAAATTCACCACTGGCGCCCTGTGCTCTTCACAGATGAAAGCAGATTCACACTGAGCACGTGACAGATGTGACAGAGTCTGGAGACGCCGTGGAGAACGTTCTGCTGCCTGCAACATCCTCCAGCATGACCGGTTTGGCGGTGGGTCAGTCATGGTGTGGGGTGGCATTTCTTTGGGGGGCCGCACAGCCCTCCATGTGCTCGCCAGAGGTAGCCTGACTGCCATTAGGTACCGAGATGAGATCCTCAGACCCCTTGTGAGACCATATGCTGGTGCGGTTGGCCCTGGGTTCCTCCTAATGCAAGACAATGCTAGACCTCATGTGGCTGGAGTGTGTCAGCAGTTCCTGCAAGAGGAAGGCCTTGATGCTATGGACTGGCCCGCCCGTTCCCCAGACCTGAATCCAATTGAGCACATCTGGGACATCATGTCTCGCTCCATCCACCAACGCCACGTTGCACCACAGACTGTCCAGGAGTTGGCGGATGCTTTAGTCCAGGTCTGGGAGGAGATCCCTCAGGAGACCATTCGCCACCTCATCAGGAGCATGCCTAGACGTTGTAGGGAGGTCATACAGGCACGTGGAGGCCACACACACTACTGAGCCTCATTTTGACTTGTTTTAAGGACATTACATCAAAGTTGGATCAGCCTGTAGTGTGGTTTTCCACTTTAATTTTGAGTGTGACTCCAAATCCAGACCTCCATGGGTTGATAAATTGGATTTCCATTGATTATTTTTGTGTGATTTTGTTGTCAGCACATTCAACTATGTAAAGAAAAAACTATTTAATAAGATTATTTCTTTCATTCAGATCTAGGATGTGTTGTTTAAGTGTTCCCTTTATTTTTTGGAGCAGTATATATCAAATCTATAATGAGAAAATATTGACTGAAGTTGTAGTTTTTAGTGTGAACCACCCTTAAATGTGTTCAATTGCCATTCAAATGAATGAACAGTTGATTCTCAAATGATATCTTTGTTTTAATACCTTAAGCACCAGCAGAGTGCTGGTATCTCCATCTACAATTCAAAAATAAAATACAATTTGATTTGTCACATGCGCCGAATACAACAGCTTTACTTAACCTTAAAGTGAAATTCTTACTTACAAGCCCTTAACCAACAATGCAGTTATGGACCTGTGTTTGTCATTTTAGGCTTTTTATTTTTCCCATAATCCCAGTGGCATCACTAGTAATTCTAATTCCTATGATTTATGTAAATTGTCTATGATGTAGGCATATAAGCCAGTCACATTTGCAACCACATTATTTTACTGAAACAGGTCGTACACAGACTTTTGTGGTCATATGTGGTTATTGAAAATGAGTAGCCTAACAAGTCTCAACAGTCACATTTGCAACCAAATTATTTGAACATTGCAAATACTGTTGTAAATGTAATTTGTAATTTAGTATTTTTTTTGTAAATGAAATATGACACAAAAGTGTATTACTTAATAGTATGCATGGTTTTCAGTATTGGCTTGTAGGCCAACCAACCAGGTGAACGTGGTTACCATCGAGGAGGCAGTTGAGGAGGGGCCGTGGTGATGGAGGAGGGAACTGACTATATTAATTTGGGGACAGGTTGAAACACATAAAACATTCATGGACATTTAGCTAGATTACTGTTGCTAGCTAATTTGTCCTGGGATATAAACATTATGTTGTTTTTTTTTTTTTACCTGAAAGGCACAAGGTCCTTTTTTCTGGTTCTTTGTAGAATTTGGACCAATTTTGACTCATAAAATTTTTTATGTTCTCTACCTCGACAATTAATCCACAGATAAAATGGGAAACCTAGTTAGTTTCTAGTAATCTCCCCTCCTTCAGGCTTCTTCTTCTTCTTCGTCTTCTTCTTCTGTGGACTTTATATGGCGGTTGGCAACCAACTTTAAGGTGCATTACCACCACCAACTGGACTGGAGTGTGGGCCAATCACTCAAGTATGCTCCTAAAAACCGAGGAGATGGGAGAGGGGGGACTTGCAGCATGTGAAGCGGTCAAAAATAGAACCAAGTTCTATTTTAGCTCATGGCTATGAGCTCGTTGACACTCTTGTTGATGCGCACAAGCAGTTTGGAGGAAATGATTGAATAACATGTATGTGTACATTTATTTTACAACGCTTGCGCACGCAACGCAGGCGGTGTGGTCAGTATGTAAGCCAGAAATCTGAATCTTAAAGAAGAAATAACAAGGTGTACTCCGTCAACCACATGTGACAGCTAGCATATGCCAGCGTCATTGTCAGGAAAAGCCATTATAAAGAGTTACCTCATTCCTCACATTTTCCAGCCATAGCCCAGGCTACATGTCGATGATCTAAATAAACAGGAGAAGCTGGTGCATTTTTCCCCCAAATAGGTAGCCTATTTTTCAGATAAACCATAGCCTACATCTTAAAATATATACACTGCTCAAAAAAATAAAGGGAACACTTAAACAACACATCCTAGATCTGAATGAAAGAAATAATCTTATTAAATACTTTTTTCTTTACATAGTTGAATGTGCTGACAACAAAATCACACAAAAATAATCAATGGAAATCCAATTTATCAACCCATGGAGGTCTGGATTTGGAGTCACACTCAAAATTAAATTGGAAAACCACACTACAGGCTGATCCAACTTTGATGTAATGTCCTTAAAACAAGTCAAAATGAGGCTCAGTAGTGTGTGTGGCCTCCACGTGCCTGTATGACCTCCCTACAACGCCTGGGCATGCTCCTGATGAGGTGGCGGATGGTCTCCTGAGGGATCTCCTCCCAGACCTGGACTAAAGCATCCGCCAACTCCTGGACAGTCTGTGGTGAAACGTGGCGTTGGTGGATGGAGCGAGACATGATGACCCAGATGTGCTCAATTGGATTCAGGTCTGGGGAACGGGCGGGCCAGTCCATAGCATCAATGCCTTCCTCTTGCAGGAACTGCTGACACACTCCAGCCACATGAGGTCTAGCATTGTCTTGCATTAGGAGGAACCCAGGGCCAACCGCACCAGCATATGGTCTCACAAGGGGTCTGAGGATCTCCTCTCGGTACCTAATGGCAGTCAGGCTACCTCTGGCGAGCACATGGAGGGCTGTGCGGCCTCCCAAAGAAATGCCACCCTACACCATGACTGACCCACCGCCAAACCGGTCATGCTGGAGGATGTTGCAGGCAGCAGAACGTTCTCCACGGCGTCTCCAGACTGTCACGTCTGTCACATGTGCTCAGTGTGAACCTGCTTTCATCTGTGAAGAGCACAGGGCGCCAGTGGCGAATTTGCCAATCTTGGTGTTCTCTGGCAAATGCCAAACGTCCTGCACGGTGTTGGGCTGTAAGCACAACCCCCACCTGTGGACGTCGGGCCCTCATACCACCCTCATGGAGTCTGTTTCTGACCGTTTGAGCAGACACATGCACATTTGTGGCCTGCTGGAGGTCATTTGGCAGGGCTCTGGTAGTGCTCCTCCTGCTCCTCCTTGCACAAAGGTGGAGGTAGCGGTCCTGCTACTGGGTTGTTGCCCTCCTACGGCCTCCTCCACGTCTCCTGATGTACTGGCCTGTCTCCTGGTAGCGCCTCCATGCTCTGGACACTACGCTGACAGACACAGCAAACCTTCTTGCCACAGCTCGCATTGATGTGCCATCCTGGATGAGCTGCACTACCTGAGCCACTTGTGTGGGTTGTAGACTCCGTCTCATGCTACCACTAGAGTGAAAGCACCGCCAGCATTCAAAAGTGACCAAAACATCAGCCAGGAAGCATAGGAACTGAGAAGTGGTCTGTGGTTACTACCTGCAGAACCAGTCCTTTATTGGGGGTGTCTTGCTTGTTGCCTATAATTTCCACCTGTTGTCTATTCCATTTGCACAACAGCATGTGACATTTATTGTCAATCAGTGTTGCTTCCTAAGTGGACAGTTTGATTTCACAGAAGTGTGATTGACTTGGAGTTACATTGTGTTGTTTAAGTGTTCCCTTTATTTTTTTGAGCAGTATATTTTTAACCACACAACTTAATTTAGCAAAGTAGGGAAAATCATAACAATTCCTTGAATTCTCTTTCTACAAACAACCCACTCAATATCTAAACCAGATTTTATTTATTTGAACCACTTTGTTTGAACTGTACAAACAAATCGGCTGTAAGCAACAACAGTGATAAGGTCAAGAAAATGACATTGACAATGTGATATATACTTCTGAAACACAATCCAGTTTATAAATGTAAAATAACGTTGCATTCATACATTGCTACATTGTTTTTCATAAACGCTATTTTATACATAATATTGGCTTGCCGTTAAACTTATTTATACTAATAGACACTAACTGAACTTCACAGGCATGTTGACATTTATTGTCACCGGTCTTGTCCTGGAGGCAGAACTGGGCGATTTCCCCTTAGATAGGCCAAATTAATTGACCTTAATTTAAGGTTAGGTTTAAAATCTGATGTTATGACTTTGTGGCTTTGCCAGCTCGTAACCACTCTACAGAGTCACCTCCAGAACAAGATGCATGACGAAAAACGCTAACCTGCGTTTCACAATTCTAGACTTGGTAACAATGCACAAAGAGTCGTAAATTCACTTCGGAGCGCAAGAAGGTACTCAAAGTGCGCCAATTCAGTGCGTTTCGCCCTCGGAGCATTCAGAGCAGTGAAGCCAATTTAGCAATGTTGTTGCTAGATTTAGCAACTTTTCAGACTACCCTGGCAACTTTTTTTTCAAATAGCACCTAGCAACAAATGTAGCTACTTTTAACATTTATTTGGAACTATTAGCAACTTTTGAAAAGTGACTCAAACGCTAAAATGCATGCATTTCCCCTCTAAATTACACACAAAAAAGATTCTCTGTCGCACACCCAGTCACAACACACGTGCCTGGCTGCAAAAGTGCATTGTGAGTGACGTCAGCAGCAGGCGCTCAGGTCGTGCACAGGCAGCAGCAGGCCAGCAGCAATTCCAGCAAATTGCAAATCATTGTTGTCTGACTGCAGCAGCAGTAGTACCGGTTCGACAAGCCAAACCCAATGAATATAGTTGGTCACGAATGTTTGATCTTGAACAGAACTTACAACATCAATCAACATGCCTCAATCAAAATTGTACAGAAAAGAGTGGGAGTCTGTACCTGTACAAATGTCAAATCATATTTTTTGCCGAGATGTCCAGTCAATTTGAGCAACGTAATTGTGTATTCTACGTAATGACGCATTTGTACGTTATCACGCAATGACATCACAACCTCATTTAAGTCATTTTTAGCAACAAATCAACCTGCTTCAAGCAACTTAACCTGGAAATTAGTTGGCAACACTGATTTAGAGCGCACACTGGACGCTCTGGCCGACGAGTAGGGTTGATCCGAGCGTTCTGACCTCACAACGGCACCCAAGCTAACAGGCTAAGGTTGGCTAGCTTGCTAGCTACTTCCAGACAAAAATGAGAGAACACCTCACTCGCCCTGGCAGAGGTAGTTGGGTGGGCTGTTTTTATGTTATCCAGAGCATTGATGACTAACTGTGTTGCTAGGAACAATTTAATTACGCTTTTTTTGCTGACGTTTACTGGCACCGCCCATATTCAACTGGTGTTTAGCGTTCGTAAATTCATCAGTTATTCCTTACTCTGGCACACTCAGGCGAGACTGCATCTGAAATCTGAGTAGATATCCAGAGTGAATTTAGGAACGTGCCCTTAATCAGTTAATTTGATCAGCATTGCGCCACGAGAAAAATATCATTCTAATTTGGTGTTCTATATAATTGTGATATCGTTGACGCTCAAAGCCTGTATGTTTCCTCTCATTGACTCTCATGCATTCTATGTCCAGCGTAAGCATGCTCGTTCACACATGTAAAAAAAGGCTCCCGTGTGCTTTGGGCTTTACCCATATTGAATCAGCCGTCCCAGTTCAATCCCTAACCTTTTCCCTTGGCCCTAACCCTTTCGATATTTGTATATGTGCAAGCAATATGGTGTAAGCTCCACCACTTTCCTAATTATGCCTATCCAGACCCTTCAGAAAAATCTATGGGTTAGGTCAGGGCCAAGGAGGAGGGGTAGGGAGTGCATTTGGACCAGAAAATGTGTATGTGCCACCTAAGAGTTTCAATACAAATCATGTCTGTGTGTTCATTCAGGTTGAAATTCACAGTTGAAGAGATGCAGGGGTCCATTGTGACCATGGCCGAGGACACAGGCACTGCAGAGTGCCAGAAAAGACAGAACCGAAGAAGTGCAATGGTACATGAACCTATTTTCTTTGTCTCCACTGTCCACAATGTGAGTGTGGGCTGTCATCTCTATAGTACAGCACATTATCTTAGTTATTTGTTAGTGTACAGCAATGATTGCTATGTCTGAGGCAATGACCAAAATACATAATCATTCTATCAGGTGTAAGAATAAAAAGAATGATGACTGAAATAAATACAAATACCAAGTTAGTCTCTTCCCTCACCCCTTAATTTGTGCATTCACACGCGCCTCTGTCATATACACAAGTGTCCCAAAACAGAACTATGTACGTTGTGTAAGTTAGGAAAAAATTTAAACATAAAAGTTACTTCTTGAATTCGTCCATTTGACCTGTCTTGGTGTCGTTTGTTCATTTTGTTGTTGGTTTCATTGCAGTGGCAGAAAATGGCAGAGCACCTGGGTCCACCTACCCACCATCACCTAAAACCCACTCCTCTCCCTACACCTGTGAAGGAGATCTCTCGCTCTCTCACCTCCACCCCCCCACCCACTTATGTCCATATAATAAATCCTCTTCATTTTCCAATGTGTGGTCTGTGCTTTATGAAGACATTGTGAAGAATTATTAGGATCTAATATAATCCTATATGATTGTTTAATGGCATATACATCTACATGCATTATGACAGTTCTACAAGTTGTACAATGAATCAGGAAAGCAGCAGATACGCCAGTCATCAGAGCCAGGAGGACACATGCGTTTAAATTTCTGTTCAGAGTAGTAATTTGACCCTACGTTGTGTCTCAGAAAAAGGGAGGGGATTCTCAAAAAGAAAATGATTTGCCCTTTCCAAGCTCCTTTCCAGAGAAAAGTCGCATTCAGGGGTACCCACAAGCCAACTACCGTAATTTCCGGACTATTAAGCGCACCTGAATATAAGCCGCACCCACTGAATTAACTTTTTTTTAAATTTTGAACATAAATAAGCCGCACATGTCTATAAGCCGCAGGTGCCTACCGGTACATTGAAACAAATGAACTTTACACAGGCTTTAACGAAACACGGCTTGTAACAAAAATAAATAGGCTTTAACGAAATACGGCTTGTAACAAAAATAAATAGGCTTTAATGAAACACGGCTTGTAACAAAAAAAATAAAATTAGCAGTAAACAGTAGCCTACCAAGAAAGTAATTGGTCACCATCTTCCTTCTCCTGTGCACTGAAACCACTGAAGTCCTCTCCTTCGGTGTCGGAGTTAAATAGCCTCAGAATTGCTTCATCCGATATTGGATCGTTTTCATTGTCGCTCTCGTCACTTTCATCCGGAGGCAAATCCCCCGCTGAGCCCTCTTCGATTTAATCTGTTTATTACTCCTGCCCAGAAACTAGAATATGCATATAATTGTTTGAATGGTTCTCTGTGAGTATAACAGAACTCATATGGCAGGCCAAAACCTGAGAAGATTCCAAACAGGAAGTGCCCTCTCTGACCCTTTCTTGGCCTTCTTTAGCCTCTTTATTGAAAACAGAGGATCTCTGCTGTAACGTGACACTTTCTAAGGCTCCCATAGGCTCTCAGAAGGCGCCAGAATGTTGAATGATGACTCTGCAGTCCATGGCTGAAAAACAGTAGCGCATTTGGATAGTGGTCGATCTGAGAACAATGAGACGGGTGCGCGCGTGCACGTGAAGAGTCCATTTTACATTTTCAGTCTTTGAACGAAAACAACGACTCCCGGTCGGAATATTATCGCTATTTTACGAGAAAAATCGCATAAAAATTGATTTTAAACAGCGTTTGACATGCTTCGAAGTACAGTAATGGAATATTTTTAAATTTTTTGTCACGATATGTGTCGGCGCGTCACCCTTTGGATAGTGTCTTGAATGCACGAACAAAATGCCGCTATTTGGATATAACTATGGATTATTTGGAACCAAACAAACATTTGTTGTTGAAGTAGAAGTCCTGGGAGTGCATTCTGACGAAGAACAGCAAAGGTAATCCAATTTTTCTTATAGTAAATTTGAGTTTGGTGAGTGTCAAAATAGCTAGCCTGTGATGGCCGGGCTATCTACTCAGAATATTGCAAAATGTGCTTTCACCGAAAAGCTATTTTAAAATCGGACACCGCGATTGCATAAAGGAGTTCTGTATCTATAATTCTTAAAATAATTGTAATGTTTTTTGTGAACGTTTATCATGAGTAATTTAGTAAATTCACCGGAAGTGTTCGGTGGGAATGCTAGTTCTGAACGTCACATGCTAATGTAAAAAGCTGGTTTTTGATATAAATATGAACTTGATTGAACAAAACATGCATGTATTGTATAACATAATGTCCTAGGAGTGTCATCTGATGAAGATCATCAAAGGTTAGTGCTGCATTTAGCTGTGGTTTTGGTTTTTGTGACATTATATGCTAGCTTGAAAAATGGGTGTCTGATTATTTCTGGCTGGGTACTCTCCTGACATAATCTAATGTTTTGCTTTCGTTGTAAAGCCTTTTTGAAATCGGACAGTGTGGTTAGTTAAAGGAGAGTCTTGTCTTTAAAACGGTGTAAAATAGTCATATGTTTGAAAAATGGAAGTTTTCGGATTTTCGAGGAGTTTGTATTTCGCGCCACGCCCTATCATTGGATATTGGAGCGGTGTTCCGCTAGCGGAACGTCTAGATGTAAGAAGTTAAGCCGCGACGTTCAAAGCATGGGAAAAAAGTTGCGGCTTATAGTCCGGAAATTACGGTATTTTTTATATTTTTTATTTCACCTTTATTTAACAAGGTAGGGCAGTTGAGAACAAGTTCTCATTTACAACTGCGACCTGGCCAAGATAATGCAAAGCAGTGTGACAAAAACAACAACACAGAGTTACACATAAACAAACGTACAGTCAATAACACAAAATAAAAAAATAGAAAAATCTATGTACAATGTGTGCAAATGTAGAAGGTTAGGGCGGTAGGAAATAAATAGGCCATAGAGGTGAAATAATTACAATTTAGCATTAACAATGGAGTGATAGATGTGCAGATGATGATGTGCAAGTAGAGATACTGGGGTGCAAAAGCGCAAGAGGGTAAGTAATAATATGGAGATGAAGTAGTTGGGTGTGCTATTTACAGATAGGGTGTGTACAGGTACAGTGATCGGTAAGCTGCTCTGACAGCTGATGCTTAAAGTTAGAGGGAGATATAAGACTCCAGCTTCAGTGATTTTTGCAATTCCTTCCAGAAATTGGCAGCAGAGAACTGGAAGGAAAGGCCGCCAAAGGAAGTGTTGGCTTTGGGGATGACCAGTGAAATATACCTACTGGAGCGCGTGCTACGGGTGGGTGTTGCTATGGTGACCAGTGAGCTGAGGTGAGATGGGGCTTTACCAAACAAACACTTATACATGACCTGGAGCCAGTGGGTTTGGCGACAAAAATGTAGTGAGGGCCAGCCAACGAGAGCATACAGTTCGCAGCATGAGTGAAGGACACTTTGTTGCGAAGTAGGAAGCCGATTCTAGATTTCATTTTGGATTGGAGATGCTTAAAATGTGAGTCTGGAAGGAGAGTTTACAGTCTAACCAGACACCTAGGTATTTGTAGTTGTCCACATATTCTAGGTCAGAACCGTCCAAAGTAGTGATGCTAGTCGGGTGGGAGAGTGCTGAAAGCAATCGGTTGAAGAGCATGCATTTAGTTTTACTAGCATTTAAAAGCAGTTGGAGGCCACGGAAGGAGTGTTGTATGGCATTGAAGCTCGTTTGGAGGTTTGTTAACACAGTGTCCAAAGAAGGGCCAGATGTATAGAGAATGGTATCGTATGCGTAGAGGTGGATCAGAGAATCACCAGCAGCAAGAGCGACATCATTGATATATACAGAGAAAAGAGTCAGCCCGAGAATTGAACCGTGTGGCATCCCCATAGAGACTGCCAGAGGTCCAGACAACAGGCCCTCCGATTTGACACACTGAACTCTATCTGAGAATTAGTTGGGGCACCAGGCAAGGCAGTCATTTGAGAAGCCAAGGCTATAGAGTCCGCCGATAAGAATACGGTGATTGACAGAGTCGAAAGTCTTGGCCAGGTAAATGAAGATGGCTGCACGGTACTGTCTTTTATCGATGGCGGTTATGATGTCGTTTAGGACCTTGAGTGTGTCTGAGGTGCACCCATGACCAGCTCGGAAACCAGTGCATAGTGGAGAAGGTACGTGGGATTCGAAATGGTCAGTGATCTGTTTGTTAACTTGGCTTTCTTATATTTTACAAAGGCAGGGCAGGATGAATATAGGTCTATAACAGTTTGGGTCTAGAGTGTCACCCCCTTTGAAGAGGGGGATGACCGCGGCAGCTTTCCAATCTTTGGGGATCACAGACGATACGAAAGAGAGGTTGAACAGGCTAGTAATAGGGGTTGCAACAATTTTGGTGGATAATTTTAGAAAGGGAGGGTCCAGATTGTCTAGCCCGGCTGATTTGTAGGGGTCCAGATTTTGCAGCTCTTTCAGAACATCAGCTGTCTGGATTTGGGTGAAGGAGAAGGGGGGGGGGGGTTGGGCAAGTTTCTGCAGGGTGTGTTGAGATGTTGGCCAGGGTAGGGGTAGCCATGGTCAGCCGTAGAAAAATGCTTATTGAAATTATCAATTATCGTAGATTTATCGGTGGTGATAGTGTTTCCTATCCTCAGTGCAGTGGGCAGCTGGGATGAGGTGCTCTTATTCTCCATAGACTTTACAGTGTCCCAAAACTTTTTGGAATTAGTGCTGCAGGAAGCACATTTCTGTTTGAAAAAGCTAGCCTTAGCTTTCCTAACTGACTGAGTATATTTGTTCCTGACTTCCCTGAAAAGTTGCATATCGCAGGGGTATTTGATGCTAATGCAGAACGCCACAGGATGTTTTTTTGCCTGGTCAAGGGCAGTCAAGTCTGGGGTGAACCAAGGGCTATATCTGTTCTTAGTTCTACATTTTTTGAACGGGGCATGCTTATTTAAGATGGTGAGGAAAGCACTTTTAAAGAGCAACCAGGCATCCTTTACTGATGGGATGAGGTCAATATCCTTCCAGGATACCCGGGCCAGGTCGATTAGAAAGGCCTGCTCGCTGAAGTGTTTTAGGCAGCGTTTGACAGTGATGAGGAGTGGTCGTTTGACTGTGGACCCATTATGCACGCAGGCAATGAGGCAGTGATCGCTGAGATCCTGGTTGAAGACAGCAGAGGTGTATTTGGAGGGCATGGTTACGGATTTAGGGTTGTACCTGGTAGGTTCCTTGATAATTTGTTTGAGATTGAGGGCATCTAGCTTAGATTGTAGGATGGCCGGGGTGTTAAGCATGTCCCAGTTTAGGTCACCAAGCAGTATGAGCTCTGACGATAGATGGGTCGCGATCAATTCACATATGATGTCCAGGGCACAGCTGGGGGCTGAAGGGGTCTATATCAAGCGGCAGTGGTGAGAGACGTGTTTCTGGAAAGGTGGATTTTTAAAAGTAGAAGCTCGAATTGTTTGGGCACAGACCTGGATAGTATGACAGAACTCTGCAGGCTATCTCTGCAGTGGATTGCAACTCCGCCCCCTTTTGGAGTTCTATCTTGTCGGAAATTGTTATAGTTAGGGATGGAAATTTCAGGATTTTTGGTGGCCTTCCTGAGCCAGGATTCAGTCCTGCTAGGACATCAAGGTTGGCGGAGTGTGCTTAAGCAGTGAGTAAAACAAACTCAGGGTGGAGGCTTCTAATGTTAACATGCATGAAACCAAGGCTTTTACGGTTACAGAAGTCAACAAATGAGAGCGTCTGAGGAATGGGAGTGATGCTGGGGGCAGCAGGGCCTGGGTTAACCTCTACATCACCAGTGGAACAGAGGAGGAGTAGGATAAGAGTACGGCTAAAGGCTATAAGAACTGGTCATCTAGTGCATTAGGAACAGAGAGTTAAAGGAGCAGATTTCTGGGTGCAGAAGAATAGATTCAAGGCATAATGTACAGACAAGGGTATGGTAGGATGTGAGTACAGTGGAGGTAAACCTAGGCATTGAGTGATGATGAGAGAGGTTGTGTCTCTAGAGGCACCATTTAAGCCAGGTGAGGTCACCGCATGTGTGGGGGGTGGAACAAAAGGGCTAGCTAAGACATATTGAATAGGGCTGGAGGCTCTACAGTGAAATAAGACAAAAATCACTAACCAAAACAGCAACAGACAAGGCATATTGACATTAGGGAGAGGCATTTGTAGCCGAGTGATCATTGGGTCCAGTGAGTAGCTAGGCGAGCTGGAGACACGGCGATTCAGACAGCTATCAGGCTGGGATAGCAGGCTAGCAGATGGGCCTCAGGAGGACGTCGCAACGGAAGAGCCTGTTGAAACCCCCTTGGATGGATTACGTTGGACGACCAATCGTGATGGATCTGCGGGGCTCCGTGTTGGCAGCTAAGGGTCCAGGCCAATTGGCAAAAGAGGTATTGAAACCCAGGAATTGTCTGATGGATCTCTTCGGCTAGCCAGGAGATGGGTCTAGCTCGAGGCTAGCTCCAGGCTAACTGGTGCTTTCTTTGGGACAGAGACGTTAGCCAGGAGTAGCCACTCGGATAGCAGCAAGCTAGCTGCGATGATCCGGAGTAAAGGTTCAAAGCTTGCAGTAGGAATCCGGAGATGTGGTGGTGAAAAAGTAGTCCGATATGCTCTGGGTTGATATTGCGTTGTGCAGACTGGCAGGAATTGACCGGGCAGAGGCTGCCTGATGTCAGCGTTAACAGTGATGACCGCTAGCAGTGGCTAACTGGCTAGTAGCTAGTTAGCTGGCTAGCTTCTGATGGGGGTTCTGGCTCTAAAGTATAAAAAAAATAGCAGATCCATACCACATTGGGTGAGGCGGGCTGCAGAAGAGTATGTTCAGTCCGTTGATGGAAATTGAGATTAAAAATAAAAAAAATATGTGTGAAATATATACAAAGAAAACGATATATACACGGGACGAGACAAGACAAACAAAACAAACGCCCGACTGCTACGCCATCTTGGAAATCCCTATAAATAATGAAAAGTAATAACATTGGCCAGTATTGTCTAATATCATTTTTCGGGCTTACCCAGAATTGCCGATGAGTATTATTTTCAAATGAGGCTTAGGTTTGTCCAATTACGTCATGAGTTAGAAACATCTGCTCTTTCCATGACATAGACTGACCAGGTGAATCTAGGTGAACGCTATTATCCCTTATTGATGTCACCATTTCAATTAGTGTAGATGAAGGGGAGGAGACAGGATAAAGAAGGATTTTTAAGCCTTGAGACAATTCGTATATGGATTGTGTATGTGTGCCATTCAGAGGGTGAATGGGCAAGACAAAAGATTTAAGTGCCTTTGAACGGGGTACGTTAGTAGGTGCACTGGTTTGAGTGTGTCAAGAACTGCAATGCTGCTGGGTTTTTCAAGCTCAACAGTTTCGACGTGTGTATCAAGAATGGTCCAGCACCCAAAGGACATCCAGTCAACTTGACACAACTGTGGGAAGCATTGGAGTCACCATGGGCCAGGATCCCTGTGGAATGCTTTCTACGCTTTGTAGAGTCCATGCCCGGATGAATTGAGGCTGTTCTGAGGGCAAAAAGGGGTGCAACTCAACATTAGGAAGGTGTTCTTAATGTTTTGTACACTCAGTGTATTTTAACAGCATGGATGTACGTGTATTTATGTACAGTTGAAGTCGGAAGTTTACATACATCTTAGCCAAAGACATCTAAATTCAGTTTTTCACAATTCCTGACATTTAATCCTAGTACAAATTCCCTGTCTTAGGTCAGGTAGGATCACCACTTTATTTTAAGAAGGTGAAATGTCAGAGTAATAGTAGAGAGAATGATTTATTTCAGCTTTTATTTCTTTCATCACATTCCCAGTCGGTCAGAAGTTTACATACACTCAATTAGTATTTGGTAGCATTGCCTTTACATTGTTTAACATGGGTCAAACGTTTCGGGTAGCCTTCCACAAGCTTCCCACAATAAGTTGGGTGAATTTTGGCCATTCCTCCTGACAGAGCTGGTGTAACTGAGTCAGGTGTGTAGGCCTCCTTGCTCGCACATGTTTTTTCAGTTCTGCCCACAAATTTTCTATGGGATTGAGTCAGTGAGTGTGTATTTTACAAATATATGTACATACATTTTATTTATTTATATATTTGATAAATACATTTTCCAAATATATTTAAATATATTTATATTTTATTGAAATATATTCCAACATATTCTTTTTCCATGTTCGAAACACAATCCTCCTTTTTTTGTCCACCAAAATGTTCTTAATTTATTCAGCTGGTTATTGATTTGAACAATTTGTGCCAAGTTTCTTGAAAAATAAGCTATAAAACATGTTTAGTACATTCCTGAGATTTCAATATTCCATTCACTGCAGTGCACGCAATCCCCTCCCAGCGCAAAAAGCAAGAAGCCTGGCATCTTGGAAAGTCCCTCAACAACTGAGCCAATTATTTGAAAGTGATCTTATTATTCCCATTGAATGAAGATACACATTTGAAATTAATGAACCTCAGCTACTGAAACATTTCCACCACCAGAGGGTGGTCATATGATGTTATAAACTCAGCAAAAAAAGAAACGTCCCTTTTTCAAGACCCTGTCTTTCAAAGACAATTCATAAAATCCAAATAACTCATTTAGCAGATGCTCTTATCCAGAGCGACTTACAAATTGGTGCATTCACCAATTTGTAAGTGGAACAACCACTTTACTGGAATGAAAGGTCGGATTCACGTTTATCGTCAAAGGAATGAGCGTTACACCGAGGCCTGTACTCTGGAGCGGGATCGATTTGGAGGTGGAGGGTCCGTCGTGGTCTGGGGCGGTGTGTCACAGCATCATCGGACTGAGCTTGTTGTCATTGCAGTCAATCTCAACTCTGTGCGTTACAGGGAAGATATCCTCCTCCCTCACGTGGTACCCTTCCTGCAGGCTCATCCTGACATGACCCTCCAGCATGACAATGCCACCAGCCATACTGCTCGTTCTGTGCGTGATTACCTGCAAGACAGGAATGTCAGTGTTCTGCCATGGCCAGCGAAGAGCCCGGATCTCAATCCCATTGAGCACGTCAGGGACCTGTTGGATCGGAGGGTGAGGGCCTGGGCCATTCCCCCCAGAAATGTCCGGGAACTTGCAGGTGCCTTGGTGGAAGAGTGAGGTAACATCTCACAAAAAGAACTGGCAAATCTAGTGCAGTCCATGAGGAGGAGATGCACTGCAGTACTTAATGCAGCTGGTGGCCACACCAGATACTGACTGTTACTTGTGATTTTGACCCCCCACCCCTTTGTTCAGGGACACATTATTCCATTTCTGTTAGTCCCTTGTCTGTGGAACTTGTTCAGTTTATGTCTCAGTTGTTGAATCTTGTTATGTTCATACAAATATTTACACATGTTAAGTTTGCTGAAAATAAATGCAGTTGACAGTGAGAGGATGTTTCTTTTTTTGCTGAGTTGATATGGGCCTACTCAAGGATTTCAGGAATCTTGCTAGGGTTCTATCAGCTCTCACTGTTCCAAGGTGTGATGATAGTCACCATAACCACCACTACCATGCCATGGTCAAGATCTTATATCATATATTAATACACTCAAGAGTTGATCTTACTTTTGATAAATATCTTCAACATTTGATTTCATTATCATAATGCAAAAGAATTGGCAGTCAGAGTATCAAATAGGAAATATCCTATATTTTCCAATAGGAAAGATAGATTTAGACAGTAAAGGTATTTTATTGTATTTCAAGTACTTGCAACAGTAGAAGAAATCTTTGTCATTCTGATTTGTATATTTAGAATTACATTTACTAGTGGGAGAACTACAAAGAAAGGGCCATAGATGGCAGTGAAAAATGTTAATGACATATTTTTTGTATTTTCCTATTACTGAATAAAATATATAAAAATCAAAGCTCTATGAATATGATCTGTTGCTAAGCTGTGCTCTTCTCTTCCAGGACCTCTGTAAGACATGCATATCTGTCTCTCGTATATCAGATGAAGCAAGTGCTGACATTAGCCTTGCTTAGAGTTCTTTGCACACATATGTTGTGGTGTGTCAGTGTTTTATGACAGTTGGGGTGTGGTACCAGCCTATAATTTGTTACTTACAACAAACATTAAAAAAAGTTATGGATCATTATTGAGTTAATTTGTAAAAATCTAAATTATTTGTGTTATAATCTGTCTTTTTACCGTTATAACTGTGAAGATTCCCCAGGAGATTTCTTTCTGGCACAGAGAGCTAGAGAAAGAGAGAGAAAGAGGGGGGGGGGTATACTGGTATCTGAGAATGGCTCAGCAGCCTCTGTGTGGTAGAGATAACACTACTGCATACATAGAAGACTGTTTCTTCGGAATTGGAGGTCTGACCCCAATGGGCACTGGACTGCCACCGCTGTCCCCCCTCCCCCATCATCATCTTATTACCATATCATAGAACTGCTCAACTGTATATTATAGGTTCCACTTGGTCAGTTTCAGATATCTTTCTCTCTCTCTCTCTCTGTGTGTGTGTGTGTGTGTGTGTGTGTGTGTGTGTGTGTGTGTGTGTGTGTGTGTGTGTGTGTGTGTGTGTCTGTGTGTGTGTGTGTGTGTGTGTGTGTGTGTGTGTGTGTGTGTGTGTGTGTGTGTGTGTGTGTGCCAGTGCATAGACAGAGATGTATATGTGTGTGTATAAATGTGTTTTTTAGCTTATGTACATTTGTGTATTAAGAGTGGCATGGCTTTGCAGGGTTTCAGGTTTTATTGGTTGTATGTACAGGAAACACATGGTATACTCCGTCCAACAAAATGCTTATTTGCAGGTTCCTTCTCAACAATTCAACAACGGTAAGAAATAATAAAATAAAAGAATACGAATGTAAAGTAAATGGCTCAGTAGAATAAAATAAACATTTTATGATTAGTATAATACCTACTGTATATTCCTCTGTGTCTGCTGGGTGACAGTGTTCCTCTGTGTCTGCTGGGTGACAGTGTTAGGCCCGTAATTCCCGGCCTCCCCCTTTCATCTTGATAACCTCTTATCAGAGACAAGCAGCTCAGTGAGTGCCACCAGCCACATCCCTCGCCACCGCTCTCCACCACTCTCCTCTCCTCACACAAACCCAGCTGTACACAGTCAGGACCTCATCCTCTTTCTCTCTTCTTCATTGTTTTCTCTTTCTTTGAGTGAGCCATAAGGCTCAAAATTATCTCTCTGACTTAAGATTTAATGCTTAATTCATCAACAGATATAGTTCCTCTGAATTGTTCTAATTTGAATATTGTGTATTTGAATACTCTCTATCACCATGATAGGAACAGGGACTATACAGCAGTTGTTCATGTAAATTCTCTTACATTTCCACTTCAAAAAGACAGTTACAGGCAGTGAGCTACAGTAGGACGTGTTTCTTGTGCAATGAAAGGTTTCACTTCTCTCTAACTCTCTCCTAATTTCCATGAAAACTGTAAATGAACAAAGGAGGAGGAAAGTCGAGGATGCTTTGACTAGCAAATGATTGTGACAAAGTGAGGCCTGTCTGAAGCCTGCCTGTGTCCAGACCATATCTCTCTCCATGATTGCAGCACCTCTCCCAATTTGCATTACTGTCCTCCACTCTAAGCTGTGCAGAACCACAGAGAAATGTATTCTTTGCATTTTTTATTTGTTTTGTTAAAATGCCCATCTCTCCTTTTTACGATGTGGGTCTTATCAGCGTTGTATGCATATCCATTAACAGACAAAAATAGTCCCTGCTGCAAGCTGGCTGCATAACTCAATGAAGATTGTAATTCAGGAGCAGATACTGAGAAGAATTCCAGTGTGCAAAATTCAGTGAAATTCAGAGACAGTGAAATTCTGACGTACAAATTGTATTAGTCCAAGACATTGGTCGAGACATATAGTTGAAGTCGGAAGTTTACATACACTTCGGTTGGAGTCATTAAAACTCGTTTTTCAACCACTCCACAAATTTCTTGTTAACAAACTATAGTTTTGGCAAGTCGGTTAGGACATCTACTTTGTGTATGACACAAGTAATTTTTCCAACAATTGTTTACAGACAGATTATTTCACTTATAATTCACTGTATCACAATTTTAGTGGGTCAGAAGTGTACATACACTAAGTTGACTGTGCCTTTAAACAGCTAGGAAAATTCCAGAAAATGATGTCATGGCTTTAGAAGCTTCTGATAGGCTAATTGACATTATTTGAGTCAATTGGAGGTGTACCTGTGGATGTATTTCAAGGCCTACCTTCAAACTTTGCTTGACATCATGGGAAAATCAAAAGAAATCAGGAAAGACCTCAAAATAAAATTGTAGACCTCCACAAGTCTGGTTCATCCTTGGGAGCAATTTCCAAACACCTGAAGGTACCACGTTCATCTGTACAAACAATAGTACGCAAGTATAAACACCATGGGACCACGCAGCCGTCATACTGCTCAGGAAGGAGACGCATTCTGTCTCCTAGAGATGAACGTACTTTGGTGCGAAAAGTGCAAATCAATCCCAGAACAACAGCAAAGGACCATGTGGTCCCGTGTGGCTCAGTTGGTAGAGCATGGTGTTTGCAACGCCAGGGTTGTGGGTTCGATTCCTACGGAGGACCAGTACGGAGAAAAATTTTCATGAAATGTATGCATTCACTACTGCAAGTCCCTCTGGATAAAAGCGTCTGCTAAATGACTAAAATTTAAATGTGAAGATGCTGGAGGAAACAGGTACAAAAGTATCCATACCCACAGTAAAACAAGTCCTATATTGACATAACCTGAAAGGTCACTCAGCAAGGAAGAAGCCACTGCTCCAAAACCGCCATAAAAAAGCCAGACTACGGTTTGCAACTGCACATGGGGACAAAGATCGTACTTTTTGGAGAATTGTCCTCTGGTCTGATGAAACAAAAATAGAACTGTTTGGCCATAATGACCATCGTTATGTTTGGAGGAAAAAGGGGAGGCCTGCAAGCCGAAGAACACCATCCCAACCGCGAAGCACGGGTGGCAGCATCATGTTGTGGGGGTGCTTTGCTGCAGGAGGGTCTGGTGCACTTCACTAAATAGATGGCATCATGAGGCAGAAAAATTATGTGGATATTTTGAAGCAACATCTCAAGACATCAGTCAGGAAGTTAAAGCTTGGTCAAAAATGGATCTTCCAAATGCACAATGACCCCAAGCATACTTCCAAAGTTGTGGCAAAATGGCTTAAGGACAACAAAGTCAAGGTATTGGAGTGGCCATCACAAACCCTGACCTCAATTCCTATAGAAAATTTGTGGGCAGAACTGAAAAAGTATGTGCGAGCAAGGAGGCCTACACACCTGACTCAGTTACATCAGCTCTGTCAGGAGAAATGGCCAAAATTCACCCAACTTATTGTGGGAAGCTTGTGGAAGGCTACCCGAAACGTTTGACCCAAGTTAAACAATTTAAAGGCAATCCTACCAAATACTAATTGAGTGTATGTAAACGTCTGACCCACTGGGAATGTGATGAAAGAAAGAAATCATTCTCTCTACTATTATTCTGACATTTCACATTCTTAAAATAAAGTGGTGATCCTAACTGACCTAAAACAGGGAATTTGTACCAGGATTAAATGTCAGGAATTGGGAAAAACAGAGTTTAGATGTCTTTGGCTAAGGTGTATGTAAACTTCCGACCTCAACTGTAGCCACCAAACTCAACCCCACGATTTGAGATAGAGTTGAGTGGCGACTAGTGTGGGCGGACTGGAGCTCCGACCAAACATGAAATGAAAATGTTATAAAAAAAATGACAGATTTCAGCATCCAAAGAATAGCACGCATTTACAGTCTATTGTTGGGGTGCTGAAATATGTCGTTTTTGATAAAAACTTAATTTTATGTGACGTTGGAGCTCCAGTCCCCCCACACTAGTTACAGTTCAAATCTATTGTAAATCGTGGAGCTGAGTTTAGTCGGCTAGTCCAGATATTACTGACACAAGCCACATTAATACCCGTCAACTCCCCTTTTTATACAACAATACCATGTCATAAATGGAATCATATAGAAAATTTAAAAAATTGTTCATGTTAACCATTCCTGTCAACATAGAAGTAAATAATGATCATAATAAGGAGTTTCTGGGTATTGATACATTTGCTGACAATTTCTAGTTGGGACTGACTATAGTGAGTCTACCCTAACAGACAAATTAGATCTCTTGGTATAGCAGGACAAGGAGGTGTGTCTTTCAAAAAAAGTTCTCCCCAACCCCTCCCATCTCTCCCTTTCTAACCTTAATCTCAGTCATTTTCGAGGGGTTCTAGAACTCAGTTAGTCTTCTGGAGATTTTCCCACACATACACAGATACAAACCTCAGGCTGTATGATCTCTTAATCTCTCACCTAGCTGGGTATCCTTCTACTGTGGCCGTACTTTACTCACCTTTGACATCCACTCCTCACAGGGACCTCAGGTAGGTGCAGCATTTCTGTCACATTACAGTGCCACTGTACACACTATCAGCCTGTGAGTGGCAGTGGAAGTGTAATGGTGTGAAGCTGGAATCTGTGGAAGTTAGCATTCTGCATTACTCCAGATCATTCGTTGTTTGATTGGCTGCAACACTATGGGAGATCAAAGTGTTAAGTGGCAATGGCTTCTTTAGATAAAGTTCTTAAACTTTTTCAATAGTTACATTTTGGTAACCCTAGCTACAACTGTAACACTACAGTTACAGTAAAGGAGGGCATGGTTGAATTATTTATATCCAGACAAGTGTACACTTATCAACATGGGTCTTAATTGCTCATCATGTCTTTATTGCTAGAATGTTACTTCTCTTCATCTAGTTGGATTAATAATTTGAGTTGAATCTTAATTTAACATAAAGCATTTTCATTATATTAATTATTGACATCTATTTATTTTTGCCATAACGGCTGGTATACAATGAGAGTAAAACTACTATACCATTGGACATTTTTACAGTGTCATTTCACTATTTTCCTGTTGTGATTATTTGGGCAAATTGTTTTGTTGTTGTTATTGCAGTGATAGCATTGATTTATTATGCACCATTTTTTTATTAAGAGAAGTTCCATAACAGTGGTTTTCTATGGTCCACTGGCTGTTAGTCAGCAGTAATTGTGTTACAATAGATTTCAACTAATCAGATGAGATTAGTTGATTCCGTCATATCACTGGTGCTAGGTATATTAAGTAGGACAATAATGTACTCTATCTGATTTTCTCAGACTCTATCAGACTCTATTAGGCTCCTCTTTTCCCTTATCACAAGGGAATAAAGGTATGGTGCAACATTGTGTCTACTACTAACTACTGTACACCCTGCACTGTGTGATACAGAGCAGACCATACTTCCGTTGTTTCCAGAGATTAATTCTTTGTTTTGGCTAGAAGAACTCTCTGTTACATTATACCATCAATTCCATTGAATATGATAAACTCACTTTATATTATACAAAATTGTCACTGGCCTTTATCAAATTATCTAAGCACCAGCACCATGCAAGTGCTGAACATCTATAAACAGATTATTTCCATTGAATGAACTGTTTTCAATTTCATTATTACCATTTTTATTTGTTTTTTCCTTAGAAGTACTCAATGTTTTAGCCCAGGGATGTTTCTCTCATATTCTGTTTTTACAAAACGCATAATATGAATTCCTATAAAGGTCATTTGTTGTAGTCAGCAAACATTTGTTCACTGTTTGTAATTACAGATAGGCTTATTAATTATTAGGGTCTACTTTCAGCCACAGGCAAATGAGGATTGTTGAAAGGGAAGTTAGAAAAGAGCTGCTGCTGTCGAGGGACCATCATGTCTTGAAGTTACATGGGTTTCTTTAAAATGGCATCCACACAAACAACATTATTTGTAAACACTTGAATGTAAATCACATCGTCCTACTGAGATGCTGGTCCTGTCTGGTTGTTGCTATAGGTCAAATCAGGTCCCAACTAGATCTATTCCCTGGGACTCCCTAAGAATGGCAGATTTCTCCAAATCCTTTCTGTTGTTTCAGAGTCAGTGGTTATCTCTGTAAAAATGGAGGATTCCACTGAACAGTCTCACTGGGTGTCTCCGGCTCTGCTCAGCTCTGATCCCCTGGCCAGCTTCTCCTCAGAGCCTGGCTTACTACCTCCAGGAGAGGAGGGAGAGCCCTTCTTCTCCAACCATGAGACTGATTTCTCCAGTCTGCCCTCCTACTTCTCCAACCCCAGCCACAGCAGAGCTCCATCAGCCTACAGACACAGCTCAGGTCAGCAGTGTGGAACCTAACATAACTTTAAAACATTTATGTTGACCTTTCAGAGTTTAAATTAACATTGAATATAAAAGTATTTGAAAAATGTGTAATGAGGGACTCCCCTGACAACTATGCCCTTCTATTGTATCTCTCTCGTACAGTTCGCCAAGTGTACTCCTCGCCCTCTCTCCCAGGCAACCTCCAATGGCTGGAAGGGCCTGGAAGCCACTCCCTGAGCTCTCCTTACAACCCATCAACTTCTACTTGGACCAGCAACCCTTTCACCAAGACTTCACTGCACCCACACACCCCAACCTCCCTTTATGCCTCCAGTGCCACATCCTCGTTTTCCTGCAGAAATGGGTACCCCTCTCCAGGCAGGGATGGCAAAGAAAGTCCCAGGCTTCAGGAGGCCTTGAAGGCCGAGCGCTTGAGTCCTTTAGGGGGAGGTGGTGGAAGCAGTTTTCTGAATCTGACTTCTGCAGCTGGGGGTGTTTACACACCATCTCTCCACTCCCACTCGCAGATGCTGGGCCCCTACAGCTCGTACATAACCTCTCCACAGGACTACAGCACAGCAGGCCTCTACTCTCCAGGAGCATGGATTAACCCCTCCTCCTACTCCCCCAAACTACGTAATAAAATGAGGCTGTCCCCACCAGGTGAGCAAAATAGGACTCCAGAATTTCCAGATTTTTGGGGGGTTCAGTAGAGATTACTTAATTACATACATCTTTATGTGCACTAACTAATATCGTAGGCTAATTATTTGGGGTTCAATACCTGAGGAAGTGGAAACTCAAAACACATTAACTAGATCGCTAACTCTAAATATAATACCCACTGCTAGTAGCCATGTATTCATCCAACAGTAAATGTAATGTCCTAAAAAAACTTTGCAGACTACTACCTACAGTAGGGCTGTGACGGTCATTACATTTTGTCAGCCGGTGACTGTCAAGAAAATAACTGCCGGCCTCATGGTAATTGACACTGAATTAACTTAATTAAACACGTTTAGCATCTCCTGGCTTCCATGTATAGCCTACAATTCACTGATGCAGACATTTGGAACATCTACATTTTAAAAAGTCTAATAAATCCATTTAATATAGCCGACACCATCACAATGAATCCATTATTTATTTTAGACAGGTTTAAAGAAACATGATATGAAGAAAATGTACTCTATTTCAGAAAAACAGAATAGCATTCTCTGAGTTGTCTTTATGTTAGGCCCTGATATGGGTAAGTTTAAAAAACAAGAAAATCATGCCATCTGGGTTGCTTAATATAAGCAATTTGAAATGAGTTATACTTTTACTTTTGATACTTAAGTATATTTAAATTCAAATACTTTTAGACTTTTACTGAAGTAGTATTTTACTGGGTGGCTTTCACTTTTACTTGAGTCATTTTCCTTTAAGGTATCTTTACTTTTACTCAAGTATGACAAGTGGGTACTTTTTCCACCACTGGCTATATGTTTTGATTTGTAATACATTCTAAGGCTGCGTGATTCGACTCTTATGATGATTTGAAAAAAGTTGCATGAAAGGCATGAGCTTTTCTTTGGGTTTTTTTGCAGGCTGCACACACTTCATCAGTTACTCATTTACAATTTGACAAGCACTCGATAATATTCTCACCAGGCCTCGAATTTCCCATTGGTATCCCCCTTGTGTGGCCGTAATGCCCCCTAAACAATCCATGCCTTTTGCAGCCAAAGTGGCCGTTGTGCCATTGGGCTGAATATAATACACTGAACAAAAGTATAAATGCAACATGTAAGGTGTTGGTCCCATGTTTCATGAGTTGAAATAAAACATCCCAGAAATGTTCCATATGCACAAAAAGCTTATATCTCTCAAATTTTGTACACAAATTTGTTTTCATCCCTGTTAGTGAGCATTTCTCCTTTACCAAGATAATCCATTCACTTGACGGCTGTGGCATATCAAGAAGCTCATTAAACAGTATGATCATTACATGGGTGCACCTTGTGCTGGGGACAATAAAAGCGAATGTGAAAATGTGCAGTTTTGTCACACAACAAAATGCCACAGATGTCTCAAGTTTTGAGAGAGCGTGAAATTGGCATGCTGACTGCAGGAATGTGCACATGAGCAGTTGCCAGTTAATTTCTCTACCATAAGCCGCCGTAACATTGTTTTATAAAATTTGATAGTACGTCCAACCGGCCTCACAACCGCAGAGCCACGTGTAACCACGCCAGCCTAGGACAGATGGCAGATGGCAGACGTTGTGTGGAATAGCAGCTTGCTGATGTCAATGTTGTGAACAGAGTGCCCCATGGTGGCGGTGGGGTTATGGTATGGGCCGGAGTAAGCTACGAACAACGAACACGCATTTTATCGATAGCAATTTGAATGCACAGAGATACCATGGCGAGATCATGAGGCCCATTGTCGTGCCATTCATCTGGTGCCATCACCTCATGTTTTAGCATAATAATGCACGGCCCCATGTCACAAGGATCTGTACACAATTCCTGTAAGCTGATCATTTCCCAGTTCTTCCATGGCCTGCACACGCACCAGACATGTCACCCATTGAGCATGTTTGGGATGCTCTGGATCAACGTGTACGACAGTGTGATCCAGTTCCCATCAATATCCAGCAACTTCGCACAGCCATTGAAGAGGAACTGGGACAACATTCCACAGGCCACAATCAACAGCCTGATCAACTTTTTTTCGAATGAGATGTGTTGCGCTGCATGAGGCAAATGGTGGTCACACCAGATACTGACTGGTTTTCTGATCCACGACCCTACCTTTTTTTAAGGCATCTGTGACCAGCAGATGGATATCTTTATTTCCAGTCATGTGAAATCCATAGAGTAGGGCCTAATGAATGTATTTAAATTGACTGATTTCCTTATATGAACTGTAACTCAGTAAAATCTTTTAAAAAGTCGCTTGTTGCGTCTATATATTTGTTCAGTGTAATTATAATTCCCTTCTCCCGGCTGCTGTGCTCCAAAGCACTCTCACTCACATGGCTCTCTCAGATATCTAAATTTTTATTAGCTAATGCCCGTCACGTGATCAGGTCCTTGTCACAGCTAAGAAGTAAGCTACAAGTGAAGACAGGCACATCGGGGATGCAATTGCACGTGTCCCTTATCAAATTCTGAGGCGCATATTGAAGATGTTAGAAGAACTGTCCAAATTTAGCCTACTTTTCGTCAGCCAATAAGATGAGCAGGCAAAAGAATTAGCCTATGTCAATCTACTATGCCCCATCGTACAGAAGTTGACCTATTCTATTGGTTGTCCTTCTGTGCAATAAATAAATATTCCAAACATACTCTGGGACAGTTGTGGGATGCGATAGATCCCAAATTAATACAACCACTCGCATCAAAAAACGTTTTAAAAGAAATGAGGCTGATGCAAGAGATCAGAAAATTTTGCTTAAAATGTTGATAAACTATTAGACTATTTCTTCATATTATAAGTGTAGCAATGTGCACACGGCAGTAGGCTAGAAGTGCGATTTTTCCAAAATGCAATCAATTAGCAGAAAACACTGGTCTCAAAAATGACCATGCGATTATGCATGTAATGCTTTATTATAAAGGTACATTTTTATGGTGAAAATGATTTTCCCAAAATTTGAAACTTGTGCTGCCTATGTATTTCTGTTAGGCTCTACACCCGTTGTAAAGCAAATTAATGTGCTTAATTTTATTAAGAAGTTATTTGGCCACTTTAGTTGTAATACAAACATTATCAAAACATATAGGTCTATGGGCTAGGCTGAATGAGGTGTGCGACTATGATTTGAGAAAGTTGCAAAATATGTGTGAAATTAGCTTTGATTTAGAATGGACCATTAACATGTCTGTCTCGGACAGAGCATGAGGGGAAAAAATACATGTCATCTATGCACCTAAATAGAGAATGGAGGACGCTTTTCCTTTTGTTCATTTTCATGCCAGCCTGGTAGGCTATACTCCTATTGTAAAGTGAAGCATTGTGCTTAATATTAGGAAAGTTGATAAATAAATAAATAAAGTAGGCCTAGCCTATAGAAAGCTGATGGGATCCTCGTTTTAATAAAGGCCATCAAAACTCTGTTTTCTAAGCAAATGCATTAGCCTATAGAAATGTTACGCAACTTGAGCTCTCTTGAAGTGTTTGATTTGATTTTCGAAAACATTTGCATTGATGTCAGAGTGACTAGAGGGATGATAGAGTCCTGAGTACCCGACAGTTGTCAAGTTTGGTAGGCTACTAATGACCATCAGCAGCATCAGAGCTCGGAGAAGCCAAGTTACCATGACTAAATGGTCATGTGGAATTTTACTGTGAATTTGATTGTGTGGTGGTAATATGGTCACCTTAACAGCCCTACAGTATTAACAATGAGACCTATAGGCCTATGCCCTCAACAACAAGTGCATTTCACTCAAGTTCTACTCTATACCTCAAAGCCATACCAAATAGTAGCTATTGAGCTGAATATTCAGAGTTGAGAAATAACAATTATAACTACAGAAAGCTGAGACCCTCCTCTCTTTGACAGTGACAAGGGAACGAAGCCTCCAAAGCTGTGTTTTAACCGCAATTGCAGTGATTTTTGCAATTCGTACCAGTCATTGGCAGCAGAGAACTGGAAGGAAAGGAGGCCAAAGAACGTGTTGGCTTTGGGGATGACCAGTGAAATATACCTGCAGTACATGCTACGGGTGGGTGTTGCTATGGTGACCAGTGAGCTGAGATAAGGCGGGGCTTTACCTAGCAATGACTTATAGATGACCTGGAGCCAGCGGGTTTGGCGACAAATATGAAGCGAGGGCCAGCAAACGAGAGTATACAGGTCACAGTGGTGGGTAGTATATGGGGCTTTGGTGACAAAACGGATGGCACTGTGATAGACTATATCCAATTTGCTGAGTAGAGTGTTGGAAGCTATTTTGCAAATGATCGCCGAAGTCAAGGATCGGTAGGATAGTCAGTTTTACAAGGGTATGTTTGGCAGCATGAGTGAAGGAGGCTTTGTTGTGAAATAGGAAGCCAATTCTAGATTTAATTTTGGATTGGAGAGTCTGGAAGGAGAGTTTACAGTCTAACCAGACACCTAGGTATTTGCAGTTGTCCACATATTCTAAGTCAGAACCGTCCAGAGTAGTGATGCTAGTCGGGCGGGCGGGTGCGGGCAGCAATCGGTTAAAGAGCATGCATTTAGTTTTACTAGCATTTAAAAGCAGTTGGAGGCCACGGAAAGAGTGTTGTATGGCAATGAAGCTCGTTTGGAGGTTTGTTAACACAGTGTCCAAAGAAGGGCCAGATGTATACAGAATGGAGTCGTCTGCTTAGAGGTGGATCAGAGAATCACCAGCAGCAAGAGCGACATCATTGATATATACAGAGAAAAGAGTTGGCCCGAGGATTGAACCCTGTGGCACCCCCATAGAGACTGCCAGAGGTCCGGACGACAGGCCCTCCAATTTGACATACTGGACTCTATTTGAGAAGTAGTTGGTGAACCAGGTGAGGCAGTCATTTGAGAAACCAAGGCTATTGAGTCTGCCGATAAGAATGCAGTGATTGACCAAGTCGAAAGCCTTGGCCAGGTCGATGAAGATGGCTGCACAGTACAGTACTGTCTTTTATCGATGGCGTTTATGATATCGTTTAGGACCTTGAGCGCGGCTGAGGTGCACCCATGACCAGCTCAGAAACCAGATTGCATAGTGGAGAAGGTACGGGGGGTTTCGAAATGGTCCGTGATGTGTTTGAAATTATCGATTATCGGAGATTTATCAGTGGTGACAGTGTTTCCTATCCTCAGTGCAATGGGCAGCTGGGAGGAGGTGCTCTTCTTCTCCATGGACTTTACAGTGTCCCAAAACTTTTTGGAATTAGTGCTACAGGATGCAAAGCTAGCCTTAGCTTTCCTAACTGACTGTGTATATTGGTTCCTGACGTCACTGAAAAGTTACATATCGTGGGGGATATTCGATACTAATGCAGAACGCCACAGGATGTTTTTGTGCTGGTCAAGGGCAGTCAAGTCTGGGGTGATGCAAGGGCTATATCTGTTCTTAGTTCTACATTTTTTTGAATGGGGCATGCTTATTTAAGATGGTGAGGAAAGCACTTTTAAAGAACAACCAGGCATCCTCTACTGACGGGATGAGGTCAATATCCTTCCAGGATACCAGGGCCAGGTCGATTAGAAAGTCCTGCTCGCTGAAGTATTTTAGGGAGCGTTTGACAGTGATGAGGGGTGGTCATTTGACCACGGACCCATTACGGACGCAGGCAATGAGGCAGTGATCGCTAAGATCCTGGTTGAAGACAGCAGAGGTGAATTTAGAGGGCAAGTTGGTCAGGATGATATCTGTGAGGGTGCCCATGGTTACGGATTTAGGGTTGTACCTGGTAGGTTCCTTGATAATTTGTGTGAGATTGAGGGCATCTAGCTTAGATTGTAGGACAGCCAGGGTGTTAAGCATATCCCAGTTTAGGTCACCTAACAGTACGAACTCTGAAGATAGATGGGGGGCAATCAATTCACATATGGTGTCCAAGGCACAGCTGGGGGCTGAGGGGGGTCTATAACAAGCGGCAACGGTGAGAGATTTATTTCTGGAAAGGTGGATTTTTAAATCAAATAAAATCAAATTTAGTTGTCACATACACATGGTTAGCAGGTGTTAATGCAAGTGTAGTGAAATGCTTGTGTTTCTAGTTCCGACTATGCAGTAATATCTAACAACTAATATAACCAAACAATTTCACAACTACCTTATACACACAAGTGTAAAGGAATGAATACAAATATGTACATACAAATATATAAATGAGTGATGGCCGAACGGCATAGGCAAGATGCAGTGGATGGTATAGAGTACAGTATATACATATGAGATGAGTAATGTAGGGTATGAAAACATATAAAGCGGCATTGTTTAAAGTGGCTAGTGATACATTACATCAAGATGGCAAGATGCAGTAGATGGTATAGTGTACAGTATATACATATGAGATGAGTAATGTAGGGTAAGTAAACATTGTATATATAAAGTGGTTAGTGATAAATTGATTACATAAATCTTTCCATTATTAAAGTGGCTGTTGTTGAGTCAGTGTGTTGGCAGCAGCCACTCAATGTTAGTGATGGCTGTTTAACAGTCTGATGGCCTTGAGATAGAAGCTGTTTTTCAGTCTCTCGGTCCCCGCTTTGATGCACCTATACTGACCTCGCCTTCTGGATGATAGCGGGGTGAACAGGCAGTGGCTCGGGTGGTTGTTGTCCTTGATGATCTTTTTGGCCTTCCTGTGACATCGGGTGGTGTCGGTGTCCTGGAGGGCAGGTAGTTTGCACCCGGTGATGCGTTGTGCAGACCTCACTACCCTCTGGGGAGCCTTCCGGTTATGGGCGGAGCAGCTGCCGTACCAGGCAGTGATACAGCCCGACAGGATGCTCTCGATTGTGCATCTGTAAAAGTTTGTGAGTGTTTTTGGTGACAAGCCAAATTTCTTCAGCCTCCTGAGGTTGAAGAGGCGCTGCTGTGCCTTCTTCACCACGCTGTCTGTGTGGGTGGACCATTTCAGTTTGTCCGTGATGTGTACGCCGAGGAACTTAAAACTCCTCACCCTCTCCACTACTGTCCCATCAATGTAGATAGGGGGCTGCTCCCTCTGCTGTTTCCTGAAGTCTATGATCATCTCCTTTGTTTTGTTGACATTGAGTGTGAGGTTATTTTTCTGACACCACACTCCGAGGGCCCTCACCTCCTCCTTGTAGGCTGTCTCGTCTCCCTGTAGGCTGTCACTACCACTGTAGTGTCGTCTGCAAACTTGATGATTGAGTTGGAGGCGTGCATGGCCACGCAGTCATTTGGAACAGGGAGTACAGGAGAGGGCTGAGAACGCACCCTTCTGGGGACCCAGTGTTGAGGATCAGCGGGGTGGAGATGTTGTTACCTACCCTCACCACCTGGGGGCGGCCCGTCAGGAAGTCCAGGACCCAGTTGCACAGGGCGGGGTCGAGCCCCAGGGTCTCAAGACCCAGGCTTAATGACGAGTTTGGAGGGTACTTTGGTGTTAAATGCTGAGCTGTAATCGATGAACAGCATTCTTACATAGGTATTCCTCTTGTCCAGATGGGTTAGGGCAGTGTGCAGTGTGATGGCGATTGCGTCGTCTGTGGACCTATTGGGGTGGTACGCAAATTGGAGTGGGTCTAGGGTGTCAGGTAGGGTGGAGGTGATATGGTCCTTGACTAGTCTCTTAAAGCACTTCATGATGACGGAAGTGAGTGCTACAGGGCGGAAGTCATTTAGCTCAGTTACCTTAGCTTTCTTGGGAACAGGAACAATGGTGGCCCTCTTGAAGCATGTGGGGACAGCAGACTGGGATAAGTATTGATTGAATATGTCTGTAAAGACACCAGCCAGCTGGTCTGCGCATGCTCTGAGGACGCGGCCGGTGATGGCGTCTGGGCCTGCAGCCTTGCGAGGGTTAACACGTTTAAATGTTTTACTCACGTTGGCTACAGTGAAGGAGAGCCCGCAGGTTTTGGTAGCAGGCCGTGTCAGTGGCACTGTATTGTCCTCAAAGCGAGCAAAAAAGTTGTTTAGTCTGTCTGGGAGCAAGGCATCATGATCCGCGACGGGGCTGGTTTTACTTTTGTAGTCCGTGATTGACTGTAGACCCTGCCACATACCTCTCGTGTCTGAGCCGTTGAATTGCGACTCCACTTTGTCTCTGTACTGATGCTTAGCTTGTTTGATTGCCTTGCGGAGGGAATACCTACACTGTTTCTATTCGGTCATGTTTCCAGTCAAATTGCCCTGATTAAAAGCAGTGGTTCGCGCGTTCAGTTTTGCGCGAATGCTGCCGTATATCCACGGTTTCTGGTTGGGGAATGTTTTAATAGATGCTGTGGGTACAGCATCACCGATGCATTTGCTAATAAACTCGCACACCGAATCAGCGTATTCGTCAATGTTGTTGTTCGCCGCAATGCGGAACATATCCCAGTCCACGTGATCGAAGCAATCTTGAAGCGTGGAATCCGATTGGTTGGACCAGCGTTGAACAGATCTGTGGGCGGGAGCTTCCTGTTTTAGTTTCTGTCTATAGGCTGGGAGCAACAAAATGGAGTCGTGGTCAGCTTTTCCGAAGGGAGGGCGGGGGAAGGCCTTATATGCATCGCGGAAGTTAGAATAACAGTGGTCTAGGGTTTTGCCAGCCCTGGTAGCACAGTTGATATGCTGATAGAATTTGGGGAGCCTTGTTTTCAGATTAGCCTTGTTAAAATCCCTGGCTACAATAAATGCAGCCTCAGGATATGTGGTTTCCAGTTTACTTGAAGTCCAATGAAGTTTTTTCAGGGCTGTCGATGTGTCTGCTTGGGGGGGAATATACACGACTGTGATTATGATCGAAGAGAATTCTTTTGGTAGATAATGCGGTCGGCATTTGATTGTGAGGAATTCTAAGTCAGGTGAACAAAAGGACTTGAGTTCCTGTATGTTGTTATGATCACACCACATCTCGTTAATCGTAAGGCATACACTCCCGCCCTTCTTCTTACCAGAGAGATGCTTGTTTCTGTCGGTGCAATGCGTGAAGAAACCAGGTGGCTGTACCGACTCAGATAGCGTGTCTCAAGTGAGCCATGTTTCCATGAAACAAAGAAAGTTACAGTCTCGGATGTCTCTCTGGAATGCTACCCTTGCTCGGATTTCGTCTACTTTGTTGTCAAGAGACTGGACATTGGCGAGTAGTATGCTCGGGAGCGGTGCGCAATGTGCCCGTCTACGGAGCCTGACCAGAAGACCGCTCCGTCTGCCCCTTCTTCTACGGCGTCGTTGTTTTGGGTCACCGTCTGGGATCCGATCCATTGTCCTGGGTGGTAGGCCAAACAGAGGATCCGCTTCGGGAAAGTCGTATTCCTGGTAGTAATGTTGGTGAGTTGACGTTGCTCTTATATCCAATAGTTCCTCCCGACTGTATGTAATAAAACCTAAGATTACCTCAAATTGGAAAGTTGGATTTTTAAAAGTAGAACCTCAAATTGTTTGGGCACAGACCTGGATAGTATGACAGAACTCTGCAGGCTATCTATGCAGTAGATTGAAACTCTGCCACCTTTGGCAGTTCTATCTTGTCGGATAATGTTGTAGTTGGGGATGGAAATGTCAGAATTTTTGGTGGCCTTCCTAAGCCAGGATTCAGACATGACTAGGACATCAAGGTTGGCTGAGTGTGCTAAAGCAGTGAATAAAACACATTTAGGGAGGAGGGTTCTGATGTTAACATGCATGAAACCAAGTCTTTTACGGTTACAGAAGTCAACAAATGAGAACGCCTGGGAAATAGGTGTGGTGCTGGGGGCTGCAGGGCCTGGGTTAACCTCTACATCACCAGAGGAACAGAGGAGGAGTAGGATAAGGGTACAGCTAAAGGCTATAAGAACTGGTAGTCTAGTGCGTTGGGAACAGAGAATAAAAGGAGCAGATTGCTGGGCGTGGTAGAATAGATTCAGTGCATAATGTACAGACAAGGGTATGGTAGGATGTGAATACAGTGGAGGACACCTAGGCATTGAGTGATGATGAGAGAGGTTGTGTCTCTGGAGGCACAAGTTAAGCCAGGTGAGGTCTCAGAATGTGTGGGGGTGGGACAAAAGAGCTATCTCAGGTATGTTGGGCGGGGCTGGGGGATCTACAGTGAAATAAAACAATAATAACTAACCGAAACAGCAGTAGACAAGGCACATTGACATTACGGACAGGCATGTGTAGCCGAGTGATCATAGGGTCCAATAAGCAGCAATAGGTGAGTCAGGGAGCCGTTCGGTCATCGCTACTATGCTAGGCGAGCTGGTGACACGGCGATTCAGAAAGCTAGTGGGCTGGGGCTAGCAGATGGGTCTTCGGCGACGTCGCAACGGAAAAGCCTGTTGAAACCACCTCGGACGATTATGTCGGCAGACGTACTGATGGATCGTGATGGATCGGCGGGGCTCCGTGTTGGCAATAAAGCGTCCAGGCCAATTGGCAAAAGAGGTTTTGTAGCCCAAGAATTAGCTGGTAGACCTCTTCGACTAGCTGGGAGATGGGCCTAGCTCGAAGCTAGCTCAAGGCTAACTGGTGCTTGCTTCGGGACAAAGGTGTTAGCCAGCAGTAGCCATGTGCTCTTTCTACGTTTATAGGAGCTCTTTCTGTTTTTTACTATCCATGATCTTAGCTGTCTAACTGATGACACTAGAATCGGGGAGTCAGAACAGGTCTCTGCTGATGTCGCATTTGACTTTGAATGTGAGTTTGCATGACCTCAGCTCTGCCTATCACAAAACTGTCCGTTGCACACTAATCAGCCAAAGGCTCATTATATACTAAACAAAAATATAAAGCAACATGGAACAATTTCAACGATTTTACTGAGTTACAGTTCATATAAGGATATCAGTCAATTGATATAAATTCAATAGGCGCTGATCTATGGATTTCACTTGACTGGGCAGGGGCGCAGCCATGGCTGGCCATGGGAGGACATAGGCCCATCCACTTGCGAGCCAGGCCCACCCACTAGGGAGCCAGGCCCAGCCAATCAGAATGAGTTTTTCCTCACAAAAGGGCTTAATTTTAGACAGAAATACTCCTCAGGCCTCCTGAGTGGTGCAGTGGTCTAAGGCACTGCATCGCAGTGCTAGCTGTGCCACTGAAGATTCTTGGTTTGAGTCCAGGCTCTATCGCAGCTGGTCGCGACCGGCACATTGGTGCGGCTGGCTTCCGGATTAAGTGGGCATTGTGTCAAGAAGCAGTGCGGCTTGGTTGGGTTGTGTTTCGGAGGATGCACGGCTCTCGATCTTCGCCTCTCCATACGGGAGTTGCAGCGATGAGACAAGACTGTCACTACCAATTGGATACCATGAAATTGGGGAGAAAAGGGGTTTAACATTTTTACAAATTTAAATAAAAAATAAATAAAATAAATACTTTGCAGTTTCAACAGCTGTCCGGGTGGCTGGTCTTAAACTATCCTGTAGGTGAAGAAGCCAGATGTGGAGGTCCTGGGCTGGCGTGGTTACATGTGGTCTCGGTTGTGAGGCCGGTTGGATGTACTGCCAAATTCTCTAAAACGACATTGGAGGCGGTTTATGGTAGAGAAATTAACATTCAACTATCTGGCACCAGCTCTGGGGGACATTCCTGCAGTCAGCATGCCAATCGCATGCTCCCTCAAACCTAGAGACATTTGTGGCATTGTGTTGTGTGACAAAATTGCACATTTTAGAGTGGCCTTTTATTGTCCCCAGCACAAGGTGCACCTGTGTAATGATCATGCTGTTTAATCAGCTTCTTGATATGCCACACCAGTCAGGTGGATGGATTATCTTGGCAAAGTAGAAATGCTCACTAACAGGGATGTGAACAAATATGTGCACCAAATTTGAGAGAAATAAGCTTTTTGTGCATATGGAACATTTCTGGGATCTTATATTTCAGCTCATGAAACATGGGACCAACACTTTACATGTTGCATTTATATTTTTGTCCAGTTTATATTAGTATAACAGAAATTGCGCAACATGCCCATGGTCCGCCAGCGATGTTAAGTTTTTTCATAGTTTTATTTTTCGTTAAAAAAAATGTTGGTGTGTGTATTAATTTCAACCGGCCCACCCAACTAAAAAATGGTCCAGCCCAATAGGTATTTGCCAGAATTGCCAGATGGGCAATCCACCCATGCTTTCCTCTGAACATCCTTTGGGATTTCAGATGATTCTTTGGGAACAAATGACCAGTAGGAGACTTATGTAGTGTGTTTGTGATTTGTGGCAGACGCCAGGGAGTGCGTCAACTGTGGAGCCACTAACACCCCTCTATGGCGTCGAGATGGGACAGGACACTACCTGTGTAACGCCTGTGGGCTTTATCACAAGATGAATGGCCAAAACCGTCCCCTGATCCGGCCAAAGAAAAGACTGGTATGATATGGCACAAGGATTGGATAAGCTAATCAGTTGTAAATTCTATTGTGTTGACATGCCAATCTATTGATTGAAAAATTCAAAGAATCCAAATGAACATTGGAACTCACCTTTCATCCACAGAATTGACGTACATTCCTCTCTCTCTGTTTCAGATTGTCAGTAAGCGGGCTGGGACACAATGTGCCAACTGTAACACCAGCACCACCACATTGTGGAGACGGAACGCCAGCGGTGAGCCTGTGTGTAACGCCTGTGGACTCTACTTCAAGCTGCACAACGTGAGTCAATGAACAAGATACACTGATACAGTATACTGACTGCTAGAGAGCTACTATTATCAGCTTCTAGCTAGCACCCCTTCACTGGTGAAAAAGACAAAACCTCACACAACTCCAAGCTACTGAACCCTAGTCATTGAACCGCAATAGCGGTTTGTTTTAGATCTACCTCATGTAGTATAGTAGTATCAGGGTAATAACGGAGAAATAGAATGTACTAACTTATGTATATGAAGTAAAGGCACACTTCTCTTTTACAGGTCAACAGACCCCTTACTATGAAGAAAGACGGTATCCAAACACGAAACCGTAAAGTGTCCAACAAGAACAAGAAGGGCAAGATGAGTGCCATGTTGGAGCAATACCCTGACCTATCACAGGGTCCCACCCTCGATTACCACGGGGGCCCTTACTCCCTGGGCCCAGGGTCACTGCTCTCCTACAGCCACACCCCTCACTTCCTCCCCCCCCCTTCCGGCCTTCACCCGTCTGCCAACCTGTCCTACAACCAACACCCAAACACTGCCATGGTGCCCACTCTGGTGTGAAACAGACCTGGGCATATGCAGACCCATAAAGGCAGCAACATACAGAGCATACAGACACAAAGTAGCCTACTGAGGAAAAGCTTCTTTGTAGCAATGGATGCCCTGTACATAAATGCATTTATAGTTGCTTACCAATTTTGTGTGTGAAGTTGATCTTGTCTAAACACTGGACATAATATGGTGGAAAAATTTTCAGGATCAAAAAATACAACTTTTACAGAATAATTTGACTGTATTTTGTTAAAAGGCATATTCTATGTTTATGAAAAGTAAAACAATAAAAGTAAAGTTTATACGTCCCACTGTGATCATTGATACGGCTAACACTGGTATGAGCTTGTAGCTGTATTTTGTAAATACGCACCGACTACAGTTGCCATATCCCTTTTCAAATATTTATGATTTTAGTAGACCAATGTGAAAGGGCATTCAAATGTGACATTGTTATGCTTTTGCTACATTTCTATATTTGTCATTTTTTACAAGCTCCACATAAACAATAAAACATGAATGGTAATATTAAGAAAACTTCTATACTATTTCTGGTTAATTACTAAACAAATACCTGGGTTTTAGGCACAAGTTGATCGTTTTCAATGTGTAAATGGTATTTAAATGATCAGCACTGTTGCAGGTGCTGCAGTGAGTATCACTATAGTGGCATTGTACTCTCACTTGTTGAGGTATAATGGTGTCTTTGTCCAGGTTCTGTTGGGGTAAGGACTCTGACAGTGGAATTGTATTGGAAACACAAGACATGCAAATCCTCAGTTTTCCATTAAGCTGCGGGAAAGTGACAAAACATTTAACTCAAGTGAGGAACTTGTGCCAGGTTCTAAATTTAGATTGATGTGGCATTACTTACCGTTAGGTGAACAAAAAATGACACATGCGCACACACACACACACACACACACACACACACACACACACACACACACACACACACACACACACACACACACACACACACACACACACACACACACACACACACACACACACACACACACACACACACACACACACACACACACACACACACCCATGGGCACACACAGTGTTCCACAAACACCTGCATGCTCATGGTGTTTAATGCATTACACAATTTCCCTGCTGTTTGCTATGGTGCGTGAACGCAAAGGTCATGTATTGACAACAAAACATAATTTGCTTTGTAATAACTCAGAAACAAATATGATATGACGGTTTGATATTCTGATTAAAATCAGCTTACAGGCAGAATAAATATGTTCAAATCAATATCATATGTTAATATATAACTGTAAGTCGTTCTGGATAAAAGCATCTGCTAAATGATTTTTTTTTTATGTAAAATGTAGCATGGCTAAACTTGACAACATTCGGACTACTATATGTACAGATATATGCACAGTACATCTCAATATAATATAGAAGTTGTGACCTCGAAAGTGTCTCTTTTTCTGTTTCATGGTGGGGAGTGGGGTTGGGGTTATTCAGTACAGTGGCTGTCAGACTACTGATAACTTATCACTGAAGCCACACACTCTAAACCACCCACCTGCTGCCAAAAGCCAATCATACACACTCCCCTCCAGTTACTCACTAAGAGGCTCTGCAGTGCACATAGGTACTCAGCCCAATGCCCACACATGCTTCAACAGACTTAATCTAACAATAGACAGACTATTCAATCTAAACAGACAAATCAATCTAACAATAATGATTATCACAGTAATATTCATCCAATGATAATATCAAACTAATAAATGACAGTATGACAACAGTCACTTTTTAATAAAAAACAACATTATTTGTGGTGTCAAGCTATTCATGAGGCATGACCATAAAGAGGGCTACATTTGTGAGCAGCTCTCTAAAGAGAATCATTTTTACTTCAGTATTACTGTACATTCCTGTACATAAACTTATTTTCAAAAACACTACCACAATAATATCTTCATAAACATGTCAAGCTGTGGACATAAATCCAGACAAATAGATTCAATGGACCAGATCTAGATGTAAACAGTCATTTGCAAAGTTGTGTTTATACAACCCTTGAATCCACGCTTCACTGACTTGACGGTCACATGGAGAAGCAGGACCGTTATTTATGCAACATTTTGTTTCAGCCTTGTGAGCACACCACCCTGTTGCAAGAAGAGGCAGTGAACATAGGGACATGCCACCTAGACTCAAGCTTACATCCACTTTCATTATGAGAGCAGATCATAATCATCTTCAGCCTTCTTTTGAAGAATGCATATCAAAAACGAACTTCATACAGTATGACCTCCAGGGCTCTCTGACCCAGGGTCCGACCGTGTCAAGCCAATGTATAGAGAGAGGCCTTGTGAAATAAATCATTGAGAATTCAGCCATCTCTATTTCCCATAACTATCCCTCCTAATATTATATATAGTATATATACAATACATGCTCTCTATAATAATTTATTTTTTGAATACACAACTCTGCTTGTTTTTCTCAAGGTTTCGGCTCTTCCTCTCACTGTTTGTGAGCTTAAAAGAAATAAGAAGATGCTGAGTTCGTGAATATGACATGAGAATATGAAGAGAGTAAGAGTTATTTTCTCCGAGAGGCTGATGAGTTTCCATAATTTATTCAGCCTTTCCTTAATTGGCTTTATCTACTGGTGCGGCCAGCTATGGTTTGGGGAAATGGCAAAAAATGACAGGGAGAGATTAGCAACCACAGGCCATCCGTTGGTTCCCATCTGTCTATTCCATTGACACTTTCAGTATTATTCTTTGAGAAGTTGTTGCTTCATGTGTTTTGAATATCGTAGGCTCCAATGAATAGATACAATAGAATGTTATCAGAAATAACCTAAAAGTTTGGTATCAGCCTGTGATCATTTTTCAGAGTAATACATCAATAAACATTGTGTAAGAAAAAACACCACTATGTGAATCTAATTCTGCTCTTGTGAAATGACTGCAGTTATGTTTTGTATGTGCTGTACATGTTCTTTACCTGCTCTTGAATATACATTTATGTTGAAAAATACAAAAAAGTAGGATAAGAAATAAATATACATGATTTACAACTACATGTATATATACACATATTCAAATATTGAATTCAAAGGGTTTGTTATAGCCAGGGATAATCATGTCAGTGCACAAGCAGATTGGCTTATGTAAACATGACAAACTCTTAAGTTCTTATGTGCGGAGGTGTTTATATGTGCGGAGGTAAACTAAATGTGGCTCGTATTACGCCACTTCATTGGTGTTTACAATTAAATGCATTCAAATATTAAATTAAAAGGGATTGTGAGGTCTTTTAATTGTGCAATGGTAGAACTATGATTCCAAACCAAGTTGGATGTTTCACTGCCATCAGTACTGTAGACAATTTCCAAACTCTACTAGCGAGGAGCTCCGAGAGACAATGTGATATTGGCAGTATATTAGAGGTAGACTTTTCAGAGTAACACTTTCTCTGGGAAACAGGACAAGGTATTCCTGATATGTTGCACTGAGTTGAGGCTGAAAAATAGTCGCTCCAGAAACTGTATTTGTTGAGCACATGCACCCCCTAAAGGCATATTATGAGAATGCAGCATGGACAACTGAATTCATTACTTTCTTCATGTTCCCACTATCTGTGTTGAAATGTTGTCTGTGAATCACAGAGAAAAAAACCCCACTTAAAACATAAATATGTTTTATTATTTAGTGCATGCCTGAAACTCCAGTACAGCAAGGAAAGAACGTAACATTTTAAAGAAATTGTCACATTGAAACTGTGGTTTCAGTTATAGGCCCAATGCAGTAAAAAACATGATATTATTGTGTTTTATATTTCCACTAACAGGTTGGTAGAATACTGTGAAAATTATGATAATGCCCTTTTAGCAAGAGCTGTTTCCCCCTCCCTACTAAGACCACAACCAGAGAGTCCAAGCTGAAATTCTCTTGCTAAGGGAGTTTAAAAAAAATATATTACCATTTTCATTGAAAGCAATGAATACATCAATATGTAAGGTACTTAATTGTTACCCCAAAATGATTTGATATGAAGATAAAAACAGCAGCATTGGGCCTTTAACACAAAATAAAAAACAATATTCTAAAATCTTCAATGTAATTGGTCAAATGTCAATTTGGAAAGAATGTATGTAGTTGGTACTAGGGTATAAAGGGTAACACACAAACCTAAAAATACATAAACAATCTCCTATGTCCTCCCACACCAGCTGTAGTTTTCCCATTCACGCTTAGCTTCAGGTCCATTTAAAGCACCTCCAGTCTCGAATGCAACACCCTCTATCCAAGTTAAAAAAATAAAACCAATAATAATTATAAAAGTAAGAAAATAATGTCATAAAATGTTATTTTACGGTATTACTTTTCAAATGTAAAAACAAATGTTACAGAGCGCTGGACAGGAGAGGTGAGTAGTGAGACAGCTCACCAAGCTACATATTCATTGCCCAAAACCTGTTGTAGCCAGGGCTAATCAGGTTTCTGTCAGTGCACAAGCAAACTGGGCTTATGTAAACATAAACTATAAAGTTCTATTTTTGTTGATTTTGCGTTTATATGTGCTGGGGGTAAACTAGATGTGGCTCGTATTACACCACCTCACTGGCGTTTCTTCATGATGAGAGTGCCGACCAGCACTCCTGAAAGCAGAATCACCCCAACTAGCAGCCATTTAATTATGCTCTCCTGAGACCGTCGAACGTCTGCAGCAGCATCTCTGCCAAAGATCTCTGCAAAACGGTCCTTTCAAGGAACAGAGACAGAGCTAGATTAATACAGTGAACTATGTGTTAGCAGCCCAGCTGTTTGCCCCAATACTCCTCTGTAGCTTCTCCCTTTAGGGTAGTCTATCATGGTATTCTATATTTCTAAGAGAGAGAGTGGGTGCAGCAAAGGATGCGCACGCACACACACACAATAGTGTTGACAATGAGAATGTATTACTAAATCCCATAACAAGGATGTATAAGGTGCAGAGTAAAGTATCAGCTCCAACCTACCCATCCTCCTTGGCTCTGGATCCAGGGCTGGATATGGTTGTCCAGGTAGGTGGTCATCCAGTCTGCGATGCGCGCCACCAGTGGGCTCATATCCTTCTCAACACACTCAACACACAAGGCCCCGCCGAAAGCAAACAGACCCACCACGCGACCCCAGTTGACCCCGTCCCTGAACACTTCGTCCATCACACTCTCAAAGCTGTGGTAGGCTGTGGCAGGGGTGATGTGGAGCTGGGAGGAGAGGTCACTGAAGGCGCGGGTGTAGCGCAGCTCAAACTCATCCACTGAGTCCCGTAGTGCTGCTTTCACTGGCTCCATGCCCCCCTGTGGAGATGAGGGCTTCGCCAAATTGCTTCTGCTGTTCCCCACAGACCCATTTGCAATGGCGTCATCTCCCTCAGTCCGTCCACTTGCACCCTCCAGCCCCAATTGACAACATGAATAATTCCTCTGGGACAGTCTATAGCTTATAAAAAACACCACCAGTTCCCTGTTACTGTAAGACATCTTTTCCACCTTCTATGAACCCTCTTTATCCATTGACTTTTCACTCTATTTGGATTCCCAGGGCTCTTCTGCCATACCTCACACTGTAACTGAGATGTTCTGGAATAAATGCCTGCTGTCTGGCAGTTTCCTCTGGGCTGCAACAAGTTATCACACCCTGGAAGAAAAAAAACACACTCGCACACAAATTCTCTGGTGCAGAAAACATGAAAACACTGGATTCTATTGTGCATTGTTATTAAGAATGGAACTCTGCCCCAGCAGCATCACAATCACCTTGAAATACTGCACTGCTAAACCCAGGTCTGTTGGGTATGGTAGATGTTTCTTTTTTTCTTTTTTTACACATACTGTATGAAACTTATTACGCCATACCATTGGGGCGCCGCTTTGATGGTTGGTAGCAAGCTATCAGTGTTGGCTATGTAAAGCTATAACCATCATATTAATTTCCACCAAACAATGCACTTCTTTGGCTATATACAACGAACCAGCTAATATAGCTACTATTTTACATTATAGCACGTTTGACAAGAGTGCATAACAAATTGTCAAAATGTGTTTTCTTGAATGCTGCGCTACTGCCATATAAATTGATTTCAAAGCTCAAAAACAAACGTATTGAGATCAAGTTAATATCACCTAGGGTACAACTGACAAACAAGCAGTCATTTCTTAATATGGTATTCATAAAATAAGTAAAATATATGTATTTATGTATACGTAACTAGCAAATTAGCATCGCCGCTACCTAGCTACACATGACAGCTGCTTTTACACTCACTATACAAGCTTCCCATCTCCATAGCAATATTTTCTAAACCAATCCTTTAAAATATCATGGTCTGTCATACTTACAATTGCAAATAAGACTGAAGTACCTTTCAATAGATAAGTATCGATTTTTTTAAAAGGTAAATTCCATTTTTGTGCATAAAAGCATTTAAAATAAGGACATATTTCAAGCGAATTGGAGCAGCGAGAAGGCCAATAATGCCATTGGCCAGTTTTGTCACGTAGATCGGATGTTCCGCCTTCTCATAAAATGAACCACCAATCAAAGATACACCGGAAGTTGAGATCGTGTTCAAATTATCGCGGGCAGATTATCCGTGTGTTCCCCAAAGATTTTGGAGTATAATCAAGTCTCTAGTATAGAGAGCGGCGCAGCGGTCTAATGCACTGCATCTCAGTGCAAGAGATGTCCCTAGTTCAAATCCAGGCTGTATCACATCAGGTCGTGATTGGGAGTCCCATAGGGCTGCGCAATTGGCCTAGGTTTGGCGTCATTGTAACAAAGAGTGTGTTCTTAACTGACTTGCCTAGTTAAATAAAGGTAAAATATATACAGTACCAGTCAAAAGTTTGGACACACCTACTCATTCAAGGGTTTTTCTGTATTTTCTACATTGTAGAATAGTGAAGACATCAAAACTATGAAATAACACATATGGAATCATGTAGTAACCAAAGTGTTAAACAAATCTAAATATAAAGTAGCCACCCTTTGCCTTGATGACAGTTTTCACTCTTGTCATTCTGCCAACCAGCATCACCTGGAATGCTTTTCCAACAGTCTTGAAGGAGTTCCCACATATTTATTTTATTTTTATTTCACCTTTATTTAACCAGGTAGGCAAGTTGAGAACAAGTTCTCATTTACAACTGCGACCTGGCCAAGGTAAAGCAAAGCAGTTCGACACACATAACAACAGAGTTACACATGGAGTAAAACAAACATACAGTTAATAATACAGTAGAAAAATAACTCTATATACAATGTGAGCAAATGAGGTGAGATAAGGCAATAAATATGCAGAGCACTTGTTGGCTGCTTTTCCTTCACTATGCGGTCCAACTCATCCCAAACCATCTCAATTGGGTTGAGGTCGGGGGATTGTGGAGGCCAGGTCATCTGATGCAGCACTCCATCACTCTCCTTCTTGGTCAAATAGCCCTTACACAGCCTGAAGGTGTGTTTTGGGTCATTGTCCTGTTGAAAAACAAATGATAGTCCCAAAAAGCACAAACCAGATGGGATGGCATATCGCTGCAGAATGCTCTGGTAGCCAAGCTAGTTAAGTGTGCCTTGATTTCTAAATAAATCAGTGTCACCTGCAAAGCACCCCCTACACAGCACACCTCCTCCTCCGTGCTTCACAGAGATCATCCGTTCGCCTACTCTGCGTCTCACAAAGACACGGCAGCTGGAACCAAAAATCTAACATTTGGACTCCACCGGTCCAATGTCCATTGCTCGTGTTTCTTGAACCAAGCAAGTCTCTTCTTCTTACTGGTGTCGTTTAGAAGTGCTTTCTTTGCAGCAATTTGACCATGAAGGCCTGAATCATGCAGCCTCCTCTGAACATTTGATGCTGAGATGTGTCTGTAATTTAAACTCTGTGATGTATTTATTTGGGCTGTAATTTCCGAGGCTGGTAACTCTAACAAAATCATCCTCTGCAGCAGAGGTAACTCTGGGTCTTTTCTGTGTTGGTCCTCATGAGAGGCAGTTTCATCATAGCGCTTGATGGTTTTTGGGACAGCACTTGAAGAAACGTTCAAAGTTCTTGACATTTTCCATATTGACTGACCTTCGCATGTTAAGGTAATGATGGACTGTCATTTCCCTTTGCTTATTTGAGCTGTTCTTTACATAATATGACTTGGTCTTTTACCAAATAAGGCTAACTTATGTATACCACCACTACCTCGTCATAACACAACTATTTGGCTCAAACGCAGTAAGGAAAGAAATTCCACAAACAACCTTTTAACAAGGCACACCTGTTAATTGAAATGCATTCCAGGTGACTACCTCATGAAGCTGGTTGAGAGAATGCAAAGTGTGTGCAAAGCTGTCTTCAAGGCAACGGGTGGCTACTTTGAAGAATCTCAAATATATTTTCATTTATGACTTTTTTGGTTACTACATGGAATCATGTGTTTTTTCATAGTTTTGATGTATTCACTATTATTCTACAATGTAGAAAATAGTAAAAATAAAAACCCTTGAATGAGTAGGTGTGTCGAAACTTTAGACTGGTACTGTTAGGGTTGCACATTTTGGGGAATATTCAGAGATGGAAACTTTCCATGGGAATTAACAGGAATCTATGCAAATTAATATTAATACCATTTAAATGTAGATGCTTTTTGCATTGGATATATTTACCATATCATATGGAGACAGAAGCAAACCTTTTATCTTATCATAAGTAGACAATTACAAATGATTAAATCCTTCCAAAATAAATAAAATAATTAGTTACGAATTGAACTTTAAATGAGTTGACTCTTTCTTCACATAAGATGATTTCACTGAACAAAAGGGAATAAAAAAATGTTAAAAACATTTCAACATACATCTGTAAAATGAAAGCCTAGGAACTAAAGCTTTGATTGTCTTCCTCTCAGGCTTCCATGTCTTCTCCCTCGACCTACTCAATGTCCACCTCTTGAATATCAGAGGCCTCATCTTCACTGTCACTTTCCAACCTTGAGGATGGCTCATTGTCAGGCTCAAAAAGCCTTACATTTGCCTGGATGGCAACCAATTTTTCAACCCTTGTATTGGTCAGCCTGTTGCGTGCCTTGGTGTGTGTGCTCCAAAACAAGGACCAGTTGCACTCTGAGGAAGCTGATGGTGGGATTTGGAGGATGGTGGAGGCAACAGGGAAAAGAGCCTCAGATCCACAAAGTCCCTTCCACCAGGTGGCTGATGAGATATGTTGGCACGACTGCCATATTGCATATCCATCCCAAAGCCCTTGCTTGGAAGTGTACTTCGCCAGACTGCCAAGAACATAGCCCTCATCCAGGCCATGGTGGCGAGACACGGTAGTGATGACACCATAGGCCTTGTTGATCACTGCACCAGACAGGATGCTCTTGCCAGCATACTTGGGGTCCAACATGTACTCTGTATGGGCTTCATGCAGAAGTCTTCATGCTTTTTGATGCATTTCAGAACTGCAGTTTCCTCTGCTTGGAGCAACAGTGAAGTGGGCAGGGGAGTATGCATTTCTTCTCTTACATCTGCAAGTAGAGTCTGAACATCAGACAGGATGGCATTGTCTCCCTCAATCCATGCCATGGCTACTGCTATAGGTTTCAGGAGTTTCAGGCTGCTTACCACTCTCTCCCAAAATACATCATCCAGGAGGATCTTCTTGATGGGGCTGTCCATATCGGCAGACTGTGATATGGCCATTTCTTGGAGACTCCTCCAGGACTGTCAAACATGACAACAGCACCCCAACAGGTGTTGCTGGGCAGCTTTAATGTGGTGCTCTTATTCCTCTCACTTTGCTCGGTGAAGTAAATTGCTGCTATAACTTGATGACCCTTCACATACTTGACCATTTCCTTGGCTCTCTTGTAGAATGTATCCATTGCTTTCAGTGCCATGATGCCCTTGAGGTACAGACTCAATACATGAGCAGCACAGCCAATAGGTGTGATGTGAGGGTAGGACTCCTCCACTTTAGACCAAGCAGCCTTCATGTTCGCAGCATTGTCTGTCACCAGTGCAAATACCTTCTGTGGTCCACGGTCATTGATGACTGACTTCAGCTTACCTGCAATGTAGAGACCGGTGGGTCTGTTGTCCCTTGTGTCTGTGCTCTTGTAGAATACTGGTTGAGGGCTGGAGTTGATGTAGTTAATTATTCCTTTCCCACGGACATTCGACCACTATCAGAGATGATTGCAATAGTCTGCTTTCTCTATGATTTGCTTGACCTTCACTTGAACTCTGCATCCAGTAAATTAGTAGATAAAGCATGTCTGGTTGGAGGGGTGTATGCTGGGCGAAGAACATTCAGAAATCTCTTCCAGTACACATTGCCTGTGAGCAGAGGTGAACCAGTTGCATACACAGCTCGAGCAAGACATTCATCAGCATTTCTATGATTACATTCCTCCATTGAGTCAAAAAAAACCTTCTGATTCCAGGAGGACCATGAGCTGTTGCTATCGATAAGTTGTCCGATTCATCATTTTCACCTCGAATAGAAGTAGAGGGACTTTTATTCAGAGGTTGCTTGTTGTGAGCACTGAGGGAACTTTATGCACTTAGCCAGATGATCTGCATCTTTGTTGCATTCTTCACATATGATTTGGCATAGTATTGGCAAATGTACACAACTTTTCCTTCTACATTAGCTGCAGTGAAATGTCTCCACACATCAGATAGTGCCCGTGGCATTTTCCTGTAAAGATTAGGGGAAAAATGAGTAAAAAAATATATAAAATTCCATGTACAGATAAATAGTTAACAGTTAGATTAAACTCCTTTGTAAGATAAATGTTTTAAAATGAAACATGTATGGAAACAGGTGAATTAACACTCAGTTAGCAGGTCAAAATCCACAGGGTAGCAAAAACTGACTTGCAGAAATTGTTAACAAGTTAAAAATGATTTAAAATACACTTTGCTGTAAGCTACCATTTACTATTAACAAAAAAACAGTGTCATACAAAATATATTCACACCACCCATTATTGTAATCAAAACTTACCAGAAAGCAAGTAGTCCTTTGCTCAGACAGTGTAGTAGTGTGGGCTCAATAGCATCTCATTAGCGTGCAAGATCTTGAGAATCAGCTGTACATGTGGAAGAGTGCAAGTGCACGTGATGAAAGAGTGCACTGTGCATGCAGAGGGTTGCAATTCCATTGAATTGAGGATAGTTTAACCAAAATATGCCACAAGACCTAGAATTTCCTTGTGTATCCCACAAAAAAGGTTCACTGTTATAAGCAAACCTTTTTGATGAATTTAAGCAAAATTCCCCAAATCCAGGGCTTAACTTCCCATGGAAAACTTCCCGGAAAGTTTCCGACCCTTTGCAACCCTAGGTAGTGTATATATATTTTTTTTATTACAATGGAGTATATTTGTATAATGGAGGGGCACAATAACATTATATAGTGTTAGTCAAATGAAGGTTCTTTGAAAAAAGCTTTATTAAACCAATTTCTTTGTTTAAACAAAAGTGAACATAGGTATGTATACATGTTACCCTGCTATCTCTAAAATTGAAATGACAATAATACATCATATGGGAGGCCAATCCATATGCCTATAAGTGAACGTTTTTGAATTTCACTTAAAACTGACAGTCTAAATGTATGCATAATCTAATGTAGGCCTACTAAATATGTACAATGTTCCCACCAATATTAGCTACAGACACCATACATTTTCTTTTGCACCATTTCAGCATACCTTTATCTGGAGCCAGACGTTTTAACAGCTAGTTTCTATACTTGTGTAGTTCCTAATCTATGAATTAGTAATTGTTCTTTACTTAAACTGAGCATCCCACTGACTTTATGAAGTCTTAATTTGTCCTGTCAGTCTCTCCTACCTTCCCTGACATTCCTATAACCGAAGAACTGCAGAGTGTAAGGATTACCTGCACCAAACCCTCATGCTTCCCCTGTACCGCAGGTCTTTTAGGCTGCTCTCATTTTGATGCATCATCTTACCAACCCATGGCACCTTATTTAGGCCTAGAGTCTGTAGTAGACTAACAGAAGGTGATTCAGGTTTTTGATCTCCCATCTTGATAAGGGCCCATCTCTATTTTAGGCCCCGCAATGCTTGGAGATCTCTCTTCTGGCAGGTTTGATTTTCCTTAAGATGTGACATCCACAGATTTTGGTGTGTCAACTTGCCCATTCTCAATGGAACAGTCCTCTGGTTCCGACTCACTATCAGACGAGTCAATAGATATGGGTTCTGTGTAAGTACTTAGCTTGAGGGTACAGTTAATTGTCTCGCATTGCTTTCTTTGGTCTGTGTTAAGTGCCGGCCTAGACTTAAAGGCCTTCTCCACTGACGTGATGGGGAGCTTGGTTTTCTCCTCAAAGTCCATGTCATGCTTCAGTCCCTTGAGTGCCTGCATGTCAAAGCCAAGTAGCACTTTCAATTTCCTGGTCTCACAGTCTCCCTCACATGACCTCCGTCGATTAGCGAAGTGACTGGCAATGTCAGACTTCCAGAGCCACAGGCTTGCAGACAGCTTCTCTTCTTCCTGTGAAGTTAAATAGGGGCAACGATTGAAATAGGTTGTGAGGAAGGCTTTGCGTGCTTCATAAGTCTTGTGCTCATAGTTCCTGGGGTCCAACACTAGATCCACAGCCTCCCCTGGCTTGTCTATATTCATGGGGGAATATACATCATTTTTTATCTTCATCCTCTTGGAGCCAGACATGGGTTGGGAGGGTAGCTGACGCTTTAAGAACCCTGCACCAGAGGAGTTGAGTGTCAAGGCAGACTTTGGTCCCAGGCCCTTCTGGGCCCTTCCCACAGCTCGGCACTGCACAAGGTGCAGCGTGATCGTGGAGGCCACCATGTTGCTGGTGTAGACACCCAAACAGTGGATGCACTTGTACGTCATCTTCTTCTCCACAGGGTGCATTGTCTGAAGCACTTGGTGTCGTTCTCTCAGATGCTGTGACAAGGCATCAGATATAGGGCCCTTGAGGATGGTAAAACATAGTGGGCATAGGGTCTTGCCAACCTCATTGCTGCCAGATGCAGTGGCTTGACTTCTGGCAAGCATGTCATTCTTATTCACTGGCATCTTTGAAGGCAGACTCTTCACTGGAGTGTGGAAGCTGTTCTGGGCATGGGAAGCCATAGACTGCTCCTGAGCAGCTACAGGTTCCTTCATGTTATAGGTTATAACAATAAGCTGTATGATTTTGTTCTTAGCCTGCCCAATCGTGAGGTCAAAGGTAAGTGGGGAGGCGGCTGGAGGACCAACAAAGTCATCTGGATGAGCCTGCCCCACATGATCTAGCATTTTCTCCACATTATTAAAGCTGGCATGACACTGTGGGCAAGTGAGCCCATGGATCAGCATGTGGTTTAGCAACGTGTCACTGGGCAGATATCGGTTGCAAAGCAAACACTTACTGGTGAAGTTGTGGATCTTCATGATATACTTTGCAATTGCCCATACCTTCTTAGCCCTGTGTGCCTTCTCAAAATGAGCACTGTACAGGTTTTCAGGGAAGAGCTCATTGCAGACCGTGCACATTTTCCACTTCTGTGTTTGGGATGTAAGACTAGCATTGGCACCTTCTCCCAAACCACCATTACCAGGAATGGTCAAACGCTGGCCAGCAATAGAGGACTGACTTGTCACATTCTTTAGTCCAGTAGGTCCCTGCTTTAGATGGACCCCCACCATATGGCTAACCTGTTCAGACGTCAGGGTACGACCCCCAGTCATCACAGAACCCTTCTGGGCAATCCCATAGCTTTGCGGTCTGGACACCACAACATTAGCATGTCCAATCATGGTTGTCACCTGAGAGCCAATGCGCTCATGATATTCAATGACATGCTGCACCAGCGCCTCATAACTACGGGTGGAGAACTGACAGCGCTTACAGAGGATGTTGTTGCCGTTGACAGCATTGGCTCCATTTTTGACTGATGTTTCTGAGACCATGGCAACATAGGGTGAGACCACATGCTGGAAGTGCTCCCTGTAGATGTGCCTTCGCACAACATTGTACAGAGGGTCCCGGAAGTTACACTTCTTGCAATAGTACATTGCCTTCTCCACCTTGTTATTTGCCCCCACAGCAGCCCCCTGGTAGCCCCCTAGACCCTGACGTGCCACACTAGATATGTGGAAGACCTTGACATGCGTTTCCATTGTCTTCTTGCTCGCAGTGAAGGTGCAGTAAGGGCAGTTGAGCAGGATGCGGTTCTCAAAGTTGTGCCTGTGGACATTTCGGAAGTGGTTTTTGTAGCCCGAGTAGTACTTGGAAGAGAAGTTGCACTCTGTGCAGCAGAAAGGCTTTGACCGGTACTCCTGTAAAAAAAAACACAAAAACAGGCGAGTTTGAAAATGTGACACTGCACCTAACAATGTTGTTTAATTTTTCAAACTTTGTAATCACAACATTTACAAAATTGAAATGGTTGCTCCTTTATCCAAAACTAGTTGTATTTATGATTGTGACAAACAAAGAAGCACTATAACCATTACAAGCCCCAGAATAAGGGGTCATTCAATTAATAATCTTGTCCTTTTTCTAGTGTGAGTGATTTACCTGTGTTTTTGAGAATGTCGGATCCCATGAACAAAGTTCCAGGCAGACAGTATTCTTCACATAGTTCTCATCTGGGCAAAATTCTTTGAGGTCCTATGTGAGAGCGACAATTATTCTGATCAGAAATCACAGTACTGTATGCTGGAACTTGTCAAATTAGATTATATGCCTATTAACTTCTACCACCATATTTTTTTCAGAAGCACGAGTGACTAAAAATATGAGTGAAACTCTTACGTTAGGCACAGACACACAACACTAGAACCTTAGTGATAGGTAAAAGCTATGACTTGTTTTATTTTTTATCTCACCTCCGCTTGCTCCTTACAGTACTCCAGTCCAATGTCACAAAGTGCCGCCTTCACCTGTTTCCTTGCTCTTCGTATCCTAGTGAGGTTGTTCACAGGGAGTTGATACATCTTTCCAGACTGCAAGAATAAATCACGGAGAATTCTATTACTACTCATGTCAAACCCATATGGCCTGCTCATACCCAAAGTTAGCCAAGTACCTCAACTCCATGATGATTTTATCCAGGGTTGATCTCAGACTAGTGTTTTTTTAACGAACCACTGACTTGCTATGAAGCCAATACAAAAAAAAAGTACATTCTTAAACCCTTACCATGTAGCAGTTTATCCTCTGATGTTGCTAGCGTTTGTTTGTTGAAACGTTTAATAAAACATCAAATACAACCGTTACCTTGAGATTTAATTGGCACATGCGCATTCGTGCTGAATTGGCATCTTAGAGCAACAGCAATTTAGAAACAGTCGGTGGTTGTAGCATTAACGTCTTATTAACGTCTTATTAACGTTCTCATTAACGTCTTATTAAAAAGTATGCATTTCAGCAAACAAAGAAATGAACGCAAGAGAGGACAAACATTGTAATGGTTGAAGAATCGACTGTGTTGTAGGCTAATAAAAAAACGAGTCTACACTCAACTCCGTAGATGAAATCATCGTGGAGTTGAGGTACTTGGCAATAACGTTTTAAGATTTTTTGCATTCGAAGATCATAACTAAATCACAAACAGCATTGATTGGCACAGACATGATGGGACTTCAGTTCTGGTACAATATTCTTCTCATCTATTAGCTTCCCGTACAGCTGAAACGTCCTCATGTAGCTATGCGGTCGTCACTACTTACCATAGCCAGAAAAACATAAACCCCGCCCATTTCAACAATTTATCTTTAAGTGATTTTAAACCTAACCACACTACTAACCTTAAATTAAGACTAAAAAGCGAATATGGGCCTAACGCGTTAGATAATTTAGCTAGCTAACATCACTTAGATCTCTGATGGTTAGTTACAAATCCTTTGTCAAAGGTTGGTTATCTAGCTAACGTTATAATGTTTAATGTTAGTCATTATGAAGTGAGGTAAATAAAATACACAATGGATGCTAGTTAGATACCTTATTTGTTAGCTGGCGTCAGTTTAGCAGAAGGCGAACTGGCTAGCATGCAGTAGCTAGCCAATGTCTAGCCGACCAACTAGCTAGCCGATGATAGCCAGGCATGTTTGTTCGCTAGTTAACTTGCCGCCATAACTAGCTAGATAACTAGTTATACAAAATGCTGCGCCTCAACTCTAACCAATCTTACCTGGTATGTCTCCGAACCCAACCACACAAAAAACTGGCTGCCCAAATGGTTTGCTGAGATAAATGCTAGCTAACAAGTAACGGTAGCTCGTTGGCTAACAAATGAATCCAACTCAATGATGCGGTTGTTGTTCGTCCTCGCCAAGCCGGTGGTGCTGTTTAGCTAGTAAGCAAAATCTCTGCCATCTGCAATATACGTTAAATTAATTGCTAGCTAATAGCCACAATATGTGGGGTGGATTTCTAGTGCATATTTTACAGCATACATGGCAAATTGGACTGTTACAATTGACTCCGACAATCATCAGCACTTCTCTTGAACGTTCCCAACTAACCCGAGCCAAGTCAATCCAAAATGGCGAGGAGGAAAAGACGGAAGTGAATGTTTGGGGAGATAAGTTTTAAATTTACAATATTTTTTCTGAGATATGTGCTTCCCTTAGTACTGAGTATCTAATTGTTTCAAAAGTCACACCTATGTTTCTTGGGTGTAAAATCAAGGAAAGTGGTCCAAAAGCATCATATATATTTTCTTTGACTGGACCCACCCACCTATTCCACGACATGTGGGCCCATAGAAGACTAGGCCACAGACAGAACAATGAGCTAGTTATAAAAAGTATTTGACTAGGCTACTACACCCTGACCCTGTGATATAGTTTTAGTTAGTTTTGCCATTTTTTTCTCTAGGTTAGCAACTGTAGCCACCACCATGAATAGGCTAAAACTATTTAACTAAACAATCTACAGCATGGATGCTCAACAACAAAGCCATGCACTCAGATAATTTTTCTTTCAAGAGACTTCCAAGAAATTGGAAGTAGTGTCTTACAGATCAATATATAGCTTACAGATCAATTTGTACAAATATCCATACCACACTGTGCCCCTTTGTAACACAGCACACAATAGTTTAGCTAGTTCAGGAGATTTCTGGGGCAGGTTTTGGAGAATTTTGATGGTACTTCTGGTCACCCCGGTGGTTCCATGACCTCCAACACAACAGTGCGAGGTCCGGTCATCACCAGCCTGGTGACCTGGCAGTAATCCAGGTGAAGAATGCTTTGCCCATTCACCTGACTCACTTAGACATACAATAAGAATCAGGAGAATGTCACCAAAAAATTGGCCTACATATTAATATATTACTGTGTGTGGCACTATGTTTGCGTTACCTTAACCCCTGCAGCAGCAGCAGCAGGGCTTCCAGGATCGACTACCTGGACGTAAACTGGGGCCATACCTCTGACCACAAAGCCCCAGCCCACATCCTCATCACCTGAGATGCAAAACACTGTTATAAGGGGACTATATTTATTTCCCCCAATACAGACAAGATACTCCCCTACATATTTATTTGGACAGTGAAGCTACAACTTTTAATTTGGTTCTATACTCCAGCATTTTGGATTTGAGACTCGGCAGAAGGTCCGAAAAAGAAGACTATTATTATTATTCAAAAATGTTGTTATCAGTGGCGATTTTAGCATGTAAATTTTGGTGGGGCAAAAAGAAATGTGGGATGCATGCCCAGCAAAGCCACTACACAACACTAAACAATACATTAATTGCACTATAATGGTAACTGTTCAAACAGCCAGCTCATCTCCTTTCCAAGACCCCAACTTTCTTTTGGTTTTCCTATTGGAATGAGGTCACACCAATCATCATAATTTTATTAGCCAATAAGCAGCCTTCTTTCTCGGGACAGGGTAATACCCGACCAGGCAGAGCCTCAGGTAGTCTATAGTGTCCATTCTGATGATCAAGCTGTTTTTCTCGACCTGCTTATTTTACCTCCTTAGAAGAAATGGCTTTTATTTCTAATGTTATTATGCATGCAGCTAAGTAACCACAATTAGTATCAGAGAGAGTGGTGTTGTACAGTGGGGGGGAAAAAGTATTTGATCCCCTGCTGATTTTGTACGTTTGCCCACTTACAAAGAAATGATCAGTCTATAATTTTAATAGTAGGTTTATTTGAACAGTGAGAGACAGAATAACAACAAAAAAAACACATGTCAAAAATGTTATAAAATGATTTGCATTTTAATGAGGGAAATAAGTATTTGACCCCTCTGCAAAACATGACTTCGTACTTGGTGGCAAAACCCTTGTTGGCAATCACAGAGGTCAGACGTTTCTTGTAGTTGGCCACCAGGTTTGCACACATCTCAGGAGGGATTTTGTCCCACTCCTCTTTGCAGATCTTCTCCAAGTCATTAAGGTTTCGAGGCTGACGTTTGGCAACTCAAACCTTCAGCTCCCTCCACAGATTTTCTATGGGATTAAGGTCTGGAGACTGGCTAGGCCACTCCAGGACCTTAATGTGCTTCTTCTTGAGCCACTCCTTTGTTGCCTTGGCCGTGTGTTTTGGGTCATTGTCATACTGGAATACCCATCCACGACCCATTTCCAATGCCCTGGCTGAGGGAAGGAGGTTCTCACCCAACATTTGACGGTACATGTCCCTGTCCATCGTCCCTTTGATGCGGTGAAGTTGTCCTATCCCCTTAACAGAAAAACACCCCCAAAGCATAATGTTTCCACCTCCATGTTTGACGGTGGAGATGGTGTTCTTGGGGTCATAGGCAGCATTTCTCCTCCTCCAAACACGGCGAGTTGAGTTGATGTCAAAGAGCTCCATTTTGGTCTCATCTGACCACAACACTTTCACCAGTTGTCCTCTGAGTCATTCAGATGTTCATTGGCAAACTTCAGACGGGCATGTATATGTATTCTTGAGCAGGCCACCAGGTTTGCGCCCTGCATTGCGGGCGCTGCAGGATTTCAGTCCTTCACGGCGTAGTGTGTTACCAATTGTTTTCTTGGTGACTATGGTCCCAGCTTCCTTGAGATCATTGGCAAGATCCTCCTGTGTAGTTCTGGGCTGATTCCTCACCGTTCTCATGATCATTGCAACTCCACAAGGTGAGATCTTGCATGGAGCCCCAGGCCGGGGGATATTGACAGTTCTTTTGTGTTTCTTCCATTTGCGAATAATCGCACCAAATGTTGTCACCTTCTCACCAAGCTGCTTGGCGATGGTCTTGTAGCCCATTCCAGCCTTGTGTAGGTCTACAATCTTGTCCCTGACATCCTTGGAGAGCTCTTTGGTCTTGGCCATGGTGGAGAGTTTGGAATCTGATTGATTGATTGCTTCTGTGGACAGGTGTCTTTTTTACAGGTAACAAGTTGCGGTTAAGAGTGTGCTCCTAATCTCAGCTCGTTACCTGTATAAAAACACCTGGGAGCCAGAAATCTTTCTGATTGAGAGGGGATCAAATACTTATTTCCTTCATTAAAATGCTAATCAATTTATAAAATTTTTGACATGCGTTTTTCTGGATATTTTTGTTTTTATTCTGTCTCTCACTGTTCAAATAAACCTACCATTAAAATTATAGACTGATCCTTTCTTTGTCAGTGGCAAACGTACAAAATCAGCAGGGGATCAAATACTTTTTTCCCCCACTGTATGTGTGTGTGTGGATCTTCATTAAATCCTTGATCTGGAACCACTGCTTCCTCATGTTCTGAACGGACACCCTGTGGCAGTTGCTACCAGCCTAAAATCCAGCACCTAAGTTTTTTTCTATCCTTTTTATTGGTCCTTCGAATTCATAAACAACACATATTTTACAGTAACAAATTGTGCCTACAAACTGTTAGGGCCTACATAAAGCTGTTCCAACAGCAGTCCCAACATCTTACCACTGCTACACCTGGCTATCAGCGGAGCCTTGTCTGGCAGCAAAACAGTTCATTCAGCCTCATTTACTGCCTTTTAAAAAACATAGCTGATATGGCAGACTTGCTTAAACAAATGTGGTTTCTACTGACAATTGAGAAGTACAAACTATAGCATAAGGGGACGACAAGCTGATAAGAGGCAATCCGTAATTTCAATTAAGACATTCATGAGCAAGCGACGACGGACGTAGTCAATTTAACTATTTGTTCAGCACTTTTGAAATGTACAGCGACAGAATTATGAACATGGGCCGTTCTTACAGTGTGCTCCCTGTACAAGTCAGAAACGTAGGATAAATAATTGGGGCATATAACCAGACAATGACAGCTCTTACAATATTCAATGATTACATTTTTCTGAAACAGGTTATAGGCTATAGTCACCACCAAGTTAGAACAGGAGGTGAAAATAGACCAAATTATTAGGGTGAGGCACATTGAACGCCATTTGTATCTTTGCGTGTCAAAAAAGATGCACGTTATATAACATTATTTGACACGTTAAATAAGCTTTTAATTTGACGTGTCAAATAACACAAATCTATTATAGAATGCTGTGTGTGCTGAATTTGCACATGCAAGCCAAACACCACAACTACTATGTGTTTACAATACCGCATTGGTGAAAATAGACCAAATTATTAGGGTGAGGCACATGGGCTACCAACAGCTTACTACACAACATACACTTAGTATTACATTACTTTTTTAGCTACAGTATACATTTCTCCCTCGCATATTACATAATTTATGCAGTAGCATACAAGACTTTGCGATTTCCAACTTGTGTAATCTTTATGTACAATGGCCGATGAGCACCAATACGTTTTATCTATAATTTCTCTTCATTATTTCTCATCATATGACAAGGATTAAAAAGGATTTGCCAGTAGATTGTCAACTTCATGACAACTGATGATGACTGCTTGCTAAGACATTGAAAGTGAGATGTTGACATGATCAGTCCAATAAAAGTTACTGTAGATATAACATGATTTGATGTCATTCTTTCTGTGGCCAATGACCTTGAGCCTTCTTGGATGGGCACTTCTAATATAACTCTGGCAGAATTCAAGAGGATAACATTTTCGAGCTCTAATCTTAGAATTGGGGATGACATACTGTCCCATGAGTGACAGAAAACTGAGCCAATCAGGTGCAACGCTCTGTATTTTCTGCTGGCTAGCCCCACCATCACAGAAAGCACTGAGCTAGGCTGGAACACCAGCATTTTAGAGCAGCCTTACTCAAGAAAGCAAAAAAGAGACCATGTTTGTATGCGGCTTTATTAACTCAATTACATTAGATTTTTTTTTACATCGTTTGCAAACTGATATGTGACACGTATTAATGCCAAAATAACAAATATTTTGGCATCGGAGGTGAAGGTAATTGGCACACTTAACTAGCATGGCTACCACAACATTCTGCAGTGATACGCCATCCCATCTGTTTGTGATTAGTGGGACTATCATTTGTTTTTCAACAGGACAATGACCCACACCTCCAGGCTGTATAAGGGCTATTTGACCAAGAAGGAGATTGATGGAGTGCTGCATCAGATGACCTGGCTTCCACAATCCCCTGACCTCAACCCAATTGAGATGGTTTGGGATGAGTTGGGCCGCAGAGTGAAGGAAAAGCAGCCAACAAGTGCTCAGCACATGTGGGAACTCCTTCAAGACTGTTGGAAAAGCATTCCAGGTGAAGCTGGTTGAGAGAATGCCAAGAGTGTGCAAAGCTGTCATCAAGGTAAAGGGTGGCTACTTTGAAGAATCAAAAACAGAAAATATATTTAGATTTTGTTTTTAAGCACTTTTTTTTGGTTATTACATGATTCCACATGCATTATTTCATAGTTATTCTACAATGTAGAAAATAGTAAAAATAAAGAAAAATCCTTGAATGAGTAGGTGTGTCCAAAGTTTCGACTGGTACTATATATATATGAGAGGACCACAAAAAGCATCATACTAATTGGTTATGATAGAAGTAATTTAAGAAGGCTAGCAACTGTGAGGCTGGGGAACCAGTATTACCTCAAAATTTTTTCAATTTTTTAATTTAGCCTTTATTTTAGTAGGCAAGTCAGTTAAGAACAAATTTTTATTTTACAATGACGGCCTACACAGGCCAAACCCGGATGACGCTGGGCCAATTGTGTGCCTCCCTATGGGACTCCCAATCATGGCTGGTTGTGATACAGCCTGGATTCGAACCAGGGTGTCTGTAGTGACGCCTCTAGTACTGAGATTCAGTGCCTTAGAGTGCTGCGCAACTTAGGAGCCAAATGTAATGGACCAAAGGTCAAAAGGTAACATCTCACAACGGGATGAATGATGCCATGCTCCAGCAAGGCACGGCAGAGCTCCAAACCCTGGCGCCTGCTCTCTGTCTTTCCATTCTGTAGCAACCAGTCGATCAACTGGCAGCCAGGGAAGGAGCGCTGGTATGCAACACCCTGCGCCTCCCTTAGATGCAGAATGGAGTCTCTGCCAGTTATTACACTGCAAAACACACCACACACACAAAACATGTCACATCCATTTTGCACTCGAGAGACAGAATGAATGGAACAGTTACACACAAACTTCTGTACACAATTGGTAAAGTTGAATGTTTCAGTCCATAATCACCAAAACCAGCACATACTGAGAACATACTATAATTCAGATGATGTGGCTACCCTTCTTCCTAAGCTAGGCTTGACTTCTTCAAGGGCACCAGTTCCTACCAGATAGAGACCCCCAGGGTAAACAAAGTAGTTCTTACTGCTTATACAATCGTTGTCCTTGGATGAAGACCTTGACGGTGTTAAATGGAAATATGCCATCATCCTTACGGAAACGGTACAGCAATTTTGCATCCTTGAACATAGGGTACTTGTCACAAACTAAAGAGATCAGAAAAATGTTTTCACATTGTTCTACTTTATAGTTCAGCATTTTGGATCTCCTGTATCAATGTTAGTATATTGGCAAAGCTCCTTGGCTCTTGGTATCCCTGATGTAGGAGGAAGTGTATAACAGGAGTTGAATATACACTTGGTCCTGTGTCAGGGCTATAGGCTCATGGAAAAGCTCTTACTATGCATTTTATATCCCCTTAGAGATGTTACTGTGGTGCCCTACAGTATCATGGTGCACAATGTCATGGTCCATAAGGTGTTGCATGAGGCAGACCACCGTTGCCCGATCGAGAGCTTCCTTGTGGCTGATCAGCCAGTCTGTAAGCTCTTGGGCCACAAAGTAGTTGGGGCTAAGTGCGCAGATAGTACTGTCGGTCCTTGATCAGTTTGCCATCATGCAGACTCAATGTTGCAGTGAGATACAATGTACAATTAATCAGCTATAACTAGTATAAGTAGGCAAGGGCACATTAAGAAAAATATTGAAACATGTATTTAATCAATTTCAGTTATGACATTTCTGCATGCTATATTGTATCTATTATTGTTAGATTTTTATGGGAAGGTCAGCTGAAGAAAATATGTGAACTATCTGAAATGAACTTGTTGGATTTCAACACAGTATGTTTCTACAGGTAGCATAACTGTAAAGAAAACCTAGCATCTCTTTCTCTCTTTCTCTCTCTTCCATACCTCAGTTGTTCTACAGCAATCATAATTTCAGCCTTGTGCAGTCTGGTCATTGCTTTTATGTTTATGCTGCTTTCCATTTTCTCCATGTTCCTTTACTGACACTGGTCTAAAAAAACTACTAATTTCATTAGAAGCCAGTATGTTTACCAAATAACCAGTGCCCAGCAGCAGCCTCTGACCATGTGGGATAGATGTTGTGCATAAACCCTGAGAGAGAGGGAGAGAAATCCTAATGGTGTTTAGAATAACTGCAGCACTCACATCAATCAGGAGGACACTTAGTTTCTGATGAGGTATTCTCATCAGATTCTCATCAGAATCTGTTCTGCCATGGACAAAAAAAACTTAAGAGAAAGCTAAACCAGACCCTATGACCAAGGGGCCAGACTGGGTGGAGGGGGGTATTGAGAACCACAAGCCACCATCGTCATACTTACTTACATTTACATTTACATTTACGTCATTTAGCGTCATTTAGAATACGACTTACAAATTGGTGCATTCACCTTATGATATCCAGTGGAACAACCACTTTACAATAGTACATCTATATCTTTTGGGGGGGGGAGGGTAGGGGGGATTACTTAATCCTATCCCAGGTATTCCTTAAAGAGGTGGGGTTTCAGGTGTCTCCGGAAGGTGGTGATTGACTCCGCTGTCCTGGCGTCGTGAGGGAGCTTGTTCCACCATTGGGGTGCCAGAGCAGCGAACAGTTTTGACTGGGCTGAGCGGGAACTGTGCTTCCGCAGAGGTAGGGAGGCGAGCAGGCTAGAGGTGGATGAACGCAGTGCCCTTCTTTGGGTGTAGGGACTGATCAGAGCCTGAAGGTACGGAGGTGCCGTTCCCCTCACAGCTCCGTAGGCAAGCACCATGGTCTTGTAGCAGATGCGAGCTTCAACTGGAAGCCAGTGGAGTGTGCGGAGGAGCGGGGTGACGTGAGAGAACTTGGGAAGGTTGAACACCAGACGGGCTGCGGCGTTCTGGATGAGTTGTAGGGGTTTGATGGCACAGGCAGGGAGCCCCGCCAACAGCGAGTTGCAGTAATCCAGACGGGAGATGACAAGTGCCTGGATTAGGACCTGCGCCACTTCCTGTGTGAGGCAGGGTCGTACTCTGCGAATGTTGTAGAGCATGAACCTACAGGATCGGGTCACCGCCTTGATGTTAGCGGAGAACGACAGGGTGTTGTCCAGGGTCACGCCAAGGCTCTTAGCACTCTGGGAGGAGGACACAATGGAGTGATGGCGAGATCATGGAACGGGCAGTCCTTCCCTGGGAGGAAGAGCAGCTCCGTCTTGCCGAGGTTCAGCTTGAGGTGGTGATCCTTCATCCACACTGATATGTGTGCCAGACATGCAGAGATGCGATTCGCCACCTGGTTATCAGAAGGAGGAAAGGAGAAGATTAATTGTGTGTCGTCTGCGTAGCAATGATAGGAGAGACCATGTGAGGATATGACAGAGCCAAGTGACTTGGTGTATAGCGAGAATAGGAGAGGGCCTAGAACTGAGCCCTGGGGGACACCAGTGGTGAGAGCACGTGGTGCGGAGACGGATTCTCGCCATGCCACCTGGTAGGAGCGACCTGTCAGGTAGGACGCAATCCAAGAGTGAGCCGCACCGGAGATGCCCAACTCGGAGAGGGTGGAGAGGAGGAGCTGATGGTTCACAGTATACTTACTATGCATGCTCTGTACATTCTGACATTATAAGAAGCCAATATAAAAAAAAATGAATTAAGGAAAAAATGACAGGGTAGATATCAGACAATGACACAACGCTAGCTTTCATTCACTGCTCAGTGCTCAATAATGACGTTTTTCCTCATATCACCACAAGGGGTCAGCATAGATCTATAAATATACAATTTGGCTACCAGAACTCAGGAGAAACCCCATAGAAATACAGTTATTTACAATTAGCCTATTTCTAACTCTATGGTCCACTCTTTATGCTTTTCCATATAATATAACCAGAAATCAAATAATAACACATACAAGTGGAATATAAAGATTTATTTTCAGTGGGCTAGTCATGGACTAGAGAGAGAGTATAGGCTATTTGTTTATTATGGGTGGTTGTGGATTATTGCAAAGCACAACAGCTCTATTAGAATTCTTGAATTATGTTTTTGATTGATGGACTTCCTCTTAAACATAAAGACCATTGTCCAAATACAATTGTGACTTTAAAACTGTGATAGTTTTATGTTATTTATATGGAAAGTCAGATGGTAATTTAGTGCGTCTACATTTTTAATAACTAGCCCTATTGACTATAATATATCCCTGGACATATAGCCTACAGACTACATATTTAGTCCTCAGATGCTTTGCATTCCAGCATCAGTTCCCTTGTGGTCTTTCACAATAAACTATTTTAATACATCAAGTGGTGAGGTAGTGTGTGAGAGAAAGAGAAACATATGCACAAATTAAATAAAGTAGGCCACAGTAGCCTGTAAAACGTGTCGTCTACAATATGTCTTTGCAGGTCTATGTAAAAAAATGTTGGGCATCATTCTACATTCAACCTTTGTTGGATTGTCAAAACGCACACATCAGCTATTATGCAAATTACCCTTCTCGTCGTCTTTTTATTGGAGAAGAGCAGGGAGGTGTAGTCTATACTGTGTGACATCATGCAACGGTTCTTTATGAAGAAAGTGCGCTCGCAAGCATAAACCAGTACAGCTACACACATGCAGAGCTTTTGGCCCTGCCGTGGACTCAGAGCACCTTTCTTCTATCCGATTAAGAGGACGGTTTTCTTTCCATTTTTACGCACGCGTGTTTTCACTGTAGATTTAATTTGACGGACTTACTAATTGTATGAAGCGTCTCATCAATAGTGCAATTGTTGCAAAAGACTGCATGAAAGAATAGAGTTTTGTGCCCCTTGGAAGTGGCCAAGATAAATAGATACTGGAAAGAATGACCGCCGAATCGCATACAAATCTGGGTCTGCCGAAAACCCCTTTGGGTTATGTCAGTGAGTTCGACTTGATGAAGTTCGAAGTGAAGAAGGAGACAATGCAGGGGATTGATCACTCGTTCATTGGGCCGTGCAGCGAGCTCCAGAGACCGGACTCAGTCTCCTCTACCCCGGTCAGCACCCCTTGTAGTTCGGTGCCATCGTCACCGAGTTTCAATCCGGGTGAGCAAAGGAACCCTGATGATCTTTACTGGACGCCCAGCAGTGGAGGTTATTCTCAGCAAATGTATCCCCACACTTTTGGCCTGACACCTGAGGACGCAGTGGAGGCCCTTATCGGTACCACAGTCCACGGGCACCAACCCACTCCGAACGGTCACCAACAGGCTCTCCAAGCAGAATTCGAAGGGTACGGGGCGGCACATAACCTCAACGGCCATGTCCAGCAGTACCCTGGACTTATCCGTCAACCCGACGGTCTCTCGGGTCACCCTGATATGCAAGATATGCACTGCCAAAATCAATATCACCACAAGCAGGACCTCGACAGCTCGGCTCCGCACTCACCCGACTCCCAGCTTAGTGCGCACCACCTCCATCAGCAGAATCGCCACGACAGACGACTCAACGTGGAGAGCGCCTTCTCGGACGACCAGCTGGTCTCCATGTCAGTGAGGGAGCTCAATCGGCACTTGAGGGGTCTGACCAAGGACGACATGATGCGTCTGAAGCAGAAGCGCCGAACCCTGAAAAACCGTGGTTACGCACAATCGTGCCGCTACAAACGCGTTCAGCAGAAACACGTTCTTGAGCACGAGAAGACCAGCCTGGTCACACAGGTGGAGCAGCTGAAGCACGAGCTCAACCGACTGGCACGCGAGAGGGACGCATATAAACTCAAATGCGAGAAATTGACTGGTTCGAATGGTTACCATGAAACTGGGTCTACCAGTGACAACCCTTCCTCGCCTGAGTATTTTATGTGAGTTTATTCTTTGTACCAGCTACCAAAGTTATTTTACTGATTTTATTGATAAGCTTATTTGTTTCAACAATATTAATGATTTCATACCAGTTATTGATGCAAACCTACCATTTAATTCACCTTTTCAAATTAAGATAATAAGATTTGTAATATGAATCTATAATCAATCGTGCATGCTGGACATGTATGGAACTGTCTATTTAGTAGGTCTAAAATCTGTTGTACATTGTCACACAAGTCTTCGTGAAAATACTTTAAATATTTCCTCTTACTTTTGTTGAATTGAATAACCAGTCTGGTTCATGAAATGACATAACTTCTGGCTACATGTACTAGGCCTACTCTCAATTTAGTCTTAAATGGATTCATCCATCAAAACAATTTGAAATTATTTGTATTTTTTGTGTTCAAATCTTCACTTGAGTGGTATTCATGTGTTAATTCTGCCTATTCTAACAAATATAATGACTAGATGGGTGATGATGATGTATCTCCTTGTGCTAGATATCCTTTTATGTTATATTACATTTTGAGGAGCTGGTTCTGCTGGCCAGATGTGGCTAATGTTTTTGTTGTTTTCTTTCACATACATTTTTGTTAATTGTACAAGAAAAAGTGCGAGATTTTTTGAAAATATTATTCATGCATTATTGCCTGCAAATGACCATCATTGTTACCTGTCCAGTTGTGTTGAAATCTATTGTCATCTGCTTTAGACTTGTAAAGATCAATAAAGCCATTAATACTTTTATTCTGCAACTTTGTGTTTAATCTGTTGAGTAATCATTGGATCCACTTATAGACATTGTGCTGGCTCACTTAGCTATGTATTCATTTGGAGCTGGTCTGATTAATTCATTGATTACATTTATTGAGCATGGAAGCCAGTGGCTATAAAATAAAAATCATATTTATTTTTCCAGAGTATTTTGTTTTTACAGAGAAAAAGGTTTGCTTCATGTGGCCATATTGTTAGCAGTATGAGAATAGTTTTCTATAAAGAAGAAGTGAAGTGCGACTGGCAGACATAATGTAAAGGTATATCTTGCTTACATTTAATTAGGCTAATTGATGTAGAAATATTTAAATGCTGAAAAAGAAAGACAGTCATTACAACAAGAAGGAGCTCAATAAAACACTAAATTCAAAGCTGTGACAAATGTGTTTTAGAAAAATTGTTATACAAATATATTTGAGTGATTGATTGATTAAAACAAATGTCTCTTCATTTACACTCTTTCTTTCACCTTACTATACGTTCTATTATTACTTTCATCATGGAAAAACAAGTGCAAACTTTGCACCTGGCGCGTAAATCAGGCGCCAAGTAAGCTGCAGAATCCTTTTTTAAAAGTCTGTTCTGTGCACTGCATACAATATATCACACAAATGCCTGTGCTGCATAATACACATAATCCTACACCATTTTACTCATTTACTTGTGTGGAAGAAAGAGCAGTGAAAGTCCCCAATGCATAGTATAACATTCCAGGTTATTGGTACTGTCATGACAGGAACAACGTTTTTTGGCATTTATAGTGAAATGTAGTTGTATTTATTTATATTTTTACACACAGTTATTGCATTTTGCACACAGTCAACTGATTTGATAGAAAAATAATTGGAATACAAAAAGTAAATATAACTGCGAGCAGCAATGAATGGGGTTCACAGGATGACAGAAAGGACACAACACCAGTTGCATAACAAAGCAAGCACTCTATCATGTAGGAACTCATTGTCTTACGTCAGATCGCGACGCTCATCCCTCAACCGATCTGTCTTGTAGGACGTGGAACACATTAAAAAAAAAATGATTTTGCTCATCCGCCTAACACTAGTTCCTAATACTGAAAATCACGCCGCTCTCGGTAGCTATAGATGCACCTGATATTATGGCAAACCAAACCATGCTCCAGCTAGCAGCAAAGTGCAAGCTTGTTTGAATGGTCATATGTGACTCCACCTGGATTCGGTCTTATGTAGCAAAATTTGAAATAGTGTTTTTTACATTGAAGACTCAGAGCTACAAAAGGGTATATCATACACTGCATTTGAGGAACAATGTGAAAGTAATTCTGCTTTGAAAGTTGATCAACTTGTGAACTTACTTTTGAGAAAATGGCCTTTGAATATTTTGGTATCCAGTGAAGAGCTCCTCTTTGTCTACACCCATTCAGGATCGTTCACACCCTCTTAGACAGTTGTAAATCATGCAGCGCCTTGTGTCACAAACGCAGATTTTAGAGAAACAACAAATGTCGGTACATATAAGTGTCTTATATCGGCTGAAAGCTTAAATACTTGTTAATATAACTGCACTGTCCAATTTACAGTAGCTATTACTATGAAAAAATGCCATACTATTGTTTGAGGAGAGCTCCTAACAACAAAACACTTTTTTCACCGCGATAGGTTTGATAAATTCACCTCTGAAGGTGAAATGTGTACTTCCATTCTGAAATCTTGCTCTGATTTATCATCCAAAGGGTCCCAGAGATAACATGAAGTGTCGTTTTGTTAGATAAAATCCTTTTTCATATACTAAAAAGGTCCATATAGCATGCACGACTGATTTTATCTTTCCACTCATTCAATTTGCAAAGAAGGGAATCTGTGAAAATCTAACCCTAAACGTTGTTTCAACCAGTCAAATCAAATTCGTACATATTCCTCAGAGATCCTAAAACGTAACCAGACTTCACTATATTATTAGGGGTGTAGTATATCCTATAGGACACCAAATTTGGTCATAGCACGCTGATGACGCGGGCGGTCTTCACTTGAACAACTCTAACTTGGTGAAATAAGCGCCAATCGGGGTCAATCAAAGCTAGCTAGATAGCCAATGAGCTGGGCTTTACGGGGGTATCTGGAAACCCTGTATCTGTCGTAAAATGTAGCTACTAACCTTGTGCGACAGCATGCCTTTTCCTTTTGGACAAAAAAAATAAGAATATTCAGAGTTATGAAGTTATGAAAATTGGTTGTTTTGCAAATGTTGAACTTATAATATGGCTACTAATACTGGAAAAGCTAAATCAAAGTCCAAGTATACAGATTTGAAGATATTCTTGCAGAAAAAATGTTAATATGAATGCAAATGTCTCCTTCAAGATTTGCCCAAATGTACCTGGGTGACTTCACACTAAATGTCATGTGGTTTGCTCATACTTCAAGTTATCCGCCTGAAACTTTGCACATACACTGCTGCCATCTTGTGGACACCATCGGAATTACAACCAGAGTGATGGCTAGAACTGGGACCTTTCTCTTGAATTTCAAAGATGGTGGTAGAAAAGAAACAGGTTTTTTTTCTTTGAATTCTCTTCTACCAGATCTATTGTGTTATATTCTCCTACATTCAATTCACATTTCCACAAACTTTAAAGTGTTTCCTTTCAAATGGTACCACAAATATGCATATGCTTACTTCAGGGCCTGAGCTACAGGCAGTTAGATTCGGTATGTCCCTAAGAAGTTTTAAGCTTTAGCCCCACCTATCTCGTTTCGCTCTCGGAGCGCACACTTGATGTTCTGGCCGATGATTTGTTTACCTAGAGATAACATGAAAACAGCCTAACCAGCTCTGCTGACAACAATTTCATTACATTTTTTGCAGACGTTTACGGGTGTTGTACACACGTCACGTAACATTAGCTAACAAGCCAGCCAGCTAACATTAGCTAGTTAAACAACAATGAACACAGTGCCAAGAATGCCACAGTGCTGGGAGCTAACCAACCAGGTTCAATATTAGCTAGCTAACATTAGGCTCTAACTAGAAAAGCAAACTGCTCTGGGATACGAATAATAATGTCTGCTAGGGAGCCAGCCAGCTAACGTTAGCTAGCTAGCTAACAGTACACTTTAGCTTGAAATGAAACCACCTTCTGTCAAAATTAGAAATGTGTAATATCTGACAATGTAGCTAGCTAATGCTAGACTATCTTACCTGTATACATCATCATGCATGATGTGCACGTCTCACTGTCAGGAATGCCACGCCACGGTTGCCCTTAGTTTGAAGATGGAATCCAGACAAAGGTGTTTTCTCCATCTCTTTAGCTATCATACTCTAATTTCACTGATTTCAAAACTTGATCCTCCAGAAAGTGGAGAGCAACACCTATGCAGCGCCACTACACAATACTTTTAAAAAAAAGACACGTTCGACAGGATTACCAACACAGACTGATGAGCTCAAATAGACAGAAGCCTTCTATATGGCAGACCAATCCGAACTCATCTCTCGGCATGTCCAGCCCACTCATTATCTCAGCCAATCATGGCTAGTGAGAAGGTTGCTTCCTTTTTTTGTGGCTTAACCAACAAGGCTCGTAATTTAACAATTTTATTGTATTTACAGATGGCATACAAGTTTGTTATTAAGGCACTTGAACGTTTGCAAGTTTGAGAAGGCATTTCTGCCCAAAAACTCATTTTGATCCAAAAATATTTTTTACGTTCAAACGGCTCTCCTGTGAAGTCGTGACTTACGACATATGCCTCGTTTCCTGAATCGGGTCACATATGGTAGCTAGTTTGCCAGCTTGTTGATGAAGTTTTAAGGCACCAAAGTTATGAGACTGTTCTCAGAAATTAGCATGTATCTGACTCTGACAGCTGGCACTGTGCCTCACTACTTTGTAACATTTGGTTAACGCAATAACGTCACAGTCAGCTGTGCTGTAGAACTCGGCACATTAATCACGGCAGATCATTAGCTAAAAGTTCACTACACTAGCTAGCTAGCTGCAGGTATTATTCAGCATTGATTGTGTGAACTGGCGTTGTTAGCATCCCTGCCTTTTGTTTCATATGAATTGAGTTGAGATTAGTTCAGCCAGCAGACACTTACTGTTGGCTAGGAAATTTTTATATACATTTCGAATTTCAGAAATACTGATTCTGCTACCACAAAACACCTTAGCTAGATGTAGAATTAGGTAGTGAAGACTTGCTCATGAAAAAATGTCAATATTAGCTACAGGTTTATAGTTTCTGGTAAGATTTTGAGGATGATTTCTCTAAGTCTTTTGAGGATGAAAGGGCACTGGGGGGAAAAAGTCAATATAAGGGGATATCTTTATTTATATATTTCTGGATATCTGACATTTTATTAGATATAAGGAGTAGACATACTCCAGATACGCATGTCCTTAATTTCATATATGGAGCTAAGATATTCTCCGCAATGGGACAGTTTCTACATGCATCCAATCCGGACCTCAGAAATCTCCCTGCTACTATGAGTCCAGGGAGATATCCGGGGTGAGATATGTTCAAGACACTCACCTGATGCTTACATATTTGTAGAATATTCTAACTCCGGCATACTTCGGCATTAAAGAATCAACATATTTCCAGAAATGTATCATATCTGTAGGCATTACCTGATAATTTATGTATGTATTTATGTATGTAAAATGCATAATTTCAATAGATATCCTTACATGATATGTACTATTTATCCTCATGTCTGATCGAAAATGTTCTAAATCCGACTCCATTTTATTTTACCTGTTCAAGCGCCGAAAATCATCGTGCTTCTTCACATCAAGGTGACATATCTGAGCATGCATTTGCACCATATTCAGTTGTAGGCTATTCAATGCACGGAAAGGGAAACATCGTCATATTTGATCCAAGTTGTTATTTCCAAAGCTATTTCTGTTGTGAGCTCTAATCACAACACATGTTTTTGTAAAGATGCAAACAGAGGCCTATCTTTGCTAAACATTTATTTTATTTATTTAACAGAAAATAAAAGTTGCACACCCTCAATCCCCCTAACTAAACTGTTTGTTATGGACGATAGATGCGATGGGTACAGATTGGATCGTCAGCGGTGGTCCCTTGCAGTCCTGACCCAACGTGGTGGTAGTTATGGTCTTGTAACGGCTGTCGTCGGGGATAGAGGACCAAAACGCAGCAGGAATGTGGATGCTCATCTTGTATTTATTTGAATAAAAGAGAACACCAAAATAAGAAACGAGAAGAACGCACGAACAACAAAACAGTCTTGTCAGGCTCACACAGGCAAAACAAGAAACAATCTCCCACAAACACTTAACCAAACACATACCCATATATAGGACTCTCAATCAGAGGCAACTAGAAAACACCTGCCTCCAATTGAGAGTCCAACCCCAATAAAATAGACATAGAAATACAAAAGACTAGAGACCACATAGAAAATACAAACCTAGAACATAACCCCAAAAACCCGGAAATAATAAATCAAACACCCTACTACATAAAACACCACCCCGAACCACATAAACAAAATACCCTCTGCCACGTCCTGACCAAACTACAATAACAAATAACCCTTATACTGGTCAGGACGTGACAGTACCCCCCCCCCCCCCTAAAGGTGCAGACTCCGGATGCACCTCATAAATAAACAAAAAAAAAAAAAACAACAACAACAAAAAATCCCCCTAAACTAAAGGGAGGGAAGGGAGGGTGGCTGCCGTCACTGACGGCACTTGTGCTACACCCCCCCTCCCCAACCCACCTATACAGGAGGTGGTTCTGGCTCCGGCCTACTGTCCTCCAGAATGCAGACAGACTTGCTCAGTTTCGGGCCGTAGGCAGACTCCCATCGTTCTGGATCGTAGGCAGACCTCTTCCGTTCCACACTGTAGGCAGAGTCATTTGATACATAGTTAATCATATTAAGTTCCGGATCGTCAACAGACTTACTCAGTTCCGGGTTGCTGATAGACTCCCTTGGTTCCAGGTCATAGGCAGACTCACCCGGTTCTGGGTCGCAGGCAGACCCCTTCGGTTCCGGGTCGCAGGCAGACCCCTTCGGTTCTGGGTCACAGGCAGGCTCCTTCGGTTCCGGGTCGCAGGCAGGCTCCTTCGGTTCCGGGTCGCAGGCAGACTCCCTCGGTTCCGGGTCGCAGGCAGACTCCCTCGGTTCCCGGGTCACAGGCAGACTCCCTCGGTTCCGGGTCGCAGGCAGACTCCCTCGGTTCCGGGTCGCAGGCAGACTCCCTCAGTTCCGGGTCACAGGCAGACTCCCTTGGTTCCGGATCACAGGCAGTCTCCCTCGGTTCCAGACTAGACACTGTTGCCGGATACTCTGGACTGCACACTGTTGCCGGATACTCTGGACTGCACACTGTTGCCGGATACTCTGGACTGCACATTGTTGCCGGATACTCTGGACTGCACACTGTTGCCGGATACTCTGGACTGCACACTGTTGCCGGATACTCTGGACTGCACACTGTTGCCGGATACTCTGGACTGCACACTGTTGCCGGATACTCTGGACTGCACACTGTTGCCGGATACTCTGGACTGCACACTGTTGCCGGATACTCTGGACTGCACACTGTTGCCAGATACTCTGGATTGCACACTATTGCCGAACTCTCGAGGCTGGGCTGACGCACTGGAAGCCTGATGCATGGTACTGGTACTGGATGTGCCAGTCTGGGGACACACACCTCAGGGCTAGTGCGGGGAGCGGGAACAGGCCGAGTCGGACTGGGTTGACGCACTAGAAGCCTGATGCGTGGTGCTGGTACTGGAGGTATCAGCCTGGGAACACGCACCTCAGGGCTAGTGCGGGGAGCGGGAACAGGACGAGTCGGACTGGGCTGACGCACTGGAAGCCTGATGCGTGGTGCTGGTACTGGAGATATCAGCCTGGGAACACGCACCTCAGGGCTAGTGCGGGGAGTGGGAACAGAACGAGTCGGACAGGGCTGACGTACTGGACCGTAGAGGCGTACTGGCGGTCTCGAGCGCAGAACTGGCATCGCTCTTACTGGCTGGATGCTCACTTCCCCCTGGCAAATACGGGGCGCTGGTATTGCGCGTACCGGCCTAAAAATACTTTGCCTCGCCACAGTACCCATTACCCCGAAGCATGGGACCTGTCCAGTCACTGGTTGCCCAGAAAAGGTACAGGGATTTGGCCTGGGGCTCAATCCTCGCCCAGCCAAACTACCCATGTGCCCCCCCCAAAATTTTTATAGGGGCTGCCTCTCGGGCTTAAACGCCAGTCGTGTTCCCCTGTAGCGTTCCCTGTCTTCGCTCCACTTCCTCCATGGACCTTCTCCGGCCATAATCTCCTCCCATGTCCACTTCTCACGATCGTCCCTCTGTTGCTCCTTCCTCCGCTGCTTGGTCCTTATTTGGTGGGAGATTCTGTAACGGCTGTCGTCGGGGATAGAGGACCAAAACGCAGCAGGAATGTGGATGCTCATCTTGTATTTATTTGAATAAAAGAGAACACCAAAATAAGAAACGAGAAGAACGCACGAACAACAAAACAGTCTTGTCAGGCTCACACAGGCAAAACAAGAAACAATCTCCCACAAACACTTAACCAAACACATACCCATATATAGGACTCTCAATCAGAGGCAACTAGAAAACACCTGCCTCCAATTGAGAGTCCAACCCCAATAAACTAGACATAGAAAGACAAAAGACTAGAGACCACATAGAAAATACAAACCTAGAACATAACCCAAAAAACCCGGAAATAATAAATCAAACACCCTACTACATAAAACACCACCCCGAACCACATAAACAAAATACCCTCTGCCACGTCCTGACCAAACTACAATAACAAATAACCTTTATACTGGTCAGGACGTGACAGGTCTGTGATCCCCTCCAAATTGTCAATGCATAAATCATTAATCAAAATTGTGTCAATATTGCAAAAAAATATTGTAATTTCACATAACTATACCACAAGGTAGCTACTCTAACTGCTTCATTCACAATGAGAAAACTAACTGGAACAAGCTAGATAGCCTAGTTAGCTTATATTAACCAGTAATACAAAATATGCCTAAACATTTTAAAATGTTTGTCAAATTATTGAGCATGTGCTGAAAACTCAGAAATGCATCAGAAATCATCCTTATTTTCAGCATATTAGAAAGCCTATCAAGATCCGAAGATGGACCTCAGCCAAGAGAAGGATATCTGGAATCAATATAGCTTCACATCTTGAATGTGCTGAGAAAACACAAATATGCTATGTATACAGTCAGTATTTGTCAACATAAAGAGAGAAAGTAGGATGTCGCTTATCTCAGGATATTGAATGAGGTCATATCCGGCCATAAGAAATGTCCATGTGTGATATTCAGAGTAATCCCAATATCATATATATCTAAAAGACACATCTGGATTCGGAATTTGCCAAGATATGGTGCATATCCACAGGATATGGTGCATATCAACACAAAATATTAATTTGAAATTGTCTGTATTCTTTAAAATATCAACACGTGTCATGTATTGACCCTTTTAACCCAGTGGATGATGTCAGCTTGTATATTGTAGCCGGACTCCTTTTTAGCTGTCCCATGAGTGTTTTCGAGTTATTAGACAGATCAGTGCAGACAGCCGTTGCGGTATCCGATGTGAGACAATGGTAGGAACTATCTTCCTTTATCTGCAATTAAAAAATCTGAAGTGAATCTGAGGTATGGTTCATGAGGAGAAAATTATTACAGATGATTTTGAGCATTAGTGTTACATATGCAAAGAATTAGTTATTAATAGTTTCCTTGTTTTTTGAGGTATCAATACCAAATTTAGTGTGGTTCATGTAAGGGACATGCATGATAGCGATTACAAGTTTCACGTTGATAGGCCACTGTGGAGATGATTTACAGTAATTTAAATGGACACATAAAATCTGTTTTATGATTTGTCAATAACTCAGCCATCATTTGAACAGTACATTAGCTTTTCTCAAACGAAGATAGATGTACCATCGGCCTACATTCCAAATGTGGTGTCATTTGGTCTTTTTGATTAATGAGAAGAAGATTTATGAAGTATTTTTTGCATATTTTAGTATATTAGTGTATGTGCTAATATGCATCTACTGGTATAGAGTGGCCATCTTTGAATGCATCAATGTTATTTTCTCATACTCTTTAGGGACTATTGTGATGAGTTCAAAGACCACATTTTGAGTGAATCTGACTTTTTGTCCGTGAGAAAACATTTTTTGTGATTATTTTAAGCATTAGCATTACATAGTCCAAAAAGTGAATAGTTCAAAGTTTCCTTATTTTTTAGGATATCAATGCCAAACTTAACATGGTTCATCATGGTAATTTATTTGATGACCCTAAAAGGTTTCAAATTGATAGGCCATTGTGGAGTGGATTTACAATGGATTTAAATGGAAATCTGATTTCCTGATTCATTAATAACTCAGCCATCTCTTAAACAATCCCTTAGCTTTTCTCGAACTAAGTTAAGAGATGTACCATGGGCCTACATACTGAGTTGTTGTTATTTGGACTTATTGTTCATGAGAATACATTTTTTCAAATGTTTTCAAAAATTTGAAGATGGAGGAAAATCTATCCTGATAGACCTTTTTGGTGCTTGAGGCAAATGTATTCAGCTTGAAGAAAGACAGGGACATACAAAGTTTCAAGTCTCTAGATCCCACAGGGAAGCAGATATGAGGGTTTAAGTGAGACTGCTTAAAACAGCGGCACTTATTTGCTAATCGGTGCCATTCTTTTTGACCAAGTACTCAAGGCTTCTAGTTTCTGTGTTCCAAATTAGAAAAAAAGTTACCAATCTACGCTTGAGTTATTTGACCATCTCAAGGAAAAAACAATCCTAAGAATAACATTAGGTTTCACAGCTTAGCTGTGAACCCCTAATAATAAACACTTTTCCATACCAATGAACTCATTTGGCTCGTGACAAATGAAAGGATGAGTGTCTTTTTTCTCTGTGCTGACCTTTGACCTTCATGGACGGCTGCTTCCTGAGGGACCCCTGGATGTGAAGGCACTGAAGACTCGCTGGCTGGGGCTGTGTGGTGGAGATAATATGAGTGGAAATCAGGCTTCCCCTCTGCTCTCTTCCTCAGACAAACAGGTCACCTCTGCATTCATTAACAGAGGAAAAGAGAAACACCAAGCACAGCACATTGTTGTGCACTTGTCTCTTTCGGTGAACTCTATAGGGTATTTTTCATTAGAACTGTTCCAATCTTTTTAGTTATTTTCAAGTTTTGGTAAAAGTTTAATATGATGAAAGGAAAGTCCTTGGACAAAAGGTGACAGTTTCTGCCTGGTGAACAGTGCTGAAATGCACAGAACCAACCATATTCACAATACATGCAGTGGAGTTGATCTTAGAATGTATCTTCATAAAATGTCCATGAGATGATGGAGATCATTTAATACTTTCTGTAGATCTAAAAGGTAAATGTATATAACGCAATCACAAACTTCAGTACTGCAAGCTTGTTCAGATTTTATTTTTGATTTTTGATTTAACCTTTATTTAACTAGGCAAGTCAGTTAAGAACAAATACTTATTTTACAATGATGGCCTACCCCGGCCGAACCCTTCCCTAACCCGGACGATGCTGGGCCAATTGTGCGCCGCCCAATGGGAGTCTCGATCACGGCCGGTTGTGATAAAGCCCTGGATCGAACCAGGGTTAGTAGTGACGACTCGATCACTGAGATGCAGTGCCTTAGACCGCCACTCGAGAGCCCGGATTAAGGGACTTCTCAGAGACGTATATGTGGAGAAATGGCTTGGCATATGTTTAATTGAAATTGTGCACCATAGTCCCATTTCATATTAAGTGTTGTTCAAGCATTTATGTTGTAGTTACAAACTGTAGGCAGGTGTAATTTTATATTACTGTATAATTACACAATATATACACATTTGTACAATGTGGTTGATGTGACTGCATATTGATTTTAATAAAATGTTGTACATCTATTACATTTGCAAACAAACTCATTTATTGTATTAAGCTGTCCCTCACGTTTTATCACACTAATTCTATTTAAAATCTCTGAAATTGGGCAAGTTGTAAAGATATTTAACATTTGTAAGTGCTACAGTAGTGTACCAACCATGTAGCCTAAATAGGCTCACACAATTTTTGCAATGCTTTCACAATAAAGTAGGACATAAATGTGCAGTTATTTTTGGTATGATATTTACATTTACCCACTGGCTGTTCAGTAGACACAATAAAATTGCATTAAAAAATACATTGAAAACAGATTGAAGTGTTGCCTCAGTGTGTGTTCTTTTCCCCTTACCTTTTTTTCTCCACAGTTAGATGAGCAGGTAGGGTACTATTGGCTCTAACCTTTAACCTGGCTGACTGTTTCTCCTCCACTCATATATAACCTCACAGTGTTGACCTTACCCTCTGTGCAGTGTGCGAACTGTCTCAGAAACAGAGCACAGGTGCAAAGGCACTTTCCCACTGAAAACAGAAGGTAGATTCCTGGAAGGTCACCCCACTGCTCAGGGTGAGGATCAAGTGGTCTGTAGCGTCTTCATCTTACCATCACCAATGTGACACACAGGAGGAGGAATACGTGAATCAGGGATGGACCCCCCCCCAAGATCTAAATATTGACTGTAATAACCAGTGCAGTTACCTTGCAAAAGCACACTGGAAAATCATTTTTTCAAACACTTTCATCTGCATAAGAATGTGTTTATTTGTGTTTGTGTGTGCACGTGTGCGTGTGCGTGCATGTCTGCCTGCATGGTCACTGTGTTCAGTATGGAGTAGACTGTTGGAAGAGAGGAGACAGCGGTTTGTGGTCCTGTAACACAGCTTGCAGGGTGCCATTGTAAAAGCCATTAGCCAGCTCTTTTTCTTTGCATGTGATACGCTAGTGTGCCTGATGTGGGAGCCCAGCACTTCCCCCTCCTTGCTCACGGCCTCGCTCTCTGCCACCAACACCCCTACCTCAAACCCACCGCCTCAGGCTGATTACTGAGTCAGCAGGAGGAAAAGGTGTCTGCTTCTCTGTGGCGTCAGAGAGAGTTGAAGAGAGTGGAGAGAATGTTGGATAGTGAAAATAGACGAGAGTTGGAGAGGAGATAGAATATATGGATGGGAGAACAAGCAAAACAGAGATATATTGAGATAGTTGAGAGCAAGAGTGGTTGAGAGGGAGGAAAAAATGAAGAAGGAAGGCAATCATCATCAGTCACCTTTACTCCTTTCAATGTCACAAACGGTGAACCTTCATTGATACCAGCAGGTCATCACAGTAGAGTAGACCATTTTAAAGTGTCATCATCATTGATTACAGCTGGTTTAGTTGTATTTCTAATGTAGTACATATCAATAGACTGTTTAACTTAAAACTCTGTTACTCAATACAAATGTGTAAACGCAGGTGACAACATTCATTTAGGGATACTGCTCTCAGTTGTAGGGATGGTGACTGTGAAATGAGGTTTCGGGCAGGCAAATAGAATTCTGCTTGGCGCTTTGTGCTGGTTTGCAGAGGCCTGGCTGCTCCCAGTGGGCACTGGTGACAGAGGAATGTCAGAGATGTGCGCCATTGTGTGGGGAGATGCACAGGAATGCAGGCCGCCAGGCTGCAGTGTCACCAATGAACACAGCCAGGGGCGTCAGTAAAGGAGGGGTGCGGGGCAAAAGGGGCCGTTCCTTCTAAAACATGAAGCCAATCCTCCCTCGCCGTTCTCACAGTCATACCCATTATTTAGCTAAACCCATACATCAGAAATGCAAGACCTTGGTATAACATTATAACTAATCCCTCTCCTGCCAACAGTTCCAGAAAAATTATTATTTCTCATTATTCAACTGCTTGCTGAGGATATTTCTATGATAATACCATCCACTGACCAGACATTTGACCTCTACAGCAGCAGGACGTTACCAGTCAGAGCCAGTTATTTCCAACTTAACCATTGTTATTGTGCAATGGATGAGGCTGGTTCGGATGACCTGTCTATCTGTGACTTCACATGAACAGCAGAGCAAAGAGTGGAATAGAGGATGGAATGGGGGGGGGGGTTCCTCTTTCACTTCCTATATGAGGGTCCAGTCAAGTGACTCTTTGTGAGAGCGGGTTGTTTAGTGCAGGAAAATGCAGCTTGTGGTTTCCGCTCAGGATGTCCAGTCCTATCTGTGCAGAGTTGTGACAGTCTGAATCATTCACAGATTGTGCATGCACATGCACACATGCACTCAAGCACACACAAACATGTACATTAGGATCATTATTGAAAGTACTGCATGATCCTAAATGTATTAGTCAAGTCTCTCAAGTCTTACGTTTCTCTTGTTCCTATAGCTAGTCCCTTGGGCATACCATAAAATACACGTCTTCAAGCCAAGACGGCCACATTTTAAAGGGTTGTATTGTAATTATGTTGGCACTACTGTAAATGACCCAGGTTATCACATGATGGCCTTAGCAGGCTTCAGCAGAGGACACTCATGATCCAGATTAATGTGTAGCTCCAGTGTTGTAATAAAGGTGGCAAGCTATCTGGTTTGATGTAATAGAGCATCAGGAGACAATACTGTTTACTGCGTGTTTGCAGGCGTGAGTCACTGAGGATCTGATAAGGATCCCCCCAGTCACGTCTCACTGAGCACTTCTGAGAGGGATGTGACAAAGTCCTGTCAGATTACTGACCATGGACTTTAGAGACAGAGCAAAGGTGATGTTCTGCATATAATAATTCACAGTTCAAAGGCCCTCAACAACTGTAACAATAATTAAATGGGCTGTATCTATATAATTTGAATATCAGATCGAAATCCAGACATGAGCACAATGTAACGGTTAAATCAATTGTACTGAGACCTAAAATCATCTCGTGTCCAATTCCTACCCTTGCGCTTCTGAAACTCCTGACAGTTATTACAGTAAACAGTGTTTTCTCTTTTTTTCTATTCATAGAGGTGACATGGCAGTTGATTGGCAGAGAGGGGAACATGAAAGTTAATCCATGTAGTGCTTAATGAACAGAGTGCAACAGCAGTAAACTGGAGGTCAAAGATTGAAACTGGTCATGTGAGAGATAACAGAGAGAAGAAAGAGAGAGTGGTTGAAGGAGAGAAAAAAACTAGTAGGAGTTCCTCTGTCCCTCACTCTCGTTCCCTGCTAGGATTTCCTGCTCTGTTTTATGGGGGTCACGCAGCTGGCAGGCGCCCTCCTGTTTCAGTCCGTAACGATGACAGTCCTCCATTAGTGCCCAGTAGAAACATGAGCCATGGAGGTTAACTCAGGCTGTTCCCCCTTGACTGCCTCTTCCCTTTTCACAGCCCTGGCACTGGTTCTGGATCTGGTTCTGGGCGGCAAGGGCAGAGTTGGGGCTCTCAGTGTTGTTAGCAAAGCACTGCTGATAAAGGCTCAGCCCCATTCAGACACCAGTCTGCACCCTGTTGGGTTCAACACAAACTGCAAAGCAAGTCCCGAAACTGTGTGGTCTTATGCACAGCTGTTTAGTGTTTGAAGTAATGAGACTGACATCCTGAAGTCACTGAGGCGTTTGGTTATTGGAAAGTAGGCTGTTGTTGTAAAGCTAAATAGCTGTTTCCTCATGGTTCAATAATAAAGCACAACTCTAATTAAGATTAGGATGATGTGACAGTGAGAATGAATAAGAAGGTAGAGTGTCACAACAAATGTTAGTATGTGTGACTGCCTGGCGTATGTGCATGGCTGTTTGTGTGCTTGGAACAGGGTTAGATCCTTCTCTGCTCCTGGGGTTAGCTATGCTGGACAGTGGCTTAAATGTCTTGTCAGTTGTTTATCCTAAAGGCTGCATTCATATGTACAGTACATTAACACTAAGAACTCTAGTCACAGGCGTCCTTTGATTTGTATGACCAACCCCAGATTTAGGGAGGGACTTCCTTTAAAGAGCAGATTGTGCAATTTAGAAGTAAAGAGGAAACTTGCTCACCATCTGTCATTCTTTGGTAGAAACTAAGGTAAAATATAGATTTACCGGAAAATTAGTCATCTTCTTACAATAAAGAGTGAATACAAAACTTAACTTTGACAGTAAACACGTCTGGAAAAAACAATTAGCCTTATGCCCAATAGGGCATTCATCATTCATCGACCTGGCCAAGGCTTTCGACTCTGTCAATCACCACATTCTTATCGGCAGACTCAACAGCCTTGGTTTCTCAAATGACTGCCTCGCCTGGTTCACCAACTACTTCTCAGACAGAGTTCAGTGTGTCAAATCGGAGGGCCTGTTGTCCGGACCCCTGGCAGTCTCTATGGGGGTGCCACAGGGTTCAATCCTTGGGCCGACTCGTTTCTCCCATCCAGCATCACTACTCTGGATGGTTCTGACTTAGAATATGTGGACAACTACAAATACCTAGGTGTCTGGTTAGACTGTAAACTCTCCTTCCAGACTCACATTAAGCATCTCCAATCCAAAATGAAATCTAGAATCGGCTTCCTATTTCGCAACAAAGCATCCTTCACTCATGCTGCCAAACATACCCTCGTAAAACTGACTATCCTACCGATCCTTGACTTCGGCGATGTCATTTACAAAATAGCCTCCAACACTCTACTCAGCAAATTGGATGCAGTCTATCACAGTGCCATCTGTTTTGTCACCAAAGCCCCATATACTACCCACCACTGCGACTTGTATGCTCTCGTTGGCTGGCCCTCGCTTCATATTCATCGCCAAACCCACTGGCTCCAGGTCATCTATAAGTCTTTGCTAGGTAAAGCCCCGCCTTATCTCAGCTCACTGGTCACCATAGCAGCACCCACCTGTAGCACGCGCTCCAGCAGGTATATCTCACTGGTCACCCCCAAAGCCAATTCCTCCTTTGGCCGCCTTTCCTTCCAGTTCTCTGCTGCCAATGACTGGAACGAATTGCAAAAATCATTAAAGCTGGAGACTCATATCTCCCTCACTAACTTTAAGCACCAGCTGTCAGAGCAGCTCACAGATCACTGCACCTGTACATAGCCCATCTATAAATAGCCCATCCAACTACCTCATCCCCCATACTGTTATTTATTTTGCTCCTTTGCACATCAGTATCTCTACTTGCACACTCATCTTCTGCACATCTATCACTCCAGTGTTTAATTGCTATATTGTAATTATCTTGCTATATTTTAGATAAAGTTATATTGGCAGTTGGGTGCTAAGATGTACTATCTGGGAGTTGGGTGTGTCCATCCAAGACCAATGTGTCATGTCAACTTCTCCAATGTGTCATACCTCTCCTCTCTCTCCATTTTTATCAAAAGTTTGTGTTTCTCAGAAGAGCCAAAAAGGCCTCAAGGCCACTCCTCCCTCTGGTTTCTTCTTGACATCTTTTTCCTTCCTCCTTCTCTTCTTCCCACACAGTCATAACAGCTGAAATGGTTGCGTTTCCCATACACACACCCATTCTTTGATTCCAAACCCAGTTTTCTCACCATCATTAAGGTCTGGCTAAAACAAACAACTAAAGCAACCAGATGCAAACCAAATCTGTGCTGTGGTCTAACTGCATGGAGGAGGGCTTTTCATTGACACAGCATAAAGCCTATAAGAGTTATATTTAAGGCCAAGCCATCCTTTATACAGTATGCTTAAGTATTTGTTTTCTCTTTTTGTGGTTGAGATACAGGAAGTACTTTGTTCTGGGATTTTAACAACAGAAAGAAGAAAAAACCCAAGCAGTATTTTCCCAGAGTAGGAAAACGAATGTGAAGATTGAAAGTTGAATTACCATGTTCTTTCGAAGTGGTAAGCAGATTTTGGGGAAAACTGTTGAAATATTAACTAAATGTTCTTCTCCCCTTCCTTTTTATTTATCTCCACTGTCCACTTTTCTTTTTGTATGCTATCTTACTTGATAGCATGCGCAAACACAAGATACAGAGCCTCATTCCTGTTAATACAAATCTGTTGACATGACAAAGGGCGTGCTATAATAGAGAAGGGAGAGAGGTCTGTTTAAGGGGATACCATGCCCACATGTGGCTGAGCAGTGATCCTGCATCCCTCACAGACAATATGTTGTGTAACTGTGTAACAGGGGTTTACAGACCCCTGACACGTGACCCTACACCATTTGACCTTAACCTATCCCCGTCAGGTGTTCTGGAACGCTCAAGAGGGCTCCATTGTTGTGGGAATTTCCAACTGTCTTTCTCCCGTACACTCACTTAACCAACATAATTGGTGAGATAAATGATGTCCAAGAAGTCAGCCACAGATATACTATTATGATAACCAAATCAGCACGTGTACTTTTACTTAACAAAACATATGGTGGGAAAATAATTTGCTACAGTGGGTATCATAAGTACTCATCCCCCTTGGATATTTTTCACATTTTGTTGCATTACAAAGTGGTATTGAAATAGATTTAATTGTGATTTTTTTTTTGTCATTGATCTACACAAAATACTCCAGAATATCAAAGTGAAAAAAACATTCTACACATTTTTACAAATTAATAACAATTTAATAACTAAAATATAGTCATTGCATAAATATTCGAGCCCTTTGTTTAGGCAAGCCAAAATTAGTCCAGGAGTGAAATTTGGCTTAACAGATCAACAAAATAAGTTACATGGACTTGTGTGAAATAATAGGGGTTGACATGATTTTTGAATGACTTCCCCTTCCTCTGTCCCACAAACATACGACATCTGTAAGGTCCCTCAGCCAAGTATTGCATTTCAGGTACAGATTCAACTACAAAGACCAGGGTGCTTTTCGAAAGCCTCATAAAGAAGGGCAGTCATTGGTAGATGGTTACCAATAACAAATCAGATATTGAATTTCTCTTTACGCATGGTGAGTTAATAATTATTCTGTGGGTGATGTATTAAACCACTCAGACACAATCAAAGATACAGTCATCCTTCTGAACAGAGCTGCAGAACAGGAAGGAAACTGCTCAGGGATGTCACCATGAGGCCATTGGTAATTTTAAAACAGCAGTGGAGTTGAATGGCTATGATGGGAGGATGGATCAAAAACATTGTAGTGACTCCACAATAATTACTTAAATGACAGAGTAAAAAAAATATATAGAGAGAGAATACATGGATCCTGTGTGCAACAAGGTGCTAATGTAATACTGCAAAAAAACACGGCAAAGGAATATATATTTTGGCCTAAATGCAAAGCCTTATGTTTGGGGTAAATCCAACAAAACATTACTGAGTAACCTCCTCCCTAATTTGAAGCATGGTGGTGGCTGAATCATGGTATGGGTATGCTTGACATCGGCAAAGACTGAGGAGGTTTTCCGGATAAAAATAAATGGAATGGAGCTAGGCATAGGCAAAATGCTTTACATCCCGATCACTCTGTGGCACGCAACCAGTTCAAGGCAAGCAGGTACGAACTCCGCAAATCCATTAGGGATGCAAAAAGACAATATAGATTCAAACAACTCAGACTCGCGACGCATGTGGCGCAGGTCCTAATCCAGGCACTTGTCATCTCCCGTCTGGATTACTGCAACTCGCTGTTGGCGGGGCTCCCTGCCTGTGCCATTAAACCCCTACAACTCATCCAGAACGCCGCAGCCCGTCTGGTGTTCAACCTTCCCAAGTTCTCTCACGTCACCCCGCTCCTCCGCACACTCCACTGGCTTCCAGTTGAAGCTCGCATCCAGTTAAAGCTCGCTGATGTCAAGCATACCCATATCTGCTACAAGACCATGGTGCTTGCCTACGGAGCTGTGAGGGGAACGGCACCTCCGTACCTTCAGGCTCTGATCAGTCCCTACACCCAAACAAGGGCACTGCGTTCATCCACCTCTGGCCTGCTGGCCCCCCTACCTCTGCGGAAGCACAGTTCCCGCTCAGCCCAGTCAAAACTATTCGCTGCTCTGGCACCCCAATGGTGGAACAAGCTCCCTCACGACGCCAGGACAGCGGAGTCAATCACCACCTTCCGGAGACACCTGAAACCCCACCTCTTTAAGGAATACCTGGGACAGGATAAAGTAATCCTGCTAAATGACGTAAATGTAAATGTAATGTCAGAGACTACAAAGGCAAATCCAGCTGTGTGGTGCCCACCGAAGTCTCCCTCCCAGATGAGCTTAACACATTCATGCTCGCTTCGAGTCAGACAATACCAAGCCATCCAGGAAGACTCTCGCTGCTCCGACATCTTCAACCTGTCCCTGTCCCAGGCTGTAATCCCCACCTGCTTCAAGGAGACCACCATCATCCCAGTGCCCAAGAAAAACAGTGTGACAGGTCCAAATGACTGTTGCCCCATAGCACTCACCCCGGTCATCATGAAGTGCTTCGAGAGGCTGGTCATGGCGCACATCAAGGCCAGCATGCCAGGCACAGTGGATCCACTCCAGTTTGCCTAACGCTCCAACAGATCCACGGAAGATGCCATGTCCATCGCTATTCACATGGCCGAAACAACAACACCACCACTTGTGTCAAGAGGGTGCAACATAGTCTCTACTTCCTAAGGCGGCTGAAGAAATTTGTCAAATACTACTGCTGCACCATTGAGCGCATCCTGACCGGTTGCTTCACGGCCTGGTATGGGAATTACCCTGTCCAGGACTGCAAGGCCCTTCAGTGTGTTCCCACCCATCCAGGACATCTACTCGAAATGGTGCCTGAGGAAGGCTCGCCACGTCATCAAGGACACGACACACCCAAGCCATGAGATGTTCATTTCCTTACCGTCAGGCAGAGGGTATCGGAGCATGAGATCTGATACCAACAGGCTCAGAGTTTCTATCTACAAACCATCAGACTGCTGAACACTTGAACTGGACTGAAAACCTGCTCTGATTCTCCGCACCTTAGCATAGATGCACTCTCTCACGCACGCACACACCCACACAGACATACACACATCCACACACACACCAGTGGAGGCTGGTGGGAGGAGCTATAGGAGGATGGCTAATGGCTGGAATGGAGTAAATGGAACAGAGTCAAATGGATTTTCCAAATGTTTGATATCATTCCATCAATTCCATTCCAGCCATTACAATGAGCCCGTCATCCTATAGCTACTCCCACCAGACTCCACACACACACACACACACACACACACAAACACACACAAACACACACACACACACACACACACACACACACACACACACACACACACACACACACACACACACACACACACACACACACTGAGTGTACAGTTGCACCACCCATTTTGGACTCTACAAGATGTCGAAAAAGTTCCACAGGGATGCTGGCCCATGTTGACTCCAATGCTTCCCACAGTTGCGTCAAGTTGGCTGGATGTCCTTTTGGTGGTGGACCATTCTTGATACACACGGGAAACTGTCAAGCGTGAAAACCCAAGCAGCGTTGCAGTTCTTGACACACTCAAACCAGTGTGCCTTGCACCTACTACCATACCCATTTCAATGGCACTTATGGTGCATTCGGAAAGTCTTCAGACCCCTTGACTTTTTTCACATTTTGTTACGTTACAGCCTTATTCTGAAATTCATTAAAAAAAATACAATAATTCCCTCATCAAGCTAAACACAATACCCCATAATGACAAAGCAAAAACAGTTGTATTTGGGGAGTTTCTCCCATTCTTCTCTGCAGATCCTCTCAAGCTCTGTCAGATTGGATGGGGAGCGTCGCTGCACAGCTATTTTCAGGCCTCTTTGACCGGGCTCTTGCTGGGCCACTCAAGGACATTCAGAGACTTGTCCCGAAGCCACTCATGCGTTGTCTTGGCTGTGTGCTTAGGGTTGTTTCCTGTTGGAAGGTAAGCCTTTGCCCCAGTCTGAGGTCCTGAGTGCTCTGGAGAAGGTTTTCATTAAGGATCTCTCTGTTCTTTGCTTTGTTCATCTTTCCCTCGATCCTGACTAGTCTCCCAGTCCCTGCCACTGAAAAACATCCCCACAGCATGATGCTGCCACCACCATGCTTCACCGTAGGGATGGTGCCAGGTTTCATCCAGACCTGCTCCAGAGCACTCAGGACCCGATCGAAAACCTCTGGAGAGACCTGAAAATAGCTGTGCAGCGATGCTCCCCATCCAACCTGACAGCGCTTGAGAGGATCTGCAGAGAAGAATGGGAGAAACTCCCCAAATACAGGTGTGACAAACTTGTAGCGTCAAACCCAGGGCCGAAAATCTGATATCAACTTTGGAGGGGACAATTACATGACATTTTCTCAAGAGCAATTCCTGAGGGGGACACCAAAAGTAGTGCTGTAACACATAGCCTACATTGTAATATGGTAAATGTATATTGAGGAACCAAAGAAATAAGGTGTTTGCCGTACTCCTAACTAGCGGTACCCAAAATTACACAACTAATCACAACAGCAATACCATTGCCTTTAACAAATCTTAGTTCAGTCACCAGTTTAAGTTGAGAGTAGGGTATCCATGGCATTTTCCAATTATGTTCCTATTTTACAAGTAAAAAAAATTGAGAACCTTTCATAATGTTGCCAAACAAAGACTCAACAAACTTACCTGAGACTCCCTGTCTCTGCCAGTCTGTCCCTGCATATCTGTCCCCAACTCTGCTGTCTGTGTGCCATCTGTTGCCTGCTCTGCCTAATGACATCATTGTGAAACATTTCCATTAGAATTTCATTTCTTTCTTATGAACATTTTATCAACTCGTTTTTGAGATATTAGGCTACTAGGGTTCTTTGCGTTTTGGTGTACTGAAAAATACTCTGATGTCCGTCTTTTATTTTTCTGCCATTTTTCTACCTGGCTGGCTGGCTACACACACACACACAGTGTGTAGGTTATTTACAGTAGGAGATGGGCTTCTATCATCTTATCTTTTATCATTCTATTTGGGCTTCGATCTAAAAGGTAGCTAGCAAATGTGAAACGGATTAAAATGACAAGAGTTGACAGCTGTATGAGTTCACCATTTACACAACATATGCTGCAACCTTTTGTAATTTTAATAGTTTGTTTCATATTGGCTGGCTTCCAACAATAGCTGAATTTGCAAAGCTAGCGAGCACCAATTCCGTTTCAGTGGTGTTTGCTATAATCTTTGCTACCCGGGTTAAATAAAGGTGAAATAAAATAAATAAATAAAAGTTCCCTTGCGACAATTTAGCTTTTGTAACGAGACCATTAAATATATTTAAGACAATGGTAGAAGAGAGTGTAGTTCTGTTCAGTTTGGACTTCAGTTTATCGCTAACCTTATCACAGGGACTTTGAAGCACTAATTTACATCATCTGCATGCTGATCTTGGAATACATTTACGATAGCAAAGATTCCATCTTTGACGAGGCCACATAAATGGAATAGGTACTAGCTTGCTTAATAGTTCATATTTGCGCACTAGCTCTGCATATTCAGCTAGTGTGTGTGCGCGATTGACTGGATTAACCTCACGTCAGTTACGTGAGTGCCTTTCAGACAGTAGATACGACCCCTCTGTTACCTTGCCAACTAATGAACTGGCAGTGGATCAAACCATTGTGAGGCAAAGGGTGGGGGGGATCGCAATCTTTTGAAAGTTAAAAACGTGCTATTAAGTGTCTATAATCAGCACAATTGCTTTCATTGCGTATTATTAATATTATTTAAATTACATAGTTATGTTTCAGTGATATATTGGGGGGGACAAATCATATTTTCCCCAGGATGGGGGGGTCGTGTCCCCCCCGTCCCTCCCGGGATTTCTGCCCCTGGTCAAACCCAAGAAGACTCAAGGCTGTAAATGCTACCAAAGGTGCTTCAACAAAGTACTGAGTGAAGGGTCTGAATACTTATGTAAATGTGATTTTTCAGTTTTGTATTTTTAATAAATTAACAAATATGTCTAAAAACCTGTTTTTGCTTTGTCATTATGGGGTATTGTGTGTAGATTGATGAGGAAAGTTAACAAAATGTGGGAAAAGTCAAAGGTTCTGAATACTTTCCGAATGCATTTTATAGACAGGTGTGTGCCTTTCCAAATCATGTCCAATCAATTGAATTTAACACAGGTGGACTCCAATTACGTTGTAAAAACATCTCTGAGATGATCAATGGAAACAGGACGCACCTGAGCTCATTTTCAAGTCTAATTGCAAAGGGTCTGAAAAAAATATTTAATCAATTTTAGGCTGTAATGTTACAAAATGTGGAAAAAGTCAAGGGGTCTGAATACTTTCAGAATGCACCGTAAATATTTTGTCTTGCCCATTCACCCTCTGAATGGCACACATACACAATCCATGTCACAATTGTCTCAAGGCTTAAAAATCCTTATTTAACCTGTCTCCTCCATTTCCTCCTCTTTATCTACACTGATGAAGTGTTTTTAACAGGTGACATAAATAAGTGAGCATAGGTTTCATGACATCGTCAGTCATGTCATGAAAAGTGCAGGTGATCCTAATGTTTTTTACACTTAGTGTACATTCATGCTACACACACTCAACTGTTGCTACCAGAGTCAGACTATGGTTGCTAAATGCTGCACAATTTTAACACAATCCCCGCTTCCCTTAAACACGTGTAAATATTGGACTATAAATTGTGCCTTCCTGTTTCATACTTATGCTCCCAGAAATGTTATTTTCTACTGAACCATTTACTTTATGTTTGTATAATTATATTTCATTATTTATTATTGTTGTTGCATTGTCGACAAGGACCCTGCAAGAAAGAATTTTGTTGGACGATGTATACCTTGTGTATTACATACGAGTAATAAAACTTGAAACTTGAAAATTGAACTACACCAGACACTGGGAGAGGAATTTGCCTTTTGGCAGTAAATAATCCACAACAAGGCCAAATCTACACTGACGTTGCATACCAAGACGACAGTGAATGTTCCTGAGTGGCCAAGGTACAGTTTCACGTAAATCTGCTTGAAAATCTATGGCAAGAGACATTTGCTGTCTAGTCATGGTCCCTAACACCTTGACAGAGCTTGAAGAATTTTGAGAAGAATAATGGGCAAGTATTGCACAGTGCAGGTGTGTAAAACTCTAATAGACTTTCCCAAGAAGAGTTACAGCTATAATCGCTGCCAAAGGTGTTTCTAACATTTATTGACTCAGCGGTGAATACTTAACTAATTAAGATATATTAGTTCATTATTTTTCATTAATAAAAATACATTTAAAAAAGTATTTTATGTAGATCGTTGAAAAAATGAAGCTCTAATTTTAAGCTTGCATGCCAGGAAAGTGGTCATGCCTGGATTCAAGATCATATTAGGCTCCTTTAGCTGCTTTGTGTTTCTCACATGAAGATAAAAATACATCTGCAAATCCTTTGGATATTTAGGACAACCCAAAAATGTTGTATCTAGGTCACCTAACAGGTGAGATACAAACTAGGCTACTACTTATTCATACAATAACAGGCTTTCAATACAACATGGTTTATAAAGATTTCATTGATTTCTGAGTTCAAATGAACTCCCCCTCGCCTCCCAAATTGTGACTTCTCAATATCGTGTCGAACACATCTGACAGAGTCCTCATCTTGCTTTGCGTTCACTAGTTGACTATGATGACTGGAACTGTGCGGCAGTTGTGGTTTCTGGTGGAAAGCAGGGACATTGGGCTTACCCACAGCATCAGGGGAGACACTTTGAAATAGGAGCAGCTTCTATCACTGATCACTTGATAAACCTGTCCAAATCAACCCCGAGACTCCCCCCACAAGTAGTTGTGACTGTCATTTCAACTTTACATATTGACTAGTTACACAAAGGGGAGACAGAGCAGAATAATACGTTTTGAAGTTCTAATCCTGTTAAGGCTAATCCAAAAACCAATTTAAATTCATAAGAAGATAAGGAAACACATCGCTTCATCACTATGTGTTTGTTTGTGGAAATGTTGATACACTCATTATTTATTGTATCAACTTAACACCTCACTGATTAGTTTATTATTATTTTAATTTTTTTTCCTGAAACCAGATATGGAAATGTTGTAGATGTTTGGCTCTCATTCTGTCAGACACATACACTGTCTCCCACACTCTTCATGTTTCTAAACTCACCGGCCCCCTCGGCTATTTTGACACACACATACATAACTATCTCTGGCCCTATCTCTGTATAACCTACCAGTATCGGTGTCAGCAGTGGGCTGAGGCTGGAGCCTGAGACACAGGGGAGAGCTCAGTCCTCAGTCCCACAGATAGGGGCTGTCAACTCAGCTGTGACTCCCCTGGTTGTGATATTAACACTGTTAAACAGCCTGTGTGTGTGTGTGTGTGTGTGTGTGTGTGTGTGTGTGTGTGTGTGTGTGTGTGTGTGGTGTGTGTGTGTGTGTGTGTGTGTGTGTGTGTGCGTGTGCGCGTGCGTGTGTGTGTGTTTTTCACTGGAAAAGCGGCAGGACGAGCCTTCCCTCAGGAGTGGAGAGAGAGCTACAGTCCCACACCTCGCTCCCCGGCCTGTCAGGTGACTTATCACTGCCTTGATCTACAGGGCAGATATGGGTCTGTTCTGTCACTCCACAGAGGCGTTTGGGGATTAAAGAGCAGAAACTGCACCCATTGTGGTGTTTAATACAGTTAACGTGCAAATAAGGGGCTCTCTGCTTGTGACCCAAGACAATGCACTCCTAAATTCTGTCATCAAGGCTAAAAACCCTGCTCAACTACGTTCACAAAGGCACTGAAATTGTGCAGCCTCAAAAGTAATCCATTATTCAGCACTTCAACAACAAAACCCCAAAACGGATATTTGGGAAATTAGCCTATTGTGTCATGTGACAATATGTTACAGGGAGTTGTGCCAGACAGACATAACACAGATACTCAGCATCAGATCATCCCACTGGCTATAATGAACTAGCTTTGACTTACACATTTATGGAAATTATTCGTTTTTTTACTGGCACTCTCCATTCTCCTTGGCCTTGGCTTGCGTTGTGGAGAAAAGCTGTTGGTTTATAACTCAGCAACTATTGTCAGTACACACAAACACTCTCAAAGTCTCTAACATTTGATTATTGCAAAATGTATCATTAAATTCCAACAAGAGGACAATAATGGATGAAAGAGAAAGGAGAAAAGTAACATTTAGCCGTGCGCTGCACTAAGTTCAGAAGATTCCAATAGAGAAACCAGCGGCATCATCAAAGCAGCGATTCCACCTTTCCTAGTCACCCGCCATTATAAAGAAGAGTTGACCTTGCCTTTGGCCTCTTGGCTGTCTGACAAAGCACTCCCCATGCTCTAGTGCAGTGCGGCTATCCTCTAAATGAAAGTAGCTGAGAGGGGAAGGGCAGAGAGGCCTTTGGAATATCAATGTGTGATGCTCTCAATTAAGATTAAAGCTTCCAATAGAAGACTATGGAGCCACATCCCTGAGAGATGGTTGACATCACACCCTTGCTGACTCTGTATAAAATCATTGAGTCCAGAACCACGTCTACTACTAACTATGATTACTACTATTACCTGTCCCTCCTTAATATTGACTCATAGTCACACTTATTAGACAGACGTAAAATGTATCATTTTTCTGCTGCTGGATGATAAGAATATTGAAATATGAGAAATGTTTGGATCAGCAAAATTACAAACTGGAAGGAATATATGAGGCAATCAGAATAAACCTTCAGGCACAGAAATCCCTTCAGCTAGATGGAGAGAGAGAAAGAGGGGGGTGGGTTAGGTCGTTGGGAAAGATTTTCCCTAAAATGTCTCTTTGTCTCTTTGTGACAAACTGAAATAGCGTACTAGTATCAGACCCTTCCAGCATAAAGGACAGCCCCACAGTCTTTATGCTAAATATTGTTGACAGAGTGGCACACTTGCAGTAGATTAAGGCCTTTAATCAATTAATGTATGAATTATGTGCTCGTTAGGAAATAAAGACCTTGGGAAAATGCATTACAGGCATTTCTTTTTACCACCAAAAACATTTAATCAACATCACCCACACATCATTGTATTACACTAATCCTATCTCGTGTGCAGCTACACCACATTGCATTACGCTACTGCTTACTGTAAGTAATAGAGCATAGGATGATTATGGCTACAGTGTAAGAAATGAGAACAAAATGGAGACCAGCGTGTAAACCTCCCCCGATAAACAGAATTCCACATCAAGCGCCAACTCTGCAGTTAACTGAATCAATGCAATTCCAGTTGTGCTGATCTTGCAGTCTGTGCCCCTTCCCCCACTCCTGCACCCCTCTCCCTGCGCAGGTCTACCCATCGTAACACATTAGCAGCGGTAGCCATCACACAATCAAGACAAGCTACTGTATGAGATGTCAGCCCAATTTGTTTCCTTCTTCCAGCAACATCACATTAGCTGGGTGGATGTACCCTTGAGCTAAATCCAAGTTCACCCACAGAGACAGTGTGGTGTTGGGCAGAAACTGGCTGCATTGTCAGTATTATTGAGACAGCTGCAGACATGCAACCAGCAGACTGACATGCAGAAAATGCTTAATGGTTAGAAATGGTTGTTTCATTGTTGTTTTTGGAGCTCCTCCAACATAATACAATTTAGGGTTATTTCGAGGTTTATACTGTATACTGTATAAAAGGAAAATAAAACCAAAGGAAAATTGGGTCCTGATTCGATTTATGCAATGAGTACAGCAGATCACTCAAAAATGTGTCACATTTCAGTATTATGTCATGCTTCTCAACCAAGCCCATACTGTTCTGAACCACACATATAGGACCACAGGATCAGTAGCTTTATCTGCACCACTCGTTATTATGAAAGACAAATGTTACTGAGAGGCCAGTCAATAGTTCAATTATCCAAGGTCCATCTCAGTTAATTAAACAAATAATTGACCATCTAAAGGAGTAATGATATCAATCCCATTAGCCCTGAATCCATCCAATACGGCACACCCACCACTTGACCCCACTGTGGATTGACTGGCCTCAGTAACAGGGTCACAGTTTATCCTCTGTTAACTGGACTCTCTACTTTCTCAGTGACAGCCTGTTGCCTTAACTAGCCTAGGCCAGTGTCAATGGCTGTGATTACACAGGCAGTCCAATTCAGATTTTTTTGTCCAATTATTGGAAAAATATCTGATCTGATTGGTCAAAAGACCAATTAGTGGCAAAAGATCAGAATTGGGCTGCCTGTGTAAACACAGTCATAGACGCAGGCCTAATCAAATCAAATCAAATGTATTTATATAGCCCTTCTTACATTAGCTGTTATCTCAAAGTGCTGTACATAAACCCAGCCTAAAACCCCAAACAGCAAGCAATGCAGGTATAGAAGCACGGTGGCTAGGAAAAACTCCCTAGAAAGGCCAAAACCTAGGAAGAAACCTAGAGAGGAACCAGGCTATGAGGGGTGGCCAGTCCTCTTCTGGCTGTGCCGGGTGGAGATTATAACAGAACATGGCCAAGATGTTCAAATGTTCATAAATGACCAGCATGGTCAAATAATAATAATCACAGTAGTTGTCGAGGGTGCAACAGGTCAGCACCTCAGGAGTAAATGTCAGTTGGCTTTTCATAGCCGATCATTGAGAGTATCTCTACCGCTCCTGCTGTCTCTAGAGAGTTGAAAACAGCAGGTCTAGGACAGGTAGTACGTCCGGTGAACAGGTCAGGGTTCCATAGCCGCAGGCAGAACAGTTAAAAGTGGAGCAGCAGCATGGCCAGGTGGACTGGGGACAGCAAGGAGTCATCATGCCAGGTAGTCCTGAGGCATGGTCCTAGGGCTCAGGTCCTCCGAGAGAGAGAAAGAAAGAAAGAGAGAAAGAGAGAATTAGAGAGAGCATACTTAAATTCACACAGGACACTGGAGAAATACTCCAGATATAACAGACTGACCCTAGCCCCCCAACACATAAACTACTGCAGCATAAATACTGGAGGCTGAGACAGGAGGGGTCAGGAGACACTGTGGCCCCATCCAATGATACACCCGGACAGGGCCAAACAGGCAGGATATAACTCCACCCACTTTGCCAAAGCACAGCCCCCACACCACTAGAGGGATATCTTCAACCACCAACACTCCCATAACAAACCTTTGGCCTAGGCTAGTTAAGGCAACAAAAATATAAAAGCAGTTATTGCAAAATAATTTTAGTTCCTCTGACTTTATTTCACATAAACTGTTGACAAAATATTTCTATGAAATCCCTTTTATGTTGATATGTCCATTTCAATCCACTCTTTTCTCAATCACTTTATCCATGCACTATCCACCATGCCTCGGTCTGTGTATGGCTGTATGACCAACCTTTGGACTTCACCAGCACTCACCTTAATAGCTCAGTCTGACTGGTCATTTAAAAGCCAGCTGAAACAGACAGATGGGTAATGGATTGCATGGCAAATCAATGCATGAATCAATGGAAGGCATGCATCAATACATGGATAGAGAGCTGCTGAAATAGACACCACAGTAGATGTCACGCGGAACACACAGAATACACTGTCCAAATGCTTTGCCAAAAATAGTTGTCTATTTGTCATTATAAAAGAAAAGTATTTGACTGCATTGTACGTGCGTGTGTGTGAATGTGTGTGTTTGTGGTAAGGACAGTAACTGAATGATAAGGTGTTTCCTCGCCTACCAGTGTGATCATGTATACTGGTCTCACTGAGAGGGAGGTTGTCGCAAAGCCTTACCCGGGAACTGGACTGCAGATACAGTATCTGGGAGTGGGGGGGTTGAAAGGATTGTAACCTACCATTGCAAAACAAAAAGGTTGTAGTAGGACAAGCAAAGGGAAGCCATATCTCGTCTGCCGGTCATAAAGAACGCAAGTAGTTTGTTGAATGATTTCTTGGGAACAGGCAGGGTATGCTTAAATACTGTTCTAGTTCTCATTTGTTATAATAAAGCATGGTGTCCTATTGAGTGTACTACGCTAACTAAATCATGTCTCTTTGTGCAAGGACTTGTCTGTGGGTTGGACACCATGGAATGACCACAAGTGTGTTACTTGGGTTGGGTCCAGGTGCTGTTGACTCATCATTACTGTGACTGTGTGACATCATATGACAAGTGTTAGAGGTCTAAAACATGGTTGTTCCCTGTCTGACCTCAGCAAGTGTGTATCTGCAGAACCGGAGCCAGCACTTCCACGACAGCAAGGACAACAGCAACATAACAACAGTTGTCATTTTGAGGGATTTCTCCTGGTACTTACACATTACAAATAAAAATAGTAAATGTTGTAAGTTTGAAAATATGTAAAGTATAGGCCTATATATAGTTTTCATATTCACTTTTCTAATAAGTATCACCATTAATGAGGCCTGACCAATCTTAGCTGGCACTGCTCTTACAAACCAAACGTGTCCCAACACTACAACTGTTTCACATGGACTCTTCCTATAAATCATTGGTGAATAGCTGGTTAAAGGGTGGTGCAGGGGAGCAGCTGGACTCGTCTAAAAATAGCAGTCATGCTGTTGTTGGACAGTGTGTAAATGCAGAGCATGCAGTTAGCATAGAGAGTCTATCAACAATACCCTCCGCCTGAGTCATCAGCATTTGAAGGCAAGGAAGTAACAGAATTCCGTGCATTTGAACCATGATACGTGCCATCTTACTCACCCACCCAAACAACCACAGAACAACAGCATTAAACCTGACTACATGCTTTAGACTCACTTTATTTTCCAATGACTTGAACATTTATTATCTACGTTTTGTAGCCTGAGGCAGAACACTCCCTCTCCAGTGCAGTGACTACCCCTGCATCCCTTCATGGAAAATAAAGCAGATTACAAACAGGATTAATCAAGACAGGGGACAGTTAAACAAAGCAGGATTCAGCCAACTGAGCAGGTTTTATCAGTATTTATATGTCAGGGTGTTTTAAGTTAGTAGCCTTCTGAAATGCTTAGACCAAGTTATTCAGGCTGATAACAGAGAGAACTGTGTGTGTGTGTGTAATTGAGAGGTTTACTTTAGGCATCAGGAAAGCCATTTCAATCTGTCACATGAATTAAACACTAGGCAAACCAGAAAGTTGTGGTGACCAGAAACTGCCTTAACATTTATGTTGGCATTATAAACCCTACATTTGAAACTAGTATTAAAACAATTTGTGTAAAACTGCACAGAGGATGAGTGTGCCTACCTCGCTATGTGTGCTCTTCAAATCACCCTCTAATGAATGTCATTGCAAATGTGTGACTTAGGCTACAGATAGAAGCAGTCAATACCTCAGCACCCAGGCACCAAGGGAGCCAATACAAATCCACAGGGTGATGGATACAAATCCAATAATCAATGGAGGTGGCTGTTACTGTCCGTCTCACCTCGTCTATCCTGTTCAATAAGGGATCAGTGTGGGGTGGACAGGGTGGGGTCAGTTGGGGGTGGACAGGGTGGGGCTGGTACGGAAATACTTGACAAAAGTAAAGGGAAAGTGCCCCTTGCCAAATACTTTTCTTATTGCTAAAGATTTCAGCAAGATTTCCTGTGTGAATTTACGTTGTTGATGTTATAGGTGAGAGGAACTCCCCAGCACATGTGAACACACACTCACGAGCACTCACAGAAACACTGTCCACCTTATCTGAGCTATAAAACAAGAATTTAAAAACTGACCTATTAACCAAAAAAAGGTTAATACACAAAGCATTAGTATGACTGGCATGCATGCATCATGTCTGCCTCAGTTATAGATAGAAAAAAAGTGATTATACAGATGTTGCTCTAAAAACAGACAAGCACAAGGTTAATTATCTTTTATATAATTTTGATTAAAGGTAATCACTAATGGCATACTCTAAGTTACTAATCTAATTACATTTTAATTCAATATATGTCGGGACACAATGTTACACCTTTCGTCAGCCACTAGGACAGCCAAGATGACTTTACCCAGCATGCTCTTGGTTTAGGAAAATTTCTGCCCTCCTGGGATTACAGAAATGACCTGAAAAGGACATCAAATGACTCTAATTGTGTACATTGTCTATTTCAAGCCTCCCATGGATTTGAGAAACTGGACTGTTCTGGTAAACAAACGATATGAAATGGTTAAGTCCTCGAGTCTCAGAGGAATTGAAGACCGACACAATAGATCACACCATATGCCATGTTGATATAACCAAGACTACGGCTCTCTCTGGTGGCAGAGACATGGTACTGTTGATGCAATGAATAATTAGGAAGATCCCTTTACCCCCATACATTATCGTTTCAGACAGCATTCAGCATTAGTTTTCATTATTAGCAATTTAGCAATTATAGTAGATCATTATAGTCGTTACTAATGAATGCTATGACGGAACATGGTAGAACTTCTACAAGAGACAGTCAACTGTAAATAAACTTGTTTTCAGTACCAAAATTGCTCATCAAGAGCCAGTTTAAACCCTACTGATAATCTCAATCTTTGCATGCCTTTCTTTCCTGTCAAAGAAGTTAAAGCACAATTTAATAATGTAAAACCACTAGTTGGGTCCAAAAGCATGTACCCCAATTTGTGCCATGTACTATTGAAAACAAATACAATATTTTAATAGCAGAAACCTTTCAGTATCTGAAAATAGGATATACTTGCAATTGAAAACAAGTTTGTCAATTATCAAATCAAAAATTAAATCAAATTGTATTTGTCACACGCCACGTAGACCTTACAGTGAAATGCTTAATTACAAGCCCTTAACCAACAACGCAGTTAAGAAAAATAAGTGTTAAGAAAGTACTTACTAAAATAAACTGAAGTAAAAAAATTAAATAAGAAGCCTTTTGAACCTGGTGCTCTGGCAACATTTGGCGTGCAGTAGAATTGAGAGCAGTCTATGACTAGGGTGGCTGGAGTCTTTGGCAATTTTTAGGGCCTTCCTCTGACACCACCTGGTATAGAGGTCCTGGATGGCAGGAAGCTTGGCCCCGGTGATGTACTGGGCCATACGCACTACCCACTATAGTGCTTTGTGGTCAGAGGCCGAACAAGTTACCATACCAGGTGGTGATGCAACCAGTTAGGATGCTCTTGATGTGCAGCTGTAGAACTTCTGAGGGATCCATGCCAAATCTTTTCAGTCTCCTGAGAGGGAATAGGCGTTGTCGTGCCTTCTTCATGACTGTCTTGGTGTGTTTGGACCATGATAGTTTGTTGGTGATGTGGACACCAAGGAACTTCAAGCTCTCAAGCTGCTCCACTACAGCCCGTCGATGAGAATGGGGGCGTGTTCGGCCCTCCTTTTCCTGTAGTCCACGATCATCTCCTTTGTCTTGATCACATTGAGGGAGAGGTTATTATCCTGGCACCACACTGCCAGGTCTCTGACCTCCTCCCTATAGGCTTTCTCATTGTTGTCTGTGATCAGGCCTACCGCTGTTGTGTCATCTGCAAACTTAATGATGGTGTTGGCATCATGCTTGGCCATGCAGACATGGGTGAACAGGGAGTACAGGAGGGGACTGAGCACGCACCCCTGAGGGGTCCACATGTTGAGGATCAGCGTGGCAGATGTGTTGTTACCTACCCTTACCACCTATACACTAAATTATATACATTTCATTAATAGTGTTGTGTGTAGCAGGATATGCACACAGACAGGTTGGTGGCACCTTAATTGGGGAGGACAGGCTTGTGGTAATGACTGGAGCGGAATTAGTTGAAAGGTATCAAATACAAACACATGGTTTCCAGGTGTTTGATTCCATTCGCTCCGTTCTGGTCATTATTATGTGCCGTTCTCCCCTCAGCAGCCTCCTGTGACACACACTATTTACAAATGAGTGAAAAACCTAATAGAAAAAAAAAAAGAGTGCAATGTTAAGGAACCCTGCGGCTTCTTTCATTACAAACACACTTGTTGTCTTAGGCTGCGTTTATACAGGAAGCCCAATTCTGATCTTTTTTCACTAATTGGTCTTTTGACCAATCAGATCAGCTCTGAAAATGAGCTGATGTGAAAAGACCTGATGGGATAAGACCTGATGGGATTGGTCAAGACTAATTAGTGGAAAAAATATCAGAATTGGGCTACCTTTGTAGAAACAGCCTTACAGCACTTAATTAGAATCTCATTTTACCTCACAATACAACCAGTGCATTTACTCACAGATCAGTTCCCTTAGGTTGCACTACTAGAATACATGAATACAGTGGGTTCTAATATGCTGCCCTGTGGGGATATACAAGTCTGAAAGAGAGTTGGTAAAATGCCTGCCTTATTTTGGGAACATAAATTGATCCTGCAGGCTTCTGATAACGTCATTAAAATAAAAAACATGTTTCTGTTCATGTATTTTTCATTGTTATTACTTCAATAATATGATCATATTTTATGGAGATTATAATTATGAGGCAGTGGCCCTAAAGTGATAATGTTAGCTACAGATCACACAATAATGAAGCACTACTACCTCTTGGCCTTCAGCGGGGGTGTTATCATACTTCTAGGTAACCATCCAATGTTTTCCTTTTGTACAATTGAATGAACTATGTCAAAAATATTTACAAATAAATATTTTTTTATAAAAATGTGGTATACCAAGGGACATTTCAATCAATAAACTGGTTTATAGTGAAGTGATTCCTAACATCAGACTTTAAACTTGGGACAAAGTTTAATCTATACTACCAGTCACGGTGTCCCTCCCCTCTGAGTTAATATTGCTCACAAAACTCTGAGTAACACATTTATGAGGGCATTTTTCAAAGGAGCCAAGACATTGGCTTGGTCATCGAAGGACCTTTGTGCTCAGATGAGAGAAAAACAACATGTTCTTGCCAAACTCAGATGACGCTATGAACTATACAGTGGGGGGAAAAAAGTATTTGATCCCCTGCTGATTTTGTACGTTTGCCCACTGACAAAGAAAGGATCAGTCTATAATTTTAATGGTAGGTTTATTTGAACAGTGAGAGACAGAATAAAAACAAAGATATCCAGAAAAACGCATGTCAAAAATGTTATAAATTGATTAGCATTTTAATGAGGGAAATAAGTATTTGACCCCCTCTCAATTAGAAATATTTCTGGCTCCCAGGTGTCTTTTATACAGGTAATGAGCTGAGATTAGGAGCACACTCTTAAAGGGAGTGCTCCTAACCACAGCTTGTTACCTGTAAAAAAGACACCTGTCCACAGAAGCAATCAATCAATCAGATTCCAAACTCTCCACCATGGCCAAGACCAAAGAGCTCTCCAAGGATGTCAGGGACAAGATTGTAGACCTACACAAGGCTGGAATGGGCTACAAGCCCATCGCCAAGCAGCTTGGTGAGAAGGTGACAACAGTTGGTGCGATTATTCGCAAATGGAAGAAACAAAAGAACTGGCAATATCCCTCGGCCTGGGGCTCCATGCAAGATCTCACCTCATGGAGTTGCAATGATCATGAGAACGGTGAGGAATCAGCCCAGAACTACACGGGAGGATCTTGCCAATGATCTCAAGGCAGCTGGGACCATAGTCACCAAGAAAACTATTGGTAACACACTACGCCGTGAAGGACTGAAATCCTGCAGCGCCCGCAAGGTCCCCCTGCTCAAGAATACGTATACAGGCCCGTCTGAAGTCTGCCAATGAACATCTGAATGACTCAGAGGACAACTGATGAAAGTGTTGTGGTCAGATGAGACCAAAATGGAGCTCTTTGACATCAACTCAACTCGCCGTGTTTGGAGGAGGAATGCTGCCTATGACCCCAAGAACACCATCTCCAGGTGGAAACATTATGCTTTGGGGGTGTTTTTCTGCTAAGGGGACAGGACAACTTCACCGCATCAAAGGGACGATGGACGGGGCCATGTACCGTCAAATCTTGGGTGAAAACCTCCTTCCCTCAGCCAGGGCATTGAAAATGGGTCATGGATGGGTATTCCAGCATGACAATGACCCAAAACACATGGCCAAGGCAACAAAGGAGTGGCTCAAGAAGAAGCACATTAAGGTCCTGGAGTGGCCTAGCCAGTCTCCAGACCTTAATCCCATAGAAAATCTGTGGAGGGAGCTGAAGGTTTGAGTTGCCAAACGTCAGCCTCGAAACCTTAATGACTTGGAGAAGATCTGCAAAGAGGAGTGGGACAAAATCCCTCCTGAGATGTGTGCAAACCTGGTGGCTAACTACAAGAAACATCTGACCTCTGTGATTGCCAACAAGGGTTTTGCCACCAAGTACTAAGTCATGTTTTGCAGAGGGGTCAAATACTTATTTCCCTCATTAAAATGCAAATGATTTTATAACATTTTTGACATGCATTTTTCTGGATTTTTTTGTTGTTATTCTGTCTCTCACTGTTCAAATAAACCTACGATTAAAATTATAGACTGATCATTTCTTTGTAAGTGGGCAAACGTACAAAATCAGCAGGGGATCAAATACTTCCCCCCCCCACTGTAGCAGTATAGTACAAGGCCTTACATATAATGTCATAGGAGATAACCGACACATACCGGAAATACATTAATCTAATGCGTATATTGTTATTGTATTACTGCATTTGTGCTGCTGCTCAGCTTCCCTTGACATATTCTCTGAAAATATTGGCTAGATGAACGTCTATCACATGTAAAGCAAAGGCTACAGAGTGAAGAGAGATGATTTCCCTTGCAAAGTGGCCCACAAATCCCCAGATGTTAAACTGAGGACAGTGGCACAATGTTATACAATAGTTATTAGCCAATCACTCAATAACATAACAATATAAACACAATATTCTTATGAATGAGACTCAAAAAGCCATTGCCCTCAACATTATCATTCATTAAAAAAAAAAAGGATCTCCATAGTGATCACATCTCATAATACAATGATCAGCATGTCTAAGCATTGGGCTTCAGGACACACGGTCACTGGTTCCAAGTACTCATTATGAGGTTGGGAGAGTGTACATGTAATAGAAAAAGTGATAGATGAAAAAATATACATAAAGTACTCCTTTATTTTAAGTGTCAGCAATAAAGTACATCAATTGATATCATAACACATAACTGCTTCAGTACTCAGATTAAGTTTGTTGGATTCTGGGTAAACTTTGAACATTGCTATACTAGAGACATGATAGATCAGAAGTATGGTACCTCAGGGATGACAGAGACTGGTTTTTACATCAGAAGTTAATGGTTATCTGTAGGAGTTAGATGGCTTTGAGAATGTGTAGGAGAGACGGGTGGAGAGCTTAGAACCTAACAATGTCACTGAGGGAAAGAGGGTGATGTATAATTATGTGAGGATATGTTATTGTTAGCCATCAGGGATCCTCTGTGTGGAGAAGAGACACCGTCTGGTATCAATAACCATGACAGCCTTGGAGTTGGGGAGGAGTGAGCACTTTGGGGTAGAGGTCAGGTTAGATGAAGTGAGGAAGAACAGATATCACTAAGGTTCTGGCTAGCAACAGAGATGCGGAGACTCAGCCTAGGAGAAAGGATTAAATATCAGTGCTTGTGCGAAAACATTTTTTGTCTGAATTACAGCTGTAACGTCTCTTTGGGAAGAATTAAACTTGGTTAAGCTTCTCTAGTGTCCGTGAGTTATTTACTCAAATTTGGAACCTAACAAGTTAAACTGCATGTTAGAATGCTGTATAATAAAACGTTAGTTACAGACAAAATGTCTCATCTAAAATGTTCAGCAAATATCAATTTATGAATTGCAATTACAGTATTTCTCAAATAAATCTTTGGACAATCTTATTGTTATAATATATTTTTTTCAATCATCAAAACTATATATAGATTGTGTCTTACTGCACAATGTCTATGCTTAAAAACATTCAATTTTGTAGCAAAAATAGTCAAGGCAAATGACAGTATATCCACCGCCTGTCTACTGCCATTTGACGTCAGTTTCTAAAGTAGAAATGTTCAAACAGGGGTCAAAGAAAAGGGACAGATTCACAATAAAAAGAGGAAGAAGGCTGCATCAAAACACAGACACAGAGACACATACTTTCAAATTCTAAACACTAAGGAAGACTAACTCTCAAATATTTCATATTGCTCTTTAAACCCATTTGTTTCAAGTAGTGTTACCTACAAAACACAGAGCGGTTTCTACAACACCCTCCACCTTCAAGCCCCTGCAAGTCCTGTTAGTGTAAACACCTAGCCCTTGGCCATGTGCCCATGCCCACACTGTCCATCAGCAGGCCAGGGTTATGCCCCTGCCTCTGCCATTGTCTCCGCTCTTTCTGGGCATTGCATGCTCTGTGCAGCCCGGGCCCCAGGGCCATGTTGGTGAGGTCCACCAGCTCACGGCGGTGGGACAGCATGGTCACCATGTGCTCCAGCTTGGAGCGGATGGTGGAGTAGTGATACTGACGCTCTTTGGTCAGCTTGCGGAAGCACTCCCTCAGGTTCCCATCATGGGGTGCAGTACAGTGTCGGATTGCAGGGCGACGGTCCACCCCATGGGGGGCGCGGTGCTGCCTGGGGGAGGTCGAGACAGAATCTGAGGAGGAGGCAGCTTCACTCTGGATGTTGTTGGTCTGGGTAGTGGTGCTGGTAATGGGAGAAAATGCAGCCTTGTTGGGGGAGAGGTGCTTAGTGTACTGAGTCAGATCAGTCTGCACGCCAAGGTCCACCGCAGGACAGTTGGTCTGGGTGGAGACATGGCAGCAGGTAGGGATGGGGGGTGTGACCTGTACATCCACTGCTGATGTGACAGTGGCAGGGTCACCTGTGGGCAGACACTGGGCGGCACTTCCAGCCAGGACCTCCTGCATGTGTCGCTGCTCCATCCAGTCTTCCCCTATGGTGAAGGAGGCCGACACCAGGCTGCTCTTTCCAGTCATTTCTCTGGAGGGCGGCACTACCACAGCCTGGGCCCGGCTGGGTGTGCTGGTCAGACAGACAGTTTTCCCCAATACTTCCGGACAGACAGGCTTGACTGGGGGCCTCTCTTTGGCCGGCTGAGGGGATGAGGTACCGGGGTGTTTGATGAGAAGGTGGTCATAGATGCCACTGTTTCGGGCACTGGCTGGGCCCCTGGTAATAACAGGCATGGACTGGGCGTACAGAATCCGGAACTCCTCATCAAAGTTCTCAGTGATCTGGCCAGACAACTCGATCATGTTGCTGCTGTTTAGTTTCCCATCAGTCCAATTGAACCTAAGAATGTAAGCAAAGGGCTTTACAGTTGTATACCCCATATCAGTCAAATAAGGATGGCAAAGTCACTTACAGCAGCTAGGTTCATACAAGTTGAAAGTATTGAGTGTTTTATAGGCTTTTTGCTCGGGGGTCTTGTAAAAAAACTGGGACATTTTTCAATGCTATACTGCATATAATTATGTGGTAGTAAAGAAAGAAGTCTTTACCTGTAGGAGCCTGTAGTCACTCTGTTCCCATCAATCAACATGAACCGTTCATGAACCTTCCCAGTAATCTTGGCCCCTGACCTCATGAAGTATGTACCACCAGTTACGGTCCGCACTCGCATTTGCTTTGTTGAGGAATGAAACAAAAACAGTATGAAATACAAGCCAGTCACAGGTCACTTATTAAATACAGAATTACCATGCTTCTAAATCAGTAATAAAACAGCAGCTTATCGGCGATAAGACAACATATACCTTAAGATCGTCCAGGCGCACATTGATGTTGTTGCACATTTTGAGGAATGCCGGCACACAGGACCAGTCCAGCAGGATGTAGACCGGAACTCTGCGCTGTGTGCACGCCTCCTGGAGATCCTTAAAGATGTCCAGGTCTGTCAGAGAGTCTGTCACTATGGCGATCACCTGGAATGGTTAATCAAGTCATTCGTTAGTCAAAGCACCATTGATATAGGCCCAGTTTACAATTTAAAAGAGGCTGCTCTTCTGCCATACTATGTGTGAGGCAGGGTCACTCTAAACGGGCTCTTATGCATGCTTGTGCCCACAAACCAGGTCTTAATCAAACATTAAGAAGGAGAAAACACTAAGCCGGCTCCTCTATTGGCCACACTGTCTCTGTCATGTGTATCTAGATGAGCCTCCCTGCAGTCAACTGTGGTCTGTTGCCATGGCAATCATCTTTAATGCTTGGACTGCAAACAAATGTGTTTCTATGACATGGACAATCAGGCTCATTGTGGGGTGATTTAATATTTCCTGCTTATGTCTGAAATCTTCAGCAGCAGGCTAGAAATGATTTGCATTGATGTTAGGTTTCCTTGATAAAACTATTTTCTAGTGTCCTCTCATGAACAATAACTCAATAGCTTACAGATCAAGGGCCATTTGGGGCATTTCCTAAATTGTTATTCTGAAACGGATGCTGATCAACTATAAGGCCTGAAGCAGAGAGATTAATTAAATGCACTGTAAATACAATGACGTAACTCAACTCTGATTTCACCCAGTTAGCTGTAAACCTACCTACAGCTCACCTGCACACAGAGGCAGATGACACAAGGCTAAGCATTCTGAAAAGTGCACAGCAACACTATTACATGTGAAAAGCATGTTCAGACACATTCATTAATGTACTATTACTGTAGGCGTTCCTCTGAACCAGACTTGGAGTTGAAGCTCTTCATCAATCTCTCCATTCTGGAATGCTAACTCATCAGGATGGTAAGGAAACTGCATTAAACTGACAGTTCCCAACACGTCCAGAAATGTGTTGAGTTTGAACATGTGACCAACAGGTGTCTTTCATTCCTCTGACCTTTCAAGTATCTAGTGCTCCTCACATTGGGTGATATAGTTTTCAAAAAGACTATCTGTGAATTAGAAGAAAATGCAACAGTACTTTAAATATGAGTATTGAGAAGAGCATCACAGTATAAAGGTTCATCCAGACCTCAGAAAGATGTAGTGTATTCGGAAAGTATTCAGACCACTTCCCCTTTTCCACATTTTTGTTACATTACAGCCAGATTTTAAAATTGATTAAATATTTTCCCCCTCAATCTACAAACAATACCTCATAATGACAAAGTGAAAAGGACGGCCACTCTTCCTAGAGCTGGCCCACCAGCCAAACTGAGCAATCAGGGGAGAAGGGCCTTGGTCAGGGAGGTGACCAAGAACCCGATGGTCACGCTAACAGAACCCTAGAGGTCCTCTGTTGTGATGGGAGAACCATATCTGTAGCACTCCACCAATCAGGCCTTTATGGTACAGTGGCCAGATTGAAGTCACTCCTCAGTAAATGGCATATTACAACCCGCTTGGAGTTAGCCAAAAGGCACCTAAAGGACTCTCAGACCATGAGAAACCAGATTTTCTGGTCTGATGAAACCAAGATTGAACTATTCGGCCTGAATGCCAAGCATCACATCTGAAGGAAACCTGGCACCATCCCCACGGTGAAGCATGGTGGGGGCATCATCATGCTGTGGGGATGTTTTTCAGCGGCAGGGACTGGGAGACTAGTCAGGATGGAGGAAAAGTTGAACGGAGCAAAGTACAGACAGAACCTTGATGAAAACCTGCTCCAGAGCACTCAGGACCTCAATGACCCTAAGCACACAGCCAAGACAACGCAGGAATGGCTTCGGGACAAGTCTCTGAATGTCCTTGAGTGGCTCAAACTTGAACCTGATAAAACATCTCTGAAGAAACCTGAAAATAGCTGTGCAGTAACAATCCCCATCAAACCTGACAGAGCCTGAGAGGATCTGCAGAGAAGAATGGGAGAAACTCACCAAATACAGGTGTGCCAAACTTGTAGCGTCATACCCAACAAGACTTGATGCTGTAATCGCTGCAAAGGTGCTTCAACAAAGTACTGAGTAAAGGGTCTGAATACTTATGTAAATGTGATATTTCATTTTTTTTTTTTTATACATTTCCAAAAATGTCTAAAAACCTGTTTTTGCTTTGTCATTATGGGGTATTGAGTGCAGATTGATGGGGGGGAAACAATGTAATCGATTTTAGAATAAGGCCGTAACGTAAGAAAATGTGTAAAAAGTCAACGTCTGAATACATTCCGAATGCACTGTATATAGGCCTGGAATACCAGGCAGTCAGTGAGTGAGTGGATGCTTTGGATGGTCACGTTTGAGTAAACAGACACACCCAGGGTCAGGAGCCGATTGACTGACTGACTCAAATCAAACAGTCAATACGTGGCTGGTATCGTTTGAATTTTACATCTGAGGTGTACAAAATGTAGTAAAATAGCAAAATGGTTCTTTCCGTAGGCTATAGGCCTAGTCCTGAAACAATCTGTATCAATAAGGCCATCATTGTAAATAAGAATTTGTTCTTAACTGACTTGCCTAGTTAAATAAAGGTTAAATTAAAAAATGCACACATTAAACACTGTAAGTTCAACAATGTAGTTGATTTTACTGTGCTCACCTTGATGACCATTTTAGTGTTTTGTTAATGTATTACCTCCTTGGCACTTTGAATCATTCTTCTCGCAGCTTCCTTGCAACTATAGATGCATTCTCCATAACTGGGTTGGAAGTGGGCGACAGCACGAGTGACTCCTCTGTAAGAGCCCGATGTAAAGGCGGGCCAGCCGATTTCCAACAGCGGTGGCTCCACGTCCGAGACCTCGGGGAAGTAAGTGACGGAGGAGCAGTCCATGGAGCTGCTTACCGACTGTTCAAAAATCACGTCCTCTGCGTGGTGGGACACACAGCGTGGAACCACCGCAGCACGGCCAATGCGTCTGATCTCGTCATCCGAGAGAAAGTTCGGAATTCTCTCTTTTCTTAGAAATCCCAAAAACGAATCAACTCCACCTGAAATAAGTTCCTCTAACGCCAGCCGATGTCTTTCGTTGTATAACTCCTTTACATTCAAATCATTTCCCTGTCTTCTTGACGGCCACCTTACAGGTGAATCTTCCAAACATTGCGATAGAGCCATAACGTTAGGTGAACTATTTAGAATAGACAGTAACCATTCAATTATGTGTCCCTCCGATACGCGTGATATAACGTAGCCTAGCCAGAAGAAGCAAATTTGTATTTTGCAATTTACTCAGTTCCAGCCCATCCGTAGTCGGCATTGGCTACTCGAAAGTTAGGAACCAGAATCGTGTACACAAGCCTGCGCTTTAGACCTGTCACTCCGTTATAAGCGCTCGCTCATTGGCCAGCAGTTTGAATTTGGAGGCAAACAAACCCTATGCAGTATCCACTCTCAAGTCACGACCTCAAATGCCCGGACTAGTCTACTGTAGAACTACTGTACATTTGGACACTACGAAATCACGGAAGGAGTAGGCTATATCATATGATTATAAAACTAAGCACAAGCCTAATTATCTGACTGGTGACATTTATGTCCCTAATATTTAAAAAGGAGACCACTTAATCATTAATCATGTGTGTTATCAAGTTGTGTTAGTTGTGGTATCATGGTATAAATCATGTATGTGTAGTTTATGCCTAATAATTCAAACGTTTAAACAGTGTAGTTGGCAATAAAATGAATAATTAACCTTGCAATTCAAATGCTGGACGCAATGTCCCAATGCCACATATTGGAACCTTCTGTTTTTACCACAAGTCTATAACCAAAGAGTAAGACCATGTACATTTTTACAGACACGATGAAGGTTCACGGTAGGCCTTTGGGTATAGGCCTGGTCTGAAGTAAGCTATATCATATGATGATAAAATAACACGTCTAATTGGCTGATTTTTCATGACATTGATTCCTAATATTTAAAAATAACACCAGCCCAGCATGTTTTAAAGTGATTGATAAGGTCTATGTATTCCTGAATTGAATTCAAAAGATTAAACATATTGTTGTTGGCAATCAAAATAATAATTATCATCTGGCAATGCAAATGATGGAGTCAATGTCCCCATATTGCTACATATGGTGCCTTCTTTTTACGCACACGTACTGTATAACCAACCAAGGAGTAAGAGCCTAGTCGTTGGTATACCTTATTTGTTTAATGGACCAGTGAAGCTAGCTAGCTATGACCTCAGATGGATTGTCCCTCGATGAATCTGGAGTCAGTAAAGCTGGAAAATGTAAATAGAAGTAGGATATGGCGCGTCGGCGCGACATATTTGTGGCATGAGCTATCCACCCCTTTACGCGCACTATTCATTAGGCTGAGCAGGCCTTTTTGATATTCACGGGCAATCTCACTCTCAACGTTCCTGTGGTTAGACAGACGAGACGCCTTAACACACGTTAAATTGGCAAAACAGAGTTACCTAATTATTATGTAGCCTATAGGTATTCATTAGGCTAGACTGTTTTCATCATGTGGCAGGTAAGACCTTTTCTGATAGGAAAGGACGTCAAAATTATTAAGCCACATCTTTGGCAAATTCTCAAATACACTCTTCAGTTTTCAATAGGCATAGGGTAATTAAGACATCAAAACACTGACCGACCGTGGTTCGTGTCCAACACTTTCGCTTCGTTCGAGCGTATCTCTCTCCATACATTCACCGTCCAACCCCCGCCCTTCTCCAAAATTTAGATGAAAGGGTTTAGGATGTTGGGTGACGCTCTGAATCACGTGTTCATAGGAAATACACTCCGTATAATTTTTGGCTACCTCGTCCTGCCGCCGACCATAGTTGTTTTCTGTCCATACAGTGTGCGAGGAGAGGTAATGTACCTTGCTGTGGTCACTGTCGGACGGGTTCACGCCAGTTTATCGGGTTCAACTGAGGAGAGGACCCACCCCCCTCCTCTCAAAGCGCAACGAACGGAGCTAATCTAATATTAATCATTTCTATATTAATGTCGTATTCCATTTTACCCCGGTCCAAATATCAAGGTAAGGCCACTTTTCCTTGTAGCCTACAATATAATAGCTCGAATTATTTTTATATAATCACAGATAGTTTACTCCAATTCTGGCTATTGAAATGTATCTGGTGCTGTAGTCTAGGCAGTATATATGAAGTCGCCAATATATAAAATGGCGACAGTAGGTGGGGGGGTGCCGAGTTAGGATTTTTGGGAATATGTTTCATTCTACAGTATGAGTTGAAGATAGTCACAAATAGCCCAAACACCGAGCCAATGTTTGCCAACAGGCTACTGGAGTGAAAGGGTTAACTTGACTTTTTGTTACAGTTTCAAGAATGTAGTCTACTCAACGTTGTACTTGCCCTCTCGCACGCTACAATGTGACGTTTCTGATTAATTTATTGCACAACGCTGAATATTTCCCCTGCTTTTTGAGCGAGTCAGTGTTGACTATATTTCAGTATCCAAGTTCTAAGGACTTTGTATATAACGAATACATAATCTTATTGGATGTGATGTCTGGTAGTCTAATTTAGACGACCCAGACGTCCGGCTGGATTTACTACCCAAAATGTCTTCCTTTTTAATCTATGAATTTTAAAGCGACGTTAATCCTTCCTTTCAATTAATCAGTTCAGTAGGCTAATGTATGATGTTTCATTGCAGACGTTGTTGTTTTAGCCTATGTATTGAACAATTGTTTTGTTTTCCCACCTGTTACCGCCTTGCGTTGATGCTTAGAGCTCGACAATCAACTGCATTTTGGGAGCTGTCCTCTTGTTTTCATCTGTCTTTTTTAATGTGTGTCAAACTGTCAGAATATTGCACACTGTAAACTTTTCCTCACGATTCCAATCTCACAAAAACAGACACGCACATTATTCATGTGTAGCCAATTCATTGACCCTGTAAAATCCATTTTTTTTTGTTGTCTCTTAGCTGGCCATCATGCCTACACTTTATATTGGACCTTAAGATGGTATTCTACCTCTTGAATGAGCAGCATAAAATATTCATCCGGAAACTATTGGTTTAAATATTCAACCCTCTAATCAGGGGAAATGTGTGAGTGATTCATGCACATGCAATGAGCCAGGGGCATCATGCCCATTGGAACTGAAGGAGCATGTCATGCTACCAGTGGTATATGAAGTATCATTTAAGGTTATTAAACTAGAATGAATATGCAGACACCCAATTTGACCATTAATGCGCCCTCAAAATACATAGTTGCATGAAGTTCGTAAAAGAGCCTTATTCTGCTCCTATGCTTGGCAGACGTCTCTCCTTACTGACTAATACAACGCTAGACAAGCTAGCTCTCATAGCTTGGCTCATCTAGGCTAGCTAGGTTCAGCCTGGTCCAGTGAGTGTGTCTGTGTAGAGGTTTGCACTCTTCTAGGCAGTTACACTGGGGGAATGTCAATTCCCTTTGTGGATCCCTGGGAACGTTCTTCCATCTCTCCTTCTCGGAACTGTGCTAATGAGGCCAAGCATATTGCCTTTTATCCTGACTCCCTGCAATTAGGGACGGCTCACAGTTTTGGTTATGGCCATAACAGAGAGTGTTTGTATACACAGACACTGTGTAATGGGCAGAGAGTGCCCACCCCACTCTACAAAAAACATCCTTGTATGCCACTCCTTAGTTACTGTACGAATATACCGCTTTGAGGATTAAATGTCCTGATGTCTATCGACACCAGTCAGATAATATTTTCATGTCTGTGGCTTAGGTTTCACTGTGCCGTATAGTCATTGCCAGAGCACCCTCAAGGAGGTCATATGGTCGTGATTTGCAGTTTTAGCTGACATCGAGTGTATAACATTCTTTGAGTTCAGAGAGGAAAATCAGCTATCTAATGCCAACCAGATCTATTTCCCAGCAGTTCTGTACAAACAACCATATTTGTGATAACAGCATACTTCCCCCTCCTCACAAAAACAGTCCCATAAGCATACTACTTAGAGATCTTTGTTTTGTTAGTCTGAAAGTCTATACCACTCTGTATGGGTTCGCTCTTATTCTCTCCTATTCATCGTATGGTATTGCTTATGTCTTAGGAGTATCGAGGCACAAAGCGACCGAAAGCCTCCCTGAGACAGCATGTTTGCTCCGTTCCAACCAAAAGAAACTTCTCTGCACTCGTGGAAGAAAAAAACTGGGGGCTAGAGAGGAGAGAGCCCCTGCCACTTTCTCTGTCCTGTGCAAGAAAGGTTTGGTCAGCAGGAGCTGGCATTTGCCAAGCTCTGGCACTTACAAGAGGCTGTGATGTCAGCCATTTTAGGTTGGACAGTACAATGCGCGATACGCCGCCATTTTTCTTCATTTTTCTTTTTAAGTTGCCATATCAATGGCCCGGAGTCCAAGATACAGAACTAAAGGAGATTTATTCATAAAAAAAAACACAGAAATAGGCTCTCATTACTCAGGATTTTTTCACACATGTTTGGTCTGCCATTCACCCAGGCCATAGAGGAAGGCTTTGGTGAACAATATAAGATTGTGATGGATGACATGAAAATGCATTTGAACAGAACAAGAGATGCTTTGGCAGTGTACATTATACTGTATTACAATACCTCAGTCCTCAGACCTCTGTGCCAATTTTACAAGACAACACTGACAGGATGTCCTTTGCAATGAAATGTATATATCCCTCATTTGTCTTTTATGAAAGGACTGTCACAAACACTTAATCAGTAGAGTGGACTGTGCAGTTGAGCAGGTATTTTTGTATTGTCATTGTGAGAAGGTGTCTTTACCTCTGACCCACCCAACCCCAATGGTCCGGAACAGCTAAGCCAAGACTGGCATTTTCAAAGATGGCACAGCAGGAGGATTAACTTTGTCCTTTGCCTGGCATAAAAGGTGGTCATTTATGTGTGTATGCGTGTGTGCGTAAATGCGTCTGGATGTGTGGTGGGTGTAGTCGAGAGACTCCTCTGTGTGTGGTGTGGTGGGCAAGGAGAAGAGAGGGGTTGCTATGGCAATGTTAACACATGAGTGGCACCGCTGACTGGTCTCCCAGTGGACCGGGCTGCAGTCATGGAGGTAAGGGGGGTGAGGAGGAGACGGTTGACAACACCTGCGTCTCTCAGCAGGCATTCACACGTTCACACACCCTTACTCATATACTGGTACACACATAAATACATAGAACAGACAAACACACACACACGCCCTGAAGACACAGTCAAACACAGAATTAAGGGGCATACAAATGACCAGATGCTGAAGACAGATTAACCACTTACATCCTTGGCTGAAGGTGTGACAGTGGAGCTTACAACTCTGTAATTAATGTGGATATTGTGGACATACAAACACTAACCCATTAGAATACACTTGAATTATGATGTGCAGCCTGAGTCGCAGCCATTCAGTCAAACACACATTACTAGACACAGAAATCAGAATAGACACAGCAGACATCCAGACATGCAGGAAATTGAACAATGGCAAGTTGACGGACAGTCCTCTGAATAATGTTCCCAGTGCTGGATCACGTTTCTCTTATAAATGAGGCGCCATTGTTCCCAACATCTTCCTTGTTCAGGGCAGTAATTGCTATCTGTTTCTGACTTATATTTGGATGTCCAGTTGATCCACTCACATGACTTTAATCTATTTAATGAACATTTGGCAAAAGATGTACTCCTAAACAGATTTTTCCTATTGTTTAGGTGTGTCTATCAGGAACTGTTTTGTCTGTCCCACACAGACTTATGCCAGGCACTGTTTCTGTCGATTTTCAACTCAAAACCAGGGAAGCAGGCTGAGGCTGTCAGACTTTCAAGACAGCCGTGGATCACTGAAATGCTAATATATGGAAAACAAATGTTGTCATAAAACAGCCAAGATTTCTCATCAGCTCTTGTGTGACTGCAGCACCACAGACTGTTTACTGGCAGTTGAGTTTAAAGAGTAATATTTCTGAAAGCTTTGGTGTAAAACGATGTTGAAGAGAACAGGCAAGAAGGGTGTGTGTTGTGTGTGTGTGTATTGGAGGAAGTGGAATACTAAAACACTTTCTCTGTCATAATCACCCAGCTGTCTGTCTGGGTCTGCTTTCCCTATGTCCTTCTTCTCTGTCCTCTCACTCCTCAGTCATGTGACCAGCGACATGGCATTGCAAATACCAATCTGTTTTCAAATGTCAACAGTGCGAGTGCCTATGGGGTATTTTATTGAATGTGTACCACTTTACACCCCTTCAGATATGAAGCCACATTTTTTCTTAACATTTTATTCTAAAAAGCCAAACATTAAATGAAATCATGCTGGCTGAGTTGAGCACACAAGGTAACACAAGGACTTTGCTTGTGAAGAGTGAGCGGGGGTGTTCTAAAAGCTTGTGTGAGAGCTCTGTCACTTTGCCTCAGTTCAGATCAGTACTCCCCAGGTCTACGGAGATGAAACTCTTTTAATCTCAGCCATAGAGCCTGTGCCAGTATCGGGACATATGACACACCAGGAGACAGTGCTCGTCTGAGTCGTCTCCTTCAGCGCTGAAACACGAGGCCCCTCTTTTCAGAGTGCACCATTCATTGGCTCCAGTCCCTGTCTGGGAACCCCTTGTCTTCTGTCTGATCGCACATCTTGCTCGCTAGATAATGCACCCCATTCTTTTGATAGGTGACCTGGTTCTTTATGTACCCTTGCTCAACCTTTGGCCTGTCTGGTTTGTCATGCAGGAAATGTGATGTTTTAGGAGGAGAGATACTAGGGCAACGCTGTCTTGCCACTAGGATATTGCTCAGCACAGTACTCCTGTCCTGGACCACATCCACACAGGCTACATCAAATAACCTATTAGTGCTCAGATAACATGGTCTTTTTTTAAATGGCATGGCCTTTGTATTTTTTTTACCCCTTTTTCTCCCCAATTTCGTGGTATCCAATTGGTAGTTACAGTCTTGTCTCATCGCTGCAACTCCCGTACGGACTTGGGAGAGGCGAAAGTCGAGAGCCGTGTGTCCTCCGAAACCCAACCCAACCAAGCCTCACTGCTTCTTGACACAATGCCCACTTAACCCGGAAGCCAGCCACACCAATGTGTCGGAGGAAACACCGTACACCTGGCGACCATGTCAGCGTGCACTGCGCCCGGCCCGCCACAGGAGTCGCTAGTGCGCGATGGGACAAGGACAATTGTGCGCCGTCCCATGGATCTCCCGGTCGCAGCCGGCTGCGACAGAGCCTGGACTCGAACCCAGAATCTTTAGTGGCGCAGTGGTCTAAGGCTGTGCCACTATAGATTCTGGGAAGCCCCTCAAGTCGGAAAATCTGGCATCTAACTAGAGCTCTGATTTTCTGACCTGAAGATCACTGAGGTCATGATTCAACCTTGTTTTTTTTCAGAGTCCCCAGTTGTCTTGAAAGCACCATTCGTCACTTGCCACATCATCATGATTGCATCATCATGATGATGTGGCTAGTCTGATGGTGCTTTCAAGACAACTGGGAACTTGGAAAAGAACATGGTCAAATCATGACCTCAGTGATCTTCAAGTCGGAAAGCAAGAGCTCTAGAAAGATGCCTGAGTTTCCGACTTGGAATTCTGAGTTCCAAGCCAGAGATTTCCGGGTTCCCAGTTGTTTTGAATGCAGCATCAGTACCAGTCTCTTTTAGTCTGTTTACCGGTCTTTTTAGCTAACATTCCACTCCTTGCCACTCTTGTCATTTGTTTTCGGCAATCTCAACATTCAATATAGAGCCGGATTTATGGCGCAGTTGCTGATTGGTAGTTGGAAACAACATTAATATTTTCCATGACAACGTTATGGAACATGTGGTGCTTGCAAATTTGGTGCAATATATAGTTAGAATTTTAAGAACAACAATAAACAATACCGTTACGACCTGCTGCAGTCAATGCAAGATCATGTTGTTCATAGTGGCTAGAGAAGACTCCGTAATGAGAGAGAATTAATGACACTGAAAATATTAGCCAACAAGATTCAATCAAGCTATGTTTGCTTCAGTTGCATCCCATTAATGATAACGAGAGGAAAGAAACTCAAACTGGCACCTGTTGTCATTCCTCGCACATATGCTGATCATCATCATTTTCTTATATTTTTACAATTTTGTTATACTCATTTCAGTTATATTATTTGTCATTAAGAGATGGAGTCTAGACAGGCTACTTTAGGAAACTTTTTGAATGGAATTAGCGAACTCACACGTGTCCTAAAAGTCTAGATGATAAAATGATACTACACTGAGCACTCGTGCTTGGCTGCCATTTTGGGCCAAAACATTGTTTTTAGTGGATTTTTCCTTTAACTACGGTATCATAACCAGTAATTTAACTTCATCGGCTGCCCGTCCACTGTCCACACTATACTAAAATCATAGCATCACATTTTATTAGATGAGCATGAGAAGACCAGACTCTTGCATGAGAGCTGTAGCCTTCGTCTCAATGGAATGCACTCACTAAACCTGCTGTCAGGGGTTAATTGTGTGCTGTATCATGACCTCTCCGCTGGCTAAACATACAGCAAATGCCCACGTCTGGATGCAGCAAACCGGGATTACTGCATAAGAGGCTGGTGACCTAGTTTTTTGGGGTGTTTTTTTTTGTTGTTGAAAGGGAGCCGTCATTAGAAATAAAAAGAGGCAGTTACAAAAAGGACGTCACGGCCCATCTGGGATCAGCATGTATTGTGGGCAGTCATTTGGGATTTTCAATTCTGGAACAGGTTCATTTTTTCTTTACCGACCAGCAGGCCATGGTGAATGCAGACATGTGACTCCATTCAGTTTCACTGGCTGAAGACATCGTTTTGTTTTAGGAGTGTAGCCATGTTCAAGAGAATGTGGATGACTGTAAATCATTTGACTTAAGATTTCGATAACGTAATAGTGTGCTCATTCTGCATACTGAGCAGTGGGCTCTATTGTAACATATAAAGTAATGACACTCCTTGTAATAAATACTTTTAAGTACTGAGAGCGGCACTGATGAGGATGATGATGAACATTCGCTAAAGAGAGCTTACACATGTCTATCTACCAAAGCATCATGATATCTCTGTGAGAACTAGATGGATCAAGAGCAGTTTTCAACACCACATCACACATCAACAAATTCACAGCAAGAGAGGCAGAGAGAGGGAGAGACAGAAAGATAGAGAGAGAGAAAAAATATGTGTGGGGAGGGTAGGGTTCACCAAGAGTGCAGTGAGTAAGAGAAGCCGATTCGTGTTCTCACTTTCCGATTCTGTTTTTGTGCTCAGAATGTTGTTACATATGATAGAGTGCCCAGAGAAACAATCATTATGAGATATTTAGCTACATAACTGTAAAAACAGAATAAGCGGAAATCACTGACCTGTGTCCTGAAAAGGTTTCAAACTGCATTAAGGGGTGTGGGTGCATATGTGACATTTTAAGCAATTGTGAGGAACGTCATGCGTGAGTGTTTTACAGCACAAAGGGGGTATTCATGGATGGAGAGGCATCATGCACCCCAAAAATCTGAGGGGGCACAAAGTACGTGAGGATGGCTCGGGGTTGGTCTGGAAGGGGGATAGGCCCCCAGTCCGGAAGTTGGAGAATTTAGCATTTTTCAAACACCTGAAATAGCTTTTTCCTGCAATCTAGAGCCATAATCATTATGCTTAATTCAATGCATACTTATTGAGCTGTCTGTATCCTACCGACTGGTGGTTCGTACATTTAAAACATATATATACACTGCTCAAAAAAATAAAGGGAACACTTAAACAACACAATGTAACTCCAAGTCAATCACACTTCTGTGAAATCAAACTGTCCACTTAGGAAGAAACACTGATTGACAATAAATTTCACATGCTTTTGTGCAAATGGAATAGACAACAGGTGGAAATTATAGGCAATTAGCAAGACACCCCCAATAAAGGAGTGGTTCTGCAGGTGGTGACCACAGACCACTTCTCAGTTTCTATGCTTCCTGGCTGATATTTTGGTCACTTTTGAATGCTGGCGGTATTTTCACTCTAGTGGTAGCATGAGACGGAGTCTACAACCCACACAAGTGGCTCAGGTAGTGCAGCTCATCCAGGATGGCACATCAATGCGAGCTGTGGCAAGAAGGTTTGCTGTGTCTGTCAGCGTAGTGTCCAGAGCATGGAGGCGCTACCAGGAGACAGGCCAGTACATCAGGAGACGTGGAGGAGGCCGTAGGAGGGCAACAACCCAGCAGCAGGACCGCTACCTCCGCCTTTGTGCAAGGAGGAGCAGGAGGAGCACTGCCAGAGCCCTGCAAAATGACCTCCAGCAGGCCACAAATGTGCATGTGTCTGCTCAAACGGTCAGAAACAGACTCCATGAGGGTGGTATGAGGGCCCGACGTCCACAGGTGGGGGTTGTGCTTACAGCCCAACACCGTGCAGGACGTTTGGCATTTGCCAGAGAACACCAAGATTGGCAAATTCGCCACTGGCGCCCTGTGCTCTTCACAGATGAAAGCAGGTTCACACTGAGCACATGTGACAGACATGACAGAGTCTGGAGACGCCGTGGAGAACGTTCTGCTGCCTGCAACATCCTCCAGCATGACCGGTTTGGCGGTGGGTCAGACATGGTGTGGGGTGGCATTTCTTTGGGGGGCCGCACAGCCCTCCATGTGCTCGCCAGAGGTAGCCTGACTGCCATTAGGTACCGAAATGAGATCCTCAGACCCCTTGTGAGACCATATGCTGGTGCGGTTGGCCCTGGGTTCCTCCTAATGCAAGACAATGCTAGACCTCATGTGGCTGGAGTGTGTCAGCATTTCCTGCAAGAGGAAGGCATTGATGCTATGGACTGGCCCGCCCGTTCCCCAGACCTGAATCTAATTGAGCACATCTGGGACATCATGTCTCGCTCCATCCACCAACGCCACGTTGCACCACAGACTGTCCAGGAGTTGGTGGATGCTTTAGTCCAGGTCTGGGAGGAGATCCCTCAGGAGACCATCCGCCACCTCATCAGGAGCATGCCCAGGCGTTGTAGGGAGGTCATACAGGCACGTGGAGGCGACACACACTACTGAGCCTCATTTTGACTTGTTTTAAGGACATTACATCAAAGTTGGATCAGCCTGTAGTGTGGTTTTCCACTTTAATTTTGAGTGTGACTCCAAATCCAGACATCCATGGGTTGATAAATTGGATTTCCATTGATTATCTTTGTGTGATTTTTGTTGTCAGCACATTCAACTATGTAAAGAAAAAAGTATTTAATAAGATTATTTCATTCATTCAGATCTAGGATGTGTTATTTTAGTGTTCCCTTTATTTTTTTGAGCAGTATATATATATGCTTCTCTGCATCTCTGCAAAAATCTGGGTAAAAGATTGATAAACTTATTCATTACATTTAGTTATTACTTGCTTTTCTAAAGTCTACCAACCTTGCAGCAGGCATGCCAGCTAAGGTAGTTGGACAAGCTAGCTACTCTAACTTGATTGATAGCTTGAAATGGCTTCTTGGCAGATAGTTATGAGGTTGGCAACCTATCTGGGCTAGCTAAAGCCAACTTCATAAAATTGCTAGGTGGCTAGCCCAACCATGATCCCCCTGAAATATCAGACTGTAGGGACCATGGCACTAGGTATTACAGAGAGAGACATTGTTTTTATTAAATAAATAATTTCTTACACCGGACAGATCTGGGGGTGCACATGCCCCTGTGTCCCCTATGGGTATGAAGCCTCTGGATGGATGTGTGTGTGTGCCAACACTCATACCATACGTCATAAATATGTGAACAGTGGCTCAAATGTGAACAGTGGCTCTCATCCAAGGTTGGCAGAAGAGTTTGACATTAATATGAGACACATGATCAGGATGTTCATTAGACACTCGCTGATGGTATGGATGGGGGTTAAGGACCCATATAGAAGGATAGGATGCAACCATCATTTTTTTACTGACAGTGTAAAAATAACTAAATAGCTATTAACCAATTGTGTGTGGTGTTATTCTTATAAGGAATGATTTACCTTATCACATATTTGTTCTGTTTTCTCTCCTATAGGTTCCCAGTGAACTGCTAAAACAGCTGTCTAACCCCAACTCATCGTGTGAGAGGAGTCCCAGAAGCTGAGGACAAACATGAAGCAACACTGTGATGTCATTGCGGCTGGCCCATGACACTTAAATCTCAGCCCTATCCACAAACCACTCGCCCTCCGTTACCATACGGGACAACCAGTCAGTCACCCATCATCTGCACACAGCTACATTGCAATGGCCAGCAAGAGGAAGTCAACAGTGCCCTGTATGATCACATCCAAAAGCAAACACATGCGTGAGGAGATCATACTTGGCTGCCTTCCTGAGCTCCTACCCACAATCCCAGAGGACAGCATCCTCAGTATATCTGGAGAAGACAGAGGCCATTTCTCCTATGATTCCTCCAGACCTGAAAGGGGTGACAAATGGCAGAAAGGTAGCACATACAGCTGCCCACCCTGCCGCTTTGAGTCCAGAGAGCTGAACTACTTTTTGGACCACCTGCACAACTGCCACATAGACTTCAGGGCCCAACCCAGCTTCTCCTGCCTGAACTGTGGCGTGTCAGTGGTCAGGTTTGAGGCCCTGGCTCTGCACAACGCTAAAGCCCACCCTGGGGTGTCAGGGGGCTCTGTCTCCGCTTCCCTGCATGTCAGGAAGAGAGATGGTGCGACCACCGTAGAGCAGAGCCTGTTCACGACCAATGGGGAGGACTCGAGCGATACTGCAATCTTCCTCACTAAAACACCTATAGTGAGGGTGATGAAGGCCAAGGGAGAGCACAAGAAGATTGTGGTCTCCCACACGGTGCGGAGGATAGACACTGGGAAGAAAATGGAGCGGACAGACCCCACCATGTTGACGAATGTGCCTGAACTACAAAATGGGTCTCTCAGTGGGACCGGTGGTGCTGCTATGTTGAGAAACCCTGTCACTCATGTGATAACAACAACAGTGCCCAATCAAACCTATCACCAGCACAGCTCTCCCACCTTCTCCTCCTCCTCGGATTCCAGCAAAAACCTTCCAAAGGTGATGATTCCCCTGAGCAGCATCCCCACTTATGATGCTGCCATGGACACCAGCAGCTTTCTCAAGACTTCCTTTGGTAAGTTCCCCTACCCGACCAAAGCTGAGCTCTGCTACCTGACTGTGGTCTCTGATTGGCCAGAGGAGCAGATCAAACTGTGGTTCACTGCCCAGAGACTCAAACAGGGGATCAGCTGGTCCCCCGAGGAGATAGAGGAGGCCAGGAGGAAGATGTTCAGCACGGTCTTCCAAGGAGCAGCACCCCAAAAACAGCCCCCCAAGCAACGGCTCACAAATCACATTGTGACCCATCACACTGTCCATGCCCAGCCTGCTCCAGTGGGCCCCAGCCACCAGGCTGCCAGGGTGCCCCATGGCAGTGTAGTGAGCAGGCATACTGGAGTCATATCCACTTCGGCTAGCATGTCAGCCGCTGGTCATCCGGTCACCACTAGGGTCTCTTATGCTGCCCCAACCATGATCCCCCCAAAATATCAGACTGTAGTCAGCAGAACAACACAGGTAGTGGCCAGGAACACTATCCCCACTACTGTGGCCAGCCAGGAGTCTAACAAGACTGTTGCTCTGAGGCTGGGCAACAGTTGTGTCATTAGCACCAGCGGCAGAAGCAGCAGTAACAGTAGTAGTTGCAGTAGCAGCAGCAGTAACAGTAGTAGTTGCAGTAGTAGCAGCAGCATCAGTAGTAACTCCTCCATCAGTAGTAACGGCAGGGACCATGGCGCTAGGAAACCAATTAACAACATCAGTTCCAGCAACAGCATTGTCAGTTGCTCCTCCAACATTGGCAATAAAGATGACTGTAGCACTGACAGCCTTGACAAACCAAACAATCAAAGCAGCAGACATATTAGCATTCCATCTGTCTTGGAAGGCTTCAGCAACAGCAGCAACAAAGGTAAAGTGATCATGAGTAACACCAGCAAATCGAACATTATCGCCTATAACATTCATAGCAATGGCAACACAGCTAACCAGGATCAGTACACATCAACAAAGAGCGATGATGACAGTAACAACAACAATATCCACAAGTCCAACAATGGCAGTTTTAGCAGTGGCTACTCCAGCACTACAAATAATGATAGTGTCAACAACCTGAACCTTGCCAGCAAAGCCCAAAACGAAAACACCAGCATCAGTGTCATTACCAAAAGCAGCAGCAACAGCATATCTATCATTAAGGATGGCAAATGTATCAAGGAGGTTCCTATGAAAGCTATATCAGTCCTGCGGCAGCTAATCAAAGAGGAAGACCATTTTGGGGGCGATAGAACCAGCCCTGAACTAAAAGTTGACCCCATCAAGATCAACCTGCAGAGGCTCATGGTGAGCGATCCAGCTGCCAAACCTAGTTCAGAGGCCTTCCCTCCAGAGCTCATGTCTGAGACACATGTCTCAGACCTGTCACACCCATCCAAGAAAAGCCCCCAGCAAGTGCACCTTTTGAGGCAGGCATTCACCAGCACACGGTGGCCCAGCAGCCAGCAGTATGAGGAGCTGAGTATCATGACGGGCCTGCCAAATCCAGAGGTGGTCCGCTGGTTCAGGGACAGCCGCTACATCCACCAGAACAGCCAGCTGAAATGGCTGGAGGGCTACAAGTGCCAACCAGTAGAGGGAGAGGAAGGAAAGGCCCACAGAGACTCTGAAGCAGGGGCACTGATCAATCCCCAGGAGGTTAATAGGAAACTAGTGGAGCAGGAGGTGAACAAGCAGCTTGATGAAGGACCTAAGGGGCTCCACTCAGGGCAGCTGGGATTCTGGTGGGGCGCAGACACACAGAGGCCACTGCTGAGTGCAACAGAGCCAGAGGAGACTGGGGAGAGAGGGAGAGCTGTGGAGACAGAAGGACTACATGGTCACTGGGCAGAGAGGGAGCATGATCACCCTCAGCCGGTTAGCAGCCAGGCCTTTGGGGAGAAGCAGGCGGAGGCCAGGTGAGTTCTATCAGTTACCGTTGTCTAATGAAAATGACTCAGTCTGTGATCACCCCATACCTTCATGGAATGTATATGTTAGGTCAGTTGTTGACTTGTCAGACTCTTTGAGACTGATGATGATTTTTCAAAGGTTAATATTGCTCCTTGGCCATAACAGAACGTCAAACACTTTACTGTTGATTTCTACAGTAGCTATATATTGTTCTGAAACTGGATATGATTTATTTAGGGCGTTGTAAACTGAAAATGACTTTAAAGAAAAAAATGTCAGTTATGTGTTTGTAGTTGTTACTGTGATTTCTGAAGAAAGAAACCCGGGGAGGGTGTGTGGGTACTCATACAGAGTGGCTTTCACAGACAATCAAAGGTCTGTGTATTAAGAAGCTATTTTTAGAAGAGTTGGAGTCTGGGCCATTGAATTATAGATTAAGAGAGAGTGCTAATATATGTGAATAAATCATGACAATTGCCTTTTGTGAGTTGGCTGTTACATAACTTAGTCTCTGATTTCCTACCACCTGTTAATGGTGCTGAAGACACTTAATATGACATGTATTCAGGGGAAATGTAATTTAATCAGAACAATATTGTACTAATGCGTGTGTTTTCAGGGATCGTCTGAGGATAGAGCTGCTTGAAGTCTGATGGAGTGGCCCAAACCTACTAGGGATAAAGGATGGGTTGCTGTCCGGCTTTACAGATGGCCATGGTCTGGTGTGTTCATTATGACAGCAGATGTGATTGTTGCTGGACCGTTGGACTGTAACTGTGAATACCCCCCCCCCCCCTTATACCATCACTTCCTGCCATCCTCTAAAGAAAGAACTTCTCACCATTAAGTCCTGTGATGTTCAAGCCTATCTTCATGCTTCTTTGTGGTCATGTGGGGAATAGGATGATGCATGTGGAGGGAGGTAAACTGATGAGACAGAAAGGAGGTGCACACTGACTGGACAACTGACTTGAGTGAGGGAAGATGGGAAAGGGATAATGAGATGTACAGTATATGATTCAAACTGCACTATAGAGGGTTTTTGTTGACTGGACAAAATGACGTGTCTAGGAGATGTTATTGTTGGCTTTGTGATATTTTTTACTTTTTTAGCAACCAGTACGTCACTGCCTTGAATTTTACTTTTCTCTCTCCAATTCTTACTCTTCTTCTATAGTCACTGTAAGTCCAGAAGCAATTGAGCCTTTAGTTTTATTTAGCTCTGTATAAATGTTGGTGATCACTTAACAGTTCAGCTATACGCAACAGACAATACAATGCACTAGCAGACAGCAATGCTAAAACCACACTGCCCCAGAGTAAAGATATTGGCAGAGCGCTGACAGAATCAATACACTGCCCTGGCTTCATCTGCAAACCCAAACATAAAAGAAGCCTGTCACGCAAAAGTTGCCTTACTCAAGTCTGTCCATGCATTTATATGACTGGTCTGCCCATCACTTATAGCTTTCCAGCTGCTATGATGTTGAGATCAAAACAAGGTGCCAGTGCATTAGTCACTCCTGTGATGGTCTACATCTATGAATAAAAAAATATGCTGCTTCTGTATTCTTGGAAAAGCTTAACATTCAGCTGTAATAATATGAAATATCATTACTGGCAAATGTTATAAAATAAAGGTAAATTTGATCAAATGCCCTGGAGGACACAGAGGTAGGTCTTGTGCTAGCTAGAGAGCCAAATGAAGAGATCTTTTCACTCTACTGAATTTTCATATAAACGTAGTCACTACATGAATCCTACAAAGCTGCATCTCTGATGAGCTGCTAAATAGCGAACAACGGTGCTATACCATCCAAATTGGAGGCGATCTCCTACCAGCAGTGTATGCACTTGTGTTGAATGTTACCAATTTATTTTGGTTAGAAAAATAAAGATGAAAAGAAATCTGGACTTACGGTGTTATGATCACTTTAACTTTTATGAAATAGTTTGATCAAAAAGCACTGTTGTATCATCCTTTCTACACTTTGAATCTTTACTGAATAAATACTCACTGAGGAAAACCGTTTACTTGTTTTTATTGCCACATTAAAAGCTATCACACCTGTAGAATGATTATAGTACATGACATTTGCTAATGAATTCAAGATGCCATTGGATATATATGGGTGTATTAATTTACATAAATTGCATTGAAGAATTGGCAGGTTATTTTACAAACACAGGTAGTGCCATCTACTGGTAGAGGACAAGTTGATGCACTGTTCTCTCCGTTAAGAACTACATGTCAACAATAAAAATCAATTGGTTAGGGAAATTGAGCTCTTGCTGCCATGGCAGCAGATGTCTATAATCATTATTTCCAGTGTACTGTATTTGGCAAGTTGTAGTCAGAGCCATACAAAAATGTATTGTGTAGGCCTATGTCAATATGAACAGCTTGATCTTGGGACTCCAAATCTAACAAGGCCTGATCACTAGCAACTTTTGATATGGCATTTAACTGGTCCTTTGAATGATTTTCCATACTTAAGTCTAGGGACATGAAAGAATGCATTATAATGGGTTTAAAGATAAGACATTTTAGATACCTTTGATACGATAGAGGATATCTGAAATCTGCAGATGTTTGCCTTACTGATATTTATTGAACAATGCTGAAAACACTATGCATATCAGTCCAATCAGCCTCAGTTACTGCTCATGTGGAATGGATCCCAGCACAGAAACATGCCCTCAAGTGCAAATGGACCATTTTGGAAGTCTGCATTCATGTTATACTTAAGCAATAAGGCACCTTGGAGGTTTGTGGTATATGGCCAATATACCACGGCTAAGGGCTGTTCTTAGCACAACGCAACACGCAGTGCCTTGGATACAGCCATTAGCCGTGGTATATTGGCCATGTACCACAAACCTCCAAGGTACCATAATGCCATTATAAACTGGTTACCAACGTCATTAGAGCAGTAAAAAAAAAATAAAAAAAATACCCATGGTATACAGTCTGATATACCACAGCTGTCAGCCAATCAGCATTCAGTGCTCAAACCACCGTTTATAATAAATCTTACGTAGAGCACTTGTATGGTGCTTGACGTCTTCACTTAACTGGTCTCGGTCACCCTGCACACAGCAGTGTGTCAGAGGTACAATTTCAAAGCTTCATCTTTTCATTAAAAATAAAAGATGTCAAGGGTTGATAAAGAGATCCAAGGTGTTAAAGAATTCCAAACATGAGCCAGGCCTGTGCCAAACCCTGCTTAATCCCTCATAGCGACTGGTCTAAATCAACAGGCAGTGGTGCTTCCTGGGTTCTGTTGTTCTCAGGAAAGATTGAGCTAGTTATTACACTGGGTTTTAGGAACACTGGAACCCCCCTGAAACATAACCACAGAACACATTCAAGAGAAATGTTGAAAAGTGACTGAAAGCAGGCTGAACATACCAGTGACAGATCCAAGTTCAGTGGAGGAGGTTTGAAAAAATAAATAAATGAAGAAACTATCCCTTTGGTGCAAGGCCTATCAGTCTAGTGCAGCAATAACACAAAATAGACCCCAAGTGTGGAGTTGAGGGGTTTTATTCATTTTCAACCTACAATGAGCATAAAACAAGAACATGATTGGAGGCTATGACAGAAGAGGTTGAAAAACAGGAAAAGGAAGTTGAGCTTACTGCTATAAACACCAACTTTCCTCTGACACTAGAGTGGAATAAAATTCACATTGAAACTCCTGTTAATGTTCTTCATCCTCAGTCTTTAACACAATTAAAAAAATAACTGCCTAAACTGTAACAGATCTGTATTTTTTTGGCAAAGTTGATATCCCTCACATACCCTTCTGGAAGGAAAAAATATTTTCCATTAACTAAATTAAAATAGCATTTTTTTTTTCTTCTTCAAGTAACAGATAAGGGAGTTGTTTTCCACTCAAACAATCACTAGAAATGATAAAGTTAAAACCAGATAGACTATGCAGAAAGATCTAGAGGATGCTGGCAACGCAAGGGGAGAAAAATTAAATGATTGGTTCACATTTACATTGAAAATCAGTCCCTGATAGATACTGTAAAACAAATGAATCACATCCTGCCTGCTTATGTAAATATTGACATGGGTGTAGCATTTCCCCCTTCCGTGTCAGCGCATCCTCTTCATGGTACACAATCAACATAGTCCAGTTTAAAACATCACACTCACCAAAACACAGCTTTCATGGTCTTTATCCCCCCCTACAACTCATACCTAGAGATCACATTTCCTCAAAAGGCGCATGGGTGTACTTCAGGATTTCATTTGATTTAACTGTTCTCTCTATTAAAATATAGAATCCATTAATAATACATGGGAGGGCTAAAAATACAGACCAAGTGAACAAAAAAATCATAAAAATCTAATACACAAAGCAGTCATTTTTTGTTGAATACAGTAGCAATAGGACCCCAGAGTTCAAAGTTCAGACACCTTTAAGTCGTGCATGTGGCTGAAGAGGAAGAGAGCCAAAAGGCAAAAAAGGTAATCCACTGGTTCTCATCCAATCATAGAGATTACCGCGTCACCTTTGGGTATGGGTATAGTTCTGCCCTTGAATCTGACGTCCGACCAGACCTCAGAGACTAACCCACCTCGTCCCCCCCTCCCTCCAGCTCATCTGTAATGGCCTATACGTCCTGACCCCTGACATTCAACCTCACCATGCTTGTTGAGTGTACACTCATTCTAGAATTTCCTTGTCAGGCTGGCCATTCTGTATAATCGGTTAAGCTAAAAACAAGTATCCAATAAAATTACAATAGAAATCACAATTATAAAACTGCAAACAGGATTTAAAATTCATAGTCATCCTCTGCCATGTCGATAGCCCAGGCAAACTTTTCACGCTGAGTTTTGTTGTAGATCTTCTCAATAGGGATACCCCATTTCTTACACCTAGGAGACAGCAGGAGAATTAGAATGATAAACCCTCATGGAGTTTAGACACTCGAAACTAAAACCCTCAACTCACTACTTTAAACTAATCAAAAGACAGCCACATGTGCCACATATCCTGAGCAACAGTGTGTGGGCCAAGGGACAAGCAATGGAGAAAGCAAGATGTTGTGCATGATTGTCAACAAGTTTGTGGTCATGTCTCACCAGGCCACAGAGATGCGTGGATCCAAGTAGTTGAGTTTGGAGGTGCCCAGAGCAATCTGCTTGTTCTCCTCGCGGTCCGTCGCCTGCACCTCTAGCTTCATCAGCTGCTCTTCTAGCCTCTCCACAGCCTTCTTCTTGGTCTCCACAGCTCTGGGGGAGTAAGGGAAAGAATCAGCTACTTATACATCCCAGCATACAAGTACCAGTGGATGCCTCAACAAGCCAAACATATCCACATACTTACTTTTTGGACTTCTCGTCTCTCCGTACTTTGAGGTCAGCCTTGGCGCTCTTCACATCCCTCTTTGCGTCAGACAGCTGGTCCTTCTTTGCGTCAATCTGGTAGAAATATTATCAACGTCAATAATCGTGAAACTAAGGCCAAGTATAGCTGGATTCTTACTATGCAGCTATTAAGAGACATTACCGAGCCAAGTATTCCCAAAATAACCATCCAGCAGACAAACATAACTCTAAAACAAGTCACAAATAAACCCCAAATCATAGCAATAGTATTTTGTTTCCTTTTCTCCCATCAGCAAAGAGCCGTCTCATCTGTCAGGTCGACTGGCCGTGTGTCCTCCCCGTGACTCACTTTAGTCTGGAGGTTCTGCATGGACTTCTCAAAGGTCTTGGGCGGGGCCCTCTGATGGTTACACAGGATGGCCACAGCTCTGTTGGCCCTGTTGTATGACAGGATCTTGGCTGGAAGGTTCTCATCCGCTACAAGTAGGGGAGAAAATTGACATTACTATGACTCCTGCTATAGACTTTACACCATATTACAAATGACTCACAAATATCTACAACATCATTCTGGAGCACTCATGTCGTCCATGCAGCTCCTCCCAGTTCCCACCTCTGGTCATACCAAACCAGAATATGAGATAAATGTGTTTTGGGTAGATTGTGCATTCTTAGACCCCCTGTCTCTGGGTGTGGCTTCATGACCGTGGGGACTTACGGCTGGTGAGCTCCTTCAGCTGCTGCTGCAGAGTGATGGAGGCATTGTAGGTACGAAACACTTTCGCCGTCAGCCCGTCCATCAGCTCCTGAAGGTGCTTGTTCAGAATGGAGGTCTGGAGAGATGGAGGACAGAGAGGAATGCCACCATTAAATATGATTGATGGCAAGAGACGCAGAATTACAAGAGGATATCCAATTCCCACACGTCAGTCAGGGTATTCATTTTCCCTCACAAGGTCCAGTGACATGACTAATACACTTCAATTCACAAGTAACGTGAATTGAAAGTATTTTTTTGTTCTTACATTGAGCCGGTCAAAGAGGTCATCCTCTGGCTGCTTGTTTTCCATGAACAGCTGCAGGTTCTTGAATACCTAAGAAAAGGAGGACAGAATATTTACAACTCATAAGAATAACAAGGTGAGAGTTTCTCTGAAGTGAGAGTAATCTGGAAACCATTGTAGTTCAACTCGAGTGAAAAAGGACATAAAAAATGTTCTGGTGAACCAAATATCAATTCTTCAAGGCCTTACCCTCTTCTCCACAGGGACTTTGTTGTAGTAGCGGATGGAGTCTTTACCCAGGAAGTCAAACTCCACCACAAACTCCTGGCCATCCTTCTCGGGGTACAGGTTGATGTGTTCCACTCTGAGGGAGCAGCAGCCCACTGTGTCCGCAGACTCCCCTTCCTCCTTCTCATTACCTGCTCTCAGAGCCAGCTGGTGCACAGCACCACAGGGAACATGTTACAACCAAACTTGGAGCTGTGTGTGTGTGTGTGTGTGTGTGTCAGCAGTCTCACCTTATCGATGAAGTAGAGTGCCACGGCTCTCTGTCGGATCCTCATCTCTTTGGACTTCCAGTCCTCGCGGTACTGGTTCCTTAACCGGTCCACACACTTCTTCAGATTTCGGGCTGTCTCATACTTCTGCCAGTCCTTCTCTCCCTGCAGATCAACACACACCACCATTACAGCAACCAGGGGGAAGAGACAGGGGGCACAATAACGAACAAATATATAAGAAATAAACAGAATTGAGAAAGGTTGGGTCTCCCGAGTGGCGCAGTGGTCTAAAGCACTTTACTGTAGCGATAGCTGTGCCACTAGAGATTCGGGGTTCGAGTCCAGGCTCTGTCCCAGCCGGCCGTGACCGGGAAACCCATGGGGTGGCGCACAATTGGCCCAGCGTCGTCCGGGTTAGGGCAGGGTTTAGCCGGCACGGATGTTCTTGTCCCATCGCGCACTAGCGGCTCCTGTGGCGCGCCGGGCGCAGTGAACTATGAAACGGTCGCCAAAGTGCACAGTGTTTCCGCCAACACATTGGTGTGGCTGGCTTCTGGGTTAAGTGGACATTGTGTCAAGAAGCAGTGCGGCCTGGTTGGGTTTCGGAGGACGCACGGCTCTCGACTTTCGCCTCTCCCGAGTCCGCACGGGAGTTGCAGCCATGGTTACTTCGAAATTGGGGAGAAACGGGATAAAAACATTTTTTTTTTTTTTATGATTTGAGAAATGTTGAATAGGATTGCAGACTCATCTCAAGAGACTTCATTAAAAGCTAACAATACATGGTGGTTGCACCATCACTGCAACCACCATGAGCCTTAATAAAGATTAACCTGCTAGTCAACCTGCCTTGATTCTTGAGCTGGGATTCAGCATGATATACTTGATAGAGCCTTGGATGCTCTCTGTCCACGACACCAGCCAGGTCACCTTGTTGTCATGACGCAACTCCTTCCATTTGGTACCAGGGGGAGGCTTGGGGTGCTTGGAGTCCCTGTGTGAGAGAGAAAGAATAGAGTGGCTGAGTCAGAGCAAGTATCCAGACACACACACTAATCTGGTCCAAACAAGCAGTCCATCGGTTAATATAATCTAGAGAAGGGGAAAGCGCTGTAGAAAATATTGTAAGCCTTTTCTTTCATTATGTTCATATTGCCACCTGCACCCAGGACTATGAGTGTAATGGTTCACCCACGGTTTGTAATCAGCTGTGGAAAGGGAAAGGTGGATACCTTTCAGTTACTGGCCCAACGCTCGAAGGGCTGCTTGAATGCAGAGCGGATACTAAGTTGTGTTTTATTGCGTTTCAGTCTTGCTCCGGTGGTAGGAATACTGGGGTGATGTCGGTGTAAATGTGACAACATGTTTGAGGTGTTGGCAGTTGCATAGGGTACTCTCGTAATCTGCTGGGAAGCCAAAATGTTCCCAAACTGGAGATTTAAATGACTGAGACTCCTAGTTTATGGACCCCACCACTCGCCATCGTACGGGAACTAGTTCCCAGCTGCGCCTTACAAAACATGCCAATTAAGACTAGAATTCTGATTACAATGTGCACATAAGCTCTAGTCGTCTTAAAAGAATAGCCTGAAATGTTCTCAGCTCAGATTTACTGAAGAGGCATACAACACAAAGTAGGCATAGCCTTATGGCCTAGTGGTTTTTTTTATGTATTCATATAGGTTCACAGTGCGGGCCGGATTGAGGTCCCCATACCAAACGGTTCGGTATGAATACATGTACCGTTGCACCCCTACCCAGGACCCCGTCACTCACTTGCTGCAGTTTATGATGATGTCCTCAGGGCGGATGCGGCGTTTCAGCATGCCCATCTTGGGGTGGTCTCCTCGGCCACGGAACAGGCCCGGGGGCTCAATGCGAAAGTTAGCAATGCGCTCCTTGTGGTTGTCCATGATGCAGAAGCCATACTCCTGTAGGAGGCGTTCGTTCTCCACTTTGATTTTCTACAAGAAGCAGAGAACCAGAGACAAACTAGTTAGATCTGGGTACAGTCGTTGGAACACCGGACCAGCCTGAAGATTCCAGGTATTACCTCCACTGCCTCATGTAGAACTTCACTGGACAGTCGTGGTCTGAACGGGGTTATAAAAAAAGGACAAATGTAAGAAAAAGCACAAAGTATTGTTCTTGCTCACCAGTTTATCATCTTTAGTCATGGCCTTTCTGGCCTCAGACTGAGCCTTGAAGAATTCCCCCATTTCATTGAAGTTACATTTCTTCAGGTCTGTGATCTTAGACTTCTCCTCCGAGGTCATTTCCTGTAGGAGAGGGAACAAAGGTAGACAAGTCATGAGCACGTGTGTACTGTTCCAAATCACAATTTCTAAAAATACGAAAGAAATCTAAGACATGCAATTGCAAACTCCAGGTATACAGCCTTAAACATTCACTACCTTTCTCCAGTCTTTGAAGAAGTTTTTCCGGAAGGCATCCTTGGTAGTGTACTCATGGTCCAGCATTTTGGCAAAGAAGGTGGCCACCTCCTCAGCCTGTGGGCTGAGCTTCATCTGCTTCCCTACAGAGGGATTTCAACAGACTTGTTCAACCAACCAAACCCTCCACTTCCACTCAGCAAAGCCCACTCATAAATGGACCAAGTGTCATAGAAATAGCAGCACTTGAACTAATCTTACCATCATAGAAAAATCGGACTTTGCTGGGAAGAGGTTCATAAGGTGCTGCCATGACTGGGCCTTTATGTTCCAGAAACCTCCATTTGGAACCGTCTGTTGCCCTCTCCTCTTCCCACCTGTAGTCCAACAGGGTACAACAACGTGAAGTGATGGTTGATGCACAAACTAAATCCTTTGTCCAACAGAGATACAAAGAACATCCATATTTTATCCATCACCATAATGAGCATTCCATAACGAGGCAGTCAGTGTGCCTTCACAAAAGCTCTGTGCAGCAACACAGCTGGAGGGCAACTATGACACTCACCATTTCCACTTCTCCTCAGGCTCCTTCTTTGCTTTCTTTTTCCCGTCAGCAACTTCCCCTTTTTTGTTTTTTTGTGTCTTTTTGGGCTTGATGTCCTTTACAAGAAACAAAGATCGCATGAGTCTCCTTTCTCGCAACGGATCACTGAAATATATCCTATATGAAATCCAAAGATTTCCATGTACCTCGTCTTGTTTCCTCTTCTTTCCTTTCTTGTCCACTCTGTCATTTTCAAGTTTAATTTTTTTGGGCTTGAATTCAGTTCTATAAAAAAATAAAACACCTTATAAGGAGGCCTGACTAATGGTAGATTCAACAACTATCTTGGTCTTCTCTACACCAAACTACATAGTCATACCGAAAGGCAGCTGTGTGGTTCTTGCAAAGCCAACAATGACCAAACATTGTCATTTCCCAACAGAACGAATGAGGAAAAACCAGATGGGGTTGGTCTAAACATGGCAACTACAGCCAACATTTTTATCATACAAATGTAACAGGGCCAAAGACTAAGGAAGAAATGGGCCAGTTGACAGAGTTAAGTACAGATCTACTCACTCGTCATTGTCACGCTGTCTTTTCAGGGACTTGGGAGAGTCGTAGAAGTGATCATTGTCCGGCTCTGTCTTACCGCGATGAGGGCTGGTGATAGAATTCAAACATTTATATTCATTGTGCATTTGAAATCAAATATGTAGGGTCCTATAAAATCTGTTGTGGAAAACACGCACGGAATGTAGACATTATAACGGAATTCAACAATATTCAAAAATGTATTGAAATTAGTAGGAAATCAACTTAATGTATTGAACTATAGAAAATGCATTAATTTGCCAAAGTTAATCATAACACATGATTAGTATTTTCCTGCAACGGCACAGGAATGCCCCCGTGCACATCTACACTGTGTAGACGTTAGCAATGATGCTAATAATAACCTTCTGGTCGAGATGAAAGGCTCTCAAAAACCTTCTCAATTAAATGTTAAATACAAAGTAGCCTATGTCTAACTGGCAGAATGATATCAAGATTACTTGCATCAATCAAGCAGCAATTTATTTAGCACACTCTGGAATCACATAAACGCTACAGAAATGTTGCTAACCATCTCTGGCACTTAAAGGGTAACTGCATCCAAAAATGTACATTTCTTAGCTTTTTCCAGACCTCAAAAGTGGTCTCCAGATGTGGTTTAAGCATTGTTATGGACTTAGAACATCCCATGTTGTTTTTCTATTTAAAAAAGTGTGATTGAGACCATAAACTGGAGAGAAAAAAAACGGAATTTGGGGAAAAACAGTAAACTTCTGCAAAAAATTTTCATAAAACAAATATATATAAAAATATAATACAATCACTGATTTTATAGGGCCCTAAGATATGTAACCAGCATTTGTAAGCAGCACAAATGTCAAATGAACAATACAAACCAAACCTACCTGGCAAAGCCATTCTCTTTTTCCTTCTTCGGCTTGATCTGCAAGATGACAACGAAGAGTTAAAACATGCATCTTTTGACATGTTAAGAGCTATAAATTCAGGTTTTCACTGAGGAAGAGACTGGACAAATATTTGACAAACTGATTGGCACATCTAAACCAAAATGGCAGCGATGCATCCCTCTCCGTTGGATAATTAGCACACCTCCTCCTTCCTGTGGTCTTTTTCCTTGTGTTTGTCCTTGTGTCTGTCTGTGCTGACATCTTCGTGCTTTATTCGCTCCTTTTCTCTGTGTTTCTTTTCCGAGAACTCCTTATGGTCACTGGAATTTCACAGATTACATCAGCATCAGATCGAACATACCAATAAGTAAATCAACTAAGAGTGTATATTTGAGGATATACTATAGCAATAAAACAGTTAGGAGTCTCTGGCTGGTCCTACACCCATTCACACACCCTGCTTATCAGACAAATCATCATACAAACAGCTACGTTATAGACCTCAACAAAGCAAATGTGTGGGTGTCAATTACTGCCCTTGTGACGCACTAAGTTTCACCTATGGAACCCTGCTTAAAAAGACTGGAGAGTCATACCTGTTGCCATATTTTGATTTCTCACGCTCCCTGTCCTTCTTGTGGTCCTTGTGTTTGTGTTCTTTATCCTTGTACTTATCTTTATGCTTATGAGAATCTGCAAAATAAGAAAGTTATTCAAACGCGGACTGACGAAATGGCTAAATAATGACCAAAGGAATAGGAAACATGTAGGCTACAGAAACATTCTGTAAATATATCCACTTTTCTTCAACCCTTCTTTAAACCCAGCAGGTGAAAACAGCTAATACTAAACACAAAAGAAAACATCTACCTCACCAGGAACATCAAGTAAACAATACTCCAGTCTATGCTTAAGAAACACACAAAACAAGTTCAGACAAGTTTCCATGGTAAAACTAAAAGGTTAGTAAAAAAAATACCCAACAGACAATGTGAGAAAAAAAATACACAAAATACAAATATGTGCACAAAAAGACATGGGAAGATTCGACAGTGCTGTAATGTCTGAATGACTGACTAGATAGAGTGCCTCTTGGCTCAGGAAGTGCTAGGCCAGAACACTCATCCAACACCTGGGTGTGAATCTGAATACTGACCGTCGGATTGTACGTGCATCCGTGTCAGCCGGAATACATTACTGGTTGGTAGAGGTTACATAGAATAGGACCATCTCCAGTCAACTTCAGGCACATTTGGATTTGGGGACCTTGTTCATGACAGACCAAAAACTTAACAGAACACCCTTCAAAAATACATTTAAAATAATTCAGGTCAGACTTAGGGCCATGAGAGGATGTGCCATACATGGTACGACAGCACCTCCTAGTGCCTATTGACAGTTGATGTTCCTTTTTACTCAGAAACAGTAGCAACATGGATGAAAAGAGGGAGCAAGCTCTAACAGGCCTAGTCCATCTGCTTTCACTTAACCAAACCCCTACATGCAGCAATAGTAGCTAAATTAATGCAAATCTTTTATCCTTAGTTGATACATATACAAGACAGGTACTTCACAGTCAATCAAAAGTTGACAGCCAAAGAAACATAATACATTAAATTACTTTCTCCTATTGCAATCGAGGCATGTTTTTAAAGGTGTGAGGCTTTAAAATAAAGGGACTCAGTCACAAGGCTCTATGCCCCAAAGCAAGCTACTGGCCGAGACGCCAGTAAACAACAGATTTCCCCTTCATCATGATCTGACATCACCTATGGCAGGAAATAAATGCATTTGAAACCAAAGAGGACACAGATGCAAGATTCAATTAATATGTTAGCATCGGTAGATTCTATTAGTTAGGGACTGCATTAGGAATGTGGGCTATAGGTTTTCAGAGCCATTAAATAAAATCTAAACAATTTGGATCATGGTATTTATAAACAAACTCGTCTTGAGGATTCTTTGGGGCAAGCCCCTGCAGAGCTTGGACTGCTATTTGCCTATATACCTTGTAATGATGTGGGTAGTGGGTATATCATTACAGCGTTTCTTGTAGATCTTAAATCTAACAAATAAGACCAAATCAGTGACTGGCTGTTTTCACTTCAGGGCCCCAAGCTCCACTACTGTGGAAGACAAAACAAGGAATAAATATGTCTTGTATACAGGGACAACTCTTAACCCCTGAGTCTCCATTGGACCCCTGTATTCCATGTTCTAACAAGGTATCAGATTTTGTGCTTGACATAGGCTGTTCTGACCAACAATGGACAGCCCACACTACATTTACATTTTAGTCATTTAGCAGACGCTCTTATTCAGAGCAACTTAGTAGTGAGTGTACACATTTCCATACTGCCCCACCATGGGAATCGAACCCACAACTATGGCATGTCAAGTGCCATGTTCTACCAACAGACACACACAACCATTTCAGGAGCCCACTATGTGATGGTGAGAACCAAGACAACAAACCAAATATGATATAGGCCTAGTATTCATTCAAATATCACTGTGAGTAGGGAATTTTTTCATGCAGGAAAGGCTATTCTGAGATGTGCCACAGTAGAAAATGCATTCAATACAGTGTACTGAGAACTTTATATTCGAAATGGGACAGCGATCACTTCTTTGCGTGTTAAAAGCCCAATCCCTATCTGGACTTCGAAACCGATTCACACAAAACTAATCTGGAAAGATGAATAGTTTGTCCAAAGCTGTTGGATTTTGAGGCAGCCAACCATGCTGTCAAGGGTTAGGAGTGGAGTCCTTGTCCATAAGAAATACACTGTCATATGAGAAATAAACATTAATTGAAATGACCTTTTTTGAAATTGTTCAGAAATAATCTTTCACAAAAAATGGGTACTTAGTGGTGAGGGGAAGCATGTTGTAGCTTCTGAAACCTTAAAAAAGGTAATTCATACTTGTTAAATACCACTGCTGGGGGCTTTAACTTGTTAGGCCTCAGTGGCCATGTGGTTTAGACCATGCCAACAAAGCTATCAAATCAATGAATTCAGTCATCAAAAATTGTTAGTAGTGGATGTCAATGTGCATTGTCAAACTTGCACCACAAATCTGTCAGGGATGTTATAATATCCCGCATTGTACTTTAGTCTACAACTAGCTAATGTAAATTAACTTCTATATGATACAAAATAATCCATAATACATTCGGATAAGACTAAACAATGTTGTTTAAAAGCAAAACGGGGCCATCAGATGATTTTACTTCCTCCGCCGCTGGAAATCGTGTCTTGATACAAACAGTCCTGCGTGTTTCCCCTCCATATCACAGCCATCTGCACTTCAGCTATGTTTTCTACAGTCAGACCGCTAGACAGAAAAAAGAAAATGGCGCAGAGACTAAGTTCTCAACCCCCAAACCCTTACTTTTAGACTCGGAATGTGGCATTTTAAGCCGGCCAACAACAAAATCTAATTTGGCATACCAATAAAATACCTCCAGTTCTTTAAGAATTTGTGATCAGATCGAGATTATAAAATGTCTAAAAGCTATTAAAGAGCCACCCATTTGAACAATAGGCGCTTGTGAGTGAGGCAGAGGACTTAGTCTCTGGACGCCATTTCTGCCCTTTGCTAAACTAGCTATATGTCTGGCTAGCGAACTAGCCCATGTTAGCAGATAGATAACGTTAGCTAGCTAACTACAGTGTGGACACGTCAGAATTTGAAGGAGAAAATCATTGTGACATTTGTTTGACACATTAACGTTACACTTACCATTGACCCGAGAGCCGGAGTCTATCTGCAAATTGTAAAACAAAGATTGGTTAACTAGCCATGTTCCTTGATTGATGGCTTGCTAGCTGGATAACTTTGAACTTGTTGGCTAGCTCGCTGGCTAACGACTAGCTAGCAACCCTGCTGATGGTTGGCAATTGAGACTAGTCTGGTAAAATGGCTAACGAGCTAGCGCACAGTGCCTTTGCCATCCTCAGTTAGCCACAAAGTTCAGTTGAATGGACTTTACTTTTTATTATCTGAAAACCACAATATTGAAAGTATGACAAAACACGTATTTCTGTCACGTTTGTTCCAATTATATTCACTGTTGATTGGCTAGTTAGCCAAGTTACCTAGCTAGCTAACGTTAGTGTAGCCTGGCTGCTGAGGCAAATAAAAAAGCAAGCGAGTTTAATGTCCTACAAAGCTCTTTCGCAATGACACGGCAAACGATTACAAATGTTACCTGGCTATCGTTGTGGGAATGATCTCCACTCATTTTCAATTATTAATCTGTTAAAAGCAAAGTGTGAAACGTGTTGGAGGAAACCACCGACGAAGTGATGCGAGCAGAATGAAGAAAGAAACAGTTGTGTAACAGACTAAGTCCAAATTGTATATAAGTGCGCATGCGCGTATCTTTTTAAATGGGTGGGAAAAAGCAGTTGACCACTTTTAGCCCCCCCCCTCCCCTCAGAACGTGCCCTCCGTCCCACATGCGTTCAGTGGTCCCACGTAGTTTCTACAAAACATGCATACATACTTACGGCTATCAGAAATGTTGTAATATAATTATTTTTAATCTAAAATATTGTCCTATTCAGTGGTGGAAAAAGTACCCAAATGTCATACTTGAGTAAAAGTAAAGATACCTTAATAGAAAATAACTCAAGTAAGAGTGAAATTCACCAAGTAAAATACTACTTGAGTAAAAGTTTTAAACAATTTGGTTTAAAATATACTTAAGTATCAAAAGTAAATGTAATTGCTAAAATATACTTAAGTATGAAAAGTTAAATTATAAATAATTTAAAATTCCCAATATTAAGAAAACTAGATGGCACAATTTTCATTTTTTTCTTCTTTTTTTTTGTTTAAGGATAGCCAGGGGCACACTCCAACACTCAGACATAATTTACAAAGGAAGCATTTGTGTTTAGTGAGTCCGCCAGATCAGAGGCAATAGGGATGACCAGGGGTGTTCTCTTGATAAGTGCATGGATTTAACCATTTTCCTGTTCTGATAGCCATTCAAAATGTAACGAGTGTCAGGGAAAATGTATGGAGTAAAAAGTACATTATTTTCTTTAGGAATGTAGTGAAGTAAAAGTAAAAGTGCTCAAAAATATAAATAGTAAAGTAACTTTAAAGTATTTTTATTTAAGTACTTTACAACACTGGTCGTATAATTATAAATACAGTTTATACAGGTGTTATACAGATTTTCTGTGTGGGTGTGTGCGTGAGTGAATGAATGTGTGCTAAGGTGCGGAGAATAAGAGCAGGTTTTCAGTCCAGTTCAAGTGTTCAGCAGTCTGATGGTTTGTAGATAGAAATGTCTCTGAGCCTGTTGTTATCAGACCTCAAGCTCCGATACCGTCCGAGCCCGATGGTAAGCAATTGAACAGCTCGTGGCTGGGGTGTGTGGGGTCCTTGATAATTCTGCGGGCCTCCCTCAGGCACCATTTCGAGTAGATGTCCTGGATGGGTGGGAGCACTGTCCCAGTGATGTACTGGGCGATCTTCACAACCCGCTGGAGGGCCTTGCGGTTGTGGACGGAGCAATTCCCGTACCAGGCCATGATGCAACCCGTACCAGGCCAGGACGCTCTCGATGGTGCAGCGGTAGTATTTGGAGAGGACCCGGGGTAGCATAATCTTCAAATTAATTGTTTTACACAATATCTGTTTCAAGCAGACCACCATAGTCCAGGTGCCCAAGAAAGCGAAGGTAACCTGCCTAAATGAGCACTCAAGTCGGTAGCCATGAAGTGCTTTGAAAGGCTGGTCGTGGGTCATATCAACACCATCATCCCAGAAACCCTAAACCCTCTCCAATTCGCATAAACGCCCCAAAAGATCCACAGATGATGCAATGTCAATCGCCCTCTACACTGCCCTTTCCCACCTGGACAAAAGGAACACCTATGTGAGAATGCTTTTCATTGACTACAGCTCAGCGTTCAACACCATAGTGCCTACAAAGCTCATCACTAAGCTAAGGACCCTGGGACTAAACTCCTCCCTCTTCCTGACGGGCCGCCCCCAGGTGGTAAGGGTAGGCAACAAAACATCTGTCACGCTGATCCTCAACACGGTGGTCCCTCAGAGGTGCATGTTTAGTCCCCTCCTGTACTCCCTGTTCACCCACGACTGTGTGGCCAAGCACGACTCCAACACCATCATTAAGTTTGCTGACGACACAACGGTGGTAGGCTTGATCACCGACAACAACGAGACAGCCTCTAGGGAGGAGGTCAGAGACCTGGCAGTGTGGTGCCAGGACAACAACCTCTCCCTCAACTTAAGCAAGACAAAGGAGATGATCGTGGACTACAGGAAAAGGAGGGCCGATCAAGCCCCCATTCACATCGACAGGGCTGTAGTGGAGCAGGTCGAGAGTTTCAAGTTCATTGGTGTCCACATCACCAACAAACTATCATGGTCCAAACACACCAAGAAAGTTGTGAAGAGGGCACGACAACGCCTTTTCCCCCTCAGGAGACTGAAAAGATTTGGCATGGGTCCTCAGATCCTCAAAATGATATCCTGCTGCACCATCGAGAGCATCCAAACCAGTAGCATCACTGCCTGGTATGGCAACTGCTCGGCATCCAACCGTAAGGTGCTACAGAGGGTAGTGCGTATGGCCCAATACCTCACTGGGGCCAAGCTTCCTGCCATCCAGGACCTATATACTAGGCAGTGTCAGAGGAAGGCCCAAAAAATTGTCAAAGACTCCAGTCACCCAAGTCATAGACTATTCTCTCTGCTTCTACATGGCAAGCGGTACCGGAGCGCCAAGTCTAGGTCCAAAAGGCTCCTTAACAGCTTCTACCCCCAAGCCATAAGACTGCTGAACAATTAATCAAATGGCCACCTGGACTATTTACATTGATCCCCCTCCTTTGTTTTTACACTGCTGCTACTCGCTGTTTATTATCTATGCATAGTCACTTTACCCCTACCTACATGTACAAATTAGCTTGACTAACCTGTACCCCCGCACTTTGACTCAGTACCGGTACCCCCTGTATATAGCCTCGTTATTGTTATTTTATTGTGTTACTTTTTTTTGTAACTTTAATTTATTTAGTAAATATTTCCTTAACTCTATTTCTTGAACTGCATTGTTGGTTAAGGGCTTGTAAGTAAGCATTTCACGGTAAGGTCTACACCTGCTGTATATGGTGCATGTGACAAGTATTTGATTTGATTTAATTCAATCTTATCACAGCACACTGGCTGACCATGGTTTACCAACTCCCTGACCAAAATGGCTGACCTTTACTGTCATAAGACCTTTCATGTCCATTTTAGTACTCTAATTCCCAATTCTATGCAACATAGCACCAAACAGCACACACCAAAGGGCCATTTTGATCAGATAGAGGTTCCTTTATGCATTAGAACTGAATAGATAAATAGCTGCAACATATCTTTCTCTAGCAGTGACAATTTGAAATGCAGAAGCAACTGTGTAGAGCCCATAGGAGATGGGATGGTGATTTGATAAATCAGTTGATGCTGTTCTGGCCCTGGTGAAAATACTGCAGTCCACCACCAGTATCTGAGAGAATGTCCATAGGATGGAACTATCATGACCAGCCAGATCATCCGTGACACGTCAGTAATCGATGTCCATCAATGTCTGAGGACGTCGGGAAATGAAGTGGAAACTGGCCACTGATTCCAAAGGTTACAAGTTCGATTCCAGCGATAGAAAGTTGTCTTTGATCTTTTTGTTTTAAGTCTTTCCCAAATTGTAAACCTTAACTTAACCGTTCGTATTTAATATCTCACCTTAAGAATTTTGAGTTAATGCCTAAACTTAACCTTAAACACCTTGAAATTTGACATTTGGAACAACTTCAACATTTTAAGTTGGAGAAACATGGATGAACTGGAGAATGCAGTTACCAGGAGCAATCAAATATAATGAAACTGGTAGGCCTACTGGAAAACTGTAGTGCATTTAAAACACTTATTCAAAGTGCACAGTGGAGACCACTGAGTTGGTATGTCAATATTATAAGCCTATTTTTGGATTGAACATTTTACAGTGTGTTGATATAATGCTCTCTGCTGTCCATCAGGAATATTGCAGTAAGCCCAACTCCCTTGCATCCCACTTAGTTCTCTCCCAGGGCTCATAGTTTTAGCTGGCAGAGTTGAGGATGTCATCCAAGATCAAGTTGAATGAATGTGGAATATTTGAGAGTATTACTCTATTTGCACTGTAGTCAAGGTACTACTGCACTGGTATACATTGTGAAAAGCATTTTAGTGGTGCATGTACATTATGTGGATCATACACACTTTTGCTGAGTCAGCAAATCATTCATAGTGTGACGACCCTCCCACTGTCTGCCGTATTCTCTCTCTTTGTTCTTGTTTCCTTATTAGGATGCCGGTGGGCGGAGTTGGAAGGGTCGTCAGCTAAATGGGAAGAACGGGGGAGGATAAATAGACCTCTTCCACAGTCATTAAGGGGAACTCTCTCCATGCAGACACTTTGTTGATTTTGGTTGTGTAGTTTTGTGGCTTTTTTTTGGTTATTTGCTTTGGCACCTTTCAACACCCTGCATTATTACATTCAGGTATGCAAAACACTCACTTACACTACTGATTACTGATTACACACGCCATTGTTAATTATTTAGTTACTTTAGTTAATAAATATATATTTTGATACTCCTTGTCTCCACGTTGTCTCCCTTTTGTTGCGAACTCAGAGCCGGTTCGTAACAAGTGGGGGCTCGTCCGGGATCTTGAACTTGTTTGGGAGAAAACGTGGAGGTATGTTAAATTGAGGTGCTTTGTTTGTTAGTTTGAGTTTGGTGCTTAGTATTGGTTGCCTTTGTTTGTGTGCTGTGTTGGAGAGAATACATTGGTTAGTTTCCAGGCCCCTGCCTAGCCTGGAAACGCTTATTCTACTTGCTGTTGGGATGTTGGTCTGAGGAGGTGAGTACAATCAGCTGTGTACCTTGGTGGGAGATTTGGATAGGGTAGTGAAACTTACTACCCGGAGCTATAACCTTTTTCCCCTGATAGGCTTAGCGACGTGTTTCATTTTTGGAATATGTTGGGCATTGTTAATGTTTGTTATTTTTGTGTGGTGTCTGTGGACTGAGCAGTTGTCTCGGGGGCACATCTGTGGCTTGGGGGAATCTACCAGCGTGCTGGGGGGTTACTTCCTTGCTAGCGGGCTACAGTGCATAATTACCCACCGCAAATCTGCATGAAGACTAGGGTTGAGTTATTGTAGATTTTGGGGAAGCTCCATTTCTCATCTCTTTTCTGTGGTTCCCGGTGTGATTGTATTTTCTCTTTTTGTGGTCTGGTGTGCTCAGTAGAGGGGTTGAGTGAGAATTTTTTTGACTATGGTGTCTAAAGTAGACGAGTTAATTCGCTTTCCATCAAAGGAACTGTTAGATGTATGTACTAAAGAACAGCTGTTGAAGGTTGCTGAACACTATAAGGTTGAAATTAGTGATAAACGTTAAAAAAATTCTATTAGGTTAATATTGAAAGCCAATCTGATGGAGAGTGGTATTCTTGAAGATACCACTGGGGCAGCCTCTGCTGAGGACTCGCCGTCTCCCCGATATGTTACAATTACCGCTCCATCGGTTAGTCCTAGTAGTCTTCTTTTTGAACAGCAGAAAGAGCTGCTTCTGTTACAGCTAGAGCACGATTGTGAGAAGCTAGAGCATGATCGTGTAAAATATGAGAAGGAATTGGAATTTAAACAGGATATGGAGCGTGCTGATCGGTTAAAATATGAAAAGGAATTGGAATTTAAACAGGATATGGAGCGTGCTAAAATCAAGCTGCAACAAGAGCGACTAGAGTTGGTTAGGGAAGGAAAGCTCTCAGGGGAGAGTTTGCTCTGGGAAGGTGATGCAGATTTACCTAGGGGTCGTTCCTCTTTTGGTCGTGCCCCGGACACATTTGACATTGGGAATTTACGGTTGTTGCCTCAGTTTAATGAAAAGGACCCTGAGACATTCTTCTCGTTGTTTGAGCGTGTTGCTGACGCTAGGGGTTGGCCTGATTCTGACCGCACTTTGATGTTGCAGTGTGTGCTGACTGGTAAAGCGCAGGAAGCATATTCAGCTCTTAGTGTAGCCGACAGTATCAGTTATGTTAAGGTTAAAATGGTGGTGTTACAGATTTACGAATTGGTTCCTGAGGCTTACCGCCAACGATTTAGAACTTTAGAAAGGGATGATAGGCAGACTCATGTTGAGTTTGCGCGAAAATTATCTTCACAGTTTAATCGCTGGTGTTCCGCCTCTGCGGTTATGACTTTTCAAGGGCTGTGTGATCTGATTATGCTAGAGCAATTTAAGGACACAATCCCTGGTCATATAGCGACGTATATTAACGAACGAAAAGTAAAGACTGTCGCTGAAGCTGCGGTTTTGGCGGACGAATATGTTTTGACTCAAAAGTGTTTTTGTAGAACCCCGTACTTGGAGTGAGTGGGGGCGTTCGGAGAGATTTGGGCCTCGCTCACCGAGATACTCTGGTTCACGGGCAGAGTTTTATTCAACTAGGGTTGAGCCTGACTCCCGTGGTAAAACTGACTTTGGTCAAGAGTGTCACTACTGTCAAGGCTCAGGTCATTGGAAAAACGAATGTCCGGTTCTCAGGTCTAGGGGTAAATTCAGTACGTGTGTTAACGTTAAGTGTAGGCCTACGGCGTTAGCTGCGTCTGTTCCACATCAGTTTACTCCTGACACATTGTCTCAGGCTCATGGGCATGTGAAAGTCCATATTGACCCAGGCTATTTACCTTTCATTACGGAGGGTTTTGTGTCTATGTTAGGAAGTAAGAACCTAGTGCCAGTGAAGATCCTACGAGACACAGGTGCCTCGGAATCGTTTGTGTTGGAATCTGTGTTACCTTTCTCTGCTGAGATTGATTCTGGGAATAGTGTTCTAATTAGGGGAATAGGTTTGAACAATCTGTCAGTTCCATTGCATAAACTGATATTGGATTGTGGACTGGTGAAAGGTGAGGTTGTTGTGGGGGTGCGTCCTTCGTTGCCTATTGAGGGTATCGACGTTATCCTTGGGAATAACTTGGCTGGTGAGCGTGTGTGGCCTGTCGTGTTTCCATCTCTAGTGGTTTCCACTAAACCGTCAATTGTAGGGATTCCTGATGAGAGTGCGCAGAGTTTCCCAGCGGTGTTCTCTGCGGGTGCAGTGACGCGGTCTATGAGCCATGGTGACCTGGTCCCTGCTCCGGTAAATGAGAATACCACAAAGAAGTCTATCACTGTTTTCCCTGTTATCCCGTTATCTGTATTCCGCTCCGATCTAATCAATGCGCCACGGACTGACCCCACATTAGAAGAGTTGCGTGACCAAATTGTGCCTGTGGAACACTTGGGAGATGTCGCACATGGTTATTTTCTCCAAGAGGATGTTCTGATGCGAAAGTGGAAGTCTACAGAGGATGGTAAACCTGTTCGTTTGGCTGATACCGTTACTTCCCTTAGTTCTTGCAATGCTAGGTCTGTGCATGAGGACAAATGTTCCTGGTCCCGATGATTGTATACTGCAGGGTAGATTGAAAAATTCAGAGACACTGGATATTTTGGTTAGCCCTTTTACTCAGCTACCTGTTGACGGGCGGAAAGAGCTGGTTGGTCTGATTCGGAAAATTCCAGGTTTGTATTCTGTGACACCTACACGTACAAACTTGATAGAGCATGATATTGACATTGGAGATGCTGACCACATTCGTCAGCTGTTCTATAGAGTTTCTGTAGAGAAACTGCGTTGTCTGGATGCTGAGGTCAGGTACATGCTGGAGAGTAAGATAGCAGAGCCTTCTTTCTCCAGTTGGGCTTCTCCCTGTATCTTGGTCAGTAAACCGGATGGAACGGACCACCGTAAGGTAAACGGAGTCACTAAGCCAGATTAATTTCCTCTTCCTCGGAGGGAGGACTGCGTTGATCAAGTCGGCGCAGCTAAGTTTGTGAGCAAATTTGACCTGTTATTGTGCTATTGGCAGGTGCCACTGACGAGTAGGGCACATGACATTTTTGCCTTTATTACACCCTCTGGTCTGTACTCGTACTCGTATTCGATGAGTTTAGTGACTATGAATCGTTGGGAAATGACAACCGTTGAGAAGTGACTATGAACCGTTGGGAGATGTTGTTTGCGTTTGTAGCTGATGTGGTCTCTTGTGCGCCCTGTTCCTGAGTGTTATGTGACTGACCATTGTTTGGTTTTGTCATGTTCTAACTTTCCTGTCTGTTCCCTCCTGGTCTTGTGTTCTCCTTTCCTCTTAAATTTTGCTTCCTGTGCACAAAGGTTGCTGAGGTCTGGGGAGAAGGAGGTTGGCTGGGGCAAGTGGAAGGTGAACATGTAACCCCTCATAAATTTGGGACGCAGAGGCCTGTGTCAATTTGGGACGCAGAGGCTGGTACGTTGTTCCGGGGCCCTTGTTGGTCCCCGGTTTTATGGGGGGGTGTGTGACGACCCTCCCACTGTCTGCCGTATTCTCTCTCTTTGTTCTTGTTTCCTTATTAGGATGCTGGTGGGCGGAGTTGGAAGGGTCGTCAGCTAAATGGGAAGCACCTGGGCCCGGCTGGGTCCCAGGATAAATAGACCTCTTCCACAGTCATTAAGGGGAACTCTCTCCATGCAGACACTTTGTTGATTTTGGTTGTGTAGTTTTGTGGCTTTTTTGGTTATTTGCTTTGGCACCTTTCAACACCCTGCATTATTACATTCAGGTATGCAAAACACTCACTTACACTACTGATTACTGATTACACACGCCATTGTTAATTATTTAGTTACTTTAGTTAATAAATAAATATTTTGATACTCCTTGTCTCCACGTTGTCTCCCTTTTTGTTGCGAACTCAGAGCAGGTTCGTAACAATAGTCAATTAATTATTCACTTTTATAACATTGGTGTTTCTACAATATTTCCCCTCAGTTCTCAGATTTACCAGTAGAGAAGTCTGTTCTGTGTTTGAATTGTTTTAAGACCCTCTCAGATAGGTGTGGCTAAATCTCTTTTTTTAAATATTTTTATTTCACCTTTATTTAACCAGGTAGGCTATTTGAGAACAAGTTCTCATTTGCAACTGCGACCTGGCCAAGATAAAGCAAAGCCATTCGACACACACAACCACACAGAGTTACACATGGAAATAACAAACATGCAGTCAATAATACAGTACAAAAAAAGAAAACAAAAAGTCTATATACAGTGAGTGCAAATGAGGTAAGATAAAGGAGTTAAGGCAATAAATAGGCCATGGTGGCGACGTAATTACAATATAGCAATTAAACACTGGAATGGTAGATGTGCAAGTAGAGATACTGGGGTGCAAAGGAGCAAGATAAATACAGTAAGGGGATGAGGTAGGTAGATGGGCTGTTTACAGATGGGCTATGTAAAGGTGCAGTGATCTGTGAGCTGCTCTGAAAGCTGGTGCTTAAAGCAAGTGAGGGAGATATGAGTCTCCAGCTTCAGGGATTTTTTTTTTTTTTTTGGGGGTTTTTTTCCAGTTCGTTCCAGTCATTGGCAGCAGAGAACTGGAAGGAAAGGCGACCAAAGGAGGACTTGGCTTTGGGGGTGACCAGTGAGCTATACCTGCTGGAGCGCGAGCTACGAGTGGGTGCTGCTATGGTGACCAGTGAGCTGAGATAAGGCGGGGCTTTACCTAGCAGAGACCTGTAGATAACCTGTGGCCAGTCGGTTTGGCGACGAGTATGAAGCGAGGGCCAACCAACGAGAGCGTACAGGTCACAGTGGTGGGTAGTGTATGGGGCTTTGTTGACAAAACGGATGGCACTGTGATAGACTGCATCCAATTTGTTGAGTAGAGTGCTTGGAGGCTATTTTATAGATGACATCGCCGAAGTCGAGGATCGGTAGGATGGTCAGTTTTAAGAGGGTATGTTTGGCAGCATGAGTGAAGGATGCTTTGTTGCGATATAGGAAGCCTATTCTAGATTTAATTTTGGATTGGAGATGCTTAATGTGAGTAGAAGGAGAGTATTCAGTCTAACCAGACACCTAGGTATTTGTAGTTGTCCACGTAGTTGTCCACGTATTCTAAGTCAGAGCCGTCCAGAGTAGTGATGCTGGACGGGCGGGCAGGTGCGGGCAGTGATCGATTGAATAGCATGCATTTAGTTTTACTTGCATTTAAGAGCAGTTGGAGGCCACGGAAGGAGAGTTGTATGGCATTGAAGCTCGTCTGGAGGTTAGTTAACAGTGTCCAAAGAGGGACCAGAAGTATACAGAATGGTGTCGTCTGTGTAGAGGTGGATCAGAGAATCACTAGCAACAAGAGCGACATCATTGATGTATACAGAGAAGAGAGTTGGCCCGAGAATTTAACCCTATGGCACCCCCATAGAGACTGCCAGAGGTCCGGACAACAGGCCCTCCGATTTGACACACTGAAGTCTATCAGAGAAGTAGTTGGTAAACCAGGCGAGGCAATCATTTGAGAAACCAAGGCTGTCGAGTCTGCCAATAAGAATGTGGTGATTGACAGAGTCGAAAGCCTTGGCCAGGTCGATGAATACGGCTGCACAGTAATATCTCTTATTGATTGTGGTTATGATGTCGTTTAGGACCTTGAGCGTGGCTGAGGTGCACCCATGACCAGCTCTGAAATCAGATTGCCTAGCGGAGAAGGTACGGTGGAATTCGAAATTGTAACGTTCGTCGTATTGATGGGACCATAATGCAGCGGCAATGTGTATACTCATCTTCTTTTATTGAGAAGGAACGTGAACACTGAACAAAATAACAAACACCGACAAAGACAGTCCTGTAAGGCAACACGCTATACACGGAAAAACTACCCACAAACACAGTGACAAAAACCCCTTACTTAAATATGGCCTCCAATTAAAAGCAACGAAGAACAGCTGCTTCTAATTGAAGGCCAAACCAAAAACCCTGAACATAGAAATAGACTAAATAGACACAGACATAGAAATATACTAACATAGAACATTGCCCCAAAAAAAAAAAATACACAAAACAAACACCCCCTGCCATGCCCTGACCAAACTACAATAACAAACAACCCCTTTTACTGGTCAGGATGTGACAGTACCCCCCCCCCCCCCAAAGGTGCAGACCCCGGATGCACCTCAAACAAAAACACAAAAATAAACCCCAAAACAAAAATAATACCAAACTAAAGGGAGGGAAGGGAGGGTGGCCGGTTCTTGTGCAACACCCCCCCCTTCCCAATCCTCCCCCCTACGGAGGTGGCTCAGGAGTGGGACGCAGACCCCGTTCCACCACTGGCACACCCCACTTTGGTGGCGTCGCTAGAGCAAGGTCCCTCGCCGCCGACCCCGGACTGGGGACCCTCGCGGCGGGCGACTCTGGCTGCGCCGGACTGGCGGGCGACTCTGGCTGCGCCGGACTGGCGGGCGACTCTGGCTGCGCCGGTTCCGGACTGTAGGCCGTCTGTCGGTTCCGGACTGTAGGCCGTCTCTGTCGGTCCCGGAGTGTAGGCCGTCTCTGTCGGTTCCGGAGTGTATGCCGTCTCTGTCGGTTCCGGAGTGTATGCCGTCTCTGTCGGTTCCGGACTGTACAGGCGCACTAAAGGCCTAGTGCGTGGGGCTGGCTTTGGAGGCGCCAATACTAGGGACACGCACCTCAAGGCCAGTGCGAGGAGCAGGAACAGGACGTACTGGACTGGGCTGATGCACTACAGGCCTGGTGCGTGGGGCTGGCTTTGGAGGTGCCAGACTAGGGACACGTACCACAGGGCTAGTGCGAGGAGCAGGAACATGACGTACTGGGCTGGGCTGGGCTGACGCACTACAGGCCTGGTGCGTGGGGCTGGCTTTGGAGGCGCCATACTGGTAACACGCACCTCAAGGCTAGTGCGAGGAGCAGGAACAGGGTAAACCGGACCCTGAAGACGTATTGGAGGTCTGGAGCGTACGGCCTGCACAACCCTTCCTGGCTGAGTGCTCAATATAGACTGGCCACGCTGAGGAGCTTCCATCGATCGCACTGGCCTTTGAATGCTTCTTCGCAATACAGTGCGCATTTCCGCATAGCTCGGTGCCTTCTTCATTCGTCGCTCCCCATAATAAGCACGGGGAGTTGGCTCAGGTCTCCATCCTGACTCTGCCCAACTCCCCGTGTGCCCCCCCCCCCCCCCAATTGTTGGGGGGGGATACCTCTCGGTCTTCCTTAAATCCTCCATAGCCCTGGATATACTCATCCTCATCTCATAGAATGCCCATCATTCTTCACAGTGCTCCTTACCCCGCTGCTTGGTCCTTTGTTTGGTGGGTGGTTCTGTAACGTTTGTCGTATTGAGTGTGACCAAAACGCAGCGGGAACGTGTATACTCATCTTCTTTTATTTGAAGGAAAGAGAACACAGAACAAAATACTTATACAAAATAAACGACAAAGACAGTCCTGTAAGGCTAAACGCTATACACGGAACAACTACCCACAAACACAGTGACAAAAACCCCTACTTAAATATGACCTCCAATTAGAAGCAACGAAGAACAGCTGCTTCTAATTGAAGGCCAAACCAAAAAACCCTGAACATAGAAATAGACTAAATAGACATAGAAAATTGGCCAAAAAAACCCCTGAAACACACTAAACAAACACCCCCTGCCACGCCCTGACCAAACTACAATAACAAACAACCCCTTTTACTGGTCAGGACGTGACAGAAATGGTCGGTAATCTGTTTGTTAACTTGGCTTTCGAAGAGCTTAGAAAGACAGGGTAGGATAGATATAGGTCTGTAGCAGTTTGGGTCTAGAGTGTCACCCCCTTTGAAGAGGGGGATGACCGCGGCCCCTTTCCAATCTTTGGGAATCTCAGAAGATACGAAAGAGAGGTTGAACAGGCTAGTAATAGGAGTTGCAACAATTTCGGCAGATAATTTTAGAAAGAGAGGGTCCAGATTGTCTAGCTCTGCTGATTTGTAGGGTTCCAGATTTTGCAGTTGTTTCAGAACATCAGCTATCTGGATTTGGCTGAAGGAGAAATGTTGGGGGCTTTGGCGGGTTTCTGTGCAGGGTGCCGGGCAGTTGACCGGGGTAGGGGTAGCCAGGTGGAAAGCATGGCCAGCCGTAGAGAAATGCTTATTGAAATTCTCAATTATAGTGGATTTATCGGTGGTGACAGTGTTTCCTAGCCTCAGAGCAGTGGGCAGCTGGGAGGAGATGCTCTTATTCTCCATGGACTTTACAGTGTCCCAGAACTTTTTTGAGTTTGTACTACAGGATGCAAATTTCTGTTTGAAAAAGCTAGCCTTAGCTTTCCTAACTGCCTGTGTATATTTGTTCCTAACTTCCCTGAAAAGTTGCATATCACAGAGGCTATTCGATGCTAATGCTGAACGCCACAGGATGTTTTGTGCTGGTCAAGGGCAGACAGGTCTGGAGTGAAACAAGGACTATATCTATTCCTAGTTCAACATTTTTTGAATGGGGTACGCTTATTTAAGATGGTGAGGAAGGCACTTTTAAAGAATAACCAGGCATCATCTACTGACGGGATGAGGCCAATATCATTCCAGGATACCCCGGCCAGGTCGATTAGAAAGGCCTGCTCGCAGAAGTGTTTTAGGGAGCGTTTGACAGTGATGAGGGGTGGTCGTTTGGTCGCAGACCCATTACAGATGCAGGCAATGAGGCAGTGATCACTGAGATCTTGATTGAAAACAGCAGAGGTGTATTTGGAGGGCGAGTTAGTTAGGATGATATCTATGAGGGTGCCCGTGTTTACGGATTTCGGGTTGTACATGGTAGGTTCATTGATAATTTGTGTGAGATTGAGGGCATCAAGTTTAGATTGTAGGATGGCCGGGGTGTTAAGCATGTCCCAGTTTAGGTTACCTAGTAGCACTAGCTCAACAACTCCTCCCCTCAGTAGAGAACACATGCTTTAGTTCATGATATGCCAAATCTGCGCCTTTCTTTATAAAGTACACACAAAACTATGTGGACACCCCTTCAAATGAGTGGATTTGGCTATTTCAGCCACATAAATCGAGCACACAGTCATGCAATCTGCATAGACGGACATTGGCAGTAGAATGGCCTTACTGAAGAACTCAGTGACTTTCAACGTAGCATCATCATAGGATGCCACCTTTCCAACAAGTCAGATCGTCACATTTCTGTCCTGCCAAAGCTACCCTGAGCAACTGTAAGTGCTGTAATTGTGAAGTGGAAACATCGAGGAGCAAGAACGGCTCAGCCACGAAGTGGTAGGTCACACAAGCTCACAGAACGGGACTGCCGAGTGCTGAAGCACGCGGAGCGTTAAAAGTGTTTGTCATCGGTTGCAACACTCACTACTGAGTTCCAAACTGCCTCTGGAAACAACGTCAGCACAAGAACTGTTTGTTCGGTAGCTTAATGAAATGGGTTTCCATTGCCAAGCAGCAGCACACAAGCCTAAGATCCCCTTGCGCAATGCCAAGAATCGGCTGGAATTGTGTAAAGCTCGCCGCCATTGGACTCTGGAGAAGTGAATCATGTTTTACCATCTGGCAGTCCGATGGACGAATCTGGGTTTAGTGAATGCCAGGACTGTCATGGTTCTGACGAGCTGTGCAGTTACCTCCCGGCTACCCAATCACTGTCTGTTACTACCCGCAACCCTCCACAGTCAGCACCAGATTCAAGCCTTCGTGGACTCCAGGGCTGCAGATTACTTCATTGATCAAGATTTCGCCTGAGAATTACAAATCTCCTGCGTGAAATGTCCTATCCCTCTGCAGATTCAAGCCCTCGATGGACGTCCCATTGGCTCAGGCCAGGTGGAATATCAGAACAAGCCCATTCTACTGCAGGTTGAGGTGAATCACTCAAAGACTTAGATTTATTTTCATCACTGCTCCCGAGAACCCCCTTATCCTAGGGTACCCCTGGCTAGCGCTACATAACCCACTATTCTCCTGGTTCATGGGACACTTACTAGACTGGGGCAAGGACTGCCAGACTAAATGTCTAAGACTCCCACCAAGAGCTTCGTTGTGTCCTCCTTCATCCATTGAAGACCGCTCTTCCTCCCGAATACTTCGACCTCTGGGAGGCCTTCAGTAAGAGGCAAGCAGCCACCCTTCCCCCTCATCGTCCATACGACTGTGCCATAGAACTCCTACCCGGCTCCATACTTCCCTGGGGCCGTCTGTACTCCCTCTCGAGCCCTGAAGCAGCGGTCATGGACAATTACATCCGGGAGTCACTGGAGGCAGGATTCAATCGCCCCTCTACATCACCAGCTGGTGCAGGCGTCTTCTTCATGGTTAAGAAGGATGGAGGCCTGGGTCCGTGCATCGATTACAGAGGGCTGAACCAGATTATGATCAAGAATTGTTACCCCATACCCCTGATGTCCGCTGCCTTGGAGTTGGCCCAAGGGGCCCAATTCTTCACCAAACTGGATCTCCGCAACGCTTACAATCTGGTGAGAATCAGGGAAGGAGGTGAATGGAAAACTGACTTTAACACCTAGTGTTTATCACTGGGCCACCTCCATCTCAAGGGCTTACATCTATCCTGATGGTCATCGATCGATTCTCCAAGGCAGCCCATTTCATAGTCTTACCCAAGTTGCCTTCAGCGAAGGAGACAGCTGATCTCATGATTACCCATGTCTTTCGACTAAACAGACTTCCCCAGGACATTGTCTCTGATCGGGTGCCCCAGTTCGTCGCACGGTATTGGAAGGCCTTCTGCTCTCTGTTGGGGGCATCGATGAGTCTCTCCTCGGGGTTCCACCCACAATCGAATGGGCAAACTGAGCGGGCCAACCAGGAGCTAGAGAAGTTCCTCTGCTGCTTCACCTCCACTCAGGCTAGCAACTGGAGCAGGTTCCTCGTCTGGGCGGCGTATGCTCATAACACACTGCCAAACTCGTCCACTGGACTGTCACCATTCGAGTGTCAGTTTGGGTTTGCCCCCTCCCTGTTTCCTGAACAAGAGGCTGAAAGCGAGGGTGCAATCGGCTGAGGCGTTCATTCAACGATGTCGTCGCACCTGGATCAGAGCGCGACCCTCTTTGCTCCGCTCCTCTGCCCGACAACATCAGGCAAACCATCACTAAAGACCTCTTCGGCTCCTCCGACCAGGTCAACGGGTGTGAATGTCAACGGGTGTGAACTCAAAACAATATCCCATAACCCACAGGTGGAAAACATGCTACTTAAGTATGATCCCCAATTAGAGACAACAATTACCAGCTGCCTCTGCTGGTCCAGCCATGGACCCAGGCTGAACACTGTGCCTGGACTGGGCACCAACGCAGAAGAAGACTCTGGCCTTGGAGCTGGACTGGACGCTGTGCTTAGACTGGACATTGGCGCAGGGGAAGGCTCCGGCCATGGAGCGGGACTGGATGCTGTGCCTGGACTGGGCACCAACACAGAAGAAGACTCTGGCCTTGAAGCTGGAGGTCCCGAACCATTGACCGTCTCAGGAGGTTCCGGACCGTGGGCCGTCTCAGGAGGTTCCGGGCCGTGGACGTCTCAGGAGGTTCCGGGCCGTGGACGTCTCAGGAGGTTCCGGGCCGTGGACGTCTCAGGAGGTTCCGGGCCGTGGACCGTCTCAGGAGGTTCCGGCCCGTGGACTGTCTCAGAAGGTTCCGGGCCGTGGACCGTCTCAGGAGGTCCCGGGCCGTGGACCGTCACAGGAGGTCCCGGGCCGTGGACCGTCATAGGAGGTTCCGGGCCGTAGACCGTCTCAGGAGGTTTCGGGCCGTAGACCGTCTCAGGAGGTTTCGGGCCGTGGACCGTCGTTGGAGGTTCCGGACTGTGGAACGTCGTTGGAGGTTCCGGACTGTGGAACGTCGTTGGAGGTTCCGGACTGTGGAACGTCGTTGGAGGTTCCGGACTGTGAAACGTCACCGGAAGCTCTGGACTGGGAACTGTCGCCGGAAGCTCTGGACTGGGAACTGTCGCCGGAAGCTCTGGACTGGGAACTGTCGCAGGAAGCTCTGGACTGGGAACTGTCGCCGGAAGCTCTGGACTGGGAACTGTCGCCGGAAGCTCTGGACTGGGAACTGTCGCTGGACTGGGAACTCTGGACTGGGAACTGTGGCTGGACTGGGAACTGTGGAGGCACACTGGAGACCTGGTGCATAAAACCAGCACAGGATATACTGGACCGTGGAGGCGCACTGGAGGTCTGGAGCGTAGAGCTGGCACAACCCGTCCTGGCTGGATGCTCACTTTAGCCCGGCAAGTGCGGGGCGCTGGCACAGGACGCACTGGGCTGTGAAGGCGCACTGGCGACACAGTGTGTATAGCTGGCGCAGGATATCCTGCACGAGGAGACGTACTGGAGACCAGGAGCGCTGAGCCGGCACAACCCGTCCTGGCTGGATGCTCACTTTCACACGGCAAGTGCGAGGAGCTGGCACAGAATGCACCGGGCTGTAGATGCGCACTGGAGACACATTGCGTTTCTCCGCAAAACATGGTGCCTGGCTAGTCCCACGCTCCTCACGGCGACTGTCTTGCTCCATACACCAAACCATCCACTCTACCTCATCACTCCCCTCAACTATCTCACAATACTCCTCGCTCAGTCTCTCCCAATATACCTCTTCACTCTCCGACTCGCCCCTCGGCCTCGCCGACCACTCCATGTGTCCCCCCCAAAAAAACCTTTTTGGGCTGTCTCTCGGGCTTCCGTTGTGGTTGCAAACCCCGGAGTAGTCGTTGATCCTCCTTTGCTGCCTCCGCCTGCTTCCATGGCAGGCTCTTGTTTCCTGCCATGATCTCCTCCTACATCCAGGAAGTCCTCCACTCCCTTCTCTCCCGTGCCCAGGATCCCTGCTCCTCCTAGTCACGCTGCTTGGTCCTGGTTTGATGGGATATTCTGTCATGTTCGTTGGAATGATCGGGCCAAGGCGCAGCGTGAGTAGCGTTCCACATCTTTATTAATAAAGAGAAACTTAGCAAAAATACAAAACAAACAATAAATGAATAAACAAACCGTGACTACAGAGATGCTACGTGCACTAACTCAAAACAATATCCCATAACCCACAGGTGGAAAACATGCTACTTAAGTATGATCCCAAATTAGAGACAACGATTACCAGCTGCCTCTAATTGGGAATCATACAAATCACCAACATAGAAAATCAAACCTAGAACCCCACACAGAAATAAATAACCTACATCAAACCCCGTCACGCCCTGACCTACTCTACCATAGAAAATAAGAGCTCTCTATGGTCAGGACGTGACAGCTATACTGTCTGGCGTCTGTTGGAGGCTCGCCGGCTTCAAGGGAACCTGCAGTACCTGGTGGACAGGGAGAGCTACGATCCCAAGGAGCGGCATGGGTCCCGGCCCGGGACATCCTGGATCCGGGTCTAGTAAGAGACTTCAACCGACTACGTGGTGGATGTCAGGACTCCGCGGCTGGAGCCTGGAGCCGCTCCTAGGGTGGGGGGAGGGTACTGTCATGGTTGCTCTGGGCACCAGAGGGCGGCAGAGACCGCACTAGAGACTTTCTTTGTTACTCAGATGTTGCTTATCATTTCATTATGATTTCCCTTTTAAAATAGGTGTTTTCTGTCATTGTTTGCAGAAGCTTGATTTCGGTTGCCCTGTGTGTCGCCTGAGTAAGTTATCTAGTCCTAGTGTTTTTTTTTTCAGTATTACTGTGATCCTTCTGTTACCTTATTTTTCGAAAAGTATTTATGTTTTCCTAAACCATTGATTCTTCATCTGGTCCATTCTCTGCACCTGGGTCCAACCCCACCACGTCACAAGGACAACGCTACCTGCCCCAATGCATAATGCCAACTGTCAAGTTTGGTGGAGGAGGAATAATAGTCTCAGGCTGTTTTTCATGATTCTGTGCTTCCAACTTTGTGGCAACAATTTTTGGGAAGGCCCTTTACTGTGTCAGCATGACAATGCCCCCGTGCACAAAGCGAGGTCCATACAGAAATGGTTTGTTGAGATCGGTGTGGAAGAACTTGACTGGCCTGCACAGAGCCCTGACCTCAACCACATCGAACACCTTTGGGATGAATTGGAATGCTGACTGCGAGTCAGGCCTAATTGCCCAACATCAGTGCCCGGCCTCACTAATGCTCTTGTGGCTGAATGGAAGCAAGTCCTCGCAGCAATTTCCCAACGTCTAGTGGAAAGCCTTTCCAGAAGAGTGGAGGCTGTTATAGCAGCAGAGGGGGAGACCAACTCCATATTAATGCCCATGATTTTGGAATGAGATGTTTTTTTTTTTTAAAGGACAATCACTTCCATACCATAACTACTTTTTCCACTGTGTGAGACATTGAATCCTCTTGATATACATTTTCTCCACAAGAGGGCTTCTCAGCCCTTTTAACTTCCCTGGCCTCATCAATAGTTGTACTCAGGCCAGAATTCAGGCATAACCAGCTACCCAGCAGCTTTATCAACAGCCCATCCCTACCTCTTGGCAAACTCAAGCTCTTTCAAATGGTTTACATATGACCTGAGAATAAAATCTGTCTATTTTAAAGAATTCAACATAATTAGAGTAAACCTTGACCTAAAATCAAATGTTATTTTTTACATGCTTCGTAAACAACTGGTGTAGACTAACCACGAAATGCTTACTTACGGGGCCATTCCTAACAATGAAGGAAAACAAATAAATAATAGCACAAGGAATAAATACACAATGAGTAACGATAACTTGGCTACATACACAGGGTACCAGTACCAAGTCGATGTGAGGGTTACGAGCTAATTGAGGTAGATAATTTCAGGGTAAATTGACTAGGCGACAGCATAGATAATAAGCAGCAGCATATGTGACGAGTCAAAAGAGTTAGTGCAAAGAGGATCATCAATGCAGATTGTCCAGGTAGCTATTTGGTTATTAACTATTTAGTAGCGTTAGGACTTGGGGGTAGAAGCTGTTCAGGGTCCTGTTGGTGCATTGGTACCGCTGGCTGTGCGGAGTCCTTTGACACTGCCTGGTAAAGAGGTCCTGGATGGCAGGGAGCTCGGTCCCAGTGATTTTATTTGGCCCCAAGTTTTCTGATTTAATTTATTTTCATAAAAAGGTTTTTCGTTGTTGGACATAAGACTGTAAAATTACCAGGAAATCAAATCAAAGTGATTTTAATTTAAGAAATCTGTTCCCAAGTATTCCCACGCATAAATAGAGCAATAATGTGATTGTATGTAATCAATGTTTTTGTCACATACTATATCGGTTTGGGCTTCTTCAGTGAATTTGCAGGTTACTAATTATTTATAATTATTTCAGCCCCCTAACATCCGCGCAATAAAAAAAATCAGTCTGTGGCTTAATGTAATTGGGGACCCCTGATCTACAGCATGTCTCTTTCTATCTCCCTTCCATACCAAAAATATGTTTTTTTAAGAACTGGGCTATTTCTGGGCATAATTCAATCTTAACTGAAGCACAATTGAAATAGTTGAAATGCACATTTTGATCATTTTAAGCAGAATATTACAACCAAATGAAACTGGGAATGGATAACTTAGCCCTTTTCATTTCAACAACAGTCAATAAAACATAAGGTACTACAGTATATAATATATTATTTCATTCCTTCAACATAAAAAAGCAGGAAAACACTGACATTCAACAGAATTCCACAAGCAATCATAGATCCACTTCAATTCCATAAACCTACAGTATACTATATGTTTACATGGAAATGTGCAACAATAAAACATTACCAATAGTTAAATTGCCCTTCCTAACCCCAACTTCATCAATCAACCTTTATTGAAACAAAGGTCAATTACATTGACAAAGGAAAACATTTGAGAAGACCTTGGTGATTATTTCAGTTATCATAAAAGCATCCCTTTAAAGTTTAAGTTCTTCAACTAATCATCAGTGTTTTGTTTTTGTGAAAACGAACTGATGCCATGGCGATGCTGAAACCAAGGTTATTGTAGCACTGTTGTGAGAACACTGTGTTCTATGCAGTACACTTCAGCCTTGTGCTGGCTTTATCTGTAGAGTGCCATGGATGCGCTCTGGTACAAACACATGTAGGAGTCACACAGCAGCCTGCGGACAAGCTCTCCAGCCTGGGAGGGGTCAGCCCACACTAGCTCCTCCTCTGACTGAGACAGGAAGTCACCCACCTCGGGACAAGCCCTGATCTCTGGAATGTTGTAGCCACTGTGGTCATCACCTGTAGAGGGGGCAGATGATTATTTATCTGAGTGGAAGATAGATAAGACTAGACATATGTCAGGGTGCAGTGTTATCTCAACATCAAGTCAGGAGGTTCAGAGACAAAGCATGTTATTGGATATCTAGTGAACAGGAAAGACAAATAACATCACAAAGCATGGAACAGTCTGCAATTGCACATTCATGATTATTTGTTCAGCACCTCGGGAGAAATGAATATAGTAGTATGTTCTTCCTTTTAGATTGTTTTACCAACCCGATGCCATTAACACACATCCAATGAATAGGTTTTAAAATAAACAGTGCTTCAACAGACTTGTGATGGCAATAGACTAAATTCTTATATATCAAATATTTGTGCTCTTTATGGTCAATCTCACCACATCTGTCTGCCATGCTGTCGAAGAAGAGCCAAGAGCGAGGGCCAAGCCCATACTTCACAAAAGACACATAGTGGCTGGTATGGATGCAGAGCACAGCGAACAACTGCATCATGTGCCTGGGTAAAGGGGCATCTGCCGGAACCTCCGCTGGCACTGCCAGGGCTCTAGGGCAGTGGCCCTTCCGACACGGATGAGTGTGCACCTGTCACAAAGGGAGAAGTGGAGATGGAGGAGGGGAAGAGGCAAAGTAGAGAGGGAGATTCAGTATGATAAAGAAATCAATACACTTGCAGGTAGAAAAGATGTAAATCAAACAGTAATGCTGCTTAACGGTGTCTACCTGTGTCTTGCAAGTAGTGCAGTACTGTTTGACTCTTCCTGGCTGGAGCTTGCGGTCCTGTAGGCACTGGGGGCACTCATACTCTGCCAAACGCCCACAGAGGAAGCACTCTCGGGGGGCTGATGGGAGAAAGAAGGTGGGAAGCTGTCACTCAACCTGAAGACAGTTTACTATGGCAAGCTATGCTTAGGGAGTTACTGTATGGCCTTTAATTCATAGTTAGATACGTGGCAGACGTGTGACCAGCGTTTTGCAAAAACACTCTGTCAGTCTTCATTACATTGACTGATGGTGTAACTCACAGTTGTACAGAAGATCTGTGATGTCAAGCTCTGTTGAGGGGATGATGTGGGGGAACATCTTGTACTTTTTCCCAAACCTTGGCATCTGGACCATGAGACAGGATGGGATCTGAGGGATATATCAGAAACATTAAACATTAGAGCAAAGGGATTGCCTTCCAAAAAAAACATGGGCGGCCTACAAGGCCTCGTAAACATAGCTCCTTAGACAACCTTGCACAGTATCACCAACCTCCTCAAACTTGAGGCCACAAGACAGGAAGGAGGTATCCAGCAGCTGCTGAACCGTGGGAGTCTGTGTCACCTGCTCCTTATCCAGAATAATCTGGAATGTGTAGGCATCCTGAGATGTGTCATTATTCAATCTGAGACCCAGAGAACAATCAAGCTAAGCAACTCAATCATGGCAGAGTGACCAAACAGAAACTCAGAGAAAAGTCCAGACAATTAGAATGGAGATGAACAGAGTGAGGAGGGGAAGCAAGGAGCAATAAGTAGCCTACAGAATAACCTGCAAGAAAGAGAAAGATATGGGTCAGGAGGTCAAATAGAGCAGCAGAGAAAGGTGACTGGTTCAAACCTGAGTTTAAGCAATGGCTCCATGCACAGCACCCGCTGTAGAAGGATTGTGATGAACTCTTCAGGGTCTGCAGGGAGGCGAGAAATCAGAGACACTGCTGCCACTTAAAAATGATAATTTAGACATAATTTCCCTTAGCTGGTATCACATTTATGTTAAGAGACCCATAGAAACAACACTATGAGAAGTGTGTGAGTACCTTTCTCTTCTGTTACAAAGGTGTCACAGCCGAGTTGCTTGCGGAAGTTCATTACACTCTCAGCAGGCACAAAACCTTGTCTGTGGATTACACACACTGATGTCACTCTCAGTGGCCACACGGAAATACACACAACACATGGAAATGCACATTCATATACTGGGCCTGAACATACACTACCAATGTGCCAGAATAATACCAGACATGCATTGAGAGAAGGCTTTTTCTTTCTCAGTCTGGGTAGATTACAATGTCATAACGCCCTTATTTTGAAGAGCAGTTGATAATACAGGCACGCCTGAGGGTCAAGAGGATCTAGAAAACTGCAAGTACAGAATGTTTATACCGGCGCAAACAGTTAACGATGTCTTTCCTCAGAGAGCGAGATATGCTCTGTTCTGTGTCAGCTGGTTTGTGGCAAACACTGTCCAGGGTCATGGATGAGCTGAACAGACTGTGGAAAGATGTATTACCTTTGTTAGCTTGGCAGTGGTCTTGGCGCAGCATTAAGTCATTCTTACAAGAAACTGGGCTCAACAAAAAATGATGCCCAACAGTGTAAAATTGTCATACAACTATGAGTTCGGAACAATGAGCTAGAGGAAGTAAGTTTACCTGAAGAGAGTGGCATCGAGGTAGCAGGAGTTGTAGTGCCCCTGGATCCCCTTCATCTTGCCCACGAGCAAAGACAAGGCTTCCGACTCAGGGATAGGAGGGACATTCTCATCGGTTTCCTCCAATGGAGTGACTGATGCAAACCACACAAAAACATGAAGTACGACTTATATAATAGAAATACAACTGATTAATGCTTTATATCTGCTGTTGGTTGGTGTTTGATTCATTGTGTGTATGGTTTATGGCTACCCGGACTATTTGCATTGTGTGCCCCCCCCAACCCCTCTTTTTACTCTGCTGCTACTCTCTGTTTATCATATATGCATAGTCACTTTAACTATACATTCATGTACATACTACCTCAATTGAGCCGACCAACCAGTGCTCCCGCACATTGGCTAACCGGGCTATCTGCATTGTGTCCCACCCACCACCCGCCAACCCCTCTTTTACGCTACTGCTACTCTCTGTTCATCATATATGCATAGTCACTTTAACCATATCTACATGTACTTACTACCTCAATCAGCCTGACTAACCGGTGTCTGTATGTAGCCTCGCTACTGTTATAGCCTCGCTACTGTATATAGTCTGTCTTTTTACTGTTGTTTTATTTCTTTACCGACCTATTGTTCACCTAATACCTTTTTTGCACTATTGGTTAGAGCCTGTAAGTAAGCATTTCACTGTAAGGTCTACACCTGTTGTATTCAGCGCACGTGACAAATAAACTTTTATTTGATGTGTGGGGTGCAAACCAATGCTTATAAGGCTATTATTACAACGGCACAACCTGAGATTACCGACACTGTTTCTGCATGTGTTAGTGTTAGGAAGGACCTATACAAGTAGTGTCTAACCTGGGAGGATATTTGTGACTTTGAGGGTCTCCTTTTCAGAGCGGGGACATAAGAACCTTCCATCTGGACTGCACTTTGTTAGGGGCAGAAATAAGGCCCTGCCCCCTTTACAAGTGAAATACCGCTGGCCTCCATACGTCCCGTCTGAGCAATTATTCACCTCATAATCCTGATGGCAAAAGAGTTGCTGAGGAATCAAATCTGATTGAGATATTGAAATCTCAGAAAGGAGAATAGGTAAGCTCAATAACATTGCTTAAACAGTTCACGTTACACTCACCAGCTCAATTCCGGCCCAGTCGTTTTTATTTTCTGAAAGGACGCCCATCCACTGGATTACCCCATATACAGTGATCCCAGTGTTGGACGTTACCTCCACCAGGGATCCCACATCAAAAGTGTGGTGTGACAGGCTTTCGGGTGGGGTGACACTCTCGTCTACATCTCTCACTTGTCGTCCACGAGATCCCATATTAGGCATGGAGTTGATACGTGACACCGCCTTTCTGTTTAGACCTGGGGGAGAAGAAGTTGAAGAGGGGTAAGAATGACGGATCACATGGTTTCTGTCCTTGTCACAAGACCCATGTCATGAGACTGATCTGTGGTAAACATGTCTATCTCCATAAGAGGTATGTAGAGAGCTCAGAGCATGTGATGATCTCTGCTGCTACATTCCAGAGCACCTGGGCCAGTTTAACCAGTTCTGTACAAGGAACCGCACTTTGCCCACTGTCTAGCCACAGGTGCTGCTCATTGCCGTCCAATAACGTGTAGCACTTATATATTAGCATTTCTTTCTGATAAGGGGGAGGCGGGTGGAGGGCTATTTTGCTTGCAGGTGCCCCAATGCGCAGCAAGTCCTAAAATGATGATAACCGTTCAAAGAATTATGTCTTTGCAAAGCACGTTTGAAATGAGAGCCCAAAGCCACTGGGTTCTGAAAGCTGATATTCTTTCCTGGCACCATTGCTGTGCTTTTTACAAGAAAACAAGTAAAGTTTGTAATGGGTTTAAAGACTAGAAAAGCCAGGTAAATGTGTCATATTTAGTAAATAAATGCATGTAGGCCTATGTGCTTGCTTACTGATCAATGAGAATGCATGGGGATTGAACACCAGCAAGTAAACATGCACTACTGACCCTCTGAATGACTGTCTTTCCAGCGAGGGCCAAGGCCTACAGAGTACGCTGGGACAACCTGGACAATGTCTGCTGCACTGAACAGGGGAAGAGGGGCGGGCTTCTTAGATGACACTGTTTGATTAGAGTCTTGCTGAAATGGAAAGGAAAAAATAGATTAAGTAAACACAATCCATATACAGTAGCAATGCTGAGTTTTTTTACTGGTAAGCCAGAAATACAACAAAACGCATTCGAGCAACTGCAAATTCCTCAGTTTTATTAAGTTTCAGATGTTACGTAAAAGTTATATGCTATAACTAATCCGATAACATTATGGATCTTCCCCTGATGCCTCGTTCACACCTACAGTGTGTCGTTGTGCAAAATGGTATGCAGCATCATCTGGATACATGTGCAACAACAAAGTAAAACAGTAAAACAACCTTCTGCTACCATTTCTGTCAAGCTGTCTATGCATACAGTTTGACGCATACATTTGATAAATCCAAATATGCACCATACAGAATGCACTGCAACTGCCTCTGCAACGCAATGCTGCAAGGCAAATGCAGCGTTCCATTGGAAATGAATGTACTTCTGGTATACCAAAATGCAATGACGCTGTCGGTGTGATCGCAGCGTGAGAGACATTCTTGTCTCCTGCTGTCACTTCCTGAAACTAATGTAAATCAATGAGAGGTTCAGGTGTACTTGACATGTACAGTTTACAGTGTCTGTCATACTGTGTAATCATTAGGCTACATTTTTTAATTATCGATGAGAGGATCAAAGACAGTAGAAATTCCTGATTATTTGCTTATACATTGGACAAAATGCTAAAAGTCATTCCACTTTCTCTATGGCAGTGTCTATGCTGATATGGACTTACCAGATACCAGATTTATATAAGTTGCATACTCACTACAAACTCAACCTCAAAGCCCAGCATCAGCAGGTCCCCTTGGTTCTCCTTCTTACCGATCAGCATTAGGTTCCTAACCAGCCCTGGTTGGTGACCCTTCTTGTGCTTAACTACCACCAGGTCATCCTGAGACAGCACACAGATAGCCAAAAAAAGCTGGGGGTTACACAGGAGCTCCAGGCGTTTGCTGGAAGGGGACACGAAGAGCAGCAGCTGGGCCTGGTGGCAGGTGAGGGGGTATGTGTCCTCCATCTTCACCATGCCCCCACTCTTAGGGTTACCCCCACTGCTGCCACCTCCGTACAACAGTCCCATCAGCTCTCCCTTCTGCATCTCTGCCTCCACACGGCCAATACATCCTCTGGCGAAGCCTTTTCTCGCCTTCCCACGTGTCACTATAAAGAACTTCTCCTTCCCTTCAGTTTTTGATTCCATCCCTCTTCTAAAGTGCACAATATTCCTGCTGACAAGCAATGCAGACGTTGTGTGACTAGAAGCCACCCTGTCAGGGAAAGAAGTAAAGTAAGTATTATTGTATCCTTCTGATCATTCACTTGTATTAAGAGAATGTGAATTCACAGTCATTCCATTGTGCTGTCACACTCAAAGCATGGCTTTAAATACTCTAATTTACAAAGAAGTGACAGATAGGTAGAAGCAAGGAATGTAAAATGACTTCCTTTATACATTATTTGGGTATACACAGCTTTTGAAATCAATTCCGTTTAGGATATTTTTTTGTCGTGACTTTTGGCAGTTTTTTAACGATAATTTAACATCAATCTCAGTGGTAACACTTTGTAAGGGTTTTATCACATTGTTTCAACAAAATAAGATACATCTGTATATCCTGTACACACTGGCAACAATGTATCTCTAGTAATTGTCTTTTATTACTAAAATGTAATTGAGTCGATCTTACTGACCGTTTTTCCAAGTATTTGAAGAGCAGTTACTCCGAAGTACTACACACATTCGATTGCAAGGTAAACTAAATCCTCGCGACGGTAGCTCGGGATAAGGAAGTCATTCAGCCCAGTTAACTGATACTGTAGCTCTGTGACCGAACACGCCCGTTTTATACTGTTCTCTATCTGACAGAGACAATTCAGCATGTAGATCGTGATTTTTCTTCAAGGTAATATTGCGTCAGAGAATTCACAAATTATCATTAGGATTTGGGTAACGTTATATCCAGCTACATGATAGTGGTTATTTGCTAGGCAAGTAGCTGTTACTTATTGTATCAGTCACAGAAAATTGCAGGTTGTCAATCACAGTGTCCCAAATAATTTAACAGTATCAAGACAGGGTAGCCTACTCGGGTATTTAAACTTCAATGTGGGGTAATGTTAACGTTATCACTCTTATGATGTACAATATAATATCCCCCTCCCCATGAGTGACAGAGGGAATATCAGCTATGCGCATATTTGAAACATATTTTATATTTTAAACATGTATGCCCTAGGCCTATTGTTAGAAACAAAAACACCATCTGGTCATAACCTTGGTCGGTCACACTGCGTGTTGTTGTGGTGGTGCAGCAAGATAAAATGAGCTAGCTAGCTGTTAGCTAACTAACGTTCATTAGCTAGCTGTGTTAGCTAGCTCATTGAAAACGCTTGCAGGCAGTTGAAGAAAATATCTTCTTCCTCTGTCACCCACCAGGTGAAAAACATATTTTAAATAATTGTTCGGATTATATAATCAAATAAAATGCCATTAACCATGAGAAAGATTTTGGGCGCTTGACAGCTGCTCTTCATCTGATGAAAATTAAACCGCTGCATTGTCAGTTTAGACGCGGGGCTGGAGAAGGGGGGCTAGGTACGTTTAAAGTTGTGATTGACAGATCAGGAGAAATATGTTCTTTAATTAACATATATTTAAGCAAAAATGCACGAGGGGGTGTGGCATATGGCGAATATACCACGGCTAAGGGTTCTTAGGCACAAGGCATAGCAGAGTGCCTGGGCACAGCCTTTTGCCGTGGTATATTGGGCATACCACAAACCCAAGGTGCCTTATTGCTATAATAAACTGGTTACCAACGTAATTAGAGCAGTAAAAATAAAATGTTTTGTCATACCCGTAGTATACTGCTCAAAAAAATAAAGGGAACACTTAAACAACACAATGTAACTCCAAGTCAATCACACTTCTGTGAACTCAAACTGTCCACTTAGGAAGCGACACTGATTGACAATAAATTTCACATGCTGTTGTGCAAATGGAATAGACAACAGGTGGAAATTATAGGCAATTATCAAGACACCCCCCAATAAAGGAGTGGTTCTGCAGGTGGTAACTACAGAGCACTTCTCAGTTCCTATGCTTCCTGGCTGATGTTTTGGTCACTTTTGAATGCTGGCGGTGCTTTCACTCTAGTGGTAGCATGAGACGGAGTCTACAACCCACACAAGTGGCTCAGGTAGTGCAGCTCAGCCAGGATGTCACATCAATGCGAGCTGTGGCAAGAAGGTTTGCTGTGTCTGTCAGCGTAGTGTCCAGAACATGGAGGCGTTACCAGGAGACAGGCCAGTACATCAGGAGACGTGGAGGAGGCCGTAGGAGAGCAACAACCCAGCAGCAGGACCGCTACCTCCGCCTTTGTGCAAGGAGGAGCACTGCCAGAGCCCTGCAAAATGACCTCCAGCAGGCCACAAATGTTCATGTGTCTGCTCAAACGGTCAGAAACAGACTCTATGAGGGTGGTATGAGGGCCCGACATCCACAGGTGGCAGTTGTGCTTACAGCCCAACACCGTGCAGGACGTTTGGCATTTGCCAGAGAACACCAAGATTGGCAAATTCGCCACTGGGGCCCTGTGCTCTTCACAGATGAAAGCAGGTTCACACTGAGCACGTGACAGACGTGACAGAGTCTGGAGACGCCGTGGAAAATGTTCTGCTGCCTGCAACATCCTCCAGCATGACCGGTTTGGCGGTGGGTCAGTCATGGTGTGGGGTGGCATTTCTTTGGGGGGCCGCACAGCCCTCCATGTGCTCGCCAGAGGTAGCCTGACTGCCATTAGGTACCGAGATGAGATCCTCAGACCCCTTGTGAGACCATATGCTGGTGCGGTTGGCCCTGGGTTCCTCCTAATGCAAGACAATGCTAGACCTCATGTGGCTGGAGTGTGTCAGCAGTTCCTGCAAGAGGAAGGTATTGATGCTATGGACTGGCCCGCCCGTTCCCCAGATCTGAATCCAATTGAGCACATCTGGGACATCATGTCTCGCTCCATCCACCAACGCCACGTTGCACCACAGACTGTCCAGGAGTTGGCAGATGCTTTAGTCCAGGTCTGGGAGGAGATCCCTCAGGAGACCATCCGCCACCTCATCAGGAGCATGCCCAGGCGTTGTATGGAGGTCATACAGGCACGTGGAGGCCACACACACCACTGAGCCTCATTTTGACTTGTTTTAAGGACATTACATCAAAGTTGGATCAGCCTGTAGTGTAGTTTTCCACTTTCATTTTGAGTGTGACTCCAAATCCAGACCTCCATGGGTTGATAAATTGGATTTCCATTGATTATTTTTGTGTGATTTTTGTTGTCAGCACATTCAACTATGTAAAGAAAAAGGTATTTAATAAGATTATTTCTTTCATTCAGATCTAGGATGTGTTATTTTAGTGTTCCCTTTATTTTTTTGAGCAGTGTATATGGTCTGATATACCACGGCTGTCAGCCAATCGGCACCCAGTTTATAATTGAAAATAAATTCACATATATATTCTATGATATGATCAAGTTATATATTTCATAAATATGTTCTGGACATATGTAAATATATTTTGAATTCCCAGCATGTATGTACATACAGTGCTTCTTTCAGAAAGTATTCACAACCCTTGACTTTTCCACACACATCTTGTTGTTACAAAGTGGGATTAAAATGGATTTAATAGCAAACATGTTGGTCAACGATCTACACAAAATAATCTGTAATGTCAGTGAAAGAAAAATGTTAACATTTGTAAAAATAAAAAAAAAATCATGAAAAATGTAACACTAGTACTGGATATCTTGATTAGATAACTATTCAAACCACTGAGTCAATACATGTTAGAATCCCCTTTGGCAGCGATTACAGCTGTGAATCTTTCTGGGTAAATCTCTTAAAAGCTTTTCACACCTGGACTGTGAAACATTTGCCCATAATTCTTTTCAAAATTATTCAAGCTCTGTCAAATCGGTTGTTGATCATGGCTAGACAACCATTTTCAGGTCTTGCCATAGATTTTCAAGCAGATTTAAGTCAAAACTGTAACTCAGCCACTCAGGAACATTCACTGTCTTCTTGGTAAGCAACTCCAGTGTAGATTTGGCCATGCTCAAAGGGATATTCAATGTCTGCTTTTTTACCCATCTACCAAATAGGTGCCCTTCTTTGCGAGGCATTGGAAAACTTCCTTGGTCTTTTTAGCCGAATATGTGTTTGAAATTCGCTGCTTGAGTGTGGGATACAGAGATGAGGTAGCCATTCAAAATTATCTAAAACACTATTATTGCACACTGTGAGTCCATGCAATTTATGTGACTTGTTAAGCCAAGTTTTACTCCTGAACTTATTTAGGTTTGCCCTAACAAAGGGGTTGAATACTTATTGACTCAAGACATTTCAGTTTTTCATTTTTAATTAATCTCTACAAATGTTGAAAAACAATTCCAATTTGACATTACAGGATATTTTATGTAGGCAGGCCAGTCAATAGTTTTTTCTCAATTTAATCAATTTTAAATTCAGGCTGTAACACAACAAAATGTGGAAAAGGTCAAGGGGTGTGAATACTTTGAAGGCACTGTATATTATAATACATTCATTTTCCATATGGGCTGGCCAGCGACATTATCCATCACCCAGGAATATGTGGTTAATCATCTGTCATAATTATGGTTTTGTATTATTCTCGATAACAGAAAGTTTCATAAAAATTGTTCAACTCATTATGATACTGTTTTGTCTTTTTATAGTGGCATTGGAGGTGTATATTTGCTTGTCAACCTTTCTATGACATCAGCCCTTAGGCACATTCTCTACTCCGAAGAGGCCCTGGCTAGTAGGAGAGTATGTGTTGTAAGGAAGGTGTTGCGCACACATTTTAATACTTTGGGGCTGCTGATTAACAAGCTAAAGAGTTAAAACCAACAATGAAAACAGACACATGCCTTTAATGTAAGGGTTGACTGCCACTGATATTTGAATAAGATCGAGTAACATTTTTTTTAAATCTGGATATTTGCCATTTCAATCCATCCCACGCTGCACTCATTATTAGGAGCAGGGTTTAGTGGCTTGTTTGGGAGTCAACATTCACACATGAAGTGCATTCTTGGAGATATACAGTAGCTGGTGGCTATATAGATTATTTTACCTCGACAAAACAGCAGTGACTAACAGCAAATGTCTGATTTGTAAAGCGATTGACCGATAATGCATTTGCCTCTAACTTTCACCAAACATTAGGCCAAACTATATTCATCTAGTTCTGCCTAGGCAAGTAGTGCCCCCTATTGGACAACCAATACTATTGTGACCTAGGTTGATGGGTATAGGCTAGTCACATCTTCACACACAGAATCTGAGATGAAATTCATGTCTCCCACAGGAGGTTGGTGGCACCTCAATTGGGGCGGACGGGCTCGTGGTAACGGCTGGAGCGGAATGGCATCAAATACATCAGACACATGGTTTCCATGTGTCTGATGCCGTTCAATGGACGCCGTTCCGGGCCATTATTATGAGCGGTCCTCCCTTCATCAGCCTCCTGTGATGTCTACCACCTTTATATTAGATCTGCCTTAATGTATGCTATCATCCAGGAGGGACATATTTTATCATTTTTGTGTGGGAACCAGTCGGATAAAACACTCCAAACAGTCTAACCGACCGCTCAGAGGTGTGCGCATGGTCCTAAAGCACACATTGCCTCGTTTTGTATCACTTTCCAATGATAAAACTTGGAGGACAAAAATGCAATTTCAGAATGTAGGGGGGGGACATGTCCCCACTGAAAGTTGCACGCCTGCCATCATCACACTAGGAAAATCTAAAATTGTAATACATTAATTATTTATTAACATACAACTCCGATATTACTTAATCTTATGTTCACATTGAAATAAAGCCATATTCTCAGAAAGCTAGGCAGAGCCAGCCACAGCACGAGGGTCAACAATGCCCCTAATGATGTCGTTGTGTCTCTGGGCACCATGCACCAGGGACAGCAGCCCCACCCTGTAGACAGCGTGTCCTTTCAGACGCAACACCTTCACATCCTCCTCCAGGAACTCAGCTGAGGGGAGATAGTTGGGAAGATATGAATTTAAAAAAAAAGTGAGTTGAGGTTTCAAACCATTTCAAAGCCGATTTCCCACCCACAATTAAGTGTAGATAAAGAAAACATTAGAAATGCTCACAGTCCACCAGGAGTCTGCTCGGCTGAAGTTGGGGATGGAGTCGTCCCAGTGATATGCTATCATTCAGATTTTTGTTATATAATAAAATATTAATCAAGACCTGAAACAAAAAGCACAATGAAAGGTAATGAAATTACAAGGACATTAACTTTTAGATAACAAAAGGCATGAACATTAAAGAGTGTTTATTTTTTTACGTGTCAGACCTGGGTGACACCACTGAGGCTGTGCTCTCCATTAGAAGATCCCAGGGCCACATAGGATCCACATTTACCTAGAGACGGTATCACAATTGTGGGCATAATAAATGACAGAGGCCGCTTGCCTGGCTGGACCCTGTTCGTCTGCAAAGAAAACAAGTGTTGGTATAGGATATTTTTACAAAATGGTTGTTTCTCTATCTGGGGCTAAGATTGAAAGTGTAGAATGTTATGTTAATACATTATACAGCCTAAACATGCATTGTACTGTGGTATGTTGTTACCAGGTTGGATATTAACAGTCCCTGGGTTTTAATTGGCCAGGAGAAGGCCAAGATCTGGCTGTTCAGGAGAATGCCTGAAGGGGTTAAAATTCTACTTCCAAAGGGCCTGTTCAGTGAGCTGAAACATGAAAAAAAAAAAATGAACAAGTGCAAGACTTAAGCTATCCCACACCATATCCATAATGCCAATGTAAACATGTCATCTCCTTCAGGTAAGCTCCTAATCACAGCACCTGGTGACAGACACAATGACGTCATCGGGACCCATCACGACCACTTGGCTGGCCACAGCTCCACTCGGCAGGTCATAGACAGTAGAGTAGTGTCTGGGAGGAGATGCCTGCGAGTCACTGATCAACTGACGGAGCACTACAGCCTGTGGCTTGCTTTAACAGAGACACAGATACAAGGCATCTACATCAGTAGAGAGGACAATTGTTCACAGAAATTCCTGTCATTGCATTTCAAAAGGACTAAAATTGCATGGCTAATCTACTTAGAACATGGTGAGGAAGTGAATGTACGCTTGTTAATGTTTACCTTAGCATCTTGGAGATGAGTGCAGAAACTGATGGGGTATACACAGGGTCTCCGAGCCCACTGGCCATAGTCAGGGCTGCTTTCAGTGACTTCAAAATGAATACAATACACTTATTAGGGGACCCTTTTCTGCACACTGTAAATGACATGGGTCTCACTTCTGAGCTTGAGATACAGTACCTCAGCAATCCAGTGGTATGAGGTATACGTTGTACTATTCCCATTGAGGTGGAAGTCCTCCAAAATGTTGAGGGCTGAGATCAGAGCAGCACCAATAGAAGGGGGAGGCGGCACTAGAACTCGAAATCCTGAGGGAGGGTGTTGCCAGGAAATATTGTGTAGACCTGAGGAGGCTGGTGAGGGGAGGACAGCTCATAATAATGGATGGAATCAAACACGTCGAAACCATACAATTCATTATGTTCCAGCCATTATTATGAGCCTGTCCTACTACCCATTTAAAGTGCCACCAGGCACCACTGGTGTAGACAAAATATTTTTCCGACAAATGCAGCTAATCCCAACATACTGTAGAATTGTCTTGTTTGTAGGCTACTTCCTATAAAGAGTATGAAGTATGACTATGTTTACCCTGATACAGGCCTTCAATTGGCTGCTCTATGACTGCACTGTAGTTGCTGAGATCCTCCTTGGTTAGAATTCCTCCATTTTCTTGCACCTAAAATACAACACAGGTTAAATATTTTTATTTCACCTTTATTTAACCAGGTAGGCTAGTTGAGAACAAGTTCTCATTTACAATTGCGACCTGGCCAAGATGAAGCAAAGCAGTTCGACACATACAACAACAGAGTTACACATGGAGTAAAACAAACATACAGTCAATAATACAGTAGAAAACTAAGTCTATATACATGTGAGCAAATGAGGAGATAAGGGAGGTAAAGGCAAAAAGGCCATGGTGGCAAAGTAAAAACAATATAGCAAGTAAAACACTGGAATGGTAGATTTGCAGTGGAAGAAAGTGCAAAGTAGAAATAATGGCGTGCAAAGGAGCAAAATAAATAAATACAGTAGGGGAAGGGGTAGTTGTATGGGCTAAATTATAGATGGGCTATGTACAGGTGCAGTGATCTGTGAGCTGCTCTGACAGCTGGTGCTTAAAGCTAGTGAGGGAGATAAGCGTTTCCAGTTTCAGAGCTTTTTGTAGTTCGTTCCAGTCATTGGCAGCAGAGAACTGGAAGGAGAGACAGCCAAAGGAGGAATTGGCTTTGGGGGTGAATATGCGTATGATTCAATGCAATTTGCTGAGGGCTATGTTCTTAGCTAACGCATTCATTTACCTCACTGGCCATTTCCTGTGTTAGAGTCCCACTGTAGAATTCTGACACCCCAGCCTCCAGGACAGCAGCCAGACTTGGTGTTTTCATAAGAGAGCCGGGGGACAGAGCATGGCCTCTTGGCAAGAACATGTCCCTGAAGCGCAATGACATATTCTGACCTTTCACCTTGGTTATGGCCTCTGCTGCAGAGTTAGAAAATATCAAAGTCTACTGGTGAAAACCTGCAATTGGTCTAATCTTGTATTGAGGCTTTCATACAGATTCTACAGGGATGAGAAGTAAAACAGTAAGAAAAAGACTTGGTATGATTGCGAATCACTCCTTACCAAGTCTGTGAGACACATTAAAGCCATCTCTGGCTACATTGGCAGCCCTGGTGACGATATCCTCCCATGACAGTCTGGGGTGAAACAATAACAACCATAGGCTAGTATGCGCTTCTGAACACAAACATTAAATTGCACATAACAAAAACAACAACACCTCACCTTCCATACAGTTTATGGGCTTGGTATAACCCTCTGAGCAAGCCTGGCACACCTACAGTCAGACCTGGCTGGATGGTTAAGGAAAGAGGTTACAATTTAAAAATCTCTTTTGAAGCCTCAGTGTACATGTTGCATGACTATCTGAGACACAATTCGAGATAATAGTTCAACACATTGTTTTATCCTAAAAATTAAAGATCTACAATAAGTGATGTATTTTTACTCATACACTGTTGTCATACAACACATCACCTTTAGCTCTGGGTCAATTTGCAGGATCTCCTCCTTGATTCCAGAGGGTGCCGTTTCCTGGAAATTAATCACCTTCCTTATATTCTTCCGGATGTCATGAACCAGCATCACCCCTCCCCTACAGAAAAATACATAATTAAGTCAGGTGGACCATGAATATCCTGTCCATCCACATGAACCTCTGGACAATCATTATGCCACATATATAGTGCACTTGCCGTTAACTTTCTCAAATGCATTAGTCACTTACCCACCAATACCTGATGCATGTGGATGGACTATTCCCAGGCACAGGGTGGCAACAATGGCAGAATCCACACTGGAGCCTTGTTCATTCAGCACCCTACGACCAAGCTCTGTACAGTGTTCATGGTCCGTCACCAACACACTCCCTCTGAAGACCTGCTGACCCCATTATAGTAAGGACGAGGATAAAAAATAAGGTAATAAGTCAAAGTTGTTCTAAATAGTTTCTATATATTTTTCTAAGTGAGAACATACCTCATTTGTCCCTAGATAAATCTGCAGGACCATAGCAGTGGTGACTGCTATGGCAATGATGAGAGAAGCAGCATAGATGGGTATGATGGCATCCTGCCAAGGGCCACACCTACTTGGTCCCCCAGACGGCAGGTCCTTATCCATCTCTCTAAAGGAGGACAAGCTTAGATCAGCCAGGTTAGGGTGCTGGCTCCCAGAGGCTAGATGTCTCAGGGGCAATTCTTTTGAGAGACTGCTGAAGTCTGGAGCAGGACTGAGGCTACCATGGCCATGGATACCTGGAGAGGGAGAGATTTTAGACCCTGTCAGAGTGGAGGTGGGCTAAAAAGCTACTGTACATGTGTGGCAATTTGTGGTTGATACAAGCAAGATTTGACTTGACATCATGTAAGTAGCATTGAGTTGCTACCAAACCAACTACCTGTGTTTCGGTTATGCTCATTCTGAAAGTTCCCATTTTGCCCTTTGGTCAATGTCTCATCCACAGTCAACTGAGGTAAGCCCTCAATGCTCCTGTAACCAACTGGGGATTGTCTGCTACTAAGTTTAGTCTCAGGACTCACATCCATTTCCCCTATGTTCACACAGAGATAAGTACATGATGTACAATTAGACAGACACAGGACTACCCTCTCCCTTCCCATCTGATGACTAGCAAACCTGCAAGTCAGCATGGTGAAAACAAGCTATACAAACACAGGTGTTGGAGCAGTAGAATTTAGAGATACACAAAAACAATTCCACTATGTTACTAATCTAGAGGTACAGAAAGTATAACACAGTTTTATGAGCTCTCCATTGCTAGCTTCTCTCTTACCTGCCTTAACACCTGAATAATGACAAACGGGTTAAGAATTACTCAGCCAATCAGATTGGCCAATTAAGTAACCAATTGATCAGCCATTTTGTTTTAAAGTAGTATACACTGAGCTATTTCTATAACCTTCTTTTACATATTGTGTCGCATAACATTGAATTGGATAACATTAGTAATGCCTTTTGGTCACCAAATAGCCCTGATCATGCAGTTCTGACACTATAATGAAATAAAGGAACAATGGTGCAATCACGTGGGTCATCCTTTTTATTGCTATTTGAAATGTTTTTAACCCACACACAACAATCTGACAAAATACATATGTGTAATGATACAAATACCTTTGAATTTCCCTCAACATGTTTTTGCAAAACATTTTTGCATAGGCTTTGCACAGAAATATGCATGCCACTGACAGTTTTGCCATAGCCACAACAATCAAGCCTAAAAACATCTCATTTGATATTTGTATTTATTATGGATCTAGAAAATAAGGGAAAGCCGCACACTCTAAGAGCTCAGATGCAAAAATGTAATAACCTAATAACCAACGTTTCGACAGCAAAGCTGTCTTCATCCAAATCTGTCTTCATCCAACGTTGCTGTCGAAACGTTGGTTATTAGGTTATTACATTTTTGCATCTGAGCTCTTAGAGTGTGCGGCTTTCCCTTATTTTCTAGTTTTCTACTCCTTTAGCCAGCACCTCGCCTTTATAGGTGTGCGTTTCTTTTTTCTAGATTATTTATTATGGATCCCCATTAGTTGCTGCCAAAGCAGCAGATACTCTTCCTGGGGTCCAGCAAAATTAAGGCAGTTTATACAGTTTTAAAACATTACAATACATTCACAAATCTCACAACACACTGTGTGCCCTCAGGCCCCTACTCCACCACTACCACATATCTACAGTACTAAATCCATGTGTATGTATAGTGCGTATGTTATCGTATGTGTGTGTGTATGCATGTGTCTGTGTTGCTTCAAAGTCCCCACTGTTCCATAAGGTGTTTTTTTAATCTTTTTTTTTTTTAAATCTAATTTTACTGCTTGAGTCAGTTACTTGATGTGGAATAGAGTTCCATGTAGTCATGGCTCTATGTAGGACTGTGTGCCGCCCATAGTCTGTTCTGGACTTGGGGACTTTGAAGAGACCTCGTGGCATGTCTTGTGGGGTATGCATGGGTGTCTGAGCTGTGTGCCAGTAGTTCAAACAGACAGCTCGGTGCATTCAACATGTCAATACCTCTCATAAATAAAAGTAGTGATGAAGTCAATCTCTCCTCCACTATCTCTGTGTACATCCAAGGGACAGCCGTGCTGCCCTGTTCTGAGCCAACTGCAATCTTCTCAAGTCCCTCTTTTGTGGCACCTGACCACACGACTGAACAGTAGTCAAGGTGCGACAAAACTAGAACTTGTAGGACCTGCCTTGTTGATAGTGTTGTTAAGAAGGAAGAGCATTGCTTTATTATAGACAGACTTCTCCCCATCTTAGCTACTACTGCATGAAAATGTTTTGGCCATGACAGTTTACAATCCAGTGTTACTCCAAACAGTTTAGTCATCTCAACTTGCTCAATTTCCACATTATTTATTACAAGAGTTAGTTGAGGTTTAGGGTTTGGTGAGTGTTTTATTCCAAATACAATGCTTTTAGTTTTAGAAATATTTAGGGCGAACTTATTCCTTGATATGTTCACATCTTCATTCTCTTGTCATGTACAGTACAGGTTCAAAAGTATTTTTTGCTGCCAGTGAACGAGTGACAATTCCAAGTAACAATTCCAAGTAACAAGCTTAGTGTTTTGAATCAAATGGGGTAGATAGGATTCCTTTGGGAAATACCTTAATCTACACAAGATTGAACTATGCAAAATGTGTTTGAATGATGACTTTATTTCACTATATGGAAATATGCTGCCAATCAATTTATGTTGCATTTGTGAAGGTGTCTGAGCATGTCTGTTTGTGTATGTATGTTGTGAGCAGATTAAAGGTCCCTGTTGTTCTTGTGTTAAAAGCGCTCCCTGGTGCAAGGTGTTCAGTGGCTGAAGTTGTGGTGGCCTGGCTGTTGGAGGTAGGTTGTGCGTGTGCGGGGTGAGTGGCGCTGAGCTCGCTGGCGGACACAGTTCTGCCGCTGGATGCAGCTCCGTGTGAGGTGGTGGCGGTCCACCCGGGTCTGAGCCCTCTGGATACGAGCAACCTGCGAGACCTTAGCCAGCTGTCCAGCTATGGACACTGATCTACGAATGATCCGGCTGGGGCTGGTGGTGCTTCTTTGGACTGGGACCTCTGGTTCTGACATCCTGCAGAGAAACAAATGCTTGTAAGCCCACATCTGTTCACATATACATGAGGACAATCAAACATTTGGAATCAGTGGCAGAACACGGATATTTTAAAATGCTTTGACAACTTCCTGTGTCAAATGCACAAAAGTCTCTCACCTGACGCCAGTTTCTGAAATGGGTTCAGTCTCTTCAGTGACAGCTGGACTTCTGTAGATAGATGTGTTGGCACACTCCACTACCTGCTCCTCCAATAGGTTCACTTCTGTAGAGCAACAAGAGAGCCAGCGTTACTCATATTTCTTCTAGCAGAGCACACTATGTAGCTACAGTCCAACCACTACTTCCTGTGAGACTGACCTTGATGGTTGATCAGAAGCCACCCTTCCTCAAGCATTTCTGCAGGGGTGGGTGTCCTCTGGTCTGTAGAGATGTCATCATCTCTTCCAAAAAACAGACTAGTGAGCCTTCTGAACATGACTGGGTTCTGTTCTGTGTGGCGGTTACTAAGGAGGTGTTGTCTCAGACTCTTGGTCAGACTTCGTTGTGATTTGGTGTTGTGAGGTTGTTGCCTGTGTTCTCTTTCTTGTCCTTTCCTCTCCTTTCTTTGGCAGGAAACTCAGACGTAGCAGCAGAGGCTTTGGGTATCAAAATACTTCTCACAAAGACCTGGTGGAGAAAAACATGGTCATAAAGTCTGGGTCCCATAACTCAAACCTGCTGTAACAACGTTGTCTTATTCTTGTCATTTTGCATCCTTAGCCTTTTTGAAAATAATGGTAATTATTCATCAATACCCCAGCGTTGAATTAAGAGTCATTTCTGGACCCCACACATCCATACTGGCCCATGTTAATTAACGCAAGCCCAGGTCAGCTGACCATGGTGGTCATTGATTGGCCAATGAGGCCTTTATGAATATAAGGGCCTGAATAACAAGTACCCCCTGCAGAGCTCCATTGTCAGATCCCATCTGCTATTAAACCTACAGGGGAGGGGCTAGGCTATACTCTGCAACATAGTCACATCCTCATAGGATCCTCTCAATGCAATGGCTCTCAGCATATCATTTTTTTTATTTATTTTCTTTTTCTGATATGGCTTTGTTGGCAAACGGCTATATTTGCCGGTCTCTGAATTTGCTATTGTCATGCAACACAGAGAATCCCTCCACCCCAAGCAGAGAAAGCATGATTGCTTATGATAAACCACATTCAGCTTATGAGAACCATTTTGGTATAGATTTGACTTTGGCGATGTAATTTACAAAATAGCCTCCAACACTCTACTCAGCGAAATGGATGCAGTATATCACAGTGCCATCCGTTTTGTCACCAAAGCCCCATATACTACCCACCACTGCGACCTGTATGCTCTCGTTGCCTGGTCCTCGCTACATATTCGTCGCCAAACCCACTGGCTCCAAGTAATCGATAAGTCTTTGCTAGGTAAAGCGCTGCCTTATCTCAGCTCACTGGTCACCATTGCAACACCCACCCGTAGCACGCGCTCCAGCAGGTATATCTCACTGGTCATCCCCAAAGCCAACACCTCGTTTGGCCGCCTTTCCTTCTAGTTCTCTGCTGCCAATGACTGGAACGAATTGCAAAATTTCATTTTTTTTTTTTTTTAAATCACTGAAGTTGGAGACATATCTCCCTCACTAACTTTAAGCGTCAGCTGTCAGAACAGCTTACCGATCGCTGCAGCTGTACACAGCCCATCTGTAAATAGCCCATCCAACCAACTACCTACCTCATCCCCATATATGTTTTTCTGCTTTTTTGCACACCAGTATTTCTACTTGCACATCCTCATCTGTACATAGATCACGCCCGAGTAAATTGCTAAATTGTAATTACTTCGCCACTATTGGCCTATTTATTGCCTTACCTCCTTACTTCATTTGCTCACACTGTATACAGATTTTTCTAATGTGTTATTGACTGTATGTTTGTTTATCCAATGTGTAACTCTGTTGTTGTTTTTGTCGCACTGCTTTGTTATATCTTGGCCAGGTTGCAGTTGTAAATGAGAACTTGTTCTCAACTGGCCTACCTGGTTAAATAAAGGTGAAATAGAAATAAATAAAAAATAGATATGCGAGCAGATTTGCAGATCTAGGGGCACGAGGCCCATGGCTGCAGAGTTCACTTTGTTATTATGTGCTCAGCTTGTATCCTCTTCAAAACCACTGACCTGGAATCCTAACAAATGGCAGGACCCTTTTAGATACACCATGTCCGAGAGAAAGACTGCACTTTTAATTATAATCGTCTTTTCAGCAGATGCTTTTAGCCAAGGGGACTCAACACAGATTCGGTATAGGCCTATATATCAGTCAAACCCACAACTCTCTCTAATGTTGTCAGTAGAATGCACCAACCAACTGAGCCACCAGTAAAAATATATCTCTGTAGTTATAAGGCCTATATAGCACCATTCCATTCTACATCCAAAGTACCTAATAGGACTCCCGGGTGGCGCAGCGGTCTAAGGCACTGCATCTCAGTGCAAGAGGTGTCACTACTGACCCTGGTTTGATTCCAGGCTGTATCACAACCGGCCGTGATTGGAAGTCCCATAGGCGGCACACAATTGGCCCAGCGTCGTCCGGGTTAGGGTTTGGCCACGCAGTCATTGTAAATAAGAATTTCTTAACTGACTTACCTAGTTAAATAAAGGTTAAAAAAATAATAATAATAATTAAAAAAAAACACAAATAATCTCAGTCCTTATGAACTGTATGGACTTGAAAATCTAATATGCAAGACTATTAAAAGGCATCTGTTTAGAGCGGTTTCTCACTACCAAATATGGTAATGAGGAAGTCCAGTCGGGAGTAGTGTGAGAGGATATAGAAGTATTTTTGTCTGTATTTTTGTCGGCATCATCCCACCCTCTTGGCAGCCAGGCTCTACATGGCTGCACCCCTACACCAGTCATGTGAAATCCATAGATTAGGGCCGAATGAATTTATTGACTTTGACTGATTTCCTTATAAGAAATGTAACTCAATAAAATCTTTGAAATTGTTGCATTTATATTTTTGTTCAGTATATATAAAAAAAAAAGTATACATTTTCCTTTATTTGTATGTTTAGCTCACATAACATAATTTAAAAGTATGCATTACGGTGTCTGTAATAGAATAAACGTGGCAAAAACAAATGTAGACACTAATAAAATAATTTTTATATCTTCCAAAATATTTTTCTACAACGTGTGGGAGTACCAAGATGGAAGCATGGTGGCTCCAAAACAGCACCCCCCGGGTCATAATTTTGTGTATATATAAATAATTGGCAGCTACTCAGCTGAGCAAATATGTGGCCTATTGCAGGGTTTCCCAAACTCGGTCCTGGGCCTCCCCCCACTAGGTCCAGGTGTTGGTTTTTGCCCTAGCACTACACAGCTGATTTATATAACCAACTCATTATCAGGCTTTGATTATCGTCACTGAATGCAACTGACCTCATTCAAAACCTAAACAACAGCTTGAGCAGGAATCAAGGAAGGGACGAGGCTGGGATACCACTGAAAGGCTAAACAAACCATTTCACGATGACAAAGAAAACCTGAACATTAGCCTTATATCAGCAGAGAAAGAACTTTGAAATGAAAAACTGGATATGAAAGCTAAGCTATAGGCTACTCCTTTGGTGCAGGTGACAACACAAAAGTCTCGTCTGAAATTGGGGCAGTTGCAATGACAGCCAGCAGTAGTTAAGCGACCGAAAGACTGGATAATAATACAACACAGACATATTTAATTATCTCCTTTTTTGGAAAGACGCCCTACTTGCATTCATGTTAAGGCATTGGAGAAGACCTGTCAATTACAAAATTCTGCAAACTGTTGATAAAGGACCTGTTTGGATGCACGCAGATGATAGCTATAAATAGAAAGACAAGCGGCAAATAAAACTTACCTATATTCACAGAATATTTCTCAGTTTGAGTAGGACATTCTGTTTACCCCAAAATTGTATTTGAAGAGATGTTGTAACCGATTCCTTCATTAATGCATTTTCCTTTGATGAGGTATCGGTTTATACCATCTTTTTTTCCCCAAAGATGTGCATCTGTTCTTGATTCTCTGTCTGGTCTTTGGAACTGTTTCTTTCCAAATTGAATCAAAACAGCTGATCGAGTAACGCAGCAACCGTATCCCCTCCCGTTCGAGGTTTAGAACCAATCACGCAGTTAAAAAAGATACGGGTCTACCCCTCATTTTGTGCAGACCTACATGGGCGTATTGGCCTTTTATGTTAAAAGAGTTGCAGTTGCAGCAGTGTTGTCTAGGCTAAAGGTGATTACCTTAAATGATCCTAAATTAACTGTTATTATTAGTGCTAAAATACTCACACCATCACCTCTGCAAAAGGACCAGCAGCAACCTTTGAAGGCTCCCTCTGTCGTCAACTCACGATTCTAATACATTTTTGACTAGGCCTATGCATATAGATTAGACCTATTATTGCATAAGTGCTTACGTATTTTCATTATTAGGCTACATCCACCGTTTTCAAAACGTCATTATTAGAATAAGTTGTCAACATTCTTGGTTATATAAGTATTTCAATTTGTTTTACATACATAGTAAACACAAACCCTTTATCCATTGGCAATAAGTTCTAAAGCTAGGTAGGCCGAGTGATGTTTCAAATTGATGATAGTTATAAAGTGTGTTACAATGTATACAGCCTACAATGCATTCAATTCTCTTTCGTGCACTTGATTTGATGCAGTGGGACAGGGAGGAGAGGGTGGGGGGGACTACTGGGACAGGGTGGATTACTGTGGCTTTCCAGACTAGGCGGGACCGAATTTGAAAGTCGCATTTACAACTAGCCAGTGAAAACCTCGCGAGAGAGAGAAACTGTTTGCGTTCGTAAATTCAGTGCACAGAATAATTGAGGAATTTACGAACGTGCAAAACCCTTGAATATGACTTGTGTCAGTAAACTTACTTAAATTGTTACAGTCACCAACGCTGTAGATAACATGTACACAGCACAACTAGGGTTACTCGCCCTCTCCTAGGGCGAGTGAAATGAGGTGTTCTCATTTGTGTCTGGAAGTAGCTAGCCAACTTTAGCCAGTTTGCTTGGGTGCCATTGTGAGGTCAGAAAGCTCGGATCAACCCTACTTACTCCTTGGCCAGAGCTTCCAGTGTGCGCTCTGAATTTATGAAAGGACAATCTGATAATGCTCTGAATTTACCAACGCACTCTGAGCACCCTCAGGCATTCCAGAGTGAATTTATGAACACACTGTATGTAGATGTCAGATAAGTGCAGTGTCAATAGATGACAGGTATATGCCCCTTTTTGTTAGCTGAACTCATTGGCTTTATATATAGGTCTAGATAAATATTTTGTATTGTTTCCATAGGTCGATTGCATTGAATCACACACACACACCAGTAGCGGTCTGTGCCATTTAAGATGAGGGAGGCCAAAAATGTTTTTAATGAGCATGGCCTTATTTCTATTACAGCATATTGGATGACTGTCATTCATATTCCATTCACCCAGTTCAATGTAACATTGATAGGTGTAGGCTACTACATGCTACTTGAATTTTCCCTATACCCATCATGAGGTTGCTACAACCTAGCCTATAAGTTTACAACGTAAACAGGTAGAGAGAAATTTGAGTAGTTAAGGTGACAGATACATTCAATACCGTCTTGCACGCTCTAGCCTGCATTGCGCTGATCTAGGGTGTAATCATTAGTCCAACAGTTGCAACAAGAGTTTTTATTGGACAAATTCAGGTATCTTTATCCCTGTTTGCTTCCATTTAAGAAAAGTTTTTCAACAGAATCGTCGGAATGAATACACCCCTGATCACACGCAAACACAGTTCACTTTCATAGCAGCCACACACAAACAGCATGATCCATTTTATAATTGTATAATTCCTTCTCACATCTACGCGCTCTCCTCTCACCTTTTCCCTTCGCTTGTGGGCAGACTTCAGTGCACAACACATTAGCTGTCTGTGACCAGGCGAAAAAGCCTTTCCAAGCCAAACCTTCAAACCGCTACACACAGCCTACATCGTTGTCATCATGTTAGCTAGCATCATAGTCAACATAGCTACTAGAACTAACGTGTTAGTTAACCACTACAATCATGCAGTACAGTGTACAGTCAGCAAGCAGTTTAATAGTTACACTGGTGGGCCCTGGTGGCATTAAATTAATAAAACCAAAAGCTTACCTTGACTTGGAAGAGTTCCAGTGTTGGATAGCCAGCTAACTAACATATCATCCCTCTCTGTTTGAGTAGGCTAACTAGCTAGAAGCATTCGCTAGCTAAGTAAGTGAAAGTTTTTTTTTTTTCTCTCTCTCTCTCCTTAATTTAACCAGGTAGGCTAGTTGAGAACAAGTTCTCATTTACAACTGCGACCTGGCCAAGATAAAGCAAGGCAGTGCGACACAAACAACAACACGGTACACATGGAATAAACAAGCGTACAGTCAATAACACAATAGAAAAAAAGAGTCTATATACAGTGTGTGCAAATGGCGTGAGGAGGTAGGCAGTAAGTGTTTTTTTCACTTACTGCCTACCTCCTCACGCCATTTGCACACACTGTATATAGACTTTCTTTTTTTCTATACAACCAAATATCCCTCTCTTGCTTCTTAATTTTTTAAGAAATGAATTTGTTCAAAACTGTTCAACTATTGTCTTTCTCTCTCTTTGTGTCAACTACTCACCACATTTTATGCACTGCAGTGCAGTGATAGCTAGCTGTAGCTTATGCTTTCAGTACTAGATTTATTCTCTGAACCTTTGATTGGGTGGACAACATGTCAGTTCATGCTGCAAGAGCTCTGATAGGATGGAGAATGTCCTCTGGAAGTTGTCATAATTACTGTGTAAGTCTATGGAAGTGGGTGGGAACCTCGAGCCTCCTAGGTTTTGTATTGATGTCAATGTACACAGAGGACAGGAACACCATGGTGCTACCCTACAGAGTGCGGTTGAGGCTACTGTAGATCTTCATTGCATAACGATGTGTTTAATCAATTATTTGGTGACGTGAATATATTAGCATAGTTTTATCTAAAAATGATAACTTCTTTAATGTTTCACTATTTTTATGAAATTCACTGAGCAGGGTTTGGCCCTCCCCTTCCTCCTCTGAGGAGCCTCCACACACACACACACACACACACACAGTCACACAGGGCCAGATTAAGAAATCATAGCCTTTGTTTGTATTCTCTTCCAGGCACACCATCATTTTCTGTAAACAAATCCGTGCACTAAGATGCAATTCAATGCTTGGTAAAAAAGAGAAAAAGAGCATTTACAATAGGGCCATAATAACGTTTGCCATGTGGTATGGACTACAGTTGAGCAGAGGCATTTTTAGGATTTTCACACATGGAGATTTTTTGTTGTTGCAGGGTTCGAAAAAAAACAACAAAAAAAATAAAAAAATAAATAAAAATCGGTCTTTTAAAAAAGCATTTCATTCAATTCTAAGTCATTTACATGACAGAAGACATTAGCTGAATTTGTTTAAATACCACACAAAAGACCAGTGCCTACTCTGACTGACAAATTGAGATCAATTCAAACAAACAATAGCCCAGGCCAATGAAGTGAATATTAGGAGGAAACATATACAGTTGAAGTCGGAAGTTTACATACACCTTAGCCAAATACATTTAAACGTAGTTTTTCATAATTCCTGACATTTAATACGAGTAAAAATTCCCTGTCTTAGGTCAGTTAGGATCACCACTTTGTTTTCAGAATGTGAAATGTCAGAATAATAGTAGAGAGAATTATTTATTTCAGCTTTTTTTTTCTTTAATCGCATTCCCAGTGGGTCAGAAGTTTACATACACTCAATTAGTATTTGGTAGCATTTCTTTTAAATTGTTTAACTTGGGTCAAATGTTTTAGGTAGCCTTCCACAAGCTTCCCACAATAAGTTGGCTGAATTTTGGCCCATTCCTCCTGACAGAGCTGAGTCAGGTTTGTAGGCCTCCTTGCTCGCATACGCCTTTTTCAGTTCTGCCCACAAATTTTCTATGGGATTTAGGTCAGGGCTTTGTGATGGCCACTCCAATTCCTTGATGTTGTCCTTAAGCCATTTTGCCACAACTTTGGAAGTTTGCTTGGGGTCATTGTCCATTTGGAAGACCCATTTGCGAACAAGTTTTAACTTCCTGACTGATGTCTTGAGATGTTGCTTCAATGTATCCACATAATTTTACTTCCTCATGATGCCATCTATTTTGTGAAGTGCACCAGTCCCTCCTGCAGCAAAGCACCCCCACAACATGATGCTGCCACCCCTGTGCTTCACGGCTGGGATGATGTTCTTTGGCTTGCAAGACTCCCCCTTTTTCCTCCAAACATAACGATGGTCATTATGGCCAAAGAGTTCTACTTTTGTTTCATCAGACCAGAGGACATTTCTCCAAAAAGTACGATCTTTGTCCCCATGTGCAGTTGCAAACCGTAGTCTAGCTTTTTTATGGCGGTTTTGGAGCAGTGGCTTCTTCCTTGCTGAGCGGCCTTTCAGGTTATGTTGATATAGGACTCGTTTTACTGTGGATATAGATACTTTTGTACCTGTTTCCTCCAGCATCTTCACAGGGTCCTTTGCTGTTGTTCTGGGATTGATTTTCACTTTTCACACCAAAGTACGTTCATCTCTAACAGACAGAACGCATCTCCTTCCTGAGCGGTATGACGGCTGCGTGGTTCCATGGTGTTTATACTTGCGTACTATTGTTTGTACAGATGAATGTGGTACCTTCAGGCATTTGGAAATTGCTCCCAAGGATGAACCAGACTTGTGGATGTCTACAATTTTTTTTCTGAGGTCTTGGCTGATTTTTTTTTGATTTTCCCATGATGTCAAGCAAAGAGGCACTGAATTTGAAGGTAGGCCTTGAAATACATCCACAGTTACACCTCCAATTGACTCAAATGATGTCAATTAGCCTATCAGAAGCTTCTAAAGCCATGACATAATTTTCAAGAATTTTCCATGCTGTTTAAAGGCACAGTCAACTTAGTGTATGTAAACTTCTGACCCACTGGAATTGTGATACAATGAATTATAAGTGAAATCTGTCTGTAGACAATTGTTGGAAAAATTACTTGTGTCATGCACAAAGTTAAACTATAGTTTGTTAACCTGTTGGGGATAGGGGGCAGTATTTGCATGGCCGGATAAAAAACGTACCCGATTTAATCTGGTTACTACTCCTGTCCAGTAACTAGAATATGCATATAATTATTGGCTTTGGATAGAAAACACCCTAAAGTTTCTAAAACTGTTTGAATGGTGTCTGTGAGTATAACAGAACTCATTAGCAGGCAAAAACCTGAGAAGATTCCTTACAGGAAGTGGCCTGTCTGACCATTCCTTGAGCTTCTTGACTCTGTTTATTGAAGACTGAGGATCTTTTCTGTAACGTGACACTTCCTACGGCTCCCATAGGCTCTCAGAAGGCGGGAAAAACCTGAATGATGTAATTCCAGCCCCAGGCTGAAACACATTAGCGCTTTTGGCAAGTGCTCTATCAGAGGACAATGGGCTGAGGCACGTGCACGAGTCGACCCCATGTTTTTATTTTCTATCGTCTTTGAACCTAAACACAGATTCCCGGTCGGAATATTATCGCCTTTTTTACGAGAAAAATGGCATAAAAATTGATTTTAAACAGCGGTTGACATGCTTCGAAGTACGGTAATGGAATATTTAGAATTTTTTTGTCACGAAATGCATCGTGCGCGTAACCCTTATTTACCCTTTCGGATAGTGTCTTGAACGCACGAACAAAACGCCGCTATTTGGATATAACTATGGATTATTTGGGACCAAACCAACATTTGTTATTGAAGTAGAAGTCCTGGGAGTGCATTCTGACGAAGAACACCAAAGGTAATAACATTTTTCTTATAGTAAATCTGACTTTGGTGAGTGCTAAACTTGCTGGGTGTCTAAATAGCTAGCCCTGTGATGCCGGGCTATCTACTTAGAATATTGCAAAATGTGCTTTCACCGAAAATGTCAGGGATTTCATCGTCGTCAGACGATATGGCGAAATCATCGTCGGAAAAGGAGGACCAATATGCAGCAGGATTGACAATGCTCATCTTGAAGTTTATTAACTCAGAAGTGAACACAAAAAATAATAAACAACATACTCACGATTTACTAGACAGTCCTGTTAGGCTCACACACGCTAAAAAAGAAACAATCTCCCACAAATGACAAACACACCCTAATATATGGGACTCTCAATCAAAGGCAAAGAGAAAACACCTGCCTTCAATTGAGAGTCCCAACCCCAATTAATCAATCATAGAAACACACTCACTGGACTCCACATAGAAATACATAAACATAGACCATAAACCAAAAAACCCGGAAATACTAAATCAAACGCCCCTTTTACCAAAACACCACCCCGAACCACATAAAACAAATACCCTCTGCCACGTCCTGACCAAACTACAATGACAATTAACCCTTATACTGGCCAGGACGTGACAGAAAAGCTATTTTAAAATCGGACATATCGAGTGCATAGAGGAGTTCTGTATCTATAATTCTTAAAATAATTGTTATGGTTTTTGTGAACGTTTATCGTGAGTAATTTAGTAAATGTTTAGTAAATTCACCGGAAGTTTCAAAGGGTATGCTAGTTCTGAACGTCACATGCTAATGTAAAAAGCTGGTTTTTGATATAAATATGAACTTGATTGAACAAAACATGCATGTATTGTATAACATAATGTCCTAGGTGTGTCATCTGATGAAGATCATCAAAGGTTAGTGCTGCATTTAGCTGTGGTTTGGGTTTATGTGACATTATATGCTAGCTTGAAAAATGGGTGTCTGATTATTTCTGGCTGGGTACTCTGCTGACATAATCTAATGTTTTGCTTTCGTTGTAAAGCCTTTTTGAAATCGGACAGTGTGGTTAGATTAACGAGAATCTTGTCTTTAAAATGGTGTAAAATAGTCATATGTTTGAGAAATTGAAGTAATAGCATTTCTAAGGTATTTGAATAACGCGCCACAGGATTCCACTGGCTGTTACGTAGGTGGGACGATTTCGTCCCGCCGACCCTAACCTCTCTAGGGTCGGCGGGACGAAATCGTCCCACCTACGTAACAGCCAGAGTGTGCAAAGCTGTCATCAAGGCAAAGGGTGGCTACTTTGAAGAATTTCAAATATAAAATATATTTTGATTTGTTTAACACCTTTTTGGTTACTACATGATTCCATATGTGTTATTTCATCGTTTTGATGTCTTCACTATTATTCTACAATGTAGAAAATAGTAAAAATAAAGAAAAACCCTTGAATGAGTAGGTGTGTCCAAACTTTTGACTGGGACTGTATATCATGGGGTACAGTAGGCTACTAAAGGGCCCAGCCCCTGACTCACACAATTGACAAGTCACATTTATTTATTATGCTGTTTATTTTTTATTTTGTATTCATCAGTTACCCAATCAAGACAGGGCCCCCCGGTTACCCACGTGGGCCACCTACCTCCTCTCCTCCCCAATCTGATGATTTGCAGAGTGACAGCAGCAGGCTGTCTACATTCATCGGTAGTTACAGTAAAACAAATACTAAATATATAATACATACAGTACATATTTTCTTTTTTTGGGGAGGGTTTCCTCTTGGGCCTCCCACAGGCCTGGGCCCAGGGGCTTCAGCCCTGGTAAGCTCCTGCATCAAACTAGCCCTACACACACACACACACACACACACACACACACACACACACACACACACACACACACACACACACACACACACACACACACACACACACACACACACACACACACACACACACACACACACACACACACACACACACACACACACACGGGGATTTTAGGGTGATGGTCAAGGTCATAAGGATTAAGTAAACGTAGGCCTACGTCTTGGTATCCTTTTGGATAAAATGACATTTAGCAGCCTCTTGTGCATCCCTCCAAGGAGGCATCACCCAGCTCCCTGGCTGTGCAGAGAGCAGGTGCCAAGGACAAGCTGTGCCTTTACTAAGTAAACACAGTAATACCAGGGACCCCCCCCCTCTCCCTCTCTCTCCCCCTCTCTCTCACTCTCTCTCCCACTCCCTCCCTCTCTCTCTCCCCCCACTCTCTCTCCCTCTCTCCCCCCCACTCTCTCTCCCTCTCTCTCCCCCTCTCCCTGTCACACCTGTTGTTAATCCATTTTTTTTCAAACTAAATATTATGTAATGTTTCTTTTTGACTGAGTCTAAAATATATTTTTATACAATAGGCCCATTGTGTGAAAAGTATATATGTAACCGATGTGAAATGACTAGCTAGTTAGCAGGTTATGCAATGATAGCGTTTCAATCGGTGACGTCACTCGCTCTGAGACCTTGAAGTAGTTGTTCCCTTTGCTCTGCAAGGGCCGAGGCTTTTGTGGCGCGATGGGTAATGATGCTTCGAGGGTGGCTGTTGTCGATGTGTGCAGAGGGTCCCTGGTTCGAGCCCAGGTAGGGGCGAGGAGAGGGACGGAAGCTAAACCGTTACATATTCAGTAGACTTTATGCAGGCATTGCACTTGTACACAACATTTTGTTTCATTCTCCTTCCCCCCTGACTTTGTCCTGGTTTATTTCACATTTATGTAGCAGAACACATAGCATAGACCTACTACAGGCTGATACCACTGTGAGTCATTCTCCCTATCTCATCCATTGAGTTCCATACTGAATAGGCTTCTTTCAAAAGCAAATAACAGACACAAAGATTATGTACTACGGAAGTCTAGATATACCAGAAAAGTAAATCTTGACAAAACAACTTTGTCATGTAGGGATCATGAGAAAAATAAGTTGTAATAAGAAGAGACATTTTACTTTTATTCACATGTCCTCGCTGGACTTCCGTAGTTCTGTCCTTCAGCACCACAATATTTTGCCCACCATTTGTGGCTGAAATGACAAATAGACTGCAGCCTTCATGAAATGTCACTATACCCGTTTTACTAGTATTATTTTTCTGTACTGCTTGTTAATTGTTGTTTGTGACTGTGTTTTTGCTGCTATTGACAGGCCAACCTCCCTGTTCAAATTATTAAAGATATTAAAATAAACTTTTATTGGTAGTCTCGTAAACTTTCATTGGTAGTCTGCAACCACAGACCTCAATGTTAACTTTTCTTGCACTGAACATTCCACATTCCGCATTCAATCCATTTCAAAACATGTCTTTAAATTTGAATTGTATTGGAGACAAAACTGGAAGACATAATGCAATTTCTGCCTGGGTTAATCTCTAATAAAAATGAATGTGTTGATCCACCCTGGGCTCTGCAGCCTATCATCAATACTGCCACTCCTATTTAAATGTAACCGTATGAAATGGCCTGCTAGTTAGCGGGGTGTGTGCTAATAGCGTTTCAATCGGTGACGTCACTCGCTCTGAACCCTTGAAGTAGTTGTTTCCCTTGCTCCACAAGGGCCAAGACTTTTGTGGAGCGATAGGTAACGATGCTTCGTGGGAGGCAGTTGTTGATGTGTGCAGATGATCCCAGGTAGGGGCGATGAGGTGGGCGGAAGCAACACTGTTACATAGAGTTTATCTCTTGATTTCCACACACCAACTTTTGTTATGTCTTGATCATGAGAAAATGTTATTGTGATCTCGACAAAACAACTTTTGTTATGTTGTGATCACAAAACATATTTATTGATCTAGACAAAACTAGTGATTTGTTTTATTTATTCATATGTCCTCTCTAGATTTCTGTAGTGGACTTCTATATTAGGCTGCTTATTTGTAAATCTGACTTGAAAATTGTTCATGATAAATAGGTTGCATGCCCAATGGAAATGCAGGAAATTAACTGCATTTCATTGATTTCAAACTTCTCTACTTTTGCAGGTGACTCATTGCCAACCACTCTTCGAATAAGTGTGACATAGCGTCATCTTGTGTGTACCTATCGTACTGAAACATTCTGCTATTGAACTTGTTTCAGCTACTATTTCTTCCCAAAGGGTGGCGCCATGACATACCAGGAGTAAACTAGGCACTGGTGGCAACTGTAAATCAGACCTATTTTTCTCAACATGGTCTCAGAGCATTTCGTATTATTCTGTACGTAAATCCGAGACACTCTGTTTAGTATAATATGTTATGTTTGGTATGGTTACTTAAGAGAGATGGTTACTTACATTTTACATTTTAGTCATTTAGCAGACACTCTTATCCAGAGCAACTTACAGTAGTGAATGCATACATTTCATTTCATGCATTTTTTTTATATTGTTTTTTGCCCTGGCCCCCCGTGGGAATCAAACCCACAACCCTGGCATTGCACACACCATGCTGGCGTTGCAAACACCATGCTCTACCAACTGAGCCACAGAAATTGAAGCATGGTGGTTGGTCGGGTGTTAAATGGAAATGCCTGGCAACCCAAAGGTTGCAAATTTGAATCTCATCAACTTTTCAACTACATATACTTTTTTTGTTGATCATTTGGAACTGCATAGCATGTTAGCTAACCCTCCCCTAACCCTAACCTTAGCTAAAAGGGTTAACACTTCACCTAGCCCTAAACTTAAGCGTTTTAGCTAACCCTTCCCCTAACCCTTTAACCTAACTCCTAAACTTAACCCTAACCCCTAAACCGAATTCCTAGACACCTAGCTAGAATTCATAACATATCATATGTTTTGAAAATTCGTAACATATTTAACGTTTGGCAAATTCGTAAAACATATAACACATTTAGCAAATGTGTAACATATTGTACGTTTAGCAAATTCCAGATTTATTTCAATAATAATACGAAATACTCTGAGACCAGGTAGATTTTTCTTGACATAATAAACGCTTGCCAAGTAGTAATCCCACAATACTTAAATTATTTATCGAATCTGAATAAGGAATCCCTTATCCAAATGTTGCACGTTGATCATGCTGAAGAAAAACAATAAAAAAGGACTGTCTCGCTCTATGTGGCCTAATCAGTTGGACTGTAGGCCTATGGACCTATTGATAGAATCGATATACACAGCAGTCAAACCATCATTCTCCTGTTTCAGACATACTGGCGTCTTAAAGAACAATCATTATTGTCTTGAAGTCGAATAAATTAGCTGTTTAGTGATCTGACACGTTTGCGCAATTGTCTCCATGCACGTCTCCAAATGGGTCAATCTGTTTATGGAAGCGCGCTATTGCCCTCAAGTGTTTAATTTGCGTAATCGGAATGGTCAAGACTATTGCTTTGATGTGTGTTGTATGCAGGTCAATTTGATAGATGGCCATTGTTATCGCTTTTGGGGCACATGTTTTTGTTTAGGAATGGGTTAGCGAGTGTCGCTTCCTGCGCTCATATGTAGGTGGGGTGTGCCCTCGGGGCGAGCACACCCCCATTGCTTGTGTCAGAGTATTTCAGCAGAAGAGAGAGCAGCATTTTGGAGACAGTCACACAGTGGTCCACAGCTGAACAAGTTCAGACAAACTGGTGGACTATACGTTTCATTAATCTTTTATGCTTTCTATATACCGCTATTCTCATGTGGATCTAAGTCCTAGACGTCTGCCTATTTAACCAGTGGATATTTTGCGCACATATTTCGCAAAGTGGAAAAATGCCTCGCTCTTTCTTGGTCAAAAAGTATTTCGCCAACAAAAAACCCAACTACAGTGAATTGGAGTGTCAAAATGGTGAGTAGCTTTACTTTATTTATTCCTTGTATGAAGCTGAATACATACATGTATAAAATATTACAGAATAGGAGACACATGTTTTCTCTATTAGTGTTCCTTACAATAAACCCCTGGAAATATATTTTTTTACATGATCTTAAGTTTTTACAACTTTTTCCATTACAACCTTCTCCATGTTGGCAACCTTTTATAAATTATACTTTCTCTCAGTTTTCAAGTAAGGCCCATTATAAAAGTTCCCCCTAAACTGTACAGAGCTACCATTCATGTTTCTACCCCATGTAAATATGTGGGAGGAAATGGCCCATGAAATCTCAGCTTTGCTGAAACTTCTTTTTTGTGTGCGTAATATGCTCTGGAGAAACTTGACAGTGGCAGTTGTTGCTTTACAAGTTGAAAATATGTTGCCTATCCAAATTTCATCATATATTTTTTTATTGTGTTGTTCCAGTTCCATTAATCGTATGTAAATGATGAAAACATCTTAGTATCTGACAACAGTGCTGTAAATGTACCGCTGTATTCTAACCCTTTTCCTCATCCCTCAGCCACCTCCCTGGAGAGGTACCCACTAGCTGAGCTTCCAGCAGGGGACAACAACTCAGCTACCACCTGTTACACAGCGGGACTGGTATGGGACGTGAGCTTCCTTCCAGCCCTCTACGTCCCCACATTCCCCACTGATGCCTCTCCCACCCCTGGACCCCTGGACCTCAGCTCCCCCTCCAGCCTCAGCAGCAGTGCCAGTAGCAGTGGGGAGGAGGACGAGGGGCGCACCTCTGACCCTCCCAGCCCCGAACCCACAGATACCTACCACCCCCCTCAGCGCCCCAAACGCACCAGCATCAAGAGTCATGGGGCCCCAAACGAGGATGAGAGAGTGTCCCCAGTCACTGCAGCAAGGCCAGCCTTCTTCTGCAAGCACTGCCCTAAAGAGTACACCAGCCTGGGGGCTCTGAAGATGCACATTCGCTCACACACGCTACCCTGTGTCTGCCCCACCTGCGGGAAAGCCTTCTCCAGGCCCTGGCTGCTGCGAGGCCACATTCGCACACACACTGGTAAGAACTCCGACACTTGCCATTTGGTATGACTTTGGTGGAAGGGAGGTTTGGTTACTCAGTTGATTGGATCATCATTATTACAGTGTAGTGGTAGACATGAGCACATGAAGAAGCCCTGTGGGCTTGTTGGTCATTGATCACTCATAGAGTACCACAGTATGAGTCATAGTACCCATAAAATCTAGTGGTCAAATAGGGAAATAGTTCCAATTGTTTTTTTTCCCACAATTCATTTTTCCCATAGGGGATTTTAGAAACACTTAAAATAAGGGATGTGTTTCGTGTAGGCTTACCCTGGCGTGACATTTTGATAACCGTGTAAATCTCTCTAGGACAAGGTGACTTTTATCAATATTCACCTCTGTTTGCCCCCAACAAATGCTAATTAGCTGCTAATGAGGCTATTATAAAGATATACAAATGCCATGTGGATCTGGACAAGACTACGAAGTTGAGGAAAAGGTAATAATCTCTGGATTAACTATATAATGTTAGATAAATGTAGTAATTAATAAATTGTTTACATTTCTTTAAATGTACCTGTTAGCAAAGGTGCCAGCTGGAGATGACATGCAGGAGTTTGCAGGGATTTGTTGTCTTATATGATGTCTACTTTGATGCTAGTTAGCATTTTTGAAACTCTGAGAGTGAATAGAGCCGAATATATTGATGAAAGTCACCTTGTCCGAGAAAGATTTACATGGTTATCAAAACGTCACACCAGGGTAAGCCTACACTAAACACAGCCCGTATTTTAAGCGTTTCTAAAATCCCCTATGGGAAAAATGTATGGTGGAAAACCAATTGGAACCATTTCCCTGTTTGACCTCTAGGTTTAATGGGTATTATAACACCTCCACTGTGGGGCTCTTACTGCATTTTTTATATATTTTTTTTATTGTACCTTTTATTTAACTAGGCTAGTCAGTTAAAAACAAAAGATTATTTATAATGACAGCCTACCCCGGCCAAACCTTGACAACGCTGGGCCAATTGTGCGCCACCCTATGGGACTCCCAATCACGGCCGGATGTGATACAGCCTGAAATAAAACCAGGGACTGTAGTGACACCTCTTGCACTGAGAAGCAGTGCCTTAGACCGCTGCACCACTCGGGAGCCCTAACAATGACTTACTGAGAATGATCGTATCATTGGCTACTGTTTGAGACAACAGAATGCAGGATTACCTTGTGATGAAGGGGACAAAAAGCATAAGGAAGCTCTCAGCTATCAAACTGCCCACTTACCACCAGCAGCAACTTGAAAGTAGTAATCTAATTTGGCACTGATTTAATCATGTTAATTGAAGTGTGGTCGTGATTCACCCAGCCTGACACCAGATTCATCATTACCCTTTAAATGAGCTTTGAGGGTGATTCACTAAGGTGTTAATGAACCACTCTGCTGAGCCCGAGACAGCCAAATTGATATTATTGTGTGGAGGAGAAAAGTTTGCACTTTATTGCTAATCAAAGCCAAGGTTCACAGACCCCTTCTCATATACAGACAGAGGCTTAAAGGCTCGGACACACCAATAGCGTTTGCGGGACGAGAGTACTTAGCACCTCTGAACAGAGTGCGGGCTGTGTCTGTCTTCATGTAGAATTGTGCGACAATGTCGGTAGTCAGACGTACATCAGCAGGTGGTCCCTAAAACACACCACACAGACGAACGGCAGATCAATATTCGATGCGGTGTGTGTGGTCCTTAAAGTCACAGTTAGTGTCATGCATCTCTAACCCATGCTCCTCCTACGATCTCCTCCTTAGGTGAACGCCCGTTCTCCTGCCAACACTGTAACCGTGCCTTTGCGGACCGCTCCAACCTGCGGGCGCACCTGCAGACCCACGCTGAGGTAAAGAAGTACCAATGTGGCGTGTGTTCCCGTACCTTCAGCCGCATGTCCCTCCTCCAGAAACACAGTGCAGCCAGCTGCTGCTCCTCCTCCACAGCGTGAGCAGGAATCAGCCAGGCAGTTATCCCCAGAGGGACCTCAGGGCGGTGGGGGCATCTACAGACCCATACCATAAGCAAGACCAGAGGAGCCTGAACCAATCTGCCAACAGAGATCCACCATTTACTAGTAGAAGAGGAAGTTGACCCTGACTCATTTCTTTGAATGCAACTTCCATAGCCATCTCAGTTTCTCTGTTTCAATCACATTTAAGGAACTCCTCAAATTTTCTAACTCCTCCCATTGCAAGCCAAATCTGGTAGATGTTCTGAACTCTGTAATCCTGCCATTCTCCCAGTCCCAACATTGTTTTTCCTCATACATATTGTAGACTCATGGGGGTTAGTGTGCCCGTGTACTTTTGAGTCTAGCCCAGCCTCGGTGTTGGTCAGGCCAGCTCCGGATCATCATGGCCTAGACACAGACACAGCTGCTGAGAGATGTAAGGGTGCGTGGGTGGGATACATCTCTCAGCATGACATACACACACAGCTGTCGCTGGTAGAGTGGTGTAGATAGACAGGGTGCTAACAGGTGCTCTGGCCCTGACCTCTACTGGGCCGATAACAGGTGACTTCCACCGCCCCTAGAAAGAGGAAGTATGTCATTATCACAAAGAGGATGGAGTCTGTTGGTCCATTTGTATGCTTTTGTCTCCAGTGGGTTTGTCTTAAGCCGTTATTTTGACCACACCAAGCCCCACTGTAATCTGATGTGTTTCCGAAATAGGATAAAGCCATTTGTTTCTGTCGTCATTCCTCATGGAAGCTTTGCTCCTTCAATGTTGTTTAAATTCCTGAATGAAAATCTAAGCCATGCACTCCAGGTTACCACAGTGTTAATTATTCCAATTGTTCTTGAAAATGGTAGAGAGAACCACCATTTTTGTAAGATATAAACTTGTTTTATGAAATGTTTTATTTTAAACCAAAGATTGCCTTCTTACCTCAACTGGTAGTGGTTTTTTAATGTTGACTAAGTGTATTAATATTATGCATCAAACACTCAGAACTGGGGGAAGGCGGGGCCAAATAAAATGTCTCATAGAGGCACGGTTTCACAGCCCTGGCTGTACAGAGATGGATAAAAAAATCCTAAACCTTATATGGTGGTGTTTTACCGTGCAATGTTCAGATTGTATGTAGTCTTATTTCAATGTTTTACTGTGTTTGTTTGTTTTTCACTTCTATTTCAAATATTTCATAGCTGATGGATTTACATTCAATAAAGTAATTTATGTTAAAAAAAAGTGTTGTTACTTTTAAAATTAGCAAAACATTTTTTTAGTCTGAGTTAACACTGCTTATACAACAGCCAGATATGTGCATGTTTGGTTAGAGACTGTTAATTAGCATATGGCTCTCTTTCAGCAACTGTAAATGTAGTGTGTTGGTTGTGGATGAGCAGTTTGAGTTGGACATTGTGACGTTTAGAGAGAGGCAGGTGAACACACTGAGTGATGGACAGGTACAACTGCATGCACCTGCTCAATGTCTCCACCTGCCACTCGCCTCCTGCAGCCACTGTTTAAACACTGCGCAAATGTGTGAAAGAGAGAGTAGATTTGTTGGCCAACAGTCATCTTATTTAACCTTGTTCCAGGTCTATATTTCCTTGTTTTGAGGGAGTTAAGTCTCCTACTCTGTAGCCCAGACAGTGAGTCAGAGTCTGTGTAGCCAGGAGAGTCCAAGTTCCCATGGTTTTCTGAGTGATCAGGTCTGGTCACAGAGCAGTGAGGGTGCGTGGGCTGTGGCAGAAGGTGAGGTAAGCTGTTCCACTCAGCCTCTGTCAGCTGGAGCAGCTAGCCACATGCTTCTTAAACTCATCATTTCCTTCCCAGTCAGGGAAATATTCACAGAGCTGGAGATAAGACTTCTGTTGCGAGTTTTGGTCTGTTTAGTGAATCACATGACACATGCTAACCACTGGGTCTGGGTAGTTGTTAGAAAGAAGAGCTCTAGACATTTGGTCATACAGCTGTGTACTAACAAAGAGTCCTATATGGAGTGAGAGTTCTGGAAGGTGGATTTATGGTTCATTTGGTTGTTACCATTGCACCTTTGACCTGGATGTTCTTGTACAGCAGGCCTTTTAAGTTCCAGCTGCTTGGAATTAATTGAATTGAACATGTTCTCAGGCGAGGGTGTCAGCTCTGCAAATAAAATCACACAGCATAGCAAGTTGAAGTGAGTAACGGTTTTAGTCGGATTATGCTCTCCAGTTAGTCAAAACTTCTTAATACTACATTGGAATCACTCTTTCTGTTGTATGAATCATGTCTCTGTAGTTTAATCTGATCTTTGCCACAAAGTTTATGTAGAACAATTTTAAACACAAGCTACCATTTGAAACCCCACAATATCATAACCCTCACCACACTCAGAGTTACAGTATATATTTCAAAACATTTTGATAAATGAAAACAGTACATGACACTCCTCTTCCTTTGGGAGTGTAGAATGCCTGGTTCTGAAATCTGAGAACTTTTTCATGCTGCGCGCTTCCCAGTGCCAGAACACTCACTGTAATTTACCAAAAGTGGCTGCTATTTATGCCATAAAGCATGTGTTTAACATTCCAGAGCCCCACTGTGTTTGTGTATTTCTCTCTCTCACTCTCTCTGTCTCTTGGTTGTATATCTATTTATGTATATGTATGTGTGTTAGTGTGAAGTGTCCCTGCAGAGAAGCAGCCCTCTCTCTCTTCACAGGAGGATCATCTCTCCCCCTCAGAGACAGGCCGGCAGGAAATGGGAGTTTACATTGGCCTACTTCACCCAAAAAAAGTCAGGCTAGGAGCCGAGGGGCTAAAGTGCTAACCCTCACTGCTTACTGCCACTGCACCAAATCCCATCCCCCCCACTGCTTCCACCCACGCCCGCTCCCAGGCCCAGTCCCAGTCAGGGGGAGAGAGAGAGAGTGGCCTTCAGTGCAGCAGCAGCCAGGGCTCACAGAGGGCTCAGGGCCTGGGATACAGGAAGGAGCTGTCAGCCTCCCATAAACACGACTCATCCTGCACCAATGATACAGAAGGCCTGGGGGTAGCTCTCCCCGGCCACACCACTGCCGACCCGCAGCTTTACACTGAGTGCTGCTGAGTTCTACACTTGTGGATTCCTACGGGGCTTTCCTTCAGGTGCCAGTCCCTGTCTGTGGTTCTCTACTCTGCATGTTTCCCAACATGGCAGTGCAGTATGCTGATTTCAGGGGGCAGTTACATAGTTTTTTCAATGTGTGCCGTGCCAAGAAATATAAACTCAACAACAAAGTGAATTGTCAGAAGAAATGTTAAGTGCAACTAGTTTTATGTTGATAGTCTTTCTAAGAAATTGGGGTGTGTTTTACTTACAATAAAGGTATAATCTCCCCTTGAATAGCTATCTAAGCACCTCTCACCCCATGTACAGTACCAGTTAAAAGTTTGGACACACCTACTCATTCAATGGTTTTTATTTCTTTTTTCTATTTTCTACATTGTAGAATAATAGCGAAGACATCACAACTATGAAATAACAAATATGGAATCACGTAGTAAACCAAAAAGTGTTAAACAAATCAAAATAGATTTTATATTCTTCAAAGTAGCCACCCTTTGCCTTGATGACAGCTTTGCACACTCTTGGCATTCTCTCAAACAGCTTCATGAGGAATACTTTTCCTACAGTCTGCTGAGCACTTGTTGGCTGCTTTTCCTTCACCCTGCGGACCAACTCATCCCAAATCATCTCGATCAGGTGATTGTGGAGGCCAGGTCATCTGATGCAGCACTCCATCACTCTCCTTGGTCAAATAGCCCTTATACAGCCTTAAGGTGTGTTTTGGGTCATTGTCCTGTTGAAAAACAAATGATACTCCCACTAAGCGCAAATCAGACGGGATGGCGTATCGCTGCAAAAATGCTGTGGTACACATGCTGGTGTGCCTTGAATTCTAAATAAATCACAGACAGTGTCACCAGTAAAGCACCGCCACACCATCAAACCTCCTCCTCCATGCTTCACAGTTGGAACCACACATGCAGAGATCATCCATTAATCTACTCTGCGTCTCATAAAGACACAGTGGTTGGAACCAAAAATCTCAAATTTGGACTCGTCAGACCAAAGGACAGATTTCCACCGGTCTAATGTCCATTCCTCGTGTTTCTTGGCCCAAGCAAGTCTCTTATTATTATTGGTGTCCTTTAGTAGTGCTTTCTTTGTAGAAATTTGACCGTGAAGGCCTGATTCACGCAGTCTCCTCTGAACAATTGATGTTGAGATGTGTCTGTTACTTGAACACTGTGAAGCATTTATTTGGGCTGCAATCTGGGGTGCAGGTAACTCTAATGAAATAATCCTCTGCAGCAGAGGTATTTAATTTTTTATTTAACCCTTATTTTAGCAGAGGTAACTCTGTGTCTTCCTTTCCTGTGGCGGTCCTCGTGAGTGCCAGTTTCATCATAGCTGTTATGTATGATACGACGTGCTGTTCGTCGTAATATACGTTGTTATGATTTACAACAGTGTGCTGCTTTACGGATGAATGGGTTGTCAGAATGAGTGGCACATGTCATTAAAATGAGAGAGGGATGTGCAATTTGAAATGGTGCAGATGTGCGCTCTTTGACAGCTAAGCTAGATATAACAATAGCGCTTGGTGGTTTTTGCGACTGCAAAGTTCTTGAAATTTTACGCATTGACTGAACTTCATGTATTAAAGTAATGATGGACTGTCGTTTCTCTTTGATTATTTGAGCTGTACTTTCCATGATATGGACTTGGTCTTTCACTGAATAGTGCCATCTTCTGTATACCACCCATACCTTGTCACAACCCAACTGATTGGCTCAAACGCATTAAGAAGGAAAGAAATTCCACAAATTAAAACTTCTTCAGGCTAGGGTCCTTTTTTCTCAATTTCCGCCTGACTGACTTGCCCAAAGTAAACTGCCTGTTGCTCAGGCCCTGAAGCCAGGATATGCATATTATCGATACCATTGGAAAGAAGACAGTTTGTAGAAATGTTAAAATAATGTAGGAATCTAAAACACAATAGACATGGCAGGAGGAAATCCAAAGAAAAACCAACCACAATTTCTTTGGAGAGCCCATGCTCTTACAATGGAACTTATAGGGAAATAGTTAAATCTAGCTCCCAGTATGCAATTCCTATGGCTTCCACTGGGTGTCAGTAGTCTTTGTTTAAAGTTTCATGCTTGTTTCTTCCAAAACGAGTAAGAATAGAGTTTTAGTACAAGGACATCTGCTTGGAAATTCGTGTGTGCGCCGGCCATGAAGACAACGTGCACCTGCTAATATCGGTTTGCTATTGAACATACTTCTTTCAGTATGAAATATTATAGTTTGGTTACATTTTAAGGTATCTGAGGATTAAATAGAAACATATTTTGACTTGTTGAAACAAAGTTTAGGGGTATATTTCCGGATTCTCATCTTGGCATGTTGAACGAGTGGATTACTCAAATCAATGGCGCCAACTAAACAAACTTTTGGGGATATAAAGAAGGATTTTATCTAACAAAACGACACTACATGTTATAGCTGGGACCCTTTGGATGACAAATCAGAGGAAGATTTTCTCGCTATTTGTGAATGTATGAAACCTGTGCCGGTGGAAAAATATTTTGATGTTGGGCGCCGTCCTCAAACAATCGCATGGCATGCTTTCGCTATAAAGCCTACTGTAAATCGGACAGTGCAGTTAGATTAACAAGAATTTAAGCTTTCAACCGATATAAGTGTCACGTCCTGACCAGTATAGAGGATATTTTGTTGTTGTAGTTTGGTCAGGACGTGGCAGAGGGTAGTTTATTTATGTATTACGGTGTTTTTGGTCACTGGTCTATGTTTGTATTTCTATGTGTATATTCTAGGGTAGTTTTTCTATGTGTAGGTTGGGTGCTGGACTCTCAATTGGAGGCAGGTGTTTCTAGTTGCCTCTGATTGGGAGTCCTATAAATAGGTGTGTGTTTTGTTTGTCACTTGTGGGTAGTTGTTTGAGAGCACTGCTTTTGTTGAGCCTGCTTCTCTGTTCCTGTCGTTAGTTTGTTGATAGTTTTTCCGTGGTGTTCTCATTGTTATAATAAATATGTCGAGCACGCAACCCGCTGCGCCTTGGTCCCATTCGCTCTTCCACGACAGTCGTTACAATAAGACACTTGTATGTACCTAAATGTTTAAAATCCATAATTTTTATGATTATTTATTTGAATTGTGCACCCTCCAGTTTCACCGGAAGTTGTCCCACTAGCGGGACGCATACAGTGAGGGAAAAAAGTATTTGATCCCCTGCTGATTTTGTACGTTTGCCCACTGATAAAGAAAGGATCAGTCTATAATTTTAATGGTAGGTTTATTTGAACAGTGAGAGACAGAATAACAACAAAAAAATCCAGAAAAATGCATGTAAAAAATGTTATAAATTGATTGGCATTTTAATGAGGGAAATAAGTATTTGACCCCTTCTCAATCAGAAAGATTTCTGGCTCCCAGGTGTCTTTTATACAGGTAACGAGCTGAGATTAGGAGCACACTCTTAAAGGGAGTGCTCCTAACCACAGCTTGTTACCTGTATAAAAGACACCTGTCCACAGAAGCAATCAATCAATCAGATTCCAAACTCTCCACCATAGCCAAGACCAAAGAGCTCTCCAAGGATGTCAGGGACAAGATTGTAGACCTACACAAGGCTGGAATGGGCTACAAGCCCATCGCCAAGCAGCTTGGTGAGAAGGTGACAACAGTTGGTGCGATTATTCGCAAATGGAAGAAACACAAAAGAACTGTCAATCTCCCTCGGCCTGGGGCTCCAAGCAAGATCTCACCTCGTGGAGTTGCAATGATCATGAGAACGGTGAGGAATCATCCCAGAACTACACGGGAGGATCTTGTCAATGATCTCAAGGCAGCTGGGACCATAGTCACCAAGAAAACAATTGGTAACACACTATGCCGTGAAGAACTGAAATCCTGCAGCGCCCGCAAGGTCCCCCTGCTCAAGAAAGCACATATACATGCCCGTCTGAAGTTTGCTAATGAACATCTGAATGATTCAGAGGACAACTGGGTGAAAGTGTTGTGGTCAGATGAGACCAAAATGGAGCTCTTTGGCATCAACTCAACTCACCGTGTTTGGAGGAGGAGGAATGCTGCCTATGACCCCAAGAACACCATCCCCACCGTCAAACATGGAGGTGGAAACGTTATGCTTTCGGGGTGTTTTTCTGCTAAGGGGACAGGACAACTTCACCGCATCAAAGGAACGATGGACGGGGCCATGTACCGTCAAATCCTGGGTGAGAACCTCCTTCACTCAGACAGGGCATTGAAAATGGGTTATGGATGGGTGTTCCAGCATGACAAGACCCAAAACACACGGCCAAGGGAACAAAGGAGTGGCTCAAGAAGAAGCACATTAAGGTCCTGGAGGGGCCTAGCCAGTCTCCAGACCTTAATCCCATAGAAAATCTGTGGAGGGAGCTGAAGGTTCGAGTTGCCAAACGTCAGCCTCGAAACCTTAACGAATGGAGAAGATCTGCAAAGAGGAGTGGGACAAAATCCCTTCTGAGATGTGTGCAAACCTGGTGGCCAACTACAAGAAACGTCTGTCCTCTGTGATTGCCAACAAGGGTTTTGCCACCAAGTACTAAGTGATGTTTTGCAGAGGGGTCAAATACTTATTTCCCTCATTAAAATGCAAATCAATTTCTAACATTATTGACATGCGTTTTTCTGGATTTTTTTGTTATTATTCTGTCTCTCACTGTTCAAATAAACCTACCATTAAAATTAAAGACTGATCATTTCTTTGTCAGTGGGCAAACGTACAAAATCAGCAGGGGATAAAATATTTTTTTCCCTCAGTGTAGCCTTCAAGACTCACCTGTTAATTGAAATGCATTCCAGATGACTACCTCGTGAAGCTGGTTGAGAGAATGCCAAATCTGTCATCAAGGCAAAGGGTGGCTACTTTGAATAATCTCAAATATAAACTATATTTAGATTTGTTTAACTATTTTTTGGGGTTACTACATGATTCTATTTGTGTTATTTCATAGTTTTGATGTCTTCACTATTATTCTACAATGTAGAAAATAGTAAAAATAAAGTAAAACCCTGGAATGAGTAGGTGTGTCCAAACTTTTGCTTGGTAGTGTATACTCGCTAACTCTCCTATCGTACAGAAAATAATGGTCTCTTTGTATGTTGCCTGTGAAGAGGAAGCTCACACCTACAAACTCACCTATGCTGCTAATTCTCTGTCTGCAAATAGGCCATGGACAACTGCATTTGATAAATAAAGAACCCAACAACAGTAACACTACAAGTATGTCTAATGATGGATTTCATCAGGGTTTGGAGTCTGCCTGAGGACAAGATTGGAGAGGTGGTCGAGTTGTTGGGGTGAATAGAGTGCATATTAAACAGTAATGAATCACACACTCAGTCACAGGGTCGCCGGGGATGAATGTGCTCTCTGTTGGTTTTCCTGGAGCCTGGAGTTTACTAACTGATGACGCAGGCTGCACTTGATCAGAGACATGTGTTGCTGAGGACTCGGTGCCAGTGAGAAGCAAGGAGAGGGGGAGAGGTGGAAGGACGGATGGCACTTAAGCCCTCTCCCTCTTTCCTTCTATCCCTCCTGGGCATTGCCTCACACTGGGGATTGGGGAGGAGGGGTGTCCCGTCCCACTCTGGGAAAAATAAAGCCAGCCTTTATGCCAGGACAGGAAACAAGGGATCTTGACCTAACTCCACCAATTCCTTACAATGGAGGCTCCTCAGAGGAGGAAGGGGAGGACCATCCTCCTCAGTGAATTTCAGAAAAACGTTAATTGTAAAACATTAAAAAAGTTATAATTTTTAGATAAAACTATACTAAATATAATCACATATCGAAACGAAATTAATAAAACCAAAGGCTTACCTTGACTTGGAAGACTTCCAGTGTTGGATAGCCATAGCCATAGCCAGCTAGCTAACATAACATTTGTAAATAGCCCACCTAATCTACCTACCTCATCCCCATATTGTTTTTATTTACTTTTCTGCTCTTTTGCACACCAGTATCTCTACTTGCACATCATCATCTGCTCATTTATCACTCCAGTGTTAATCTGCTAAATTGTAATTACTTCGCTACTTCTTTTTTTCTATTGTGTTATTGACTGTACGCTTGTTTATTCCATGTGTAACTCTGTGTTGTTGTTTGTGTCGCACTGCTTTGCTTTATCTTGGCCAGGTCGCAATTGTAAATGAGAACTTGTTCTCAACTGGCTTACCTGGTTAAATAAAGGTGATTTTTTTATTTTTATAAATTGCAACCTACTCAGGGGTCACCAACCCTGTTCCTGGAGAGATACCCTCCTGTAGGTTCACTCCAACCCTGTTCCTGGAGAGCTACCCTCCTGTAGGTTTTTGCTCCAACCACAGTTGTAAGTAACCTGGTTCAGTTTATCAACCAGCTAATTATTAGAATCAGGTGTGCTAGATTAGGGTTGGAGTGAAAACCTACAGGATGGTAGCTCTCCAGGAACAGGGTTGGAGAGCTGTGGCCTACATGAAGAGATTGTTATGGAGAAAAGAGCGAGATTATTTTATTTGTCAAACGGCAGCCAGCCAAGCGTTGATGATCATGTCACCAGAATAAGACCCTCGATATTTATTGGAAAGGAGCATCAAGGTCATCATCACCTGTGAAGTTAATCATAATTTATGTTATCTGTAGGCTAATAAACTGCATGCTTTCCCAACGAATCATGGGAGGATCACACAACATGTCAACGTGTGACTCCAAGACTACTTCAATATGATGGTTATTATATCAATATTCGAGCATTAAAGCATTTCCACCGTCATTTCTCTCAAAATTAATTTTACCGAGACAAAACGATTCCACATTGTATAGCATATTTTGTTTTGTCGACATTTGGAAAGTTTACGGGGGAAAAAATGTGTTTCCATCAGGCCTGTCATGACATTTTTTTATCCAACATGTACTTTACGCATAAAAAGGTTGGATGGAAACCTGGTTACTGTTGCCATTTGCAGAAGTAGCTACATTATTTAAAGCAGCCAGTCAAGACTCGGCTCTACTCTACAGGCCTACTCTACAATCTGGAATCAGCAATTTAAAGCTGCAATATGTCACTTTTTGGATGAACTGAGTTATAGATCTGTCATTCTCATTGAAAGAAAGTCTAAGAAGCGATAGATCTGTTCAATGTGCACTATTTTTATGCTTCCTGTGCTGAAGTTTTGTTTTTGCTACTTTCGGTTTTCTACAACTTCAAACAGGTAACAATACAATATTATTGGTTATGGAAAATATATTTCACAGCGGTTTAGATGGTACAATGATTCTCTACACTATACTCGGTTGTTTTGTCACATAAAATGATATTAGGCAAACTATTTGAATTTTAGCAACCAGGAAATGGCAGAGCAATTTCTGCACAGTGCATCTTTAACCTTTGTGGCTAATTCACCTGTGTGTATTTTCCCAGAGTAGGTGAAAAGGGATGTTGAACAGTTGCTGGAGGCAATGTGAGAGTATTGTGAAAGGAGCAATGTCAATTTGTGTCTTCTTGTCAGGGCTTGTCAGCTTGAGCGTAACCAACTAGAGACAGTGTGTTGAGAAATATACTGTTTTGGTACATTATTACTGGCTCACATGAAGCATTCATTTTTTCTAGGATTTGACTTGATGACGACCATTGGTGCAAGAAACATCTTGCTTAAACAAGGATTGCTGTATGTTGGAGAGTACAGAATGTGTCGATACAATTGAAAACTTCATTAATAGAGTGGAGGTGATAGTTTCATGTAGGAAGCTGTCTATCGTATAGGTCTACCACTGCCTCTCTCCCATGAACAGCCCCAAAGGTGCATGACGTTCTGGCTAAGATCCAGACCCCACCCCAGTATGACACACACAGAGAGATGTGTTCTGTGGGAACATGTGCACAGTCTGTCACTGTCACTGTTCCAGTTAACTGTAAGGTGCTGGAGCACCTCCTCCCAAATGGAGAATCAGAAGGGATCAAAGAAAGTTAAGAGTCTGGCAACAGCTGAAACGACTGGAGTGGTGGAACAGATGCATAAAATCAAAATACTTTTACAGATAGTCAAACAAACACTGACCATCAACAGCTGTCATATTACATCACAACCCTGCTGAAAAAAAGAACTGGTCAAGCAGGTCTGACAGCTGGTCAAGCTGGTGATGCTGGTGAGCAGCTCATGCTGGAATGCTAGTTATGCTGGAATGCTGGTGACCAGCTCATTCAGGCGGTGGTTAACTGGTGCAGTGAATCAGGCGCAGGAGAGCAGAAATGAGTGTACAAGGTATTTAATTCCACGACAGCACCAGTATACAGACAATACTCAAAGTGCGCAGAAATACCGATCACTCGAAAATAACGGCCGTAAATACATAAACCGGGCAAACATAACCAGCCGACAAGTACCGCCAATAACAATCAATAAACATGCACACTAACATGTGGGAAACAGAGGGTTAAAAAAAACCAGGTGTGTAGAAAACAAAGACAAAACAAACGGAAAATGAAAAGTGGATTGGCGATGGCTAAAAGACCGGTGACGTCGACCGCCGAACGCCGCCCGAACAAGGAGAGGGACCGACTTCGGCGGAAGTCATGACAATACCGTCCCTTGACGGGCGGCTCCAGCAACGCGCCGACACAGGCCTCGGGGACAACCCGGAGGATGAGCCGCATGGCGATCCGGATGGAGATGGTGGAACTCCCGCAGCATCGAAGGGTCCAATATGTCCTCCATCGGCACCCAGCATCTCTCCTCCAGACCGTACCCCTCCCACTCCACGAGGTACTGAAGGACCCTCGCCCGACGCCTCGAGTCCAGTATGGCTTGAACTGCATATGCCGGGGCCCCCTCGATGTCCAGAGAGGGCGGAGGAACCTCCCGCACCTCAGACTCCTGGAGTGGACCAGCCACCACCGGCCTGAGGAGAGACACATGGAACGAGGGGTTAATACGATAATCAGGGGGAAGCTGTAACCTGTAACAAACCTCATTCAGTCTCCTCAGGACTTTGAATGGCCCCACAAACCACGGACCCAGCTTCCAGCAGGGCAGGCGGAGGGGCAGGTTTCGGGTCGAGAGCCAGACCCGGTCCCCCTGTGCGAACACCGGGGCCTCACTGCGGTGGCGGTCTGCGCTAGCTTTCTGACGCCTCACGGCCCGCTGAAGGTGCACATGAGCAGCGTCCCATGTCTCCTCTGAGCGCCTAAACCAGTCGTCCACCGCAGGAGCCTCGATCTGGCTCTGATGCCAAGGCGCCAGAATCGGCTGGTACCCCAGTACGCACTGGAAGGGGGAGAGGTTAGTAGAGGAGTGGCGGAGCGAGTTTTGGGCCATCTCTGCCCAGGGTATGAACGCGGCCCACTCCCCCGGCCGGTCCTGGCAATAAGACCGCAGAAACCTACCCCCATCCTGGTTAACTCTCTCCACCTGCCCGTTACTCTCGGGGTGAAAACCTGAGGTAAGGCTGACCGAGACCCCCAGACGTTCCATGAACGCCCTCCAGACCCTTGACGTGAACTGGGGACCTTGATCAGATACTGTCCTCAGGCCGAGGGTTCAGTCTCCCTCGCCAGGCAAGGTCTGTACTCCAGATTGCAGTGGTCAGTCCAGATGAGAAAAGGGTGTTTAGCCCCCTCAAGCCAATGTCTCCACGCCTTCAAAGCCTTGACGACAGCCAACAGCTCCCAGTCCCCCACGTCATACTTTCGCTCTGCCGGGCTGAGCTTCTTCGAAAAGAAGGCACAGGGGCGGAGCTTTGGTGGCGTACCCGAGCGCTGAGAGAGCACGGCTCCTATCCCAGCCTCGGACACGTCCACCTCCACTATGAACGCCAAAGAGGGATCTGGATGAGCCAGCACGTGAGCCGAGGTAAACAGAGCCCTCAGGTGACCAAAAGCCCTGTCCGCCTCAGCCGACCACTGCAAACGCACTGGTCCCCCCTTCAGCAGTGAGATAATGGGAGCCGCTACCTGACCAAAGCCCCAGATAAACCTCCGGTAATAATTGGCAAACCCAAGAAACCGCTGCACTTCCTTTACCATGGTGGGAGTCAGCCAATTACGCACGGCTGAAATGTGGTCACTCTCCATCTCCACGCCTGAAGTGGAAATGCGGTACCCTAGGAAGGAGGCGGACTGTTTAAAGAACAGACATTTCTCAGCCTTGACGTACAGGTCATGCTCCAACAGTTGACCAAGCACCCTGCGCACCAGGGATACATGCTCGGCACGTGTAGCGGAGTATATCAGAATGTCATCAATATACACCACTACACCCTGCCGTACAGGTCCCTGAAATCTCATCAACAAAGGCCTGGAAGACTGATGGAGCATTCATCAACCCGTACGGCATGACGAGGTACTCATAGTGCCCTGAGGTGGTACTAAAAGCCGTCTTCCATTCGTCTCCCTCCCGGATACGCACCAGGTTGTAAGCGCTCCTGAGATCCAATTTTGTGAAGAAGCGCACCCCGTGCATTGACTCAATCGCACTGGCTATGAGAGGTAGCGGGTAACTGTACCTCACCGTGATCTGGTTGATGCCTCGATAGTCAATACACGGGCGCAGACCTCCATCCTTCTTCTTCACAAAAAAGAAACTCAAGGAAGCTGGTGAAGTGGAGGGCCGAATGTACCCCTGCCCCAGAGATTCGGAGACATATGTTTCCATTGCCGCCGTCTCCTCTTGCGACAGGGGATACACGTGACTCCTGGGAAGTGCTGCATCTACCAGGAGATGTATCTCACAATCCCCCCGTCGATGGGGTGGTAATTAAGTCGCCTTCTTTTTACAGAAGGCTGGAGCCAAATCGGCATATTCTCAGAGGGGATGTGCACGGTGGAGACCTGGTCTGGACTTTCCACCGTAGTCGCACCAACGGAAACCCCTAAACACCTCCCCGAGCACTCTCGTGACCACCCCGTGAGAGCCCTCTGTTGCCACAAAATAGTGGGATCATGACAGACCAATCAGGGTAGGCCCAGCACCACGGGAAACGCAGTAGAATCAATAAGGAAGAGACTGATTCTCTCCTTGTGACCCTCCTGCTTAACCATGTCTAGTGGAGCGGTGGCCTCCCTAATTAGCCCCGACCCATACTCATGCTGGTATGCTGGTGACCAGTTTATGCTGGTATGCCGGTGACCAGTTTATGCTGGTATGCTGGTGACCAGTTTATACTAGTATGCTGGTGATGCTGTATGCTGGTGATGCTGGTATGTTGGTGATGCTGGTATATGCTGGTCCAGCATGGTATAGCTGGTCTGGCAAAACCACACCCATCATTATCATATATTCCAAGCATGCGCGATTGTGGTTAGATTTTTAGAATTGTTTGTTTCAATATCTTTTTAGCTTGTTGTGTTTTTGCATGTGCATTGATTGATTATGCTACACAAAGATAAATAACATACACCTTTCTAAACTAATCCAATCTGTTAATTGGATTTATTGCATCCTTTACAGAAATTATTGTTTGAGTTTAGATGGTTGAGGTAGTCTCATTCATTCATATTTCTAACCCTGGAATTCATTCTGAATGCAGATTGTTGGTGAACAAAAGTTCAAATTGTTGGATATCCCCACTCTTGCTGGATTCCAATAGGAATTAGCCATCACTTTGCAAGCCAGGATAATGTGACTTGTAGGCCTGATTAAGGAAAAACTAGGCCTTCAATGTAAGGCCAAATAATTAAGAACTTTGTTGCTGGTTTTGCTGGTGACCAGTGTCCAACACACACGCTAGTATGCTGGTCAACAGTGTCCAAAGCCCAGTAAAGGTTGGTCACCAGCAAAAACACATTGAAGGCATCAGCAAAAACATAGCGAAGACTGGTCACCAGCAAAAACAAAAGGGAAGGAACCAGAAAAAACTAATCGAAGGCACCAGCAAAAACACAGTAAAGGCTGGTGACCAGCATGACTAGCCTATGCTATTTCAGCAGGGAGGCCATCAAACACTCTCCCCATCCCCCCCAAGACACACACACACACACACACACACACACACACAGAAGAGCGATTCTCTGCGTGGGAGGCCAAAGCAGCAGCTGGATATGATGGAAAACCTCCTGTACCCCCCACTGACTTACACCCCACAGGCTGTCCTTGTCACACAGTGACACACGAAGCGCTATTGCCTTGGAAGGTCTTATTCTCTAAGGAACTCAAGGAGAGGGGTCCGTTCATTAATGGTGCACAGCTGTCAAAGTACAATTGGATGAGAGAATATTCTTCACACACAGAGGAATAAGAAGTCACACACTCACATATGCACACATAGTCACATGCACAAGTACACACGCACACACATTTGCACTCACACATGTTGAAGCCATTACTCTGTAGCTTGTTAAGTCATTACTCTGAAGCTTGTTATTTTCTCAACCCGAGAGAAACCAATCTATCCAGAGAGAGCTATGAGAGATTTGCCACTGGATTGGGCCTTAGGATATAGAGGTTACACTGAAATCTCAAGCATGTGGGGAAGCCTGGTTCGAATCCCCTCTCTGTCTAGGTGAAAGATCTGTCGATGTGCCCTTGAGCAATCCACTTCAACCTAATTACTCAGTCACCGGATGAATCAAAAATGCATAGATGATGTGTTATCGATGGTGTCTTTCAAAACTTGCCCGAATCAAAAACCATGGATTGATGGCAGCCTTGTCAGGAAACTGAATGAGAGAGATGCTGCTTATAAACAGGGCAAAGCGACCAGGGATAATTGTATGGTTAAACAGTAGAAATTTGACCTATGCCGATCGATCAAGATCGCGAGACACAAGTATAGGGACAAAGTGGAAGAGAAATTCAGCGGGTCAGACACAAGGCCAATGTGGCAGGGGCTTCTAACGATCACAGATTACAAAAAGAAGGACAATCACGTTGCGGACATCAATGCTGCCCTATCGGACGAGCTAAACATATTTTTTAGGCATCGAGCCTAACAACTCTGAGCTCCCGAGCAGAGCCCCCGAGCACAACGAGGACTACATGCTTATGATCTTTGGAGGACGTATGTAAGTCATTCAAATGTGTTAACCCTCGCAAGGCTGCCAGCCCAGACAGCATCCCTAGCTGTGCCCTCAGAGCATGTGCAGACCAGCTATCTGATGTGTTTTCTGAATTTTAAATCTCTCTCTAGCTCAGGCCACTATCCTCACCTGCTTCAAGATGTCCACTAGCATCTCTGTGCCCAAGAAAGGGAAAGGAGCTGAACTGAATGACTACCAACCCGTAGTTCTCACTTCTGTCATCATGAAGTGCTTCGAGAGGCTAGTCAAAGACCACATCACTTCGATCCTACCCAACACACTCAACCCTCTCTTTAATTCGCCTACTGCCCCGAAAGATCCACGGACGCCACAATCGCCATTGCACTGCACACTGCCCTCATCCCTCATTTGGGGGCTCCCGAGTGTGCGCAGCGGTCTAAGGCACTGCATTTCAGTGCACGAGGCATCACTACAGACCCTGGTTTGAATCCAGGCTGTATCACATCTGGCTGTGATTGGGTGTCCCATAGGGCGGCGCATAATTGTCCCAGATTTGGCTGGGGTAGGCCGTCATTGTAAATAAGAATTTGTTCTTAACTGACTTGCCTAGTTAAATAAAGGTTAGATTAAATAAATAAACATTTTATCTACCTGGACAAAGGGAATGCATATGTGAGGATGCTGTTCATCGACTACATCTCGGCCTTCAATACCATAGTGCCTTCTAAGCTTACCACAAAGCTCACAGCCCTGGGACTGAACTCCTCCCTATGCAACTGGGTCCTGGACTTCCTGACGGGCCATCCCCAGCTTGTGAAGGTAGGCAACATTACCTCCTACACACTGATCCTCAACACTGGTACATCCTCAGTCCCCTCCTGTACTCCCTGTGTACCTTCGACTGCGTGGTCTCACACAGTTCCAACTTCATCATCAAGTTCGCTGACGACGCGACAGTAGTAGGCCTGATTACCAACAATGACGAGGTAGGCACTCTGACGGCGTGATGCCAGGTAAACAACATCTCCCTCTACGTCAGCAAAACAAAAGAGCTGATTGTGGTCCTTCAGTAGGAACCAGGCTTGACACGCCCCCATCATCATCAACAGGGCAGCGGTGGATACGGTCCAAAACGTCAAGAAATTCAGTCTGTCCCCTCCCAGTGTTCTACAGGCGCACCATCGAGAGTATACTGTTGGGCAGCATCAAAGCAACTCCACCACTGCTGATTGCAAGGCTCTACAGATTGTTGTTATTGTTTTATTCACTTCTCTTTAACTTGCAGTGTTGAAGCTCAGAGATGAAGAATTTCACCGTTTTTTTTTATTTAACTAGGCAAGTCAGTTAAGAACAAATTCTTATTTTCAATGATGGCCTAGGAACAGTGGGTTAACTGCCTTGTTCAGGGGGAGAACAAGAGATTTTTACCTTGGGGATTTGATCTTGCAACCTTTCAGTTACTAGTCCAACGCTCTAACCACTAGGCTACCTACAATTACATCTACGACCCAGTGCATGTGACTAATAAACTCTAATCAAATCTAAATAGAATTTCTCTTGTAAGTTGCTCTGGATAACAGCGTCTGCTAAATGACTAACATGTAAATGTGAAATGTAAGCCTGTAATTTTCCATCAGAATCATGTCTGTAAATGGCAGACAGCTCTGTGCTGCCCATGGGGAGCCCCAGCCGTGCAGACAGTATACTGATGACAATGCAGAACAGCTTTACTCAGCCAGACGGACTGGGAGGAACTGACACGGTCCAAGAACTTTGACGTGTTCACAGCAGATCCTCTAGATCTGTATTCCATTTCCCCCTCTCTCAAGACAGTGAGTGTTGGCAATTCTACCTTGAAATGGTTGTGTCTATTA